>NW_028091865.1:0-1445134 GCF_014824575.4 Sturnira hondurensis
TCTTCTTGCTTGGAATGTTTCCATTGAGAAGTCAGTAGCTAACCTTATTGGGGCTCTCTTGTATGTTACTTCCTGTTTCTCCCTTGCTGCCTTTAAGATTCTCTCTTTATCTTGGAATTTTGCCATTTTAATGATGATATATCTTGAAGTGGGCCTCTTTGGGTTCCTCGTGATTGGGACTCTCTGTGATTCCTGGATTTGTGTGCCTTTTTCTCTCATCAAATTAGGGAAGTTTTCCCTCATTACTTATTAAATAGATTTTCTATCCCTTGTTCTTCTTTTTCTCCTTCTGGTATGCCTATTATCTGGATATTATTACATTTCATATTGTCTTGCATTTCTCTTAATCCCTCTTCATTCTTTCTGAGCCTCTTCTCCTTTTCTTTCTTTTTCTGGGTGTATTTTTTACTTTGTCCTTCAACTAACTGATCTAATCTGCTTTATTGATCCTGCTTTTGATTCCTTCTGCCCTGTTCTTCAGTTCAGAAATTGTATTCTTCATTTCCTCTTGGCCCTTGCTGATAGTTTCTATTTGCTTTTTCATGTTGATATAGTTTGCAGTGAGTTCATTGTAGTTCTCTTGTAGTTTCTGGTAGCTCATTGTGAGCTCTTTGAACTTCCCGATAACCAGTGCTTTGAATTCAATATCTGATAGCTGACTTGCCTCTATTTCATCTGACATTCTTTCCGAGGCTTCCTCCTTTCCTTTCATTTGGGGATTGTTTCTTTGTCTTCTCATTGTTTGTGAGACTCCTCTTCCTAGCTTCAGCTTCTTAAATTGATTTGTCCTGGCTTCTTGGGTTTATGGTGTGAACTTCTGTGGTATAATACCTATGAGCTTTGGTAGTGTAGTCTCCTTGATCTCCCAAGCTCCCTTGTCTTGGGCTGTCATTTAAGTTGGCTGTGTGTTTGTCTCTGGGTTTTGGTTGTTTTGGGGTCTTTCTTTTGTGGGTCCTTCCCACCAGCTGGTTAACTGATGGTTCCTTTGTCCACCACCTATTTTAATTTGTTGTACAGGTGAAGGCAAGTTGTGTTGAAGCTAGTTCTTCCATTTGTACAAGGTTTTGAGGATTCTCTTTCACTCTTCTTCAGTTGTTTGTACTGGGTAGGTTTCTCCACTATTTAGTTGTATTTCCAGATAGGTCTTGGATGGAGGTTTGTGTGGTTTCCACTTTCTCCTTCACCTTCTTCTGTTGTTATCTGTTGGTGGTTTATTTGTTGTTGGGTTTCCTCTTCCAGTGGGTATCCTGGTGTTCTCCACTTCCACCTACTCCTTTGTGTGTGTGCGTGTGTGTGTGTGTGTGTGTGTGTGATCAGTTGGAGGGGGAGGCAAAAAGGTTTATGACAGCAGGAGAGTTTTTTATGATATTTACAGTTACAGCCAATAGAGAAGAGATAGAAGATCTTTAGGCAATGTATAGTGTTAACTGTAATCTTCAACCCAACTAGCCACTTTCAAGAAAGGATGGACAGAAGATAAGACTCTTGGGGAGGGAAGGCTTGTGAGTTGGATCTAGAAAGCCAACGAGGTTGTGGGAGGTCAGATTCTGAGGTAAGGTGAGAGCAAAGGGTGGTAAATATTGGTGTAGTGTGTGAGCAAATAGAGTTAACCACTACTGTAATAGAGTTCAGGAAACTGTGAAGTGGGCAAAGATCTGGGAGACGTGTTGTGAAGTATTTACAGTTGTATAGAACCACTATTATTTACAACAATATTAGAGCAACAATCATATGACAGACTCTATGTGATCTGGATAACATAAATAGGGGGTATAGAACTTTGAGTAGTATGCTAAAGGAACACAAGTGATGTGAAGTATAGAAAATTAACAATACACTATGGAGGAGAGAATGGGAAACCTGTCAAGTGATACAATATAACCAGCCAAGGCAAGGAAGCCTATACAGAAAGAGGAGGCACACAAAAATACTATTAAAATATAACAGAGGTGAGAATAATGAAAAATAAAATAATAATGCAAATAGGCAGCAACTTGTGGCTTCTCTGCTATAGCAAAGTGAAAATTGTCTCTCTGTCTGTACTGTTGGGATGCCCCCTCTTTGGGTCCCACTCTGGTCTTTTTGCAGTTCCAAGTTGTTTGTGTCACTTGTGGGTAAAAGAAAAAAAAGGCAAAAGAAGGGAGGAAGAAGCGATAAGTTTGGAAAGAAAGGAAGAAGGAATAAAACAAGAAAGAAGAAAAGAGAGGAAAAAAGTACTGAAATATAAAACAGTAATAAAATTAAAAAGATAAAAGGTTACTTAAAAAAAGAGAAAAAAAAAATCTCTTGGTTTCAAACTGGCCAAACCAGTTTTTCTGGTCTCACTGGCTGCAGCAGGCAATTGGTGTGGTCTTTCTGCAAGCGCTCTCCCAAGAGCTAACCTGGCGCCTCTCCCCAGTGCCCCATGCAGGGGATCTAGGTCCTCTTCAGAGCACTCTTTCCCCAGGGGTCATCGCTGTGGGCCCTGGTGTGGGAATGCGCGTGCAGGCCAGGCTGCCTGGGTACCGTGAGTTCGGGCACGGACCCTTCCCAGTTCTGTGGGGGAACGCACGGGCTGCAAGGGCTTCCACTCAACCTTGGGATGGTTACCAGGCTGGGTGGGGGCCAGGCTAAGTGGCTGTTGCAGGAGAATCCTTCAGTTTACTTTCCCAAAAATTTCTTAAGAAAGCCTGCTGCTCAGCCCAGCCCAATCCCCCAGCCAGACTGGTGACTATCGGAGTCTGAGCTCAACACAGCGCCTCTCAAATTTCCCAAGCTGTCGACCGGACTCCGAGGTTGATCACGGCCCTTTGTCGTTACTACCCTCTCTGTAAACTCAAGCAAACAGGTCTCTCTGGTGCCCGACCTTGTTTGGCCGGGGAGGGAGGGAGCTGATGGCTCGGCTCTCTCCCAGGGACCTTGCGGCAGGCCTAGGGCTCCCAAAGAGTCAGCAGTAGACCCGCAGGGGCGCTGGGCGTGGGCCGAGACTGCCACGGCTCCTGTCTCCACTCCAGTCCCTGAGACCCTACTATTCTGCAGCCATCTCCTTACCATCTGTTTTTTGTGTGTCCGCTACAATTTCTGGTCTCTTATTTTCATATATGCTGGGGAACTGTTGGCTGTTTGTGCTGTTCCTCTGTGGATCCGTCAGGATTTTCTCCCATGTGTACGGGGAAATAGAATCTGCTCCATCCTACTCTGCCGCCATCTTCTCTCCTCTGGAGGATTTCTTTTCTGCATTGTGAGTGCTTATTAGCATCCATTACCTCTATTCACTGCTGGCCAGGAACACACTCCCTCACCTCTACCCTTATGACACTCTAAAATGTGTCCCTGCTTTACCTAATGTCCCCCTGGGGGCAAAATCACTTGTGCTTGAGAACCACTGACCTTGATCATTTGTGGAACCTGAATGATCTGGCTTTGGTACGCAGTATTTTTATTATCACTTGGTTTAGGATATTTCTAACTCCATTTGTGATTTGTTTGGGGGAGTGATTTAGAAGTGTACTTTATAACATCTAAATAAAAGGAGTTTCTAGTGACCCTGTGTTCCTGATTTCTAGATTATTGGCAGTGAGAACAAGTAGCATACCTTATATAATTTCATTCAGTTGAAATCTGTTGGAACTCACTTTATAGCACAACATGCCTAATTTTTTAAATTTATGTTATTTTATTTTTGCCCTTTCTAGGACAAAACTATAACCATGGGCACTTAGAGTTATACAGATGATGCTTACAAAGAAAGACAAAATACCAAGACACCCAAGGGAGATGCTTGGCAGAGACAAACCACAGTCAGGGGCCTTAGCAAAGGTAGGGACAGGAGCCAGGGGTCAGGGGCTGGGTGGCTCCTCACAGGCTCCTAGCTGACAGTGAGTTTCATCCCACCCCAAGACCCAGAGTCCAGTCAGACAAGGAGCAGGGCCTGAACTACTGGCAGCCTGGATCCCAGGTGAACCCCTGTCAGGAGGAGGAGGCAGCAGCATCCTCAAGAGGCTGTGCCAAGACTGCAGACCCTCAGGCCCTGACTGTGGCCCTGCAGGGCTGGGAGTGGAGCCAGAAGTCAGGCCTGGAGTGTCTCCTGCAGACAGTCCCGCCCCCCACCTCCCTGTCACAGCCCCTCTGACTAGGTTTCAGGGCTGGGCAATCTTCAGTAGAGTCGAGCTGGAATGCCTGGCTGCCCCAGGTGAGACCCTGACATCTGCCCGTCACGTTGGGGGCAGTGCTAGGTTTACTGCTCAGGACCAGACATGCCTTCACATTTCTGTCACTGGGAATAAGGGCACAAACCCCTGCCATTTTCTGTGTCCTGCATGGATAGGGGACTCAAGATTTGGAAAATTTCAGCTTAAAGTAGAAAGTTATAAATCTAGCAAGTGATGTGTATGTTAAAGCTTTTGTTTCTGAAACTACAGATAAGGCTCATCCTGGTTCCTGGGAAAACAGCTGACCTCCTGGGGCACTGCTGAAGTTGACCACATGGGGACAACTTGGAGGCAACCAGACTTTTATGTTCCAGGGAGAGACAGATGACCACCACCCCTGGGAACAACTCACTGCTGGGACAGGAATGTTGTTACTTCTATCATCTAATCCTTCCTGAATCTCAAAGCCCTCACTGCACCTTGTTTATTCCCTGGTATAAAAAGTCTGGACTAGACTTCCAGCCAAGATGGAGGCATAGGTAGACACACTGTGCCTCCTCGCACAACCAAAATTAAGGACAACAAATATTTAGAAACAAAAAAACAACCAGATCTAACAGAAAATTGAACTTATGGAAGACCGACAACCATTCATCCAGACGGGTAAGAGGGGTGGAATTGGCAGCTGGCAGAGAGGGGTCACAGCAGGAAAAAGCAGTGGTTGGCAGTCCCAGGCGTGCAGGTGGCGACTGGCAGACTCTGGGTGTGGGGTGGCAACAGGGAGACCCAGTGAGGCATGCAAGGCTACCGGCTGACTGAGGACACACATTTGTGCACAAATAAACTAGGCAAAAACGGGCAGTGAGACAGACTGTGCAACCCAGGGCCCCAGCTCTGGGAAATAAAGCCTAAAAGCACTGATTGAAAACATTTGTGGGGGTTAAGGTGCCTGGAGAGACTCCTGGCCTCACAGGAGAGTTTGCTGGAGAGACCCACAGGGTCCTAGAACATACACAAACCCACACGCCTGGGAACCAGCACCAGAAGGGCCCGATTTGCTCGTGGGAAGTGGCACAAGGGACTGAAATCTGAGAGTAGAGCAAGCAGCATTGTTTCCTCTCTGACCCCATCCCCACATACAGCGTCACAACCCAGCCACTGCATTGCCCCTCCCTGGTGAACACCTAAGGCTCCAAGCCTCACTATGTAATAGGCACAACCAGACCCCCCAAAAAATTAAAAAATGAACAAACAAACAAAAAGGCTCAAACAGAACAACAGATCAAAGCCCCAGAGCCAATACATTTAAGCAACCAAGAGATAGCCAGCCTATCAGATGCACAGTTCAAAGCACTGGTGATCAAGGATGTTCACAGAATTGGTGGATTTTTGTCACAAATTAGATGAAAAAAATGAAGGCTACACTAGGGAATGAAGGAAAATGAAGGAAAATGCACAGGGAACTAATAGTGATGTGAAGAAAACGGAGACTCAAATCAATGGAGTGGGCCAGAAGGAAGAAAGAAACAACAAACAGAAAAGAAGGAAGAAACAAAAATTCAAAAAAAAAAAATGAGCAGAGGCTTAGGGACCTCCAGAACATCTTTAAATGTTCCAACACTCAAATTATGGGGGTACCAGAAGGGGAAGAGGAAGAGCAACAAGTGGAAAACTTACTTGAACAAATAATAAAGGAGAACGTCCCCAATCTGGCAAAGGAAATAGACTTCCAGGAAATCCAGGAAGCTCAGAGAGTCCCAAAGAAGGTGGACCCAAGGAGGAACACACCAAGGCACATCATAATTACATTAGCCAAGACCAAAATGAAGGAGAGAATCCTAGAAGCATCAAGGGATAAGGGGACAGTCACCTACAAAGGAGTACCCATCAGACTGTCAGCAGATTTCTCCAAAGAGACCTTACAGGCAAGAAGGGGCTGGAAAGAAGTATTCCAAGTCATGAAAGGCAAGGACCTCCATCCAAGATTGCTCTATCCAGCAAATCTTTCATTTAGAATGAAAGGGCAGATAAAGTGCTTCTCAGATAAGGTCAAGTTCAAGGAGTTCATCATCACCAAGCCCTTATTATATGAAATGTTAAAGGGACTTATCTAAGAAAAAGAAGATAACAAACGTGTATAGTAAAATGACAGCAAACTCATAGCTATTAACCACCACACCTAAAACAAAGGCAAACCAAGCAAACAACCAGAACAGGAACAGAACCACAGAAATGGAGATCACATGGGGGGTTAGCAACAGGGGAGTAGGAGGAGGAGAGGGAGGAAAAGGTACAGAGAATAAGTAGCATAGGCAGTAGGTAGAAAATAGACAGGGGGAGGGCAAGAATAGTATGGGAAATGTAGAAGCTAAAGAACTTATGCTACATGGACATGAACTAAAGAAGGGAAATGTGGGCAGGAGGGGCTGTGCAGGGTGGAGGGGAATGAAGGGGGAAATGGGACCACTGTAATAGCATAATCAATAAAATATTTTTTTAAAAAGAAAAAGATGAACCAACAGATCAAAATCTTTGTTTCATTTAATGAAAGTAATAAATTGAAACAATGTGTTTGTAGATAAAAAAATTCTGGTCATAGTTTATTTGGTTTTATAGTCTGGTCTTCATATTTCATATTATATGAGCATGTTTCTTGTTAAAAGACAGTATTTGAAAACATGACTTTTAATAACTATATACTATTTCATCATATAAATATGCCATAATTTCATTACTCCCCTTAAAAACATGTGGGTTGTTCAAACTTTTCTTTTACTGTTATAAAGTTTTGGTGAACAGTTTTGGACCCACATCTTCACACGACCTTTTTGTATAGTGAAAAACCTCCTACCTGACACAATCAGGACTATGGCTGGGGGTAAATTAATGTATTTTTAAATAACTTTTTATTTTCAATTATGGTTGACATATATTAGCAGTGATTAGATATTTACATAACTTACAAAGTGATCACCCAAGAAGTCCAGCACCCATCTGACACCATCCAGAGTCATCACAATAGTACTGACTATATTCCTCAGGCTGTACTTTACATCCCTGAGACTGTTTTTTTGTTGTTGTTTTCATTTTTTTATTTTTAGAGAGAGGGGAAAGGAGAGATAAAGAAAGGGAGAGAAACATCAATGTGTGGTGACCTCTCACACACACCTACCGGGGACCTGGCGCACATCCCACACACCTATGTGTTCTGATGGGGAATAAAACTGGCGACCCTTTGCTTCATACTCCGCTGCTCAACCCACTGAGTCACACCAGCCAGGGCCTGAGACTGTTTTATAACTGGCAATTTGCCCATCTTAATCCTTGCCCCCTTTTACTCATCTTCCCAACTCTCTCCTGTCTGGCACCATCAAAATGTTCTTTGTGCCCCAGCCAGTGTGGCTCAGTCGGAGCACCATTCCATAACCGAAAGGTTGTGGGTTTGATTCCCGGTAAGGGCACATACTTAGGTTGCAGGTTCAGTCCCTGGTCCAGGTGTTTGCAATCCCCTGTATGGGCATGAAGAGGAAGGAGGTGATCAATCGATGCTTCTCTCTTGCATTGATATTTCTCTCTCCCTTCCTCTCTCTGTAGAAGCAATGAAAAAATTCCCTCGGACGAGGATTAAAATAAAAAGTTCTCTTATCAATGAGTTTCTGTTCTGTTCATTTTTATGCTTCCTGGACTTGTATGTCTATTTCCTTCACCAGGTTAGGGAAAGTTTCCATCGTCATTTCTTCAAATACGTTTTCAGTTCCTTGATCTCTCTCTTCTCCTTCTGGTAGCCCTATGATGCAACATTGTTACATCTGATGTTATCCCAGAGGCCCCTGAGTATCCTCACTCTTTTTGGATTCTTTCTTCTTTTTGCTTTCTGACTGGGTGTTTTCTGCTACCTTGTATTCCAAATGGCTGACTGCACCCTCTGCTTCATCTAATCTGCTGCTGATTCCCTCTAATGTATTCACTTCTCACTGTTTCTTTTTAATTTTCTATTGCCATTTTTTAATATTTTCTATCTCTCTGTTAAAGTTCTGAGTTCACTGAACATTCTTATAATCAGTGTTTTAAACTCTGCATCTGCTAGACTGCTTGTCTCCGTATTTAGTTCTTTTTCTGGAGTTCTGTCCTGTTCTTTCATTTGGAACACATCTGTCTCCTCATTTTGCTGGCTCCCTGGGTTTGTTTCCCTGTATTGGGTCGAGCTGCTGCATCTCCTGTTGGTGGAGTGGCCTTGTGTAGTAGGTGTCACGTGGGGCCCAGGGGTGCAGTCTCCCTGGTCACCCAAGCTGGGTGCTCCAGGTGTGTCCCTTGTGGGCCCTCCTGTTGTAGTTGAGCCTTGATCACTGTTGGCTCATCAAGGGGAGGGACTGACCCTCAAACTGACTGAAGGTGAGGAGTGGCTGTGACTAGAGTAGAACAGCTTTGTGCAGGGGCTGCCCCCACGGAGGAGGACTCACTTAAGCAGGGCTCTCATGCTTGCTGAGTCTGCCCTTTGGGTGTGTCATTTGTGCAGGTGGTTGGGTAGTTAGTGCTCTGATGTGGTGTAAAGCTGACCACGGAGTATGTCATTTCTGGGGCTTTTTTGGAGAAGCTCTGCTGCAGGCCAAGTTCCGCTGCTTCCTTTGTTCTGCCAGGGCCACCTGGTATGAACTACAAAGTGAGCTGCAGATGGTTGCTCCTGGTGCTGGGCATGGGGGGGCCTGGGAGAGGCTATGCTGAGAACCAATGCTGGCCACCACTAGTGCCAGGTTTGGGGAGACCTGGCAAGATGTTCAGGGCATGCTGAGGCCAGATGNAGAAATTCACAACTCATTCATATGCCTTTGACTCTTAGGCAAAATTTTTTATTTTTTATTTTTAAAATATTTCATGAGCAAAATACACAACTGCATATAGTACTGAAAGACTGAGAGGCAAGGGAAAAAGAAAGTTTTCGAGCACTAACCAGTTCTTTCACCAAGGCAGTTTTTCTGACACTTTTATAGCTGTTTCTTCTTAATTTTCCTCCATAGTTCTAAATAAACTTTTTGTTGATAGGAATTCATTGTTTTTTAAAGATTTCACCCTGGCTTGTATGGGTCAGAGGATGGAGCGCCGGCCTATGAACCAAAGGGTTGCCAGTTTGATACCCAGTCAGGGCACATGCCTGGGTTTTGGGCCAGGTCCCCAGTAGGGGGCATGTGAGAGGCAACCACACATTGATGTTTCTCTCCCTCTCCCTCCCTCCTTCCCTCCCTCCTTTTCTGAAAATAAATACATAAATATTTTTAAACAAGATTTTATTTATTTTTACAGAGGGTGGAAAGGAAGGAGAAAGATAAATCAGTCTGCAAGGGACACATTAATCTCTTGTTTATGGCACACCCCAACTGGCCTATGGCCCTGGCATGTGACTGGACTGGGAATCAAACTTCTAACCTTTTAGTTTGTGAGACAACACCCAACCCACCAAGCCACACCATTCACACAGGGCACATTCATTCATTATTTCAGTGAATTCTCATATGAGACCCTACTCTGTGGTGCACAGCATCCTGGGACCTGAATATACAGATTAACATGAGGGTCAGAATCACTGCTCTTGAGGAGCTGACGGGTGAAGGAGGGAAAGCCAGGCACACGTGCTTGCATGTGCATAACACGACAGAGCAGTTAGTCCTTTGGGGGAAACTAATCCAAGACCATTGCCTACAGATCAGTGTGAGGGAAGGTGCAGTGTGGCAGGTGGTCCGGGAACAGCTCTCTCCAGATACAACATTTACAAAAATACTGCAGGCAAAGGATCCCAGGCCAAGGGAGCAGCTAGTGCAGGGAAGAAAAGAGGTGCGGCGTTGAATTGTTTGAGAGTCAGGCAGATCTTCTCTCAGCATAGAGGATAAGAATGGAGTTCAGATAGATGCTTAGCAACCCGGAAATGCAGTGACGATGATCCGAGTTGAGATACTGGGGACTTTCCTGAGTGCAAGTGTGTTGAGTGGTGTGTTCTCTGTGCTGATTATACTTCGTTAATTTTTAGAAAATAAACTCCAGTGGGGAATCCTCTCAGAGATTACTTCATCTCCAAGTGAGAGAGCATGGTAGATTGGCCAGAGAGGAACAGGAGTCAGGTGTGTAAGGCATGTGGTTGGAGAAATATTTTGAAACAGGACTTCTCAGTGTATTTGGAATGGGCTAATGTCGAATGAAATGAAGCATGAATATCTGGTGTGAGGCTTGAGGAAGGACTCTTTTGAAGATTGCATTTATTTGTTTTTAGAGGGGAAGAGGGAGAAAGAAACATCAATGCATGGTTGCCTCTCACATATCCCCTACTGGAGACCTGGCCCACAACCCAGGAATGCACCCTGACTGAGATTGAACCTGCAACTCTTTGCTTCACAGGCTCCCACTTGACCACTGAGTCACACAAGCAAGGGTAGGAAGGACATTTTATTTCACTGTTTTGGAAACCAGAGAGAAGTAATTTCCAGTTGGGGCCTGTGGTTTTCCTCTTTAACACGACTTAGAAGATACATGTAGACGGAAAAGGTCACTGCAGTTCCATCCACACAGAGAGTGAAATGGCCTCTGGTGATCCTTGAAAGCCCCTAGTCTGGGCAATATTAGCAAAGACCCTTGGTGTGGGCTTCCTAGATTTCTGAAGAAGAGGCACTGCAAAAAAATAAAAAGGAAAATAAACTGCAAGTGGACACTTTGAGGGGTAAAGAGCTTGCGTTGTCACTACAGTAAGAAGGATTCATGGGGCAGGTCTTACCAGGAGGCGGATCATACGTCCCAGGCATTCTCATCAACATCTGCCCTGACCAAACCTTTCTCTTTCAGCAGAACCAAAGCCAGAGGTGCACCCATGGCCCTCCTGCTCTCTGGCCTTCTCCACTCAGAAATTCCTTAGCCAACACGTGAAACTCAATCATCCCTCTCAGGTTCTCCAGGGAACATCTGCAAGAAAACACCTCCAAGCAGAGGAACCCTGCCCAGAGGATCAGAATCAGCACCAACACACTAATACACACAACTGGAATGATGAAGTTGAAGGTCAAGAGGCTAACCAGCAGTCCAAACCTTTGCTTAAAAGGATCAGTCAAAAGAGAATCTCAAGATCCTCTTTCCAACCTTCCAGAGAACAAATAAGGATCTCTAATGAGCATGAGAGAATGATGGAGGAAGAGCCCCATAGAGGTCAGGAAGACGGTCCAGAGGGCACAGGCGAGTTCTTTGTGAAAGCAGGAATAGTAAGAATTGTAACAATCAAGCATGGAGGGTATTGGCAAGGCTTCAGTGATGGGTCACATCTCATCAGAGGCCAGAGCACACACTCAGGGGAGAAGCCCTATGTTTGCAGGGAGTGTGGGAGAAGCTTTACACAGCAGTCAAATCTCATCAGACACCAGAGGACACACTCAGGGGAGAAGCCCTATGTTTGCAGGGCATGCAAAAGAGGCTTTACACGGAAGTCAGATCTCATCAGACACCAGAGGACACACTCAGGGGAGAAGCCCTATGTTTGCAGGGAGTGCGGGAGAGGCTTTATACAGCAGTCAAGTCTCATCAGACACCAGAGGACACACTCAGGGGAGAAGCCCTATGTTTGCAAGGAGTGTGGGCGAGGCTTTGCACTCAAGTCAGATTTCCTCAGACACCAGAGGACACACTCAGGGGAGAAGCCCTATGTTTGCAGGGCATGCAAAAGAGGCTTTACACGGAAGTCAAATCTCATCAGACACCAGAGGACACACTCAGGGGAGAAGCCCTATGTTTGCAGGGAGTGTGGGCGAGGCTTTACACAGAAGTCACATCTCATCAGACACCACAGGACACACTTAGGGGAGAAGCCCTATGTTTGCAGGGAGTGCAGGAGAGGCTTTACACGGAAGTCACATCTCATCAGACACCAGAGGACACACTCAGGGGAGAAGCCCTATGTTTGCAGGGAGTGTGGGCGAGGCTTTACACAGAAGTCACATCTCATTCAGACACCAGAGGATACACTCAGGAGAGAAGCCCTATGTTTGAAGGTGGACTGAGTGAGTCATGAGCATTAATTTGCATATCAATAGCCATAGGAAGTATACGGCCTCTTACTCTCCCCAAGATTTCAGTTACTATACAAGTAACTGGTTAAACAAATCCTCCAGGTTTTTGACAAGAGATAAGATGGACAAACAGTTCCATGAGTGATAGGCGGATGCCAGCGCCAATCTCCTTCATGGCTTTTGGATATCCTTTCCTAAAATGTGTTGTCTCCATACAAATATGAAGCCCACATCTCTCATTCCCGCCATCACTGAAAGCAGAGAGTTCCAGAAGAGCCACAAAGATCTCATACTCAGCTACAGAAATTCAACACCTGCAAATGCATAAGTCTTTAGTCAATCTACTTTGGCTTCTGCCCAAAAAGAGGGACTTGAGACAGATGCATCACAGAAGGGAATTCTCCGGACTCCTGGGAAGTGAGGCCTTTTCTCCTAATAGGCTTCCTACACTCCTCCCTTGGCTTCTCTTGGCTCTTCTAGTTTCCTACAACCTCTGGAGCCTCAGAGGTGAATGGCAGGGAGAAATGTATGTGAGCCAGGCTCAGTATGTACACCTCGTCTTCCTCACTGTCCTTGCTGCCTCTTCAGGGTCAGCGTTTTCTGGTGAACAGCATACAGTTTCCACATCGGTCCTTAGTGTGATTCTCAGCTCTGTCTTCTCCAGCTGTGTGATGTAAGGCATGATTCTCAACTTCTCTCTGCCTGCTTACTAGTCTGTACAACGGAAATGGGAACTCCAGCCTTTCAGTTTAACATTCAGACTGGAGTCAGCACAGAAAGAATCTGGCAAGAGGATCGCTGAGATCACAAGTCCTGCTGAACTGCCTTCGGTGCCTTCTGGGTCTTTAGTGCTGGACAAAGGAAGATAAGGACAGGGTAGGAGTCTGTAGCCAAATTCAGAATTTGAGCAGACCCCACTGCTTTCATCACAGAGACTCAGATTCCCCAAGAAGAAGGTCTGAGGTGGGAAATTCACTTCCCTCCAGGTCACCACCCTCCCACTGACCCTGCACACCTTCAGAGCCTCTTCAACACAGGCAGATGGTACTGAGAGTGACCTGTGAAACAAGACCCTTGGCTACCCCTTGCTGAGAACTGACACTGGGAACAGCATGTGCCCCCACTGTTGTGTTAGGATAGATGGTGAGCCAAGGCAGGAAGAACAAGGAAGGCCTGTCTCTCCCACTAACTCACCAGTCCTGAGCCTGGTCCAATTCTATTGCCAGATTATCCAGCATCAGAAGAAAGACCATGTTAACACATTGACATTCTAGGTATCATTCCCACTATCTGGGAAAGAAAGGATTTGAAACTTCATCCCAAGGCCTAGAAGATGGGAGAGGGTCCACAGGGCTCAAGGAAAGGACCTGTAAATCAAATTTGGCTAATTGCCTCTGGTCACTATCTGATTTATGAGAGGGTCCCTAGTGCTGACAGAACAAGCCCATAGGTAACTGGGTAATTGCCTCAACTTTAATTCTGTCATGTATCTATATTGCAAGATGACTAAATGGGATTGAAGCAAGATAAGGATTCAGGCTAGTGAGCCACACACTTACCTACATTTGGGTAGTCATGTCCCCCATGGAAGCCAGCACCACTTTTACCTGTCAATCAATATGTAACAACTTCCCCTCCCCATCCCACCAACTATATGAGTCAGGACAAAAGACCTGGTGCCCTTGCCACCCAAGGTCCTGTCTTTCACTCCCACCTCAGCAAGACCTGTCCTCTTCCATGAGAATGTATCACTAATAAACCCTGCTTGCGTGCTACTACACTTGCTGATTTGTAATGTTTAACTGCATTGACAAGAAGAACTGAGTTTCTCCTGTGACAGATGCACCCAATCTGCATGGGCATTCATGAAGCCCGCAACACAGAAGCTTCTGTAATGCACTTTCCTTGTACCTGGATCACACAGGGCTTCGTACATCACTGACACCATCTTAAAATTAGTACATATTTGGTCTTTAAGCTTTTGTTTGTGACGTGAACTCTGATGGGATAATGGACATGCACAATATTGGTCGTTCCTGGCCACCCATTCCCAGACAGTGTCCACAATGGCCCAAGAGCATGAAATTCCCATGGACCCAAAGGGTGGGAGTCCAGCAAGACTCAGGGTGAGAACAAGGTAAACATCTACATCTGTATAAGCATAAGGAAGGGTGCCAACAGTTCCCAGAGGCCACACTTAGAACCAGAACTGAGTTCAATACACAGAGATGTCAAACATTTAGTGAGGACCCCATCATACCCTGTCCTGCATGAGGGAGACCTAAGCATGACCCTCCTGCTGGACTGGGTTCACCCAAGGGCGACACCCACCCCCATGACCTAAAATGACCTTTCTGTCCTTCCAATGCCAGGCTTGTGAAGAAGAGTATCTCCATAACCTACATGGATTTCAATAATAAATTGACACGTGCACTGACCAGCAGTGCCCACGGAGTTATGGATGATCAAGACAAATTCACACGGACTACCGAATCCTGTGGAGAAAAGGGGCAGGACACTCTAGGGGAGAGTGCAGTGTACCCTTTGCCTAGACTCACTTTTTAAATTTTTTTTTGCAGGAATTCAGGTACAACTTATTAATCATGGATAGGCAGTAAACAGTAGATAGTATAAAAAGAACCATTAAGGCTTCTCCTAAATCAGGGTCTGCCGACTAAAAGGCTATAAAACTGTAGGAAAATAAAAAACCATTTAACTAAAAGCATTCTTAGCAAAGCAGGTTTCAAGGGATTGTTAAGATTCTTTCTCCTGCCAGATTACACTGGATCCTGCGCTACCTGGTAAAAGGTTGCATCATTTTTCCTGTCACAGGTTTTCAGGCTTAAGTGGATTAGAGCCAGGAAGCGCTTCTCCCAGAGGACATGGGGACTGGACTGTGTCAGAATAGTGGGGTGGGGGGCAGGAGGGTGAGGGTCTATCACTCCCTCTTTGTCACAGCCCTCCCCCGTCGCCGAGTCCATTTCTGATGGCCTCACAAGTGATTGACTCTGGCTTAGGTTGCTCCTGGCTGTGAAGAGTCTTACCCATCATAGATCCTTGGCCATGCACTGGGGACAGGGGGATGAATTAGAGGCAGCATCTGCTGCCAGAGACAAGCCTTGTCTCCTCAGTGGCTCGTATCCCGGAGGTCGCACACTCAGCCTTAAACGGTTACAATTCCTGAAGCCAGGCGGAGCAGTTCCCAACAATAAAAATCCACCATTATTTTCTTTTATGATTTTTTAAAGGATGGCGTATTTCTTGGTGTTTTGTTTCTTTCCCCTGTTTCTCCCCCTACCACCACAGCCCAGAGAGAACACCATAAGCTCAATATTCTGTTGCTTTCAGCATGGGCCATGGGAGAGAAGCAGAATCCTGGTGTAATGCTGGCATCATGACTGACACTGAAATACAGTGGGAAGGGGAACCCACAGTCTGCCAGGTGATGGTCACCATGACCCACCCTCCCCCAACCAGGACAGATCCGGGAGCTCTCCCAGAAGGCTTTGTGATTCAAGATGAGTAGACAGCCCTGGCTGGTGTAGTTCAGTGGACTGAGTATGGGCCTGTGAAGCCAAGGTTCACCGGTTCAATTCCCAGTCACAGCACATGCCTAGGTTGCAGGCCAGGTCCCCAGTAGGGGACACATAAGAGGCAACAATACACTGATGTTTCTCTCCCACTCTTTCTCCTTCCTTTCCCCCTCTCTAAAAATAAATAAAAAAAATATTTTTAAAAAAGATAAGTAGACAGATGTTTTCTCCCCCTCCCTTTCAGCAGCAAACCACATTCCTGATGTAGCTGCCAGCCTCCAAGGTGTCCCCCAAATCCATATGCTATCACCCCAGACCTTGTACAGCCCCTCTTTCACACAACTGAGCTGATCTGTGTTGTGAAAATGGTGTGCAACTCTCAAAGCTAAGTCATAAATAAGCCCTTTTGTTTCAGCCTTGCTCACATAGTTCACATGGTCTCAGACCACCTTGTGCAGGGAGCTGGGTGTTTACACAGCCCTCCCTCCTACCTGCCTGTGGCTGGCAGCCACCATCCTTGTTTTGAAGGGGAGGCTCCAAGGTGTGAGCGTAGCCTGACATCTGCTGGATTCTGAGTCTTTTGTCCTTGACAGGCAGCTGAGATTACTGTCATGTCCCCATGACACCTGATATGCCTCAAGGCCATGCTAGCTGCACCTGCTGGCTTCCCAACTCCTCCACATGACACTGTGAGTGACGCGGATAGGGCAGGTCAATAGTCCTTGGTCAAAAGAAACATCAGTGGCTGAGGCAACAGGACACAATGGCCAATTGCTTCCATCACACATTTGACTCTGACTACAGTGGTCACCGCAGCTGTGGCCAGTCCCACCTGGTTTATGTTCTGATTGTCTGCCACCCAGGGTAAGGGGGCCGTGGGCTGGCCTGGGGACCACAGCTGGGCTGTTGAGGGGCTTACTCGCCAGAATGGTCAGCCACGACCACAGACCAGCTCACTGCCTTCCAAGCTGGGGCCAGGTAGGCCTTTCTGAAATTTGGCAGATTTGTCTTGACACCCAGACCCTTCCCTGTCTGTTGTTGCTGGTCTGGCCCCGGGTCTGGCCTCGGTCCTAACTGTCCTGGAAAGTTCCTGACCCAGCCTCTGAGAGCTGACCTTGGGGAGGTATGTTATCCATAGATGCTGTCTTCAAGTATCAGACTTCTTAAAAGTTACTAAAGACAGCTTTTTTAAAAAATAATTTTTTACAGTAAGAGATTATTAATCTCATTACCTGGAGAAAACTGTAACATTGTGAAATTTGCACTTTAAGATTTTCTCTTGCAGACTCTCACACTTGATGGGAACCGTTTGTTTGTTTTTCCTGATGATAGGCAGTTACTGTCTTGAAAAAGTGAGTTTGGGAAATACAGAGAAAATAAAACCACCCATGATTCCATAATCCAGAAGGCACACCGATTAACACAGCAAGTTAGAGCTCTCTGTTCATCACACATGGGCACACCTGCAGTTTCCTTTACAAATGGTACGGAGCCCCATCTGACTTCCTCAGCACGCTCTTTCCCTTCCAGATGTCTTTGACACCATCCTTCAGTTTCCACAGTTACGCTGGGTCCCACACCCCTGGGTTGAGGTTTCACCAACCCCCGTTGTTGGACAAAAACGGTGTTTCTGGGAAGAATCCGTATAGCACACACCAGCCTAGTAATGCTACAGACGTGAATGTGCAGTGTGTGTAGTGCATTCAGGGCTCAGGAAAGCTCTCCAGTGTCCTGCATTTAAGGGGACAGCACACTCCACCTTCAGGCCTCAAAGGATGTCAGCGTCCTCCTCTCAGCCTTCTTCTCCTGAGGAAGGTGTTTCAGAATCCTTGAGGCCATGGTGGGGGTGGGGCACTGCTTTCTGGGGAGCAGAGGAGAAACACGAGGCTGAGAGGTGGCTCTCAGGTGAGACCACAGGCATTGCCCTCTGTGCCCTAGCCTATTTCTCTATGGTTTTGCAGCTTTTTGCTCAGGTGACGCCTTCTAATAAGGGCCCCCAAATGCCTCAGATGCTGTGGTTGGTAATGGAAGGTCAGGATGCAGGAAACCCAAGCCCCTCCCACAGGTCAGCATGGCATGGACAGTCACTGGGCTTACTGGACAGTTAGGCTTCTGCTGTGGTCCCTCTCTTGTTGTCCTTTTAGGAAGCTCTCTCTGGGCACCAGGTGGACGTACTGATTGTTCCCCAATGCCCCCCTTGGTCTCAAGAGGCAAAGGAGAGACGCGCTATCCCTCCCATCTACTTCCCAGAGAACGACTGAGGCCCAGTCCCAAAACTGTAGGTCAGGAATTGACAGACCTAGGCAGGCCTAGGAGGAACGGAAAATCACCAAGCGGGAAACTGCACTGCGGGAAACTGCCTGCCTGGGAAACTGCCTGCCGACCCTACCCAGGACGAACACATGCTCAGCTAAGATTGGGGTCTGGGGTCGACCTATCCAGTGTAACAGGATGCGGCTTTAACCTGAGGCTGAGTAGATGTACCAAGAACAATGGTCAGCAGAAACAGCACCCAGCCACCAGCTCTAGCCGATCAGACTCTGACACCCCAACCAGTTACCCTTTGTGGGGTTTTGTGCTTAAAAACCCTGCCCTAAGAACAAGCGAGTGAGTCCCAACCTCCTTTGGTTGGCTCCACTTTCTCCACTTTCCCACACTAATAAACCCTGCAACTTAGCTCACTGCGTCTGTCTGGTTAAGCAAACGGACAGGGGAAAAAAGCCGGGGTAGCAATACTCATATCAGAAAAAATAGACTTCAAAAAAAGGGCCATAAAGAGAGACCCAGAGGTCACTTCATAATACTCAAGGGAAGAATTCACCAAGAAGACATAAACATCGTAAATATATAGGCACCCAACATAGGAGCACCCAAATATATAAAGAAAATCTTAAAGGACCTCAAGAAAGATATTGACAGCAACTCAATTATAGTAGGAGATTTTAACACCCCACTGTCAAAAATAAACAGATCTTCCAAACAAAATATCAACAAAGATACTGTGGCATTGAACCACACCCTAGATGAAATGGACCTAACTGATATATAGAGAGCCCTTCATCCCGAAGAAGCTAAATACACATTCTTTTCAAATGCACATGGAATATTTTCAAAGATAGACCACATGATAGGACACAAAACGAGCCTCAACAAATTCAAGAAAATTGAAATCATACCAACTGTTTTCTCCGACCACAAGGGACTGAACCTGGAAACCAACCCCAAGGGAAAAAAACCCAAACACCCAAAATCATGGAGATTGAATAGCATGCTATTAAACAACGAATGGATCAAGAATGAAATCAAAAAGTTTCTGAAAACAAATGAAAATGAACAAACGACAACCCAAAACTTATGGGACACAGCAAAGGCAGTCCTGAGAGGGAAGTTCATATCAATACAGGCCTACCTAAAAAAGATAGAAACATTTCAAACAAACAAACTAACCCTACCCCTACAAGAACTCGAGGAACAACAACAAAGACAGCCCAGAGCAAGTAGAAGGAAGGAAATAACCAAGATCATAGAAGAATTAAATGGCATAGAGACTAACAGTACAATTCTAAGGATCAATGAATCCAGGGGCTGTTTTTTTTTAAGATAAAAAAATCAACAAGCCTTTAAGTAGGCTCATCAAGAAAAGAAGAGAGAAGACCCAAATAAACACAATCAGAAACGAAAGAGGAGAGATTACAACTGACACCACAGAAATAGAAAGGATTGCAAGAAATTACTATGAAGAACTGTATGCGAAGAAATTTGAAAACCTAGATGAAATGGACAAATTTCTAGAAAAATATAATCTTCCAAAACTCAATGAAGATGAAGCAGAAAGCCTGAACAGACCAATAACAGCAGATGAAATTAAAACAGTACTTAAAAAAACTCCCATCACACAAAAGCCCTGGACCAGATGGTTTCACAGGAGAATTCTACAAAGCATTTAAGGAAGAGCTAACTCCTATTCTTCACAGACTATTCCAAAAAATCCAAAATGATGAAAGACTCCCAAACTCTTTTTATGAAGCCAGCATCATCCTAATTCCAAAACCAGAAAAAGACAACACAAAGAAAGAATACTTCAGGCCAATATTGCTGATGAACACAGATGCTAAAATTCTCAACAAAACATTGGCAAATTGCATCCAACAATACGTTAAAAAGATCATACACCATGACCAAGTGGGATTCATCCCAGGGATGCAAGGATGGTTCAATATCCACAAATCAGTAAATATAATACATCACATAAACAAAAGCAAAGACAAAAATCACATGATCATATCAACAGATGTGGGGAAAGCTTTTGATAAGATGCAATGCCCATTTATGATAAAAACACTGAGCAAAGTGGGAATAGAGGCAGCATTTCTCAATATAATAAAGGCCACATCTGAGAGACTGACAACCAACATCATACTCAATGGGCAAAAACTAAAATATTTTCCGCTAAGATCAGGAACAAGAAAAGGTCATCCACTTTCACCCTTCTATTCAATACAGTATTGGAAGTTTTAGCCACAGTGATCAGACAAAGAAAAGGAAATAAAAGGCATCCAAATTGGAGAGGAGGAAACAAAACTGGCACTGTTTGCAGATGACATGATAGTGTACCTGGAAAAGCCTATAGCCTCTACCAAAAAACTGCTCGAACTAATAAATGAATTTGGCAAAACAGCGGGATACAAAGTCAATATCCAGAAATCAAAGGCATTTTTGTATACCAACAATGAAACAGAAGAAACAGAAATCAGGAAAAAAATCCCATTCGATATAGCAAAAACAAAAATAAAATATCTGGGAATAAACCTAACCAAGGAGGTAAAAGACCTGTACGCAGAAAACTATACAACACTGAAGAAAGAAATCAAGGAAGACACGAACAAATGGAAACATATACCATGCTCATGGATTGGAAGAATTAACATCGTCAAAATGTCCATACTACCCAAAGCAATTTATAGATTCAATGCAATACCTATTAAAGTTCCAATGGCATATTTCACAGACATAGAACAAACACTTCAAAAATTTATATGGAACCATAAAAGACCNGTTTTACAATTTACTCTAGGCTTGGCCATTGGCCTTTTAGATTGATGGGAAGTACCAATCTCATTCTGCCCATCTTCTTCTTTGGCTGGTAAGGTAATTGGCTATAATTTAGTTTTTCATCTTTAAAGGTATTTTTGGCACATAGATCATTTTTATAGTAATAAATACAAATCTCATTAATCTGAAGAATAAAATAGAATGGTTCCTATGAAATATCCATAAATTGCTATTAAGATTATAGATTTATCTCTATCACTGTAAATTACATAATGCAATAATTTTGTCATATTGACAAGAAGCAGCTCACACTTGGGATGGAGTAGTCAGGACTGACCCTGGCTATGAGAGGAAAACATGTAAGCTAATCAATTATGGTACCCAATTTTTAGTCAACCCATATCACTTGTAGGATTGTTCTGAGAAATGACATTCTGGAAAATAAATGAGTGTGATATTTGCTGACATTGAAGGAGTTAGAAAAGAGGAACAATATCCTATAGCCTTAGTCAATTCATTCTGAGTTTTACACTTTGGTTTCAGGTGACCTTATTTGTAGAATAGAAATTTTAGTGGCTAAAAATATATTTGGGATATTAATGTCAATTTGGAGAAATATTTAAAAAATAAATTACACATAACCAACTAGGCAAATAGATACTAAATTGTAAATGTAAATTTTTTATTTGTTTCTTTGGAAATGAATGTAGATATAGATACTAAAAATGGCAGGTAATTGTGTCATTTCTGATGAGTACGTAGCACTTCAAAATATCTTCAGCTTACATATTTTCTCATAATTTAAAAAAATACTTAGTGTTAAAGATGTTTTAAAGATAGGTAAGCTATAGGATAGTCATTAATAAGATATTTTACTACATTCACATACATCCATATTCATTTACTCAATAAATACTTACTGAAAATTGCCAGGTATTGGACATAATTACTGGCATTGAGTTACAATTTTGAATAAAAGAAAATCTCTGTGTTCAAGTAGTTCCATTATATTGGAAAAGTAAACAATAAAAAAGTAAGTATCCAAAATAACTCGGCATATAAATTTTCTGTGCCTTTCTCTTTGTAAAGAAAACAATGGGGGGTAAAGGTCGGCCAAACTGTGAATGGGGTTCTGCTTTTTGAATGGAGTGGTAAAAAGACCTTCCTTTCAAAGTGACATTTAACAGAGTTAAGAAAGTAAGAAAGTTAGACATTCGGCTGTAGAGGAAAAGCATGAATAGATGGTAAAGAATGGCCTTTAATAATAGAAAAACACATCATTGTGGCTGTATAATAAGTTATTTGGCAGTTTTGTTATATAAAAATATAGATATTTAAAGTGCCTCTATTTTACCAATTAAAAAATACTATAATAATATTTGAAAAACTCATCCATGATTATGTCCTCAGACAATATTATGAAAAGTGCAATGTGAAAGTTTGTTATGCCCAGCAATTTACACTTTGTGACCACTGTCTGATTCTTCATTTAACTGAATTTTAGCAGGTTCTGATCATTATTGAAAGCTATTTTTTCTGCTTTAAATAGTTGCTAATATGAAAGGAAAAAAATGGAAATTCTACCTTTCTTCCAATTACTGATAATGTTAATTGGTTTACTTTAGTGTTATCTGTTTTTAAAATCTCAGAGTTGTCATTTATATTAAGTAAAGATTATCTTTTATATTTTACAATTTATGGAAAAAATTTTCCTTGGCATAAATATTACATGCTTGAAAAAAAAAAGAACTTGTGACACATGGACATGAACCAAAGGGGGGGAATGGTGGGGGAGGGGTGTGCAGGGTGGAGGGGAATGAAGGCGGGGAATAGGACAACTGCAATGGTGTAATCAATAAAATATAATACAAGTTTAAAAAAAAGACTCCATGGCCAGACTCCAGAGTTGGAGCTGGACAATGAACCCTACTTGCCAGATGCCAGACACAAAAACTGAACCACACTAGTCAGGGCTTATAATATTCTTAATAACATTTTTATAAGTGAGCTTGGATCCAATACTTCAATATAAAATTCATTGTTTTCATAATAAATGGGTTTTATATCTAAAACAAACAGTAACTGTGTGACACAGTATATTTTTCACTGTGGAAAAGTGTTGGGAACCACCCTACCTGGTTGCAGAAGCTGTAACCCCTCCAAACCTAAGGCTGAGTTGAGCAACTTTCAGACCAGAAACAACTAAGGAGACAAAGCTTATCTCTCTGCCAGGGGTGCTGCTTCTGCTCCTTTTACTTCACCCTGCCTGGCCCCCAATACTTGATCCGTTAGCCATGATGGGTAAGATTTCCCAAAGTGGGGAATGACCGACAACAGGCACAATCACGGGGAGGCCTCAGGGAAGGACATGGGGGGCTATAGCAAAAGGGGGTAATGGCCCCTCACCCCCCGGTCTTTACAGAGCCTGAGTCCTCATTCTATCTGCAAGAAGTCTCCTAATCTCTTGGTTGCCTTAATTCCCCTGCCTGACTTAAGCCTGCAACAATGACAGAGGGCAGTGTAGCCTTGTGCTGGAAAGGGCGGGTTCCCCAGGTGATCAGGCCTAAGAAAGAATGCATAAAATCCTGTGAAACCTGCTTTGCTAAGAATGCTCTCAGTTTTCTGATAAGGGTCCGAGCAGTAAATGAGTTTGTTTCCCAAACTTTCGTAGCCCTTTAGCTAACAGACCCTGACTCAGAATAAGCCCTAGTAGTTCTTTGTATGCTATCTCTTCTTTGATCCTTACCGCCTGACAATGATTAAGAAGCTTTACCTGTATTCCTGTGCAAAATGAACCCAATACAAGCCCATTCAGGAAAAGGCTCCAGGTCCTTCTCCTTTGAGAGATTGGCCACCTTTCCTCCCCAAGCAGATCATGTCTTGGTAGACTTATTCTCATCTGCAGCAGACAGGGGGTGAAATGGGGGGGTAGCTCTTTGGGCAAAACTCCCACAAAGAAATGTTCCTGCTGGAATAGAGTTTTGGATGCAAATTAGACACTCTGGGTGGTCAAGGTGCTATTTGGATAAGCAAGGCAGCACGGGCCACTGGATGTAATGAGAGTATGCAGAATTTTTGTTGAGTAATTTTTAAATGCATACATATACAACCAGCTACTTCTTATTCATTCTTCTATCTACAAAAAATATTTATAGATAGGTTTCTTTTAAGCAAAGGAGAAAACAAATGACACAACGTTCCAAATGACATGAAGAAAAAGTAAGTTTTCCCCTGCACGTTGCCCAGACCCTGATCCCTGTGACCAATCTCTGTGTCTCCTTTCAGAACATGTCTTCTGCCTGGGTTGGTGGTGGTGGTGGTGGTGGTGGTGGTGTTTTAACACAATTTGTTTTGCAGGATCCTTTTCTCACATAATAACATTATTTAGAAATTATTCTCTGTTACAGTTCATTACAACCACCTTACTAAGTTTTATTTCTTTAATGAAATACCATATATTCTCAACCATTTTATTTTTTTTAAGATTTTCTTTATTTATCTTTAGAGGGGAAGGGGAGAGGGAGAGAAATATCAATGTATGGTTGCTTCTGGTATGTCCCCTGCCAGGAACTGGCCTGCAACCCAGGCATGTGCCCTGACTGGGAATCGAACCGGCGACCCTTTGCTTCACAGGTCCACGCTCAGTCCACTGAGCTACACCAGCCAGGGCTATTCTCAACCATTTCAACATTTTATAATATTTGACAGTGTGAGCAAAACATAATCTAACAAATTCTCTTCTACTGAAAATTTTAAAATTATATCTGTTATATAAGTGTTGGATACAATATTTTAAACATACTTCATTTCATACACAGGGGAGCATAACTGGGGGGGTTTTAGTGTTTTTCTTTTAATTTCATTTATTATTTTGAAAGTGAGAGAGATAGAAAGTTGCTCCACTATGTATTCACTCATTGGTTGCTTCTTGTATGTGCCCTGACTGGAGAATGAACTGACCACCTTGGCATATAGGCAGGACACTTTAAGCAACTGAGCTACCAGGCCAGGGCTACTAGGGGAAATTTTTGAAAAGTGGAATTTCGATCAGAGGGTATGAGGATGTTATTTCTGGATGGCTATTCTCAAAATAATCACAGGGAAGTCTGCACCAAAGGACCCTTCCTGGAGTCTTTCAGAGCAAGGGCACTGTACCTGCTTGCTCACCAGCCTCAGAGATGCCAGGAGTCCTCTGGATCCCCATATGGGCCACCACAGTATGTTGACCTTAAAAATATAGCAGTCAGTTATTTTAACAGAAGATAAGGGGTTTATTCAGGAAGAGTAAAAAAATGCAATTTAGGGCAAGCAAACTGCAGCAAAAGTCATAGGCAAGCTTTCTCTCTGGCTGAGTTGCTGGGGAGTTGGTTTCTCCTGGGAGCACACAGTACCATCTACATGCTGGGGCCTGTGACAGACAGTTTTTCCTGTATTTGACCCTGGGTGATGCTATGTGTCAGGACCCCCACTAANGGAATTTCGATCAGAGGTTATGAGGATGTTATTTCTGGATGGCTATTCTCAAAATAATCACAGGGAAGTCTGCACCAAAGGACCCTTCCTGGAGTCTTTCAGAGCAAGGGCATTATTGTACCTGTTTCCTCATCAGCCTCAGAGATGTCAGGAGTCCTCTGGATCCCCATATGGGCCACCACAGTATGTTGACCTTAAAAATATAGCAGTCAGTTATTTTAACAGAAGATAAGGGGTTTACTCAGGAAGAGTAAAAAAATGCAATTTAGGGCAAGCAAACTGCAGCAAAAGTCATAGGCAAGCTTTCTCTCTGGCTGAGTTGCTGGGGAGTTGGTTTCTCCTGGGAGCACACAGTACCATCTACATGCTGGGGCCTGTGACAGACAGTTTTTCCTGTATTTGACCCTGGGTGATGCTATGTGTCAGGACCCCCACTAACCCCCAACTGCACTTTAGTGAGGTTCCCTTTATGCAGTTTCACAGTAATAATTAGTTACTTAGCTCGTTTCTAGTCCATGGAAATCAAGTTATATTTACATCCTCAAAATGAGGTAAGGACCAGAAACACTCTTCCCACTTTCTCCCGTGAAAGCCATTAGCAGCTACACTGACCCTGCTTTGTGGACCCCTGTCCTCAAACTTGGTATCTTATTTTTATGCAATTACTTGTAGGTTTTTCTCAGTATTTTACTTATTCTCAGTATTTTATTTATTTAGTTTTGTTTGGTTTTATCTTGTTTTTCTATTTCTGAAATGTTTTTGTACCTGAGTTACTTAAACATACTTATTACTCGTAACGCCACTTCTTTGAGATGTGAAATTCTCCCAGTGTGTTTTCCAGTGTACTTGTTACGTCATTTGTTATGTTTAAATCTTTGAGCCCTGTGGGACTTATTTTATGTCTGTGAATAGCGTGGTCAGAATTTACTGATGTAAGTTTCCACCGAATGCAGTGCAGTCTTGACCGTGTGTTCACTGGTCATGCATATCTTGCAAAAGTGGGTTTGTCGTATCTTGCAAAAGTGGGTTTGTCAAGGGAGGGCAAGAACGGGCCTAGAGGAGAGTTGGGGATCCCGACCACAGTCTGGTAGAACAAAGACACTTAGTCAGGCTGCAGGAGGGCCACGTTCACCCTAAAGACAGGCCTGGGCTCGGAGCTCCCAGCTCCTGTGGGTCGAGTCCTTCACCAGCCGCTGGGGAACCGCCAAGACCGGCTAAGAGCAGCAGGCTGTGTGACAGACGCCCCCGCCAGTTCCGTACCAAAGGGGCTCCGCCCCCTGCCCCGCCCTTTCAGCTTCTTCTGACCGCCCATTGGCGGGCAGGCCTCTGGGATCACAGCACTGATTGGCGGGCTGCTCCCCTGTGGCTATCCAGGCCCCATCCTCGTCTCAAGCGCCCTCCCTCCTTCCGAGGGCGGGAAGCCCAGGAGCCCGGGGAGGACCCTCCATCATCGAGATGGGCAGCGCAGCAAGGCCCCCGGGAGACTGACCGGTAAGCGGGGAGCCTTGCCACGTGGAACCCTTAGCCCGAGGCCTTCAAAGTCCAGCCTGAGAGACCCCCGATGCCGTCATCCCGAGGGGCCCCGAGACCCTTCAGCATCGAGGGGTCCGCGTGCGCCAACCCGGAGGACCCCCAACGCTTAGACCCCCAAACAGCCCGAAAACCCCCATTCCCCTCAGCTCGGGGAACCCTACGTGCAGCTCGCCCGGAAAGACCGAGTTTCCCCAAACTCAGAGACGCTAAATGCCGTCGTCCTGGAAACGAACTCCGTGCGGGGACCCGGAAGCCCCTCGACGAGACGCCTCGAGTCTCCTCCGCCGCCGGGGTCTGACCCTCCCCTCCCCTCAGGCCTCAGCGTCCTCAGCCCGGAAGCCGCGGGATCGAGTCCTCAGGGACCCCGAGCCTGTCGGCCCGAGAGACGGCGGTCGGCCGGGGACCGCGCCTGCGTCCCGTGCGGGCCTCTCCGGATCCCCGGGTGCGCCTCCGCGCCCTTCCCGGGACAAGCGCGTTTCCTGGCGCCGCCGCAGGACCCTCAGACGCCCGGACAGCGGCGTACGGGCCGCGCTGAGGCCGCGAGGGGCGGGAAGGGCGGGTCTGCAGGCAGCTTGGCCACCGCATCCAGCCCCTCCTCCCGCAGGGCCCCGCCAGCCTGGAGGAAGCCGTTCGGGCCTCTCAGCGCCTTCTCCTCCCACAGGCGCCTGGGACTCGGGGCCGGGACGCCATGAACCCCGACGGGGGCCCGCAGCACAGCCCTGAGGGAGAAGCGGGGCGGACGCCTCCGGTGAGCTGAGGGGCCGGCGGGGAGCGTGGGGACGGAGCTGGGGACAGAGCTCTGCAGACGCCCGGACCTGGGGGTGGCCCTGGCTGTGCGTGTCCCGAGCGCTGGTGGGAGAGACGGGACTCCGCGACGCGGGCCCAGGACAGGGAAGACCCTCCCCGGGAGCTCTCACTCGCGCACTCGCATCACCGAGTCACTGATGTTTCCATTCTCCACTCCAGGCCGAAGACGCTTCCCGCTGCTTCTCCAGGGAGGAGTGGGCAGCGATGGGAGACCGGGGGAAGCGCCGGTACCGGAAGGCGAAGAGGAACTTCCACGTGCTCACCAGCCCAGGTAGCCAGTGCGCAGGCGCTGGGCAGGAGGAGTCCGTGACCCCACAGGATTCTGGGCTGGCTCGGACTCCGGCGGCTCCATCCGCCTGCAGCTCCCTCCTGCGTGGACACTGATCAGGGGGCATCTGCTCCTTAGCGTCAGAGGGCGCTCACAGCAACTCGTTTTACTCTCCCATCCCGTCGGGGCCAGTCCCACGGGCTTCCTGGAGCTCGTTCCTCCTCCAAGCTCTGTGCATTCAGGACAAAGGCTTTGTCTCTTTCCAGGTCTCAGGGGCCCCTCGACCGGCTTTCATGTGTCACCGCAGTCAGGCCACCGAGCTCCAGGAGGAGGACCCTGAGGACTCTGATGAAGAATGGGCTCCAAGACAGCGAGGTGAGGGGCAGGAGGAGGCAGAGCTGCCCTCCTGACACGGACCTGGTGTAGGTCAGGCTGCATCTCAGCACATAACCAGGGCACAGGGTTTGCTTGTCCAGCGAACACGCAGGATGCAGAACAGTGTATCGTACAGTGAGGGGCTATTCTGTGAACTTTCAAGCATGCAACATAATCATATATATTTATAGATACACTAATAAGCAGTAATTGTATAACAACGTATAAGTGAACCAGAAATAACTAATTCAGAATAGTTGTCATCACAAGAGAGGGAGGCAGGTCTGGCAGGTGAGGAGTGTTCCAACACCTGGCTGCCTGATGGCTTGCATGGAGACAGACAGGAACAGGATTAACCATGCTGATTACCAGAGCTGGGGGGAGGGCCAGGGTCGGGAGTGGGTGATCACTGTATCATTTCCTGATGTCGGCCATGGTGCTGTTCTGTCCAGTATCATGAGTGTTCAGTGGGTAGAGTCAGTCCACTTTCATGGGTCTGGGGTTGAAACACAGCTGAAGTCAAGATGTGATCTTTAACTTGACTGGAATTCTGTTTCTGTGGTCATAAACTGTGGATACTGACCAGAGTCTAATGATTAAGAAGGACATGGATGGCCAGTATGTGCACAGCGGGGAGGATACCAGAAAGGAGGCGAGGGGTTCATAGTACCCTTAGCCTGCACAAGGCCAGTTCAAATGAAGAAATCAGGACAGAGAAAGGGTTATGTTGAAAACATGGAGTTTCTGTGCAGTTACTTTTATTACATTTTTTTCAGGAGAGGCCAATTTATTTTTTAATAAATGTAATAGACGCTTTATGAAAATAGGAAGTGTAGATGACACTTTGCCTTTTTCATCATTCTAATGAAATTACCGTATTTTTCGGACTGTAAGACACACTTTCCCCAAAAATTTGGGCAGAAGATGGGAGTGCATCCCTGCTCCTGCCTCCTGTGACCCCGTGCCACCGCCCCCCACCCCCCTATGAGCCAGGTAAGCTACATTCAGACTATGAGACACACCATTTCCTCCCAAATTTGGGGAGACAAGTGCATCTTAGAGTCTGAACATATATGGTAGTTGATGGCCCCAGTACAAGCATAGGCCTTAATGATACCTTAGAAAACATTTTCCAGTCATCCTTGGATTGTTTTTGGACCACTCTCATTCAGAATTCTGTGTCCCTAATAAGAATCTCCGATTTTCAAAACATTTACCAACCAAAACATTGATTTCTCATCATCTTTCAGTCAAACCATCTCCAGTGGCCTTCAGGAGGAAACAAAGTAAAGATCAGAAGGTAAGTATTTCCCAAATCCTGTTGACAAGAAAATTTTCCTCATGAATAGAAAGGCAGGTGAGAGTAGGAAAATGCAGAAAGTAGCCTACGAACTGCTTCCTTTCTTTCCTGGTCTCCTCAACACATTGTCCGATTATTATCATCTTTTTTTAAAGATACTAGGGCCCTGGCTGGTGTGTCTCAGTCGGTTGAGCACAGGCCTGTGACTCACATGACCGCGGTTCGATTCCCAGTCAGGGCACATGCCTGGGTTGCAGGCCAGTTCCCAGCAGGGGACTTTACGAGAGGCAACCATACATTGATATTTCTCTTCTTCTCTCCTTCCCTTCCCCTCTAAAAGATAAATAAATAAAAATCTTTCAAAAAATATATAAGGAGATTTTATTTATTGATGTTTTAGAGAGATGGGAAAGGAGGCAGAAGGTGACGGAGAGAAGCATGTGCAAGACACGCCTGCATAGGTTGCCACTTGCACGCCCCCAAGTATGGAACCTGGGTTGCAACCCAGGCGTGTGCCCTGACTGGGAATGGAACTGGTGACCTTTCAGTCTGTAGGCCAACGCTCAACCCACTGAGCCAACCAGCCACGGCTCATCGTCATCATCACTACAGCAACAATAGTAGCTACTATTTGTTTCATTTTCACAGTGTTTCAGACTTTAAGAATTCCATGTGAATAAACTCACTTAAATATTATAACAACCCAATGAGGTACATACTATAACTGTCTCCATTTACAATGAGGAAAGTGATCTTTCAGAGATACGGAAATGTTTGACTATATGTCTAAGACCACAGGATCAGGGGTAGTGCAATCTAACCCATAGTTGCTTCTCTAAACCACTTACAAACTCATTAAAACTTTCAGAGTTTTGCCCTGGCCACCATGACCCTACATTAATCTAAACAGTGGGGTAATGGCCTTTGAATAGACATATTGATGGGACAGAATACAAACTCCAACAATAAATGCAAAGTCAGATGGAAATGTTCTATGACAAACATAACTCCTTAGATCTCTGGGGAAATGTTTGTAATATAATAAAGGGTGTAGGAACAACTGAATGGGAAATACATTGGGCCCCCTACGTTACATCCTCTGACAAAGTCAACTTTGATTGAATTTAATAGCCACTCATAACTAATATACAACACTGAGAGTTATCTGAAGTATGCAAACAGATCTAAAGTGAAAGAATGGGGAAAATAGGCCATGCAAACATTACCAAATGAAAATGACATGATAACATAGTAGAACTGAAGACAAAAAAACACTACTAGAAATAAGAGGAGTACTTCATAGCAGAAAGTTCAGTGTACCAGTTAGTTTCAAATTTTTATTCACTTAATAACATCAACTCAAAATTATATAGAACAGAGCTACATGGAAAAATACACAAATTAATAATCACAATAGGAGATTTAACCACCCTCTATCATTCAACTTCTGTTTCAGAACCGATAAAGCCCACAAAAAACTAGTAAAAATATTTTGAAAATAACATGAGAAGCAAATTGCATTCAAGGCACATAAGTACTTCACTATACCCCCAAACTGCATATTACAGATACTTTCCAAGCACCTTGGAAAGTTTTTTAAACACTGACCATATAGTGGTATAAAGCAAGTTCCAACAAATTTGAAATGACTGAAGTTTATATATATTTCTTGCTCTCACTGTCATTAATCAAGAAATCAGTAACAACAGATAACTAGAAAGTACTTAACAGTTACAAATCATGATATACACTTCTAAATAACCACCCCCAAATAAGTCACAATTGGAATTAGAAAATAATTTGCATAGAATGATAGTAAAAATAGTACATATCAAGGCCAGGTCACTCAGGTTCCAAAGATGATCAAAGCTTCAAGATCAGTGATTTTCACCCTGGCTGGTGTACCTTGGTGGATTGAGCACAGGCTGGGAGCCAAAGGGTTGACAGTTCATTCCCAGGCAGGGCACATGCCTGGGTTGCAGGGCAGGTCCCCAAAGGGGGCCACGTGAGAGGCAACCATACACTGATGTTTCTTTCCCTCTCTTTCTTCCTCCCTTCCTCTCTCTCTAAAAATAAATCATTAAAAAAATTTAAAACAGATGCGTGGTTTTCAACCCAAGGTTGACTTTGCCCCCAAGGGGACATTTTCCAGATTATATGGAGACCTTTCCGGTTGTTGTTAGGGGGGGTTAAGGTGGAAGTTACTATCATGCACTGAATAGAGAGAACAATTGCTAATAAGCCCCTACAATATAGAGAAAAATCCATCCTCCAATCTCAGCAATGAGAAACCCTACTCTCTATGGAGCAGGATGAAGAGTCAATGAGAACACAAACAGCATGTGACTTTGCACCCTAGATCTGAAATCACACCTCCCTCTGGACAGGCAGCCTGGAGGCTGAGAGCTAAAGAACAACAAAAATAAATAAGTAAATAAATAAAAATGCCATCCATGTTGCAAAGTTTGGAGAGGAATGTCCTTGGCTAGAAGACACCCATGAGAGCTCAGAAGCCAAGGGGGATACGACACCTTAAGAGACTGAACCACACTGAAAAACCACAGCACTGAGGGTCACCATCTCTTTTCATTATCCATAAATCACTCTTCAATCGTTTCTTGCAATTGAAGAGTGATCTTACACTTTTAGATTCCAGAACTCACCATCAAACATTCTCCTCTTTGAAAATGGGGACATTTGCCATATTGTGAGTTCCTCGGATAACTACAAGGGACACAATTTTACTTACAAAATACTTCGGATTTCTAAAACACCACTGCTCCAGGTCCTGGACTCATTTACAATGCTAAGTGTCATGTTACTATTTTATTTAATTATTAGTGAATTTATAACTAACACATTTTTAACTCTTATTCATGTTTTATTCCAAGGTTTAACAATTTTTTCATGCTTTATACAGCTAAACTAACATAATTTCATTATTGTGTGATATCTTATTTACCTTGACAACTCAAGAATATCAACTTAAAGTTATTATAAATAATACAATTTAGAAAAATATGTGGTAAATAGTGAGCAGAAATAAATTACTCTTCTGTATACACAAAGAGTAATTTAAAAATAATCAAAGAAAACAACCAGTGGTGCACTCCCAAATCCAGCGTCTGGTCGAGATAATGTGCTCATAGAAAGTGATCCCAAGGAACTGATCACTAACATTAGGACCTGAGACTTGTACCTTGAAACAGTCTTTACAAGAAATCGATGGTCACACATACTCCGCTATAATCAACCAGTTTTCCTGCTGACCAGTACTAAGGTGTTATTCCCCAAAATTCCCACGAGATGGCAGCAGAGGTGCACTCTTGGGACACGTATTGGTGGCCTGGCCTTGAGTCCAATACATAAATATAAAATTCATTGTTTTCATAATAAATGGTTTTCATCTCTCAGACGGTAACTGTGTAACACAGTATATTTTGTACTATGGAAATACTCCTGCTGGAATAGGGCTTTGGATGCGTATCGGACACTTTGAGTGGTCAAGGTGCTATTCACATAAGGAAGGCAGCACCGGCCACTGGATGTAATGAGGGCGTGCAGAATTTTTGTCGAGTCACTTTTAAATGCATACGTACAGAACCAATGGCTTCTAACTCATTCTTTTACCTACAAAAAGTAATCATAGATAGATTTAAGTAAAGGAGAAAAACAAATGACACAACATTCCAAATGTCATGAAGGAAAAGCAAGTTTTCCCCTCCACGTTGCCCAAGCCCTGATCTCGGCGCATAGTCCCTGTGTCTCCTCCCAGCACGTCCTCTCCCTGGGTTTTTTAAAAATATAATTTGTGTTGCAGGATACTTTTCTCACATAATAACATTACTTAGAAATCATTCTCTGTTAAAATCCATTAGAAGACCTTATTAGGTTTTATTTGTTTAATGAAATATATATTCTCACCCATTTTTAATGTTCTATAATACTTCGTAATGCAAGCAAACCATAATTTAACAAGTTCTACTGAAAACTTCAAAATTATATCTGTTATTATATATGTTAGATAAAATATATTAAACATACTTCATTTCATACACAGGGAAGCATAACTAGGGAAATTTTTAATGCTTTTCTTTTTATTGCATTTATTAACTTGAAAGAGAGAGAGAGTTAGTTGTTCCACTTATGTATTCATTCATTGATTGCTTCTTGTATGTGCCCTGACTGGAGAATGAACTGACCACCTTGGCATATAGGCAGGACACTCTAACCAACTGCACTACCAGGCCAGGCGTACTAGGAGAAAATTTTGAAAAGTGGAATTTCTNTGGTTTTCATCTCTCAAACAGTAACTGTGTAACACAGTATACTTTGTACTATGGAAATATTCCTGCTGGAATAGGGCTTTGGATGCAAATCGGACACTGGGTGGTCAAGGTGCTATTCACATAAGGAAAGCAGCACCGGCCGCTGGATGTAATGAAGGTGTGCAGAATTTTTGTCGAGTCACTTTTAAATGCATACATACAGAACCAATGGCTTCTAACTCATTCTTTTACCTACAAAAAGTAATCATAGATAGATTTCAGTAAAGGAGAAAACAAATGACACAACATTCCAAATGTCATGAAGGAAAAGCAAGTTTCCCCCTCCACGTTGCCCAAGCCCTGATCTCGGCGCATAGTCCCTGTGTCTCCTCCCAGCACGTCCTCTCCCTGGGTTTTTAAAAAATATAATTTGTGTTGCAGGATACTTTTCTCACATAATAACATTACTTAGAAATCATTCTCTGTTAAAATCCATTAGAAGACCTTATTAGGTTTTATTTGTTTAATGAAATATATATTCTCACCCATTTTTAATGTTCTATAATACTTCGTAATGCAAGCAAACCATAATTTAACAAGTTCTACTGAAAACTTCAAAATTATATCTGTTATTATATATGTTAGATAAAATATATTAAACATACTTCATTTCATACACAGGGAAGCATAACTAGGGAAATTTTTAATGCTTTTCTTTTTGTTGCATTTATTAACTTGAAAGAGAGAGAGAGTTAGTTGTTCCACTTATGTATTCATTCATTGATTGCTTCTTGTATGTGCCCTTACTGGAGAATGAACTGACCACCTTGGCATATAGGCAGGACACTCTAACCAACTGAGCTACCAGGCCAGGCGTACTAGGAGAAAATTTTGAAAAGTGGAATTTCTGAATCAGAGGGTATGAGGATGTTGTTTCTGGATGGCTGTTCTCAAAATGATCACTGGGATGTCTACACCAAAGGACCCTTCCCAGAGTCTTTCAGAGCAAGGGCATTATTGCACCTGCTTGCTCATCAGCCTCAGAGATGTCAGGAGTCCTCTGGATCCCCATATGGGCTACCACAGTATGTTGACCTTAAAAACATAGCAGTTGGTTATTTTACCAGCAGATAAGGGGTTTATTCAGAAACAGTAAAAAAAAATGCAGTTTTGCAGTTAATGCAGTTATTATTATTGGCAATAATGGATATTGGCAATGGGTATTGCCAATAATGGATTATCCAGTAAAAGAGAGGAACATTATGTTACATAGAGAAAGGAGGAAGTTGGTAGGGATCATTTCAACACAAAGTGCACCGGAGGACACCATCAGGGTGAGGATGGTTTCTCTCTGGCTGAGTCGCTGGGGAGTGGGTTTCTCCTGGGAGCACATGGTACATCTTCATGTTGGGGCCTGTGACAGACAGTTTTTCCTGTAATTGACCCTGGGTGATATGTGACAGTACCCCCACTGGCCCCGAGCTCCAGTTTAGTGAGGTTTCCCTTTATGCAATTTCACAATAATAGTTAGTTGGCTTATTTGCCATCCAGGGAAATCAAGTTATATTCACGTGCTCAAAACGAGGTAAGGACCAGAAACACTCTTCCCACTTTATCTCGTGAAAGCCAGTAACAGCGAAACAGACCCTGCTCTGTGGACCCCCGTCCTCAAATTTGATGTTATTTGTATGCAAAATACTTCTAGGTTTTTCCAGTATTTCTAAATTTATTTAGTTTTACTTGGTTTTATCTTGTCTTCCTATTTCTGAAATGTTTTTACACCTGAGTTACTTCAACATACCTATTGCTCATAACGCCACTTGTTTGAGATGTGAAATTCTCCAAGTGTGTTTTCCAATGTACTTATTATGTCATTGGTTGTGTTTAAATATTTGAGCCCTCTGGGACTTATTTTGTGTTTATGAATTACGTGGTCGGAATTTACTGACTTAAGTTTCCACGGAATGCAATACAGTCTTGACCGCGTCCTCACTGCTTATGCAGCGCTAGCCGAAAGTGGGTTTGAAAAGGGAAGTCGGGGGGAGGAGGTACGGACGGGCCTGGATGTAAGTTGGGGATCCTGAGCACGGTATGGTGGAACAAAGTTACTTTGTCAGGCGGCAGGAGGCCCACGTCCACCCTAAAGTCCGGCCAGGCTCAGAGTTCCCAGCTCCTGCGGTATGGATTCCTTCCCAGCTTCGGGACAACCCGCCTCGGACCTGCAGGCTGCGTGACTGGCGCTTGGGAGACCCCGGGCAGCCAATCGCCGTGGGGCGGGGCGGGTCTTCCGCCGGCCAGTCCGGAACCCAGGGGCTCTGCCCCTCTGCCCCGCCCTTCAGCTTCTTCTGACCGCCCATTGGCGAGCAGGGCTTCGGGGGATCCCAGCACTGATTGGTCGCTATCCAGGATGGAACCTCCCCCCCCTCGGGGCGGGAAGCCCCAGAGATCAGAGAAGTGCTCCTTAGAGGTGGGCAGCGCTGTGGGGTCCCCAGGAGACTGACCGGTAAGCGGGGAGCCTTGCCACGTGGAGCCCTTAGCCTGAGACCTGCAAAGTCCAGCCTAAGAGACCCCAGATGCCCTTATCCTGAGGGGCCCTAACCCCTTCAGCACCGAGGGGCCCGCGTGCGCTAATTCAGAAGACCCCCAATGCTTAGACCCCCAAACAGCCCGAAAACCCCAGCCCCCCTCAGCTTGGGGCACCCTACCTGCAGCTCGCCCGGGAAGACCCAAGTTTGCTTCCCAAACTCAGAGACGCTAAATGCCGTCGTCCTGGAAACGAACTCTGGTGAGGACCCTGAAGCCCCTCGATGAGACGCCCCGAATCATTTCTTGGTGTCAGCCATGGTGCCGTTCTGCCTAGTATCATGAGTGTTCAGTGGGTAGAGTCAGTCCACTTTCATGGGTCTATGATTAAAACACAGCTAAAGTCAAGATGTGATCTTCAACTTGACTGGAACTGGTTCTGTGGTCATCAGACTGTGGATGCTGACCAGAGTCTGATGATTAAGGAAGGGCGTGGATGGTGGGGAGGGTGCCAGAGAAAGGAGGCAAGGTGGTTGTTGACCTTAACCGGACAAGTCCAGTTTGAATGAAGCAAACCGGATGGAGAAAGGGTTATGTTGAAGACATGGCGTTTCTGTGCAGTTACTTTTACTACATTTTTGTCAGGAGAGGCCAATTTATTTTTTAATAAATGATAATAGATGCTTTATGAACATAGGGTGAAGCATAGATGACACTTTGTCTATTTTTTTATTATTCTAATGAAATTAGTGGATGGCCCCAGTAGAAGCATAGGCCTTAGCGATACCTAAAAAGACATTTTCCATCCATCTTCGACTGTTCTTGGATCACTCTCATTCAGAATTCTGTGTCCCTAATAAGAATCTCCAGATTTTGGAAGCATTTACCAACAAAAACACTGATTTCATCTTTCAGTGAAACTTTCTTGGGTGGCCTTCAGAAGGGAACAGAGTAAAGATCAGAAGGTGAGTGTTTCCCAAATCCTGTTGACAAGAAAATTTTCCTCATGGATAGAAATGCAGGTAAGAATGGGAAATGCAGAAAGTATCCTAGGAAAGTATCCTAGGAACTGCTGCCTTCCTTTCCTGGTGTCTTCAACACATTGTCTGATATTACCATCTTTTTTTAGAGATTTTGTTTATTGATGTTTTAGAGAGAGGGGAAAGGAGGGAGAAAGTGAGGAGAGAAGCATGTGCAAGACACACCTGAATTGGTTGCCTCTCACCCGCCCCCAAGTAGGGAACCTGAACTGCAACCCAGGCATGTGCCCTGACCGGGAATGGAACTGCTGACCTTTCACTCTGCAGGCCAGCACTCAATCCACTGAGCCAACCAGCCACGGCTCATCATCATCTTAATAGTTAACAACTACAGCAACAATAGCAACTACCATTTGCTTCATTCTCACAATGTTTCAGACTTTAAGAATTCTATGTGAATAAACTCACTCAAACATTACACCCCGATGAGGTACGTACTGTAACTGTCTCCATTTATGATGAGGAAAGTGATCTTTCAGAGATATAGAAATGTTTGACTACATGTCTAAGACCACAGGATCAGGGGTAGTGCAATCTAACCCATATTTGCTTCTCTAAACCACTTACAAACTCATTAAAACTTTCAGGGTTTTACCTTCACCACCGTGACCAGTTGGTTGTCATGCTGCAAAGTGAGAGATCACAAGTTTGATTCCTGGTCAGGGCGCATGCCTAGGTTGTGGGCCAGTTTCCAGGTTGGGGTGTATGAGAAAGGCAAGTGATCAATGTTCCTCTCTCTTTCTCCCTCACTTCCCCCTCTCAAGAAAATGAACAAAATGTTTTTTAAAAGTTAGAAAAATAAACTTTCATAGTCTCTAAATTTTACATGGTCTTATCCATATGTCATTACATCATTCATCTGACTGACGGTTTCAACCAAAGTTCTTCTCTGCTATGCTGAAGTGAGAAATGCACTAAGACCCTCTGAATGAGGAAAGTGTACGATGTGTGGGCAGTTGGTACAGTGGATGGTCCCAGATGAAGAAGAATGTAAAATGTCCCGGATCACAGCCTCCCACTCTAATCAGAAAAAGCATCTCTCACCCCTGAGGGGCTTCAGGTTTGATGACTGAGAAACAACAAATAATAAAATGACTTAAGGACATCAATAGGTTACACACTCTTCTATAGAAACTCATCCATCTGGAACTGATTTCAAATGCCCTTTCTTGTAAGGTTTCCAATGAGGCCACTCTCGTCCTATTTAGAATCATTTGTTCAACCCGCCCCCCTCCGCGTTGTGAGCTCTTTGAGAGGCTGGTCCATGCCTGAGACTTCTCAGAGGTTACAGGCCCAGGTCAGGGTCCCTGAGGGCCCCCAAATGTTTGCTGAATGATTTCACAATTACAAATTAAACTAGATGGTCGATGAATGCTGAAGGTAATTTCTGTGAGATGTGAAATATGGCGAGAGCTGAGGGGTAAATTGATAGCGGGACTGTAATCTCACATTCATACTGTATTACGCAATTCACAGAACACTTTCATGAGCATTATTTAATTGCACATTCACTCTAACATCGAAAATGAGAATGTTAGAGGTCATGAAACTGAAGACAACTAGCTACTGATACAGCCTTATTCAAACAGAAGTGGTGGGAACCAGCTAATCTAAGTACAAATATTCTTTCTAAGGTACTACAAATTTTATCACCTTTTTATTTATTGTCTAGATATGTTTCTGCCAACCATTTTTTAATTCTCTTCCCAATATCCTTCACTCTTAATATTATACAGACAGTTGAAAGAAAAGAGCCATCAGGCATGATTTCCAGTCTTGGATTCATTATCCACATTGGCTCTGTCCCCTCTAATAGTCATACTCCCTAGGTATTTCCAAAGGTTCAAATTTTAAAGACATGCATGTAAAATGTACCATAAGCCTTAAAATTAAATATATGTTATCTTTTAATATGTCACTCTTAAACTGAAGGCTGCATCCAAGATACCATTAAGGAATGAATATAGGTTGAAGGAATTGTCAGGAACAGCAAATTTGATGACTGCAAGTGAGTCAGAACATGCCCAGAAACCAGTGTCCCCTCCTGCAGAAGCATGTGCCTTTGGAAAGCACACTAGATAAAAATCGGGTAAGAAAACTTAAGTTCTAAGTCCTATAGAAGGGCTGATAAGTATGACCTAGGTATGTGAGGTGGACTATGGATGGGCCTGGATTTAAGCTGGGCTGAGCTGGGACTAAAGTTACCACTGGACCTTTGGGCAAATCCTATAAATTCTCTGAGCTCCCGAATGCTAATGTGTAAAGTGAAGACAAGGATACCTCACTCATATGTTGTATGAAAACAGTAAATTAAATTTAAAACAGTTGACACATGCAGCTTGTCCAATAAATCCATCTGTGATAATAGCAACCACATTTTATTGGTGTTGTGTGCCTAGGCCTTTACTCAGTGCCTAACACATAATGTGTACTCCATAAATATTTTATGAATGATTAAAGGTTAGCAAATTAAACTTGGTAATGGGAAGATCTAGAAACTAAAATTGAATCAGTCATCTGTAGTTAGTGTGGAGTCTTCATCTTCTGAACCAATAGTTAACAGAGTAAAATACCAGAGTGTGCAAAAGAACAGGTGATCATTTGATTAGAGGAGATTGTGTGTTATATGATAAAATGGGAACTGCACACCACACCACCTCGCTCACCTGGCCTTCTCCACCTTAGAACTCAAGAGAAAGGAAATGGATGTGAAGATGTACAACCTACAAGAAAGAAAGGGCCATATGTACCAAGAGGTCACCAAGCCCCAGGATGATGACTACCTTTGTAAGTGACCCTCACTAAGAAGCATGTTATGATACAATAATTCCATCTAGTCCTTTGGTCCCCAATCGTTCCCTTCCTCTAGTGACCTGGAGTACAGGATTGAGTTTCAATGATGTGAGTCCCAGACTCCCTCTGAAGCTCTTTGGGTCCAGGAACATGCACTATACCTTCCCTAACCCCTGTTGTTCTCGCCTCCAGATTGTGAGAAGTGTCAGAACTTCTTCATTGACAGCTGTGCTGTACATGGGCCCCTGCATTTGTAAAGGACCGTGTAGCGGACAAGGGGCATCCCCACCGCTCAGCCCTCACCCTGCCCCCTGGGTTGAGAATCGGGCCATCTGGCATCCCTGAGGCTGGGCTTAGAGTGTGGAATCAGGCAGCTGATTTGCCCATGGGTCTGCACTTTGGCCCTTATGAAGGACACATCACAGAAGATGAAGAGGCAGCCAAGCGCAGATACTCCTGGCTGGTGAGAACTATTTACCTCTTCCACTGTCCTCTGGCTTCCCACATTCCTTCTGAGGCTTGCAGGGACCTCACCTCTTATGTGCTAGACATGGAGGAGATGATGTGGTCAGCTCTGTGTACTGACTGGATTTTACATGAACACAGAGCTCCTGTTGAAGGATCAGAAGTTACATGGGAGCAAAGTGGTGCAGACACGAAGGAGTGGCTCCTCCGTTGTGGGGCTTCTGCTCTGATTGGACAGGTAGACTCAGGTGTGTAGGTGATGGGTAAGAAAAATATCATGTGGTCCCAACTGGCAGTGGAATCTCCATGCAGGCTAAACAAGCTTTGATGACTGTGGAGTGAAATAATTCTGACTATTACCTTCCCACCAAAAAAATAAAAGCTCTTTAACTTCTTTCCTGAAACACAGATCACCAGAGGGAGAAACTGCTATGAGTATGTGGATGGAAAGGACAGATCCTGGGCCAACTGGATGAGGTGAGGTCAACAGGTCTCTGGGTGACCTCAGAGGGGACTCTCATCCCCCACAAGCCCATATATCTGTCCTTCTCATCATGCCTCCCTCAGTGGTCTCCCTTAATCCTTTTTTCCCTCTTTTTCTCTATACAGTGTTCTTTTATTTCAGGGGACTTTAAGGAAGAAAGTATAGCATGTATCCTCAAAATATAAAGTTCTCTGCTAGACACCATCTGGGCACTGGAAAGGACCTTGAAGAGCCTAGATTCACCAGGGACACTTGATTACACTTTAATTGATCAAATGAACATTAATTAAGCACTTAGTATATTCCAGTTTAGATGAAGGGATACATTACGTAAACAGATCGCACAACCCATGTCCTTATGGAGGACTTCTTGCAGACAGACATAAAACAACTGCTTTTAGAAACATTTCGCTATCATTTCCAAGAAGTGCACAGTGTCAAGATAGCACACACCAAGGGTGGCCTAAACCTGTGAGGGCAGGAAACCATCCCAGCCTCACTTCTAACTAGAGCTGGGCTCTGAGGCCTAAAGAGGAACGGTCATGGGCCCCTTTCCTGAGAGGGACTCTCTTCTATCAGGGATAACAGAATGTGCATCAACTACTATTGTTCTGTTTTATTTTCCTAAGACAAAAAGACCTCCCATTTTCTATGGTAATCTTGGGCAAGCAAGTGAATGTTACTGTAAAGTGTAGTGGGGTTGGAGAAAGGCCTCTCAGGAGAAAACAGACGTGGGCTGAGTACTGGATAACTAGTGAGCTAACTCGGAAGCAGAGCCCTAGATCAAGCACCAGGTTCTGTGGTGTGAGACAACTTGATTTAGAGTTTGGAGAAGCCAGAGATCACTGGATATTATGGCCAATCATGGTGGAGGTTAAGTCTAGAACTGGGTGTTAGAAATTGGTATTAGGCAGGATGAACACTGCCAGCAGGACTTGGAGGTAGGAATTCACATGACACACTGGCAGACGCTCAGACACTGAGCAAAGATTCCCTGGGAGCATTAGGGGCAGTGGGCAGCACCAGAGCCTGAGGGCCTTAATCAGTGAGGAGCTGGACATGGATGTAATAGGAACTGAGAATTCATCACTGTGGTTTTCTTTCCCTTCATCTGCCTCAATCCCAGGTACGTGAATTGTGCCCGGGATGATGAAGAGCAGAACCTGGTGGCCTTTCAATACCATGGGCAGATTTTCTACCGAACTTGCCGGGTCATCAGGCCGGGCTATGAGCTGCTGGTCTGGTTCGGGGACGAGTATGGCCAGGAGCTGGGCAGCAAGTGGGGCAGCAAGTGGAAGAGAGAGCCCATGACTGGAAGAGGTGGGCACCACTGTTCTTCAAAATAGAAAGAAAAGAAAGAATTCTCCATAGGAATATTCATGATCCAACCCTTAAGTACAGTAAAATCGATTCGAGTCAGTAAAGTTTCAAATCACATGATTCAGTAATTCATATGCCTTTGACTCTTAGGCAAAATTTTTATATTTTTTATTTTTAAAATATTTCATGAGCAAAATACACAACTGCATATAGTGCTGAAAGACTGAGAGGCAAAACAGAAGAGTTTTCAAGCACCAACCNCCACTGTTCTTCAAAACAGAAAGGAAAGAGAGAATTCTCCATAGAAATATTCATGATCCAACCCTTAAGTACAGTAAAATCGATTCTAGTCAGTAGTTTCAAATCACATGATTCAGTAATTCATATGCCTTTGACTCTTAGGCAAAATTTTTATATTTTTTATTTTTAAAATATTTCATGAGCAAAATACACAACTGCATATAGTGCTGAAAGACTGAGAGGCAAAACAGAAGAGTTTTCAAGCACCAACCAGTTCTCTAACAAGGCAGTTTTTCTGACACTTTTATAGTTGTTTCTTCTTAATTTTCCTCCATATTTCTAAATAAAACATTTTTGTTTGTAAGCATTCATTATTTTTTAAAGATTTTGTCCTGGCTGGTGTGGCTCAGAGGATGGAGCGCCGGCCTGTGGACTAAAGGATCACCAGTTTGATTCCCAGCTGGGGCACATGCCTGGGTTTTGAGCCAGGTCCCCAGTAGGGGGCCAGTGAGAGGCAACCACACATTGATGTTTCTCTCCCTCCCTTCCCCCTTTTCTGAAAATAAATAAATACAAAAATCAAATCTTTTTAAACAAGATTTTATTTATTTTTACAGAGAGTGGAAAGGAAGGAGAAAGAAAAATCAATGAGCAAGGGAAACATTAACTGGTTGTGTATGGCACACCCCCAACTGGCCCACAACCCTGGCATGTGCTCTGACTAGAATTGAACTTGTAACTTTTCAGTTTTCAGACAACACTCAACCCACCAAGCCACACCATTCAGGCAGGGCACATTTGTTCATCATTTCAGTGAATTGTCATGAGAGATCCTACTCTGTGGCGCACAGCGTCTGGGGGACCTGGAAATACAGGTTACTGTGAGGATCAGAATCCCTGCTCTTGAGGAGCTGACGGGTGAAGGAGGAAACCCAGGCACACGAGGTTGCATGTGCATAACCCTCCACAGCGGTTAGTGCTTGGGATAAAACTAATTCACTGATGCCTAGGAATCAGTGTGAGGAGAGGTACGCTGTGGCCGGTGGTCCCAGAAGGGCTCCTCAGGAGGTAACGTTTACAAAAATACCTGCCGGCAGAGGATCCCATGGAGATCCCAGAGGATCTCCATGCCACAGGGAGCAGCTAGTGCAGGGAAGAAAATAGATGTGGCGTTGAATTCACTGAGGGTCACTCGGGTCTCGTCTCAGCACAGAGGCTAAGAACAGAGATCACACAGATGCTTAGCAACCTGGAGATGCAGTGCCGATGATCCTACTTGAGACACTGGGGACTTTCCTGAGTGAAAGTGTGCAGGGGTCAGCTGTAGAGTGGTGTGTTCTCTGTTCCGATTATGTTTTGTTAATTTTTAGAAAATAAACTCCAGTGGGGAATCCCTTCATATTACTTCATCTCCAAGTGAGAGAGCATGGTGGCCTGGCCAGAGAGGACCAGGAGTCGGGCGTGTAAGAAATATGGTTGAAATATTTTGAAACAGGTCTTACTCTATTTGAAATGGGATAACACTAAATGACATGAAGCATAAATATTTATTTGGTGTGAGGCTTGAGGAAGGACATTTCATTTTACTATTTTGGAAAACAGAAGCAGTTCCTAGTTGGGACCTGTGGTTTTTCCTCTTCAACATGACTTAGAAGATACCTACAGATAGGAACGGTCACTGCAATTCATCCACACAGGGAGTACAATGGCCTCTCATGCTCCAAAAGTCCCCAGTCTGGGCAACGTTAGAAAAGACCCTTGATGTGGGCTTTCTGGGTTCTGAAGAAGATGCACTGCATAAAAATAGGAAAATAGTTGGCGAGTGGACACTGTGGGAGACAGAGGTTGTGTTATCACCACAGGGAGAAGGATTCATGGGGCAGGTCTTACCAGGAGACAGGTTGTACGGCCCAGGCATTCTCAGCAACATCTGCCCTGACCAAACCTTTCTCTTTCAGCAAAACCAAAGCCAGAGGTGCACTCATGGCCCTCCTGCTCTCTGGCCTTCTCCACTCAGAAATTCCTCAGCCAACACGTGAAACTCAATCATCCCTCTCAGAACCTCCTGGGAACATCTGCAGGAAAACACCTCCAAGCAGAGGAACCCTGCCCAGAGGATCGGAATCAGCAGCAGCAACATACTAGTACGCACAGCTGGAATGATAAAGCTGAAGGTCAAGAGGTCAAAGAAAGGTCCAAACCTTTGCTAGAAAGGAGCAGTCAGAGGAGAATCTCAAGACCCTATCAACCTTCCAAAGAACGAATGAGGATCTCTAGTGAGCACGAGAGAATGATGGAGGAAGAGCCCCATAGAGGCCAGAAAGAGAGTCCAGAGGGCACAGGCAAGTTATTCGTGAAAGCAGGAATGTCAAGGATTGTAAGGTTCAAGTATGGAAGATGTTCGCAAGGTTTCAATGAAGGGTCACATCTCTTAAGAGGCCAGAGGACACACTCAGGGGAGAAGCCCTGTGTTTGCAGGGAGTGTGGGAGAAGCTTTACACAGAGGTCAAATCTCAACACACACCAGAGGACACACTCAGGGGAGAAGCCCTATGTTTGCAGGGAGTGTGGGCGAGGCTTTACACAGCAGTCACATCTCATCACACACCAGAGGACACACTCAGGGGAGAAGCCCTATGTTTGCAGGGAGTGCGGGCGAGGCTTTACACACAAGACAAATCTCATCACACACCAAAGGACACACTCTGGGGAGAAGCCCTATGTTTGCAGGGAGTGCAGGAGAGGCTTTACACACAAGACACATCTCATCACACACCAGAGGATACACTCTGGGGAGAAGCCCTATGTTTGCTCGGAGTGCGGGCGAGGCTTTACATTCAAGTCAGATCTCATCAGACACCAGAGGACACACTCAGGGAAGAAGCCCTATGTTTGTAGGGAGTGCGGGCAAGGCTTTACACACAAGACAAATCTCATCAGACACCAGCGGACCCACTCTGGAGAGAAGCCCTGTTCGCAGCTGGAGTGAGTGAGTCATTAGCATTGAGTCACAGCAATAGCCATAGGAAGTCCACAGCCCCTTACTCTCGCCAAGATTGTAATTAGTAGAGAAGTAACCGGTTAAACAAACCCTCCAGTTTCATTGCAAGAGATGAGATGGACAAACAGTTCCATAGTGATATGGGGATGTCAGCACCAAACTCGTTCATGGTTCTTTAACCTATTCTAAAACGTTTTGTCTCCATACACATCTCATGTTCCCCATCACTGCAAGCAGAGGGTTCCTAAAGAGCCACAAGGAACTCATACTCTCAGCCACAGAAATTCAACTCCTGTAAATGTGGAATCAGTCTACTTTCGTTACTCCTCAAAGAGAGGAATTTGAGACAGACTCACCCAGGAAGTGAATTCCCAGACTCCTGGAAAGGGCCTTTTCTCCCAGTCAGCTCCCTACCCCTCCTTCCTTGGCTTCTCTTAGCTCTTCTCATTTCCTACCACCTGTGCAGCCTCAGAGGTGAATGGCAGGGACAGATGGATGCTTGTGCATGGACACGAGCTGCTTGCTCTGGGCACTTGGTCTTCCTCACTCTCCTTGCTGCCTTTTCAGGGTCAGCATTTCCTGGTGCACAGCATACAGATTCCACATCAGTCCATAGTGAGTGTGCGTCTCCGCTCTGTTTTCTCCAGCTGTGTGACCTGAGGCAAGATTCTCAACTTCTCTCTGCCTGCTTCCTAGTCCGTGCAATGGAAATGGGAACTCCAGCCTTTTGGTTTGACATTCAGAATCAGCACAGACAGAATCTGGCAAGAGGATGGCTGAGATCGCAAACCCTACTAAACAGCCTTCGGTGCCCATGTCTTCCTGGTCTTTAGTGTTGGACAAAGGAAGATTAGGACAGGGGTGTTTAGCCAAATTCAGAATTTGAGCAGACCCCACTGCTTTCCCCACAGACTGAGCTGCCCCGAGAAGGAAGCATGAGGTTGGGGATGTGCCTCCCTCCTGATCACCACCCTCTCGCTGAGCCTGGGCATCCTCAGAGCCTCCTCAGCACAGGCAGGTGGTACTGAGAGTGACCTGTGACACAAGATCCTCACCCACCCCTTGCTGAGAACTGACACTGAAACAGCATCTGCCTGCACTGGGGTGTTAGGCAGGATAGACGGTGAGCCAAGGCAGGGAAGACGAGGAAGGCATGTGTCACCCACTAACTCAGCAGTCCTGAGCCTGGTCCAGTTCTATTGCCAGATGTTCCAGCATCACAAGAAACACCATGCTAACATGTTGAAATTCTAGGTATTGTTTCCACTATCTGGGAAAGATAGGCTTTCAAACTGTATTCATCCCACAGCCTAGAAGATGGAAGCGGGTCTACAGCACTCAAGGAAAGGACCCATAAAACAAATCTGGTTAATTCCTCACCTCTGTCCACTATCTTTTATGAGAGGGTCCCTAGTGCTTACAGAAAGAGCCCATTGTTAACGTTGGGTAACTGCCTCAACTTAAACTGTCTCCTGTCATGGATCTACTTTACAAGATGGCCAAGTGGGGTCAGAAGCAAGATAAGGCTTCAGGCTAACAACCCCCGCACATACCTACGTTTGGGTAGTCCATCCCCTTGGAAGCTGGCACCACTTTATCCACCAACCAATATGCAAATTCACCACCGCCATCCCACCAACTGTGTAAGTCCTCTGGACAAAGGGCCTGGTGTTCTTACCTTTCACCCCCTCAGCAAGACCTGTCCTCTTCCATGAGAATGTGTCACTGATAAACCCTGCTTGCACACTAATACACTTGATGATCTGTAATCCTTTACTGCGTTAGCAAGAACCGAGTTTCTCCTGTGACAGGTGCACCCAATCTGCATGTGGCATTCATGAAGCCCACAACACAGCCGCTTCTGTCATGCACTCTCCTTGTACCTGGGCCCCACAGAGTTTAATGCACTGCTGACACCATCTCAAAATTATTACTCATTGTATNCTCTTAAGAGGCCAGAGGAGACACTCAGGGGAGAAGCCCTGTGTTTGCAGGGAGTGCGGGAGAGGCTTTATATGCAAGTCATATCTCATCAGACACCAGAGGACACACTCAGGGGAGAAGCCCTATGTTTGCAGGGAGTGCAGGCGAGGCTTTTCACACAAGACACATCTCACCACACACCAGAGGATACACTCTGGGGAGAAGCCCTATGTTTGCAGAGAGTGTGGGCGAGGCTTTACACAGCAGTCACATCTCATCAGACACCAGAGGACACACTCAGGGGAGAAGCCCTATGTTTGCAGGGAGTGCGGGCAAGGCTTTACACACAAGACAAATCTCATCAGACACCAGCGGACCCACTCTGGAGAGAAGCCCTGTTCACAGCTGGAGTGAGTGAGCCATTAGCATTGAGTCACATAGCAATAGCCATAGGAAGTCCACAGCCCCTTACTCTCCCTAAGATTGTAATTAGTAGAGAAGTAACTGGTTAAACAAACCCTCCAGTTTCATTGCAAGAGATGAAATGGACAAACAGTTCCATAGTGATATGGGCATGTCAGCACCAAACTCGTTCATGGTTCTTTAACCTATTCTAAAACGTTTTGTCTCCATACACATCTCATGTTCCCCATCACTGAAAGCAGAGCGTTCCTAAAGAGCCACAAGGAACTCATACTCTATCAGCCACAGAAATTCAACTCCTGCAAATGTGGAATCAGTCTACTTTCGTTACTCCTCAAAGAGAGGAATTTGAGACAGACTCACCCGGGAAGGGAATTCCCCAGACTCCTGGAAAGGGCCCTTCTCCCAGTCAGCTCCCTACCCCTCCTTCCTTGGCTTCTCTTAGCTCTTCTGGTTTCCTACAACCTCTGCAGCTTCAGAGGTGAATGGCAGGGACAGATGGATGCTTGTGCATGGACACGAGCTGCTTGGTCTGGGCACTTGGTCTTCCTCACTCTCCTTGCTGCCTTTTCAGGGTCAGCATTTCCTGGTGCACAGCATACAGATTCCACATCAGTCCATAGTGAGTGTGTGTCTCTGCTCTGTTTCCACCTGCTGTGTGACCTAAGGCAAGATTCTCAACTTCTCTCTGCCTGCTTCCTAGTCTGTGCAATGGAAATGGGAACTCCAGCCTTTTGGTTTGACATTCAGAATCAGCATAGACAGAATCTGGCAAGAGGATGGCTGAGATTGCAAACCCTACTAAACAGCCTTTGGTGCCCATGTCTTCCTGGTCTTTAGTGCTGGACAAAGGAAGATTAGGACAGGGGTGTTTAGCCAAATTCAGAATTTGAACAGACCCCACTGCTTTCCCCACAGACTGAGCTGCCCTGAGAAGGAAACCTGAGGGTGGGGATGTGCCTCCCTCGTGATCACCACCCTCTCACTGAGCCTGGGCATCCTCAAAGCCTCCTCAGCATAGGCAGGTGGTACTGAGAGTGACCTGTGACACAAGACCCTCACCCACCCCTTGCTGAGAACTGACACTGAAACAGCATCTGCCTGCACTGGGGTGTTAGGCAGGATAGACGGTGAGCCAAGGCAGGGAGGGTGAGGAAGACGTGTCACCCACTAACTCAGCAGTCCTGAGTCTGGTCCAGTTCTATTTCCAGATGTTCCAGCATCACAAGAAACACCATGCTAAGACGTTGAAATTCTAGGTATTGTTTCCACTATCTGGGAAAGAAAGGCTTTCAAACTGTATTCATCCCAAGGCCTAGAAGATGGGAGGGGGTCTACAGCACTCAAGGAAAGGACCCATAAAACAAATCTGGTTAATTCCTCACCTCTGTCCACTATCTTTTATGAGAGGGTCCCAAGTGCTTACAGAAAGAGCCCATCGTTAACGTTGGGTAACTGCTTCAACTTAAACTGTCTCCTGTCATGGATCTACTTTACAAGATGGCCAAGTGGGGTCAGAAGCAAGATAAGGCTTCAGGCTAACAACCCCCGCACATACCTACGTTTGGGTAGTCCATCCCCTTGGAAGTTGGCACCACTTTTACCCACCAGCCAATATGTAAATTCACCATCACCGTCCCACCAACTGTGTAAGTCCTCTGGACAAAGGGCCTGGTGCTCTTACCTTTCACCCCCTCAGCAAGACCTCTTCCATGAGAATGTATCACTGATAAACCCTGCTTGCACACTAATACACTTGATGATCTGTAATCCTTCACTGCATTAGCAAGAACTGAGTTTCTCCTGTGACAGGTGCACCCAATCTGCATGTGGCATTCATGAAGCCCACAACACAGCCGCTTCTGTCATGCACTCTCCTTGTACCTGGGCCCCACAGTTTAATGCACTGCTGACACCATCTCAAAATTATTACTCATTGTATCTTTGAACTGGTTTGTGAAGTCTGATGGGATAATAGACATGCAGAATGTTGGTCATTTCCGGCCACCCGTTCCCAGATAATGTCCACAATGGCCCAGGAGCACGAAATTCCCATGGACCCAATGGGTAGGAGTCCAGCAAGACTTGAGGTGAGAACAGGGTAAACATCTGCATCTGTATAAGCATAAGGAAGGGTGCCAACAGCTCCCAGAGGTCACACTTTTCTTACAACCAGAGCTGAGTTCAATACACAGAAATGGCAAACATTTAGTGAGGACCCCATCATACCCCCTCTTGCATGAGGGAGACCTATGCATGACCCACCTCTTTCCTGCTGGAGTGGGTTCACCACAGGGGGACACCCACCCCCATGACCTGGAAAGATGATCTCCGTGCCGCAGACCTAAAGTTTGCCAGCTCGATTATCAATCCGGGCATGTGCCTGAGTTGAGGGTTCAGTCCCCAGTTGGGGGCGTGTGAGATGCAACTAATAGATGGTTTTGTTTCTCCCTCTCTTTCCCCTTCCCACATCCTCTCTAAAGTAAATAAAATCTTTTTTTCAAAAAGACACTTGAACAGCAAGAAAGTAACAGCATGTTCTTGGAGAGAAAAATATATAATGATCTCCATTTCCCACAGTTACCTATAAATGTAATGTTATCTAGATTAAACTGTCACCAAAAACATTTTTATTCCTCACCTAAGGACATACTTATTGATTTCAGAGAGAAGGGAAGGGAAGGAGAGAAACATCGATGTGAAAGAGAAACATCAAAGGTTCATCTCCCCACTGGGGACCAAACCAGCAACCTAGGCCTGTGCCCTGACTGGAGCTTGAACTACAACCTTTCGGTTTATGGAATTGTTATGGGAGACACTCAGTTCTCCTTGCTGATGCAGTAAAGAATTACAGATCAGCCAGTCTATTCGTGAGCAAGCAGGGTTGACTAGTGATACGTTCTCATGGAAGAGAATGAGCCTTGCCAAGATGGGGGCGAGAGGCGTAGATTCTGGGCAAGGCAAGAAGATAAGGGTGGCAACAGGCAAGGGCAAGGGTGGCAAGAGCCTCGGGGCCTTGGTCCTGAGGAATTAGGGAGTTGGCAAGATGGGGATGAAGAAGTTACATACCAACTGGTGGGTCAAGGTGGTGCCAGCTTTCACGGGGGACGGGAGTACCCAAACTTAGGTGTATGTGTGGGAGTCTGTTAGCGTGAATCCTTATCTCACTCCAGACCCCATTTGTTCCTCTTGTAAAACGAATATGTGACAGAAGCCATTGAAGCTGGGGCAGTTACACAAAATTACTCACGGACTTTCTGTAAACATTAGGTACTCCTTTATAAAACAGATGGCGATCAGAGGTAGGCAAGTAACCCAAGTTGTTTCGTGGGCTCCTTCTTTGGGCACTGTGGACACTCTCCCACCTACCAACCGGACCTTGGAATTAACACACGGTTTTCATCCCAAGGCTCTCTTTCCCAGACAGTAGGAACAATACACAGAATTACAATACACAGAATTCCCTCCTCCTGTGCTACCATGATGTTTCTTGTGATGTTCCCAACACCTGGTACCAATGTATACTCATAATAGATTTAGCAATCCTCTCTCAATAGAAATACAGCATTCCACTTTCAGGAAGAAGAGATGACCTCAAAAAATTCAGTTAGGATGTAAGAAACACCATGAGCACAAACTGGATTCAACATTCGCAGATAACCAAGTAGACACTTTTCCTGCTGATCTACCCTAAGGTGTTATTCCCCAAAATGACCATGAGATGGCAGCACAGATGCATGCTTCGAACATTTTTTACAGACCACTTTGTAATGAAGTTCAAACAAATTCAAAGGATTGCAATTACATGAAGTTGCTTGCTCTTGTTGTAGATAATCTAGAAATCAGTTGTAAAGGTCACCAGAAACTTCTCACATTTAGAAGTTATGAAATTCACTTCTAAGTAATCCTCTAAATGAATCACAATTGGAGTTTAAAAATCATTTCAACTGAATAATATCACAATACTTTAAAAACCTATGAGAAAATATAAAGGTAAATCTGCACATTAGGGGGGAAAAGTTGAAAATGTACATGTTTTGAATCCATACCACAAATCCAGAAAAATAAATTAAATCCTGGAAAGTAGAAGAAAGGAAATAGGCAAGGAGAGATGTCTGGAAGGGGATATACTTAAAACAATAGATTTTGAATTCATTTTTATTTTTCTGTATAATTGAAGTAAGCTGCCACAAAAAAAAAAACACATTCTCAGTTTGGGTCATAAAACAGTACAAGAGGAAAACTAGCATAATTTAAGAATAAATAGACTGCCTTGGTAACAACACCACAGGCCTTTTTCTCTGCTCTCCCAGCCCAATCTCCTCCCTCAGAGGGGCCCCTTTTCCAAAGTGCACTTTTTGTGTGTGCAAATGCAGCCCAGCAGAGAGGAAATGACAGGCCCAGACCTGCAAGAGCAGAGCACTGCTGGGCAGCACAGCCTGAGGGGGAACTTGCCCTGGGGCTGCCTCACTTAGGTGGGGGGGGCCCTCACAGCCAAGACTCTTTACAACTGAACAGCAGCAGCACTGGGCTGACCCACACAGGTGCTGCTTCATGATTCACCTGGAACAACACAGAGCTTCCTAACAGCCATGCTGCACTCACACCCATTAGTACCAAAACACAGCTATTTGCACTAAACACAATTTCTTTTTTCCCCAGACCCCAACTCTGGAACTCCTCCTGGCATTGACTTGGAGCCACTGACCATCAGTTCACAGACACCAGATGCCACAGACAGACTCAGGACCAGACACAGGCCCTAGACTCCAGAACCTGGGCCCCAGAGCAGATCCAGAACCAAAAGCTGAACCCCAGACCCTGGCCCCAATCCCAAAACTGTCCCCATGACCCAGGCCAGCCCATTGACCCTGAATGCCAGACCCCAGACACCAGAGACTGATGGCAAATGCTGGACACCAGATTCCACACCTCAGAGTTAAGAGCCAGAGCTGCGCATGGACCCTCCACACACCCACTCAGAACACAAAGCCACACCCGAAGAGATTCCAGATCCCAGACACACAGACACAGGTTGAACCCCAGACCACAGACCCAGGAGACAGAACCCAGATCTGGAACCAGGACCCCACAGCCAGACTCCACAGCTGCAGCTGGACAATGGAGCCCAGTTGCCACCTGCAGGAGGGGAACTGAGTCCTCACAATGCAAACAGAGCCAGGAGCTGGTAAAGTCCAAGCAGCTGGCCTCAGATATAGTTTTTCATGACAATGCAAATGTACAGGGAAGAAAATAACTCCTGACACTCCTAAATTATGCCAAGCCCTGCAGAAATAGACCAAAAAGGCTGACAGAGCAAAAAATAATAATGATGCTTACTCTTGCCGGGAGAAGTCCATAATCTCTCAGAGGCTGCACTTTCCAGAAGTTGGTGTCCTGGCCATGAATGTCACATGGCCAGCTCACAAAACCAATCACATGAATAAAAAATTATTTTTGTCCTATCTTCTAAGTTCTAACAGCTGGAATAACAATCAAATTCACATAATCTGATTAACGGGAGGAATTCAAAGTCTACTACATGGGCAAAGGGAATTCATAATAAAATGAAGACCAAACATAATGAGGTAATAATGAGTATATGGGGTATTTTGGAAAATGGAAAAACAGAGTCTTATATTTCAAAGGTCAAGTGGGGGGCATGCAGGTGATTTAGAAAAAACGGCAGCATACCTGCCAGGTCAATTTCTGTTGGGCAGCTCCCACAACTTTAAGACACAAGGAGTACAGGAAGACAGTCCACAAGCTCCTGCGAGGAGTCTCACTGTCTGAAGCTGAGATGAGTGTGCTGAAGCTCTCTTCCTAAACCAAACTGTGGCAACTAAACCTCTTAGGAAGAAATGAGATGACAATCTTAAGGAATTTCTCAGTCTTCCCTTTCTGAACAGACAGTTTAACATCAACATGCCAAGTGCAAAATGCTGGCCCTCTCGTGACCACCCCTGATACTTTACATAGAAGTTTTATAGCCACAAGCTACATGAGTACATTGTTCCATATTTCACTGACATAGTCATTCAGTTTTGAGAATCAGTTACTTTACTTAAATTGTTAAATCTTACTTAAGTAAATGGTGACATGCATGTACTCCCCAAATTCACCCCATATTAAATACCTGACTGCTTGCTTATGTGGTGGGGAAACAGCCTTTCCTGGAACCTCAGGAATCTTTGGGCTGCTCTAATAATCCAACAGGTATGACACAGATTAGCAAATGGAAATAGCCAAATGTCAGACATACACAGCCAGGACCACCTCACTCACAGGAGAGAGTCAGAAACCCCCCACACAGAAGAGCATAAATGAGGCAGCAGTGATGTGAGGGGGCGTGGTCATTTACTACAATAAAGATATCTCCTTAGATCTGCGGGAAAAATATTTGCCATGTAATAAAAGGGGATTGGAACAACCAAATGGGAAAAATGTTGGGCCCCCTACATTACATCCTCCACCAAAATCGATTCTTTCATTGATTTCAATAGCCACTCATAACTAACAGAAAACACTGAGGGTTTTCTAAAACATACCAAGAGATCTAAAGTGAAGGAATGGGAAAAATATACTATATGAACATTAACTGTTAAGGTGGGCGGGATAGGAGGAAGCTCCGGCTGGACTTTGCCAAGACGGACATCCTCACAGTAACCTGAGTCCCAGGAAGAGACCACCAATGCTGTATTACTGCTTCTTTGTTCAGAGGGCACCAATCCCCAGCTCCCACGGGGAGCGAGCCAATGAAAATAAAACCCCACGACATTCGCTGCTTGGGCGTGACTTCCACGGCCTCATCCTGCAGACCGGGGGAATCTCACCCAGGTGCACAAACCCCAATAAAGCTCTTCATTGCTATTTTATGGCTGATTGGCATTTCTTTCTCGGCGGAGCCTAAGAAAACCTTTCATTAACCAAATGAAAACTATATAACATACAGTAGACTCAAAGACATAAAGTAAACCACTACTACAAATAAAGACAAGTACTTCAGATCAGTAAGTTCAATGTACCAGTTAGCTCCAAATTTTATTCACTTAATAACATCAACTCAAAATTGTATGGAACAGAGCAGCATGGAAAAATACATAAATTAATAATTATAATAGGAGATTTAACCAACCTCTATCATTCGGGTTCTGTTTCAGAACCAATAAAGCCCACAGAAACTAGTATAAATATTTTTAAAATAACATGAGAAAAAAAAATGGCATTCAATGTGTATAAGTACTTCACCACACCCCAAAATTGCAAATTACAGATGCTTTCCAAGCACCCTGGGAGTCCCACTGTGATGAACCACAGCACTGAGGGTCACTGTCCCTTTTCACTGCCCAGAAATCACTCTGCAGTAATTCTTTCTTAAATTTACTTAGAATCTACAATCTTACTCTTTTAGATTCCAGAACTCACCATCAAACATTCTCCTTTTCGAAAATGTGGACATTGCCATATTGTGAGTTCCTCAGATAACCTATAAGGGGCACATTTTTACTCACAGAGTACTTCTGATTTCTAGAACACCATTGCTCCGGGTCCTGAACTCATTGACGATGCTAAGCATCATGGTACTATTTTATTTAACTATTAAAGAACTTATAACTAACACATTTTAACTCTTCATATCTTCATGTTTTATTCCAAGCTCTATTTTTCATGCTTTACACAGCTAAACTAATGTAATGTTATTGTTGCATGATATCTTATTTACCTTGACAACTCATGAATATCAACCTAAATTTATCATAAATAATACAACTGAGTAAATTGTGTGGTAAATAACATGCAGAACTAAGTATCTTTTATATATGCAAAGAATAATTTAAAGATATAATCAAAGAACCAATGGTGAACCCCCAAATCCGGTGTCTGGTCCAGATGATGTGCTCATAAAAAGTGGTTCCAGGGAACTGGTCACTGACATTGGGGCCTGAGATTTGTACCACGAAACAGTCTTTTTAAAAAGTCAGGGCCCTGGCTGGTGTAGCTCAGTGGATTGAGCGCGGGCCTGCGAACCAGACGATCGTGGTTCGATTCCCAGTCAGGGCACATGCCTGGGTTGCAGGCCAGTTCCCTGCAGGGGGATGCACGAGAAACAACCATACATTGATATTTCCTTCCTCTCTCCTTCCCTTCCCCTCCAAAGATAAATAAATAAAATATTTTTTAAAAAAACTATTTAAAAAAATAAAAAAGTCAAAACTCACTGATACTCCACTATAATCAACCACTTTTCCTGCTGACCTGTACTGAGATGTTATTTCCCAAACTTGCCACGCGATGGCAGCAGAGATGCACACTTGGGACATGTATTAGTGGCTTGGCCAAAGGGCTTATTTGATTTTGATGTTTAAAATGAGTGTGTTTTCTTCTTTTTAACCTCTTGGGTTGAAATTCATTTTCAATAGATGTTACTTTCTTCATTGTTTAAGGAAGCTGCAATAAACACAGTGCATTACAAATGTGCTTTTCACACTTGCATCTTCTACAATTTTCCAGCACACTTGGATCTTCTAAAAACCTGACTCTATTACACTATACAGCTAGTTCCAACAAATGGCACATAAAACACATTCATTGCTTCCTTTGCCCTAATCTGGAAACCAGTCACAAGGCAACTGGGCAGTCCTTACATTTAGACATTTTAAAATACAATTCTTTTTTTAATGTATTTGATTGATTATACCATTACAGTTGGTCTATTCCCCCCCTTCCTTCCCCTCCACCCTGCACACCCCTCCCCCACCCTCGCCCCTTTAGTTTATGACCATGTGTCTCAAGTTCTTTAGATTCTGTATTTCCCCTACTATTCTTGCCCTCCCCCTTATCTATTTTTACCTACCGTCTATGCTACTTATTTTCTGTACTTTCTCCCCCCTTCTCCTCCTCCCACTCCCCTGTTGCTAATCCTCCATGTAAATACACTTCTAAATACCATTGCATTCAATAGTCATTGACATTCCACCAGAATCAAGCGCTTTTCTTGTTGACCAGCACTCAAGTGTTATTTCCAACATGAACAAGAAATGGAAGAAGACAACCAAGCTTGGAACCGGTTTTTTTTCTTTGTTTTCATTGACCATATTGTACTATGGAGCAAGTCTTAAAAAAGTCAAATTCTTTGAGGTTCTGGCCAAGATGGAGGCACAGCTAGAAAATCTTCACTTCCTCACACAACCAAAGGAGGATAACAACCAATCTACAATCAATAAACAACCAGAACTGCCAGAAAATCAAACTGCGTGGCACGCTGACAACCAAAGAATTAAGGAAACAGTCAACCAGACCAACCTGACCAGTGCGCCAAAACAAAGAAATATGGCCCAAATGAGAGAACAGAGCAAAACTCCAGAAAAGGAGCTAAGTGATGAGACAGCCAGCTCATCTGTTGGAGAGTTCAAAGCCTTGGTAACCAAAATGCTCACAGAACTGACTGAGCTAGGTCAAAAAATGAAAGAACAAATAAAGACACCCAAAGTGAAATAAAGCAAAATATTCAGGAAACCAACAGTGAGAGAAAGGAAATCAGGACTCAGATCAACTATTTGGAACAAAAGGAAGAAATAAACATCCAACCACAACACAATGAAGAAATGAGAATTCAAAAAAAATGAGGAGAAGCTTAGGAACCTCTGGGACAACTTCAAATGTTCCAATACCCAAATTATAGGGGTGCCAGAAGGAGAAGAACAAGAGCAAGAAAATTGAAAACTTATTTCAACAAAAAATGAAGGACAACTTCCCCAATCTGGTGAAGCAAATAGACTTCCAGGAAGCCCAGAGACTCCCAAAGAAGAACCCACCAAGGCACATCATCCTTAAGTTACCCAAGATTAAAGATAAAGAGAGAACCTTAAAAGCAGTGAGAGGAAAGGTGAGAGTTACCTACAAAAAATTTCCCATAAGGCTATCAGCTGATTTCTCAAAAGAAACCTTGTGGGTAAGAAGGGTCTGGAAAGACCTATTCCAAGTCATGGAAGGGAAGGACCCACATCCAAGGTGACTTTATCCAGCAAAGTTATCATTTACAATGGAAGGGCAGATAAATGCTTGCCAGATAGGATCAAGTTAAAGGAGTTCATCATCACCAAGCCCTTATTATAGAAAACATTAAAGGGACTTATCTAAGAAATTGAAGAAGATCAAAAAGTATGAACAGTAAAATGACAACAGACTCACAACTATCGACAAATGAACCAAAAAGAAAAGAAAAACAAAACCAAAAAGAAAACAAGAACTAAGCAAACAACTAGAACAGGAACAGAATCAGAGAAATGGACATCACATTTCTCCACTGAATGGAGGGACTTCAGTGAGGGGGGGAAGGTAGAGGGAAGAAAAAGCTTAACTGGTAGGCATAGAACAGATGGGGAGAGATAAAAATGGGATAGGAAACAGAGAACTGAAAGAACTTATATGTACAACCCACAGAACTAAGATGCGGGGGAAGCTGGAGGGTCGGGGTGGAGAGGGGATAAAGGGGGGAATTGAGAAAAATGTAATAGCACAATCAATTAAAAAACTTTGCAAAAAAATAAATACAAGTAAATAAAAAATAACAAAATAACTGGACATGACTAATGGTAAAGATGCTCCATACCACACCTTAAAAAAGAAATCTTCACTCTTGAATACACAGCTTAGAAACAGAAGCTGAAAATGCACAAGTTTTGCACCAATACCAGGAACCTAAAATAGTAAACGAAATACAGGCAAAGTGGAGAAAAAGAGCCCATAGACATGTCCTGAGGGGCACGGACATAAAATGAGAGCACTTGTATCTTACTTTACTTTTTTTTACCTCTTTGTGGGGAATTTCTAACAAAGTTGACCTCCATATTACTTAAGGAAACTACAAGAGAAAAAGCAAATTACAAACGACTTTCAAGCAAACTTGGCACTTGTAAAAACCTGCCTTTATTATGCTACAAAGCTAGTTCCAAAAAACATCACATGAAATATGTTTATACCTCGCTTGGCCAATATCTGGAGACCAGTCACAAAGTAAGTACGTAGTCCTGACATTTGGAGGTCTTCAAGTGCGCTTCTAAATTGCACTGCTATGAAAAGTCAATGATATTCCCCCTGGAATCAACCCCTTTTCCTGCTGACCTGCACTAAGGTGTCATCCCCAAAATGGCCGCGAGGTGGGAGCAGAGACCGACAGAGGCGATGCATATCCCACTAATAACTTGGCTGAAAGGTCCTTCACTTTTTACTGTAAGATGCAATGACTGGCACACTTCTCATTTCCCCTCCCAACATGTGACTGCACGACGTCATAGCCACTCAGTTCCACTGCCCTCTGCCACCTTTTGGGCAACTTCCCATTCCATCGTCCCACAGCACGGTTACCTTTAGGAGCACAGAGCCCTTCCAGGCGCCTTCAACAGTCTTCCAGGAAACAGAAATGTCTCTCCACTAAGAGAAATTCGGAATACCGAATTAAACGGGCATGTGAAGGTGCAAAGTCTGGTGAGTGCTACGCATGAATCACGACTGCGCTGCCGGGCTGAAGCCCCTTTTCCCTGGTCACCAAAGAGAAACTTGCGCTCCCACCCCATCCTGAACCTTTCCCGTCTTCTGCTTCGACTCTTTCCCACAGGCAGTGCTTGCGGTTGGTCTGATGGGGCATCACGTGTTGCGAATTTCCCCAAGGAGCTCCCCCTACAGGACGCCCTGTGGTATCACCACAGAGGCAACATCACCTTCTTTGGATGAAAACCGCCCTGTGGAGGGGATGCTGGTGGTGGTTCCTTCATTTGCCTACAGTCTCTCCCGTTCCACATTATTCTCAAATTTCTACGATCCATACCCCTCACAATTTGCTTGCAATCAGAATGGTTTCCATATATTTCTGTAGAGAACCGCAAGTGGAAATGAGGTCAAGAAAGATCCCCCCTCCTGCTGAACTTCTGTGGAATCCAAACCTCAAAGCAATTCACGTAATCATGCAGGTGGAATAGATTTTTGACACTGGATTTGGATACTTTGAGTATGTCACCTGTCTCCCGCATGGCCTCAGTGAACATCTGGACTCGATGGCTCTGAACTGCAAATGGTCTGCCAGACCCATGGGGCACCTTTGTGGGAGAAATCCTGGGGAAGAGACTTCGAAAACCACTTCTGACACATTTCGTCACCTACAGAGCCTTCTCCATGCACACTACCAATCTTTATTTTGTCATTCCAGTTGGGTTTTCACCTGCCTTGAAATGACAAAGCCTAATGTGCCTAAAGTGCTCCTTATGGTCATCCATCTTCAGTATGCAAATGGCCACAAAATCACACCGGTTTGGATGAGTTTTTTCTTTCAATGCACGTGGTGTGACATCTGTCATGATACAGTCTGACCCAACACTGTTGAATGAAGTTAGACAAGTTAGTGAACCAGAGTCACAGGATGGGACAAGGCAGTGAGGGTGTTGGGGGCTGAACTGATTTTTGGGCCAACCCGGTATAAACGAACCTTCAACCAGAATCGCATCATTGACAGTATGTGTTTTGCTCACGCAGCACTTATGCTAGAATTCACTGGAAATGGGTGACTGGAAAGTTCTCTCACTTGGTACTTCTGAAATAGACTCCTACAGACCTTCCAGAATGAACCACCATGCGAGTTACAAAATACTTTGATCTGAATGATGCTACAGACACTACACACCGAAACTTGAGAACAAAATCTGTATGTTTAAACGCATAGGTTCGTCACAAAACCTCCAATTGTACAAGAGCTGCACCCATTTTAGGAACTGAAAAGAGTCAATGAAGCCAAGACACACTGGAGGGAACATGTGTCTAGACATGTCCAGAAAGGCGTGCACATGAAATGATAGTGATGTTATTGTATTTTATTCTGTTTTATTCTACTCTATTCTATTCTGTTTTACCTCTGGATGGAGAATTTTGAATACATTTATTTTGCCCTTGTTTAAGGAAGCTGCAACAGACAAAGCAAATTACAGACAACTTTCAAACACACTTAGAACTTGTGAAAACCTCACTCTATGACGCTACAAAGCCAGTACCAAATAATGTCGCATAACACACGTTCATTGCTCCCTTTGCTCTTAACCTGCACAGCACTCACAAGGTAACTGGACAGTGCAGACATTTACACGCTTTGGAATGCACTTGTAAATACCACTACCGCCAAAAGCCATTGATATCCCACTACAATTAACCACTTTTCCTGCTGACCTGAACTAAGGTGTCATCCCCCCAAATGGCCACAAGATGGCAGCAGAGACCGACACTTGGAAAGCATGTCCCACACGTGGCTGGGCTGAAAGGTTCCTTCACTTTTTCCTGTGAGATTTGATGACAGGCACACTTTCATTCTTCTCTTGTAGTCGCATTATATATAAATTTTACCTCCACATCTTTTTAGGAAGCTGCAACAGACAAAGGAAATTACAAACGACCTTCAAGCACACTTGGCACTTGGAAAAAACTGCCTCTTTTATGCTACAAAGGCGCTTCCAAGAAATGTCACATANGACACTTGGAAAGCATGTCCCACAATGGCATGGCTGAAAGGTTCCTTCACTTTTTCCTGTGAGATTTGATGACAGGCACACTTTCATTCTTCTCTTGTAGTCGCATTATATATAAATTTTACCTCCACATCTTTTTAGGAAGCTGCAACAGACAAAGGAAATTACAAACGACCTTCAAGCACACTTGGCACTTGGAAAAAACTGCCTCTTTTATGCTACAAAGGCGCTTCCAAGAAATGTCACATAAAACACGCCTATTCCTCCCCTGGCTGTTACTCTGGAGAACAGCCACAAGGTAGCTGTATAGTCTTGACATTTACACGCCTTGGTAAATACCACTGCCATCAAAAGTCGTTGATGTTTCACTGGAATCAACCACTTCTCCTGCCGACCTAGACTAACATGTCATTCCCCAAAATGGCCACGAGATGGCAGCAAAGACCGACACTTGGAACACACACTGTACTATGGCCTTGGCTGCAAGGTTCCTTCACGTTTTCCAGTAAGATTTAACCACAGGCACATTTTTTTTTTCTTTTTCCTCAACAGTGTGAGTGGTCCGCGGTTTCATCATTTACTTCCATTGTCCTCTGCTATCATTCAGCCCACTTCACCATTCCATCTGCCCACAACATTGTTATGTTTCGGAGCACAGAACTCTTCCAGGTGCCTTTTGCAGTCTTCCACGGACTGGAAATCCACTAAGAGAATTTAGGAAAGGCTGCTGAAATACCTGGCAGTCTGAGGATATAACGTCTTATATGTACTGTGGATGTATCAGGACTGCCCCGCCAGGCTGGAACTATCTCCCCTGGTCACCAAAGAGAAACGTGTTCTCTCGCCTTTTCCTGATGGACGATTGATTACAAGTCTTCTGCTGACACATTCAGGACTCTTTCCCTGGGGCAGTGAGTTCCACTGGTCCAATGGGGAGCAGCACTTTGGAAGCAACCACCTGATATACAGCAAGGAGCTCCTGGAACAGGACTCCCTAGTGATCCCACCATGTCCACAGCATCACCTTCTTTGGGTGCAGACCACACTTCGGAGTGGTTGCTGGCCCTGATGAAGGGCACTCCCTTCGTGTTCCCACCATCTCTCCCCATTCCACATTAGTGTCAGATATCAACGACTCATCCTCCTGTCCACAATGACTTGGAAACAACATTTTTCTCACATATGAGCAGACAATTTGATGTGGCAATGTGGTCAGGCAGGGATCCTTCCTCCTCCCCCCTTAACTTCTGTGAACCCAAATATCAAAGCAATCAATGTAACCATGCTGGTGGAAATGGTTTTTGACACTAGATTTCAATCTTTTGAGGGTGTCACCTGGCTCCAGGGTGGCATATCGCACCCTGTCCTCAGTGAACATCTGGTCTTCAAGGCTCTCAACTGCAACGGGTCAGCCAGTGGCACTTCCGCTGGAGGAAGCTCTGCTGGCATGAGATTTGGCAAACCTCTGACACGTTCCAACACGCACAGCACCTTCTCCACACACACAACAAATCTTTCCTGTTTTGCCTTACAGCTGTGCGTTTACCTTCCTGGAAACGACAAAGCCTAATGTGCTTAATGTTGCTTGTGCTCATGCATCTTCAGTGTGAAAATGGCCACAGGAATATTCACCAGGTTTGATCAGTTTTTTTTAACACAAGCAGATATGACAGGTGTCACAAAACTCTAAAAAAAATGGTTTCAAATAACTGTAAAGACAAGTATACCGGACCAGAGTCACATGACAGGTGGGAGTGACTTTGTGGCCAACCCGATTTAAAGCAGGATTCAACCAGCATCGCAGCATCGGAACCCTATACAATATGGTTTGTGCCCTAACAACACTTAAGCTAGGCTTCACTGAGGATGCGTGACTAGACAGTTCTCTCATTCGGGACTTATGACATGCACTCCTACAGAACGTCTGAAATGAACCACCGTTGGACTGACAAAATAACCTGAATGATAGTGAGGATGCTCTGTACCAAAGCTTGAGAAAGAAGTCTTCACCCTTGAGTTAGGTCAGAAACAGAACCTGAAAATGCACACATTGAGCCCTCGTATGAGGAACCTGAAAGGGTACACACAGTGCAGGCAAACTGGAGGAAACGATCCCGAAGACGTGTCTGGGAGGGCGCGTACATAAAAATGAAATTGCTTGTATTGTACTTTATTTTTTATCTGTTGGTGGAGAATTTAAAATGAATTTACCTCCACATGGTTTGAGGAAGCTGCAGCAGACAGAGCAAATGACAAATGATTTTCGAGCACACTTGGCACTTGTAGAAACAAGTGTCTATTAGGCTACACAGCAGGATCCGAGAAATGTCACATAAAACCCGCTTCTTGGCCCCTGGCTGTTAATCTGGAGACCAGTTGTAAGGTAGCTGGACGGTGCTGACCTTTGGACGTTTTCAAATGCACATGTAAATACCACTGACGTCAAAAGTCATTGACACGCCCCTGGAATCCACCACCTTTCCTGTTGACCCGCACTAAGGTGTCATTACTCAAGATGGCCACGAGATGGCAGCACGGATCGACAGATGGACCGTATATCCCACGAATGGCCTGGCTGAAAGGTTCCTTTGCTTTTTACCCTGAGATGCAATGACAGGCACACTTTTCATTGTTCCCCAACAACGTGACTGCAAAACATCCTCCCCGTTTTGTTCCTTCTGTCACCATTCCATCGTGCCACAGCACTGTTACCTATCGGAGCAGAGAACTCTTCCAGGGGCCTTCTGCAGTCTGCCAAGGAATGGAAATTTCTCTCCAATAACGGAATTTCAGGAAGACCAAAGGAAATGGCCATGCAAAGGCGCAAGGTCTGGCGAGCATTGCGGATGAATCGGGACCGCGCGGCCAGGCTGGGACCTTTCTTCCCTGGTCACCAAAGAGAACCGTGAGCTCTCCTCACCGTATTGTGAAGCTTCCACGTCTCCTGCGGACGGATTCCAGACTCTTTCCCTCGGGTGGTGCTTTCGGTCGGTGGGTCTGATGGGGAGCAGGGCTCGTTGCAGTTGTAAGGCAAAGGAGTTTTCTGCAAGGAGCTCCCGCTGCAGGACTCCCTCCCGAGTTCACCACAAGGGCACCATCCCCTCCTTTGGATGAAGACCGCCCTTTGGAGGGGCTGCGGGTGGCGGTTCCCTTGTTTGCCCAAAGTCTCTTCCATTCCACACCAGCGTAAAATGTCGATGGTTCATCCCCGCTCCCCACAACTGGTCTTAAAAACGAAATGTTTTCCTTACATTTCATTAGAGAACCCTTCGTGGAAATGCTGTCCACATTGGCTCCCCACCGCCCTGCTTAACCTCAGCGGAACTCAAACGTCAAAGCGATGAACCTAACCAAACTCGTGCAATCGATTTTTGGAGCCTGATCAGGGTACTTTGATTGTGTCGCCCGTCTCCCGCGTGCCACGACGTGGTCTGTCCTAGTTGACATCTGCCCGGGACGGCTCTCCACTGCACCTGGTCCGCCGGACCCGTGGGGCAACGGCACGCGAGTGACCTCCAGAATGAAACTGGGAATCCACTTCTGACGCGTTGCATCACTCACGGCAACGTCTCCACACACCCCACAAGTCTTTCTTTGCCTTACAGCTGCTCTTTTACTAAACTTTCTTGAAATGACACAGCCTCATTCGAAGGGTCGAAATGTTGCTTATGTTCATGCGTCTTCGGTGAGAAGAGGGCCAAACACACGTTCACCAGTTTTGCTGATGAGATGTTCTTTATCTTACTGTGATATGACAGCTGTCACGATCCAGTCTAACAAAACAGTTTGAAATGACATTAAAGGCACCAGGAACCCGGCGGCATGGTTGTGGGGGGGCAAACTGACTTCTCGGCCAACCCCATTTATTTATTTTATTTTTTTAAGATTTTATTTATTTATCTTAGAGGGGAAGGGAAGGAGAGAGAGAGAGAGAGAAATATCAATGTATGGTTTCCTCTCCTGCATCCCCTGCTAGGAACTGGGAGCTGGCCTGCAACCCAGGCATGTGCCCTGACTGGGAATCAAACCACGATCGTGTGGTTCGCAGGCCCACGCTCAATCCACTGAGCTACACCAGCCAGGGCTTGGCCAACCCCATTTAAAGCGAGGTTCGACTACCATCACAGCCTTGGAATCCTATGTTACGCGTTTTCTGCTCTCACAGCACTGAAGCTGGCATTCACATAAGTTAGCTCTAATGCACTCAACCTAGCACGAGGAGAAAGTTCTGTGGTACAGAACTTCTGAAACGCACTCCTACACAACCTCCAAAATGAAGCACTATTTGAATTACAAACTAACTGGACATGAATGATGCTACAGATGCTCCGTACCAAAACCTGAGAAAGACATCTTCGCCCTTGACTGCACACGTGGTAAACAAAACCTGGAAATGTACAAATTTTCCACCTGTACTGGGAACCTAAAATGGTAAACAAGGTCCAGACAAAGTGGAGAAAACGAGCCCATAGACACGTCCAGAAGGGCGTGTCCATACAATGATGGTGCTTATATGAGACTTTTTTTGCCTCAGTGCAAAATTATGAATAATTTTAAGGAAGCTGCAACAGACCAAGACAATGATGAATGATTTTGAAACACACCTGAAACTTTTAACAACCTGATTATATTACACCATAAGGACAGCTCCAACAAATGTCACATAAACCACGTTTATTGTTCCCTTGGCCACTGATCTGGAAACCAGTCTCAAGGTAACTAGCAAGTCCTTACACTTAGACGTTTTGAAATACACTTCTAAATACCACTGCCATCAACAGTCATTGACATGCCACCAGAACCAACCACTTTTCCCACCGACCTGCACCAACATGTCATTCCCCAGAATGCCCACGAGGTGGCAGCAGCATGCACGCTTAGAACACTTTGGAAATGACCAGACTGTACCATCCATCAGTTTTCAACAAACTTCAAAGGACTGAAATGATAAAAACTATGTGTCTTGCCCTCGAGGATGCTAATTTAGAAGTCAGAAACAGAAGGTAACTAGAAAGTCCTTTCATTTGAATGCGATTAAATACTCTTCTCAGATAACACTCCAAGTACCCTTAGTAGATAATTCACTATAGCCAAGGATGTTTCCTGCTGACCAGCACGAAGCTGTTATTCCCACGTGAAACGGGAGATGGCAGCAGAGGGCCACACTTGAGACATTTTTCAAAGGGATCATCCTGTGCTAAGGCCAGTTTGAACAAATTTCAGAGGACTGAAATTACACGCAGTATGTTTCTTACCGTCACTGCTGTTAACATGAAAATTGGGAACGAAAGCTAACTACTAAGTTCTGATGTTTAAAAGTTACTAACTACACGTCTAAATAACATTGCAATCAACGTTCACTGATATTCTACGACACTCAACCACTTTTCCCGATGACCTGCAACTAAACTGTTATTCCCAAAAGGCCCACGGGATGGCAGCAGAGATGCACAGTTGGAACACTGCACTATCTCCCTGGCCAAAAGGTTCATTCTGTTTTTCAGCAAAGACAAAATAAAAGACGCGTTTCCAAAGCTAACTTTATTGAACAATGTATTCACTGTTTTGTTCCACTGCTTCTTGCCATCTTTCAGGCATCCATACTTCCATAGTCCCAAAAGCTTTTCTCTTTTACCAATGCCAACATAAAGCCAGTTTCAACAAGCATCGCAGCACTGAAATTACATACAATGTGTTTCTCCAAGTGCTCTCATCGCATTTAAGCTGGAATTCACCAAAAAGGGGTGACATGAAAGTCCTTATATTTAGTAGTTACATAACACGCTCCTAAACAACCTCAAAAACAGAACAATTCCAATTGCAAAAGAATTTACATTGAACGGGGATAAAGATACGACATATGAAAACAACTTCACCCTTAAATGCAGCAGTTTGGACACTGTCCATATAAAAGCTGAGAATGTACAAGTTTTGTACCCATATTAGGAACCTAAAATAGTACATTAAATTCAAAGAAGGTAGACAGAAACATGCACGTTGACGAATCTGCAAGGGTATATATATGAAATGATAGCAGTTTTTTTAACCCTTGGGGTAGAGTTTTGAAGAAATGTTTTCTCATCGTTTAAGTGAGCAGCAACAAAGTAAATTTCAAATACTTTTCAAGCACACTTGGAACTTTTTTAAAAAATGACTGTATGTAGCTATAAAGCAGGTTTCAACAAATGTCTCGCAACCTTTGCTTACTGCTCTCTTTGCCATTAATATGAAAACCAGTCGCAAAGTAACTAGAAAGTCTGTATATTTAGATGTTTTAAAATACACTTCTAAATACCTTCCCAAAATAAATCACAGAGTGGAAAACAATTTATATAGCAAAATAATAAAAATACTACACAGCAAGATCTTTCTGGCTTCAAAAATAATAAAAGCAAATAATGATAACAATAAAATTTAGTGGTTCTCAACCAAAGGTGAGTTTTGCCCCCAGGGGACTTCAGGCGATGTACTGAGCCATTTTAAATTGTCCTGAGAGGAAAGGAAGTGAGGGTGTTGACGGTGAATAGAGGTACTGCATGCTGACAGGCACCCTACAATGCAGAGGACAATCCCCCTGGAGAACGAATTCTCTGGCCCAAAACCTCCATGGTGCTGAGAATAAAAATCCCTGCTCTGCATCTTGAAGACCCCATTAGAATACAAACAGCATGTCCCTTTGCATCCTACATTTCAAAGGCTGCCTTTCTTGGAACAGGAAGCCTGAAGCTGAAACTTAAAGAAGAAAAAATGCCAGCCACCTTGCCAACATTGGGGAGAAGGGTCCTGGGCAATAGGTCAGGAGGCAAAGGAAGATCTGTCCACTCAGGAGACCAGATCACACTGTGATTAAACAGAGTAGTCACCTGAGGATCTCTGCTTCTTTCCATTGCTCATACATCACTTTAATAACTGATTCATGGTGTCACTTAGAACAAAGAATCTTACTCTGTTAGATTCCACACTTGACCATCTGAAGTTTTCCTCTTTGGAAATGTGGACATTTGTTACCTTCTGTGTTCCCCAGGTGATCTACCTGGGGCATATTGCCCGTCACAAAATACTTCTGATTTCTGGAACACCATGCTTCCAGGCCCTAAACTCATGTAAAATGCTAAGAAGGATGTTACTATTTTATTTACTCATTAATGTATTTATGACTAACAAAGAATTTTTCTAGCTCCTCACATTACCTCACTTCTTCTTGTTTTCTTTCAAGCGTTAACTATTTCTATTTCAAGCTCTATTTCCACGAGAGCATGTTTACCCTCGTGACTCAGGAGATTCAGTGGAAAAGTATCACAAATGGAATTTAGTGCCGTGATGAGAAAATAACATGCAGAAGTAAATATGTAAAAATAGTAAATCAAAGATAAATGTTTTAAAAAAGACTGAATAGCAAAACAGGTTTAAAAGAAAACCTGGAAATAAACTTAACACGATATACAGAATCTGTATGAACAAAATTGGAAATTAATACCCAATAACAGAAACTCTAACAAATGAAATATATCACCTAGTTCTCAAGTTAAAAAGGGTTATCATTGCATATCCATTTACCAAAGCTATCTATAACTGAAATATAATCTAGATTTATAAAGAAAAGTGGTCTCACAGGAAGTAGTCAGCTAAATTAGACCTGAGGCATATACCCCAGAAACAGTCTGGCCCCCCCTTTGGTGCTCCTCACAGAGTAGCTGTATTTGCCCCTTACAGCCTCGTCACCTTGTAGCCCCCATGCAGCTCACCTCCTGTCCTTGGAACACATTGCTTGCATCACGTTACGATGTGAGCATCATCTCGTGACCACGGAGACCAGCAGCCGGCAGCGCCTAAACTCCAGCCCACATACTTGTTCATCTCTCCACCAGAACTGGCCGTCCCTCAAGCCTGCCAGCCTAACTATGCCTCCCACCCAGCCCCACCCACATCTGTGGCCCCCTCTCACCTCCAGCCCAGTCCTGCCTCTGACCTTAGACCCCGCCCCTCATCTGTACGTTTGATTCTTAGTGGTCCATTTAAACAAAACCAGCCATGAATCAGGTACACTTGTGGACATGCAGTGTAGTGATGAAATACATTAATAGTGTATACTTTATAAAATTGAGCAGTACTCTGAAAAACTTCAGAGACTAAAAGGACAAGACACAAACTGGGAGAAACTATGAATGACCTAAAACATGGGGTGAAAAAACATCGAAAGGGAAAGATTGGGAAAAAATACACAGGATGGTGCAAAAGCAGCTTTACAGTTATTCACATGGACAATAACGTCATAATTATTCAGTAATAGGACAACAATAAACTTTGTTTCTCGTATTCACAACTCTAAACCTGCTTTTGCCCCACCCTCTACTACACAAACATAAACCACGTGAAAATTACATAGTAACATGCAGTGGACTTCACAGTAACAAGCATGACTAGAGATGAAGAGCACTTTATATCAATGAGTTTAATTCACCAGGAAGATCCAAATTCACCATGTACTTAGTATCATAAACTTAACTTACAGAGAACAGAGACATGAAAAATAATTGATAATCATAGTAGATTTAACCAACCTCTCTCATCAAAGACAGAGCATACCTCTTTCAGAAACAAGAAACCACCTAAACAATTCAGTAAGTTTGTAAGAAACACCATGAGCAGCAAATTGGACTCACATTCACAAATACCCAACCGACTCTACACAGCTCTTCCCACGGACCTGCACTAAGGTGTTATTCCCAAAATGACCACGGGATGGCAGCAGAGATGCACGCTTGGAACATTTTTTACATTGACCACGTGTAATGAACCAAGTTCCAAAAAAAAAAAAAAAAAATTTCAGAGGATTGAAAGAAATTACATGAAGTATGTTTCTTGCTCTCATTGTAGATAATCTAGAAATCGGTTGTAAAATACAACTAGGAAGTTCTTACATTAAAAGTTATGAAATGCACTTCTAAGTAATCCTCAAAATGAATCACAATTGGAGTTTAAAAATCATTTCAACTGAATAATATTAAAAACAACACATTAAAAACCTATGGGAAGACATAATGATAAATGTGCACATTAGGGGAGAACAGTTAAAAATTCACATGCTTTGCATCCATACTACAAACCCAGAAAAATAAATTAAATCCTGGAATGTAGAAGAATAGAAATAGGCAAGGAGAGATGTCTGGAAGGGTATATACTTAAAACAATAGCAGTTATTACCTGTTTGGATGGGATCTTGAATTAATTTTTACTTTTCTGTATAATTCAAGTAAGCTGCCACAAAAATAAAAAAGCATTCTCAGTTTGGGTAATAAAACAGTACAAGAGGAAAACTTGGCATAATTTAAGAGTAAATAGACTGCCTTGGTAACAACACCACAGGCCTTTGCTCTGCTCTCCCAGCCCAGTCTCCTCCCTCAGAGGGGCCCCTTTTCCAAAGTGCACTTTTTGTGTGTGCAAATGCAGCCCAGCAGCAGAGAGGAAATGCCAGGCCCAGACCTGAAAGAGCAGAGCAGTGCTGGGAGGCACAGCCTGAGGGGGAACTTGCCCTGGGGCTGCCTCACTTGGGGGGGGGCGGGGGGGGCCTCACAGCCAAGTCTCTTCACAACTGAGCAGCAGCAGCACTGGGCTGACCCACACAGGTGCTGCTTCATGATTCACCTGGAACAACACTGAGCTTCCTAACAGCCATGCTGCACTCACACCCATTAGTACCAAAACACAGCTATTTGCACTAAATAGAGTTTCCTTCTTGCCCACACCCCAACTCTGGAACTCCTCCTGGCATTGACTTGGACCCAATGACCATCAGTTCATAGACACCAGATGCCACAGACAGACTCAGGACCAGACACAGGCCCTAGACTCCAGAACCTGGGCCCCAGAGCAGATCCAGAACCAAAAGATGGACCCCAGACCCCAGCCCCAATCCCAAAACTGTACCCACAACCCAGGCCAGACCATTGACCCTGAATGCCAGACCCCAGACGCCAGAGACTGATGGCAAATGCTGGACACCAGATTCCACACCTCAGAGTTAAGAACCAGAGCTGCACATGGACCCTCCACACACCCACCCAGGACATGAAGCTGCACCTGAAGAGACTCCAGATCCCAGACACACAGACACAGATTGAATCCCAGACCACAGACCCAGGAGACAGAACCCAGATCTGGAACCAGGACCCCACAGCCAGACTCCACAGCTGCAGCTGGACAATGGAGCCCAGGTGCCACCTGCAGGAGGGGAACTGAGTCCTCACAATGCAAACAGAGCCAGGAGCTGATAAAGTGCAAGCAGCTGGCCTCAGAATTAGTTTTTTGTGCCAATGCAAATATACAGGGAAGAAAATAACTCCCAACACTCTTAAATTATACCAAGCCCTGCAGAAATAGACCAAAAAGGCTGACAGAGCAAAAAATAATAATAATGCTTACTCTTGCCGGGAAAACTCCATAATCTCTCAGAGGCTGCACTTTCCAGAAGTTAGTGTCCTGGCCATGAATGTCACATGGCCAGCTCACAAAACCAGTCACATGAATAAAAAATTATTTTTGTCCTATCTTCTAAGTTCTAACAGCTGGAATAACAATCAAATTCACATAACCCGATTAATGGGAGGTTTCCAACGTCTAATACATGGGCAAGGGAAAATCATATGAAAATGAATACCAAACATAATGAGGTAATATTGAGTATATGGGGTATTTTGGAAAATGGAAGAACAGAGTCTTAGACTTCACAGGTCAAGTGGGGGACATGCAGGTTATTTAGAAAAAAAAAAGGCAGCATACCTGCCAGGTCAGTTTCTGTTGGGCAACTCCCACAACTTTAAGACACAAGGAGTACAGGAAGACAGTCCACAAGCTCCTGCTAGGAGTCTTACTGTCTGAAGCTGAGGTGATTGTGCTGAAGCTCTCTTCCTAAACCAAGCTGTGGCAACTGAACCTCTTAGGAAGAAATGAGATGAAAATCTTAAGGAATTTCTCAGTCTTCCCTTTCTTAACCGCCAGTTTAACACCGACGTGCCAACTGCAAAACGTGGGCCGTGAGCGCAGCGCGACTCCCTGTCCTCGCACCGCGAAAAACGGGAGGAGTCCTTCGCTCCTTCATCACTCTCCCCGGACGCGGATTTCCCCGGGGTTTCGTCTCTCGCAACCAGGAAAGAGAGGGGTGAGCCAGGCGCCCTCCGCGAGCACGTCCGGTGAACCCCCAGCCGGCTCCGGTTCCTCGAACCCCGGGACCCGCGCTGCGCCCCGTGCGCGCCATTGAGAGGCGGGAGGCGGGGCGCGCTTGTCGCCCAGGGTGAGGTCGCTCCACTCGGCTTTCCTTTCCTTCCGACAGGGAAGAGGGACCCCCAAGCCTGTGTGAGCGCGCGAACCGGTGTCCCGTCGTCTCCCGCCCTATCTCCCTGCCCCCAACCCTCCTGGAGCTTCACACGGTTTCTGTCACCGCCGCCCCACGCGTAGGTCCCCGACCCGAAACCTCCGTTCTCTCTGTTCCACCCAAATGCCTCCCGGGCCCTCCCCCCTGCCGCCCCCCCCAAGTAGCCCGTTCACGCCTCCGGAGGCGCGTCCGGCCCACCCTCTCCGTGCCCGACGCTTCCCAGCACCGAGCACCAGGCTCCGATCCTCCTTCCAGACACGCGCCGCCCGCCCCTTCCCACCGGGGCTTCGACCCCCACCCCCGACCCCAACCCGCCGGGATCGCATCCCACCTGCCCCTCCGCCGCCCCAACACCCCTCCCGGGCCCCTCCGTCACTCCTCCCCATTAAGTTCTTGAAGTTCCCTGGCCCGCAGCACCGCGTCCCCTCCACTCTCAGTCGCGGACCCTCGTCTGCCCCGCCGCGCCGACGCCCCTCCGCTCACGCGGGTTCATGCGCCCGCGCGCGCCGGTCCTGCAGCCGCTGGGAGGGGACAGAAGGGATCGGCTGGCCCCGGGGTGGAGGCAGCCTGGACCCGAGAAGGGTTCCAGGCCGGACGATCGGGACCGTCAGAACCGCAGGGAGGCCGAGCGGAGCGTCGGGCAAGTCCGGCCGGAGAAGGGATCGCGTGCTCGCGGGAAGTGCGTGTGAAGCATTTACTGGTGTCAGGCCCGGGGACGGGCATCTCGCGTGTGATACAGGACACACCCTGGTGAAAGGGACACAGGTGCCTTCATTCTCGCCCCGGGGGCGGGTGTGCAAGGGGAGGCGGGCCTGGGGGCTGGGCGAAGCCCCAGAGACCACCCTGTCGTCCCCACCGGGGCTTGCGTGGCTTCTGCGGGAGCGCCGTCCTGAGCGCCCACGTGCGAGGCACGTGTGGCCACTCGGGGCAGCGGGGACCGAGTGACGGAACAAGGGCACTGGGTGCGGATGCTGTGGGGTGTGTGTACGTGAGACGTGACTGGGAGCAACCGCTTCCCTGATGCCAAACGGGGCGGCACCTCACCGGCGTCGGGAGTCTCGTGAAGGCGCCCGCGTCCCCGTGTGCAGCGACCGGGGCCAGTGAGTCGCTTGGGCCCCCGCGTCCAGGACAAGCCCCTTGAGGCCCTTGGAGCGGGAGGCCCTCGGTGGCCGCTGCGGCGCGGGCTTCTCCTCCTCTTTTATGTGTCTGTCCTGGCTTCTGACCTTTGCTCGCCCAGCCCTAACCCTGACCCCTAACCCCTGATTCTCACTGAGTCCTTGGTTCTGACCCTTGAACTCGATCTTGACCTTTGCCTCGATCCTTACCCTGACCCCCGAACCCAAACCCTAGCTCCAGCCCCCACCTCTCACCCCACCTCCCCTCTGACTCTGTAACCCTAAATTAAAGGGTAACAACGCTAAACCTAACCCGCAGCCTTCACACTCACCTGTCCCATGACCCTAACCACAAATGCCAGACTCTGACCTCGAAATCCGAACCTGTAACCTGGGCATCCAGTCTCTAACCTTGAACCTAAACCCAGGCCCACACATCGTGTTTTCATGTAACTGCTAACTCACAGCGCCAACCCGAAACCCAGTCCTGAACCAACCCCGGCAGCCACCCCAGCTTAGCTCTCACCGCGGAACCTGACCCCAGCTCTCGCCTGCCTTGGTCCGACCTGTCCCAGCCACACGGACCCGCTGCACCCAGGACTCCGGGCGCCGCCCCGCGGAGTCCCGAGTTCTCGGCGCCTCAGAGACGGCGCCCCCTGGTGTCCGTCTTCCGCCGTTCACACCGGCCGCGCGGCTGCCCGCGCGTGTGTGGCTGGTGTAACAATTATCTTTATCTTTTGCTGTTTTTAACATCTTCTCATTTGTTTCGGAGTGGAACGGATTTATTACGGTTTGAGTAAGTGGGCTGCCCTTTTTTCTGCTTGGGATCGTAGAGTTTGCATGTCATTTGGGGTGGAAATCTCATGATCATCTGCTCGAAGACTGTGGGGGGGGGGGCTTCGGGAGAGGGGCACGTGGGAGAGGAGCCGGGGCCCGGAAAGGAGCCCCCCGCCTCCGACTCAGAGGAGGGGCGCCTGCTCCAGGGGGTTAGAGAAACAAGTGCACCCCAACACCCCGCCCTCTGAGCCTGCTGGAACGTCCCTCCACGGTTGCCCCCGCCCCCGGGCTCTGTCCACCCTGGGCCGGCCCAGGGACGTGGGGGCACGAGGCCCTTTGCTGAGTGGAGGGCCCACCGAATCCCAGAGAGGGGTCCAGAGAGGGAGGAGGGCGAGGGTCCCAGCCGGCTGGGCTCCTGGCCCACGGGGACGAGGCGGAGAAGCCCGCGGGGTGGACGAGTCCTGGAAATCCACTCGTCGCACTCAGGCGACCCACCCTGGTGGGCCCGGGACAAGGGCCACTTGGGGCTGGAGGGCCGGACACTTGAGGACGGCAGGCGGCCACTCGGGGCAAGATCACAGGCCCCGCCGCAAGGCCTGATGCAACCGGAGGCCTGGGAGGGCGCAGGGTTTGCTCTGGGCCCGGGCCCAGAGTGACCGCACCCAGGTGGGGAGGGACAGCGGTCGGAGGGGTCGGGCTGCCGGGTCGAGTCCTGGCCTCTGAGCACTGACCCTGGGGTCACCCCGGGACACCCTCCTGTCCCGTCCTCTGTCACTCACAGCAATGGCCTGGGCGTCCCCACTGTCCCCACGAGAGTCTGGGGCTGTGAGGACAGGACCCCCTTCTCCGCGGCAGGGCTGGCCCCACCGCAGGACCCTGGTCCGGACTCGGGGCGCCACTGCCCGCCCCCAGCACCCCTCTGCGGCCTGGGTGGAGTCGCGTGCTGAGGTCCCTCCTCTGGCGCCTCCTCCTGGGCGGGCGCAGCGCGCGGCCAATGAGCGAGGAGCTGCTCTAGGAAGCACCGCGTCTCGGCGGGGACAACGCTGGGGACAGAGGTCACAGAGGGGGCTTTGCTGTGAGGACCTGGGCACCACGCAGGTGGGTGTCGCTGGTCGGATGACCCGAGTCCCCGCAGGGAGACGGGTGGGCGCGGAGCGGCCCGCCGACCTGTCCCCAACCCGACGCAGCAGTGCCGGGCAGAGGGAGTCACCGCCCGGAGGGACAGTGGGAACTCTCTGGGCCACGCACTGCGGGGTCCCCGGGACTCCAGGGCCGCTCCCTCGGTCTGCCCGGCGGGGAGGGTCCCTCGGCCGGACTGCGGCCAGGTGGGAATGCCGCCCGCCGGGGCAGCGGCTCACCCTTCGGATTATTCACCTGCCAGCTGGGCCCGCGGCTGCTCAGGGGTCTCCCCCCGTCAGGTTGGCGGGACGGGGCCGCAGGTGCTGCTGCGGGTCCCGGGAAGCCCGGGGGGTGCGGAGGCCGCCTGTGCGCCAGGGGCGGGGGAGGAGGTCGGGCCCCGCGGGTCTCCGCAGAGCCCGGTCGGCGCGTCCTGACCCTGGCGCCCGCCCGACAGGAGCGTGTCGCCTCGTCTGCTCGTCCTGAGAAAGAGCTCGCTCTCCTCCAGCTGTCTCTGCGACCGACGGACCTCGAGTCAACCGCTCACCCTTCCCTCCGGAGCTGCAGAATTCCTGCGTCGGGGTCCAGCCCCGTGGGCCGCTGCGCTGACCAGGTCCGCCGTCCGCCCCTCCCCCGGGGACCGAAGACCCGCACTCAGACCCTGCGGCGTAGCTCTGCACCCCACCCCCACGGCCCTGGGGCGCCGGTGTAACCCCACAGTGAGCGCCCCCCGTGGGAAAGCGCCTTTGGGGCTGCTGGGGCCTTCTGGGTGCCTTTCTGTATCTCCGTATCTGTGATTCTGCCTGTCTGTCTCTCTGTCTGTCTGTCTCTGTCGGGACTCTCCCCACTCTCGTACCCTCCCAACCTCCCACCCAGGCCTGGAAGAAGTCTGATTTCTTTTCTCTCACAGCTGCTGCCCCAGCGCGGTGAGAAGAGTGGCCCTGGTGTCCTGGGGTTTCCCTCTGCACGACCTCCTGCCCCTCCTCAGCTCCTGGGGGGCCCCGAACCCCCACCATGATGCCGGCAGGTGGGCAGGAGAGTTCGTCCAGCACCCGCCCGGGCCTGCCCTGCCCGGCGAAGAATGGCAACGCGGACTGGATGTCAGCGCTGTGTCCCCGGCTCTGGGACGTCCCCCTGCACCACCTGGCCATCCCAGGTGAGTGCCTGCCCGGCGGGGGTGAGCTGCAGGAAGCGTCCTGAGGGTGTCCCAGGGCCGCGCTCCCTCTTCGGGCTGCAGGGAGGGTCCTTGCCGCCTCTTCCAGCTCCGGGGGGCTCCGGGAGTCCCTGGGCTGGTGGCTATGTCCCTCCCGTCTCTGCCTCCGTCTTCACGTGGCTTCTCTTCTGGGTCTGCGTCTCCTCTTCTGTCACTTCTCAGGACACTCACTGGACACAGGGCCACCCTGACCCAGGACGACCTCCTCTCAGTGCCTTCCCTCATCCCGCCTGCAAAGGCCCTGTGTCCACACAGGTCTAATGACCGGCTCTGGGAGGGTCTGACTTGGGGGCTGCCGTCCCAGTGTTCTCGGCATGCTCTCCACGAGTGTCCTGCGTGCTCCCTGCCTGTTGCCGGTCAGAGCTCCACGCGCGGCGCCACGCACACCTTGGGGAGGGGCTCACGGCCGCCGTGCGGGCTTCCTTGCAGGCAGCCACGACACGATGACCTACAGCCTGAACAGGAGGTGCCCCATCTCCCACACGCAGTCCCCGCTGCTGCAGCTGCTGGCCAGGGTGCTGCCCTGCGTCACCCAGCCCGCCGTGCTCAAGTGGTCGGTCACCCAGGTGAGTGTGTGCGGGCGCGGGGCTCGGGCCGAGCCGCGCCCCCCCCCCCCCCCCCCCCCCCCGGCGCCCCCCCCACCCCCCGGGGGGGGGGAAGGAGAACAAACAACCCNTGGGAAGGGCTGGAAGGCTCCCAAGGAGCGGCGCAGGTAGCTGCACAGGCTGCACTTCACCGTACAGCCACACGGGGGCGGCGGTGCGACCGGCCGACCCGGGGGTTGTTGCTGGGAGGCCCGCGGCGTCAGAAGGTGCGGAACCGAGACCTTCCGGGGAGCCATGCGGGGGTGGAGGGGGGGGCTGGGGGGGTGTCAGACGGGTGCCACCCACCCGGCCAGCCGGCCGGGGAGGGGACTGGCGGGCTGGTGGCCCCGGGTCCCAGGAGCATGTGTGACCTACGTGGCTGCAGGTACCAGGAGCCTGTGCCTTTGGGGCCTGGGATCCGGGACCCGGGACACCCGCCCAGGCCTTTGCATGCGCTGCGCACCCGGCCCAGCACTCAGCAGGGTTCAGTCCTGCCCCGCCAGTGGGGTTGGGGGCGAGTGGAGCAGAGACCCAGCTCCCTGCAGGGCCTCCCGCGCTGCAAACCGTTCTCACGGCCGGCCGTTCCTGGTTTGTCTGCCTGCCGTCGCTCTGAGCAGAGCCCATTGCTGTGGACGTCCTCGAGGTTGAGGTTGACGTTTCTCGCTGCTTCTGCTCTTCTGGGCAGAGGTCTTCGTCTTTCTTCTTTTCCTTTACGCAGATTCTGCTTTTCCATTATTGCTGCTACCGGGGGCAGAGTACCATTTTCGTTTACTTTCATGCGGTATTACTCCTGACCTTTTCTGGTACTGGTTTGGAGAGAGGAAAAATACCATTTCGTCTCCCATTTTCTTTTTTTCCTGTTTTTTTTTAAAGATTTTATTTACATTCATCTTTAGAGGGGGAGGGAAGGAGAGAGGAAGAGAAACATCCATATGTGGTGCCTCTCATGCGCCCCCTGCTGGGAACTGGCCTGCTACCCAGGCATGTGCCCTGACTGGGAATCGAACTGCGATCCTTTGGTTTGCAGGTCCGCGGTCCATCCACTGAGCTACACCAGCCCTGGCCACATTGATTTTCTGATCTCCCTCCTGACTCTGTGGGGTGGGGGCAGAGGCCACGGGTTGCCCTGTGTGTGGTGTTTGCGTGGCTTTCCCTTGGTGCCCTGGTGGGGGCGGTGTTCAGCCTCTGTTCTTGTCACTGATTCCTCCTTGCCTCTCCTGGAGCTTCTTCCGGGTGGAGAGTCCCCACTGGAGTCAACCTTCCTGAACAGGCTCTGACCTCCCAGGGCCCAGCAGGGCTTTGGGGGGCCCTGGGGGGAGGGCTCCTTCCAGTGAGGGCCTGGGAGGAAAGCAAGGTGGGACCCTGAAGGAATCTCCAAGTCCGGGGCCGAGCCGAGGGCACGTCGTCGGCTGGGGGCCGGCCTGGCTGCTTCCCAGGACAGGCCCCACCTCAGGGATGCTGTGTGGCTCCACTGGCCCGTGTCCCCTGAAGAGCTGGACCCACGTGGGAGACCTGGGCTCCCGTGGTTGCCTGTGCTGTGAGCCGACCTTGGCGACACAGCACGGGGCGCCGATGAGCGAGCCGGGCAGCGTGGGTGTGAGGTGGGAGCCCCCCCCCCCCGGCGCCACCCACCGAGAGGTGACCCCCCTGGGTGTGCAGGTGCTGACGGTGACGGAGCAGCTGGACGCGGGGGTGCGGTACCTGGACCTGCGGATCGCGCACGAGCCGGGCGGCTCTGAGAAGAACCTGCACTTTGTGCACATGATGTACACGACGGTGCTGGTGGAGGTGGGCACCCACCGGGCACAGGGGTGGCCGGCCGGGGCTCCGGGCGGGATGTGGCCAGCCACTCCCGGTCATCGAGGCCTCTGGGCCCACACGGGCCCACACGCGCTTGCTCCGTGGGGCTGCCTGGAGTCTTGCCGATGTGCATCTCCCTGGACTTTCTGCCGCCCGTGCAGCTGGTCTCCGTCCCTCCCGCTGTCAGCGGCTGCACCGGTGTGCCCAAAGCCGCAATCGGACGGGCCACCGTCCGCTCCACAGCTGCCCTGGGCCCCTCTGTAGACCCCTGGGGTGGGGAGAGGCCAGCTCTGGACCTCCCTCTACAGGTGGTCACCTGCGGGCCTGGCATGCTCCCGGGACATCCCGGGCTAGCGCCTGCACACACAGCATCCTCAGTGTGGACGGCACACACACGCAGGCACACTGTCTGCACGTGGTACTCCATACACACAGCCACACACGTGTGTACGTGCACACTTCTCCCCACACCTGTGGCCAGCTGGCCCAGTGTCCCTTGGGCAGTGGGGTCCAGAGAGGGCAGCCAGATGCCTTCTGTGTATGCTCCTTGGAACCTGGCCCGTGTGCTGGCTGGCTGTACATGGCAAGGGTTATCCCTGAATTCCAGGCTGGGTCAGGCTGAGTGACTGTGCCAGGCTGGGTCAGGCTGTGTGACTGTGTCAGGCTGTGTCAGGCTGTGTGACTGTGACAGGCTGGGTCAGGCTGGGTCAGGCTGTGTCAGACTGTGTGACTGTCAGGCTGTGTCAGGCCGTGCACCCCTGTCCCTGCCCAGGACACGCTCACCGAGATCTCCGAGTGGCTGGAGAGCCACCCCCGGGAGGTGGTCATCCTGGCATGCAGGAACTTCGAGGGCATGACGCAAGACCTGCACGAGTACCTGGTCACCTGCATCAAGAACATCTTTGGGGACATGCTGTGTCCCCGAGGGGTGAGACGGGCCAGGCCTCTGCACAGCTCCTGGGGGGAGTTGGGGTCAGAACACAGCACAGGCTGCCTCTGCTCATGGGCTCCCCTGATGTGACCATGATGTCACCCAGCGGTGGGCAGGGCTGGGTCCTCCTGAGGCCTTGCTCCTGGGCCTGTGGATGGCCGTCTTCCCCGTGTCCTCACACAGGCGTCCCTCTGGGCGTGTCTCTGTCCCCACCTCCTATTCTTACAAGGACCCCAGTCCTGTGGGATCAGGGCCACCCTAGGGACCTCGTTTCTCCTAAATCACGTGTATAGAGACCTGTCAGGTCAGGGCTCTGACCTGTGAACTTGGGGACGCAGGTCAGCCCACACTCCCACTGTGGTTTCACAAAGCAGCTAAGTCTGTGTCGGCTGCTGGCATCTCAGCTCTGTCCCCTTCCCCTCTGGGGAGTGGGAGTTCAACCCCCGGGGGGGGGGGGTTTAGGCCGACCCCATGTCCATGCACCCTGTGCTGCGCCTGGCCCTGCCCCAGTGACAGTCAGCAGCACAGTCGGACCCTGATGGGCCTGGGGTGAAGCAGACGGCAGCGCTGCGATGAGCCAGGGGACACCCCGTTCTGTCCCCAAGAGGGCACCTGGGGGACAGGCTGCCACGGGGGGTGTGCCAGCTGTCCCAAGTCTCCCAGGGATGTCACTGAGGGTGGGGACACGAGACTGCCAGACATGGAGGGACAGTAGAGTTGCCCTCTCACGTGTCACGCTGACTCCCGGTGACCCTCTGTCCCGAGATGAACCGAGTGGGACCAGGCCACATGGAAAGAAGCGGGCATCCGTGTCCCGTGACAAACCGATGCTATGACACAGACAGAGAAGCCCCCTGCCACCCTGCCCACCCCTAGACCCCGACACCCCCCAGCTCTGACCTGCCCCTGCCCTGCAGGAGGTGCCCACGCTGCGCCAGCTGTGGGCGCGGGGCCAGCAGGTGTTGCTCTCCTACGAGGACGCGGCCTCCGTGAGCCGGCACCGGGCGCTGTGGCCCGGCGTGCCCTACTGGTGGGGCAACCAGGTGAAGCCCAAGAAGCTCATCCACTACCTGGAGCACATGAAGAGCTTCGGCCGCCCAGGTGGGTGTGTGCTGCGCGGGGGGCAGGTCACACGCGTGGGCTGGGCCCAACAGGGGGGGCTGGCCAAACAGTGTGTGGTTCTGCTTGCAGATTAAATACGTGGGCACAGCCACACGTGACATGCATGTGCACACACGTGTGTACAGACAAGTGTGCACACACCCGGCATGCCCGTATGTGCACCTGTCCACACACATGTGGACATGCCCATGGGACCCCCCCCCCATGCCACGTGTGTACACGGAGACTAAGACATAGGACCCTTGGGGACGCTATTCCGTCCCCACACGGGATCTGGACAGGGGGCCTTTGGGGCCACTTCCGCCGGGCGTGCTCAGAAATGACGAGAGCACACAGACTGGACACTGTGGTCCAGCCCAGCGGGCCGAGTTCTTGTCGTTTCTGAAGGGGGAGCCGAAACCCTGGGGGGGAGCTGCAGGGGACACAGGCGGGCTGGCGCCTCTCCTGGGGACTCGGAGTCACCGGCCCCACCCTCCGTGCTGCAGACGGCATGTTTGTGGCCGGCATCAACCTCACGGAGAACCTGGAGTACATCCTGGCGCACCCGTCCCAGTCGCTGCGGAAGATGACGCTGCGGGGCCTGCCGCCGCTGGGCGCCTGGGTGCGGGAGCAGAGCCCGGGGCCCGGCCCGCGCTGCACCAACATCATCGCGGGGGACTTCATCGGCGCCGGCACGTTCGTCAGCGACGTCATCAGGCTCAACGAGAAGCTGCTGGGCTGCTGACCAAGGCTGCCCGCCCTCCCGGCGCAGGGGGCTGTGTTGAGATGGGCTCCTTGGGCACAGCGGCCCCGAAACCACGAGTGGCCCCAAGACTGCCTGGGGCGGGCAACAGGTACCACCTGCCCCCCAAAGGAAGCCCCCTCTCCGGAGCACCTTTCCCCGGGAGCCCTGAGGCCTCAGCCCTGACTCTGGGCCCCCGTCGCTGAGTTCCTGCTGTGCCTTTCGGACCCCGCAGGCAGGCAGGCAGGCAAGCCTCTCGGAGGGACAGCCAGTGAGGGGGGTGGGTGCCCCCGGGAGGCCACGGGGCACTGCTCTGTGGGCTGCACCTCTGAACCGGGGACGTGGCCCCTGCGGGAGAAGCCCCCTTGAGTTCAGAGACCTCTGGGGAGGGGAGCTCATCCGGAGGCTAGCTGGTGCCCTGTGGCCCAGGCTCTCAGGGACGGCTGGGTCGGGCCATCACCCCCAGGGGCTCCCGGCAGCCCTGGCGCTGCCTCCCATACCTGGGTGTGCGCCCATCCCAGGCTGCCGGGTCACGTGAGCACTACCACCCGGAGGTCAGTCCTCACTGATTTATTCTCTGCGTTTGGAGCCGCGGACGGCCTGGTCAGCGGCAGGTGTGGGACGTCCAGGGGTGCGGGCAGCAGGCGGGCGGGCGGTCGGCTGCAGTGATGGGGCGTGTCCGCGGCGTGTGCGTCCCAGCGTCTCCGGAGATGAGGATGGCGCTGCGCTGGGTTCAGTCCGGTTCAGGTCCCTTCGGCAGACTCAGCACAGCCCTGGGCGGAGGGCGCCGCCCCATCACCCCCGCGCACACTGACGCTCGGGGCCGTGAAGACACGGTACTCAGACGGGAGGTTGAGCGCCAGTCTAAGGGAAGACGCGCACAGACACTTCTCACGTGAGGAAAGATGCAAACGGAACCCCTGCGCTCCGCACGTCGTTTGGAGGCGTGCTGGGCTGCGTGGGCTCCCAGAGGCGCGTGTCTGTGGAAGCTGCAGCTCTGTACCCGGCCTCTGTCTCGGGCTCCCGCCCCGTGCTCAGCAGCGGCCGTCTCCGCGGCAGTTTGGCTCCAAGAAGCACCTTCCTGCTTGTGGGTCTAGCTCCGGGCGGAGGCCGGAGTACGGACTGGGAAACGGAGGGTTCAAGTCCAGCAGGGGAAACTTCCGGGAGCACACCCCGTCCACGCAGACTGCTGCCGGCCCACTGACCTGCCACTTGCAGCCGCCACCTCCACACAGGACCCGCCTCCCTCTCGGGCGCACAGGACGGTCCCGGTCACAGGTGCCAGTTCACTCTGGGAAGAGCTTCCGGAATCTGCCGTAGGCAGAGTTGCTGATGATGGCCGTGACGTCGGCCACGCCGGCCTCCGGGACCACCTGCACGTCCTGCACCGTGGCCTCCTGGTGCAGCCAACTGCGGGGAGGGCCGGCTTAGGGGGGCAGCAGCGTGGGACGCACAGCGCGCTCAGGGTACGCTTGCGGAGGGACCCAATGGGACGCGTGGAGGCCACGCTGCTGCTCAGAACGCACCTGACCAAGTGCCCCGCAGGCACCGAGGCCGCACAGCCGCCCGGCAACACCCTGCCCGCCCCGCGGCCGGACACACCTCAGCTGCGGCCCCGCCAGGCGGACGCGCAGGGTCAGCACCCGTCTGCCCGTGGCTCTCAGCACGGCGTCTTCCAGCGCGGCTTTCAGCTGCTCCAGCCCCAGCCCCAGGTGGGCGGACACGGCCAGGGCACCTGGTTCCGATGGGCTGTACCTGGGTGGGGACGGCCAGGGACCTGGCTCAGCCGCAGTCAGCAGAGCGAGGGTCCCCACAGGGCCCCTGCCCACGGAGCCCCGACCATGACACCTCCTCAGGCTGTCCCAGGAGGGGACGCCGCCTCTCTCCGGATGGGCCGTAGTAGGGGAGTCTGGGCAAGAGCCTGCGGTGAAACACGGACTGTGCGGAGGGCAGGCACCGCTCTGGGGGCTCGCAGCTGGTGGCACGTGACACACGGCAGCTAGGTCGAGAGCACCCCAGCGCCCCCGCCTTCCTGAACAGGCCAGGCCACCATGCGCGCGGCCTCCCCTGTACCAGGGGCAGCACACGCTGCCACCCGAGAGGCCCCTGTGGGCGTGGGCCTCCCCGGTCGTGGGCGGGGACAAGGCAGGCGGGCGCAGCTCACCCGGGCACCAGGTCCACCTTGTTGTGGACCTCCAGCGCGGAGTCCAGCAGTGGCGCGGGCAGGCGCAGGCCACGCAGGGCGGAGAGCACGCTGGCTTTCTGCAGCTCACGCTCAGGGTGGCTCACGTCTCTCACGTGCACGATGACGTCCTGGGGACCGACGGCCGCGTGGCAGGACATTCGAGGACACCGGTGTCAGCCCCACACGGAGACCCACCCAGGGCCCGCTGCCCCAGGCTGTCCCCAGTGGACAGGCTCCTCGCTGAGTCCTGCCCAGCAGAGTCCCCTGGGCCGCTCCCCACCCCTGCTGCGGGCCAGGCCCCCACTAGGGGGCACTCTAGAGGGAACCCTACAGGGATGGTTTTCTCCCTCTTTCTCCCCCACCCTTCCCCTCTCTAAAAATAAATAATTCTTAAAGAAAAAAATAACTAAAACCAGAGTCACCCCTCATTTGGCCGCTGGAAAAAAACGACGTGTCCTGTGGGGCAACCCGGCCTCCCCTGGGCTGTGTTTCGGGGGCCCGGCCCTGACTGCCTGGCTGCCACCCCCCACCCCACCCCCCCACGTACCGAGCGGGCCACGTCCTCCAGGGTGGCGGAGAAGGACTCGATGAGGCCGTGGGGCAGCTGCGACAGGAAGCCGATGGTGTCCATGTAGAGCACGGCCATGCGGCAGGGCAGCCACCCCGCGTGCGCCGTGACGTCCAGCGTGGCGAACAGCTGGTCGCGGGGCTGAGCGGCGGCGTCGCCCGTCAGAGCCTTGATCAGCGTGGTCTTCCCTGGGCATCGGGCACCGGGGCACCGCTGCGTCACGGGCCCTTCCCGGTCCTCGCACCCCTTGGGGACCCCCCCCACCCCCGCCAGGGCTGTCTGACACGGGGGTACCGGGTTTGCACTCCCTGGGAGGCAGGGGTCCCCAGGTGTACACGTGTGCTTTTGTAGCCTGGGCGCACCCCCGCGTGCTGCAGGACTTGGGGGAACTGCCCTCGGCTGCACGCAGACGACGGGCCCCTGAGGACACGGTGCTGCCACCTCACCCAGACAGGGCCGGGCCTCAGCGGGTTCGGTACTGGCTTGCGGAGGGATGGTAGAGAGGAGCCCCGAACACGGTGCCTCTGGCTCCTCTGAGCACCTGCGACTCAGGGCGCGGGGCCTGCCCAGCAGCACAGCCGGACTCCGAGTGAGGTCTCCGCATGGGGCAGGCACCGCCCCCCCTTCACCCGTGGCCCCCTCACCACTGTTGGTGTATCCCACCACGGAGACCACCGGGAACTCCCGCCGCTGCCGCTGCCGCCCCAGGAGCTGCCTCTTCCTGCGCAGCCTCTCCAGGGCCTGCCGGATCTTCATCTCCTTCTCCTTCAGGAGGCGCTGTCGCACCTGCATGAACGACTCTCCTACAACCACAGGACGCTGAGTCAGTGCGCAGACACGGGAGGACAACGCCCAGAGCGGCCGGGCAGACTGAAGCCCTGCGGNAGGAGCCCCGAACACGGTGCCTCTGGCTCCTCTGAGCGCCTGCGACTCAGGGCGCGGGGCCTGCCCAGCAGCACAGCCGGACTCCGAGTGCGGTCTCCGCATGGGGCAGGCACCGCCCCCCTTCACCCGCGGCCCACTCACCACTGTTGGTGTATCCCACCACGGAGACCACCGGGAACTCCCGCCGCTGCCGCTGCCGCCCCAGGAGCTGCCTCTTCCTGCGCAGCCTCTCCAGGGCCTGCCGGATCTTCATCTCCTTCTCCTTCAGGAGGCGCTGTCGCACCTGCATGAACGACTCTCCTACAACCACAGGACGCTGAGTCAGTGCGCAGACACGGGAGGACAACGCCCAAAGCGGCCGGGCAGACTGAAGCCCTGCGGGTGCACGGCCTGTGAGCTCCAAGATGCCAGGCAGCTGCACCCAGCACCCCAAAGTTCTGACACACCAAGTGCTTCCTGCTGACAGCCGTCTCCCTCCAACGTCTAAGGTCACCTTCACTTGGCAGAAAGTGAGAGCATTGGAAGAACAACCCCGATAGCCCCAGTGGGCTGCGGGGTAGCCCCGGGATGTACCACTTCCTGACCCTCAGAACCTGGGAACGAGACCTTGTTCGGGCACAGGGTGTTTGCAGGTGGGATGAAGGATCTGAGAGGAGGTCGTCCTGGGTCAGATGGCCCTACATCCAAAGGCAGTGTCCTTAGAAGGGACAGAAGAGAAAATGCAGACCACAGGAGAAGTCATGTGGAGACAGACGCTGAGACGGGAGGGACTGAGACGGGAGAGACGCAACCACCAGGCCAGGGACACCAGGAGCCCCCGGAGCTGGAAGAGGCAGCAAGGCCCCTCCCTGCAGCCTGTGGAGGGAGCACGACCCCGGGACCCCTGGACCTCAGATGTCTGGTCTCCAGAACAGGGGTGGCAGGGATCAAATTTTTTAAAGTTATATTTTGTAAAACAATTATTGCTTTTTTAAAACGACTTTTTAAATAAATTTGTGGTTTAGAGAGAGGGGAAGAGCGGGGAAAAGGGGGCAGCGATGGGCTGCCCTCGACCTGCCCTCGACTGGGAGTAGAATCGGCGACATTTCGGTCAGGTGTGTGGACCTCTGTTACAACTGCCCCGAGGCCACCCGGACCCCCAGCTGGTTGGATGAGGCCGCAAAACTGCAGACCAGCCCCGGGCGCAGCCCCTGCCGCATCGGGATCATGCAGGGACGTTGTCCCCTTCCTAGTGGTGGCTGCCGGCGCCTCCCCCTTCCCAGCACCTGGTGAGCAGACCCTGGACACGCTACCTGACCCCATGATGTAGCGAGAGCTCGCTCCACGTCCATCCGGGCGGGCTCCTACGTTCTTCAGGTTGGACCTGCCGTGGCAACAGGGCAACTCCGTGGATGGAAGAAGACGCAGAGGCCCATCCAGGGAGAAGGGAGTGGGCGCCACACAGCACACTGGGTGTGGCCTGAGCGGAGATGGCCGGTGTGCTGGGGGCCTCCCTCCCGCATGGGCCTTCACTGTCAGTCACACAGGGTCCCCCACTGGGTGAGGTGCCCATGGAGGGTGGGCCCCATCGGGTATCCCACCAGCCCCTGTGCAGGGGGCGGAGCCGGCCACACCCTGTCCGTCCCACACTCCAGCCACCCTGGGACTGGGAAAACAGGCAGGAGGCCCTGCTCTCGGTGACGACACCCGACACTATGCCAGCACCTGAGCACGGGGAGCTCCGCCAGGGCCACCTGCAGCCGTGCCTCCTTGGTCCGGGCGTTGCAGCGGAAAATGTGCAGAACCACAGTGAATCGGTCGAACACCTGCACGCCCCAGACGGCCTCCAGTTCTTTCTGGAAAAGGAGAGCGGGTGAGGGACCTGCAGGACAGCTTGGGAGGGGGCTCACTGAAGCCCCCCAGTCACCGCCCCTCACAGGTGGCCCCCTTCTCAGGAGCACCAGCCTAAGCGTTCCTGCCCTCAGAGTCCAGCCCCTCCACCTCTTGTCCTACGAGCCTGCAGGTCCTTCACCCCACCGCATCATTGGACCTCAGAGGAGGGGACGTGGTGCTGTCTGGGACGCTGTGTCTCATGCCCCCCACTGGGCGGGCTGACCCAAGGCCCCGCATGAGGGTGGATGGCACATGGCGGGTCCCGAGTACCTTGGTGGACGCAGACATCCTCTCCACGTTCAGGAAGACAGCTGTGACTTCCGACAATGCTCTGATCTTCTCTGAGGAGAGAAGCTCACGTCAGGGGTCCCACCCACAACATCTGTCCCGGGTAGTGCCTGCTCTTGGGTCGGCCGTGCCACCAGACCCTCTCAGCAAGGTGTTCGGGACAGCTGAGGGGTGCACTGGCTTCCAGGGAAAACCTGGGGCCCAAGATCACACTGGGAGTGAATGCATGTACCCAAGGCTCAGGCAGACAGACAGGCAGAGAGCACCCCCTTCCAACTACCTGCTCGGAACCAGGAGCCCACGACAGCCTGACGTGGGGACTGTCAGGGTCCCAGGAGAGTGCGGTTCACAAGCAGGACCCACATCAGACATTAAGAATGGGCAGCTGAGGGGGACGTCAGGGCTGGGGCTGCCCTCTCTGAACTGCCCACCCCGGAGGCTCCACTGAGTTCTGATGTGGCTAGAGGTTCTTCAACGTCGGGTCCCAGTCCCAGCGAGGTCAGATCCAAGTTTCAGCAACAGCCTGCGGTTGCCATTCTTCTGGGGCAAAGCAGGGACACGCGCACCGCACCCACCTGTCAGGTGCTCCAAGGTCCCTTTGCCGAAGATGAGCTTCCGGTCGGGCATTTTGGTCGGCACCACCATCGTCTCCACCACGGACCAGTGGTCCAGCGTGTGGACCAGGGCTCTCGCCTCTGCTACCTGCCACTCGGCTTCCGGGAGAGAAGTATCCTCGGTGACGGCTGCTTCCAGCCAACTTAGGGCAGCTTGGGGAGGGGTTCGCTGAAGCCCCCTTCTCAGGAACACCAGCCTCTGAGTTCTTGTCCTCAGAGTCCAGCCCCTCTGCCTCTCATCCTAAGAGCCCCCAGCCTCAAACTTCCACCGTAGGAGTTTTGGCAATTGGACAGCCGTCCGGAAGCCCCGCTCCCTGGCTTCCCGTCGCAAAAGGTCCAGCCACCGAAGCCCCGCCCCTGAGCTCTCTGCCCCATAAAGTCTAGCGCCTCGGCTCCGCACCTTCCGCGAACCAAGCCCCCAGGGTTGCCGGTCCCCGTACTGAATTCAACCTCCGAAGCCCCATTCCCGGTCTCGAGTTGCAGAAACGAAGCCCCGCCCCCTAGGCGCAGGGCCCAATCAAGTCCAGCCATTGAAGCCCCGCCTCTCAGCTCCCAGTTTTGAGTAGGTCCCTGAAGCCCCGCCCCTCAAGGCCCCGCCCCGCCAGCGCCGCCAGCAGCCCCGCGCCGGCTCACCTCGCGTCAGCTGCGGCTTCCCCGGTCCCCACTTGACCTCAGGGTGAACCAGGCACACGCGCTGGGCCTCTGCCGGCAGCAAGGGCTCGCTCCGCAGCAGTTCTTCCTCCTCTTCCTCGTTCTCTGCATCTTCTGGCTCCTCCTCCTCCCCCGCCAGTACGGCTCCGCCGCTCCGGCCATCCGCACCGGGACCCCGGCCACCACCCCGTCGCCCCTGCAAGGCCCCCGGATCACCCGGATGGAGGGCAGCGAGCGCGCGATCAGGACAGAAAGTCGGCGGCGGGGGCAGCGCGACCCTCAAAGCTGGCCGGCTGCGAACCACGCGAGAGAGCGCGGCCCCCAGGCGGACGGCGGCCCGCAGGGTCCACATCCCGCGTCTTCTCTAACGCCAGGGGGCGGGGCTTCGGGGGGGGGTGCTGTCGAGCGACCGTGCGGACTCCCCATTGGCCGTACGTGTCACGTGTGCGCGGCCGCTTGAAAGAAAGGAGGTCGTGGCCGGGAAAGGAGGGGCTCGCGGCGTAGGCGCCGAGGACGCGTTCTGCACCCGCGCGGGCGGCTGGCATCGGACCCCCAGACTAGAAATGGCGCGAATAGGGGGGGCTGGCTCCGGCCCGGCCCAGCCCCTCGGCGGGCGCTCTCGACACCCGGAGCCTTCCCGCGCCTGGCTCCGGCAGGCACGGCGGTCCCAGGTTTTGCCTTGGGGCGCGAGCCTGTCCCCGATGGCCCCTGCTGCGGATCGCGGTCTGCGGGGCAGTCTAGGGAGGGTTGCTCATGCCGCGTGGGGATTCGGAGTCCAGCCGAGGGTTTCCGGAGTGTATGCTGGCAGCCCGAGTGTGGCCCCGGGGTGTCTTCCCATCCCCGGAGATCCCACCTCCAGCCTTGGGGGCGTCCCAGTACGCCCCGGGGGTCTGCACCCTTGAGAAAGATTGAACGCGTGAGCTCGTGGTGGTGCATTCCACGTTTTACAGACTCAAGGACCTGGTAGGAATTGGACTTTCATTACGGCTTGGTGACGGTCTGGCCAGGAGGGGATGAACCCCGGCGTCTGTCTCCACACACAGTGTCCACGAGAGTGTCAGTGATTGTTCCCAGAGAATTTGCGGTGATGGGAATCTGGGCAGGTGTACCGGTTACTTGGTCTCTGAATCCTATTTTGGTCTGCGGGGGAACAGGTGACACATTGCAGCAGAGTAATGACGAGGTGCAGAAAAGAAAGCAGAAGGACACGAAAATCCTTTACAATGTGACCACACAGAGATACCTTGAGGTTTTGTGTCTACCAGTCCTTTGTAGACACGCGCGCTTGCCTACAGTCGTCCCCCGGTACCCACGGGGGTGGGTTCCGGGGCCCCCCTCGGACACCCAAATCCACGGGTGCTCCAGTGCCTTATATGAAACGGAATAGGATGCAGGCCACGCACATCCTCCCCTGTAGACTTCAAAATTGCGTCTAGATTACTTGATACACTGCCAAGGCAAGGTAAATGCTACACTGTATCATTTCAGAAATAATGACACAAACAGGCTGCATGTGTTCAGTACATGTGCAACCGCGGTAGACCTGACTTCACCGCAACAAGGTAACGTGCTAACTGCCAGTCAGCAGCAACCTAACCTTTCCTCATCCTGATCCTCCGGGATAGTTTCCGTCTCTGCCTGGATGAATTCGCCGGTGCAGAACCTGCAGATATGGAGGGCCCATGCCTACGTGTGAGTGTACATCTAAGTTTTTACCAGAAAACAATGTGTATCATATACAGGGTGGAGCAACAGGTTTCCAGTTGTTCATACGGAGACCGATACAAGTAATCAATGATACAAAAACAAACTTTCACATACAGCTATAAATCTACTTTTGCCCCACCCTGTATATTGCTTAAAATCTTTTTTTTTTTTCAACTTAAAGTGTATCTGGGTCCTGGCTGGTGTGGAACCAAAGGGTCACACTTTCGATTCCCAGTCGGGGCACGTGCCTGGGTTAGGGGCCAGGTCCCCAGTCGGGGGCGCACGTGAGGCAACCCCACGTTCATGTTTCCCTCCTTTGTCTACAAATAAAATCTTTGTAAAAAATGTATCCTGAATACATACTTTCAAAAAGTACGCAACGCTGCATATTGGCTGCCTGGAAAATGAGCTAATGGACATCTTATCATGAATACCGCATGTTAATTGGGCTTCTGTGTTTACCGAGGTGTCAGGTACTGAGTTCTCATACAGACTGGTTCGTAGCCACCGCGCATGCGCATCACAACGAAGTAGCCGTCCCACTATAATCTCTCCTGTAGTGCTGGAGAAATGACAAGAAGTACAGGAGCTGCTAATTTGGGCTTTTAACGTGAACCAGAACCCTTTAAGTGATGCTGGGGTCGCACACAAGGGCCGGGGTGGGGGCGCAGGAGCTGGGGCAGGCGTGGTGCATGGGGTGGGGACTGGGCTCTAGCGTGGAGGCTGCACAGAGGCGCGCGGGGGCGGGAGGACTGGGCACACGGGACGAGGTGGGGCGGAGGTGCCACGGGGCTGGCGGAGCGGGGCTCAGTGCCACTCCCAGTCCTGGTACTGCACCCGCCCTCGACACACCTGCTGGGCTCTGGTCCGGGCCCTGGGCCTCCTGCTTCATCCCCCTGCAGGGCTTGCTTCCCTGGGTGGTCTCGTCATTGAGGCAGGGTGGGGGTTGGGAGTGGGGGGGCGGTCAGGAGGAGACTGCAAGTGGGACTGATGGGCTATTTAGACCAGCTCGCACAGCGCGCCCAGGGCGAGTCGGGGNCAGTCCTGGTACTGCACCCGCCCTCGACACACCTGCTGGGCTCTGGTCCGGGCCTCCTGCTTCGTCCCCCTGCAGGGCTTGCTTCCCTGGGTGGTCTCGTCATTGAGGCAGGGTGGGGGTTGGGAGTGGGGGGGCGGTCAGGAGGAGACTGCAAGTGGGACTGATGGGCTATTTAGACCAGCTCGCACAGCGCGCCCAGGGCGAGTCGGGGCAGGCAGGTTGTCTTTAAGAACCGGTCGGTGGGAGCGTGGAAAGGGGCGGGAGGCCGGTGGGCAGAGGTGGTTCTGCGCCTGAGCCCATGCTTTCTTCCTGGGTAAACACGTCCGCCTGGGGGTGGGGGAGTCTGGAGCTGCACCCCCACCGCCACAACTCCGCGGCCTCAGGAACGGGTGAGCCTCTGGGGGGGTAGTGCTCACTTTATACCAAGGGACCCACGAAACTGACCCACCCAGTGCCGGGAGGAAAACTGCCAGGGACCTGGCTGTCCTGAACCCAGAGTCCAGAGAGGGGCCTGTTGTGCAGGTTTCCTCCCAGGCTCCAGAGATCCCAGGAACAGCTTAGTCCAACAGGTGGGGACCACCCAGCACCACCAGGGTGCTGCCCAGGGGGATGGGATCCCAGGCGCGGGGCCTGGGAAGGGAAGATGCCTGATGGTGCTTGGTCTACAGAGGGTAGTGCTGCACCTGACCGGGTGCCAGGGCGCTGTCCCAGCCCTGGGATGCGGGCCTCCGGCCTCAGCGGCTGCAGGTGTTCACGGGGCTGGAGAGGGGCCAGGTGATGTGCATGGTTTGTTAGTGTCTCACGAGTACGATGGAGACCAGGGGTTATTAGCCCCTTTCACAGGCGGTGCCGGAGCTTCTGGAACGCAGGGCAGTTCAGGCAGGACAGACGGACGTGAGACCTGGCCCAGGGCAGCCCCGGGACCTGCGACAGCCCCCTTTGCAGGGCATGAGGGTGTTAGTGCTTTGAGGTCTGGGGTCTTCCCGCGTGTGTGAAGGTAACCCCCAAGTATGCTCGCCTGGCCTTTCCAGGGGGCAGGGACCAGTGGGAATGAGGTGCATGGGGACAGACAAAACCGTGTGGGCTGCAGCACGGTGGCCAAGAGCAGTGAGGGGACACAGAGCAGGGTGTCGTCAGTGGGGATGCAGCTCCCGGGGAGGGTGAGGGCAGGGCACGCGGGAAACAGCGGCCGCCCGCCCCCGCCTGGCCAGAACCCCTCCCCGGTCCGGCAGACAGCAGCCCCTCTGCAGCACCCGGAAGCGGGGTGCTCGCCGTTCTAACATCTTTGTGTTCACTGATTTTACAGAGGAAAGGAGCGGGGAGAGAGGGGGGTACTTTCTGGTTCCCCTCATCGATGCGTCCTTGCCTGCCCCTTGTCTGTGCCCTGACCCAGGATGGAGCCCGCCCCGTGGGGCACTGGGGCAACACCCCGACCCACAGAGCAGCTGGCCAGGCTGTCTCGGTGGCTCTGCAGCTCCCATGGAGAGGGGACCCCAACCCCAGAACCTGCCAGGCACGTGGTCTCGGGGCCTGACAAACACTGCAAGATGCTGATAGTGCGGGGGTCCTGTGGACCATGTGGGACTTCTGGGTGGTGGGCCCTGGCCCCCAAAGCCAAGACTCTGGTCCACCAGGCCTTTCCCAGCCGGGTCTGGGCCACGTGGACCTCTGGTCATCCCCCGTTCCTGTCATCCCAGGAAAACGACCTTTGCCCCGTCACTCCTGAGGCCCTGAACCTCCAGGGAGAGGCTGAGGACCAGTCTGTGTGGCTCGAGGGAGCAGCTGGGGCAGGACAGTGGTCCCCGTGCCATGCGTGGGCACCTCATGGCCACGGTGCCCTGCAGGTGACAGCCACCCCAGCTGAGGGGAGGCTGAGGGGAGGCCGGGTGACCTGTCCTGCTGTTGCCCGAGGACAGTGTCCACGCCCAGTGGGCAGGGTGAGGGGGACTGGCCGGCCAGCAGGGGAGGCTCCCCGGAGCACTGCAGGAAGCAGGACCCTGCCGGCTGGCCCTCGAGAAGTCTCAGAACTCGTGGTTCCAGCTTTTCCCAGAAGAGGGGGTGCCCCTGGGGTCGTCGGGGACACAGGCGGAAGGAGGATACTGCTGAAAAAGGGGGGTGACCCACAGGCGTCTCACTGGACCAGTCTCTCCCTCTGTCCCCACGGTCCCAGGACCCAGCCTCGGTGGCAAAACACCCTCTGTGCTTGGAGGGAGGCGGTGTCCCCAGGGCCAGGACCCAGAGCTGAGGGGAGAGCACCCAGCTGCCTGGCCTGTCTGCCTGGGCTGCTGGCTGAGCAGAGCCTGAGGCTGGAAACCCTTAAATTATTTATTGGAAAATACAAATGTGATCTCGTAAAACGTTTTAAAATCGCGCTCCACAGCAAATACACGTTAACTGTACAGTTTGTACATGGAGGAGGAAAGGATCGCAGAAGCACCGCCAGGGGGCAGCCCAGTGCCCGGACGCGGGCCGACGTGGGGCGCAGGGCACAGTGTCCGGACGCACTTGCTGCTGACCAGATGCAGACAGCCACAGCCGACTGCGCAGGGACAGGCCCCATGAACGGGTAGGTCCTCCCGGGACAGAACAGGGTTCCCTGGGGCGTCACCCATCGGCCGGGCCCGGTCCGTCCCCAAACCGTGGGTCTGAAGGCGGCCCCACCATCTCCCGGGCCGGCATCCGCTCTGCCCGCCGGGCCAGGCGGCAGCGTCCCCCTTGCAGGCCCAGCTGCGCCCAGCCTCAGTGCCGAATAAATAAACAGACTCATCACTCCGAACGAGTGCACCTCATGTTCCGTAAAGAGCTCACCCTCCGAAACTGTCACACGCGGTGCTGTTGGCTTCCACGCAGGAGCAGAGGCGTCGCCGACCACGCCCATGGCCCTCGGAGCCCGTCACGAGGGCTGCATGTCGTCCTCACTGCCCTCCTCTTCCTCCTCCTCGTCCTCGTACAGGTCGGCGGCACCCAGGGCGGACGGCGTCTGGAAGAAGGGCCTCTGGGCCAGCGGCGTCCGCAGGGCGCTCAGCTTCTGCTCCACGGGGCTCAGCTCCGCCTCGTACCTACAGCAGGGGCCACGGTGAGAGCGCGAGGGGGTGCTGAGGGCAGGGCTCCCTGAGGACAGACCGGGACGTGGGAAGCCGTCCAGAGTAGGTGTGTGGTGTCCAGGAAACACGCCGCGGCGGCAAGTGGGCTGTGAGTGCGGAGGGGGTGGGGCGCCTGCCCCCCTGCACACGGGAGGGCGAGCCTGTGTGCAGAGCACCCCATCCCACCCTCGGTCGGTGCGGGGTCTGTCACGGGAGGCAGCGAGTGCAGCCCAGGACACCCACACGTGGATCACAAGCCGCCCTTCCTCGGGGTTGAGAGGGGATGTGCACAGCCCTCCAACCTGGGCAAAACGCGGACACACCCCTCACCCAGTCTGGACAGGGCTTGTGCCCAAAAAACCAGCGGTCCCCCCACCTTCCCGGCACCAGGGCACCGCTTTGCGGCTGGGAGACAGGACAAGACGCCCAGGACAGGAGCAGGGTGGCCAGGGACCCCCGCTGAATAGGGAACCTCAGGTCTCACTGACGACAAAGCCATGCACTCAAGAGGCTGGGGAGAGACCAGAGCGCACGGATGCGCGGACCACCTGCCCAGGGAAGGAGTGGAACTGTGGCCTGGCGGGCAGGGACCCGGGCGGGGCAGCCACCTCTAGCCCGTGGTCCCGGGCCTGTCCCAGGACGGAGCCTCTCACCTGCCCACACGGACACCGCGGAAAGCAGCGCCGCCCAAAGGTCGCACAGGTGAATGCACGGACCACAGCAGCAAGCGGACTGCTCCCACCGGCCACCACCCCATCCTGTCCCCCTTCACCCGCCCCCACGTCCCCACCCATCCCACCCCCCACCCCATACTCACCCGTCCTCCCAGGGGTCCCCCGCAGCCTCCTCAGCCACCAGGATGTCGTACTCCTCGGCCGCATACCTCTCCCAGTCCGACAGCTCAGGGCCTTCCGCCTCTGCCTCCTGTGGGTACACGCGTGTCACACCTGCAGGCGGGTGGGTGGGTGGGCAGTGGCATCAGGGCCCGGGGGCGGGGCCACACTCACCCTGAGCAGGGACACCTGCTCCCTCTGCTCATGGTCCAGGTACTTCTCGATGTTGAAGAAGGTGTCAAAGAAGATGTAGGCGAGCTTGCACCTCTTGAGGTCTCGCAGCGTGATCCTGCCTGTGGGGCGAGGGGGTGCTCAGGCCTGAGGACCGTCTGGGGCGCGGCCCCCGGGGACCGTGCCTCTCCCTGCAGCCCATCCAGAACCGCACGTGCAGACCCAGCGAGGGATGTGAGCAATGCACGTAGGAGCTCCGCCCTGGTGAGGTCTGAGTCAGGAAGTTGGTTGGGGGGACAGAGAGGGAATGGGGACAATAGGAGAACAGGCCCTGGGGTCCGGAGCAACCCCGAGGCGGCGGTGGGCTGAGAACATGGGCACTGTGGCCACCAGGGGACGCTGTGAACACATGATCTGGGCAGCAGGTAAAGGACAGTAGAGGATCCCCCCTCCATCCCCCCTCCCCGCAGGCTCAGCAAGGTCCCAGGACAATTCCATTCAAATGCCCCAACTCAGCAGACGAGACACTAAGGGGGTGTGTCTCTCTGTCCCCCTCCCTGACCCCAGGGCCCCACGTCCTTCCCCGAGCACCACCAGCCACCTCCTGCAGGAAGGCGTTCAGGGGAAGGTGGAGCCCCGGCTGCCCCTGCAAGTCCCAGCACCTGGCAGGGACACCAGTGACCCCAGGTCTCCCCTCACAGGTGCGCCCGGGAAACTGAGGACGTGGACCTGTGGTTGGGACATCCAGCCTCTTGGCTCCGAGTGCTGTGAGGCAGACAGGACCCTGCCGTCATGGTGGGGAGGGCAGAGCGAGGGAGTGGACAGGGCGGGTAGGTGGGAGCACCCTCACTGGTGGGAGAAGGCCCCGCCCTTCCGCCCCCCTCACACCAGTGCGCAACGCCCCGGGTGCTCACTGTGGGCACGTGGCTGCTGCGGTGCCCAAGGCCCTGTCACCCGTCAGGCACTCGGCCGGGGCTCCCCACAGGCGTCCCTTCTCAGCTGGGGCATCCTCTTTGCTCACACGGCAGCCCCACCAGGAGCCAGCCCCCACCCCCAGCCCGGGCCGCCGGCAGCCGCACCTGCGCACTCAGGCTGCACCAGGTCCAGCATCTGGCAGAGGCAGTCCTCGAAGGGCAGGGCCTCGATGCCCATGCCCTCCAGCCGGCGGCTCTGCTCCTCGTAGAAGTGCTGCAGCTCGAACATGGACAGCGCCCCGTCCCCGTCCAGGTCCATGCAGCGGAACCAGTACTCGATGCTGCCGGTGGGCGGGGTGGGCGGTGAGCTCAACCCGGCCGCCAGAGACCCAGCCGCCTTCCTCCCAGAACCTGGTGACCGACCCCCAGAGCTCTAGGGACACACCCCTGGGGACAAGCACACCCAGCACAGCCCCAGGGGTGTTCTCAGGGAATGAGAGATGCCTGCGGACCCCAGCGTCCGGGGCAGCACCGGCCCTACCTAGTGGGGGTCTTCTTGTCTTCCTCGGAGATCAGGAACCAGACGAAGTCGGCGTAGCTAATCTTCCCCTCCTTCTGCACTTTCCTGCCTCTGCATCCGGGGAAGGAAACACAAGGCCATGTCCGGGGAGCAGCATCAGGAGGCGGCCCCGGCCCGCCCGCTGGGCCGGGCGAGCCAGCCTGTGCCCCGTGCAGGGGCCTCGGGCAGGCTCCCTCAATGCTCGGGCCACACACAGGCCACTTCCACAGGTGCCCACGATGTGGGTCCCCTGCACGGCCTCCTGGGACCGTGGTGCGTACCCTCCCTTCCCGATGACCTTGTGGGACGTGACGGAGCTGCGGGACGTAACTGTGTGTCTCGTCCGTGACCCGGTGAGGCCTGTGGGAAGCCACATGTCCCCGCCCCCGACATCTGTCCGGCCATGAATGCCCCGGAGCTGAGCACTTGCCCAGGCCCTCGGCCACACCCCCAGGACGACGGCCCGGTGCAGACACGTACCGAGTCACGGCTCCGGAGAAGATCCTTTCGACCATGCGCGTGGAGATGGCTGTGGGAGAGACGGCTGTGAGTGACAGGGCCCAGCGCAGGCTCGTGGGGCCGGCAGGGAGGGGTCTGAACCACCAGGACGGGCGGGTGGACCCTGGAACTGGAGGTCCCACACGCGCCCTGCACACTCCTGAGGCCAAGAGGAGCCCACTCACAGACACGGGCTTGCCAGGCGGTCCCTGGGCCCCGCGACAGAGTGGAGGGCAGACAGGGATGGAGCTCTTGTCACAGTGTAGGGCCCATGTCACCGTCACTGAAATGGGGATAGAAACTCATTCTGGGCATGCACAACGCATAAGTAGAAAGATGCTGTGACAGGGGCCCCAAACAAGGTGGGTCAAAGGAGAGACGTGTATGTCTCCACATTCTGGAGTCTGGACACGGAGACCCAGGGATGGGCCGGGCCGGCCCCTCCTGAGGCCCCTCTCCTGGGCGTGTGGGTGGCCGTCTTCCCCCTGCGTCCTCACACACGGTGTCCTTCTGGGTGTGTCTGTGTCCCCATCTCCTCTTCTGACAAGGCCCCCAGTCCTATGGGATCATGACCACCCCACTGACCCCACTTCAGCAACATGTACCCCAAATAGTCACATTCTGAGGTCCTGCAGGCAAGGACCCCGACATACTCGTTTTCAAGAACACAGTTCAGGCCACAGGCAGCACTGTGCCCAGGAGACGGGGACTGAAGGCAGCCTGTCCACGTACGTCCCCTGCTCGCCCACCTCGGTGGTGCTCACTACAGGTGGGAATGACTACGGTTGGAGGGTGGGACCTACTTTCCAAAAATGTACGTCCCTGTCCTGATCCTCAAGATCTGTGAACTGCACCTTATTTGTCCACAGGGTGTTTGCAGGTGGGATGAGTGAAGGGACAGAGAGGAGGTCGTCCAGGGTCAGGGTGGCCCTGCATGCAGTGCATGTAGTGACAGTGTCCTTAGAAGTGACAGAGGAGGAGATGCAGACCCACAGGAGAAGCCACATGGAGACAGAGACAAGGAGGACGCAGCCACCAGCCGGGGGATGCTGGGCTGCCCCAGCCAGGGAGCCCTGGAGCTGGAAGAGGCGGGAAGGACCCTCCCTGGAGCCTGTGGAGGGAGTGCAGCCCTGGGACCCCTGGACCTCCCGACCCAGTCTCCAGGTCACGGGAGGGCAAGCGTCCAGCATGAGGACGTGGCTGAGTGTGAGCAGCGTGTCCTCCACACCCTCTGGGGGAAGCCCCTTCATGCACAGCTGAATTTGGACGTTTGGTCTGCAGAAGCAAGAAAACACCGCTTGCTGCTGTTTGGGCCCCAGCACGGCCGCTCCCAGGCAGCAGGTCAGCTGGCACCTGGAGCAGATGAGGAGACGCGTGAGGGGCGCACGGGATGGACCCCCTGAGCCCTCTGGCAGGATCGGGGCAGGCCCTGCTGCTGCTCCGGCGGGAGCCCCTCAGGCGTGCCCAGGGCTCACAGAGACCCGCGTGGACACCTGTACTTGGCAAGTGAGGATTCACGTGACCTGCTGCCAGCAGCCCTGGCCTGACCCTGACAGGCGGGAAGGTCCCCGAACACCCAGGGTCAGCCTGAGGAGACGTGTGGTGACAAGCGTCCCAGCCGGCTTCCAGGGAGCAGCAGCGCACGGGCCGAGACCTTGCTGCTCGTGAGCCCCCCCATGAGCCCCCCACCTGCGGCGGCACGCTCACCATGGTCGTTGTGCCGGGCCAGGTCCTGCGGGTCAATGAGCAGGTCGTGGTCGGTGTCCAGCTCCCAGAACTTGCAGTAGATGACGTAGAAATGCTCGTAGGAGAAGAACTCCGTCAGCTGGTTGATGTCCGCCTCCTCCTCCAGCAGCGCCACGTTCTGCAAACGCCCGAGACGCTGCTGCGGTTTGGGGGGCATGGGCCTCCCTGGTGGGGACCTCAGAAATCCCCCCCCAGGAACTCATGGGGCCCAGGCCCTGCTTGAGGGTGGGAGCACAGTCGCCCTGGGGCCTGCATGGGGACCAGACGCTGTCCCAGCGGCCCCTGCAGGTCAGCCCTGCCCCTCAATGCCCCAGACCCACGAGCCCGCATGCCCTCAGTGTGCAGGGCACCCCACAGTCCCGCAGGCTCTGCTTCCCGCACAGGCCGCAGGAAGCACAGACGGTCAGAGGGATGGAGGGTGGGTGGATGTCAGGCCCCGCCCCGCCGCCCACCTGCAGGAAGGTGCTCCTGCGCAGCTCGGCACAGGTGATCCTCCCCGACCAGGACCTGTTCACAGCGTAGAAGATCCTCTGAATGACCTGCAGGGCAGGAGGGCTTCAGCACAGAAGGGCACACGGCTGCAGGACCACCCGCCGCCAGCAGAGGGCGCCTGCAGCCCAAGGAAGGGACAGGTGGGTGGGGCCTCCCACCCAGGGCCAGGCCTGTGCCCCACACAGACACACCAGGGCTGCAGTGGCGCATTAAAACGGAATCAGCTCCACACACGTCCCCACCAATCCACCACCCCGGGAACAGCGGGATCTGAAGGCGGGGTTAGAACACATCCCGGCATGCACGGAGGGCAGCCCTGCATACTCCCACCTGTGCCCGTCCCAGGACCCCTCCCCCCGCCCGTGCAATGTGGGACAGCCGTGCCTGCAGCGCCCCACGCGTGACTGGTCACAGGCCCTGTTCACACTCCGTCCAACATCCCGGCCCCGTGACGACCCCATGGTGCTGACAGGCGCAGGCTGAGTGTGAATCGTGGCCCTGGCCCTCCGCGTGTTATGGGACACATGCTTCCAACCAGAGCAGTCGCTGGAGAGAAGCGCTCATTGTGGGAGGGCTAGGGTCCTGCCCGGAAGGGGGAAGGAAGGGTCTGGGACGCCCTGCGCCCTCACTGTGCTGCTGATGCGGGAGGCGCCTGGGGCCCAGGCCCGCACCATGCCCCTCCTCAGCCCTGACCCCTCACGCACCAAGCCCCGCCCAGCCAAGACCAGAGAGCCGGTCCAGGGGGAGGAGGTGGGGTCTGGGTGGGCCGTGGGTACCCACCGTGGTAATGTAGCGCGAGTGGAACTCCGACGCCTCCTTCAGGAAGGCCAGGCCGGGGTGGGTGTTCACCACGTCCTGCACAGGGGACAGGGCGCAGCTGGGCACGCGAGGCAGCTGCAGGGGCTGCACATACCAGCTCCCCAACCGAGCCCCCGGCCGCTGCTCCAGGGCTGCTGGGCGCGCACACGCTGCGTGCGCAGTGACGGACGTGTGGTTACATACGACCACATGCCCACGCACCAGGAAGCCCCACGCCGGGTGCTCTTCCCTCCATCTCAGGGACACCACCTCCCACAGGGCACGGCCTGTAGGGACATGCCTGTGCCATCCGCACTCACAGCTGGGGGGACGCTGGCTGAGTCAGCTCTCGGGGGCGGGGCGTGTGAGCCGTGGACTCGCGTAGGGAGGGAGGGGCGGAGGAGGGGCGGAGGAGGGGCGGGGCGTGTACTGGTGGCCCAGGCAGTACCTGCAGGAAGGGAACGAAGTCCTCCTGCACCAGGTAGTTGCACCCCGGGCTCATGAGCAGGTGGACGAACCGGGCAGCGTCGTCGTGGCAGTTCTGCAAGATCCTGGGGGCGGGGAGAGCATCCACGTGTCCTGGTCACGCCTGCGCATCTACACCACCCGCCCCGGTGTGGGGATGGGTCGCTGCCACGTGGGGCGCGAACGGGGCCCGTAGGAGCCGTGACACAGGTGGCCCGACCGCCCACCCAGCCCAGGCCCAGGACTCACTTTCTCCACATGGCAACGAACTTGTGGACGGAGACGGAGCCCGTGCGCTCCCCGCCGGCGCAGCAGAAGAGGGGCCCCTTCCAGTACAGCGGGCAGCCACAGGCCTGCGTACAGGGCATCGGCATGAGTGCACACCCCCTCCGCACCCGAAACGGATCCCACTGTGGAGCCACCACCCCGAGAGCGGCGAGCAGCAGGTCCCCTGCCCTGGACACGAGGCGGCAGCTGGTAAGCCACCAGGAAGGGAAGGGCAGTGTATGTTGGAGAACATTCTGAGTGCGGCAACGACGGCCACCTCACCTTGTGCAACGGCAGCCGAACAGGAGGAGCGCCCAGACGTTCGTCCCTGAACGGGGAAAGAAGGCTGACCCAGGCACACAGCCTCCACTCAGAAAAGGCAGGCAGAAAGGATGAAAAGGCAGGAAGGAGAGAGCAAGTGCTCACGGGGGAGAATCCACAAAACCCCAAGTGCGCTGCTTGAAAAGATCAACTGCAGCTTCACAAAAGAGAAACAAAACCGGTGCCCGGGTTTGCGGCCCCTCGGGCCCCAGAGCAGCTGACCGAGGGGACGCACGGGCCAAATAACTCCACGCCGACCCACCAGCCCGCGGATGACCGCGTGTCCACCACAAGGACACACGAAGCCCAATGTCGTCGCAGCAGTCGGCCTGGTCCTTATACCTCATCCCCATCGGCACCCACGGCCTCTCATCGGTCCCTGTCCACTGCCCAACACCCAGCCCACGGCGTGGCGGGAAAGGAAACACAGGCCTCCTTCGGCAGTTGGGTTCTGTCCAAGGTGGACCTAACGCCCTTAAGCTGCTCTGAGCAGTGGCACCCGGAGCCGGATGGCCCCGCGAGGACAGAGGCTGAGCATACACAGAAACCCTCAGCGCGTCCTCACGCCACCTCCGCCAGCAGGCGCTGTGGGTAGGGACTCTGGAGGGCCTGAGAGTAGGACCGCACACACAGTGACCAGGCCAGCACAGCACCGGACCGTCCCCCCAGGCAAACACGCACGTCTGAGAGCAGCTGCCAAGGGCGCGCACGCTCCTCTCCACGCAGGACTCCAGGCTGCCGGCGAGCTGGGCTGCCCTCTGCCCTGAAACAAGTCCTGGTCACGCAAACACACGGCAGTCGGAGCCCATCACTGGGGACATGGGGGTAAGTCGATCGCCCACCTCGAAAGGCGCCCCAGGAACTGCAAAATGCAAAAACCAGAACCACCACCGTCCATGCAACTCTTGCACCCAGGAAACGTGGCAGGACAGTAGGACCCCTCGGCCACAGAACGGAGCTGCACGTGTGCGCACCCCAGGGCCACGCTGGGGAGCAAGTGCACAGCTCGTGGGGGGACGCGCGCCCAGGACCCAGGGAGGGAGACGCCGCCGAGAGAAGGCAGTAGCCCCGTATCGGCAGGGAGGAGGACGTGGTGCACAAAGCCTGGGGAGCAGCGAGAGGGAAACCCCACTGACACTGAATGCCACTTTGGGGGAAAGACAGAACAAAACGTGGACGGAGGGTTGGAGGATAGAGGCGGGGCCCGCACGGCCACGTCAGAATCTCTGAGGGGAGGAGGTCTCCAGAGGTTCTGAAGCCGGGAGACCTGACCAGGAAAACATGAGCTGCGGCACCGCCAGTCGGGGCGGAGACACAGCGACGCACGCTGTCCTCCACGGTAAACAAGCTGTCATCGGGAGGAAGCGAGCAGCCGAGACTGCCGCCCAACAGCTCCCAGCCGAGCTCAGCACCAGCGTGGCGCACTGAGAAACCGCAGCCGCGGCGAGAGGCAGCTCCAGGCCCGCCAGGAATAAGCAGGTCCCCGGAGGCCCAGGCAGCTGCACGAACACAGACCATGCACCGCCCGCGCCCGGACCAGCCACATGGGGGTCGTCGGTGACGTTTCCATCCACCTGAGAGTGGGAGTCCAGCACAAGAGGATCCCGAGCCCCGAAGACACACGGTCTCGCACCCAAGTCCGCAGCAGTGGTGAGCACTGCAGGCTGCTGTCCTGAGGAGGTGCAACCACGTGATTCCACAACAGGACCCGCGGGTGACACCCAGGGGGCACACGTTTGCTGAAAGAGGACCAAGGCCGAAGCAGCAGAAGCCCCGGCGCAGCCCACGGGGCGCTGACGACTCCCCCAAAGGGAGGCTCAGAGAGGTCGCAGCAGGCGGACTCAGTCCAGCAAGGAGCCTGCACTCGCACCCCAGAAGCTGCCTGACACAGCGCTGAGGCTGCCATGCCAAGGCCAAGGTCCCTCTGCGGCATGTGGACACACCAAGAGCGGCCAGGCTCCGGAAGCGGGAGGAAGAGCCGCCGCTCCCGCGAAGCTGAGGTGCTCTGGCTGGGGCTGCCGTGGGCAGGACTGTGCCTAGCAGACTGCGAAGGCGGGCCTCACGCAGCTGGGCCTCACGCAGCTGGTCGGCGGTGTGACGGTGGCGAACTCTAGGCGGCGACAGGCTGTTCCTCACGTGCGAGCCCGCTCCCAGTCCCCGCCCCCCAGTGCAGAAGACCAGCTGGAAACCAGCACAACCGGCGCGCGCGCATGAGCACGCGCTCGAGTGTTGGGGGCCGAGGCCCCGCCCCCTGGCCTGCGCAGGACCCCGCAGGGGTTCGCCGCAGGGCGGGGTTCGCCTCCCGCCCTGCTTCCCGACGCACACATATGCAGGGCGGAGGGGACGACGTGAGGGCCACTCTTCCGGCACTGAGGACACCCGCAAACCACAGACATCCGCACGGGGGCAAAAGCAGCCCCGGCCGGGAGGGCGCAGGGCCACGCGTCTGTGCAGTACCCGCACCTGGCAGCACGCCGGGCGCTGCCCTACCTTACACGGGCGTGACCCCTCTCTCGCCTGGGAGGTGACACAGGACGCGCCTGTTCCCTGACCTTCAGGACGAAAGGGAACCCAAGGCCCTGTGTGCGTGACCCTCCGCTTGAAGGGGGAGGGCCCAGGGCCACCAGCTCTGCCCTTAACCCCGGCAGGACGCCCACCTTGGCCACTCTGCCCATGTCCTCCATGGTGGCCCTCTCGTGCGGGAACTGGGCGAAGGTTCTCTCGATCTTAGCGATGACGGCATCCGTGTGCGCCGTGTCCTGTGGCCGACCTCGAGGAAAGTAGAAGGCGGGAATGTTTTGGCTGGAGGCTGGCGGCCGGGGCTCCTCCTTCCTCGTCTGCACCTGGGAGACAGGATGGGAGGCGGCTCCGTTAGCCCTTGGGGCGCGAATGTGCTCCGGGCACCCGTGTGTGTGACTGACGGGCTGGGACCTGTCCCGCAGTGCGGCCCCGAGCCACTTGCCCGGCATGTGGGCAGCGGACCCCCCGACCAGCCCAGCGGCTAACTGCAGCACGCGCCGCGCACATAGTAGGTGGCACTCCCGCCGTGACTGCCACGCGGGGCTGGACCCCGCTGCCCAGCAGCATCCTGCTGCTCCAGGGCAGGGGGACCCCGGCCCAGGGACAGCTGCCGCCCCAGCTGCTGAGGCCACCCAGCGCGGCACACAACCTGTCCCACGTTCCCTCCCCCGGGAAGTCAGGGCCACACAGGCGGGCCACGCATGCTCCCACGGGGTAGGGGGGCTTTGCCTGAAGCTCACAAGGGTCCTAGTTGTCCTGTGTCCTCACGACATCAGGATGCCCGCCCCCCGCCCCACCCCACACGAGACTGAAAATGGACCAGGATGGGGAAAGACTGCTGGCAACTGTGAATGGGCTGCAGACTGCACCAAAGACAGAGGACGGAGACAGGGGCATTTTCTGGGAAGACGGAGAAAGAGCAGGCACGGGGCAGTGAGCGGGAAGCCCGGGGTGTCTGAACGCATGGCTGCCCCAGTGGCACTGCTGGCCCCAGACCCTGGGACCCACACTGGGGTCTGCGCAGCCTGCCGACGCTGCGTGAGCGTGGAAGTGGTAGAAGCGGTACGGCTTGGTAGAAGCAGGCCAGGCTGTGATGCTATCCAGATCAAGTGTACTTTCTTTCAGTGTATGGCATTTCCAAGTCAGGACAGGTTTACGGGCGAGTGACCCCATGGAAAGCCGAGGAAGACGCTGCTGAGTCCACAGGCAGGCCGAGGACGTGGACCCAGGGAGGAACAGCGTCACCGCGTCCCAGGTGTGGGAACTGCAACACCCCGAGCGCCCAGTGCCAGCACGGAGGGCAGGCGCTGGTGGGAAGTGCCCAAAGCCAGCACGGAGGGAGACTGAGCATAGGGCGCCCCGCCCAGAGCTGCCGGGACAAGGAGAAGCAGCAGAGGCCGCGTGGACACGGGGGATTTGCAGGCTTAGCCTGCGGGACAGAAATAGAGCTGCCGGCACAGCTGCGGAACACTCTCTTCCCACCCTGTCAGGAGCTGGCCAGCTGCCGTGGCGGGCTGTGCACCGGGGACAGCGTTTCCTGACCTCGGTGTGACTGGGCTGGACACCAGCGAGGAGGACAGAAGCAGCCGGGATGGGTGCAAAGGTGTGAGTGTGCACGAGGGTCCGGAGGGCCGTGAGGTGGGCCTGCGGCCGCCCGGAGAGGACGTGCAGCAGGACGCCACTGCACAGCGGGCCCCTCACCTCCTCACCCGGGCCACGGCCGCCTGTCCTGTCCAGGCGCCCTCCCGGCACAGAGCTGTTTCAGGCCCGGCCCAATTCCAGGAATCGCAGGGATGCCTGCGGCCTCCTGGGGCACACCGTGCCACCGCACCGGTGCCCTGGCCCCTCCAAGCACGTCCCGCAGGTGGTGACCTCTGTGCGTGTGTGTGCGGGCAGTGTGCCCTCAATTCCAGGAGTCCGCCCGAGACAGCAGCTGGGCCAGGCCGATGGACACGCTGCTCCCCACCGAAGGCCGAGTGCTCCAGGCACAGGAGGGACTCAGGAAGTGAGCCTGACCTGCTGTACTGCACGGGCTGGCCAGCAGGGCTCCAGCACGCGGCAGGGGCCAGGCAGGCCAGGCAGAGGCATGCCAGGAAGGGCTGAGAAGTGCTGCGGGGTCTCGGGGTGCATGCCCACAGGGCACAAGAACAGTCTGACACGCTGGACCCCGACCGTGTGGCTTGGCCCAGCAGCACGAGGGTTTTAGGTGCCCCGAGCACCCACCGCACCGCTGCCTCTCCCAGCGGGAGACCACAGCTTCTGTCCCGGAGCCCCGGACGACCACAGTGAGCGACCAGGCCCACATCAAGCACAGAGAGACGAGACCTCGTCCCTTCCTTATCTTTCATATAGAGATAAGACAGCACACCCCGCACAAGGGGAGCCAGCCGCGTGCCATACACGGGGAACCTCCTGCTCAGGGACCCCGGGGGTCCCAGAGCTGGGACCAGGAGGCGCCCAGAACCCCTGCCGGGCCCTGTGGCACTGTGACAGCACAGTTCCAGGCAGGCGGACGTGTGGCCCAGACGCACTGCAGCCTGCACAGCGTCCCTGTCATGTCTGACCCCACCTCCACCATCGCCCTGTGGGCTCCTCAGGGTTCATGGGCCCATCACTCCCACCCTCCCAACCACACACCCGTGCCCACCTGCTGAGGCTGTGCTGCGGGCCACGCTGAACCACACCAGGCAGAAACACCCAGGCAAGGTCCCTCTGTCTACCCCACCCCCCACGGGAACGACCCTCTGGTTCTTCCCTGCCCATGGGGGTGCCGTCACAAAGGCATTAGCACGACACACGCCGTCCTCCCTGAAACCGCTGTGAACACGAGCGCCATGCGACGAGAAACAACGCCCCACGCGGGGAACTCGGAGACTCTGCTCCCCAGATGCTGACGCGTCTGCACCAGCAGCCGCCCCAACACAGTCCAGACTTGGAGACGGGGCCCGTATGGCAGTGCGGGCCACACAAGGAGCAGGCCTGAACGCACCACACACCCTGCAACCACCCCACAGGGCGCTGACGGCCACACGGCCGCCTTCCCTCCGTGGCGAGCAAGGGCACACTGCGCTGCGTCCACCGCGAGGGACCCCGAGTCAGACGAGTTTGGACAGACTCTGTTCACAGGGAGGGGCAGACAGCGTGTGGGACTTGGGGACTTGGGAACATGGGACAGACAGGGGGCAGTGGCAGCTGAGGACGAGCTGGCGTGCGCTCCCAGGAAACCCCCAGCGGGAGCCCGGCAAACAGTGGGCCTGTGCTCGCCCAGGTGAAGCGTGGGGTCTGGCACAGCCCGGTATTCAGGCCACAACAGGGCACCCGCGTGCAGAGCTTGCCCAGAGGCAGCAACTGTAAAGCAGTGGGAGCGCTCCCAGCGGGAGCAGAGGGTGAGGCTCGGCCAGCGGGAGGACCGCCTGTCACAAAGGGGTGCGCACGTGTCCCAGGAACACTCCACGGCTGCCTGCACTCACTCCCACAACGCGTGCAGCCAGCAGCCCCAGAGCCCCACCTCACCGCTCTGAGCACTCCCGGGAGTTACGGCCAAGCCCCGGCGCCCACCAGTCCCCCAAAAGCACGGAATTCTGTTTTCTGGGTGGTCCAGGGTGTGACTGTCCCCTCAGACCCCTTCAAATGCACTGCAGCCCACAGCGCCTCAGCAAGGCTTCGGCACCACACACGTGGGCGCACAATGCTCTCTCTCCATGGGAGAGCAAGCCCGGGCCCGACAAAGGGCCGGGCCCCAACGACTCCATGCCCGGCCAGCCGTGGGGTGCACACTGAAGCCAGTCCCGAAACCTCGGGGGCATCAGTGGCCAGACCACGGGGGAGACGCTGCTGCAGCTGTTTCCAGAGGGAGCTCTGCCCCGGCAAACTTCCCTAGCCGCATGGACCCCCACCGGAGTGGCTGCAGCCCCCGCCCCAGGGACGAGCGAGGGGCCTGAGGAGGACCCACGGGAACAGACACACAAGACAGCGGACAGAGGACCCGCCAATCTGCACCTGCTGGAAGGCCTTGAGCCGCTTCTTGAAGCGCGAGGGCAGCACGAAGTCGCAGCCGCGGGCCAGTGAGGCCAGCTCCTGCCTCAGGTCTGGGTCCTGGCGCAGGGACAGCTCGCGGAGCCGCATGTCCACGCGCACGGGCCACCGGGGCCCGGGGTCTCGGGGCTGGGCCGGGCCAGGGGGCTGGAGGCGGCAGCTGTGCCGGGTGGGGTGGAGAGGGTGGCCGGGCTCAGCGCGCTCCATGCGCGGCCAGGCGGGCGCTCTGGGGGCCGGCCCCGGGCCGCACACATTCCACAGGCTGAGGCGGGCACATGGCTGGAGGGTGGGGGAGGCAGGGCCGGCAGGGCAGTGGCAGCTGAGCAGGGATCCGGCTGTGGCAGCGGCGGCGGCGGCGGCCGAGAGGGAGGGAGGGAGGGAGGGAGCCCCAGGCGGCTGCCGGAGCTGTTCTCTGTGCCGGTGGCAGTGGCGGGAGGGGCGCAGCGACTGTCTGCAGCTCAGCCCACCCAAGGGACAGGGACAGAGACTGACACTGAGAGGTCGGCTGGCAGCGAGAGGACGCAGGGGCAGCGCCTGCGAGTTCCCGGGAGGGAGGGGACAAAGGCGCGCTCCAGACAAGGGGAGGCTGTGCCGAGGCAGATGGGACCAGTCCCGGAGCGCGCGCCCTGCCCTGCCCCGTGGTTCTGGGCTGGCCGAAGACTGGGGACAGCTGCTCCCCGCCCAGCCGCACACACAGGGTCTGCTGGCTCCGCCCCCCACCCCCGCTGCTCCAGCGCTAACGCTCCAGCGCCAACTCCCAGGGGCAGGCTCAGGCCGTCTGCCCAGCGCCGAGGGGCAGGCAAGGAGTCTGCAGGGCTGGGTGGCCTTGGGGCCCCTCCACTTGGCTCCAGGATTGAGGCAGACACTGCTGGGTGGGACGTCCTGACCCTGAGGTGGATGAAGAGGGCAGGGACGGCAGGGGTCAGGCCCAGATGCTGAGTTCACAGCCCAGGCCTCCCTGACGGATGGAAAGCCACGTTCACAAAGCCCGGGGGGGGGGTGCGGGGGCAGGCCTCCTGGACCCTGTGTGCTGACGCCAGGTCAGCAGCACTAGGTTGGGTGGGGCAGGGGCGGTGGGACATCCTGCCGCCCGAGAGGGAAGACAGCCTCACAGTGGCCGACTACTCCAATCAAGTGTGGCTGAGCAACGCTGAGCAGCACCTCGCTCCATCTGGGGTCCCACACCCCAGAACGGTCACTGCACCTCACGGCCGGGCCCTGGGCAGCACCTGCCTGCCAGTGCCTACTGCCCGGGAGGAGCCCTTCCTTCCCACAGTGCAGGCAGCTCCCCTCAGTGAGGTCCCCAGAGGGCAGCCTCTCCTGGCCTCCGCCCCTCCCTGTGCCCTCACTTTGTCAGCCAGGGCTCCCCCGAGTCTGCCAGACACAGCACCATGTGCAGAGGGGTGACCAGCTCCCTCTGCCAGGCCCCCAGCCTCATGGTGACAGGGTCCCCGACAGGCAGGTGGCACCGCGGGCGTGTCCCTGCCGCTGGGGACAACAGCCCCAGAACAGAGCTGGGCCGACAGAGCACAGCACCCTCCCCACTGCCCACCTTGCGTCTCTGATCGATGAACAGCTTCTTCTCCTCCAGCAGCCTCGGGGTCACGGACACGAGGCAGGAGGCACATAGCCCCCATGGGCTCCAGCACACCCCACCGTTCGTTCACATGCCGTTTGGGGTGGGGGGCTGCATGAGTCGCGGCGGCCACATTGGCTGCGCTGGAGCACAGCACCCTCTTTCCCAAACACAAGCGCATTCTGCACCGTATCCACGTTCTCCACCGTATCCACGTTCTCCACCATATCCACACACTGTTTCTCGGCCGGTGGCCCTTTCACCCCCTCTCACCCCGGGCACCTCTGATCACTCCCCGCCCCGAGTTCTGCCCCTTACTGCCTAACACCGAGTTGGGGACAAACAGGAGGGGCCCCGACTGTCTCTCCCTCTCCCTTCAGCATCCGCACCATCTGAACCCCCATTCCCTGGGGGCTCTCCCCGGGGTCACCCCCTCAGTGCTCCCACTCCTGCCTTGCCCCGTCTCTGCTCAAGTCCACCTTCCTGCCCACTCTTTGAATGTCGTGAAGGACTCAGGGTGTGACCCCCTCGAAGTTCTCCAGACGGAGAGCTGAGAGATGACGCCACCACGAGAGGGACAGACGACAGGGTGCCAGGTGACCTGGGAGCTGGGCTGTAAGGCTGGGTGGGTGCTTGAGCTCCACCCTCTGACACCCAGCGGCCACATGCAGGAGGCCACTGGGCACCTCACTGCAGACAGGCCGCACTCAGAGTGATGCTGGTTGGCGGGGCTGGAGCCAGACTACCACCCAGGTGGCGATGGGGCGGCCAGGCGCTCCCCTGAACAGGCGCAATCCTGCACGCTGGCTGGCTTCCTGCTGAGGGGCCCTCATTGGTCCTCCTTCCCTGCAGACCTGGAGAGGGGGTGCTGCTCCCAGAGCTTGGGACGCCAGCCGGGCGCTGCCCGGCTGGCCCACCTCCCCGTGCAAAGGAGCTGTCCTCTGGCCACGGACAGGGAGGAGTCGTACGACGACGCCCAGGATTCACATCCCACCCCACACAGTGCCGGCCTACTACCTGCTCTGCTCCCAGTCCAAGCCCCACGATCCCACAGGGAAGGCCCTTCCTGCAAGGGCACCCAGCCCCTCTTCCCATCTCCCGAGTGGGCCCCTCCGGTCCTCCAGGAGCCGGTGTGCACAGAGACAGAAGTGCCCTGGACCTTCGCTGGAGGGCCCGTGAGCCTGCCACCTGCTCCACAGAAACCCAGGCAGCCCTGGATGGACGGCGCACCACAATGGATGTGCCGTCCATCCTGGATGAAGTGCCACGTCTTCCCACACACAAGGCAAGGCCCTGCGTCGGCCGAGGACCCCTTGCTAGACTGTCTCCTCACACAGAGCTGACCTGTCCGTACTCGGTGTCCCCAGTCCCTCGGGGACGCAGCACAGGGCACAAAATGCAGGAATGCACCTTGGAGCGCTGCTGGGCCTGGTCCCAGAAACACTGCAGACACAGTGGGGAGCTCTGTAAAGATGTGAGCAGTCCAGGGCGGGCAGTCTGGGGAGTTCGGATGGACAGTACAGACAGACAGACAGCGGGATGGATGCCAGCAGGACAGGAAGCTCTGTCAGTGCTGGAGGGAGCAACCTGAGCTCTGGCCCATACGCACAGCCTGGCTGGCTCAAAGGGACAGGCTCCAGCAAGGCCCCGCCCTGCAGGTTCTGTGTTGACTGGGGAGGGGCTCCAGGTCAAAGCTCAGCGACCCTTCCATGGGATGGCCATTGCGGGGGTGGGGGGGGGGTGTCGGTCCTGACAGGCCTCCTGTTGCGCTCCTCTGGGGGGGGGGGGGGGGNTGGGGACCCTGTGACACTGAATGGTACCAGTTTGTGACGTGCTTGATGCTGCGGACGATGGCACAGGGGCTCCCGCCGAGAACTGAAGGGTTCACAGCCAACTCCAATGCAGTACCGTAGGTAGGTTTTAGCACCAACCCTACGTTTTTCCATAACAAGTGGAGGCCACATCTTATTAAACGGACCCTGTGCTAAACGGCAGAAATCAGCTTGCGTTTCACGCTCTGTCCATGTCCAGCTCCAGACAGACTAGGGCTAAAACCTCAACAACGCTCAGGAGCTCCCTGGGTTACAGTGTCGTCCCAACAGCCCGCGTTGCAGTTCGCTCCCCAGTCGGGATGCACACAGAAGTCAACCCATGAATGCATGACTGAGCGGAGCCACACACAGATCTCTTCCTCTCAAGTGGAAAAAAAATTTCACACCACCTGAAGAAAACTCCAAAATTACGGCCAACGTGGGACCCTAGGTTTTCAGCATGTAGGGCTGTCTCGTTTAGGGGGCGGGGTGGGGGGGGGTACACGCCACCTGCGGCCAGCGCTCACACCTGCTGTTGCCACCCCCTGCCTCCTCCGGCACCTGCCACGCGTCCGCGTCCCGAGGTACCTGGCCCTAAGCAGGCGCTAGCGGAAGGAAGAGAAACTTACTCCTCTGGGCCCGGCCGACCTGCGGGTCCCGCGGACATGCGGCCCATGCCTGGGGCTGGAGGCGGCCCCCACCGGCAGCGCGGGCGCCGCGGCGGCCGGAGCTGCGGGCGCGGGCCGGGACCGCCCCGCGTCTCCATCGCCGCAGTCGGCCCGCCCGGGCGCCCGGATCCTCTGCAGACAGTCCCGCAGCATGGCCTGCGTGCCGGCCTCGCTGAGCCAGCGCAGGAACAGCTCGTCCACCTTCATCTTCAGCACGGGCTGCAGGGCTTTGCCGGGCGGCATCTCTGAGGCTCGGCCCCGCCTTTCTGGGAGCCCCGATCCTCACGCCAGGGGCCGAGTGCGGCCACCAGAGACCTCGGGGGTGCAGGACACAAGTGCAGGCGGCGCCCGACCGGGCTGTGGTGCGGGCCCGGGGCCCGGGAGAAGGCGGGGACCGGCCTGACGAGACTTTTCGGTCCGGACGCGGCGGCGGCCCGCGCCTCGGCGTTTTTTGCACAGACTTGGAGATACCGGCTGAGGCGGCCCAGGCAGGACGTGCGCGCCTCAGAACAGCTTCAAAACGGCCGCGCCAGCCACGTTCCCAAACAAAGTCGCCTACGTCTCGCGTCACCGCGGCGCGTGGCGTCACCATGGCGGCGCACGTCGCCGCCGTTGGACGCGCCGGCCGCCGGAGTTCTGTGGAGGCATTGGCGGAAGCGGGGGCGTGCAGGCGCGGGGGTGGGGGTGGGGTGTGGGTGGGGACGGGGACGGGGGGTGGCCGCCGCCCGGAGACAAGTTTTCCTGCTGTGCGGCTTCTTAAGGGTGCGATCCACGCGGACGACGCAACCCTAAGGCCTAGGAAGTGCGAGCTTGCGCCGGGCGTAGTCGCCGAGGGCTGGGTTGGGCGGGGAGTAGATTCGGCGGGTCGAGCATGCGCACTGCGTGCCCACCGAGCGCAGAGGGGCGTGCGCCGTGCGTGCTCTCCGAGAGCGTCCGGGCACGCGCAGTGCGTCCCCCGAGCTCGGGAGCGAGCACGCGCGATGCGGGGCGGGGCGGGGCGGGGCGCGAGCGCGAGCGCGAGCAGGAGCCCGAGCTCGGATCTTCGATGGAAAGGGTAGGTCCTGAGCGCAGGCGCCCCGTTTACGTTCATTTCGTTTACCAAGTGATAATGATGCGTTGGGGGCGTGCAGCTACTTTCAACGCTGGTGTATTCGGATGAGAGTGAACTGCTTTTCTTTTTTGAACTGCTGCTATGACTGCAAAAATAAAAACAATACATCTGGAGTTAATTACGTGACGTTGCCCCATGCCTCGTTTATTTCCGAGTATGCTTCTTCCAGGGTCGGTAAATCATCTCCGTTGCACACGTGTATCTCTTTCCTTTCTTCCTGATCTTTTTTATTTTGTGAGATTTGTTTTTAAACAAAAGTTTTCTGAAGCTTTTGCTGGTTTCTGGTCTCTTTTAGGGGCAATTGCAGGGTGTAACGAGCTGGGTTCTGCTGAATACTTCTGCACAGGGTCGATATAGCCAGACCGACGACGCAAGTGTTTGGAGCCAACGATTCCAAGCTCAGCTCGGGTCCCTGACTGGAGATGGAGATCCGTGTGCCCTGAGTCTGCACGGCGCCACGGGCAGGGATTCTGAGTGAGGTCCACGCATGGAGAAGCACACGCCCCTGTGTGCCACGCTGTCCCTTCTGGAGAGAAGCACACACGAGCACAGCTGTCTGTCTGGGCGTCGCATACAGCCCTCTTGTCCGAGAACAAGGCTGGCTTTCACTCAGGGGCTGTAATGAGCTGCCTGTCAGAGCTCCATTCATTAGCGGTTTGGGGGGGAAGAGGGCTTTTGGAGCTGCTGCACAAGCCGGCTTTATCTGCCTGGGCGCACGCAGCAGGGAGACGGAGGGAGAGCCTGTGTGGCTGCCAAGGGGACAGAACTCCGTGGCAGGACAGGCACAGAATGCCCCTTCAGGACGTGCGGGCTCCGCGGAGCTGTCCCAGGAGCACAAAGAGGGGCTGTGGCCGGGGAGCCTGTGGGGACGGGCACTGCCTGCCCCAGCAGGAGCAGGGGGTCTGCCTGTGGCGTGGGGGGCAGCCGAGCTGGTTCCTTCTGTCTCCCGGGGGTGGCAAGAGGTCCCAGGGGTGGAAGAGGGGGTGGGTGGGGGACGGTGTTCATGGAAGGAGAATTCTGGAGGACTTCCTAGAAGGAGGCCTGAGCACCAGCTGGTGGGCTTGCTTCTGAGGTGCATTATCTAGGCCAGGTGGGAGGGCAGGCCACACCTTCCTTGGCCCACCTGAGCCCTGGGGCCACACCTGAAGCTTCCCCGGCACCGGGATCTCACATCCATCCCCTCCCGGTGAATCACACACAGTCTGCGTGCACCAGAGCCCCAGGTGGTGATTGGTGGCACGCTGGGGTGTGAGAAAGGAAGACAGCCCCCCGAGGAACTGTGCGGGGAGGTAGATCCCACCGGCCCTGGAGTTGGCCTTGAGTGCCAAGCACACGTCACCAGTGAGGCCAGAGGTCAGAAGCAGATCGCGCTTGTGTCTGCCACCTGTGTGACCCTCGGTGAGCCTCTTTGGTTTCCGTCTGCAAGGGCCTCACTCCTTGCAGCGGGTGCTGGAATTGCCACTCGGGTGCACGTTTGATGTCACGCCATCTCCTCTCCAAGCAGCTAACGAGACGCTCAAAGAAACCTCGGTCCAGGCCCCTTTCCGATTGGCGGGTCTTGGGACCATTTATGAATTCCGTCTTGGTCTTTCCCTTTCCCACTCATACTTGCTTTAGGGCCGACTGATTCCTCTTTCTCCATTTGGTTTCGTTTGTGGTTCCATCAGCCTGCAACTTGAAAGTGCAGGGATTGAAACGGCAACTTCTGTGCAACTTGAAAGTGCAGGGATTTGCTCTCTTCCGGGGCCGTTCCCGTCCATCCGTTCGAGGGCCACAGGCCGCTGACCCGCAGGCCCATTCCACTCTTTGAATACCGCGTGTTTCATTCCCCCCCGCCGCCCAACGTTTCCTTCCTGTGCAGCCCGCACCCCCTTCCCGCCGCGCGCAGGCCAGCCAGCAGCCAGCGCCCCGCTTTCCTGATTAAAAGCAGAGCGGTTTTACGGGAGAGCTCTCGCCAGACAGGACGATGAATCAAATGGCCTTTGAAGGTTTCTGCAGCCGAGACGGTTTTACGGCCCGTTCCTCCTGGGCTCTCGTGGCGCTGCAATCGGCACGGAAAGGGGGGCGGCCCGTTAAAATTTCTGCCTAAACAGTATCATTTCCGATGAAGTGCTAGGTGGCCCTGGTCGTTGAAAACACTCATTTTATTTTGTTAGCGCCCATTTTGATATCCTCTAGAAGGGTGGCAGGGTTGAACAGCTCAGAGAGAGTGCAACTAATTGATAGCAGTTCTGGCCAAACTAAAGAGAACCGAAAAATAAAAACCCACCCCCGAATCTTGAGCAGCACTCAAATTTGCCCTTTCATCCACAAGAAAGACTGGTACCGAGGTACCGTGTGCCCTTCTTCCTAGGTATTTGTGGCGAAACTTTTCAGACGTCCACTGGCTTGCTGTTGCCAGCACCCCAGTGTGAAGCAGCAACAGGAGCCCAGGCTCCTGGTGTGGCTCAGCGGGTCGGGCAGCATCCTGCCAACCGAACGTCGCTGGTTTGATTCTCCGGGAGGGCGCCTGCCTTGGTTTGCAGGTTGGGTCCCTGGTCGGGGCGCGTTCGGGAGGCAGCTGGTGGATGTTTCTGTCCCTCTCTCCCCCTCTGTCAAAAAAACAAATATCAATAAAACGGAAAAAAAGAGAAGCGGTGAATAGCGGGGGCACGGCTCTGTGACCCCGTGACTCCTAAGGGGCCACTGACTGCCTTTCTTTTGTTTTTCTTGCTTTCTTTTTGGTTTGTTTTTATCCAGTGACTGCCCGAACGCGTGTTATTCACTGTGAGCTCTTCCCGTCCGTGCGCCTGCCTCTACCAGTCCCTTCGGTTTTAATTTACTCACAATGTGTTTATTATGCCGGAGAAGAGCCTAATTAAACCGGTTAGGATTGGGCGTTTGGCGTGTGCACTGGAGCCCGAGGACAGAGATAAATAAAACAGTGGATGGTCTCGCAGATGCCCGGTCTAACGGGGAGGGAGAGGGAATTATGTAATTAGACAATTCACTGGGCAATTATACGACGCGATGGAGGATTACGATAGAATGCAAACCGGGGCGGGGTGGGGGGGTGGGGGGGAGAGGAACCTGTGAGAGGCCGTGCTACTCCCGTGGAACTTTTCAGGACGGTTAATGCTGGAACACAGAACGCACGGACAGCACCCAGAAGAAACAAAGGTGGAAAGAGCGTCTGGGGTTCTGCTGTGAAGGGCTTCTGTGCCCGGCAAAGAGGTTTGGATTTTCTTATGGACGACCCGTTACACTGGGGAGCTGGAGACAGAGCACCCCGTGTTCCGCTGTGCGGAAACGTCAGGTACACCTGTTGCCTGCGGCAATCTTGGGGGCAGAGAAGGTGCCCTGCACACCTGCAGCTCTGGGAGGGGGTCAGAAACCACACCTGGGGGCTGGTCAAGACTAGCGGCCCTGGGGGAGTGAGCTCGGGAGAGAGATGACCGTCGCGTCTGCAAGAGTGAGAGCTCGGCAAGAAGAGCGCAGAGATGCGACGGGCAGCCCGGACACGGCTGGGTCATTTCGTTCCACTGGAACGTGTGTCCGTTACGGCACAGCCTTGGGGGCCAGACCCGGTGAAGGCCTAACGCCCTCTGTGAGGAAGACGTTTGGAAGAATGAAGGTGGGTAAATGGGCAAGAGAAGAAGCCTGATGTGAGCGGGACCCCCGTGAGTGACTTTGGGGAGAAGCCCCGGCCTGGATCAGCCAAGCCCTGAGTTGGAGACGGTTGTCACGCACCGTGCGTTAGCTGACGGGTGCAGCAAACACAGAGCTGCCGAAGGTTTTTGAGCCGGGCAATTGAAAGCATGGAATAAGAGTGCGGCACGTACATCCGACGTCGAGGACAAAGTCCGCTGAGTGTCCTCTGGCCTCTGTAACCAGCTGCCACCACCTCAGTGGCTTCACACAACACAACAGTGTCCTGTCACTGTTCCGGGGCTCGGAAGTCCAAGGTCACAGTCGCTGGGTGGGGACCCTCCAGTGGGCTGCGGGGGAGAATTGCTGCCTTGTGTTTTCCACCTGCTGGTGGGGTACGGTGCACCTTGGAGTTGGAAGGGGGCGGGGTGAAAGGCTGCCCCCTCCCTCTGACATGGGGGGGCATTTAGGGCACTGGTTGCGGGAGCAGAGATGAGCCCACCTGGCCGTTGTGCACACTGCACAGGGGAGGGCGGCGGCATTGGGGTGAGGGTCAGGGTCAAGGTCAGCGTCGGGCCCAGGCTTGCAGTCCCCCGGGATGGCGAACGCGTCCTGCCATCTGCCTGCGGCGGCGGCTCTGCACGGCGGCTGCCTGATCCGCCGGAAGTCAGTCACGCACCTTGACAGATACCCCTTTGTCCCCTGCCGCTTCTTGCCGGCCCTTGTTTTGGGAAATGAAAGGTAAGTTGAAAAATGCCCCTTTTCCATTTTCATCTCTAATTGAATTCTCTCCTGACCCCTTGGTTCCCCACGGCGGTGTTTGGGGCTTTGAGGATAAGGAAGAGAATTCTGTCTTTGGTTAATAAAATTTCCCGACTTGCCTTCAGCCACCTTCAACTCAATTTCCTGTCCCTGGAGACGGTGTATATTATAGAAGAGAATCCAATTCCTTATTCATAGGAAAAAGGTTCCAATTTAATCTGAATATTCAGCGCGTTGCCCTGGTCAGGGTGATGGATGGCGTATGGAAATACGTCTGGTTCGGGTAATCGAAGGGCAGGACGCGGTCCGGGACGGGAAGGAATAATGAAGTCTGTTCGATATTCTCATAAAGCGCAGGGACGCACATTCCAGGACGAGACCCCGTGTTCCCTTATTACCTCGCCCGTCACAGCCCCGTCGCCGACGCCCCCACCCCCCNGAGAATTCTGTCTTTGGTTAATAAAATTTCCCGACTTGCCTTCAGCCACCTTCAACTCAATTTCCTGTCCCTGGAGACGGTGTATATTATAGAAGAGAATCCAATTCCTTATTCATAGGAAAAAAGTTCCAATTTAATCTGAATATTCAGCGCATTGCCCTGGTCAGGGTGATGGATGGCGTATGGAAATACGTCTGGTTCGGGTAATCGAAGGGCAGGACGCGGTCCGGGACGGGAAGGAATAATGAAGTCTGTTGGATATTCTCATAAAGCGCAGGGACGCACATTCCAGGACGAGACCCCGTGTTCCCTTATTACCTCGCCCGTCACAGCCCCGTCGCCGACGCCCCCACCCCCCGCCCCGGAAAGGTGGTCGAGGATTAAGAATGAATGCGGCGGACAGCCAGTAACATGCAGCAACTCCACAGAGCCAAGGTGGCGGCCGCCCGCCTCTGTTTCCGTGAATAGATGCGGCCGGCCTGTGAGCGGGGCTCCTGGTGAGAAACGGGGACAAGCTGGGAGACACACCGCGTTTTGGAGGAGGGGTTCAGGCGAGGGCGGACATTAATCCTCTCGGGGCGACGGAGAGTTAGAAGCAGATTATTGTCGGGAAATCCTGCTACCTGACTTCAGAAATTTGGGGCGGGGGTGCAGGACTCGGGGCGTTGGGTGTGGAAGAGCGTGGGGTCCCAAGCTCGTGGCTGCCGTGAGTGTGGAGACCGGGACCGGCAGACCCAGGCTCAGGTGGCTGTGCTCTGCTGTTTCGTTAGGTAACAGGTATGAGGCAAAGGACAAAATAAAGGAAGCCACTTTGGGAGGGAGCTGCCTCGCACGTCCGATCGTCCGATGCGTGCTCCCTGTGGGTGTTAACACAGGACAAAGTCACCTGGCGTCACAATGCCACATCATCTGGGCCCGTGACCACACCTCCCTGCTGTGGGTGTCCCTGTCCCCTCCCCTTTCTCATAGGTGCCACCCCTTGGTCTCCTCATGGGGACCCTGTGCGGGCTCCTGCCTGAGTCAGCCCTTCCCCAGTAGCTGCTCTTAGTGATCTCACGGAAACTCGGCCGCCTCTCCCTCTGAAAGACGTTTTGCTCCAGGTGGACCAGGCGAGGAAAGAAAGGCACGTCCCCCCCTTTGGTCCTCCTCCCCTTTGGTTCTCCTGCAGCCCAGTGCAGTTTCGGTCTCAGTGACGAGGACAACCGTCGTCCACACATCTACTCACCGTGCCCATGAGGGAGCGCGTGACGCTGGGTGCCAGCTTTGTTCGTGCTGTTCCCACTGCACGGGACACACTTCAGAGGGAGGGGCAGGGCCCAGGCAGGCTGCCCGAGGCGGGACGCGGGTGGGGGGGCTTTCTGGGGGCCTTCTGAGAAGGAAGATGAGATTCCTGTGCATATTCCACCCAGGAACGGCGTTTCCAGTTACAAAAGTGAGGGGGGTGTCGCCCTGCCCGTCTGTAAGCTGGCCCCTGAGGCAGACTGTGGACACCCAGCTGGACCATGAGGGCAAAGTGATTTTGATGTGTGTGTCCATCTGTGACCCCAAAACATCCCCCCCGGATAACCTCTGACACCCCATCCAGCGCTCCTGGGCTCTCAGATGTGACCTCATGGCGACCCTGATGTGCAGGTGGTCCCGGTGACGTCTGTGACCCCGCGATGGGACTCAGGTTCTCCAACCCCAGTGCCCACCCTGGGGACACTGACTTTATCAGAGCCCACGCCACAGGACATCAACGCGCATTCGCCACACTCACGTGAGGAAGCCCTTGGAACTGGTCTGCACCTGCAGGGTGGGGCCTCACCTGGAAACGGGGTCTTTGCAGGTGAGATGGAACAAAAGCTATGATATGAGGTGGGCCTGGGTCAGGTGGCCCTGTATCCAATGACAGTGTCCTGAGAAGAGACGGAAGAGGAGACCCAGGCCTGGAGGAGAAGCCACGTGGAGATGGAGGCAGAGACGGGAGGGATGCAGCCACCAGCCCTGCCAGGGACACCTGGAGCCCCCGGAGCTGGAAGAGACAGGAAGGCCCCTCCCTGGAGCCTGTGGTGGGGAGTGTGGCCCTGGGACCCCTGGATCTCAGATGTCTGGCCTCCAGGACAGGGGAGGGTGAGTGTCTGTGGTTTGATCCCCTGGTTGGTGGTCATTTGTTACAGGGGCCCCAGGGCAGTGATGGCGGGGGTGGGGGGCACCGGGTCATGGACACAGCATACCCCCCGGCTGCTGTGTGTGAGTGGAAACCCCGAATGATGCTCTGGAACAGCACCGCGGGGCATCTGGGGACACACAGGTCACAGGAAGCTGCCCTGGGGAGGAGCCGCCTGGCGGAGCAGGTGACTCAAGGTGTCTGGGGGACAGCACACACCCGGGGGGCTTTTCCTGGCCCGGTTCCTGCCCTCTAGCTTCTGTGCCCACTGCGCAGGGTACGAAAGCTGCAGTGCCATGGGTGCCCAGCACCTCAGGGGTGTCATTAACCCCCAGTCCTCAGTGTGGGACCCNACACAGGTCACAGGAAGCTGCCCTGGGGAGGAGCCGCCTGGCGGAGCAGGTGACTCAAGGTGTCTGGGGGACAGCACACACCCGGGAGGCTTTTCCTGGCCCGGTTCCTGCCCTCTAGCTTCTGTGCCCACTGCGCAGGGTACGAAAGCTGCAGTGCCATGGGTGCCCAGCACCTCAGGGGTGTCATTAACCCCCAGTCCTCAGTGTGGGACCCCGCCAGACAAGTGGTCCACGGCTTGGGGGTGGCCCGATCGCCAGCCCTCAAAGCGGGGGCGGCATTTCCCAGTGCTCTCAGACTGGGGGGGGAGTGTCCCCACCCCCACATTTGCGGCCTCACGGGGCACCGCTGCCCTCCAGAGGTGTCCTCTCCCAGGGCTGGGGCGCTGTCCTGTTCCGAGGGCCTGGTGGCAGCGCCAGGGCCCGTTCTGGGAAGGAAGTGGGTCCTTCTGGACGCTGTCTGGTCCCGAACCGGACGCGGGGCCCTGAGCAACTTCAGCTCTGTGTCTGAGTCCCGAGTGCCGGGAGGTGGCTCAGACACTGAGCTCGGGGCCAAAGGGACGCAGGTGCTCCAGACTGGCAGATGGACAGACAGACAGACAGGTGCAGATGAGCAGGGAGGCAGACAGGTAGCTGGACAAATGGATACACTCAAACAGACAGACGGATGGTGGGTGGATGACAGCTTGATCGAGTCAGAGACAGGACAGGTGTTCGCTACACGGATCTGGAGACGGAAAACCCCCAGGCACGTGACAGGTACGTGGATGCACAGAGTGCATCATGTAGATAGATCACGTATGACCACCTATAGATCATGTATGACGGATACATGGAATGTAGAGGGACTCCAGATAGCCGACAGAGAAACGGACGAGCGATAGGCAAAGAGGAGGAATCATATAATGCTGTAATATACGATCATACGCCCCATCCGTACATTGCAGATGCAGACATCTCATCTAACAAAACCCGATAGTATACATGCACACATATTCTGTAACAATAGAACACTATTTCCTTAATACGATGTAGTCTGGCCCTGCCAATATATACTCTCCCACACTGTGTAGGTAATTACATGTTTAGATATACTGCACATATGTTCTGGCACATAGATGTGTATTATGCATTTTACACAGTGCAGTAAACATGACTCTGTAACACGAATCACGTGCCCATGCAGATAACATACTAGTGAGCGATCTTTATGATCCCACTGACTGAGAAGATGGCTTTGAAGGCTCACGTGTGTGTTCCAACCCCGCAAGTCCCCACGCCTGCGGGGAGGGTGGGGCGGTGCAGGGCTGGGGACCCTCAGTGACTTCCTGCCGGTGCACTGGCCTTGGCCCTGTGGGAGGCGGAGGGTCCCACTGGGTGACCTCACCTCACAGGAGGCTGCAGGGAGGGGCCGTGGGCTCTCTCGGCTGGAGGGGGAGCCAGAGAGGCCCTGTGCCCGAGAGTGTCCCCAGGACCTGCTCCCACTCTGCGGGGGCTGCCCCTTGTCTCTGAAAAGCATGGCTGCCTGTTGGCAGAATTGTGCATCGACCTGTTATTCGTACGTAGTTCGATGTTGTCACCGAAGGCTGGCATCCTTCTGTCTCGTGTGTTCAGATACTTGTGCTGTGCCCACAAGCAGCTGAAGATCCATGTGTCATGTGCTCAGGGTTATGAGGTGGAAATCGAGGCCCCGCCCAGTGTGGCTGCAGCTCTCAGCTCCGGCCTGCTGGGTGCTGGGCCTGCAGACACAGGGTCGAGACCCCGCCGACGCACGCCAAGCCCAGCTGAGGTCCCTGGAGCTCCGAGGACGCGCCACGGGGGAAGCTGAGGGCTCAGGGCAGCCCCAGGCTGCAGCTTTAGCTCCCCAATACAGGGTTGTTTCCATGTCTTGGGTGTTGTAAATAGCACTGCGAGGCAGGCAGACTAGAAAGCAAGAAAGTAACAAGTAAGGCAGCCAAACAGAGTCACAGATAGAGAAGACCAACGTGGGTGGGGGGAGGAAAGAGGCGAAACTGGGCGAGGAGGGTCAGATGCGTGGAAACTGGGTCTGCTGGGCGAGCCCCCGACAGAGCAGACAGACGCTGGTACAATGTTGCCCCTGAGATGTTTGCATGATGTTACCACCCGGCTCCCGCCGTCCATTCGGTTGGAGAAAAAGACTGTGCTGCAGGCAGAGGTGAACGAAGGGGCAGCAGGCCCAAGAGGGTGTTTATCCCCCAAAGGGGCGCCTTTGAGGTGAACGCTCAGGAAGAAGCAGCTGCCGCCGCGGGCCCGCAGGGGACCCTGTGGGCCAAGGTGACTTCCCCGAACGCCGCCCCCCCCTCTGTGCAGAGAGGCTGCCGCCCCCACGGCTGGCGGGCGCCTCAGATCCGAGCGGGGGCAGTTTATTTGTGGCCACAGCACAAGTGGACCGCATTTCAACACCCTAAAAGCGTCCCTCTGACCGTGGGGACGGCATCTGTCCCACACACCTCTGGCTGTCACTTGATATCGGCGTGCGGACCGGCCCTATTTTGGGACGGCAGCTGCTGGAAGGAGCCAGCAGGCGGCTTTGCCGGGGCGGCGGGAGACGCTGGCAGGTTCCGATTCCTGTTCACATGTTATTTTTCAGGCTCCCTCCGCCCAGCTGAGGCAGCCCAGCTGAGCCAGCTTCCCGTTTCGGGGTGTCAGGTCCAGGAGAGAGAGTCGCAACGGGAGGCGGTTTTTCTGAGGGCGGAAGAGAATTTTCCTCTCGGTGGCAAAGGGCTGGTTCCGTCTGGCTACTGTGCCTCGCGGTGGCTGCCCCAGACCTTTGCCGCACGCCTGGGGCGTTCAGCCAGTTTCGGGGCGCCCGATGCAGCATTTAATAGACCTGTGTCCCGTTCCCGTTTGGGGCCACGGTTCTCACGGGGACCCTCCCTGCCCCACCCCAGCGTGGTTCCTTCCTTTTCATTTTTCCTGCAGAAGCGAACTTTTGTGTGAAATCCCGAGGATACCGGTTTTTCCTCCTTCCTTCTGTGTTGAATGGATTTTCCCACGCGCGCCGCCTCCTGGACGGTCGGAGAGTCTGGGGTGTTCGGGGAGGAGGGAGGGGTCCATGAGCCCGTCCAAGGGGCAGGACAGCAGGGGTGACCCGCCCCCACCCCGCGTCCCCCGGGCCTGTGTGTGCTGAAGCCACAGTCCAATGCACCCCCCGCCCCACCGCCATGCATGGTTGAACCTACACGGACTCGGAGGAGAGAGGAGTCGCAAAAAGAGATGTTTGCGCATAAATAAAAATGTGGCACCTTCCCACCACCTCTTCCCCCGTGGGTGTGGGGGACCGCCTTCTCACACACAGAAGTGATCCGAATTCTGGAACATTCTGAGGAGGGGAGGGGGCTGCCACCTCTGGGCCCTGCCCCTCCTGGGTGGGGGAAGGAGCAGGAGCACGCAGGGGGGGCCCGAAGTGCTGGTGCTCAGCGCGGTGCTGGCGAGGCAGGAGGGATGTCACCCCAGGATGTCATCCTGCCCGGTGCAGGCGGCCCACACCCGGATCGGCAGTGAGATATTTGTGGGCACAGGGGTGGGCCTGGGGGTGACGGTGACCCTGCGAGAGGACGTGGGGGGTGGGGGTGGGAGGGCAGGGCTGCCAAGGGGGCCCAGCGGCAGTGAAGGTGGGACCGTGGAGGGCCAGGTGGCCGGCGGGCAGCAGGTGTTCTGCCCAGGTGGGCCCCTGGCACGTGGACGCAGGGTGGGTTTCTGTAGCTGCGTGCCAGCCTGCCGGGGTCGAGGCTGGGCTCCACGGGGCCTGGGGGCAAGCGACGGAGCTGACGTGGGAGCCGGTCCCCGCTGCCCACGCCCCTGCACCCAAAAGCCACCGTGTCCAGCGGGGCAGGGACCCCGCTGAGTCCAGGGCAGGGCCACAGACGGGTGTGGCCATCTGGTGCTGCCTCTGCACCTGAGCAGCTCCCTGGTGCTTCTCCTCCCCCAAAGCAACAGGTGTCTTCAGCCACGTCAAAAAAAAAAAAAAATGCAGGCTGAGCCCTGGCTGGTGTGGCTCAGCGGACGGAGCGCCAGAGGGAGAAGCAAAGGGCCGCTGGTTCGATTCCTGCTCACTCCACATGCCTGTGCTGTGGGCCAGGTCCCCAGGAGGGGGCACGCAAGAGGCAACCACACATGGATCGTTTCTCTCCCTCTTTCTCCCTCCTTTCCCCTCTCTCTAAAAGTAAACAAAAAAATTTTAAAAAATCGCAGGCTTCGCATCCTCGGTGGAAGAGGCTCAGGGCCCCGTTTGCAGAGCTTGGCCCGGAGGGTCCCGGCTCAGCCAGCGAATCCCTGTTATTACAGCTCTTTGTTATTTTCCTAGAGCCGGGACCCGGACATCGTGCCAAATCACAGCCACATGGCTACATGCCACAGACGACGCGTCTTGGATACTGCGGGATGTCTGGCACCTGCGTTCCCCAGCGTCTTCGGGGAACCAGGCACCGTGGACCCGGGTCGCCCCCGGGACCAGCGGGGTTCGCTCCAGACTTTAAAGTCGGCGTGCGGGGAAGGCAACCCGTGCGCGACGCCGACTGGAAGAAAAACGACCCGGGATGCACCACAGCTGTTTCATTACTTCTCAGAACGATGTGGACTTATTTAATAAATGGAAGAATTTTTTAATCAAATCATAAAACAGGATGTATAAACTTTGTTATTGATTGCACGTTCGTAAAAAGCTTTCTCAATAAAGCCGAGCCGGCCTTGCTGTCTCAGGTTTCTATTAGGTAATTTAATCTGTCTAACTCTTACTTTATATTGTTTTTTTTTTCTTTTTTATTACTTCATATTACAGTACATCTTTGGAGCCAAACATTGAAGAGCATAATTGTTTTTTCTTCCCGAGACAAAAAAACAAAAACGTGCTTTTTGTTCAAGGAGGTAATAATTCCAGACAAAACTTAACGATTTTAATGAGAAAAAGCTCCACCGACAAACAAGAAAAAGCTTTCACGGACCTTTATGCCCTCTTTTGATCTGAAACATTGTAGCCGTGTTTGGAACGTCTGTTTCCGCAAAGTCGGCGGAAAGGGCTTGCTGGTAAACAGCGCGGGCTGTAACCTCTGTTTTGCTACACGGTTTCCATCCTCGACTGTTACGTTGTCCTCCCTGACGAACCTGTGTTTTTCTCCGAGCAGATACAGGAAAACCACCCAGGGCACTCCGGTGCCTTTTCCAGGCACGACAAATGCGGTGCTAGCCTGTCCCCAGCGCACTGGGTCCACTCCCCCCCATCACTGTCCCACGTCCGTCCGGAGGTTTTGAAGCTTCTTCGTGATCCAGGTCGTGCCCACACAGGGCCCCGGTTTGCTCTCACACACGCACACGTGTCTTGGTCGCCAAAGGCGTGACCGTGGCGAGGAGAGGGTGGGTCAGGCAGGGCTGAGGGGCAGAAAGGGGGTCCGAGCCAGGGGTCTGTGTCATCCCCGGCCTCCTTCTCCATCCCGGTCACTGCCCCTCCTCCATGGGGGCCCCGGGTGGGGCAGGGGAGACGCTGAACGCAGGCAGCCAAGCCTGTGGTCAGCTATGTCATCACCAGGCCACCTTTTCTTCCATCCAGAGAACAGGGTCACCCTGTCCTCCTGGGCCACATCAGGTTGGCAGGACAAATACCAAGAGGTCCCTTGTGGGTGGGACCCCACAGAGTCCCTCACGTCCCTGGAGCCATGGCCAAGGTCCCTCCCTCCCGAGTCCTGCTGCTTTGCCAGCCTGTGCTCCCGTGGGCGGAAAGCTGGCGGAGGGGCGGGCTGGCCGTCTTTCCCAATCTCCCAGGTGGCAGTGACCGTCCCATGACAGGAAGAACCAGTACGGCGGTGCTCACGGGTGGAGGGTGCTGCTTCCTGTCTCATGTACTGAGTTTTCACCATGAAGACGGGCTGGGCATTTCGCAGAGGCTTTGTCTGCATCGTTGCGATGACCGTGTGACTTTCAGTCACAGGATGCAAGACATTTCGCACGGGGCTCCTTGGCCACCGGTTCTAAGACCCCCTCCGCCTGGCGCCCTCACGCAGGGGTGCGGACGTGTGGCTTTCGTGGGCCATCAGGGTCTACTGCGCTTATTTTTTTTCGACACAGCGCCCTGGAGTTTCGCCCTCGCTGCCGCAGGTGCCGAGTCTCCTTCCTTTCCGTGGCAGAATGTTCTGGCTCCGTCTGGCCACAGCCCACTCTGCCCCTTCATGCGAGAATGGGCCCTTTGGGTCACCTCTACCTCTGGGCTGGTGCGAGGGGCCCCGCCGCCCACCTGAGTGCCCGCACGTCTCTCTGAGTTTCTGCTTCCAGATCTGTTAAAACACATCGGCACGTCCGATCTGGGGGTCCCCCGGGGTTTCTGTCTGATTTCTGAGGACCGACCCCACGGTTCCCCAGTGCGAATGCCTACTTCACGTTGCCAGCCCGCCCCCCCCCCCCAGCCCCGCCCCAGCGCAGGAGGGACCACCCCTCTGAAAAGCGCAGGCCGGCGGTGAGGGCCTCGGACCTCTCCCCCTGCCGTGTCTGCTTCCCTCACCGTTGCACTCAGAGCGATCCCTCTGGAGTTTCCTGTGTGCGGGGGCCCCTTGAGGACCAGACCTAGAGGACGCTGCTCCCCCCGCCCCCGTGGGTACCCCCATCTTTGGGGCTCCCCACCCCAGAATCAGTCAGAGCCTCGGCCCAGGTGCCTCCTGGGAGACCTCGCCGTGACCCACAGAGCAGTGTCCTCAGCCCACACTGGCGTGTGTGGGGACGCGGCAGGCCGTGTCCTGTACGTCATCAGTACGTGCCCGGGCTGTGGGACGGACCTGGGATGTGGTCCCGTGCAGAGGTGTCTGTGCCGCTGCGTGACGGCCGTGCCTCACCTCGGGTCGTGGCCCCGGGAGCGCTGACGGCCGAGGTGGGGGCAGGCAGCTGTTGGCGGGACAGCTGGGGCCTGACCTGCACGGCCAGGGCGTCCTCGTGGGCCTCTTCCTGTCGGCAGCGCCGGCGGGTCTGTTTACCCGTCGCTATGGCCGCCCAGGGTGACATTTCCTGCCTCGTCCACCCTTCTGTCCGGCACGGGTGACCCGGAGACACCCCTGGGCCAGGAAGCCGGCCCACGGCTGACCTGCCGGACGACGGGGTTCCGGAGCTGCGGACAGGGCTTGGGGGGGGCCTCATCCAGGGGCTCTCGGCTGTCGGGATTAGCCGGCGATCCAGTCACTTACCTGTCTATCCGTCGTCCATTTATTTATCTACCAACAATCTGTACACCCCTTTCATCCACGTGTCCTCCCGTCTGTTACTCTGTCCCCACGTCTCCAGCTGGCCACCTGTGTGTCAATATCTCCATCTCGCTGGATCCACACGCCCACCCATCCGTCCATCCGTCATCCATCCGTTTATCAATAGTCACCCACCCGAGCACTGGTTCGGCTGTGCCACCGTGGATCCGTGGGTCTAGGAGCCTAGGGAACTGGGTGTCATCCCTGCATGTACTGCGGCCCGTGTGCCTGTGACCGTGTGTGTGGAGGCGGCCGGCAGCAGAGCTCTGTCCCACCTGCACGCCGGGGGGACAAAGCCGGGTCCCAGGGCGGCCGGCAGCGGGCACGCCGGCCGTACAGGTGGGGAGGCGACGAGGCCCGCGGGGCACAGGTCGGGGTCGGGGCAGAGCCTGCTGGCCTTCCCGGGCTGCTGGGGACTTCAGCTTGTTTTCTGAGAGAGATGTCGGGTCATGGGTTTTTTAATTTTGAGGGGGGGGTTTTGAACATTTCTCCCTTTTTTTTTTTTTGCAGTGAAATTTACTCAGTGTGAAATGAATCCTTTGAAAGTGCACAATTCCGTGGCATTCAACAGAGGCACAGTATGGAGCAACTGCCTTTACTATCTAATTCGAAAATACCCTCCTCTCCAAAAAAAGAAAACCACCCCATTTCTTCCCGCTGGCAGCCACGAGTGCGCCNGGTCATGGGTTTTTTAATTTTGAGGGGGGGGTTTTGAACATTTCTCCCTTTTTTTTTTTTGCAGTGAAATTTACTCAGTGTGAAATGAATCCTTTGAAAGTGCACAATTCCGTGGCATTCAACAGAGGCACAGTATGGAGCAACTGCCTTTACTATCTAATTCGAAAATACCCTCCTCTCCAAAAAAAGAAAACCACCCCATTTCTTCCCGCTGGCAGCCACGAGTGCGCCTCTGTCCCTGCGGACTGGCCTGCTCTGGACGTTTCCCACACACGGAATCCACACCACGGGGCTGTGAGTGTCTGGCGTCTCTCACAGGGGCATCGAGTGCCCAAGGTCCATCCATGCTGCAGCCTGAGCCAGAGCCTCGCCCCTGTTCCTGGCTGCGTAATATTCCCCAGCGTGCATGGCTGGTCCCCATTCTGTGCATGCGTTCTGTGGATTGACGGACACGTGGGCCGCTTCCACCTCTCGGCCCGAGTGACCGGGCAGGACTTCGGGGGCAGGAGGTCTGGATCGTCCTCTCGGGCAGGACCGGCCTGCCCAGCGGAGCTCACACTTTTCGTGGAAGGTATCGTGGGCCCCATAGCCAGGGGCCTCCCCGGGCCCGGGGAAGAGGGATGGAAATAAAAACGGACCCACCGTGGTCCGGGACAGCTGGCCCTGCCCAGCCCCAGAGCCGCGCCCGAAATTCCAAAGTCGTTGCATTCCTGAGGCCCAAGGGCTGGCGGCGCCTCCGGCTGGGAGAAGCTTCCGAAACCCTCCGCTATGAATAGCTCGGGGCGCGGAGGGCGGGCGGCTCACCTGGTCGCAGCATTCTCCTCACACAGTCCCCCGAGCCAAGGCAGCGCCCGGGGCGTGATGAGCCCGGGGGGATTATCCACAGGAACGTGGGGGTCCGAATTTAGATGCCGCTTTCGCCTTTTAAAGGCACGGCGCGCTGCCTCTGCGTGCGGCCCTGGATTCCTGCGTGTCCACACAGCGCCTTCACCGTCCACAGCACGGCCGCCTGAGCCAGGCCAGGCTGGGGACAGCGTGATCCTGAGACCCAGCAGGGTCGCCAGTGCCCAGCGTGGAGCTTGGCCTGGGGGACGTGGCACCTCTGAACTGGGGAGGCACTGGACCTCCCCCCCTTGGAGGGACGAAAGGCCGGCCAAGCATTTTCCTCCGTCGTGTCCGGTCCTGGAGTCCGCAGGACCGAGCCCCCCACCCCGAGAACCCATCTGCCCCACCGCTGGGAGGAGGGTCCACAGGGGGCACCCCGCACAATCTGGGTCCTTCTCGACAGGCCCGTGCGTCCGAGCCTGGCACCCTCTCAGCGGCCAGCTGTCCCTGTTTGTGCGGTTGCCTAGTGCTGCTGGAGTTATAAATAGAGGGGTCAGCTGGGGCCACCCCAGGGTGGACGCCAGTGACCGGCTGCTGTAAACAGTGACGCCCCGCCGGGCCTCCAGGGCCGCTGCTTACTGGGCGGCTCCTCCCTTGGCCTCTCGGGGCTCAGGGTCACCGCCCCCACGACGGGCCCTGTTCCCCGGGTTGTCCACGTGGCATCCTCCGCCAAAACATGGCTACGCCTTGAACAGCCTGGGTTCAGAGGAGGCAGGTCCACGCGCGCGTTCTGCTCCATTTTCAACACGTCCTGTACATCCGTCTCCTCCTCCTCGTGGTCTTTCTCAGTAGCATTTCCTTTCCTCTACGCCATTGGAAGGATACAGGACGGAAGGCGGAGAACCTCCGAAACGTGCGCTCGTCAACACTTTCAGTGATCGGCAAGCGTTCCTAGACAGCAAACTGGGGGGCACACACGTTTCTGGGGAGTCGGGGTTCTATGTGCATTGGGGACTAGGGGCCGGGCACCCAGGACGTCCGCCGTATTCACGGTCGACCGTACGGGTGGGTTTTTGGGAGCACTGCCCGTGGGAGTGAGGGGAGGTGTGTCTCAGTGGTGCAGGTGGGTGTCGGAAGAGGCGGGAACCCCCTGAGGGGTCCAGGTGTCCCGGGGCCCAGCTCTGTCCACAGGCTCCAAGGAGGGGCCTCTTCCAGCTCCGGGGGCTCCAGGCGTCCCCGGGCTGGTGGCCTCGTCGCTCCCGTCTCTGCCTCCGTCTCCACGTGGCTTCTCCTCCGGGTCTGCATCTCCTCTTCTGTCCCTTCTCAGGACACTGTCACTGGGCACAGGGCCACCCCGACCCAGGACGCCCTCCTCTCAGGTCCTTCCCTCACCCCACCTGCAGAGACCCTGTTTCCCAGGTGAGTCACTTTCCAAGGTCCTGGGGGTTCATCAGCGGCTCCCAGAGAAGGGTGGGTCCCTCCGTCTGTCCGACCTGAGCTAAGAAACCCCTCAGACTGCCTGGCTTGTGCACGAATAACGGGCCTTGATTCCTCACGGCTGGGAGGTCGGATGTCCCAGATGAAGGCATCCTGGTTCTGACAACAGCTCTGAGCCTGGTTGCCTGGCGGTGTCTCCTCACCGAGTCCTCGCCTGGGGAGTGGGCAGGGCCTGGGGTGCTCTGGGCTGCTCCTGCAGGGGACGCAAATCCCACAAACCTGGTCACCTCCACTGGCAGGCCCCCCGCCCCCTGCACTGTCCATGGTCCATGAGAAGCAGGCCGCTCACGTCTCCCCTATCTTCCCTCTTCTCCACCGACCGTAAATGTCAGTACCAGGACTCACCGCGTCTGCCCGGAGGTCTCAGGACGCTTCGGCCGCTGTGGGCACTTTCTCCTCCAGAAGCGCTGGCTGCTGTCCTGAGGGGCAGTAACGGGTGCCCTGCACTCGGCCTTGGACGAGTGAGAGGAACAGCCGCCGGGTGGGGCTTCGCACAGCAGCCCCGGAGCCTCACTCCTCTCCCCAGGCTTGTAAACCTCGGGCTGGGAACCTGTCCTGCGCCAATAAATGCTGGCCGCGTCCCGCGCCCGGGAGCTGCGTGCGAGCCCTGGGAAACACAGTCTTTGTTTACGAGGTTGTAAAAGCGTGTTTAAGAGTCTTGCACGTGCGAGCGCTGGACGCCCCTGGCTCACGGGGCGCGAGCAGCTTACAAGACGAACAGGCGTGGCTGGGGGTGGGTGGGGCGGCTGACCTGCCAGGTCACAGGGCAGCAGGGTCAGCAGAGAGCTGGGTGGAGGCCGGCGGCAGCCCGTGCGAGGAGGAAACTCAGGGTCTCCCCTGGCCGGTGCCGAGGGCCAGCAGGCCAATGTGTGGACGCCCAGGCGGCCCCGGGTGCGGCCCACATCAGGACATAAAATTACATTCATGGTGGCGGACGGGCCTTTGCCCCCTGCAGACCCAGCTGCGTCCCACTCACCTTGTGCCCCTGGCCCTGTCCACCCTGTCTGGGTCTCCTCCTCGCTGACCCTGTGGTACGGTGGCTTCAGGAGCGGAAATGCAGACACCTTGGCAGGCTGGGGCCGGGTCTGGTCCTGGGCACTCTGGCCGGCCAGCCCCCCCCCCCGGGTGGACACGCGGGGCCGGCAGGGTCCCCCTCCCCACTGCCCTCTGCGGCTCTGATGTTCAGGAAAGAAGGCACACACTTCCTGTGGCCTGAGGCCGTGAGGGAACCTTCAACAAATTGGGGCCGGAACCCGTGGGGCCTCTTGCCCTCGGCAGCGCTGAGCGTGGGATTTGCTCACCTCGATTCCAGGAGGCGACTCAGAAACGCTTCCAAGCACAGAAGCGGCCTTTCCCAGGCTGCAAGTACCGGATGAAAGTCCCGTCTCCCTGAGCGATGCCGGACATCACGTCTTCTCCGTATGCCCCTCAGCGCCACATATCTATTTACTCATTTTTTAAGAGACTTTATGTATTTATTTTTAGAGAGGGAAAGGGAGGGAGACAGAGGGAGAAAACTACCAGCGTGTGGTTGCCTCTCGTGCGCCCCCCTACTGGACACTTGGCCTGCAGCCCACGCTCGTGCCCTGACTGGGAATCGAACAAGTGACCCTTTGGTTTGCAGGTTGGTATTCAATCCACTGAGCCACACCAGCCACTGCTATATGTATATTTTTAATACACTCAACGTGACCACCCTATTTTAAAAAATAAATGGAACGTCACCACCATAGTCTGAATTATCCGTTCATAGAACATGGGCCCCACATGCAGCTGGGCTTGTCAAGACTGGGAATGAACCAACCGTCAGCTCTGCTCTCCCTGCATCGGAGCCTCTTACCCACAGTCCACGTGACTCCACCATGACAGAACCCTTCTTTCTACCCCGGGCGGCTCAGGTGCCGGGGTGCCGGCCCCACCGCATGGCCCGGGGGTTCTTCCCGAACCTCTCCGCCTCCACCATCTGCCGGCACGGTCCTTGACGAAACATCCGTGACTAACAAAATGCAAAGCACGACGCGTTACTTTCCCGGTGGAGCTGTGCTCAAGCGCCACGGGGGGGACTGAACGCAACAGAGGTTTGTCTGAGGTCACCCAGGGGTCCCCGGGCCGAGCTCTCTCCACAGGCTCCAGGGAGGGGCCTTCCTGCCTCTTCCAGCTCCAGGGACCCCAGGCGTCCCTGGGCTGGTGGCCACATCCCTCCCGTCTCTGCCTCCATCTCCACGTGGCTTCTCCTCTGGGTCTGCATCTCCTCTTCTGTCTCTTCTCAGGACATTGTCACTGGATGTGGGGCCACCCTGACCCAGAACAGCCTCCTCCCAGGTCCTTCCCTCATCCCACCTGCAAAGGCCCTATGTCCACAAAAGGTCGCGTTCCCAGTTCTGGAGGTCACGACCGCAACACGTCTCATTTAGGGGACACAGTCCAACCCGTCACTACTGTATTTTTCTAGGAAACGTCAAGGACAGTGAGGCAAAGAGGTGGGGTGGGTTTTCGCTGGCATGTCGCCGGTTCGGGGTGTGGGTTTACAGATCGGGGGGGTGGGTTTCTGCTTCCACCCAAGGGGCGTGGTGCACACTCTGCTTTACTTTTTAACCGAATCCCCCCGAGTGGACTCATTTCCTTGTTTTACAAAGGAAATTTTTATTGCATTTTCTTTGGGGGGGGGGGAATGCAACAAGATAGCTACAATAAAAAAAAATGAGCTTCCGTGAATTAGCTTTACCGCTGAGGTTATAATTGCTTTGGGGTTTCCCCAAACGACACGTGAGCTGATGCCCCGTAATTAATGGAAGCTGGAAAAGGAATGTCAGTTTGCACGTTGTTCAGTGAACCTTCTCCCTACAGTCCTGTTTTCCGTGTTTTCCCTGCTGTGTCATTCCACACGCGACAGCGTGATCCTCTTTCACGTATAAACTTTGTCAACCCTGCACGGGCCTCCTGAGTTTCGCACTTCTGTTTACTTTGCGGAGTTTATTAGAGGCAAAAATAAAATCCCTACTCGAGGGTGCCGGCTTGCCTATAAATTGCCCAGTAGTGAAATAAATGGGCTTTTTAAGAGCACGGGACGGAAAGGAAAATAAATTCCCCTGATTAAATTAAAGAAACCCCAATGTTCCCAAACATCCTGCCCACCTTGCTCATGGAACCTCAGCGGAGACCCCCCGTNCAGAACAGCCTCCTCCCAGGTCCTTCCCTCATCCTACCTGCAAAGGCCCTGTGTCCACACAAGGTCGAGTTCCCAGTTCCTGGAGGTCACGACCGCACGTCTCAAAAATATACATATAACCCGTCACTACTGTATTTTTCTAGGAAACGTCAAGGACAGTGAGGCGAAGAGGTGGGGTGGGTTTTCGCTGGCATGTCGCCGGTTCGGGGTGTGGGTTTACAGATCGGGGGGGTGGGTTTCTGCTTCCACCCAAGGGGCGTGGCGCACACTCTGCTTTACTTTTTAACTGAATCCCCCAGAGTGGACTCATTTCCTTGTTTTACAAAGGAAATTTTTATTGCATTTTCTTTGGGGGGGGGGGAAATGCAACAAGATAGCTACAATAAAAAAAAATGAGCTTCCGTGAATTAGCTTTACCGCCGAGGTTATAATTGCTTTGGGGTTTCCCCAAACGACACGTGAGCTGATGCCCCGTAATTAACGGAAGCTGGAAAAGGAACGTCAGTTTGCACGTTGTTCAAACAGTGAACCTTCTCCCTACAGTCCTGTTTTCCGTGTTTTCCCTGCTGTGTCATTCCACACGTGACAGTGTGATCCTCTTTCACGTGTAAACTTTGTCAACCCTGCACGGGCCTCCTGAGTTTCGCACTTCTGTTTACTTTGCGGAGTTTATTAGAGGCAAAAATAAAATCCCTACTCGAGGGTGCCGGCTTGCCTATAAATTGCCCAGTAGTGAAATAAATGGGCTTTTTAAGAGCACGGGACGGAAAGGAAAATAAATTCCCCTGATTAAATTAAAGAAACCCCAATGTTCCCAAACATCCTGCCCACCTTGCTCATGGAACCTCAGCGGAGACCCCCCGTGTCCTTGGAACAAGACCCAGGGGGCACGGGCTTTCACGGGGACACAGGCGGAAGCCGGCAACGATTTTCTGTGGTTCTGCTGCCTCTCCGGCTCCGAACCGCCGGCGCCGGGATTTCCTCCGTGTTCACACACAGCGCTGGGTGTGTGAGCCATGCAGAGCGTTCGAGGAGCAGAAAGGAATCCCAAAAACCCCACAGTGTCTGTCCACCGGTGTCTGGCTCCACCCCGGTTCAGGGCTGAGTAATATTCCACAGCATGCAAGTTGCCGGGCTTGTTCATTCCTTCGCCCAGCCACGGCCACGCCCCGTGCCTGCCCACCTTTCAGGGATGGCGACTGGCGTCGGGGGAGCTCTGGGTGGATTTCCGCGGGAGAATTCCTGGTCACGTGTCCACTTCACGTTTCGTGTGTGAGGACCCTCCGACGGGTTTCCACCAACCCTCCCCATTTTGCATCCCCGCGGGCGGGCTTCCCGGGTGCCCGCATCCGCGTCAGGGCGCGGTGTCTGGGTTCGGGGGATGGGTGTCCCCGTGGGCGTGACGTGGTGTCTCGGCGTGGGATGAGCCGTGTGTGACGCAGAAGGGAAAGGCTGGCACAGCCGAGGGTTGCCACGTACACAGGTGTCCGCGTATCTGCGGACACGGCGACCGGAAGGTCTAGATGCCGAGTGTTTGGGGGGTGTCTCATTCTCTGCTTGTCTTCTCATCTCAGACCTGGCTGATGTGCTCCCCACATCCCACGGAGCACCCTCCCCTCCCTCATAACAGAGGCCACTTCAGGAGGCGTTCAAATCATGGGGGTTCAGACCTGCACCTGGCTACACAGATGTGGGGTTTTCTCCGCAAACCCTGTCCGTGTATTTCTCTTCCTTGTGATTTTCTCAAGAACACTTCCTTTTCTCTGGCTCCCTGGATTGTAGGAATAACATCCAGCCCTGGCTGGTGCGGCTCAGTGGATTGAGCACGGGCCTGTGAACCAAAGAGTCGCCGGTTCGATTCCCAGTCAAGGCACATGCCTCGGCGGCGGGCCACGTCCCCAGTGGGGGACACATGAAAGGCAACCGCACATCGATGTTTCTCTCCCACTCTTTCTCCTTCTCTTCCCCTGTCTCTAAAAATAAGTAAATAAACTATTTAGAAAAGGAAAAAAGAATAACGTCCAGTGAATATCACCCATATAACAGAAGCATGTGTGTTCATCAGCTGGCTATGTGATGGCTATTCTGGTTGACAGCTCCCTTTTCTGGGGGGGGGTCCCAATGACATGAGGATTTTTGATGGCATGGGGTTGACACCAGGGTCGGGGAGCAGATAGGCACGTGAGCTGGGACAGCCGACCCGGCCGGCCCCCCTGGGAGGGGAGCGTGATCGCTGCAGAACATGGGCAGAGGGGTTGTTTCACCGGCAGGTGTGGTGGTCACAAGGCCCACGGGTGGCCCGGGGCGCAGGCCGCTTCCCGGCGGGTGCTGCCCTGTCCTGGGAGCGGCCCCCAGGTGCCCCCACTACAAGTGTCCACACAGGGCAGCGCCGTGTCTGCCAGGAGGAGGAGTCGGCCGCCTGGGGCGGAGTGTGCAGGTGAGCTCACCTGCGTTCCAGGTGCGTCTGCAGAGTCCCTCCAGGAGCTGCCAGAGGCTGGCTTTGAGATGGGACGGGCGCTAGGGTTAGACATTCTTCCTCCGGGGAGGGAGCGTGGGCACCTCTGCTCCCCCCTCGGACCCGAACTTGGACCAGGACTTGTAGCCGGTGGCGGGGTTCCCGTGGGTGCTATTCCGCGCGTGGCCACAAGATGGCGGTGGGGCCCGCGAAAAGGCCGCGGCCTGGGGGTTGGAAATCTTTGGGTTCTTGACTCTGAGGGTACCTGCCCGTCCCTGTGTCCAACGAGAGGCCGGGGCTCTGTTTGGGGTGCAGCCAGGGGTCCCTGGCCACCCCACTCTCTGCCTTTGCTCACCAGGAAGGGACTGGCAAGCGCAGGCTGCTGGTCGTGAGGAGCCGGCTAAGGAATGGTCTTGGCGGGGTGACTGTTCTCTGCTGCTGTCCCCAGCGCTGACGTCCTCGGGGTGGCCAACGTGCACCCCGAGCCGCTTCTGCAAGAAACCCCGGGGGATCCCTGCTGGGGCCTCCTCGCTGGGCTTTGCCCCGTGGACCCCATTGCCCACCTGCCGGCTGAGCTGGAGCTTTCTGGAATTTCTGGAGAAACTTTTGCTGTCTGCTGCAGAAATTGTTGAAGTGGCCGCCAAAGCACAAGAGAACCGGCGTGGCGGTCTCCCGGTGGGTGGGTTCGCGTTCTGCGGGCGCTGGAGGAGGTGGGCGAGGTGGCCCCGGTTGCAACCTCGGCTCGTCGCCGTCTGAGCAGCTCTGTGCTTCCTGTGTTTCACAATTACGTGGCGGAATGTTCCGGAAGGTGATGGGCCTTCTGTTTCTGTTTTCTTTGTCTTTTCACTTTTATTTTTGGTTTTTAGAGAGAAAGGAAGGAGGAGGCGAGAGGCAGAGAGAGAGAGAGAAACATCCATTTGCTGTTCCAATGATGCAGCTGTTCCATTTGCTGCATCATTGGTTGATTCTTTGCACGTGTCCTGACCGGGGATTGAACCCACAACCTTGGCATTTGGGGGATGATGCTCTAACGGACGGAGCCACCCAGCCGCCCTTCCGCTGTGTCTGTGGGATCGCAGTGGCGGCCACTTTGTTCTCCATGGGGTTTCCGAAAGGCCCAGAGGCAGCGCCTCCGGGATCTGTGACTTGTCCGGGAGCCACGCCCATGACGGGGGGGCGGGGGGGGGGGCCTTCAGCAAAGGGCCCCGGGGGCTGTCACATCCAGACGCACTGACCTGCAGGGAGGGGTCGACGCGCTGCGCCTCCCGAAGCCCCTCAGGGTTGGTGGTCGAGGAACAGGCCGTGTGTGCGTCTGGACGGTGGCCAGTGGTCGCGACGACGGCAAGGCCGGGGTTCTCTCTCAGACTTTGAGTGACCCCAGCCCGTGGGACGTCCGTCCACAGGGCACCCTGGATGCGCTGACCCTTTGCTGCACGTAACGCCCATTCGGTCACCTCTTCAGAAGAGATGCTGGGACAGTGAGGCCTTCGCTGGGAAGCCGAGTCAGTGGGGACAGAGCTGTCACTTGGGCTGAGCCACTGTGCAGAGTGGGACGGCGGCGAGAGCACACCCCCTCGGGGACGAAGGATGCTGGGACCCTCGGAGCCTGGTGTGCCGGGCAGCCCCTGCTCACGTCCTCATTCCGCACACGGACACATGGGAAGGCTGCAACACGGGACCAGGTCACGTAGCTGCGGCAAGAAGACGCCCGTCTGTCCCCCGGGTACCTAAGTGACGTGCTTCTAGTACTTGCCCCTGGGTCTCCAAAGACGGAGGTTGAGTGACAAGACGGGCGTCGCTCCCGCCCTCCTGAAAACGCCCTCAGAGTGCTTTTGCTTCGGACGGGAAAGCGGGGTCCCCTGGGCAGTTCCGCGGCCGACCCGGGCGGCCTGTTGTTTCGGGGAGGCGGACGAGAAAGCGTCGTTGGGGGCGGGCAGGGAGCGGGAAAGAGGCACGGGTTTTAATGGCCTGTCCACGTAGTCCTGGGTGCTCCTCGGCATCTGAAGCCCCACGGGTGGTGAGGAGCCGCGTGGGGTCGGAAATCACGACCCTGGGGTTTTCCCCCTGTGGGATGGGACGATCTGCCCGGCGGCCGTGTAAGGCAGGGTCTGCAGAGTGGGGTGACGGGTGTTCCCCCAAATTTATGTTCACGCGGAACCTGAGAACTCAACCTCCTCTGGAAACAGGGTGTTTGCAGGTGGGATGAGGGAAGGATCTGAGAGGAGGTCGTCCTGGGTCAGGGTGGCCCCGCATCCAGTGACAGTGTCCTGAGAAAGGACAGAAGAGGAGAAGCCACGAGGAGATGGAGGCAGAGACAGGAGGGACGCGGCCACCGGCCTGGAGCCCCAGGAGCTGGAAGAGGCTGGAAGGCCCCTCCCTGGAGCCTGTGCAGGGAGTTCCTGCCCAGGACGCTTGGATTGCAGTGAGCTCGGGTGTGTCTTGGCCATCAGCTGCCCTGTGGGGGGACACCCTCCCTTCTCCCAAGAGAGGAGAGAAATAGCCCCCAGCCCTTGCGTGTGGGTGTCACCCATCGATGTGGGTGTGAACTTGGCCCCGCCTCCCACGGGGACGGTGGGTCTGCAGCCTGAACCCCAGGCACAGACCCTGCTGGCCGGTGGGTGGGTGTCCCTCACTGCCCCCCCCCCCAGACCTGCATGCAGGCAATGGGAACCTGTGGACTTTCGCACGGGCGGCCCTTTGATCTGCGGCTGACGCGGGGAGACCGGGAGGAGAAAAAAACACTTTAAAAACGGTAAGAAACCTTAATTGAAGTTAACATAAAAGAAGACACACGGTGTTAATTGGTCTGTTTTAGGCAGGATTCGGGCCCTGGAGACCCGGCGCCTCACCCCCCGCCCAAGAGCCAGGACTCACATCTTTAATTCAGCACGCTTTCTGCTAATTACCTCCACAGAAGGTGAGCTTTGATGGCGGGCCTTCAGGATGGAATCTCGGAGCCTGGCCGGCCGCCGTAAGATAAATAAATTAGGGCCGAATGACTTGCAAAGGGTGAAGGACTTTTGCGTCTGGACGGCGACAGGGGGTAAAAGCAGTTCTGTCCACAGCCCCACCCCGCGAGGAGGGGCCATCCCGGGGACCCTCGTTCTGCCCAGAGAGGTGTCCCGCTCGGGGCGGGGCGGGGGAGAGTTTGCCCCAGGCCCACCCTGGGGTGTCTGTCTGCCTCGGCTAGACATCGGGCTTCGGGAGGGCCCAGGTGGGGGGCAGAGGAGGAGGGGGCCGCAGGTGAGTGGAGGAAGTAGACTCTCCCTTCCGTGGGAAAGGCAGGGGGTGGTGAGGGGGTGTCGGCAGCCTCAGGGGCGGGTGGTGAGGGCGTTTGAGTTCATGGTCAGGGTGCCCCTGGCAGAGAGACGGACAGCTGGGTCCTGGGTGGGGGCTGTTTCCCAGAGGCCCCTGGCCCTGGCTTCCTGCTCGGGCGGGAGGGCCAGTCCCCTGGACAGGTGCCGGGGTGTGTTCAGAAGGACAGGGGCCAGGTGTCCGGAGATGCACGCCTCCTGCCCTGGCCAGGTGAGACCCCCACCTGGCAGGGCGGGGAGTGCAGGTCTGCGTGGGGTGCAGCTCAGGGTCCCCGGGGTGCCTGAGGCCGCCGGCCCACACGGCTGTCCCCAGTCCGTGTCCCCTGGTGTCTCTCTCCTACAGCACTGTGGCCAGTGACCGGGGTCCGGGAGTCTGTTTGCAGGCGGCTCCCAGACCCAAACGGGACTGTGAGGAAGGGGGGTTTCGTTCTACACACTGTCCCCCAGAAACAGGAGCAGGCCAGGCATGGCCCCTCGGAGGGCACAGGGTAGCCAGGCTGGTGGAAGGAGCAAGGGAGCCAAGGGGACTGCCCAGGGAGGAGGCCGCGGGCTGTTGTCTCGTTGTCCACCTCTGGTCAGCAAGACCCGAAGATGCTTCAGCCCCGAGAATCGAGGAGGAAAGTAACGCACCGGGCTCCAGACCCCGCCGTGTGGCCTGTTTACAGCCCGAGGCTCGTGGTGCCTTTGTCCGCAAGTCTGCGCCCCTGGCAGGCACAAGCCCACAAGCCCTGGCCAGCCCAAGGGGCTACGGAGAAGCCTTTAAACGGGTTTATCCTGGAACCGATTAGAGGAGCAGAGAGTCGTGGGGCGCCTTCGTGGGGATGGTGAAGCTGAAGGTGCCTCTCCCGGCCGGATGGGGTTCCTGCTGGGGGAAGCAGAGGGGACCNAAGGGAGCCAAGGAGACTGAGCAGGTGGGGAGGGGCCGGCAGGAGCTTGCACAGGTTCCTCGGCACAGGGCGGTCCCCGTGAGTGAGTCAGGGAAACTGAGGCCCGCAGAGGGATTGCCCAGGGAGGAGGCCGTGGGCTGTTGTCTCGTTGTCCACCTCTGGTCAGCAAGACCCGAAGATGCTTCAGCGCCAAGAATCGAGGAGGAAAGTAACGCACCGGGCTCCAGCCCCCGCCGTGTGGCCTGTTTACAGCCCGAGGCTCGTGGTGCCTTTGTCCGCAAGTCTGCGCCCCTGGCAGGCACAAGCCCACAAGCCCTGGCCAGCCCAAGGGGCTACGGAGAAGCCTTTAAACGGGTTTATCCTGGAACCGATTAGAGGAGCAGAGAGTCGTGGGGCGCCTTCGTGGGGATGGTGAAGCTGAAGGTGCCTCTCCCGGCCGGATGGGGTTCCTGCTGGGGGAAGCAGAGGGGACCCCAAAGGGAAGCAGGGAAGGATCGGGGTAAGAGAGGGCAGACCGCAAGTGGACAAGACGAGAGTCAGGTGCCGGTGGCGTGGGAAACACTGCCCCCCACCCCGAGGCCCGTTCAGAAAAACGAGGTTGCTTTCCCAGAGCGAAGGATGAGAGCTTCCTCCGAGCCTATTTTTCTCTGCAAAGACCCTGACGGGGAAATGGCAGAGCTTCAGGGCACGGAGTCCTGTCAGGCTGGAGTCCTGACTCCCGGGACCTCAGGTTAGGGCTGTATTTGGAGACGGGTCTTACCAGAGGGGATTTAGGTAAAATGGGGTCCCTAGGGTGGCCCTGGTCCCGTAGGACTGGGGTCCTTTTAGAAGAGGAGACGGGGACACGGACACACCCGGAGGGACAACCGTGTGAGGACCCAGGGGGAAGACGGCCGTCTACACACCCAGGAGGGAGGCCTCGGGGGGAGCCAGCCCTGCCCACCCCTGGGTCTCGGCCTCCAGCCTCCAGGACGAGGAGGAAGAAATGTCTGTTGTTGAAGCCGCCCCGTCTCTGTCCCTCAGTTGTGGCCGAAACTCAGAGTCACTGACAAATGTACATCAAAACAGGAAACACTGGGGAAAAGCCCATATTCACTTCCCTGGGTCCCGACAATGACCGACGAACCGTTGACGTTCATCTCCCCCCATCCCATTTCCAACACGTACAAACTGTTTTCTTTTTGGTTTTCTTGGGGCACGTTTAAAATGAATCAGTCAGTCAATTAACTAGTTAGATCCTCACCCGAGGACGTGATCATTGATTTCGGACAGAGAGCCAAAGGTTGGGGGGAGAGAGAGAGACGCACACATCAGTTGCCTCTCATATGTGCCCTGACCGGGGATTGAACCGGCAACCGAGACAGGTGCCCTGACGGGGAGTTGAACCTGTGACCCTTGGGTTTACGGGATGACGCTGCAACCCACTGACCCACATGGGCTGGGGCTGCATTTGGGGCATTTTGAAAGAAAGCAATGGGTAGAATTATTTTTCTCTGTTGATAGCTCCATGCATGTCGATCAATAAACCCGTCGATCAAAAGACGGGTTTATTTCATTATGGTTATTTTTATTATGTTGTTGATGGATATCGTGTGGCGTGGTGCACAGGGGACATCGGTCCTTACGCCCATTGCCCTGTCGCCAGAGGGGTGAAGTGGGGGGAAGGTGGCGGGTCGCCCCTACCCGTCGTTTTCAGGGGAGGAGGGGGGCAGCGGTGACCCCTAGAACCCCGAGGCCCCTGCTACTTCCCTCCCGAAGCTGTTACAGCTGCGTCCAGCGTCGGTGGGCCTCCAGCAGGGAGAGGACCCGCTGTGTGCCCCCGTGGGTGCCCGGACCTCCACCGCAGGTCCTCGGGCCCCAGGATGGACACCTGGACAGCGGGGACCCGGAAACCAGGAGCCTCTAACACGCACGCCATCCGTGCTGTGTAAACGATGGAAGCCCTGTGGTGAGGGTGGCCAGTTGGCCCACGCTTGGGGGGCTTCTCCGGCCTCCTCCTCCTCCTCTGGCTTCGAGGGACCCTTGGCTTTCCACACCAAGCCGTGTCAACAAGCAGTGAACCCGGGACGCTGAGTGGACCCCCGGCTTGCGCGCCGTCCGCTTGGAAGGCCTCTTGCAGAATGGAGCGAGTTTTTAGAAAAAGTTTACAGCCATCCTTTTCAAGTGTCTGTCTTTTCTCTTTCTTTCTTTCTTTCTTTCTTTCTTTCTTTCTTTCTTTCTTTCTTTCTTTCTTTCTTTCTTTCTTTCTCTTTCTTTTTTTTAAGGAAAAGGAGGAAAAGAAACCCCCCACATCCCTCCGGTCTTCCTTACTCTGACACGGATTTCCTTCAGAAGGTCTCCAACTACAAGTGGGGACATGACACGCCAAGCTCCCCTGCCAGCGCGGTCCGCGTTTGATTCCTGACACGGCGCCCTAGGTGCGGCTGACAGCTCTCCGAGGCGAGCCGGGCCGGCCTCTTTCAAGCGAGTCGGTGCGGGCGGACCCAGCCGGCTGTCCCGCGAGCCCCGGCTGCCTTTGTAGAGGCGGCGGCGCGGGGGGGCCCCCACGCTGCGCTCGCCCCGCGTGCTGACAGGCGGCCCACACTTCCCCCTAATCACGAATAAAAGGCAGCTCCCTGTAGGTTACACATCTTCTCTGGTTTGACATTGACCTTAATACATAATTTACCCACAAAGCCTGAACCATGTGGAACAAGATGAGAAAAGACCACAGAACTGGCAAATACAGTGATGTTCCATCAGAAATCATATTTGTTCCTGAGCTCGGAGACGTGGGCGTTAGTGGGAGAAGAGGCGCACCCCCCCACCCCGCCTCAACGCTGTCGTGGGACCACGCTGGGTGCCGCGGCTCCGTGCCGGGTCTGGGACGCGGAGCCTCGGCCGATGGAAGTGCCGTTCCCCGGGGGGGCTGGGGGTGGGAGCCGCACCCCCAGGTGGGTGAGCACCGGGGTGCACGGGAAACCCACACGGGTGTCTCGGGGAGCCAGCGCGCCTGGGCGTCTGAGATCCCCTGCAGAGGAGGCAGGCAGGCAGCAATGCTCCGGCGGGAAGGTGCAGGCCAGAGGTCCGGTGGGCCCCCGCAGGACACAGCCTAGCCACACGCATGCACACGTACCTGCACACACACACCTGCCGATGGACATACGTGCAACACGTGCCCACTCATTCACACAGGTGTGTGTGCACCCTCACCTATACACACATCTGCACACCCACATGAACAGACACACTTTGCATGTACACCTAACTGTGTATACACACATCATGTTTCTGCACACCATATTCACACACAGACACACACGGGTGTGTGCACCCTCCCATGTACATGTGTACAAACCACACACAGGTGTGCCCACCTGCCCCAGCAGCACACCGGTGCCGCCCTCACAAGTGCCTGGAGGGCCGCGGTCACACTTGTCAGCTGGTGTCCGCAGGCTACCGCAGGAGGGCATGGGGTGCTGCTGCTGGGCGTGGGTGTGCGGTCGCCACCGGCACCTGCGAACCCCACGCACGTCGCCGACAGCAGCATGACGCGGGGAAGGGAGGCACCTGGGCTCCGCGTGCTGTCCCTGTGGTCCTCCGGCTCCAGCTCGGAACCTGAGTGTTGGCTTTGTGTTCCGTGTGCACAGTCAGGACGCTGCCCGGTGCCCGAGCTGTCCGGGGCGGGCGAGTGCGGGATGTGTGTGATTTCTTCCTGTCGCTCGCGGCTGGCTTCCGAAGGGCCCAGGAGGCAAAACCTACTCGTTCATTTTTCAAGATGAAAATAAGAAACCTATCAACCGCCAATCTGGAAAGAGAGGAAATCGTCACACAAATGCATCTTGTACGATTTGGCGATTTTTTTCCCCTTGAGTCTGACCTTTTACAAATATACGTGTTTATCCCTGATGACGCAGAGGGCGACCGGTGAGTCTCCTGTGCCCAGGCCAAGCTGTGCTGGTCTCGGTGCCTCTGAGGGGGGCCCACCCCACATCCTCACACCCCCCTGCCCAGTCACATGCCTAACAGCACCCTGATGTCGGGGTGCTTCTGTCCAGCTGCTTTGCTATTCATTCGTCTGGCTGTCCATCCACCTGTCCATCCACCCATCTGTCCATTTCTCCATCCCTCATCCAGCCAGCCAGCCATCATCTATCGATATAACATCCATACCTCTAATTATTCATTATTATTTCTCTCTCGGTTTTCATACATTTACAAACTGGTTTTATGCTTTCGTTTTCTCTCTCTTTTTAAAAAAGGGTTTAGTTATTTATTTTTAGAGAGAGAGGAAGGGAGGGAGAAAGAGAGGGAGAGAAAGGTCATGTGTGGCTGCCTCTCACGTGCCCCCTGCTGGGGACCCGGCCTGCAGCCCAGGCGTGTGCCCTGACTGGGAATTGAACCAGCGACCCTTTGGTTTTTGCAGCTCGTGCTCAGTCCACTGAGCCACACCAGCCAGGGCTGTTTTTGTTTTCTTGGTGTGCCTGGTTGCGCATTCTGCCCATTCTGGGCAGCGTTTATTCTCTTCCCCTTCTTAAACAGAAACTTCCTGTGGGGAGCACATCCATCAGTTATCTGTGGCACAGCCGCAAACATTTTTTTTCTCTCCGTATGTCTTTGGCGCCTTTGGCTTGGTTTAGGGCGTATTGTCTTTATTAAGATTTTTAAAAATTTATTAATCTTTAGAGGGGAAGGGAAAGAGAGAGGGAGAGAAATATCAATGTATGGTTGCCTCTGGTGCGCCCCCTGCTGGGAAATGACCTGCACCCGGGGCCTGTGCCCTGACTGGGAGTCGAACCGCGATGCTTTGGTTCTCAGGCCTGCGCTCAATCCGCTGAGCTACACCAGCCAGGGCATGGTGTTTCGTCTTTCTGTCCATGAGACCAAACATACGTTTATGTCATCAAATTTGTTGCTTTCTCCTTTATTGTATCTAAACTCTCATTCATGGTTCCAAAGTCTTTTTCTACACAGAGTGTATGGGAATTCAACTATTTCCGCCACTATTACTTGTATTTTAAAAATAAAAAAACCTCAGGTACGTCTCCGATCCGTTTATTTGTGCGTGGTATCGGGAACGGGGCTTTTCACACTTACTGGAAAAGTCGATCAGTGGTTTGGGGGCCAGATTTCCGCTGGAGCTGGGCTGCTTCTCTGGACCTTGTGACCCCATTTACGGGTCTGTGTGTTATTCCTACATCAAGAACACACGCTTCCAACACTGTACGGCTTTGCTGTAGGTTTCACCGGCTGGTACGACCACCCCTCCCTCGAGGAACTTTGTGTGCGGGGGTTTCCCGCAGTATGTGGTGTGAACGTCAGTATCGATTTGCTTAACTCTGGGGGGGGGGGAGCGTCTCGTCGTTTTATGGAGACCACATCAAATTGACCCACCGATGTGGGGAGAACCAAAACTGGCTGAGGTCCAGGAACCGTGGAGCGCAAGGAGTGTGTCCATCTGTGCCTTTTCCGTGGGGTTCGTGTAAGGCGTGCTTTCTAGTGTCACTCCCAAGTGGCTTTGGGTCTTGCTTGTTACATTTCCTCCGAACCCTGTTGCCTTCTCTGCGGCGAAGGTACACGGCCTTCCCTCCGAGACGAGACGCGCTCGCTGGCTGTTCCGCGGGCAGACCCGCGATTCCTCTCTGCACACCACCGTGCCGGGAACGTCTCTCGCTACGGTTCGTTCGACTACGAATCCTGCAGGATTTCCGAAGCACCCATCATGCTATTTGGAAGGGAGTCTGATTTTACGGTGTATTTTCCAGTTCTCACAAACCTAGCATTTTCTTTGGCGTAAAGGCATTAACTAACCCGTGCGGGAAGGTTCTGCAGCATCTCTGGTCACAGGGTTCTCCGAGGCACATTTTTTATCCAATTGAGAAGAAACCATCTGTTTCTAGGTTTTTTTCTTTTTTTTTAGTTCTTTTAGGATTTCTACCAAGGGACTTCCCCGGGCTCTCTAGAGTTGCTTCCATGATATTCCCTCTCAGGGCTACTTCGGTGGGGATGGTACGGATATGTTCCCCAGTTCCAAAACATCCCCGCCTCTCTGGCGTGGGCTTCTGGTGGGTATCAGGGTCTGTTTGCCGATATGGTATTCAGGGTATTTAAAATGAATACGCACTAGCCGCTGTGGGGTGTCGTTTGCTTTTATATGGGCTGATTTGATCAAGTTCAGGTGTAACCGATAGACGGGCTTCAGAAAGTGACTTGGGGACTGTCCTTCCCTTTTTAGTGCCCCGTGATGATTCGCGGGGCGCGGGCCTGTCTGCTCCCCGTGCGTTTGGGAGAATTTCTCTCTGAGGAGTATTCCCCCAAAAGCAAGACACTGTCTGATCCTGCCGCTTTGCGTGAGGTGGTTTCTTGAGCATTTTCTCCATTTCCGTGGTACAAATTGAAATGTGTACGCATTTCAATGTCTTCTGGGGTCAATTTGGCAAATCGTGTGTTTCTACGTCCCTCAGCATTTGGTCTAAACAGTCCAATTTATTTTCACGGGCATGTGGGAGGTGTTTAGGGCTCTGTAGTCTACGTTTTCTCATTACTCGGGGATGTATTTATTGATGAGAGAGAAAGAGAGGGGGGAAGAGAAACAGCGACGTGAGAGAGAAGCATGAGTCAGGGGTCTCCCCCCCCCCCCGCCATGTCCTGACCAGGAATCAAACCCGCAACGTTTGGGCTCACGGGATGACCCTCCTACCCTGGGGCCGACCGGCCAGGGGCAGTGAGCTGCCTTCTCAGAGGAGGCAGGGCCACAGGCTGCATCTCCGGTGTGTGATGCCAGTCCACTGGGCAATGGGCCCCTGTGCGTGCCTGCGTCCTCTCCCAAGAACAAGCCGGCCTGGGCGGGGGTGGCGGGGGGGAGCTGGGACGGCCTCACGCAGAAGAGCAGCGGTCCCCAGGGAGGATGCTGACCGCTTTGCAGGCCGGATGATGAAGAGGGAGTCTCAGTGAACAGAGCAGCTCCCGGGGGCGCATTGCAAGGAGCTTCCAGACGCCTCCATGGATGGACGGTCGCTCTCCGTGATCCAGGACCCCGGTGGGGGTGGGGAGGAGTTGCGACCCTGGATGTGGGTGATGGAGGTGGAGCTCGCTCCCTGAGACCTGGGGAGTGTTCCGGAAGGGCCCCAAGGACCCTGAAGCAGGGTCCAAAGTCTGGCAGGACATCTGTGCGCTGATGTGGGAACTCGTGGGTCGAGGGGAGCTGGTGGTGAGGGGGGGTCCCATTGCCTGAAAGAAAGCAGACGCCCGCTCGAGTGGGGACAGGGACAGCGTGGGCACCTCAGGAAGTTTCCCGAGTGTGGCCGACGGGACTGGCCGGGGGGACAGCGAGGCAGGGTTAGTAACGGCCAAGAGGCGAGAACCGTAAATGGGATCGCGGTGACCGGAGCCACGGGAGGGTGGGAGAGGCCTGGAAGGCGGCCGCCTGGTTGGCACCTGCTGGACGGACGGAGCTGCAAATGGATGCAAACGGTGTCTCGCTGCTGCTAGCCTGACTCCTTCCCAATTACAAACTGAAGCCTCACAGACCTGCTGCCCGCGGACTCCGAGGCCCCCACAAGCCTAAGTCACAGCGTGAAGGCAGAGCCCAAACACAGCCGTGTTTCCCTGCCTCCCACGACGTACACCAGCTCCCACCTGGAGGTGCCGCGGTCCCCCAGTTCCCACCAGCACGCCCCCCGCTCCCGTGCAAAGCGCCCCCTCGCCCCCCCCACAGGGGACGTCGGAAACCCCCTAAGGCTGACCCCTTTCCAAGTTACCAGCGAAGAAGGTTGGACACTTCTCACAAAACCCAGAAACACATTAATTTTTCAGAGGCCTGTGAGTCCAATTTGCTTCAAACTGCCCGGCCCGAGCAGGAGCCGGAGAACGTTCCGGCCGAAGCAGGCGTCTTGTCAGAGTCGGAAGGAGGTCAGACGTGGGCGGCATGCGGAGAAGCCGATGGCCGGGGGTCCTGGGGGCCGGGGGCCCGGCAGGGGCTGTGTCGAGTGGGCGCCCTCGGATCTGGGGTGCACAGGCCCTCAGCAGGACCCGGGGGTGCCAGGGCATCGGGGCCCAATCTTGTCCACCGTGCTTCTGGTCCTAGCATAGAATCTCATTGCCGGGAAGAAAGGGGGACCCTGGGCTCCCGCAGGGGCATCAGCAATTTTCCCCTCCCATTTCGGGAGAGAGATGCCGGGCGGGCTGGGGGGCAGCCCAAGGCAGGGACCGGAGGCCGGTTCCTGTGTAACCCGTGGAGCGGGCCCCGGTGGGACGTGAGTGCCCGGGGCGGCTCTCGCACGCTGAGCCCCCGAGTCTTCCTCCACGGTGTGTGGATCTCTGGCAGCGCTGACGCAGTGGCAGGGGCCCTCCCCAGGGGGCCTTTGGTTTGTCCTGAGCTTGAAACCCGCAGCTGGGATCTCGACCTCCGCGGTGGCCTCGGCCCCCAGAAACCCTTCGACGCCGTGGGTGAGGCAGGCGGACATCGTCACGGGGAGTCACGCCAATGTCCAGGATTCCCGGTGGCGGACGCTGCAGCAGGGAAACGCAGGGCCGGGGTCCTGCCTCACGCCCCTCTGTGCTGCTGGAGGTCAGCGTGGACTTTGAATCATTTTTCTTTTTCTTTTTTTTTTTTTTGGAATGTGGTATCCACCAGGTTCCACTGAGTCACCCAACGGCATTTGCTAGACTCACAATGTGCAAGTATCACCTCCAACTGGTTCCAGAACATTCTTGTCACCCGAAGGACACCTGTCTGCACAAACAGTCACCCCCATGGCCCTACCCCACCTCCTAAAAACCAGCCTTGAAAGGCCTGCTGTTGTCCGCACTGAGACTTGGCAGAGCGGAGGGCTCCTGGCCCCCAGGGGGCAGGGACGACCAGGCAGGCACAGACTTTATTTCTGCAGGGCCACGTCCGTTTGCACGACCTGGAACTGGGTGGGCAGCCCCCCAGAGCAGGGGCTTCAGCCTCGTGAGCCGGGTGGGCTGCCCCCAGCCTGGCCGGGTGGGCGCTCGGCACACACCCACCGTCTCTTCTGCAGATGCGCTCGGGGGTTTGCAGTCTCACCTCCAGCCACTGTCTTCATTTCCGGGGTGGCCGTGATGAAGGACAATTGGGGATTCAACCACACACATTCACTGTCTCCGTCCGACATGGAGACCCGGTGTCTGAGGTCTAGGTGTCCTGGGGTCGTGCTCCCTCCACAGGCTCCAGGGAGGGGCCTTCCCGCCTCTTCCAGCTCCTGGGGCTCCCCATGTCCCTGGGCTGGTGGCCGCGTCCCTTCCGTCTCTGCCTCCATCTCCACGTGCCGTCTCCTCCGTGTCTGCGTCTCCTCTTCCGTCCCTTCTCAGGACACTGTCGTTGGATGTAGGGCCACCCTGACCCAGGACGACCTCCTCTCAGATCCTTCCCTCATCCCACCTGCAAATGCCCTGTTTGCAGATCAGTCCCCATTCGCACCTTCTGGTGGACACGAATTTGGGGGACGCAGTACCACCCCATAGGGAAGTTGTTAGTGTCTGGCCTGGCGGGAGCTCTGTTACACGCCGTTCACGCGCAGGCAGACCTGGCGGCTTTGCTCCGGAATTTGTGGGTCACAGTCCTTTTATTGACACGAGGTTGAAATTCCTGGGTGAGCAGTGAAGGTTTTGGAAGGGGCCCCCCCGGCTTCCGGGACCACAGATGTTCTCAGGAAAGCGGTGTGGGAGCCGCGTGGAGACAGATGAGAACCAGATGAGACAGTGTTTCAGTGAGACAATGTTTCAATCCCACAGTGTTTCAGTGAGACAGTGTTTCACTGACACAATGTCTCAATGAAAAGCCTCAGCAGTGACCCGTTGAAGGGACATGGCCACATGCGTGGGTCCCGGCCAGGCCGGGACCTCAGGGACATCCCCGTGCTGGGCTGAACACCCGAGAGGGATGTTGTAAGTGACTCAGGGGCCGGGGAGTGAGGATCAGTCACACACGGTCAAGGCCCCTTTTATTGAGGTGTTTTTTGGTGGGAAGGTGCTGTTGGCCAGAGCCTTCCTGGGCCCTGCTGGACTGTTCCCAGCTGCCGCAGGGCGACACCCTTAGGGGACTCCTGACGTCTTCATGCCGACAGCGACGCACCTGTCCTGGGGCTTTTCCTGTGGTGGTTTTGGAACGGCCACATCCGGTCCTGCAGCGCGGGTTGGAGGGCGCTTGGGGCTTTCGTTTCAACGGGGGCGTGCGCTCCCTCTCTTTCTCTCTCTGTTTCGATTCCCCCAGTTTTCTGCATCCACGCCCTGTGAACTCTCTTTCTTTTTTGTTGACTTTCACTGGCTTTTTTTCCTGTTTGGGGCGGTACCGAGGTCCAGTAAAAATGTAAGGAGTACCACGTGGTGATTTCATGTACGGGCGTGCTGAAGTGACCGCCGGCAACCGAGCCATGAACGCACCCCTCACGTCCGCGTCTTTCCCCCCTTCCTTTCTCCCTCCCTCCCTAACTCCTTCTTCTTTGTTTTGTCTCTCTCTCTCTCCTTCCCGGCTCACTCTTCTTTCCCCTGACGTCCATCTGGGTTGCTGACAAGGCCAGTGTCCACATCCCTCCGGCTGCCGAGGCCAGGATTCCCTGTGTGGGTCCTCTGGATTCACGACCTCCTTCGCCCCCGGTGCCGGGCTCGCCGAGTCCTGGGGCCCCCGCTTCTCTGTGCTTGGCTCTCTGCTCCTTCCCCTCCAAGTTCGGCAGGGGTCATCTCCTGGGCATCAGGGGCCAGCAGGATGACTCCCTCACTGGACTGCCCACCCGCCGTGGCCAACCTTTTCTCTCTGAGTGCGCTGGGGCCGCACTGACCAAGGACCAGCAGCTGACGGTTTCGACACCGGAAGGTCCTGTTCTCGCAGCCCCGGAGAGCAGACGCCTGAGGTCCAGGTGTCGGCCTGGCTGCTCCTCCTCCTCGGGGCCCCAAGGGGAGGGCCTGCCCCAGCTTTCTCCCAGCTCCTGACGGCGGCTGGAAGTCCTCGGGGTTCCTCTGCTGACGGACGTGTCCCCCCAGCCCCTGCCTCTGGAGTTCTCTCGTGTGCCCGCCCGCCCACCCCTCTTCCCCTTCCGCCCTTTGCCTAAAAGCCCCAGGGACATTGGCTGTGGGCTCACCTGCCCCGGTATGACGTCACCTTCACCGATGACCCTGTTTTCAAAACCCGGCCTCCTGAGTCCTGGGGACTAGGACTTGGACCGGTGAATGGTGGGGTGGTGGTGGGGGGGACACGATTCTGTCCACAGCACTTGCACAAATCAGTGTGAACCTCCACTCACGCCCGAGCGCCTCGCACATCGCTGAGCGTGGTGGCAACCCTGTACCCACCTCGACTTCCGCACAGATGGCTGAGGGTGCGTGTCTGCTGCTCCGAGGGAAAGCCACGGGGGATACAGCAGAGGCGGCGCGGCGAGCACACTCCCTGAAGGACAAGTGACGCTCGTCAGGCACAAGACGGGCAGCCAAGGCCTCGTCGGCAGGTTGGCAGGAGATAGAAGTACGAGTGAGAAGAGACATGGAAGGTTCCAGTCTAAAGACGGCCATCTGCTGCCGTGAACCGGGCTGCCAGGACCCGGGTTCACCTGAGAACCCCCGGATGGGCCTGGAAAACGCGGGCACTTAGTCACTTGCAGGTCATTTAACTTCAAAGTGGACATCGGGCATCACGGAAAGGATCAGAAGGTACAGGTGTGTTCTGTGGAGGCCCCGCCAGCAAGAAAGTGCGGAAGATCAAAGGCTGTGCCTGGGCTGGTCTCCCGCCTCCGCGGAGCGGAGCCCCGACGCCTTCTGATCTTAATTGTGGTCAAAGGTGAGCTCCCCCAAGCGGGCGGCTGGCTCTCCGGGGGCTGCCCTGCTGTGCAGGGAGGTGGCGCTGCCCTCTCCCAGGGGGCCGGTGACACGCTGGGGGCGTCTTGACATTCCAGAGACGGTCTTTTGCATTTTGCAAGTTCAAAGTCTTTTTTTTAATTTTTATTCAGCAGAGCAAAATGTTGGCCGCGCTGATCACGCTGAAACAGCCAACTGGAGGCTGGCGGTGGCGGGTTAACTCCTGGGTCAGGCCACCCTGCTGGGAGGCCCCAAGGAGAGATGCCTGCCTCCTCCGTGACTCTGTTTGCTCATTGACACGGGGGCGCGGCCTCTCAGGGGCCGGTGTTGTGGGGTTGCTGTGAGGATTGGTCAAGAATATATTCTCGAAATAGAGCCTGAGATGCCCACCCATCCAGCCTCCCTCCATGCATCTGTCAATCATCCACCACCCATCCATCCATCTGTCATCCATCCCCCACCCATCCAGCCATTATTCTGGCATGCGTGTCCCGTGGCTGCTGAAACAAGCGGTCTCACACTGTGACCATCCCACGTCCAAAGCCCCCTGTGCTGGGTAAGAGGGCACGGCCATAGGGTCTGAGGATGAGGGTGCGGACGTGGTGGGGGCCCCCACGCCTCACCGTCGAAGGCCGTGCTCAGAGGGGTGGGGCACTTGGCCGTTGCCAGCACTGGGGACTGTTGGTCTGTGTGCCCCACAGGGCACAGGACAGGGGCGTGTTTGGGGACGTTATTTGGTCTCCACGCGGGGGCTGGGATGTGGAATCTTTGGGGGCATCACTGAACGCCCCACGGCACCAATGTGGTCTCTGTGCTTTTGACGTTTTTATGAGACTTCCCTCTTTTGACTCCAAATCATACATGAAGGCATTTCTAACATTTCCCTGGGGGTCTGGGGAAAGCAAATGCAATATATCTTGCTGTATGCAAGATACAGCGCCCCAAATAGAAAAAAAAAGTGGAAGACAGAATTTTGAAACAAGGGTGTATTTGGTTTAGCGGGTCCGTCATCCCGTGAATCCGCAGGTGTGAGCAGGGTGCCCCGCCTGAGTCCACCCCGTGGGACTCTCTCACCGTGGCAACTGTGAGGGAGACCTCCGATGACCTTGGGACAAAAAGGCATGACCTCAAGGCCTACAGGGTACCCCAGGGGCGGGCCTCAGGGGCGGTGAACCACCCTGCCCACAGCAGGAAGCCCATGCACACGACATATGACTGTGTGGACAGCTGACCGAGTGTGTGGCTGACGTTTGTACAGGCTGCTGTGTGTGGGCAGTGCCGTGCTGGACACGGAGCCACCCGGGTCTGGCCAGCATGTCCCAGTGAGGTTTTGTGCAGCGCCGCTGGGAGGGGATGTTGGATGTTCAGGGTCATTGCTCGCCCCTTGGGATGGGCAGAGTCCGGCCACAGGTGTCCAGCACGCCCGCTGGCTGGGGGCAGGTCTTACGGCTGAGCAGACGCTTGGGAGTTCCGCTCAGGGGGGAGTCCTTTCGGGCAGCAGAACCGCGGGGACCCCCCACCCCGATGGTGATGGGAGAGCAACGTGGTGGTGAGGGGGAGGGAAGTCTGGTTGTCTGTGCCCGGGGCCCCAGGGCAGCTCCGGATGCACAGGAGGGTGGGTGTCAACCGTGAACCGGTGGGGAGTTCTCCACCAAGGGCTGCCCCGCTCTGTGACCGTCCTGCCCCTCCCTTCTCAACTCATGCCCCTCAGAGGAAGTGAGGGCACCCAAGTGGACCAGGCGCCATCTTCGCTGCCAGTCCCGGGAGTGGGGACACTTCCGTGGGGACCGGAGTGGCAGGAAGGAGGAGCTCTCTCCACCCGTGGGTTGCTTGGAATGCTGTTGCCGAACACAGGTCTGTGGGATTTGGAGACTTGTTTTATTTATTCATTCATTTATTTTCAAAGATTTTATTTATTTATTTTTAGACCAAGGGGAAAGCAGAGAGAAAGAGAGAGAAACATCCATGTGTGGCTGCCTCTCGAGCACCCCCTACTGGGGACCTGGCCCGCAACCCAGGCATGTTCCCTGACGGGGAATTGAACCGGCGACCCTTTGGTTCCCAGGCCAGTGCTTAATCCACGGAACCACACCAGCCAGGGCTGGAAACTTGTTTTCAACCCTCCTCCTCCACCCTAGGGAACAGGTGGTCTGCTCACGTGTGGGCTGTGCCGTTCGCTGCGGAAACACTGGGGCGGAGCTGGTGAAACAGGGAGCCCGGAGGCAACGCTCAGATGCACTGGAGCCCCTCGGTGGGTGGGACACCCAGCCCGGCAGCGCCTCGGAGGGCGTCCACCCTGAACTTGGTCCGAGCAGGGTGGAGCCCGAGCACTCACCCCACTCGGCCCGGTCTCGATGACAGGCTGGGCCTGCGAGTCCCACTGGGACGACGTTGTCGCCACCCCTGGGGTGTGCACGGTATATCAGCCCCCGTCCCAGACGAGGAAGGGCAGGGGGCTGTCGGGGACCGAGGGGGCATGTGTCAGCGCATCTCACCCCTAGGGCTCTGTCCCCTGCCCTCTGCCCCTTCCTGGACGGCGCCTTTCTCATCCCGTGCTCTCTGCCAGGGATGTTCTTGGGGGCTGGCCCGACTCCCTCGCTCTTTGGCTCAAACCCGTGTGATTTCCGCTCTGGTTCACTGTTCCTCCCGAAGTTGGAAAGGGGAAGTCCCATGAGGCTGTCCAGCCTGCAGGACGCCCCTGTCCCCTGGCCTGGGGATGTCAGGCAGTGCTGTCGGTCACCCCCCAGGGGGTGGGCGGGGTGAGCGGGGCGGGCGGGGCGGGCGCCGGGTGGGACGAGGCTCAGCACCCCCGGTGCACGGGACACTCCCCCTCGAGCCTCACCAGCGTCAGGCATGGTCATGGGAGGCTGAAAATCCCTGTCAGCCCGAGACACCATCCCTCTGCTTGTCTGCATCCGCCTGTGTCTGTCTGTCTGTCTGTCCCTCTCTGGGCGGCAACCAATCGATCATTTATCTCTATCGTCTATCTTTCAGTCTTGACCTGTCTGCCTAGCGTTGTCTGTTTATCACAAACATCCATTTATCTACCACCATCTCTGAATCTACCTATTCCCTACCTATCCGTTATCTCTCTATTCATCTCTCTAGCCATCTACCCACCCAGCTAGCTCTCCANGTCTCTGTGCTTTTGACGTTTTTATGAGACTTCCCTCTTTTGACTCCAAATCATACATGAAGGCATTTCTAACATTTCCCTGGGGGTCTGGGGAAAGCAAATGCAATATATCTTGCTGTATGCAAGATACAGCGCCCCAAATAGAAAAAAAAAGTGGAAGACATAATTTTGAAACAAGGGTGTATTTGGTTTAGCGGGTCCATCATCCCGTGAATCAGCAGATGTGAGCAGGGTGCCCCGCCTGAGTCCACCCCGTGGGACTCTCTCACCGTGGCAACTGTGAGGGAGACCTCCGATGACCTTGGGACAAAAAGGCATGACCTCAAGGCCTACAGGGTACCCCAGGGGCGGGCCTCAGGGGCGGTGAACCACCCTGCCCACAGCAGGAAGCCCATGCACACGACATATGACTGTGTGGACAGCTGACCGAGTGTGTGGCTGACGTTTGTACAGGCTGCTGTGTGTGGGCAGTGCCGTGCTGGACACGGAGCCACCCGGGTCTGGCCAGCATGTCCCCGTGAGGTTTTGTGCAGCGCCGTTGGGGAGGGGATGTTGGACGTTCAGGGTCATTGCTCGCCCCTTGGGATGGGCAGAGTCCGGCCACAGGTGTCCAGCACGCCCGCTGGCTGGGGGCAGGTCTTACGGCTGAGCAGACGCTCGGGAGTTCCGCTCAGGGGGGAGTCCTTTCGGGCAGCAGAACCGTGGGGACCCCCCACCCCGATGGTGATGGGAGAGCAACGTGGTGGTGAGGGGGAGGGAAGTCCGGTTGTCTGTGCCCGGGGCCCCGGGGCAGCCTCGGATGCACAGGAGGGTGGGTGTCAACCGTGAACCGGTGGGGAGTTCTCCACCAAGGGCTGCCCCACTCTGTGACCGTCCTGCCCCTCCCTTCTCAACTCATGCCCCTCAGAGGAAGTGGGGGCACCCAAGTGGACCAGGCGCCATCTTTGCTGCCTGTCCCGGGAGTGGGGACACTTCCGTGGGGACCGGAGTGGCAGGAAGGAGGAGCTCTCTCCACCCGTGGGTTGCTTGGAATGCTGTTGCCGAACACAGGTCGTGGGATTTGGAGACTTGTTTTATTTATTCATTCCTTTATTTTCAAAGGTTTTATTTATTTATTTTGAGACCAAGGGGAAAGCAGGGAGAAAGAGAGAGAGAGAAACATCCATGTGTGGCTGCCTCTCGAGCACCCCCTACTGGGGACCTGGCCCGCAACCCAGGCATGTTCCCTGACTGGGAATTGAACCGGCGACCCTTTGGTTCACAGGCCAGTGCTTAATCCACTGAGCCACACCAGCCAGGGCTGGAAACTTGTTTTCAACCCTCCTCCTCCACCCTAGGGAACAGGTGGCCCGCTCACGTGTGGGCTGTGCCCGTCCGCTGCGGAAACACTGGGGCAGAGCTGGTGAAACAGGGAGCCCGGAGGCAACGACGCTCAGATGCACTGGAGCCCCTCAGTGGGTGGGACACCCAGCCCGGCAGCGCCTCGGAGGGCATCCACCCTGAACTTGGTCCGAGCAGGGTGGAGCCCGAGCACTCACCCCACTCGGCCGGGTCGTGATGACAGGCTGGGCCTGCGAGTCCCACTGGGCGTCCACCCCGCACGTGACGACGTCGTCGCCGCCCCCGGGGTGTGCACGGTATATCAGCCCCTGTCCCAGACGAGGAAGGGCAGGGGGCCGTCGGGGGACCGAGGGGGCGTGTGTCAGCGCATCTCACCCCTAGGGCTCTGTCCCCTGCCCTCTGCCCCTTCCTGGACGGCGCCTTTCTCATCCCGTGCTCGCTGCCAGGGATGTTCTTGGGGGCTGGCCCGACTCCCTCGCTCTTTGGCTCAAACCCGTGTGATTTCCGCTCTGGTTCACTGTTCCTCCCGAAGATGGAAAGGGGAAGTCCCGTGAGGCTGTCCAGCCTGCAGGACGCCCCTGTCCCCTGGCCTGGGGACGTCGGGCAGTGCTGTCGGTCACCCCCCAGGGGGCGGGCGGGGCGGGCGCCGGGTGGGACGAGGCTCAGCACCCCCGGTGCACGGGACACTCCCCCTCGAGCCTCACCAGCGTCAGGCATGGTCATGGGAGGCTGAAAATCCCTGTCGGCGTGAGACACCATCCCTCTGCTTGTCTGCATCCACCTGTGTCTGTCTGTCTGTCTGTCCCTCTCTGGGCGGCAACCAATCGATCATTTATCTCTATCGTCTATCTTTCAGTCTTGACTAGTCTGCCTAGCTCTGTCTGTTTATCACAAACATCCATTTATCTACCACGATCTCTGAATCTACCTATTCCCTACCTATCCGTTATCTATCTATTCATCTCTCTAGCCATCTACCCACCCAGCTAGCTCTCCAAGCTGGCTGCAGAGCACGCTAGGAGCCGGGGGACGCTTTCGGGAAGGTGCCACATCTCAGTGGGTGGCCGAGCCCCATAGGACACTGCATTCCTGGTCACGTCCATGGCCGTTGTCCGCGTAAGCCCAGTCAGCAACAGGGCCATCTGAGCTCCCCGCCCCGCACATGACCTCCCTTTTCTGTGCTTCTACCAGTGAATGCTGGTCACGGGGACGTCGATTTGTGGGGGCAATAAGGACACCTTTTTGGGGAGGATCTTTCTGATTCCCACAAATGCCTCAGTTTTTGTGACAGATGGGGACAGTCCAGCCCTACGTTCCCCACACGTGGGGCCTTGCGTGGGGAGGCATGGGAAAAGGGCGGAAGGCGTGTGGTGGAGAGAAGGAGAGGGCAGTGTGCGTGGAGGTGGAGGCCGGAGTTCCGGGACCCTTTCCCCTGCTGTAAAACCCAGGGTGGCGTGGGCGACCCGCTGGTGGCTCACTGCCCTGCAGACGAACTGTCCACTGGGACCCCGCCGCTGGGGAGGCCGGAGGACACAGGCGTTCTCTGTCCCGTCCTCGGAAGAGGTGTTTGTTTTCCCTCGGCGACGCCCCACGGCCCCTCCTGGCCCATTCCTTGGCCGTTGGGTAGGAACCTCGGAGGATGTTTAATTCCAATTCCGGCCGTCAGGGCGCAGTTCCAAACACAGGTGACAAGCTAAATACACACCGATCACCTCATTCGAATGAAGCCTGGCGGACGCTGGGGGGTGCAATGCCTGTGGCCGGGCCACACGGATGCGGCCGGCCGGCGGGGTCCCCCTCTGCAGAGCAATGTGGCCGCGGTGGCCCCGGTTCCCAGGGCCATGATTTCTCCTCCCTTGGGTGCTGGCTTGTCCAGCTTCCCGGGCCAGCTCCACTGACCAGTGTGCAGCTGTTTGCTCAGAGCAGCATCTTTCCTCACCGATACCTGCATCGGCATCGGCCCCCACTTGGGAATCTACCTATCTATCTATCGTCTGTCTAGGGTCCAGCTATCTATCTCCTGAACCACGTGTCTATTGATCTCTTATCGCTCATGCAAGGCCTGTGGTCCGTCTTCTTTACCAGGTGTCTATTGCCCTGTTAGCTGGCCTTTCTATGATATAATGTGTACCATCATCTAATGTCTCGCTTATCCATTGAGCTGTTACGTATCCATGTGTTGGCATCTGTGGTTTCTGGGACATCTATTGATCTGTCTATTTGTCTATCTGTGTGTCCATCTGTCTTCTTGCCCAGCGTCAGGGAAACACACAGGAAGGTCACAACCCAGTGGACGTGAACCAGCACCCCTGCCCCAGAACCTTGTTGTGAGTGCGTGCAGGGGCATTAATTTGGGTCCTCTGGGCCCAGCTTGCAGGATGCGGGGTGGGTCCAGCCCCCAGCCAGGAAGCCGAACCCCGGCTAGGATCTCTGCTCCTTCCTGGTGGCTCTTGGAGGAGTTTGGGGGCGGGGGGCACTGCAGACAGCCAGACAGCGGGCCCAGCCAAGCCGTGGGCTCTCAGCTTAGCCGTCCTCGCCATCCACGCCCCCGCCTGGCACGAACGTGGGCGCCCGGGTACCCCGCTGCTCGGAGGAGGAGAACCCCACATTCCGAGTGCGCCCACGGAGAAGGGGAGACCGAGAGGCCTGGCGCCGCCGAAGGCGTGGGACGCCGCCGCCACGCGGGCGCGGTACGCGGCGAGCGGCCGGCCACCCCGCCCCACGCGTGGGTGCCGTTTGCCCGCGGAGGCTGCAGAGTGAGCTTAACATTACAGACTTATTGGGGATTTAAGGCTTTCGTTAAATATGCCCCTCAAAAAAGTTTTCCCACTTTTTTGATACGCGGCTTTGGTTACCAGGCTGTTAATAAGCCCCGGGACGGGCCGCGCGGGGAGGAAGCTGTTGGCGTGTCAATTACGCGGGGCTGCATTTCTGTGCTCATTAGTATGCTTGGATGTCTCTAATTTACATCTAAATGTACCCACTAATTTTGATCCGATCATGTCAAAAGTGATAGCTGCTGTGCGGGAAGAGATGACGGGCCCAGCAGCAGGGATTGCCAGAGTGAGCAACCCTCAGGGCGATGATTTAATGCCGGAGTCAGCCGGGCTGTCAGCCTCGGAAGCCAAATTATGACACATTATGCCCGCGATGGACCCACACGTACGCGCCGCGGGGGGGCCGCCCCTGCGCCCAGAGTCCCCCCCCCCCCCGCCACTCCACGCGGCGCCCAGAGCCTCCCGCTCCCCCGGGGCCAAGCCACCCTGCCCCCTGCGTGCTCGCTGCCTGAGACAGGCTCCTCGAAGAGAGGGACTCGGGGCCTCGGCGGGGACGGCACGGCCTGGGGTGGGGTGGAGGGGGATGGTGGAAAGGATGGGCCGATCCCCGCCCCACCAAAAAGTCCGTTTCCATTGTATTTCCCTAGGAACTTTGGGTCAGCTGTTTGCAGGAAGGGCAAGTTGATGCCTCTCATGGGTGTGTGGATCTGAGTGTGTGACTGAGCGTTTGAGCTGTGGACATGTGTGCATATATGTGCACACAAATACATGCATGTACCCACGCGTCTGTGTGCAAGACCACATGTGCATGTGCCCCACGTGGATAAGCATGCATGGCTGCATGGCTGCATGGCTACCCTTGCGGGGGTGCATGCATGTACTTTCGCATATACATGTGAGTGCATGAATGCACATGCCTGCCTGTGTGTGCGCCCATGTGGATGCATGGAGGCATTGCATGTGTCTCTGTGTCTGGCTGTGCGCCTGGATGTTTGACTGAGCGTCCCCCCGTGCCTGGGCAGTGTCGGTCGCCCTCCCCTCTCCTGCAGGACCCCGAGCTCCCCCTGGCATGTGGCTGACGCCCCTCGTGGGGCTTGGCCGGGCCCCGCAGCCTCTCCCAGGCTGCCTCTTAGCTGTAGGGGATTTGTCTGTCAAGCCCGAGCGTGCGTGTGGCAGGAGCTGTTTATTTTCGTACCTCGTGCTGAACTCCTTTCGGGGAGGAGGAGGTGATGGACAGGACTGACACGCGGAGGTTTACGGCAGAGGCGGGAGTCCCCTGTCTTGGGGGCGGCAGGTTCGGGGTCCCTCGGTGCTCCCCGGTGGGGTGACGCACCCATCCCTCCTCGCTCCCGACTAGGGACCAGAGGCCGAGACGCAGGCTCCCTCTCCCTTCAGAGCCCTGGCTGGTCATCGGTCACCATCACGGTCTCATGGCGTCTCTGCACAGTTTCGCCTCAGAGCCCCTCCCCCTCCACGACGCCCGAGTCCAGAATTTCTGAGGGTGCCTGTTGCACAGGAAGGGTGAATGACCCCTGTCCCTCCATCGCGGGGGGGGGACAGAAAGCAGGGAAGAGCCTGTTGCAGGTCATCCTAGCGGGCGCACACACCCTTCCACAGAGTCCGGGGTCAGGGACAGTTTCCGACCTCGGGACCTTGAATGCCACCCTGCTCCGGGGTGGGAGGTGTCAGCCTGCAGGGCCCACGCCACACCCCCCCGGAGAAAACACCTTCAGCAAACACAGCGATTTCTCAGGAAGACTCTGCTCTGTTCACTCATTTTGTTCATTAGATCCCATGTATGAGGGAACTCACAAGAGCTCTGTCTTTCCCGGCATGAATTATTTCCCCGAGCGTCACACCCTCGAGGCCCGTAGACGCTGTCACGAATGGCAAGGCTTTCTTCTTTTTCACGACTGCGTCATGTTCCACCATGGGACCTTTTCACGCCGTGGTGTCCCAGGGCCTGCTCCCCTCACTTTGCTGTTGTAGAAATAAGCCCGCAATGGACAGAAAGCTGTGTACGTTCATTCAGAGGAGCGTTTTGGGCTTGTGCGGATACACATCCGAAAGCAGAAGCGCTGCCCGTCACGTAATGTTAGTTAAAAATTATGCTAGGCCCCTCCCGACTGTAACCTGGGGGTGTGAAGCCCAGCACAGGGCCTGTGGTCGGTAACAGGGTCCTGGCTAGGCCGGCTGCCCGGCGGGTCCTGGAATATCAGGGGGTCACTTTGTAAGTCATGCAGAAGAACTGTGCGCCCGCCACCGATACGGCACCGTCGAGAGTGTCTGCCGTAGCTGAAAAACACGGTGGAGATCTGTAAAACAAAACCCGACGAGGAAGACGGACGCTTGAGTACGGGCCCGTGACCACAGTGCCTGTTGGACGTGGGCGGTTTGGGGGTTTTGGTTCTTCTGACCATGCGGATCACCGTTGCCGGGGCGGCGGACTTTCATATTGAAAGAATGTCGTGACGATAATTTCCAAGGCGTGAGTGTCACGTTGGAACGTTTCGCTGCCCCACGAGGAGTTCGCTGCTCCGTTGAGGTGCGCGGCGGCACAGAATCGGGTGAGGTGTTTCTTGCCCTTTCTGCCCAGAGATGCGTAGGTTTGGGACACGCTGAGGCTGAGGAGAGGAAAACACTGTCTATGGAGTCCCCCCGATACGGAAGCCAGAATTTCTTTTCTTTTTTAAATGGTATTTCTTTATTTTTAGAGAGAGGGGAAGGGAGGGAGGAAGAGAGGGAGAGAAACATCCCTGGGTGGTTGCCTCTCGAGTGCCCCCTGCGGGGAACTGGCCCGCAACCCAGGCTGGTGCCCTGACTGGGAATGGAACCCGTGACCCTTGGGTTCCCAGGCCAGCCCTCAACCCACTGAGCCACACCAGCCAGTTTACAGGGTTACAGGTGGGGGCCTTGCGCGTGCAGAATGCCTGGGAAAGGTGGGCCAACACCGTGCACCGAGGACCAACCCTGTGCGTCTCACGCACCTTTTTTTCCCTGAGACGGAACCTGACGTCCTCAGTCCGCCCTTGGAGGACGCTGGCTGGTGGAGGCAGGCACCTCTGAGGGGGACGGGAGCACAGCTTTGAGAGCACCTCGCACAGCCCAGGACAGAAGGGGACCCACACCATCACCTGCTTCGGTACGCCCCCCCCCCATGGGCGCTGAGCTGTCCCACGTGGTCACAAAGGGCTTTATTGACATACAATTTCCACGCCACCCTGTCTTCCTGTGTAAAATGTTCAGTTCGATGGGTTTGGGGATATTTGCAGAATGATGCAGGCATCGCCACCGGCCCTGTTCGGACCCCACGAGGAAACACGGCCCCTTCGGTGGACATCCGGCCCCCCGGGTGACACCTGGGCACCTGCTCATCCGCGCTCTGTCTTTAGGGCAATGGCCTGTTCTGCCTGTTTGATGTCCAAGGTGGGTTTACATGTTTAATGCTGGGCGCTAACAGAGAGGACAGTATCTCATGGCATTGGGCATGACGTTCACATTGCAGGGAACGTGTGTCTGGAGGTACGCCCACCCCTCCACGTTCACGGGCTACGGCAGGACAGTGTACCACAGGACGTAAGGGAGCGAGGGCACTGCGCCCGAGACCCCGAGGTGTCCCGGCTACGCCCTGAAGCGTGACCCCCAACGTCCTACGCTGGAGCCCCGGCCCCCGGTGGAGACACTGGGAGTCGCTGTGACTCAGTGGCGTCCTGGGTTGGACACCGTCTGTCCTTATGACGAGAGACGGCTGAGCTCTCTGTCCCCAGCTGGGGCCTCGGGGTCCTGCTGCATGCACGAGGCCCCTGCCCGCGTCCTGGCCCTGACCTGGCAGGCGGGCTCCCTGCCCACCGGAGACGGGTAGCAGGTCTGAGGGACGTCGGTCACTCCCAGCACAAGGACATCCACACCGACGGTGATAATAACCGAGTGGCGATGACTCCATCACAGAACAACACCACACGCTGGACCCCCGGCCGGCGTCCCCCTCCCAGAGACTGGGGGCCCTGGGCTGGCTGCGTGTCACCTTCTGGAGATAAAGATGCCCCTTCGGCGTCACCGACAAGCCGCCTGGGTTAATGAGGTGCAGCTGCGGGCGGACCGCACTGTGATGAAATATGATGAGCCCGCTGTCCGGGTCCCGGTCTGTTTATTCATCTTCCGTGCGGCCGGCTCCTGGCCCTGCGTGGAGCGTGACTCCGGGGCCGGCAGCCGAGGGTGGGCCGAGCCTCTGTGTATCTGTGCGTCAATCTGAATTAGGCCGGTCAGACTCCCGGGGGTGGGGGAGTCTGCCCGCGGCGCGTCTCGGCGCGAGCTGGGACTTTTCCCGTGGGGCCGCCGTCAAAACTGTCCGATCTAAACCGGGTTGGCTTTTGAGAGGCGCCCACCGCTCGGAACAAAGGTGTCCTTGTCCTGGACCCTGGGGCGTCAAGCCTGGGTGCCAGTTGAGGGCACTTTGCAGGTTTTGATCCCCGGTTCCATGTGGGACGATTCTATGCACTCTTCGGGACACAATAGGGCCCATTGTGGGGACAAGGGTTGCTGTCCAGGGTCCCGGCCTCAGGCGGCAGCCTCCCAGAGCCGACCTGGTGAGCTTCGGGGGGGGGGGGCGCGGGGGGAGAAAAGAAAATCACCTTTCCCGGGAGGTGCCCCCGGGGGCGTGCGTCTCACCCTCGGAAAACGCTCGTCGTCAAGTCCCCGATTTTTCGAAGCAGATCAATGAGGGTCAACTTATTCCCATCGCAGAGAGAAAACGCAACCTCCTCCAAGGCAGCCACCTGCTCAGCAAACTCTTTCTCTTTTAACATTTACGTTCCTGTTATTTAAAAAAAAACAGGTTCCGTGGACCTACACAGACTGGGCATCGTACGGCAGACCGGGAGTCATTGGGATAAAGCTAATGATCATAAGAGGGGCGGACATTAGGGCAAAGGAAAGCCCAGGGCAGGAAAGATGAGGTGAAGCTGGAGCTGGGCCGGGCTCCCCAGGCGCAGATGCCGAGGTTTGGGGGTTCAGGGTGCAGAGCGGGGCCCGTTCAGGGCCGCTGGGAGCCGGCGTGAGCAGGGAGCAGGCCGTGTGGACCTGGGACCAGCTGGCGGGGGGCTGTGGGGTGTCCCTGTGTGCGTGGTCCCACACTGGGGTGATGGAGACCCAGCGTCTGGCCCCGCCTGGCCCAGAACCGGGGAGGGCGTGACTTTGGCCGTCTGCAGCAGGGACCGACCCTGGGGGACCAGGAAGCCGGGTGATGCCTCTGGAGCCCTGTCCTCGCAGCTGGGCAGGGCACGGCAGGGGCGCGAGGCAGGCACCACACAAGGCCGGGTGTGCACCCCTGGGTTCGGGCCTCGCTGGGGCCACAGGTGGGCCCTGTCTTCTCCGTGACGCTGTCCCCCGTGTGCGTGTACTACTGGACACCCGCTGGACCCTCTGCGCCTCTCCTCGGAAGTGTGTCTTTCACCTTCTCTCTGAGCGACGCTGTCCTGGGGACAAGTCTGTATTCGGGCTTCTGACCGAGACACTGGGTTTAGCCTCAAAACAGAAGACACACGTGTCCTTGTCACCGACGACTTTATTGGTCTGGAGGTGTCGAGGGTGCCGGCTCTGTCCCACGTGGCGGAGCGTCGATTTTCTCAGCGAATGCCTCGGTTGCCTCGCCGTCCAGTTTGGCTGGTCCGCCCGACCGTGGAGCACCGCTCAGCGAGAAATCTCGGGCACGAAACCTCACGGACGACTCCCGACACGTCCCATCGGTCTCGGCACCTTCTCCACACACTGCACAAACCTTTCTTTCTGCGTTTCAATTGCATTTTTATCTTCCTTGAAAGAATAAAGCACAATATGCTGAACACGGTGAGTATTTCCTTTCATCTTTTTTTTTAAAAAAAATGCATGCTGATATCTCAGCGGTCCCAACACAGTCTGACGCCGTTATTTTGGATGAACTTGAACACACGGAAGCCCTGTTAGAGGCATGTCAGGGGGGGATAAAAGCAAACGCCCTGTTTGGCCAGCCCGGGAGAATGAGACTCAGCCGCGAGAGACGGGCCGAGACTCACGGCGCTTCTGTGTGGCCGTGCTTTTCTCACCGGTGAGGGTTTCTTCCGGGGCGGGGGGCTGCTGCCGCCTGTGAGCTTGCTCAGGGGAGCCCCGGGGACCCCGGCTTCCGGGCTGCTGTCTGTCTTCGGGCGCTGCCTTCCTTCTGCCTTCGCGCTCTTGGCTTGTGGCCTTGCAGTGGTTTTCGGAGGTGCTGGGCCCCAGACACCGTGGTCTGCCCGTGGGCCGGGGACTGTCCGTCTTTTTCTGTTTGTGTGAGATGCCTGTGGACTCTTCTTCAAATGTTTGGCCGAGTCGCCAGGGGAACGGCGTCTGGGCTCAGAGGGTCCTCTGTGGGAAGTTTAGAAAACAGGACGTCCATTTCCGTGTTCGATGGAGAGCCAAGCACATTTTCTATTTTTTTTTTTTTGTATCGGTGTCGATGTCTCGTGGGTTACTCAGGACTTATCTGCTTCGTCTACATTTTCCAAGGTAGTGCCATCTGGGATTATCTTCAATATTTACAGCAAATCCGCCTCCTATTTTCCAGTTCCCTGTGCTGCTAACGTGTGCCTTTTTTCCCTTTCATCCGTCTCACCCACAGTGTATCCATTTTATTAGTGTTTTCATAAAACCAGCGTTCAGCGTTGTTGATGGTATTCTACGCTCGGTTTCTGTTTCATTCATTTCCGCTCCTCGAATCCTTGTTCTTTGGGTCGAGTTTGTTTCCCTATTTTTCTGACTTCGGAAGCTATGTTATTAGACCATGGGCTTTCGTTGTTTCCTTTTTAAAAATAGACATTGAAGCCGGACAGTAGACATGTTTCCATGTTATGTTATCGTCACTACTGCACTCAAATTGTTTTCTCGCTGGTCATCGGAACCTGTCTTTGACTCTTGGGCCGTTTAGAAGGATGTGGCTAAACTTCCCCACGCTTGGGGAGTGGGCTGCACAGCGTTTTGAAAAATGATTTCTGGCTTCATTTCCCCGGATACCAAGGGATAGTTCGTTTCTGGCGTACCTCTCCTCTGTGGGGTCCGTACTTGGATGCGTCATCACTCAGAATACGAGATCGTTGCTTGGAGAAGGACCCCCCTCCCGGACGCCTTCTCGCCAGAACCCCGTTTTGCTTCTGAACATTGATTCCTGCCTGGAACAATTCAGGAAATGAGGCACGGAGCGGTAGGCACATCACGGCGGACTCGGACCCTCGGTGACGACTCCGCTCGTTAGCGAGGCGTTCGCCCGCGGATGCCCGCCTCCGAGTGCGCTGGCTGAGCAGAGGAGGGAGCCGGGTCCGGCCGGGAGCCACGCGGGCCACGGGGCTTCTCATAAGCACACGAAAGCTGGCTGTGGTAACCGACGTGTTCCCCCCCCCCCACTTTTCACAACCAGCGCAGCCCCGAAGTACGGAAATTAGAAGGAAAGCCCGGCCCTTCCTCCGCTGTTCCCTTCCAGCTACAGCCCTGCCCTCGGCCTGGGCCGCGAATGGCAGACGCTTGGTGTCCGCACAGCCCAGCTCGGGAGGGGCCGGACCCTCCGGTCCAGACCACGCTCGGACAACGGCCCGTCTCGGTGACGGAGAGGCCGACGTGGCAGAGGGGGACAGGAAGCTGACGGACACGGTCCTACTGGTGGCCGACAGGCGTCGCTGGCGACGTGGGGGCTTCGGAATGGAAATGGGTCAAGACCAGCCTTCTGAGTGTGAATGGGCATTTTTAGAGTTTGAAAGGACTGGAGGAAAGTGGAAATGCTTAGGGGCGTGTCTTTTCACGAAGGCTGTCGGAGCAAAGCCCCACAGACGGGGCGGCTTCAACAACAGACGTTTCTCCCTCCCCGTCCTGCAGGCCGGAGGCCGACACCCAGGGGTGGGCAGGGCTGGCTCCCCCTGAGGCCTCTCTTTCCCGAGTGTGTGGACGGCCGTCTTCCCCCTGGGTCCTCACACGGGCGTCCCTCTGGGGGTGTCTGTGTCCCCATCTCCTCTTCTTACAAGGACCCCAGTCCTGTGGGACCAGGGCCGTCCCAGGGACCCCATTTCACCTTCGTCACCTGTTTAAAAAGTTCACCTCCAAATGCAGCCCCTTCCTGAGGTCCTGGGAATTAACCCATCACCCTCTGAATGGTGGATTTCGGAGGGAAACAGTGCAGTCAGTAACTGTGTGATCTTTCCCTTTGCGCCTTCTCCGATGAACACAGGGCAGGCCCGGGTCACCGTGGGCGGACTGAGCCACAGTGCCGGGAGCCCTGGGCCGGAGAAGCAGCGTTTGGGGACGCGGAAGGGCGTGTGGGGAGGCATTGGCGGGGGTCGGGGGGGCTGGGGGGCGCGGGTCTCTGCACACTCCTTCTCACGGCTCCCGGCCAGGGGGCGGTGTTGCCTTCCGAGCCCGGCTGTCTGCACCTCGGTGGCGGGAACGCGTGGTAATTGCCAGCGCTTTCGCCTGGGAGGGCTGCCATTCCGGCTCCATCAAAATTAGCTAAAAACCCGCGAGCCTGATTTATTGCATTTGCAAACGGTCGCGCTAAAAGGACGTAATTTCTCCTGAAAATGCCCCGTGCCGGCGAAACAGGAAGCCAATTAGGGGCCCGCGGATGATATATGGGCATTTTAACCAGCAGTTTACTTAATATCCCCATTAAACAAGACTCTTTGCATTAATCATTTCATTCTCCTCCAGTCTATAAGGTTCTTTAATTGCTGCTTAAATGAGGCCTGTGTTTCAGTCCAAATTCAATCTCGGGTCGGGAGAGAGAGATCTTATCCAGGGCTCAGCTGCCAGGAACTGTCAGATGCGATCTCGTAACTTCTCACCCCTCTCACAGGCTCGTTGCCCGTCGGCGAGATTGACGGGCACCGGGGCGCGCGGGGCGCGCGGGGTGGGCGTGCGCCCCCCGGCACGTGAGCGCGCGCGCGGCGGGGAGCGAGCGCGCCGCTGCGCGCGGGAGGGCAGCGACCCCGGGGCCGCGCCTGTCTCCTCTGTTCATCGTACTCGTTATGGCCGCGGATCCTGCCTGTTCCTTTCCTGACCAGTATCCGTGTAGTTATTCACACCTGAAACTCCCGACGGCTCTCGGGGCCCGGGACCTGTGGGCGGAGGCCCAGGGCTCCAGGGCGCGGTCGTGCTGGGCAGAGCCACCGCGCTGACTGTTGCTGGTTGCTGCGTCCGGGGATGCTGGGGGGCTGGACTCCTCCGTTACTTTTGCTGCTATAGGGGGAGGGTCCTGGGGTCTTGCCGCGCCCCCCTTCCCTGGGGCCTAGGTCTGCGTGGGCAGTAAGACCGTGAGAAAGAAAACGGGCAGCCGTGTGGGGTCGCCGCCGTGTGTGTGAGCCGAGCTCCCGGGGCACTCTGGAACGCGGTGGCCTCCTCCGTGGGTGGTCCGGCCCCACTCCCCGCATCCCAGGCCAGACATGCAAGACAAAGGCTATTTCCCCGGGGGCCTCCCATTTCTTCCTCTCTGTGCGATCTGGCACAAAGAACCCGCCCCGCCGCTCCCCCCCCCCCGCCCCCAGCCGCCTCCACGCCAGCCCTTGGGAACCCACCTCCAGGATAAGGGTGTGAAATGCATGCACATGTGTTGCTGAGATTGGAGCCGGCAGCTGGCGCGGCAAACCTCTGGCCGCCCCCAGGTTCCCTGACTCTGCCTTGGCCAAGGAGGGGCGCCTGCCTACACCTTTTGTTCCCTGGCCCTGCTCTCTGCCCCGGCCCAGGCCAGACGCCACCTGCTGGCGGAGACCCTGACCTGTCACAGGGACGCTGGAGGCCCCCCAGAGGGTTAGGCATAGGATTTCCGCCAAGAGGCACTGGTCGGTGGGCGTGTATACGGGTTGAAGAGAACTGGAAAGAACCAGTCGAAGAAAAACCTGCATGAACAGGCTCGTACCGGCTGCATTCACAACAGGCAGGAGGTGGATGCCACCCAAGTATCCGCCCACAGATGAATGGACGCACAGAACGGGCCCACCCACACACCCCGTGGAATACTACGCAGCCAGGAACAGGAGCGAGGCTCTGGCGCGGGCTGCCGCGTGGACGGAGCGTGAACACGGGAGGCTCCGTGAGAGACCCCAGACACTCACGGTCCCGTGGTGTGGATTCCGTGTGTGGGGACCGTCCAGAGCAGGCCAGTCCGCAGGGACGGAGACGGGGGTCGGTGGTGGTCAGGGGCTGAAGGAGAGGGAGGGGTGAGGAGACTGTGGTGGACCTACCATGGCTCACTGCGCCGTGGTTACAACGATAAAGTTCAAGTTCCAAAATTCACAGCGAATGTCCGCTCACGATGTTCTCGTTACCTCTGTTGGAGGCAGAGTGGCCCGCAGGGGCGGACCGTGTCCTGTCTGCGGGAGGGGTCTCTCTCCAGTCAGGCCCTCGGTTGCCGGCAGGGACTGTGACTTGGTGTGGGCTGACACACCTGCTGCAAGGCAGTGGCTCTCAGGCTCCGTCTGGAGTCCGCATTCCCGGGGCCACCCGCAGACACGAGTCCTCGCTGTTACTAAGTAGCAGCTCGCATCAGGGGCCCCCAGGGGGTGCTCGGGCTCCGCCCAGGGTCTCAGGGCCCGTGAACCTCGCAGGCGGGCGAACCGAGGCTGGGGTGTCCTGGGGTGGCCGATCTGATGCCTCCGAGGGAACCCTGGACCTGAAGCCAAAAGTGACACACTCAAGGGGTGTCGATCCTCGGAGGGGGGTTGTTCGGTGGGGCTCCTCAGAGGAGAGATTCTGCCAGACACAGACGCGTCAGCACGGCAAATTTGGGAAACTTCCAGATGTCCACGCACAGAAGGGAAATGCAGACGTCTTTTCTATTTTTTGGTGGGGGGGGGAGTGGTGGGATATAATCGATAGCACAGTTCATAATAGTTACTAACAACACATTATCGTGTCATAGTTCCTCAGAAGATGTTATATATATACCCTCGACCCTGACACAACGTGCTTTAAGCTACGTGGACACACAAATTCTTCAAGATAAACACTGTACATGCATTTCCCTTCCTTCCGATTTTCTTAATAGCGTTCGTTCTCTGGCTCACTTTGTTTTGTGAAGAGTGTATATAACGTACTAAACGCATGTCTGTTGACGGCTTGTGTGAACCCAGAGGCTGACTTCACCCGAGGCTGCGAGGAGTTAACATTCGGGGGGGGGGGGAGTCACCGCTGTGCGTGGATTTTTCTGCCGCGGGGGGGTTGTCCGCGGCCCTCACTCCCATGTCATGGAAGGGTCAGCCCCACTGTCAGCGATATGTCACAGAGCGTGTGCGTATCGTCACGTGCGTTAACAGCTAGCACACGCGTCCCAGAACTCCTGCCAGGAACGTGGCCACCGTGGAGCAGCGAGGTGGTGCACCGTGTCTCCCTGGAGCCGGAGGAGCCGGGAGGGAGGACACTTCCGTCTCTGCTCACCTGTGACGTCCCNTGTATAACGTACTAAACGCATGTCTGCTGACGGCTTGTGTGAACCCAGAGGCTGACTTCACCCGAGGCTGCGAGGGGTTAACATTCGGGGAGCGGGGGGAGTCACCGCTGTGCGTGGATTTTTCTGCCTCGGGGGGGTGTCCGCGGCCCTCACTCCCATGTCATGGAAGGGTCAGCCCCACTGTCAGCGATATGTCACAGAGCGTGTGCGTATCGTCACGTGCGTTAACAGCTAGCACACGCGTCCCAGAACTCCTGCCAGGAACGTGGCCACCGTGGAGCAGCGAGGTGGTGCACCGTGTCTCCCTGGAGCCGGAGGAGCCGGGAGGGAGGACACTTCCGTCTCTGCTCACCTGTGACGTCCCGACCCTGGACTCCAGGCCTGGTGGGGGGAGGGCGTAGACAGGGCTGCTTGCTTCCCTCTCTCAGAAACGAGGGCCCAGAGGGTATTCTATAAACTCTTGTCCTCGAAGGAATGAAGAAGTGCGTGACATTGGAACATTGGCAGGTAGGTCTTTCATTATTCTCGACACGCTCGGCAGAGCCCATGGAAAGCTATGATTTTGAAGAGAAAAGAAATAACGCCAAATCCGGCGACAACGCGTTTCAGCGCTCACAGCCTGGTGCTTTTGGCGCGTTCTCGGCTCTGTCAGGTTTCAGGGGAAAGAGGGAAGCTGGGGGAAACAGAAATGAGCGTGAATCACAGAAGACAGATCCCCGAAAGGCTGCCTGAAAGGCGTTTTGCCTTCGCGGAAGACACGGGATGGGTACTGCATTTACGGCGCCGTCTCGGCCCGATGATGCCGGGCCCTGAACGCGGCGGCTGGCTCCGGAAATTCCTTTCCCCAGTGCAGGTCTGACTTCGGGAAACGCCACTGTCCTTAATTTGAGGCAGCCCACAGGGAGCCCTGTAAGTGAGGCCCGGATTCCCCGGGATAACCGTCTGCGAAAGAAACGTCATGAGAAGCTGCTTTTTTGGCCCTGACTTCTTGAAACCAGGGGCTGCCTTCCGCACATGCCGCCTAGGTTTACCGTGTCTAGATGGCTCGGCAGAGCGTGCCGAGCCCCTCGCCGCGTACCTGGCGCCCACCTGGCGGGCGGGAGGCCGAGGGGTGAAGGGTAGTTGTGTGGGGGCTCGCTGGATGTCTTCGAGTGTGATCGAATTGGCTGATATCAGCAGTGGACTTAACATCAACCGCCAAAAAAGCGGAACGGAACGCAGACCGCCTTCTAATTACACGGTCTGCCTGCTTTTAGATTTACCGTTACCCTTTCGAGGAGCGATCGTCGTGCCTCGGATGGACCTCGCGGGCTACAAGACCGCCGCTATGCAAACCTGTATTATTATTATTGTCGTTATTGTTAGTATGATTATCCTTTCACCTTCCCTAACAGGAAGGCGAGGCTCTCTGGGCGCAGCGTGGCTGCCGCGTCCTGCCTCTGCCTTCCGCGGCCCTTTCCGACGAGGATTCCACAGCTTCGTTGTCAATCACCTCGTGCGTAGTTTCCCCAACTGCGTGTTGAAATGTCTCTGCGAGTGATGACTGGGAGCGTGGGGTTTTGAGGGGAGTTTTTCCTCCAAGCCCAGAGAACTACCGCAGGCGTCGGCACCGCTGCTGGGCCGCTTCGTGCGGCCTGTGTCTCTCTTGGTTGGGGGTCAAGGGACGGATGCCTCCCGGTGCAATGGTGTCGGGGGTGTCTGCAAATTCTCTCACAAGCTAGTGTGGCTGTTCACGCCCCACCCGTGGAGGGGAAAAACAGAGGCAAAAGAACGATCTTTTCGGCTGTGCCCCCATGGGGGCCATGCACCCTTCTCTTCGGGAGCAGCGTGTCTCCGAACGTGCGTGGGGTCCTCGCCTGGCCGGAGCCCCGAACAAGGGGACCATCAGCCCAGGAAGACGCCCCTGCAGAGGTGACCGCCGGATCGCCGTGCGGGAATCTGGTGCGTTAGAAGCACTGCCTGACTCGCCAAACCCGAGCGGGACACGGCAGCGAGATCGACCCTAGCCGGCAGCCTGTGAGCCAGGAAGGACCCACGGCTTCCCGTTCCCCGCTTTGCTTTAGGTAGAATTCCAGACAGGGGCTTCCAGGAAAAAACCCTCGAATGTCCCCCCCTGTCCCTGATGTGCGTCTGAGGTCGGGTCCCTCGGTGAGGGGCGCAGCCGGGGTCTGGGGAGGGCCAGAACTCTGCCCTCCAAAGTCACAGTTTCGAGGTTCTCGGGTGTGGCGTTTCTGCAGGAGGGGCAGTGGGGGGGGGCGTGTCATGTGCCCCCACTGGAGCAGCCCAGGGGGTCCCCCAGCTGTGGCCAGCGGTCAGCACCCCAGATGGGCAGCGGCCGGACTCTGCCTTCAACACGCTGTGGGTTATTGGCGGGTGCTTTCTGCTCACGGTCTGGGCTGAACTCTCGGCCTCTGAGACGGGAAATCACCTTCCCGTTCGCCGTTAAAGGAAGTGGGTGCCCTGCCCGTGTGGCTCATCCCCACGTAGGGGGATGACGACGAGGCTCCTAACCTGGGTGTCCTGGGGCCCGGCCGGCCTGGGACTCGCTCCGGGAGGGGACGAGTTCCCTGCCTTGGGGCTGCAGGACCGTCCCCAGCCTGGCTGGTCTCTCGTATTAGCGGGCAGCTCCGTTCCTTGTCACGCTTTCCCCGCGGCCCCCGCAGTTCCTGTCACCTGCGGGATGGCTCTGTGACGCTGGAGAGAGGGCTGTGCTGGGAAGGGCTGCAGGGGGCACCCGACGGTCCCACCCTGCTCAGCCGGGGTCACCCGTCCTTCTTGGTGTCCCTAACACAACCACACCTGTGAAATTGTGTTTATCAAACAGGGCCCCATAGAGAGTTTGGGGATTAGCCTGTGGGCCCGTTTAGGGGACCATTCTGCCCCTGCAGCACAGGGGGCCACCCTCCCCGAGAAGGTGGCCCGTGCACAGCACAGCTGGTTCCCTGCGGTCCCTGCCCCGACGGGCACGGGCGGAACTTGGAAGCCTCTTCCCCGGCGGCCGCGTGACCGCGCACCACCCGCCTCTGGGCTCCCCGCGGCTGCGTCATGCACGTGGTCCTTGTACATGCCTGCGTCACTCAAAACACACGGCTCTGTGTATCCAGAAAACACCCACCAAACCACAACCCTCAAAAGTAGATTCAATTATCTTCTTTTGCAAATGTACCAACGCCGTGCCTCCGACAGCTGGATGGATGGGTTTTATGAGACGGCCGCGGCCGGGCCCCGATGGGGTCGTGTTCCGCTTTTATGAGGTTGTGGGGCCCTCGGGGAGTTGGGAGTCCCTTCTCCTCATTGCCGACATCGATTCTCGCATTAGCGGGCTACATTGAATAATTAATACACTTCCCCTGATGGATGGCTGGTGCGTCCCGGGTATTAGGTTATCAATCACGACCCACTTGTTCTAACGTAATCATATTGAAAACATGTCAGGGGCTGTTTATCCGGAGGTGATGGGTGTGTGGGGGGGGCGTGGGTCTCGTCTCCAGGAGCCTGGTGGTGATGGACCAGCTCCTAGCCGGCACGGCCGCCCGCTTCCAGCCCGACAATTGCCCCGATTCCTTCACCGATTAGCAGCTGCTCAGCGACCTGCACACCCGCCGTGAAATGTAATCAAATTCCGAGGGGATGGCGCGTTATCAGGGGACCTTCGCTTCTCCTCCGAAGGGGACCGCATTCTCCTTAACTGGGAAGGCTGCCCCCCCTTCCCCCCCGGCCGTCAGGGTCCCGAGAGAGCGGTCTCGGGGTTTGCTTGCAGTGTGATCGACAGAATGACACCCGTCCTGCTTTCTCCTGCCTCGTGCTCGGATACAGCAAAGTGATACAGCAATTGCCAGTTCGTGGCCGGGCCTCCCCACCGGCCCCCAGGCTGACTGGGTTTCTGCGTGCAGTGAAATCGCTGTCATTCATTTCACGTACTGTGGGGCGCTGGTCCGCTCATTCCAGGCGTAGCTGGGATTCCGCAACCCAGAGGGTCAGCCCCTCCGAGGGGAGCATCTGTGGGTGACGTTCTTGTCTCTCTGTCAGTGTCCTGTCTCGGGGGTGTGGTCCCTGCAGATGAAGGTGAGTGTAGAGTCGGGGGGGGGGCCTGCTCACATGCAGACAGAGAATGAGAGAGGCAGAAACAGAGACAGAGAGAGAGAGAGAGGTTAAGTGTGTAACTGAGAGAGAGATCTGTCTTCTTCTGAGGACTCCAACCCCAATCTGGGGCCCCCGCCCTCCTGACCTCACGGAACCCCAGCCACCCCAATTTGACCAGGGTTCGCACGTAAATTTGGGGGACACGCACCCATCAAGTCTGTAAGACATTGAGGTTGGACGTGAAAGGAAGCGTAAGAAGCAGGCAGGTGTGCGAGGGGCGTGGCCTGAAGGTGGAGGTGTGGTGGCTACGAGGCAGGTCCACGGGTGAGGGGTGGAAATGCGGTCATTGTGGGCCTCGTGTGAGCTTCCTGGGGAGGCCGTGACCGCAGGCTGGGCCTTGAGCCCCCGTGCAGATGGGTGAGCACAAACACCAGTCCCAAAGCGGCCACAGCACTCGGCAATTCTGCTCCTATGTTTGGCTGCAGACGGAAAACGCAGACTCAAATGCAGCTACTGACGGGTGGGGAGCGGCCCCGGTGACTGTGGGCAGCTCTTGGTTAACGGGAGGAGGGGGCAGGCTGTCTCTTTCCCTCCGTGGTTTTCTCCTGGGTCGAGCCCACAGAGAGACTCCGGCATACAAGCACGGGGCTGCGGATCCCGGCAGGAATTCTGTGTGTGATGGGAAGAAGTTACCTGGAATGCGGGATGGGCACCCGCCCCACGGTGTGGGGGGGGGTGTGTGACGGGCCATGAGCAGCAGCCGGGACCCCAGCTCTTGTTGGGGTGTTGGTTTGCTCCACGACAAGATGCTGAGTCTGCGTGAACCCGTCCCACCGTTGCCGGTCCCCCGGAACCTTCTGCTTTTCCTGCTCAGAGGCCAAGGTGGCGGATGCGTGGCATCGGCTCTCAGCCAGCCCATGGGGCTGGACCCGTGATTCCTGGACTCTGGGGTCTTCTGGGGTGTTGTCCCTCACCCTGTCCTGGCTGCGTGTGGGAGACACACAGGACCGGAGCCCCTCGTGGGTGTCTGTCTCCAGACGCTGCTTCTGGAAGGACCCACGGTCCAGCTGACGGGCTGCTTCGTCCAAGCCTCCGTGGGGACCACCTCGCCCTCCTGGAGCTCAGCGGCTTCTGTCCACTCAGGTGGCCTCGTTTTCCTCATTTTTTTGTATCTGGTGACCATTCCCTCGTAGCTTGGACCCGGAGGCTACCCGGGCATTTATTATGCGGGGGCATTTCCAGGTCCTGGGCACTAAACCCCCCTCAGCAGGGGGCGCCACAGACGGCCGGTGCAACTAGAGTGGCTGCTGGGAGCAGAAGAAACAGGGGCCGCATGGAACACGAAAGCGCCGCACACCCAGGCACACAGGTGTGCGAGCGCGTGCACACCGGGGCGTTCTCGCCGTCCATCACTGAGGTGCGAGACAGGCGGCGTGTCCCCTCCCCACCCACGAGGTCGCCGGTGGCAAGGATGGCCCGTTAGCTGTGTCACCGTCCATCACTCCAGCCACGGTGACCGTGCACACGCCCAGCTCCCCTTCGGCGGCTTCGTCATCCCGAGCGGCCTGTCAGCGGCGTCATTCTCGGGGGATGCTGGGTGTGCAGGGCTCAGCTGGTGACCCCCGACCCCCGCGGTGGTGGGAACCTGCCTGGCAGGCAGAATCGGGGCGGGTTGCAGGGGGCACAATTGGCCAGACCTGCTTGGGGATGGTGATTACCCTTAACAGGCTCTGTCATGTTCGTGAGCACAGGGGTAGGAAGAGGGGGGGTGGTGGGGGGAGGTGAGAGCCCGGTGCAACTGGAATAACGACCCATTAGCATTCCTCCCAGCCCTGGTTTGGGGGGGGACGCAGCCCATGGCTCGGGCTGCCGCCACCCTCCTCCTGTTTACTGGGCGCCGTGTGGCCGTGTCGATCATTTCTGGGCCGTGTGGGTCGTTTCCAGGCTCGGAGAACGAAACAGACATGGAAGGGAGAAGGACCCGGACGCCCTGGGGGGGGGGGCGGGGTGCTGTGGGGCAGGGACGGGAGGTGCCCCCACCGCGTCTGCCCGCCCGCCGGCCGGGGAGTGGCCTCTGACTGTCACAGGTGAGCGGAATGAGTTCGGAAAGTCGGCATCAGTGTCTGGCAGGTGGAGAACGTCCCCTGAGGCACAATTTCTTTCGCAGTGAGCGCCGAGAGCCCCGAAGGGGCTTTGCGAGCCCACCCGAAGGGCGCGTGGGGACACTTACACGTGGGGTTTGATTCGCCCATCATTACGAATGTAGCCTGCGATCCTACTTCATCTCCACCTCCTGGAGAGCCCGGGACGCGGGCCCGAGGGCCCGTGGCCGGGGTGGGGGCGCCGGGGCCCCATGCGCCTCAGTGACGGAGGTCTTCACTGTCTCGTCACCATGGGAAATCAGCGTTGAATCCACAGAGGGGACGCTCGTGTGACGAGTGCTCCATGTGCCGATGGCTTTGGGCGCTGCAAAGAGAGGGCGGGGACGGGTCAGTTCGGCGGGGACAGGGGGACAGGAGCCCATTTCAGGCGAGGCCTCTGGAGGGTGGAGAGGGGGCCCAGAGGGTGTGTGAGGGACCCTGGGCCCTGCAGGGACAGACGGGAGCAGCACGCCTCTCCAACCCCTGGGCCCGCTCTTTGGGAACGAGTCGCTTGGACGGTTCACTCGGTCCCAGAAGAAGCAGCCGGGGGCACGGCGCCGGCCAGCACGTGAGACTCAGACCCGGGCCCACGTCAGGGAGGGAGCCTGGCGTGGTGGCGGGGAAGGGCGGAGTTCCCAGGCAAATGCATCCACTCCGTCGCTGCCTGGCCGGGCACAAGGCCTTTAAGCCCCCGTGTGGCCGCCACCCACACTCCCTCAGGGCCTGCGGTGTGTCGTGCGAGGAAGGGGTACTGCGCACAGGGTGTCCAGCTTTCCTGACGGTTTGAGTGGTCCCTCCGTTGAAGGTGTGTGGGGCAGAGGGGGGCAGAGGGGGGCAGCCAGGGCTCAGCCGAGGGTCTGGGGCTTTCCCGGGAGCTGCTCACCTCCGGGACCCCACACACCCACTTTCTGTTTCTGTGGGTGCCTTCGGGCAGCTTCTCCTTCCAACGTGGGGCTCCGTGGGGCGGAACCTCAAAAACGTGAGAGAGGCCACACACACACACACACACACACACACACACACACATACACACAGAGTCCCACGGTGTGGATTCCGTGTGTGTGAAACGTCCAGAGCAGGCAAACTCAAAGGAATGGGGGGGCGGTCAGTGGTCATCAGGGACTGGGGGAGGAGATGGGCTGACTCTTCGTGGAGGCCGGTTTCCTGGGGGGTGAGGAGAATGTTCTGGAACCAGACAGAAATGGCGGTTGCATGACATTGTGAAGGTACGGAATGCCATGAATCGTACGCTTTCCAGAGTGGCCTGTATGTGACGTCCATTTCAACACCCCCTAAAAAACACAGACAATGAGCACTGGGCGTTCCAGGCCCATTCACACTGCACCCTGAGTCAGAGCCCCATTCCTGTTCATGGCTGCGTAATATTCCACCGTGTCTGTGTGGGCCCGGTCTGTGCGTCTGTTTACCCACCGAGTCGCCTCCCGGCCCCCTTTCCTCTCTCCGTTAGGACTTACTGGAGGTCTGTGTCTTTGGTTTGTGGCCAAACGCCCGTCTTTATGCTGTTTCTCATTATTTTCACGATCGTTGTTCATCGCGGTGTTTTCCTCTGTGTGCTGAAATGTCATCTCCTCCCCCAAGGTTACCTGCTTGGGGAAGGGGAGGTGGCCGCCCCTGCAGGCGGGGTGGAGGGGGACCCTGCAGACAACTGGGGCGCTCTCTCCAGACTCATTCTTCAGTGAGACGAAATCCCTGCGATGACAGGGGCGCATTCATGTCCCTGCATCAGCCATCCGGTCACGACGAAGGTGGCGTCCTGGTGTTCCTGGGAAGGAGTTCACGTTCACCCCGTCTCCTTGGTCCTTCTGTGTCTTCCGTCCACCCCAGGGCGCTGGCTGAACAGGAAGCTCCTACGAGCTTTGGAGGTGGGGGCGGGAGCCTTTGTTACAAAGGACACTGTTCGTCTGAGGGACAGGAAAGGGCTGGAGCGGGGACCGTGCAGGTAGGGGCCAGCGTTGCTCTGAGGTCTGACCCGTGGACCGCCCGATCGACGGCTCTGCTGAACAGCCCTCATCAGTTCTCGTTTCGGGGGCTCCCCAGTCCCCCCCGTGTCCTCACCACGTCCCCCTGTTTCCCCGCGGCACAGGAAGAAAAGGCCGTCCGTTCCAGAAACACCCTTGGCGCTTTTACACGTCCCTACCCCACTCGCCGGCGTGGGGCACGTCCCAGGGGGCATGACACTGTTGCATTTCCACGCGGCCAAACTCCTTTTTCAAAAACCACCCGAGCTGCATCTGGGCGCTTTCTCATAGATTCTTTTCTGCTCCGCCGGCCACACAGCATCCGCCCACCTTTTCTTCCACGGGTTTCCCATTTTACATTTCACAGTCAGGTCTTCAATTCTACAGGGCGTGCCCTCCCTCCCCAGGAACCGGCATGATGGGACCTCCAGGGACAGAAATTTGTGGTTTTTGAAAATGTTTGCTTGGAAGTTGGCGGGAAGGAGGTGCCCACATTCCCTGTTCCCCGGGGTAGATACGCAGATGTACCCACAGCAGGGACACCCACACACAGGGCACGTGGGATGGTCCACGGCAGGCACGCGGAGGAGGAAATGCTGGGCAGTCCCCCCGGGGGGCGGGGGCTGGGAGGAGGTGGCCAAGCACCCACGGAGGGGCCGCAGGAGGAGGACACAGAGTCTCCGGCGCCCCAGGCCCAGCTGCATTTGAACACAACCCACAGACAGAAAGGCAGGCTGCCCCCTGCACTGTAGGGCCCTGTGAACCGTGTGAGGTTCAAGGTCGGCCTGTCCACTGCCAGGCCACGGAGCAAGGACTGCCGTTCTCCTGAGAGCCGTGGCGTCCAGGGTTCCCGGCCGATGGACAGACGGAGATGAGAATGTCCAGCTTCCCCAGAGTTGCAGGAATGGTCCGCAGTGCCGAGGCCTTACTGTGTCTTTCGGGGACCCCGAGTGACTGGGAGCTAAGCTGTGAGAAGCGGACCCACTGGGCGTCCACCTCGCCTGGTCTTCACGGTGCTTCCCGGGCCCCAGCCAGGTGGGCAGGGCGGGACCTCGGTAGCGGTCGGGGGTGTGGAGGTTAACAGCCAAGAAGTGCGCGGTCCTGCAAGGTGCCATGAAGCGCTGCCCTGAGGGAGGGAGGTGTTTTATATTTTAAATGTTCCTGGGATGTATATAAAGTCTATTGAATATTTACAGATCTATATCGAACCACTTTTATTGTGGAAGGGAGTCAGACTGTGCTCGGCACCCACTGGCCGGGTCCTTTTCCTCGTAGGTCACGCTGAGCGGGAACCGTGGCAGAGCAAGGAGCGGGGGGCCGCCCCCTCTCTCCCCCGGGGACACGGGACGCCGAGCCACGAGGTTGTGTCCAGTCTCTGCATCCACTCGGTTCTCCAGGGACACAGACCCAAGGGGACCAGGACACGGCCGTCGGGTGGCTGGGACCCGAGAGACACACCTGAAGCCCCGGGTGTGTCCTGGGGGCTCCCCTTCCCACGGGGCACTGCCCTCGAATGCCCAGAACTGTTCCCCGTCCTTCTGTCCTCCCCACCACATACTGCTGCGAAGACAGCACACAGGCCCGAGTTCTGCCGTGTGTGTGTGCATGGGTGTGTCTGTGCGTGAGACACACCTGCCCCGGTCCTGTCTGTTCCGCTCTTGGGCGCCCGCCTTCCATCCCGCCGACTTGCGGGGAAAAGGAACCCAACGCCACGGGGCGACGCCTTCCCCTCCCGGGCCTTGCTTTGCAGGGCTGGTGGCTGGTACTCAGCACACCCAGCTGCGGGGGGTGTCGCCTGCAATGGCAGGTTGTGGTCCTGGAGCCCGGGCCCCCTCCGTGGTTCAGAGGTCAGGGACACCGGCCGCTGTCTGTGGAGGCGGCAGCCCTCGGGGTGGGGGGCACCCGTGGGTGCTTCCGAGGATCCACGCACCTTCGTGAGCATCCGCATCCCGCCGCGGGGAGGAACGCTGAGGAGCAACTCACGGCAAAGACAGAAAAAGAAAAACAAGGAGAAGAAAGAGGAGGAGGAAGAATCCTGATTGAAACCAGTTGCCTAAGAGGCAGCTGGGGCTGTTCCTGCTGCCGCCATGGGTGGTGACAGGCTCCTGGGAACATGGCCTGATGGCGGACGGGGGCCGCGAGGTCAGCTTTGGGCTCCCAGGCCGGCCGGGGGCTGCAGGCTGAGGTGGTGTGGCTGGGTCCGCACTGGCCTCGGGGGGTGGGGGGGGCGCCCCCGCGCCCACCTGCCTGCCCGAGTCTGAGTTTGTCCTTCTGCCCCCTCGTGTGTGAGGTGTGTGTGTGCACAGACATTGTGTACAAACGTTAGACGGAGACATTGTATATACATATGTAGAGACGTCGTAATAGAGTTATTATATGTAAACATTATACACAGACATTGTAGATGAGTATCACATATAAACAGTGTACCTAGTTACTGTACGCAGAACTGTATACAGGCAGTGTTTGTAGGCATTCTATGGACATTTATATAGACATTAGATACGGGCGCTCCATCCAGACATTATACACACACTTTCTAAAGCCATTGTGCATAAATGTTATATATAGACATTGCTGCTACGTGTTTTCTCGGTGTAACTAGGCACACATAAATAGGCACACACATACATGTGTGTATACGTGTGGGAGGCCCTGCAGGGCACACACATTGAACACCGGGGTGTTTTGGAGCCACGGGTGAGTGGTCAGTCGGGCTTGTCCCTGCGGACCTGCAGGGGGGTGGTGCCCAGGTGTGTGTGTGTCAGGGACACTCCCGGCCAGGTTTCAGAGGGGACTCCCTTGTCCCCACCCCAGTCGGGGCGCAGAGGGTGGAGGCCTCTGCCGGCTGGTAACCTGCACCTCCCGCAGCTGTGACTGGGCCACTGGGCCTCCAGGGAAGGCTGGTGCCGTCTGGCCTTCCGACAGGGGCCGGGGGACCCCGGGCCACACCTGGCAGGCTCTGGCTGATGCGTATGCCCAGGCTTTGCCTCGTGGCCCCTGTGGGTGGGGAGACACCACACCCGTGACTTCACGGGGTTCACGGGGCCCCCAGTCGGTGGCTGGCCTGGCCCCTCGTGCCTGGGAGGTCTGCGCAGGGCGTTTCCCTGCCGTGTCCGCCGACCTCTGCATCTGGGCCCACGCTGCAGGTGAGCGTTTGTCCTGCTCGCAGACTGGGGAAGAGGACGGACAGACGGTCTCTCCTCTGCCCAGAAGCAGCCCTCCGTCCTTCCTGGGGGTGAGCGCCACGCAGAGCCCAAGCGGGGGCCGGCAACCCTGTGTTTCTCTTGCACAAACTGGGGAGGACGTCGCCCCGTGTGCAGCGTGGGCCAGTGGGCCAGCTCCGTGACTCCGGCAGCGGGATGAATTCCACCAGCGCTCGGTTAATTTTAACAGCAGTTTTAGATCTCAGGTGAGGTTCTGACTCATTCCCCCCCCCCCCGCAAGCAATGACCCAATTCCACTAAGGCTGTTTGTTCAATAATCGCTTCTTTCTCTTTTTGGTTACCTTTGAACAATTGCTTATCGTATGTAAAGTGCTCGTGCACACAAAGACATCCCTGGTGTCTTCCCATCTGTTCCTTCTTTTTCCAATTCCACGCTGTCCTAATTATTGTCGCTTTAAAATAAAGTGTGTTTTACCCGTTGAATGGATAAAGTCTCTCATCATCAATCTGGCAGGACGCACAGACAAAAGATTTCTTAGCGATTCTCACAGACTCATTTTTCCACACGAGTTTGAGACTGATTTTTGCCAACGTTTAAAAGAACTCTGCTTGGGTGTCATTGGAACCATATCGGGCTTAAGCGGTAATTATTAAAGAACCAGCGTCTTCGTCCTGTTTCGGCTCCCTTTCCGGGGACTCGGTCTGTCTGTCTGTGGGTTCCAAGTGCCCTTTTGTCTTTCTGTCTCTCAATAAAACTGGTTTATGGGCTCCACGCTCACCCCGTTGAGCAGATGGACCGGCATTTTCCATCTCTGCAGCTCCGGTGAAGGGCGTCGTGTCCTTGGATATTTTGTCACTACTCAGGGCTACCGCGTAGCAACCCACTGCGTTGGGGGCTTTATCTTGGATCTAGGTCCCTCGTTCCCTCTGCTTCTGGCCGGGATCATTTCGCGGACTCACGCTCTTGGGTTTTCATCGGCAGTCTGTCCTGATCCCGTGCAGACGAGGTGCTTCGAAAGAGAGTTGGCGTCACTCGAACAAGAGACCTTCAGGGGGAAGACGGTAAAACTTTACACGAGATGTTCTCCTTGGAAAAACACTGACTCCTAAGGGCGCTTGTGACGGAAGCCTTTTAGGGGGGGACTTTTTAAAAAATCCTCCCTCAAAGGCATGTTGACATTTTGACAGAAAGGAACGGGGAAGAGAGAGCGGGAGAGGCAGATGGGAGTCAGCAACATCCATCGGTAGCCTGCCTCCTTCCCCGACTGGGGATCAAACTCACGACCTAGGTCACCTGCCCCGATCGGCTCCCGCCAACCCAGCCACCTGGCCAGGGCTGGGGCCAGCTCTCTAAAAGAAATTGTCATCGCCCTGTTTGTCTCCTGACCGTGCCTTCCTGCCCGGGGCTGCTCCTTGCCTGGCAGAGACACCCCAGTCCGTGAACGGGCCCTTTTCCTCCAGATGCTGGGGTTCAGGAAGAGGGGGGCCGCTGCGGGGACGAAGGAGGCAGATGGCACGCGCTTTCAGTGTTGTGCTTCTCAGGTCCTCGGCTGTGGCTGCTGGCCTCTGTTACACAGAGGCCCCTCCCACCCGTCCCCACACCCCGGCAGACACCCGAACCCAGGGTCACTGCTGCACACCCCAATGTACTGCGTTTTGATTCCACAAACACAGTGAGGATGAACTTTCATTTATAAATCCGGGGCGGTAGGAACTGACCACAGTAACTGATAACAAGAGACAGCAAGTTCTGGGGATGTGACCAAGGAAGGAAGATGAGGGCGACAGGCACAGAAGCACCGTGAATGCTCAATAGTCGATCCCATCACCCGGGGGGGCTGGCCACGCAGTGACTCTCGGGCAGATCCGGGGAAAAGGGAAGATGCGTGTCGTGGGCGGGACGGAGTGGGGTGGCCCCTGGTTTCCTCCCCTGACTCAGAAGGGCGCACGCACCAAGCAAAACCTACGAGTTGCCCCTTGCTGGAATTTTCCGTTTGGTATTTACGGGCCGTGGCGGACCGCAGGTCACTGAAACCTGGAAAGCGAATCGGTGGAGGAGGGCAGAGCCCGGCTGTGTGCAAACAGATGCAGGAGACGTGTGCATGAAAGACGATGCTGAGTTTCGATAAAACTTTATTTACAACAACAAAGCTGGGGGCCGGAGTTGGCACAAGGAGGGACGGTGGGCTCCAGTCCTTGCCTCTCGCAGGAAGCCTTTCAGCCCAGCAGCTGCCAGACACCGGGGCACACCCAGCAAACACTGACCCCCAGGGGACCTGCAGACCCACTGCGGGGTCCACACGGAGGCCGAATCCTTAGCTGGGGAGCAAAGGCGTGTGAGTTCAGTAGTTCGGTTGTGCCGGGTGCAGACCGTCCCGGCCTTGGATTCCCCCCACGTGGGCTGTTCCCAGGGGAAATTCAGAACTATCCATCAGAACCTGCAGGTGAGCCTCAGAAGGTTCTGGAAGCAGGTACGCGCGTCCCTGCAGGGAGACAGGAATCCTTCTCGGGCCTCTGAGGTCTCTAAGCAGGGCAGCCGGAAGTCCCAGGTACGCCTCAGGCGGGAAACCCTCTGGCAAATAGCCGTGCGTGAAAGGAAAACGAACCCAAAGTTCTGGGGAGAGTTGGTTCTGCGAGATCCCAGACCCAGAGTCTCAGAGCAGGTGTCAGCGGCCCTCCGATCAGGTCTTTGATCTGTGATGGTCACTTCAGGAAACGTCCATCACCCCTCCTGGGTGTACTGGTCAACGGCGTCGGACCCAAAGAGGATGTCCCCCGGGTTGGGGGGGCGTCCCCCCAAATTCCGCAGCCCCGAGACCATGGGAAGGGGATGTGCCCCCCAGCCCTCGGGGGTCCCCAGCATCCGATGAGTTTCCTCTTCCACGAGGCTTGGCTGACTTCTTTCATATTTTCTGTCACCGTGAGCTTCTTCGGCAAGAAGGCCGATGAGCAGAAACCGCCGTCATGCGAGCCAGAGCCAGCCAGGCTCCAGGGTCTTCTTTAAATTCCCCCTGAACTTGGGTTGCCTCCTCGTGTTCCCCGGAATCCAGGTCAATCACAGCGTAGTTTCGCGGAGACGAGGGGCGGGCCGCAGCTGGGCAAGGGATCCGCCCGCCGCTGGGAAGTCTTCCTCTGGTTTCTCTCTGCCAAGGCTCTCTCTACCTGGGGATCAAGCTTCAGGTTTCCGCCCTCATTAGGAAAAGCAGGACCGGAGGGAGGCCGTCTGGCCGTCGGAACCAGGCCTCGGAGGGCTGGCCGAATGCTTCCCGCGATTTAAATAATTAATCCGCCACCTTGAGCTCCACATGCAAAAATTAAAAAAAATAATAAAGAGATGGAGAACCCGCGGTGGGGCTGCCTCTGTGGTGGGGACCCAGGCGGGCCCTTTGTCATGCTAAGAGCGCCTTTGTCAACCCTGGTCCCTCCCACCGCCTGCCCCCAGGAAGGAGCCTCGGAGGGAAGGGAGTCTGGGGCAGGACAGACCTCCGTTTAATGGAGTTTAATCCCCTTAATCCGGGCTAGATCGGCTGTCCCCGGGTGCAGATCTGATCCCCCCCGAGCAGCGGCGGAAGCCGGGGCCTCAGGAAAATGCGGACAGCAACGCCGCGGTCCCCTCGGCAGGCTCGGCATTGTGTTCGGCTGCCCGGCGGCTTCCCGGAGCCCCCTGGCGCACGCAGGCAGCCACACGAAATGGAAATCAGCTGCCAATCCCGCGTCCCCGGAGGGGGCGGCCAGGCCTGAGGGGACCCGGCCTTCCTTCCCCTCGGCGATCTGCAGAGCAGGGCCCTGCTGCCGTGCGGGGCCCGGGTAGGAGTCTTTGTGAGGCGGGCGGCGGCCTGTGTCCAGCCGTCCAGCCTTGCCGGGATCCAAGCTAGGCCTTTCCGGTTCGTCCACTAGAATTGCAGAAACCAGGCTGCTGCCTCCCTGCGCCGGGCGTGAAGAGAGTCCAAGGCGCTCATTCGATGACTTGGCCGGAAAGCAAAGTGACATTAAAGAGGCCCAGCCAGGTGGCACGTCCCGGGCTGCAGGGGGCCAGGCTGCCCCGTGGCGCCCCATGGGGCTGTTTGGGGGCCGTCTGGGGGCCGCAGGAGGGTCCCTGCAGCTTCCTGCAGCTCGGTTTGCTTCCACATGGGTGCTGAGGGGAAGGAGAAGGGGGTGGGGTTTCGGGGACAGGAGAGGGGGCAGCCGGGTCCTGGGGACACTCTGCTCTGTGGGCCGCGTCTGTGTGTCCCAGGATGTTCCGTGTGTGTGTGTGTGTGTGTGTGTGTGTGTGTGAGAGAGCAGAGGCCAAGGTGTCGAGGTGCAGAAGGACACACGGCACAGCTGCGCTGGGCACGGGAGCCCAACACGGGACACACACATGTCACACCCTGCAGTGTCCTGTGCGTGTGAAGAGGAGCTCACTGGGATCATGCCTGTGCCTGGAAGTCGGGGCGCACACACAGGCTGTAACACACATAGGTGTGCAACACTAGGAGCACACAGACGGACATGCGTGTCCCCACACGGGGCACAGGCAGACACACAGACACACCACACACACAAATACTATGCATCACACTCATGGTATACACACATAGGCAAACATACACCATACAGCAGACATCACACACAACATACCATAAACATACAGCACACACAGTGACATGCAGACACAGTGCACATGTCACACACACACACACTGGACATGGAACCATGACAGGCACCACACGGATGCCACCCACAGGGCGTGCCCCCCACGTGCCAACTCCTCGCCCCAGCAACAGGCCCCGTTCATTCCCTCCCATGGTGGTTTTGTCAGAAGTGTGTTCTCGTCATCTGGACACGCTCCTGTCCTTGCCAAGGGCGTCGCTGCGTCACTGATACCCGGGGGTGTCTGTCTAGCCCCAGTGGACGAACGGACGGGGCCATCAGTGCTCCGAGGATACATGTGTGCTGACTGGACAGGACGACGTCCCCACAGGGCGGGCTACAGTGGGGAGACCCAGGTCATCACACCCGTTCCCAGCTGTGGACCCTCGGCTGCTGGCCCCCCCGCCCCCCCTGGGGTGTGTGCTATCTCTGGACACAGTGGGGGTTCCAGGCACATCGATGCCACCTGGGCAGGTCGCCGCACGACTCAGCGGTTCTGGCTTCACCGCATTCCCCACAGCCGGTTGGAGGTGGGGGTCCACAACTCACAGGTGGGGCCCACATTGCCTGTGTCCACCCTGTGCCCTGCTGGACGCCTTCCCATGGGGCTGCCCGTTGGGCCTTCCAGGGAGAATCTCCACCCAGGTGTGCTCCTAGAAGAAGGGACAGTGCCTGGTGGGCTTCTGGGCCAGGGGGACAGCCAGGGGGACAGCCGGGGGTGAGATGACCCAGGGCCTCCTGGTTGTGAGGGACAGCCAGCGACACGCAGGGTCATGGTGGGGAGCAGGGGCGAGTGTTCCCGACCTTCTGTGTCCAGCCACCTGCGGACTGTCACTTGTCACTCAGAAGGTCAGTGGCCTCCCACCGTGGACACTGCCACCTGCAGGCCACCGGTGCTCTGGGGGCGGGTGTTCTCTGTCGGCCCCCCACGTCCATCCTGCCCGATGCAACAGCAGACAGTGACGTCCACTTGCTTATCCTTGTGTGGGAGGCTGAATAATGTCCCCCAAGACCTCGCATCCTGATCCCTGCATGGAGACAGAGGAGTGTCCCCAAAGGGACAGACGGTACGAGACCGTTCTGTGCACCTTGTGGGGACACGTGCCTCGCGGAGAAAGTCACCCCTGCTCAGCATTCTGAGCTCCACAAGCCCCCTGGGGACCTCTGGGGCCTGGAAGCCCTCCTTCATGGGGACCTCCAGACAAATCCGGACCCAGATCGGGAGGGATGGGGATCCCTCCCACCAGCCCTGCCGAACGCTCTGCACCCCAGCCGGACTCAGCAGAAGCGACTCCCCCTCTGCCCCGGGTCCCCAGAGGACTGGCCCCGGGCGGTGGTCACTCTGGAGTTTGCGGCTGGACACGCAGGCTGGACAGAGCAGGCGTGGGCTCCCTGGTGCCGAATACCAGGAAGGCACACCATTCAATCAGGTCCGTGTTACCTCCCCGTGGCATCGCGCTGCTCCCTGAAATTGCCTTTTATTCCAATTATAGATTTCTAGGGAGAAATCGTTTGATAATAGAATAATATTTGCCCGTCCCGTCCCTCGGAGGGTGATTATGAATGTTTAATGAGACGCTGAACTTGGAGCGGCGGCCGGACTCTCTCCGAAGTGAGGTGCTGTGTAAATTAATAATGGGGATAAATTATGCAGCCTCATTGTGTAAGAAGCAAAAAAAAAAAAAAAATCAATCGGGATACTTTCCACGGCCGCCGATCTATTTTATATTCAGGGCCTCCGAGGTAATTAATTAAGTTACGCCCGGTATTTAAAAAAAACAAACAAACATGTCAGCTTTTTTCAAGTTTCCTTTTTCCTGCACAAAAAAAGCCCAGGATTCCCATGGGAATGGGTCCCCCTCCCCCCCGTTCTGATTGAAATGTGGCATTTTCTGATGAGAGTAGCTGTGCTGATTAGAAGGAAGTTGGGTTAAGTCCCAAGGGGTGACCTGTTCGGCGTCCGGCCACTGGAATGGCTTTGGGAAACGCCAGAGAGGTCGCGGCTGGTTTGCGAGTTGGCCGGAGGGGGGTGGGGGCTGGAGCCTGTTCTGCCCCCAAGTGCCCCGGGGGGCTGCCTCCCCTGGTCTCTGTTTTCTCCCCGAGCCCCGCGTGCGCCCTGGCGTCAGGGAGGAAGAAGGACAGTGGGATGCAGCCCCGAGTGTGCCTTCCTCCTTGTGCAGTATGGACAGGGAGAAGGAAGCCCCGTGTGCAGGACGGCGATTTCCCGGGACGCTTTGGGGAGGGNGGGTGACCTGATCGGCGTCCGGCCACTGGAATGGCTTTGGGAAACGCCAGAGAGGTCGCGGCTGGTTTGGGAGTTGGCCGGAGGGGGGTGGGGGCTGGAGCCTGTTCTGCCCCCAGGTGCCCCGGGGGGCTGCCTCCCCTGGTCTCTGTTTTCTCCCCGAGCCCCGCGTGCGCCCTGGCGTCAGGGAGGAAGAAGGACAGTGGGATGCAGCCCCGAGTGTGCCTTCCTCCTTGTGCAGTATGGACAGGGAGAAGGAAGCCCCGTGTGCAGGACGGCGATTTCCCGGGACGCTTTGGGGAGGGGTGGCAGGTCACGTGTCTCGTTCCATCTGGTAACTCCAATTTTAAGTCTAAGTCCCTTTTCTGTCTGCACTGTTTTACTTCTGGCTGCGGACGGTGGCTGTGATGGCCGGGTGAGCAGCAGCCATATTGCCACCTTGAGGAGACACAGGGGTCACCGGGAACGACTTGGTGTTTTCGTGGTGCCCGGCTGAGGAGGCCCCCTTGCGCCTGAGGACCTCGGTCCCGGTTTCCATGGCACCTGTTGGCCAGATCTGTCTTCTTTTATTGGCACCTCATTCCGCTTTTTTCTTCTTTTTTCAAAAAGCAGTTTTGAATGAAAGGAGAGAAGGAGAGGTTTGAACAGCTACCACAAGACATCCGTTAAGATCATCAGCACCGAACTGGGCACATGCTGAAGCCGGTCAGGACGTTTCGTAGCCGAATGTCCCCCTCTCTGAGTTGGCCCTGAGGACTCGGATTCTCTGACACAGTCAGGAATGGCAGCCCCCACCCCTCCGCTCTCCACGAGAACGTTTCTGTGGAATCATAGATTTAAAAGAAAAAATCCTGCATGGTGCTGCACCCTGCACTCTGCAGCGGCCTTTGTAGGAGGCTTTGTCCACCGCCTGCTCTGAGCAGTCAGGACGGTGTCCCACGGTGGCTGGGCACCCGTGTCACCCAGAGCAGACACCTGCAGCCACTGGGATGCCAGGGAACTGTGGCATTCGAAATAATAGTCATAATAATAACAGTAATAATAATAACGATAATAATGAGAAGAAGGGCTGTCACCAAGGTGGGGCAGTGAGGTGTGTTTTGCCCCCGGAAGGCATGAAATGCTGAGTGAGTGTGGGGTGCACCCGAAAGCAGGGTAACCGTGTCTCAACTACACTTTCCAAAATGTCTATGGAGTCGGCCTGGGCGGGGCAGACATTGCAAACGTACCTATCAGACTCCCACGCACACAGACACCCCTACTTCACGAGATAAACGTCCTTCTAATGCCCCGAAGAGAACAGAGATGGCCCTTCCGACTGCATGAAATCACAGGGCTTTGTCCTGGCAGGTGGGCTCCTGGTTTTTATTTTTCTGCGGTTTGCAGAGAACAGCTGGACTGCGAGGCTGCCGATCTGGGTTCTGGGGCCAAGTTCAGGCACGGATGGGCTCTGGCTGTCCCCTCGCGCTCGATGACGGGGGTGCCGATGGGTTCAGGTTGTTTTCCGGGACGTTCAAGACCAGCCATGTCCCTCCTGTCTCTCGGTCTCCACGTGGCTCCTCTTCTGTCACTTCCAAGGGCACTGTCATGGGACGCAGGGCCACCCTGACGCAGGACGCCCTCCTCTCCCATCCGTCGCCAAGTCTCATCTGCAAACCCCCTGTTTCCATGAGGCCTTGTTCCCAGGCTTCCAGGGAGATGAATGTGGGGCCACCGCTGGCCAGCACAGTCCCTGAAAGTGGCAGGAAGGACCCCCGTCCCCCGACAGCTGCTGGTGAAGAACAAACACAGGGTTTTCAGCCTGGGGCTGCTCTGGGCGGGCCAGTCTGCTGGGTCCCTGCAGAGAGCAGAGGGCACCTGTCAATCATGTTGATGAGCAGGTTCCAGAGCCAGTGCCTGGGAGTCTTGCAGGGGGGACAACATGCTGAGTTCACGAGAACCAGAAGGTGGAAACAAACCAAGGGTCCACCCACAGAGAAATGGATGCACAGAATGGGGACCACCCACACACCCTGTGGAATATGACGCAGCCAGGAACAGGAGCGAGGCTCTGACCCAGGCTGCATCGTGGACGGGCCTGGAACACAGGAGGCTCCATGAGAGACACCAGACATACCCACAGTCCCATGGGGTGGATTCTGTACATGTGGGAAACATCCAGAGCAGGCCAGAGGGACAGAGAGGGGGTCCGTGGTGGTCCGGGGCTGGGGGAGCGAGTGCGGGGTGACTGCTGATGGGGACAGGCCTGCTTTGGGGGTGACGGGATGTTTGAACGTGACAGAGGTGGCGGTTGGAAGCACCCAAATGCACGCCCTCACTGGGTGAACGGTATGAAGGACATCTCGGCGAAGCCATGCCACGAACGTGCCAACTTCAGCTCTGGAGCCGGACCGAGGTCCAGGCCCAGCCACACAGGCCTGGCAGGACGGCCACCGAGCTGTGGACTCTGGGGGCCGAGGAAGCGAACGCGTGGACAGCGTCCCAGCGATGAGGCTGCCGTCTGCATGGTTGGAGCGCCAAACTCGCGTGTGGAAAGCACCCCATTCGCTTGGGAACGGCCCCTGTTTGATTCCAGGGACCCCGAGAAGCCCGGGTGCCCCCCCCCCCCCACGCACACCGAGAGGGCGTCTTTGCGGTACATTTACGAGGGTGATGTTTGTTCGTCAACATCCGCGGCTCTCAGCTGGGTCTTTTCTGTGCGGGTGTATTTTGGACGCGTTTCCAAGCCCTGACGATGCTTCCCAGGAAAGTGGCCGCCCGTAGGTGGTTTTTCCAGCGTTCGGCCCATGAAGGGCAGAGCTCCCACCGAGCGGCTGGTCCACAGATTCCCCGGTGACGGCAGCTGCTGTTACCTGAGCTACAGAGGCAAAGTGGGTGGGTGCACACGGGGCCCGTGCTAGCCCTGCCGTGCACGTGGTTGCATGTTTTATTTTTAGATGTTTAATAATAATGATGATGGTGACTCTCACCCGAGAACCTGCTGAATTGGTTTGAGAGATCGCGGAGTGGAGAGAGGGAGAAAGAAACGTGGATGGGAGAGAGAGAGAGAGAGAGAGAGAGAGACAACGATCGGTCGCCTCTCGAACGCACCCTGACTGGGAATCGAACCTGCAACGTTCCTGTGCACGGGATGACGTGCCAACCCACCGAGCCACCCAGGCAGGGCTGGTTTGGGGTTTTTTAAGAAGCAGGGGTTTTAATGCTGCAAGTTCACGGAAGGATGGGCTGCTTTTCGAGCTCCCGCCTCCGGCACCGATGTGCCTGTCCCCTCTGCCGCTCCCTGGAAAGCGGCGATTCGATCGGGTCCCCTCTGCAGGGACCAGGACGGGGGCTGGGTCCCCGTCCCCAGCCTGTGCAGGTGTCTGAGATCCCCAGGGGACAGCCGTGACCTGCAGGGGGGCAGCGGAAAGACCTCCACAGACCTCCACGGGACCAGCTGCTACCAGCTCCCCGGAGGGGGGAAATTGAATTCAATTCAATGAAAGGTGGCTGTGACATCGGGTGCCGCGGGAATGGTGTCGCATGAGTTGCAGGCAGGGCCCAGGGAGGAGCGGGTCGCTGGCCACTCGAATGGGGCTGGGGTGGGGGCGATACACCCACCACGCGGCAGCCTGGGCTCCGTGAGGGAGTACAGCTGCCCGCCCCTTACGGGGTGTGTCAGGGGCATCTGCCTGGGGTCACTTTTTAGTTTTCACGTTTCCGATGCTCACTTGAGAGTCCGTCTATTGATCGGAGATGGAGAGACGGACAGAGAAACATCCATCAGTTGCGCACTGTACGTGCCTCGACTGGGACTCGAACCCGCCCCCTTTCCGAGTAGGAGATGACGTTCCACACAAGCCAGCCACGCGGCCAGGATGACCCATATGCGTTCCCGAGGCAAAACGCCCCCGCGTGGGTTTCCTACTTTTGTATTTCCAGAGACCGGGGTGACATGCCCGTCACACAGCCGTCTCTCAGCTGCGATTTTGAAGAAACGCAGGAGGGGGAATCCCTTGGAGGATTTGTACCTGCTCGTGCGTGCAGTCAACGAAGCCAAGTTTTCTTTTAACATTTCATTCAATGCATGGAGGCCACAGGGATTAACAGAACCACACGAGGCTCGAGGGCGCGCCTCTGCGATGCCGGGTCTGTGTGTTGTGCCGTATGCCCCCCCCGCCCCCCGCCAAACCGTGGCCGCCTGCTGGGCCCCCTCCACGCCCCACCGCCCCCCAGTCACCACCCCACCACCTCTGGTCTGTGTCTCTGCATCCCAGCTTCGTATCCCAAATATGAGTGACCTTTTTTCCATCTGCCTTGTTTCACTCAGCGTGATGTTCTCAAGGCCCGTCCACGTCGTCCCAGATGGCACTGTTTCGCCTTTGCTCCTGGCGGCGCGGCGTTCCATGGCGTGGCCACGGGCCACGGCTTCTTATCTAGGGCCCCGTCGAGGACGCGTGCCTTGTCCCCACGTCTCGGCCACTGGGAGTAACGCCACGGTGCGTCACGTTTGGGAGGACATTAGGTCCTGAAGGTGGCTGATGGGAAGGCGGGGGGTGGTGGGCGCACGGTGCAAGGCACAGACCTGGCATCGCACCCGTTTGGTCCTTTCGGTGGAATCGGGGTCCCCCCACCCCGGGGCGAGCAGGGCCCTGCTGCAGCTTCGGGGTGAGTGGTGGGTTTCCGGGTCCAGGCGTCCAGAAGCGTGGGGCGAGGCGGCAGGAACGGGCGGCCTGGGTCACCGCCGTCCTCTGCGGTCCCGCGTCCTGGACCAGTGCCAGCTCCTCCGGTGGACGCTTGTGATCTGGCCGGTGTCTGGGTCCCCGAGAAAGACCCTCCGGGCAGGGGCACTGGTTCTTGGGAGCCCTGTCCTCAGACTTGGGTGCACAGAGTGTGCCCTGCCTCGCCCCGGGGGACGTGATTAACAATCCAGGGCTGGACTCGGGGCCCTCCTTGAAGGAGTCTGGGTCCCCAGCCGCAAGCCACCTGGGCCATGATGTCCCTCCTGCTACTCGTCACCCTGCTGAACCCACCCCACCCCGGTGCCCGCTGTCGGCCAAAGTGCAGGCCCCGCTTCCCACCCCCGACATCTACCCCTGAAGGCTGAGCTGCGATTTAGGGGGTCTGGTTTTGGGGGGTGAGGGGACACGTCCTCTGGACCTTCGCGTCACCCATCGGTGGGGGGTTTCCGTCCCTGGCGGGCCCCCTCGAGGCGCGTGCATGCCCCGGACAGCAGACTGGGTACGTGGCCAGAGAAGGAGGCGAGTTCACACCACCTCAGGGTCGGAAGCACGGGGCGGCCGAGAAGGCGGCTTACTTCTTCTGGAAACGCCGGCGCCGAATTGTAATTACAGTTCACCCTGCACGGCCCAGAGAAGAAGGTGTTTGCTCGGCGTGTGGCTGCTATAAATGTAATGGGAATGTCGACACCAGCCGTGGGGGCGGGGAGCTGGCCTGCGAGGGGGTCCCTCGCCCCGGGGCCGGCTCCCGGTGTGGGACGCGTGGGCCCTCCTGGGAGCCCAGGGCCTGCCCCCCGAACTGCTCTGTGCCTGCTGTGAGCGCCTGCCGGCGTTTCTTCCAAAACGAGCTCCCAGCAAATGAACGTGGAACAGATTCCTGCAGACAAACCTGGTTTGTGCGAAGCCCGGGAGCGGGGAGGTGCCGGGCACCGCGGGGTGGTGCTCATTACCTGGATGATTTGCAAGCTGCCTTGCCATCACGGATGCGTGTGGGGAAAGGGTGAGAATGCAGGCGAGGAACGGGAGGCCTCCCCCGCCGCCTGGGCGGGCGGGTCTCGCGCGGAAGGACGCGGCCTCCCGGGGCCCCAGGGCTGCCCGCCGTGGCCACGTCACCCGGCACCCGGCCCGGCAGCCCGGCCCCCCGCGCCCGGCTGTCTGGGCCGGGAACCCACCGGAAGGGCTGGGCGCCCCCCGAGACGCATAGCTGTGCCCTGCGCGCTCTGCCAACTGACTTGCGGCTTGCGGGTCTCAGGCCCGGCCCCCACGACGCTGTTCCCGGTGACCGCGGAGAACATTCCTGTCCTATTTCTGGGCCGGTGGTGCATTTTTTGCTCCAGCAAAACCCTTTGAATTTTGCCCCATGGTTTGCGTCCTGATAGCTCTTCGCCCCCCCGAAGCGGGCCTGGGGGGCATCGTCTGCCGGTGGGGCCCGGGGCAGTCGGGGCGGTTCTCCGAACCCTGTCTGAGTGTAGCTGTCACCCAGGACGGCGGGTGGGCGGCTGGGAGGGGAACTAGGGTGAACAGCAGGGCTGACGCCTGGAGGGAGTTATTTAAAATTGTTTGTTAAGAAAAAAAAACATTGGCTTCCATTCTCCACCGACGGAGGCTGTTCCAACCCAAACCAAGGAGTGTGACCCTGGAAGACAGCGTGCCCCAGGCCCTGCTGTACGCCCGTGACCTGGGGAAGGGACTCTAAGGTGGACCCCAGGGAGGCCGCAGAGCCCGGCACCCTAAATAAAATCAAGTCCCCCGACCGGGCCAGCTCGGCGATAGTCCCGGACGCGTGTCTTTGACCGGACAGAATCGCCGAGTCCTGGTGCATAAATCTGGTCCTGGTGAAACTCAAACCAGGGAGGGTGGATGGATGGGCATGACTGCTGGAGTTGTGAGCTGGGGATTTCCTCGTGACCTTCTTCTGGCTTCCAGGATGGGGGGGGGGAGGGGGGACGCCTGGGTGGGGCCCAGGGACAGGGGAAGAACAAGAACCCTCTTTCCTTCCTCTGCATGGCCCGTCTGCTTGCACGTGATTGAAAAACACATCCAGGACTGGCAACCCCCCCACCCAAATTCTGCTAGGGGACTGGAAGCATTTCTGAGCAATTATACATATATATATATATATATATATATTTTTTTTTTTTTTCTCTTTCGTTTTCTGAAAAGTGATGGGAAAGCTGCCGGTAGGTTCCTTCAGTCGGAGTAACACGTGAAGAAAAGTTTATTCTGGGCCAAGTCTGTAGGCGAGGGTTACACCTATAAAATAGTTGCCAACCAGGTCATTAGTTTAAGTGAAGAAGCGGAAACGTGAAGAAATAAAGAGGACATGAGTGGCGGTGTTTTGACTTTGTTGGAGTGCAGGACGTGGGGATAATTCCTGGCTCGTGTTTTGCTTCGTACAGACCTATGAAACAGACGCTCAGTAATGGGGGGGCCGCACACACTTCAGGGTGATCAGGGGGCGGGGCAACATGGTCTTAGTCCCCAGATTCACTTTTTGGGCACGCAAAGGACGCTCTCGGGCCCCCGTGCAGCCAAGGGACTTTGGCCAAGGGTCAAGGCCTCTTTTCCTGGTTTCACGTCCTTCTTAAACGGAGTTGACCAGAGTGACCTTCGTTCACACCACCAACTCCAGTCCCAGCGGGGCGTGCGTGGGAGGGTCCCCGGGCCTCCCTGAGAAAGGCGCGCAGGCTGGGGGGCTTCACACGGCGGAAACGGGTCCCTTCACCTCCCCGGAGAATGGACATCCGAGCTCCAACGAGGACGGACACGCTCCGGCCCCCTGACAGCTGCCGGGATTAATACACACCACAGACTGGCAGGCTTGGGCGGGATACAAGCTTTTTCAGGTTTTGCTCGTGGCTGCGGAGCTGACTCTGGGCGCAGGGCGCAGGCAGGGTGTCTGGAGGCCATGAAGTGGACAAACGTAGGAGCTGCTAGGTTTCGACGGGGGAGAGGGAGCGGGCCCTCTCTACGCCTTTTTTGTGAGCAACCAGGCCCCTGGTCTGCCTGAGCTGCCCACCGCCGCTCCAAAGCCCTACCTCCTCACACCCCGGCAACTTGGGGGCAGGGGCTTGAACCTACAGAGTTTGGGGACAGACACACATCCAGTCCATGCAAACGCCTCTGGGGGGTTGTGTGCCGACCACATGGGGACCGGGACGTGGGCGCGTTTGAGATGGTTACTCAGCCGCCGCAGGTGCCTCTGTCTACACGAGTCCCGTGATGCCAGTACGAAAGTCACGGGAAAAATCCTCAGAAGCTGGTGTGTGCCGTGGGAGTGATCATCGACAGGTGTGTGCAGCTAAGGATGAATGGCGATGATTCCTCTGATGGCGATGTACGTGTGGACTCGAGGTTTTGAGGTTCAGGAGCGGGGAGACGACGGGACTGGGTGAGGGTTCTAGGTGCAGAAACACAGAAATGGGGACCGGTTGCAGGGCCACGCACCTGCACGCACCGTTCCCAGCACAGGTGCGGGACGGGTCGGACATGCCTGTGCCCCAGGGGTGAGGGGGGTCTGCTCCCCAGTGGTCTCGGAGCTGTGTGGGTCAGGGTGGCCCTGCGTCCAATGACAGTGTCCTGAGAAGGGACAGAGGAGCAGACGCAGACACGGAGGAGAAGCCACGTGGAGACAGAGGTAGAGACCGGAGGGACGTGGCCACCAGCCTGGGGACGCCTGGAGCCCCAGGAGCTGGAAGAGGCGGGAAGGCCCCTCCCTGGAGCCTGTGAAGGGAGCTCTGGCCCCGGGACCCCTGGACCTCAGACACCTGGTCTCCAGGACGGGGGAGGATGAATGTCTGTGGTTTAAGGACCCATTTGTTACGGCCGCATCAGCACACCGCTGCCCCGTGGGGGTAAGTGCTGCCTCAATTGTGGCGAACACTCTGGGGCCCGAAGGAGATGCACGAAAGTTGGGAGTAGACGCCTGAGCCCTCGCTTCCAGGAAGAATTCACAGAAAGCCTCCGGTCCAGGGGGACTCGGGGAGACCCAGGCGGAGCCCCAGGCAGGGCGGCCGCCCCTGGGTTTCCTGTGGAGAAGGAGCTGGGAGCAGTCGGGACTGAGGAGGCCAGTGGGCGGCAGGGTGGTGGAGAAGCAGCAGGAAGCCTGTCCGCGGGGCCGGGAGTGTGGCGTGGGGCAGGGGGGAGACCTGGGAGCCACAACACACTGGCTGAGGCTCTGCCTTCCGCCCCTGGTGTCTAAAGCAGGGCAGGTGCCCCCGTGCAAGGCAGGGCATTGGGGGCAGGCAGGGGGACCCCCAGCTCTGGGTGCATGGGGAGACGGGGTGGGAGCAGGAACCCATCGGGGTCATAGATGTGTCCTGTGGCTACACCACTCTCTTGTCTCCCGAAAGCCGTGCATCCCACGTCCACAAATGTGTGCGGACCGCCCGCTGGCCGGGTCCTGGGTTCCCCTCACCGGGGCACGGCAGCCCTCCACTCGCCAGGCCCCGGGCCACAGCCCAGCGCCCATCCGCACATCCTCACTGCAGGTAAAGCCCCAGACACGCAGAAACAGCTTCAAAGCATCCGAAGACGCAAGCGGCAACTTTCCCTCTTCATCCCGGAGAAGGGAAAGTAAAGAGAAGGAGGAGCACCTCACGGGAGAGCCCGCCCGCCGCCGGGAGGCGAGCCGTGCCAAGCCCCGTGGTCTGTGAGGCCCCGTGTTTGGGGTGGCAACTCGAAGCTGTCCACCGACGAGCAGACACTCGCTTCCACGGGGCATCCGGGCCCACGCAGGTGCCCACCTGGGCTGCAAGGCGTACTAGCCCGCGGGCGTCCATTTTGCTGCCGATCACGATGTCTCTGGATTGTCCTTGTTCACAGGGATGCCGGGCAGACCTCCGGGTCCGTGGGGCCCCCGGGCTGGGAGGACCCTGGGCTGACACAGTGCCCATGAGCCCCGAGCGCCCTCCCTCCAGGGACCCTGTGTGAGGGCTCCCGTGGATTCATCAGCGTCCTGCTGGCAAGGACACCCCGGGACGCCCTGGCAAAGGGCTTTCGTTGTAGGCCCACAGATGGACGGGGTCCCCCACGGCATTGGGCACAGCGCTCCAGTCCCCCGCAGAATGTGGTCTCAAATGGTGCCCACGGGATGAAGGAACCCACCCCCACCTGTTCTGGGAGATACTAGGGATCGTGGGCTGCCTCGTGGGTGGTGCCTTTGAGTCGGGGGGTGCGTGCTGAGTTCAGGAAGCCGCGGTGGGGAAATGGGCACCCCCGGGGGGATTGCAGGTGTCCCAGCGATGGGAGGAATCGGTGAGTTTCAAGCAGCAATGGGGGGGGGCTGTGGGTGCGTGGGATGTGGGGCGTTGAGGACAGGAGGGCCCTGGCTGCTGGGACAGGACAGGAGGTTCCAGTTCTCTCCAGCAAGCCACTTTCTGCAGGCGAGTCCGCCGCCCAGAGGGCTCAGTGGGGCATGCTGCCGGGCGCCGGCCTCTTTCCCTGGTGTCTTGGTCGGCGCTGGGCCGGAACATCCCGTCAGTTCACCCCGGTGCCATCCTCGGGGTCTGGGGATTCCTTCCGGGCGTCCAGCAGAGAACGCTGGCCTCTGTCCGGGAAAATGGAAATACCTGCGAGCAAGGTGCTTCTCCGGTGTTCTGAGGGGGCACGATGCCTAACGCGCCCTGGAAGGCACACTGCCTCATCCGTCCATCCGCACGTCTGTCTGCAGGCGGATGCAGTTTCCGTCTCAGCACAGGGGCCACACGGCTGCGGGGAAGGCCGGTTTTCAGCCCTTCCCCCCTCCCCTCCTCCCCCCTCCCTTCCTCTCTTCCTTCCTTCCTTTCCTGGAAGGAAACATGCCCTTGGCCGAGTGTGGGCAGGAGAGACCAAGGGCAGGCGGGAGCCCTGTGGGGTCTGTGATGGTTTTAGGAGAAACAGAGTCCACACCTGGATGTCCGTATTGCTGTATTTTTGTTCCTGGGACAGAGGCCAGGGTGGGGGCGGGCTCGTCCTCATCTCATGAACAGAAGGCGCAGGGTGGAAATGTGAGCAGGCCTCCCGTTCCGGGCTCACTGGGGCCCTGGGGCTCCGTGACGTAAGCCGGTCACCAAAGCACAAACCCTGTAGGGTTCCCCTCCCAGGAGTTCCCTGGGGCCGTGGGATTTCCAGAGACGGAGGGTAGAGGGCGGGGGCTGGGGGCCGGCCGGGGCAGTGGGGGTGGGCACTCAGTGTGCCACGCGGGCAGAGCTTCGGTGCGGGGCGATGACAAAGTTCTGGAGAGGACGGCGGGGATGACATGGAGGTGCCTTGTGTCTGTGAGCTGTGCCCCGCCAAACGGGGAACCCAGTCAATTTGACGTAATGTGGTTTTTTTTTTAACCACCAAGTAAAAAAGAGACAAACTAATATAAAGCAGGTTGTCAAGAGGATAGAGTCTCCACGGTGGACACTGCAGACTGGTCAGAAGGCCCCTGTGGGTGTGGGTGGGCGTCTCGGGTGGGAACGCCCCTGCTCAGACACAGGTGCGCCCAGGAGGGCCCGGCAGGCCGCGGGGTGTTTCCCGACACCCACTGTCCATGCCGGCTGCCTGTGCTTGGGGTGGGGGGGGTTGAGAGGCCGCCTGATGTCCAGGCCGGGACGCTGACTCAGTTCCCATGGAACCGGCCAAACTCTCTGCGTGTGTTGGGTGTGTGCGAACCGACCCAAGATGATATGTGTCTGTGTGTCTTGGGGAATCACGGAATCGCTGCCCCGGATTAAAGNTGCTCCGTGACGTAAGTCGGTCACCAAAGCACAAACCCCGTAGGGTTCCCCTCCCGGGAGTTCCCTGGGGCCGTGGGATTCCCAGGGACGGAGGGTAGAGGGCGGGGGCTGGGGGCCGGCCGGGGCAGTGGGGGTGGGCACTCAGTGTGCCACGCGGGCAGAGCTTCGGTGTGGGGCGATGACAAAGTTCTGGAGAGGACGGCGGGGATGACATGGAGGTGCCTTGTGTCTGTGAGCTGTGCCCCGCCAAACGGGGAACCCTGTCAATTTGACGTAATGTGGTTTTTTTTAACCACCAAGTTAAAAAAGAGACAAACTAATATAAAGCAGGTTGTCAAGAGGACAGAGTCTCCACGGTGGACACTGCAGACTGGTCAGAAGGCCCCTGTGGGTGTGGGTGGGCGTCTCGGGTGGGAACGCCCCTGCTCAGACACAGGTGCGCCCAGGAGGGCCCGGCAGGCCGCGGGGTGTTTCCCGACACCCACTGTCCATGCCGGCTGCCTGTGCGTGGGGTGGGGGGGGTTGAGAGGCCGCCTGATGTCCAGGCCGGGACGCTGACTCAGTTCCCATGGAACCGGCCAAACTCTCTGCGTGTGTTGGGTGTGTGCGAACCGACCCAAGATGATATGTGTCTGTGTGTCTTGGGGAATCACGGAATCGCTGCCCCGGATTAAAGGGGGGTGGGGAGACCATTTTCTAGGCAAGTTAAGGGAGCTCTCTCTAGAAAGGTCCGTCGCGTGGACGGCCATGGCACGGGTGTGGGGACCCCCGTTCAGCGGCCACTCTGCAAGCCCGTGCCTCCCTTCGGGGTGAGATGCAGCGGGGAGACGGCCCCGGCCGCTCGCAGTGGGGGAATTTCCGTGGGAAAGTCAAGCCCGTGGGACAGAATCCTGGGACAAGGACAGTGGTGGGTAACCACACAGGGAAGCAACTCGACCCCAGCGTTGTGAAACAGACCAGGGAGAACATAAAAAAAAAACCCAGCAGTGCTTAAAACCACTTTGCAGACGTATCATTTACATACCGTGAAATGCGCTCTTTTTTGGATGGGCAATTCGATGCTTTTGAGTCGCTTGGCAGAGCTGGCCGCCGCCGCCACGATAGTCTCGTTCCGGGGCATTTCCATCACCCCCGAGAGAAGTCGGGTGACTGTGTCGGGTGAGTGTTTGGACCTCCCTCCTGCCACCACCCGCCGCTGACCACCACTGACCCCCTCTCGGTCCCTGGGGATTCGCCTCGACTGGACATTTCACACACGTGCAGAATCCACACCGTGGGACCGTGAGGGTCCGGCGTCTCTCACACAGCCTCCTGTGTTCAAGGCCCGTCCACGCTGCAGCCTGAGCCTGAGCCTCCCTCCTGTTCCTGGCTGCGTAATATTCCACCAGGTGGCTGGCTGGTCCCCATTCCGTGCACCCATTCGCCTGTGCATGGACCGTCGATTCTTTCCCAGGTGTGGGCTGCCGTAAATAATGTCTCCAGCCACATTTACCTGCAGGTCCTCGTGCAAACGTGTGTTTTCATTTCTCTGGAGTCAACACCCAGGGGTAGAACGGCTGGGTCAAATTGCAATCGAATGTTCAACTGGAAAAAAAACCGACCACTGCTGTTTCCGCCAAAGGGACGGGTATTTTACCTTCCCACCGAGAAGAGTTCACGAGGGTTCCTTTCGCTCCACCAGCTCCCAAACACTTGCTAAGCTCTGCCTTTCAAAACTCTGTAGCTATTTGGGGGATGGCGGTGTGGCCCCTGTGGCTTTACGGTTCCCGATGACTCACGGCATCTTCGTATCGAGTCTCAGTGTCCACGTGGAAAGGGCTCGGAAGCAGCTCATGCTGCCGCCCTCCCACGGGGCACAGTTTTGGAGCTGACTTTGGGAGGTCAAGGATTTACACGCACGGGGTTCTCACACGGCTGCTTTATTTCCCCCTGGAGAAATGGTCTGTCCACCGACGCCGATGGCAAAAAGGAGAAAGAGCTGATGAGCAATGTCCGTTCAAAGTGTCCATGCCTGCTCCAATGTAATGTTACTGTCTTGTTTATTAATTTACTTCCTCGATCTTCCCCTGAGATGTTTCTTGATCAGAGAGAGACAGACAGACACTGCAGTGAGAGGTAAGTATTGATCAGTTGTCCCGTACCTGTCCCGATCAGGGCCCAGATCTGAAGCTTTTCGGCGTACGAGATGACGCTCTGACCAACTGAGCCACCCGGCCGGGGCTACAGAGTCACTTGAAAAATCTCCATGAGAAGCGCCGTTTGCTGGACGCGGTGGGTCCGTTTCCCTCGCTTGGTGGTGGCGTTCTCCCGTCACCGCTCTCAATTCCGTGGCCTGCCTGAGGGGCCTGGTTTCTTTCCGGAGTGCCTAGTCGGCCATCGTAATTTTGATGGGTCTAAGACGTGCGTGGCTGCCAGGATGAAGCGCCCAGCCACCATCGTCCAAGAGACGTCCGTCTGTCCCTCCGTCGCCAGAGCCAGCCCGGATCAGTCAAGCCGTCGCGCTGCCTCCCCTGGTGTCCGCGTTTATATTTTCTGCTTACGCGGGCCTTTCTCTGCCTGGGCCGGCTCATTAGCCTCCTGAACCAATTTCAACCATCCCTATTTATTTCCTCAGGCAGAGGAAATAGGAGGCTCTTCAGAGAGAAGATGTACCCTACTTATAATGACAAATAAGGCTCAGAGAGTTTTCTGCTTCTTAAAAATCCCCTGTATGACAGAGCACACACCTAACCTTTGCATGATCCAAAAATAGAGCTCTCTATCTCTCCACAAATGAGAGCAACACCGGTCCCGGGGTCGTGTGGCAGAAGTCGGGGGACGATTCCAGTCTTCGAAAAATTAGATAGTCTTATAAGCTAAACACGCAGGCAGCATTTTTCTTATCGGTCTACCCACCCACACTGTATCGACCTGTCTATTCATGCATCTACTCGTCCACCCACCAGTCTGTATGTGTCAGTCTGTCCGTGCATCTATTTGCCACCCATTTATCCATCCATCCAACCAGCCATCCTTCCCCTCGTTCATCTCTCTGTCCATCCGTCATCTATCCATTGATCTACCAGCTTCCCCACCCATCCGGCCATTTGCTCAGCCTCCACGCATCCGTCCATTCCTCCACGCCTCACCCCTCCCTCCACCCACCGTCCCCCACCCACCCCTGCTGCTTCCTCCTCTCCAGCCCTGCGGTCCACACCATCCAGATGCTGAGAGACACCACACTGAGAATGCGTGGGGAGCAGACGAGAGCGAAAAACCCCACATCTCAACGAAAGACAGCCGGCAACTTCAACATGAGACGCAAGGTACCCGTGCGCAAGGCGTTTCAACGGGGAGCCCATGCTGGCTCAGAGAGCCCTCAAGTCCGCCCCAGTTTGGGGGCTCAGTCTTGGCAAAGAAAGGACGCAGTTTTGCGGGGGAAGCCACTGTGGACTGCACGGGCCTGGGTGTTGACATGGTACATGTGGATGGGGAAGAAACTGCCCGTGTCCTCTGCACCGCTCGCCCGACAATGGACGGGCACCGTGCGCTGTGACCTCCGTGCCAGGGCACCGTCCCCATGGGCAGCCACCCCTGGTCTTCTTCTCTGGGTCCCCGTTGAGGCCTTTCCCGAGAGTGGCTTTGTGCGCCCAGAGGTGCCCAGTCCCCGGCTTGCAGAGCCTGAGTCTTCCTTCTTAGGAAGGTCGTGGGTGCAACCTCCCTTCAGGGCACACGCCTAGGTTTCGGGTTCGATTCCCAGTTGGAGTGTGTTCGGGAAGCAACCGATCGATGTTTCTCTTTCACACTGATGTGTCTCGTTCTCTCTCTCTCTCTCTCTCTCTCTCTCCCTTCTTTTCTCTCTAAACATCAATAAACTTATTCTCAAGTGAGGAGTTAAAAAAAAAAAAGGAGCAGCAATAAGAGTTTGGAGTCGCCAGGCTGTCCAATGACTTGCGGGCCACAGCATGGAAAAGACATTTGGGGAAGGGTGGTATTTTTCCTTTTTTTGTGCCCCCACCCAGATGGGAGCTCTTCTGGACGGTCACGAGCACATTTGGCTGCAAGAAGCCGGGGGCGGTGGGGGTGGCGCGCCCCCTGACTTCCCCCGATAAGGCCTCACGCGGAAGGAAGCAGGAAGGAAACCCTCCTTGGAGAGGAGCGGCCTGGGCTTTCCTCCCCGCCCCCCACCCCAATAACCTTGTTAGTAGCCACGACGACATGCCGTCGCCTTGGGCCAGCAGCATCCGCTTCTCATGAATACCCATCGGCACCGCCTGATTCTCTCAAGGACCTCGGCCCGGGTCCCGCGCGCGGAGGGCTTTGGTCCTGCCGCGCCGCCCTGGTGCATCTGAGGAAGACGTGTCACTTCTGGTTACGGCGGCTAAACGTACGAGAATGGATGGGCTTTTCTACCTAATGCTGTTACCCCGACCGGGTTTGTTTATTTCATGAGCCGGCCGCCACATCCCATCTGCCTTCTCCTGACGCCTGAACCCCTGGCAGCTGCCGCTGGCAGGTTTTTTTTTCTTTCTTTTTTTTTTTTTTTGAAACGGGGAAGCTGGATTAACTAATTCAATTTGCATGGCATCCCAAAGTAAAAGCAACGGAATACATTAGCTAAATTTGTTTTCTTTTCTTTCTGTTTGTTTTGTTTTGCTTTTTTTTTTAAGGTGGCGTCCCCCACCCCCGTGTCATGGGGATGGGGGACACGGGTGGGCGGGAGGGCGCCGTTCTGACTCACTCCAGCCAGACGGAGCAGGGGAAACTCCCCTACCCGAGATGGGCCAGGCGGTGAGTTGGCCCGTGGGCGAGTCACGCTTGCACAGGGCCGGCCTTGCCCTTCTCACACGCTGCGCCTGCAGGGACAGACACGGTGGCCAGGGTCAGAGCCGCCCTCTGCAGAGGGGACGCGTTGTCCCTTCGCAGACGCAGCCATCCGGTCCAGAGCCAGGTTGTGACGAGAAAGGCGTGTCCGCGGCTGGAGAGGCTGAGCAGTGGCGCTGGGCGCGCCGGCGCGCGTGCGTCGCGGTCCCGCAAACCTCGGCCCCAGGGGGGCCAGCCCTGGTGTGACAGTCCCCGTGGTGTGGGTGTCCGGAGAGGGGCCCGGACCGGGGATGGGCTCCCTGGGAGGCACACCCGCCAGGCACCCGGTTTGGGCCTCACCCTTGCGCTTTGCGTCCGGACCCCGAGACCCCCAGCCAGCGCTAAGAGGCGGCGCGGCCAACGCACGCTCGGTACGCGCTCCGTGACAGCGCCCGGGCTCTGCCGCGCGCCCCTCACAGACCCAGTGGCGAGAGTGTCTGGCAATTAAAAATAATTGGGGTGCGGGCTCCGCTCCGCGCTTCCAAGCACGCCAGCGCCCCCGTAACGACGTTTCATTAGACAAGCCGCACGCGCGCGCTGCATCTGGCAGCCGCAATTAACGAGGATCAGAAGCGGCAAGAAAGGCAAAGAGGACCAACGCCCCGGCTAGGGTTTGCGCGGCGGATAATGGCCACTTCATTAGCTAATTGATTTCTCATTAGCGGCGGGGAGAAGCCCCGGTTCGAGGCTCGGCTCGCGCACCCTGACAGGTCTGCGCACAATTAGCCAGTTGCTCCTTTCGCGGCTAAGAAACAGGCTCCGAAGCGACCGCCGCCGCCTAGCTCGGGGCCATGCGACCCACTTTATTTTCTTTTTCTTGCTAATGTTGCCTTCACCTTGCAATCAAAAAATTCTCTCCCTCCTCCCCCCTCGCCCTGGGCGCCGCCACATGGAACCGTGGTGTTAAATGCACAAACAGAGCGCCGCCCGGGCCTAGGAAGTACAGACGCTCTCTCTGTTCTTCTTTTTTCAGATTCTTCCGTGGGTCTCGGAAAGCCAGCCTCCTGCCTTAGGGTTTGCACGGGTCTGCCCCCGCTCCCACTTCCAACGTTGGGAGGATTTTGTTTTGCCGCCGGTAAAGGGAGAGGCGGGAACCTGGACCACTCCACGTCTGTCTGCCCAGGGATCCGGGACCCACAGCGCCCGCTGGACTCTGAGATTCTGCGCCCGGTGCGTTCTGACCGCGTAGAAATGCCTTTCGTAGCAACTGGCCACGGACGACGTGCTTGGGGTTTCTGTCACGGGTCCCCAGGGGGCTGGCTGTTCAGGTGACTTCTTACAAGGGTGAGGGGATCCCAGGGGTTCCTGGGTGCAGCGGGGCGTCCAGTGGAAAGACGGATTGCTGTTCCCTGGCATTTTGCAGGGCTTTGCTGGGGTTAGGCAGGACCCAGGGTCCTCATCGCAGGGATGACGGTGTTCGGCGGGTGCTGTGCCAGCTGGTCTCTGTGGCGGCCTGAGTTCTGTCCCCTCGGTTTCCCTGTTGGAGGACCTCACGAGGGGGCTGCATTGGGGAGGGGGGTGTTTGCAGAAGGGAGGGAGGAGAAATGAGGTCCCCGGGGTGGCCCTGGTCCCACAGGACTGGGGTCCTTATAAGAAGAGGAGAGGGGGACACAGACAGGCCCAGAGGGATGCCCATCCACGTGGCCGTCAGAGAGGCCTCGGGGGGGGGGGGCCAGCCCTCTGCACCCCTGGGTGTGAGGACCCTCTCACTGGGTGCAGGGCCGCCCTGACGCAGGATGCGTTCCTTCACTAAAAGACACCTGCAGACGCCCCCGTTGCCACCCAGGAAGCCCACATTCGCAGCTTGCAGGTCGGCACATCCCTGGAGGGGGCCACCCCTCAACCCACGACCCTTGCCTCCCCGCTCTGCGGCCCCGCCTGGGGAGGAGGAACCGGGATGCTGCGTGCGGATGGGGGGCCCGGAGGCCCGCCCTCCTCGGGCACGAGGCCGGCCCTCGGAGCTCAGGTGTGCGACGCACGCAGCAGCAGGTATGTCGGCTGTGGCCCAGGGCCTTTCGCCAAAGACGCAGCCAGAGCCCCTACCACCTGGACGGGAGCAGGCAGGTGCCTTACGGAGCTGGGATTGCCAGTTTTATTCTTCAGGGAAGGCACTATCCGTCTACCCACCGTACGCTTGTCGACCGTCTCCGCAACGTTTCAGGGCACAGCCCGGTGGCAGTAGGGACATTCGCTTGGCTCCCTCCGTCTATCCCGGTGAATCTGACTCTTCTAAGGGACCGCCTGGGGTGCAGAGCCTACGGTATCTGTCCTTTCCTGACGGAATCACAGCACCAAACGTCCCCCAGGTCTCCCCACACCGCCGCGTCTCTCAGAACCCCCTTCCTTCGTGAGACGGAGGGGTGCCGCGCGCACAGCCGGGCGCTGACCTGTGCTGCTTGCCTGCTCCCCGTGGATGGGGGTCCCGCTCCCACCTGCCCCCTGCTGCCGTGGGCCCTGCCGTTACCGACGGGGGTCTCGTTCCAAATATTCCCTCAGTTCGTCAGGGGCCATCAGCTCTTTCACGGGACCCCCCTTCCCAGCAGACCCACACCCTATCTTGCCTGCTAGACAAATACCATCGTTTCAGGGAAACCCTAAAGGCACTTGTTTTTATTTTGTCGGAGCTGAATCCAAGGTGCCTGCAGCTTTTCCACGTGGAGGAAGAGGGACTGGGCCTCCGTGTTGGGGGGCCGGGCACACCCAGGTGGCTGCCACTGGCCGCTGGAAAAGGCCTCTCTCTTTCTGGCTGGGAAAACGGGGTACGGGCCCCCTTGGGGGTCGCCAGATGATCTAGCTGGTGTCTGCCCTTGCGCTCAGCGGCCGTTTCGCAAATAACTACTGACCGGCAGTCGTGGCCACTGTTCCGGTGGACAAATGGCCTCACCTGGGAGGGACGGGATGGGGGCTCTCTCCGCATCTGTCGAGGGCAGAGGATTGGGTGCGAGCAGAACGCATGGAGTGGGAGATGATGCCCGCAGTCGGAGGGCGGCTGGGCCTGGGAGGAGAGGGGGGCCCAGAGCCGTGTAAAGCAATTCCCCCCCGTTTTGCTAAAACTCAGCAGGATACTAATGTCCCCAGTTTCGTGAAATTGGAATATGGCCAGGCTTCACGATGGGAAAGCAGGTCTGGAAGAATCTTCTTCCGTAAAAATATCCTCTGATACTTTTCACTGCGTGTCGTGTGAAACACCTCAGAGTTTCTGATGAATATGGTTCGGGCAGGTAATCCGATCGCATGACCGACAACTAGAATCAATCCCGTATTTTTAGATGCCAAAAAAAAAGAAAGAAAGAAAGAAATGTTTCTACATTCCTGAAAAACGCCGCGTTCCTAAGTAATTCCCACTCCCCTCCTGCAGCCTTGCTGCTGTTCACGTCTTCGCTCAGAACGTCTTTCCACCCTCCTCATCAACGCAAGATAAATTTCAGCCCAAACTCTGGATTTATGAGATCGTAATTAATGAGGTTTTATGGAAGAGGCATCTCGTTCCGGATGTAATTGGAGTGCCTTTGTCATCCGTTGCCTGTGGAAGTCGACCGGTCCGCACGCGGCGACGTTTAATTTGTTTTTATCACACCAAACAAAAGCGAGAGCGAATGAGAGCGGGGGGGGGGGACTTATTAGGGGGGGCAGACGCATATCCATCCCAGCCTCCATCTGCCGGCTCCGTGCCAACCTGTGTCGGGCATCACATCTATTTTTAAAGAGAGTAAGGCTCGCGTAGCTCCTTATTCCGTCTCCGGGGACGCAGGCACGCGGGGCGTCCCTGGGCCGCGTCCCCTCTTGGGGGAGCAGACAGAACGTCGCGGGGATGACCTCAGGCTCCCTCAGCAGCGGCGTGTCCCCACAGACCTGCTAATGGAAGAAGAAGACGGCACTTAGCCCGCTAATGACGTGGCTCCTGGCTTTCTCGGGGCTCTCGGCCTCCGATGGGCTGGCTGCCTGGGAAAACGGCGCACACGGCGGGCAAGGGGACGGGGGGGAGGCCCAGGGCCGGCATGCGGGGAGAAGGGTGAGAGACGCAGGCGGGGAGGCCAGCACCCGGCTCCTGCGGGGCCGTCTCCGGGGGAACAAAAGCAGGGGTGAACCGGTGGGAGCCCAGCAAACCAACGACCTCTGGCAGCCCAAAGGCGGCCGTCGAAAGGGGCTTTCGCGAGGGAGGGGAAACGGCAGGGGCCGATGTCCGATCCTGTGAAGGGATGGACGTCCAAAACACATAAAGAATGCATACAACTCAACAACAAGAAGAAGGACAAAAAAAAAAAAAAACCCAGTTAAAAAACAGGCAAAGGACCAGAATAGACACGCCTTGAGGGAAGACACAAGGAAAGGATGCTCAGCACCCCTCGCCATCCGAGAGATGCACGTGAAAACCACGGCGAGGGACCACTTCTTCAGAACGGGCATTCCAAACAAATCAACCCACAACAAGTGTTGGCGAGGACGTGGAGAAAAGGGGACCCTCGTGCACTCTGGGTGGGAAGGCAGGCTGGGGCGGCCCCTGGGCAAAACAGCGTGGAGTTTCCTCAGAAAACCCAACACGCACCCGCAGTATTATGCCATGATCCATTCCTGGGTGGGCACCCAAAGAATATGGAAATACGCATCCCGTGCTTGTGACTGTACTGCTTCTACCAGCCAACACACGGGCCCAGCCCAAGGGTCTACCAAGGGAAGCATGGATAAAGCAGATTTATACAACGGAATCCCAGGCGGCCACCAAGAGACGAAATACCGTCATTTGTAACAACGTGGGTGGACCTAGAGGGTGTTGCCATGCTCGGTGAAATGAGTCCGACAGAAAAACAAATACCACGTGATTTCACGTATATGTGGATTATACAAAAAATAAAGAAAAGGAAATGAAAACCTCTGATGGAGGCAGAGACGAGGGTGGTGGGCATCACAGGACGAGGGGTAGGACAGCCACTAGACCTCTGGGGGCAAGGACGTCGGCTGCCCACAGATGCCGATTACCGTGTCGCACACCCACCAAACCGACACAGTGTCCCCGACCAGCGTCACCTCCACTAAAAAAGGTCACTTAGAACGTGTGTCCAGCACACTGTTATTTCCGTGAACACCAGCGACGCCCACTCTGTACTTCATGGAGTGCTGTGTTTAAAAACGCATTTCGACACCCTGGCTGGTGTGGCTCAGTGGGTTGGGCGCCGGCCTGCGCATCAAAGGGTCACCGGTTCGATCCCCAGTCAGGGCACATGCCTGGGTTGCAGCGGGCCAGGTCCCCAGTAGGGGGCGCCCGAGAGGCAATCACACACGGATATTTCTCCCCCTCTCTTTCTCCCTCCCTTCCCTTCTGTCTAAGGATAAATAAATAGAATCTTTTATAAATTTTAAGCAAACCTATTTATGGTGGGGTCTGTCCCTGCACTCGCCGTCCATCTGTCCGCTGAGAGCCCATCTCCGAGGCAGGACCCGAAGGCTCTTCACTAGAAAGAGCGTCCCCTCGAGTGAATGTACGTCCTACAGAGGTGAATGTTGGCGTCGCCTGATTCTGCAGACACAGGCCTACAAAGCCGTCGGGGGTGAATTTTTTCCACGTGGATTCGCTCTCGCCATCGCTGGTGGATGAAGCAGCGCGTGACTTTCCGAACCCACATCCCCCGAGCAACCACGGGGTTGGGTCAGACACCTGCCTTGGACGGTCCCGCCCCCTGGCTGCGATCTCCTGCAAAGGGCACGTCTGGGGTCCGAGCAATAGACCGTCGCCTCCCGTGGCTGCCCACATCCTCGCTTAGCTTTACAAAGCTCCTTCAAACCGGTGCCTCCGAGCATTCTGTGGGCATTTCCTGACTGCGGGGTCCGGGTACAGACGGAGGGGAGAGGCGGGAGGCAGGGTGGGGGGCGTGATGAGCCGGGGGAGTGGATGGGCGTTGTGGCCGAGGGGCATCTGCTCCGGGCTGGAGCCTGGTGACGGGGAGCACTCCTCTGACTGTCCGTCCGCTTCCTTACGCATACGGCTTCTCCATCGCCGCGCTGCTGACATTTGGGGGCCGTGTTCCCTGTTGGGGGGGGCGTCTGGGGCACTGGAGGACGCTGAGGGACATGCCCGGATCCTCCCCTCGTCCCTGGCGGGGACGAGGAACTTTGGTCAGTGCCCCCCGAGGGGACAGTCACCCCCAATAATGCAACCCCGCGATGACGGAGGCAGGTGTCGATCGATAGACATAAGAGGGTAGACAGAGAGATTGCCGGCGGGTAGATGATCAATAGAGACAGAGAAAGATAGATTATAGAGGGGGGTGATCTATACATAAATGATAGACGACGTAGGTATCAGCTGATATAGATAAATAGATGTAAATCGTAAATACACAGGACTGATGGATAATAGGTGATGGACGTATGAATACATAATAGACCGAGAGAGATGATACGAACTCAGGGTGTCCCCACTCACAGCGGACACCGGGGCCGTTCTGTGCGGTGCCCTCGTCTTCCGAACGGCGAAGGCGCCAGGAGGGACGGCCAATCGCGCTGAGGGAATCCCCGGCGCCAAACGCATCCCCTGACGGGACGGAAGGAGGAGGATTTGAGTGGCAGCGGAAATGCCGTCCCTGCGACGTGGGGGTCGTGCGTGGCACGGGCCATGAGGATGGAAATGGGGACAGAGCACGGCCCCTCGGCCCGACTGCGGCTCTTGGGGCACTTGCGCCCTTTCAGGAGGGCCGTCCACAGCCGCTGTGAAATGCACCCCCGATGATCCGCGTGCATCCAGGACAGAGCATTCGGGGGCGCGGAGGGCACCCCAACCTCTCCATCGTCCCAGGAGTCTGTGAGGTCCCATGACCCCTGCTTCCGGTTGGGCGGGCGGGGAAGACTAATTTATCACGGTGACAACATCCCACGTCTCTTCCAGTTTCCACGAGCTTATACTTGACTTGCGTCCCCCGCCCCCGCCCGGGGCTAAATGGGAGTAGGAACCGGTTTCAGTAGGACGTGAAACGAAAGAGAGTGCTATGCCCTAAGTTTCTCTTTCTTCTGTGCTTTGCCATTTTGGTGCACGGCTGCTGGTCTGTCGAGACGCCCCACCCTCGTCTTCGTGACTCTTTGCGCTCGGGGAGTTGGGTTGAATCTCTTGTGGGCGTCTTGAGCGAGATGAGGAGAAATTGGGGGGCTGCCAGGGGTGAGCGAGCCCCCAGGGCTGGGCAGAGCGCACCTGCGGCTGCGGCCGACGTGGTCGGGAATTACGCTCGTTCACCAGCCAGAGGAGGAAGCCCGCGTCCTTCGGGGTCTGCTGGCTACAGGCGCACGGGACTGACGATCCCCCGGGGAGTGTCACGGCGCAGGTGGGAGCGAGGAGAGAGCCAGACGCTGGGGGCGGGGACCGCCCTCCCCTCTCCTCCGAGCCACTCGCCCAATCCCAGCCACAGGGGCCTGCAGACCTGTTCCCTGGCATCTGCCTGGTTAACCCCCGCCCCCCTGATCACCCTGTTCAAATAGGAGCTTCCTCGCCTACTTGGAACCCCCGGTGCTGCCCCCCTTACGCTTTCGGTCTGTGCCACTCCACACAATTTAAGGCTCTGTGGCTCCCAGCTCACGTGCCCTCCCTCGCCGAGTGGGAACAGAGCTCTTGGGCAGCAAATGTCGCCGAGGTGAGGAGTCTGCTGCGTGTCGAGGGGGTGGGTCCGCGTGTCCTGTGCGGTGACCTATTTATCTGCACCGTTGGCCGGGCCCTGTGACACTGTGGGCGTTGATGACACATAGCTGGGGCTCTGGGTCCTCGTCACGTGGTCCCCGAGGAGGAGGAGGAAGGGGAGGAAAGGAGAGAAGCAGACCTGTGGACTCCCGTCTCGTGAAAATTAGGGCGTGAGGACGTTTTAGGTGGAGAAAATAGAAAACTCTGTTTCTCTGTCCCCGTGAGTGATAGCCATCAATCTGCCGCCGGACGTCCCCAGGGCCCATCTCTGCTCCCGGAGACCCCAGCTGGCCACCCCCCGGGGCCCTCGAGGGAAATGAGTCTGGGGCCCTGACACGAGACCTCCGCCGGCGCCTCCCCAAAAGGGGGCGCCCGGCCTCTCTCTGGTCCAGAGAACAGCTGTCAACTGCACAGTCCCAGCTCCCTGCGTGGCTTGGCCTCCGATCCACTGGCCGCCCCCCCTCTCATTGCTGGGCAGACACCTGGCCGGCTGGCCGCCCCTCCCCCAGGACTGCAGTCTCCTGCGGAAGGGCCGGCCCGCGGGGGGGCCTCCACCTGGGGGTGGGGGCGCCCACAGTGCAGAGGTGGACGCTGTCAGTTCTGATTTGTGCCCCACACCCAGCTCGGGACGGGGCCCTCTTTTGGGTTGCTGATTTGTGGACTTTGCAGACGGCTCTGCCCCAGATACAGTTTTCTCTGACATTAAGAATACACTGCGAACCCGATGCCTTTTTTTTTTTTTGAGTGTGCTTAATAAGATCCATGCCTCTTAGAGGAAGGAAGAGCATTTTGGGGGCAGGCAGAAATGGGGGGCAGAATGCGGCCAACACCTTGGCCGTTTGCAGTGAAATTACCGAGCAGACTCCCCACCCCCCACCCCCCCGGGCATCAGCGGCACTCAGCCTCGGCCCTTCATCCACCTAACGCACGGTAGTGATTATTGCCCTTCGTGGACAAAAATATTTAAGAAGGACGTTACTTGGAAGGGGACCAATGCTCACCTCTGAGGGGGTCCCTCAGGGCATAGCACTTTCAGGCCCGGAAGGGAGGGACAGTGGTAACTCCACATCTTGGGGAAGGGCAGTTTCTGGGGGCTGGTGACATGTGAAATCTTGGCTACTTCTGCATTTCCCAAAGTGGATTTATTTAAAAACAATGAAACAAAAGATACTTTATTTTTCTGAGCCATTGTAGATTGCTGACCTGCAGAGCAGAAAGTAGGAAGCCGCCCTGGCTGGTGTGGCCCAGTGCGTGGAGTGAGGGCTGTGAACCCAAGGGTCGCTGGTTCGATTCCCAGGCAGGGCACGTGAATAGGTTGTGGGCCAGGTGCCCAGTAGGGGGCGCACGAGAGGCAACCACACATGGATGTTTCTCTCCCTCCTTTTCTCCCTCCCTTCCTCTCCCTCTAAAAATAAATAAGTAAAATCTTCAAAGAAAAAGAAAGTAGGAAGCATTTTCCTGCGTGCTGTGACTGCACGGGTCTGAGGCGGCGCCGTGACCACCGTCCGCCACGGGGCGGGACTCTGGTTCTGGTCACGGAACCAGATCGGGGCATGTGATGCCCTGGGCGCCACCGTCAGCACGGCAACGTGTCTCGGGGTCCCTGTGGCCCCCTGAGCGACGATGCCGTTCTTTGTAGCCTCGTGGTGTGGGGTGCGGCTCAGTTTTGCCGGCAGCTGCAGACTTTGTCCGAGGAGAGTAGATACAAATAGATATCGAAGCAGATTCCTTTAGAGAAAAGTGTGTCCAACAATGCTCCCGAGATCCCACGGACTTTCGGTGCGACGTCTTTACTGAATCAGGGCCCCTGTGCTACTCGCCCCTCGCATCGTGTGGCTTCTGTGTTGGCCCCTCGGAGCGGTGGGGTTGCCACTGGGGTCTGCAGCCACCCCAGCAGGAGGACCCCTGGTCCCAATGCCTGGGGACCCGTGTGCCCACTGACTTGCCCCTCTGTGGCCAGAAATCGTCTGAGAGGACCGCTCTCTATGTGACATTTGTCCCCAAAGCTCTTGTGAGTTTTCCACATGGTCATGCCCTTGCCGCACCCCCCCCCCCCGCCAGGCCCGCCACCTTCCCGGGGGGCTCAGCTGCCTTCAGAAAGGTCCTTTCCTAGTCACGTCCTGCTCACCACCCACTGATACCTCGACCAGGAGGGACAGGCCTGTCCCTCGAGTCTGGCGTGTTCCCTGATAAGCACGCCATCACTCAAGTCGGTCATGCCCCTGGACGGCTCTCCCCGGACGTCTGTCCACAGCGGTGTCTCCGTGGACGGCAGTGTCGCGCTCCACGCCACAGACACACCGCAAATCTCCGCCGCGCCTGCTGCAGAGGGGACCCGGCTGTGTCCGGTTTTCCCGCATCACGGCCCGCACTGTGGACACCGCGGTCCCTCAGGGGTGCGGACGTGGGGCCAGAGGGGTGGGCGGTGGGCCGCAAGACCAGAGCGTGGAGCAAATGGCACCGAGGACCTCACTCCTGACAGACTGGCCTCCGGGGAGGCTGTGCTGATTGCCCCTCTTCCCTTGGGGGCGCTGGAGGTCAAGGTCCCAGGCCTCGCCTCGTGGGGACTCGGCAAAGTCGCATCTTCTGGCTCTGGCAGCCACGGAACATCTTGGTCACGGCTTTTACAAACGCTTATGTTTTGGGTTTTTTCCCCCCACTTTTCCTTCTCATTATTATTTCTATTTTGACCTGATTTTTTTTTTTTTTTATTCCTGACTCGGCAGGAACCCTTTGTACCTGAAGAAAGTTAACACTCTGTTCTGACGTCTTGTAAATCGTTTGCCCACTCGGCCCTTTCGTTCTGTTGTGGAGAGTTTTGAAAATATGAATAAGTCCACAGAACCATTACAGTCTCACACAGCTAAGTAAAACCACATTTCTCTGGACGGCGCCTGGCTTTTGCGGCGTCTTTGCAAAGCCTTTTCAGGTTGAAGATGACAGAACCTCCCTTTGTTTCCAGCGGTCCTGACACCGTCCCACTGTCTGCGTCTGACTTTTCCTTCCCCTGGAAGTATTTCGGGGGTCAGCGCCGAGAGACGGGCCCAGGCTTCCCCCCCTTCGATTTCTAGCAACAGCGAGTTATTAAATAGTGCATCTTGTTACTGGGGCTAGAAATATTTATTTCACCTTATAAAAATTACTGACTGCTTGCCTACACTTGGGTCGCCTTCTCTGTTTTTGAACCCGAACCATCCCCCCCTCTCATGGCAGTGTTTTAGTATATGTTATCCTACGTGACCCGGCTTTTGCAAATTTATATTCTCCCTCACTATCAACTTCATCTGACTACATCTATATCATATTTTACATGTTTACATCTTACTACACGTATATATCTTGCAAGCCTTATACCTCACTGCATTTATATCCTACTGTATGATAGTTATATGTTGCTACATGTCTATTACATTTTATGATACTTAGGCTGTATGTGACCGTGTGTGTCCATGACCGAGTTTATATATTGTATCTCGTGGTATTTACACTGTATCTTAATACACTGACCCTGCATCTCACTGTACTCGTATCGAATCTTACCATTTGCTGGTACAGGTGTGTATCCCTTTTCTCTCCCTAGCTCTGCTTGCTTGCTGCATGATTCCAGTAACCTTTGGAGTCTGTTTTCCACCTTGAAAAACTTTTTTTCGCTCAAGAGCTCCTTGATGTATAAATTATTGGGGGGGGGCACTGGGTGGTCCAGGAATGAGGCACACCTTCCCACGGCATTGCATGTTGCTTTCTCTGGCAGCCCCTGCCCAGTCCGAACGCCGAGGCCAGCCTGGAGTCTGCGGGGGGCGGGCACAGGGGTATCTGCCCGGAGAAGGCCCCGGTGGTCCAGTTCCCCCCGCAAGAGCCCACCATCCCCTCGTTGCTCCAAAGAGGAAGTCACAGGTCAGAACACAGAGAAGGGAGGAAACTGGAAACAGCTACCTTCACTCAAGACCTGAGTTTGAATACAGGGGGCCACGGTCCTGGAACACACCCGTCATCTGGAACCCGTTTCTCTTGAAGGTGACAGGGGACGTGCATGTGAGTGAACTCGTCACCCAAGGGCCAGGCCCTCCGAGCCCCCAACCACTGACAGCCCACGGGCCACACAATCAAATCACACAGAGGAGTCAGCTGGGCTTTCTTCGGGGGTCTGGATACAAAACACCACAAAGTCCCACAGCCCACCCCAGCTTTTCACATCTCGCATCTACGGGCCTCCAAGCACGAGTTCCGCGAGTGTGGAGAGGCAGAAAAAAAATTCGCATTTTCTAGTGATGATTCTCGTCGACAGCATCTGTCTCGTGGAACCCAAATGACCCGGGATGAGCTCTGCCTGTGGCTACAACACCTTCCACACCCAGCGAAGTCTGTGCACCGTTTCTCAGGGGCAACACTGTGGTGCTTCTGCTGTGGCACGAGACTCGTGCCCCCGAGAACCTGTGGCTCTGCTCACGGTCTTTTCCTGGCCCCACGACTCTTTGTTTTAAGGACGGGAAGGACGGGAAGGACGCAGTCCACGGGCATGCGCAGAAATGAACCTGGAGGGGCAGCTTCATATCTGCACCCTCATACCTGTTGTTTTATTTCACGGTCTTTGCGGTGGGGGCCGGGGGGTGGGGGACCCGTTAAAAGCAATTCTCTTTGTTTTCCTAAATACCTAGCCCCGGCCCCTGGTAGGGCAACCGCGTGGTCTTCTGCAGGTGGGAGATGCTAATCGGATCTTATAAGCATTCCTGAATTCTTACACATTCCCGCCAGCTTGCGGGGAGGGAGGGAGGGAGGGAGGGAGGGAGGGAGGGAGAGAAACACAAAGATTATAGGCAACATTGGGCTATTTTTAGCTGCAATAATGGGCAACAACAATGCATGCCCCCGATTCAACGTAACAAATCGGAGGTGATGATGGTGATGAGGATGAGGAGGGTAAAAAAGTGGCTAATAAACGGGTCAAAGCAGGGTCGCCCAGCACTCCGGGCTGCGGTCCCCCACCCGCCCCCAGCAAAGGTCGCTGACCTCTAATCAGGGCTCCTCTGCCCTGCCGGTCCGTCGGCAGCCACGGAGGGCCTGATTATCCATAAATTGATGGGGATCGCGAAGCACGGGCCTTCCCCTCCTGATAATGTTTTCTGACACATTTCAGGAGCCGCGGCTGATGTGCGAGGCATTATGTACGCCGGGGCCGGCGGTACACAGCCAGCGAGGGTCCGTCCGAGCCCTCTGGCTGGAGAGAAACGCACCAGGCAAGTGGTTTCCATGGCAACATGCCCCACAGCGGTAGGGAGACGAGAAAAAATAGTTTTTATGATTATTTCAATGAAGTTGGTTTTTTTTTTTTTTTTGGCCTTCTTATTTTCGAACTTGGTCGTGGGGGGGCGGGCGGTTTCAGGGACTCATGTCCACATGAGATGTCGCTGTGTGTGTGTGTGCACTGATGAATGGGATTGAGCCCGGGTTCTGGGTGGGCGTCCCAAGTGGGGAGGGAAGCCAGGGTGGGGGGCGGGGGTGAGGGTGGTCAGCTCTTTAATCAAGGAGCCCCAAAGCGGGAAGCGGCCGATGCAAAGAAAGCAGGGAGCTGCACCCTGCAAGGGGCAGTCTTCCTGTCCCCTGCTGGGGGTGTGCATCGTGCAGGTCCCCCCCAACCCCGCCGCCAGGGCTCCTCTCCCTTCTCCTCACCTGCTCTTCCCTCCAGGCCGTGACACAGGACAGAGTCCCACCCACGTCTGCGTTGGAAAACCAGGACAAGCCCGTCCAGCCACATAGGGCCTCTGTCTTTCCTGACGGGTTCGCTCGCTGCGGGGGAAGCTGCCTGACACAGGGGTGCGGGGTTCATTAGCACTCCTGCTTGCCTGGAACCGAGGCCGCGGTGAGACGCCGCCGTGACAGGCGATTGGGAGCCTTGATTTTTTTTTTCCCCCTTTGGAGACGGTGAACTTGGGCTCTGGCCGTGCCCTCCCTTCGGTGCCAGACCGCAGAGATTTCAAAAGTGATCACTCCTCTGTAAACGGCCGCGTGTCATGGAAAGGAGGCGGGGAGAGAGGGCTTCCCCAAAACTCAGTGGGTCGCAATAACTGGGGGGCCGGGGGGCTGTTGGGAGTAGGGCCTCGCAGGGTGTGGATTCCTGACTACAGACCGAGTTTCTTCGTCCGTAGGAAACTGTTCAAGAAAAAGTCTGAAGCACAGCACCGAGCATTTAGCAAAGGACCCAGCTGGGAAAGTTGGTACAGAGCCCCCATCCATGGTGGCGGTTTCCTCATTCCATTACTTCAGGGGTGGGGGGTGGTTAAATGAGAGGAGGTCAGTCCCGGAAATCACATGCAAACGTTTCAAGGGCACTACAAAGCCAAACAGACACGAACCCACACAGTCCCTAGGGCGACAGGCCGAGGAACCTCTTCATCATTTCAGAGCGAAGAACCCCGTCTGGGTCACCAGGGAGAATACAGATGGGATGACCTCAGACGGTTGCGGATGAGACAACAGGCTGCTGACTCAACCAAGTTACAAGGGGGGGCAACACGGAGAGACTCCTCGGAACCACCATTTATAAAGAGTTTCCACAAAGCATGAAGAAACACCCCAAGAACGCAGGGAAAAGAGGCCAGGGTGCCCCTCGTTGAGTCCACTAACACTTGTCGGAACGTTTTCTCCGCTCCACGGCCAAGCGGGGGAATCCCAGCACTTGGTCCCCTGAGAGAACAGTCGTTCTGCCCAGACGTCACCTGCCTGCCAGCCTCACCTGCACGCGCTTTACCCTGTGTCCGAATAACCTCTTCTTTTCGTCTTTCTGTAGATGCTCCTCGGCGCAAAATACCTACGGCTACTGCGGTATCTCCATCGTCAGAGGTAGAAGCCACACGCTTGCCTCTGAGGATTCCCTGTACTTGGTCTATGCTTTGTTTTTGTTCCTTGAGCACAGAACCTTTAGTGACATCATTCCTGGTGCAGAGAGGTGGTCCTCGGGGGCCAGGCCTGCACATCTGCAGGTGGCGGTCCCCATAAACCTGGCGTGGGTCCCGGGTCCATGTCAGGTGTCCTCTGGGATACGCGCCCAGCACCGACGGGGGCCTTGTGACCTAGCAGAACTCAGAGGTGGCACCTTCAACGGCCACTCACTGCATGCGTGATGGCGCTTTTAGTTTTGCTTTTGAATTTCACTTAGTGAATGGATTCCCTTTGACCATTCTCTGAGGACATGCTTATTGATCTTAGGGAGGGGGGAAGGGAGGGAGAAAGAGAGGGACAGAGAAACATCGATGTGAGAGAGAAGCATGGATCGGCTGCCTCTTGAACGCCCCACCCCCCACCCCCGCCCCGCGCACTGGGGATCAGACTCGCAACCCAGGCCTGTGCCCTGACTGGGAATCGAATCCTCAACCTTTCGCTTGGCAAGGCTGATGCTCAACCCACTGAGCCACACCCGTCAGGGCTTCCATTTTATTTCTTAATTATAGTGCACACACACATAGCTCGGTGGTTAGCGGATCGCATACTGTACACAGTGATTCCGCTGGATATTTCCAGCGCCCACCTGGCCCCACACGGCATTGTCGTCATGTTATTGACCCCGTTCCCTGTGAAGGCCTTTGCATCCGTGGTGCGGAGTGTGCTTTCAGAACGGGTTCACAACCTCGGCAACAGCCGAGGCTCATGTGTCCACCGGAGAGCGCAAGGAGCCGTGTGTGTCTGTGATTCCAATCAGCTCCGAGATGGCGGCTCCCACAGTTTGCAGTGTAAAGGTGTCTTTTGCCAAAAAGACAAAACCGTTTCCTGTGGAGACGTGAATGACGGGTAAAACTCCTCGGAACACACGGGTGGGAGCAGGAACTGGCATCGGTTTTCCAGAATGGACGCTGGCACGGGTAACTGAGATTCTCAAAATTGTCCTTAATCTTTGAGACTGTACTTTCCCTCCAAAGAATCGCTTTGGAAAGGTTGACAGGGCCAAGGACAGAGAGCTAAGAGCCGTGAAAATAAATAACGGTGACCAGCAGGGCGGGCGATAGGTTGATATGAAAACAGTGAGCAGCCCAGTTTAAGTAAATCATGCAACGTCATACAATGAAACAATGGAGATTCATTCCACTTATGTTTCAGAAAACCTCAGTGTCAAGCCGCTTTGTTTACTGAGTAAGAATAAAATAAAATAGCCCGGGCTGGTGTAGCTCAGTGGGTTGAGCACAGGCCTGGGAAGCAAAGGGTGGCCGGTTGGATTCCCAGTCGGGGCACCTGCCTGGGTTGCGGGCCAGGTCCCCAGTAGGGGGCGCATGAGAGGCAACCACGCATTGATGGTTCTCTCCGACTCTTTCTCCTTCCCTTCCCCTCTCTCTGAAAGTAAATAAAAAAATGAAATATTTTTAAAAAGAATAAAATAAAATAAAATAATGTAAAAAGCTGCTGGGACTATATAGAGAAAGACAACTTGGTGGGACACAAACAAAATTTTGGAGCTGGATTTGCAGGTGTCCTGGGTTTCCGCTCTGAAGGTGCCTTGGTCGGAGAATCCTGGCTTTCTTTGTGAGAGTTTCTGTATCACACCGGTTGGGCACCCCCATTCTTTAAATTCCGTTTGCATTTCTGTTCGCCTGGGACATTTTCAAAGCTGATACACCCTGACGCTGGGCACGATCTCTGTCGTCTCATTGAGAAAAGGGGATGCACAGCGAAGAAAAAGTTTAGTAAGAAGAGCAACACCAAGCTATGTTCTGTCGGTGGAACACGCTTTGGCTGTTTCTGGGCGGGGTGGGGGGGACATTGGGTCGACGCAGCGATGAGGACGGCTTCCCCGGGAGATGCCGTGGGTGTCGGTGTGTGCTGAGAGCCCCGGTCCTGTGACGGCACGGGGTACGTTTCTCCCTTTTCTCCTGAGAGAACTCCCCCAGCTCTCGCCGTGACGACTACAAACTTTGGGGGCCGAGATTGCTTCCCATCCATCACGCCCTTTGCTCCCCCTCCCTGCCCCCAGGCCCCAAGCCCGTTTTCAGTGTCTCCGGGGACCCACAGGCCGCTGTAAAGACCAGCTACATCAGGATTATGGCTCGTGGAGATTTCATCAGAACTCTAGGCTCACGTCGCCCTTGCCATCTGCAAGTCCCCGGAGAACTCAGGTCAAGAAAAACACACAGATCGCTGGAAAACTTGTCACTTCTGCGTGGGACAAGCTCAGAGTCATCGGTTTCCAGTGTTAAGTGGCCGTCAGAAAGTGGCCTTCGTCTGTGGAGGGGGCCGTAGAAATGACTCAGAAAGAGTTAAACAAGGAAGTGAAAAAGCCACAGGGCCGGGTGGGGGGTGTGTGTGACACCATTAAAACCCAAAAGGCTGCAGGCGCTGGGTGCCCTGGGCCTGGAGGAAGTCCCGGGTGGCCCTGCGGGAGATGCGGACCGATAACTTGCAGGGCACGGGGGCGGGGGGGGGGGAACGCACGGTCCTGAGATCCCGCCTTGTTAATGGATGCGCAGAGCTTGCTTGAAGGTGATAGAATGAGGCCAGGTTTGATGGTGCGGCGCCCGGTGCCTGGGTTGGTCTGATTCTCCAGGCCCCTGAGAGGCGAGAGATGGCCCTGCGTTCTCCGTTCCACGACTTCGTGGGCAAAGCTGCAGAGACGGAGAGCGTACGAGTGATCGATTAGCGCTCCACAGGGGGTGGGCACCCACGGAGGGTGATGGGGGCGGCCTGTTCTGCATCCGCTCCGACGAAGCCCGGCACAACCCTAAAATCCACACAGCTGTGTGTGCCTCTTACAATTGTGGGAATCGTACGGTCTGGGAACGAGACCCCAATAAAGTTGTTTTTCCAAAGACACACAGGAAGTCCAAGAAAATACATAATACATCCAAGCGATCTACATTTTTTTTAAAAAAATGAGGTGAAAATGATGAGGATAAGAGGATTGCTTTTGAAGTCTGTTCATCCAGCCCTGGCTGGCGCAGCTCAGTGGCTTGAGCACGGGCCTGGGAAGCAAAGGATCGTGTGGTTCGATTCCCAGTCAGGGCACAGGCCTGAGTTGTGGGCCAGGTCCCCAGTAGGGGGGCGCATGAGAGGCAACCACCCACTGATGTTTCTCCCCCTCTCTCCTTCCCTTCCCTTCTAAAGAGAAATAAAACCTAAAATAAATAAATAAATAAATACATTTCCTTTCCATTAAAAAAATAATAAAGTCTGTTCATGCAGCCCTGGAGGGGGAAGCTTGGTTGGTTGGGGTGTCTTCCCTAAATGGGAACCTTGTGGGTTCTGTTCCCGGTCAGGGCACCTGCCTGGGTGGTGAGTTTGATTTCTGCTCGGCGTGTGGACGGGAGGCAGCCGATAGGTGTTTCTCTCCCTCCTTCCCTCTTTCTCTAAAAGCAATGAAAAAAAAAAGGCCCTGGGTGGAAAAAAATAAGTAACGAGTAAAGTGTCTTATTCCACATGCCCTGTTCTGATGGAACACCCTATGGGCTGTAGGGTGGGCTCCCTCAGGGCTCGATGGTTTCCGAACTTCTTTGGTTACTTTGCTGGGTGCACGTGGCTGACTTCCCCGAAATCTGCCCCTCGTCCCCACGCTCTGTTCCATACCATTTCATGCTATGACATTTTAACAGCTCTCAGACGTTCTACCACACGGGTAGACATCACATCCAGGCTTTGGAATCATGGGTTTGCTTTAAAATCCGAATGATAACATCTAGCCGCCCACAGCCAGGCGGGCCTTAAGGCCAGGTGCTCAGGACAGATTCTGATGGTGCCTTTTTGGTTGCTACTGGTGGCGAATTCCTTTGCCTTCGAAAGCCAGGGACACAGAATAAAGATCAACACTGTCCTCCCCAAGGTGCTTTGCTGTTATATTGTTGGGACAAGCCACCAAAATTCCCTTTTCTAGAGCCTCAAGACTTTGAGGCGTGGGGGGGCTGTCACGCCCCAGGCACCCCCTCAGAGACGCAGCTGAGGTGGGTGAGCGCTTTCGGGGTCTGGAAGCCCCGGAGCCGCGCGTGGTTCATGGGTCCCCTGTGCTTCTTAAGAAGCGGCTTTCAAATAAACATTCCCCCACTGAGCCGGAGGGTGGAACTTTGGATTCAGGGTGAAATATGCCAACACAGAAGAGCACCCTTTGCTGACATGAGTGTTACGGGCCGCTGGGTGGTTGGGCTTCTTCTGTGGCCTCAAACAGTGAAACACGAAACTGCCTATGACCCAGCGACGCCCCTTCTGGGCATTTATCTGGAGAATCCCCAAACACATACAGTGATAGCAGCGTTATTTACAATCGCCAAGGCACGGAAACAGCCCAAGTGCCCGTCAGTAGACGAGCGGATAGAAAAGCTGTGGTACATGTACACCGTGGAATACTACGCAGCCGTGAAAAAGAAGGGAACCTTACCCTTTGAAGCTGCCCTGTGTGTGACATGTTGTCCTGGCACCGCAGGCTCATGTGGGGTGTGTGACCTCATCCGTTCCATTGCTAGGTACCACCTGCTGGGCGGCGTATGGTCTCCCAGATCCGGGCGCCGGAGGTCTGAGTCAGGGCGGGCAGGGCTGCTTCCATCCGAGGTTCTGACAGGCGGACCCCCGTGATGCGTCTCTCCTTCATTTTGCTGGGCATTCCACAGTGTGGGGACGCACCACCCTGATCCCCGTCCCCACATTCCCACGGACTTCTCTCCCCGTGGGTCCCGTCCTGCAAGGGGACAGGGATCTTTGGACGTCCCGAAAATGCGTTGTCTGGTCCGCTTGCCCGGGACTCGTCTTTGGCACCGAATCCTTCACCTTCCTGGGCAGGAGGAAGTATCGCGACTTGGGAAGGAGCCCTGTGCCTTTACGCGGAGACGCCCCTGCCCAACAGTGACCACTGGGGTCCCCCAAAGCCGCCAGCACTGCAAGCACCTTATTTGTTCCCCAAACGCAACGAGCCAATGAATAAGATGCGGCCCCTCTACTGGGAGGGAAAGAGTACCCCCCTGCCTGGCTTGGAGGCGACATTTCTGGGGTCCTCATGAGAACCCCCAAGCCTAACTGAGACAGAGGAAAGGGCTGGGGCGTTCCCCTGGGGACCTGCCCTCACCTCATGCCAGCGTCCCCGAGGCTCGACTTTCTGGAAGCAACCGCGGAGGGGTGTGCGGACTCCCAGCCTGCCACGCTCTGATGTCCCCTTCCTTGTAATTTGGGGAAATGGGTCTGGGCGGAGGGTCAGCATAGATTTCCCCGGTTATTTAGGGACTGCTTCACATCCCTTCGCCGGGATCATGAGTTAAATTCTCCGACTGTCAGGGAGAACGGTTCAAAGCCCCTGAGACGACACGGAAAAACAGCGGCCGGAGGCAGGCAGTATCTCTCTTCCCTTTCCATCCGTCACCCCTGGAATGTTTTGGGGGTGTCACCCGAGGGACTGTGCTGAACGCCGCCTCGCGCAAATGGGTTTTCAGTTTTACAGATGTTTCTGGCACCGAAAGGCACCAGGAGATGTGACCGAGGAAAAAAAAAGACAAATGAAGGATTCACGCTATTTCTGTCTCATTTACAATTCTCTCCGCAAGAGGGGCTGGCGGGCTCAGGTTAGCTAGTTTCAGGGCGGCCTGTCTGCGGGCCCCGAGTCCCACAGTGCCCGGTGCTGAGTGTTTGCAGATCTGCCGGGAGGGTCTGGTTCTTGCCATGTTCTCAGGGGGGTCTCTGTCGGACACCCTGGGGGGTTTCTGTGGGAGCTTGGGGGCTGGATGCACCCCGAGGGCAGCGGCCACCTGGTGAGCTGGGCTGGACGCGGGCACAGCTGCACGGCCCTGTCCCTGCTTCACGGGTCAAAGACGGTCCACCGTGCGCTGGCCCCGGATGCCCCGTCCACAGTCCACACACCCACCCACACCCACCTCGGGAGCTCACAGCCACCTCATTACTGCGAATCCCAGGGGGTCCCTGGCTCGTCCGCGGGGACGTTCCAGCTTTTTTCAGGGAGTCCACACAACGCCACTTGCAGACGAAGCCGTGAATCCTGCAGGCATCTGGGGGGCTTCTTGGAGGGCAGAGGCTCGAATCCATCAAGGGAAGCGGTTGCCTGGGTGGCCACCCCCATTTCTATCTAGAAAGGTTTCTGTGTTAGGCGTGCAGGCATTCCGAAAGACAGGGTCCCTGGGTGGAAAGCTGCTTGGGGTGAGTTCAAACGCACATCCAAGAGCCCTCGAGAAATGGCTCAATGGTTTATGTTTGATTTTTTTCTTCTGGTGGCCTTGGTTTTCGTGGGAGGCCGCCGCCCACCCTGGGGCCCACGGAGGCGGGCACGTCGGAAACCAAAGGCGTCAGCTCGTCCCCACGTGGCGGGGCTTCGGGGGAAAAGCACGGCAGCGTGGGCTTTCGTGGACATCGCGTTCTTGCTGGCCAGTGTTTCTCGGTGGCTGTCCCCACTTTCAGGCCCCAGAGAGGCAAGAAAGGGCGGGTGACGTGGGCATGTCGGACTGATGGCCGGGGACAGCCACGAGCACCGGCTGGCATACAGGAGGCCACAGACCAGGGACATTGAGGTCAGCCAGACTCCACTGGGGTGTTCGGCCAAAACTGCCACGGCGGGCATTTCCACGGTGCCCTGAAGTCACACTGGAACTGCATGGCGTCTGCCACAGACTGGGAAACGAAGAAAGAGAGGGACAGCGACCGCCCGCCCCGCCGAGGCCACGCGCCCGGTGCTGGCTTTCCCGCCGGTGCTTCCGCCCGCGGCGTTTCCTGAGATGGACTCTCACAGGCAAACAAGAATCGATTCCTTGCAAAGCAGGTGTGCGGGACCTTCTCAGAGGCCCTGTGTGTAGGGGTCACTGTGCGTGGGGCAGACCCTGTGTGCTGGGGACAAGGGGCGGGCGGTCACCTGTGCGTGCCCACAGCCCTGCCCGTCCCGGGGGTTGGAGGGCATTTGGGGGTCGCAAGGCTCTTTCCAAGGAAGAGAAAGTCACACCGTACACAGAGAGACACAGCTCAGTGCTTTCCCCCGCGATGGGCTTGAGGGCTTCTCTTCTGTGGTCACCCCACGCCCGCCCTGCAATGAAGCAGACCCCCAGAGGTCGGCTCTCAGGGGAGCAAGACAGGCTGCCTTCCGACCCACAGTCGCCTCTCCTGGGTGCGTCTCCGTAGCTCAAGGTGCTTGAGACGGGAGCTTCCATTTGTTCTCTGTGAGGTGAGGAGGGTTATGGGTGCCCTTTGGGGCCATTCTGAGAAATTGAGACAACGCATGGAAATCTTCGGGAGACAGACAAGGGGCTCCGAGGTACTGAGGGTGCTTTTAATTCTGAGAGAGACAGTACTAGGCTCTTTTGCTGGGTGGGCCACGGCAGGAACGGCGGTCTACGTCAAGGTTTCGGCCCGGGTGAGGGGGCCATTCTGGATGTCTGGGACTTTGTGGTCGGTACTGGGAGGCCCAACACCCTGTGCTGCCCAGGACGCCCCGTGGACACTGGTGTAGCCACGAATATTAGGAATGCTTTTGCGTGTGGAACTACTGCTCATATCCATCAGCTACCGTGCCTATCACCTATCATCCCTCCATCCATTCGTCCATCTGTCTGTCCCTCCCACCGTCCCTCCACCCATTATCATCCATCTGCGAGTGTGCGTGTCGGCATCGCCCAGGTGCCATGTCTGCTCTGTGTCGGTGTTCACGGAAGATCCGAACGTTTTCGACTCAAAACCGAAGGCCTGGAAGGGGCTGGAAACGGTCACGAAAACACACGAGGCTCTTTCTTCCAGAACGCGGGGAGATTTCCTCTGGGGGATGGCGATAGGCACGAGGTAAGTGGACAGACTTTGTCAAAACGCCTCCAGTGTCTGCTCAAAATGTGGGTTTTCCTCCTCTCCTTTCTCACCTGGCCAGGTGATTCCTAGGCTCTCAGAGAGCTCCGTCACGGACACTTACGTCTGGTTTTCCAATTCCTGGAGCTGCGTGTTGTCTGGGTTCCCCCGTGGACTGTGAGCATCCCGAGAGAGGAAATGTACCTATGTGGCCTCTGTATGCCCAGCACCTGGCACAGGTGTGTGTCACCTGTATCCCACCACCTGGCACAGGTGTGTCTCACCTGTACTGCTAGTTCCTGGCACAGGTGTGTGTCACCTGTATCCCACCACCTGGCACAGGTGTGTCTCACCTGTACTGCTAGTTCCTGGCACAGGTGTGTGTCACCTGTACCCCCAGCACCTGGCACAGGTGTGTCTCACCTGTACCCCCAGCACCTGGCACAGGTGCTCCCGTGAGTGTGTGCATTACCTTCCCGTGGCTGCTGTAGCAGATGGTCACGCACAGAGTGCCTTCGCACACACACCCATTCATTGTCCCACAGATGTCTGGAGCCTGGAGTCCGGGCCCCCCGTGAGTGGCTCACCTGTGTCCTCTGCTCAGGGCCCCCATAGCCGAGGGCCTTCGAGGGACACGTGCTTCCAAGCCCACTCAGGTTGTCGGACACCTTCCGCTCCTCGGGGCGCAGGGCTGAAGCTTATTCCTCGCTGGCCGCGGCCGGGGCTGCTCTTTGCTCCTGGGTTCCACGCACATTCCCGGACACAGCTTCCTGTGACCATTTTCAGCCCCAGCGGGCAGAGTCCCTTCCCGCTGGGATCCTCTGGGATTCCTCCTCCTGTCTCCTCTCTCACCCCAGCTCAAGAGAGGTCCCTGCTGTTCACGGACCTGTGTGCTTAGGCTGAAGCCCCCTGGCTAATCTGGGTGCACCCGCCCATCACCGCCTCTCTTGTTTCATCCCATCTGCAAAGTCCCTTTCGCCAAACAAGGGGCTTATCAGCCACAGGTGCGGAGTTCAGGCTGTAGCCACTCTGGGGGTCAGGGGCCGGTGCTCAGTAAGTTCCCATGGAAAACTCACCGAACGCGTAAGAAAGGCCCTTTCGCCGAAGGCTGGTCCCACGGGCAGGCCTGTAGCCCACCCAGGCGTGGTGGTCTGCTGAAAACCCTCCCCCCTGTCTGGACAGAGTTCCCCCCACAACCCCACACTGTAAGACCTTATCATTCTACCCAACAGGGGCCCCAGCTGGATAAGGGGTCCTACGGGGCATGACAGCAAAAAGCAGATGGAGGCTGCAGGACCGTCCACACATCTGAGTCTCCCATCGGGCCCACGGCGCCAGCAGGGAAGGGGGTCAGGAGGGCGGTGGGCAGATGTGGGCATCGCCTGGGCTCTTCTTGGTGGTGGAGACTGCCCCGGCCCCTCAGGCCTCCTGCGTTTCACCACCTGCCTCCTGTCCCTGGGGGTGTCTTAGCTGCCCCCTTCTCTCCTGACGGTGTGTGTGAGGACCACAACCTCGCCTCTGGCTGCTCTCTCTTTGCAGCCAGAGGCCAGTGACCGAGTTGAATGGACGACACTCAGGGCTGCCCTCCCCTCCGAGAGCAGGCCAAGCCCCCTCCAGCCCTCAGGACCCCCCAGCTGGGGCTCTGCAGCAGTGGGTGGGTGTCCAGACCCTCGCCAGGGGAAATGGCTGGGTGCATTCTGCTGCCCGAGAGGTGGTGGCTACGTCTGGTTTCAGTTCTCATCCATGAGTCTCCAGCTGCAGCCCACCCCCACCTCCACCCCTGCACCCCTCTGTCCTTGCTTCCCCGTCCTAGGCTGCATTCGGACAGGTGACTAGACCAAGGGGAGGCCATGGCTCCCTGGCTCCCTGGCTCCCTCCCCCCACCCCTCCGCGTGCGCGCACCCCTCCTCCCCCGCGCGGTGGGCACTGGAGCGGAGGAGGGGTTGCGGAGCGCAGAGGTGGGCTCCTGGCGCGCGTCCAGACGGTCAACCTCAGCCCTCTAGCCCCAAGCTTCGCCTCAGGCCAGGAGGCTGAGCTGCGGGTGGAAAGGCCTTAGGCCCGAGCCCCGGCCTGTCCCTCCCCGCTGCCCTGAGGCCCCTCCCCCGCAGTCTGGCTCAGGCCAGCGTCTGGCCTCCCCAATTAGCCAACCCCACGCCCCCGAAGCCTTGCCCCTCCTGCTCCGGCCCTCAGCCCTGCGGCCCTCTAGACACCGGTTCTCTGCCCTCTCCGGCTTCCCGGAGCTGGCCCGGCCAGCGACTCGGTGACCGTAGGGCAGGGGGCAGAGCCCCGGCCGTCCACTGGCAGTCCTGGGCGGCCAACCTGTGTGCGCCTCATGCGTGTGTGTGGGGGGGAGGGTGGTAGTGAGTGGGCCCCTGGAAGGAGGCACCTGAAGCCCCCCACACACACACACCTCACCAAGACTCTGATGAGTGCGAAGCCCACCTGCCCCTTGGGGGAAAACAGGTCTGACAGTGAACTGGGGGGGTGGTGACAAGCTGGGATGCCCCCCCCCCCGCCCCCAGCTTGTCCAGCTCCAGTCCGGTTGTGCCCAGGGAGGCTGGTGAGGGACCCCGGGGACCACAGGTTTTCTGGGGCGAGTAGGTTGGGCAGCAAGCACTCTTGGGGGGCCCCCAGCGTTCTGGCTCGGACTGGGGCCCAGGGGACCCGTCCTTCCAGAATCTGCCCTTGGCACATGGGCTCTGGCCTGCTTCCCCAGGGCATGTTGGGGTCCAGGGCATTCCCCCGGGGGGGGGGGTGGAGAATTGGGAGGGGGTGTCCCCATCTTCTGCGGAAATTGGGCAATTAATTAATGCCTCTGCTCCCTAGAGGGTGGCCGGTCCCTCCCTGGCGTGTCTTTCTAAACACATCGTGCCTGGAAGCCGGTGACTGCATGAGTCTGCCGCGATGCCGAGGTTTCGCCCGATCCCGGGTCCCCACTATTCTTTCTCGGGGACCGCAGTGGCAGGCGACTGCAGCTGGCTGAACCCCCTGAGCACTTAGGGCAGGTGGACGAGGGGCGGGAGCCTCGGTGGCCTGATCTGCCAGCGCTGCCGGCACCGGGGAGGAAGCGGGGTGCTCGCCGGGGCTGCTGCGCGGGACGCGGCCGGCGGAGCCTGAGCCGCGGCCGAAGGCAGCGCAGCGGCTGGGGCGCAGCGCGGCCTGCGGGGACAGCGCCCTGGGCCTGCCGCTTGCGCCCGGGAGGCCCGGCACCAACTGCCCGCGCCAGGCCACGCGGAGGCGCGTAGCTTCCCGCGGAACCTTCGGCCCAGGGGCCGCTGTCTCCCGCAGAAAACTCTCCCTGGCTGGCTGGCTGTGGGCGCGGATGTATTCGTTGCTTTCATTTGCATTTTGGGATGGGAGAGATTCGGAAGCCCGGTTGGGGACCAGCTGCCTCCCCATCTCTGGTCCATCGGTGTGTCCAGGGGACGCCCATCCGGCGCGGGGGCAGCGGCGGGAGGAACTTAGGCCTCCGTGGTCCCGCGCTCTCGGCGGAGGCCGTGCGCCGGAAAGGAGAACAAAATCAAAATACACCCCTCGGATTTATTCCTGGGGACATTAATTACCCAGAACGGCTCCCTGCGAGCGCCTAATGTATTCAGCGCGCAGGGAGAGCTGGCTGTATTGTTTGCTTAGCGGTGGTCCCAGAAAACGACCCTTTTTAGGTGTCCTCCGTGGCCCAACGCTGGGCTCCTGAAAAAATAATGTTTTTCTTAAATAAAACATAAAGTCGGGGTCCTGTGATTCGATCTGAAAGGAGAGAGTTTTAATGCCCACCATATGTTAGAAAGTACGGAGGGAGGGGAAATGAAAGGGCGAGAGAGAGAGAGAGAGAGAGAGAGAATTCCACAGAAAGCAAATCACATACCTTCCCACGAAATATATTGTTAATAATGCTTTTTTTTTTTTTTGCATGCAGGGCTATTTGAGGAACTCCCCACATAAATCCTGGGATTTGTTGCAAAAGTGAGAGCAAATGAAAGAAAAATAACACTCCATTTTTCTGGGCGGGCCTTGGGCAGCTCGGAGGCGGCCCACCAGCTGGTGGGGAGAGCCGAGAGCCCTCCGCGTGGGACCTGTATTAATGGTACAGAGGAGGCGGCCACCAGGAGAATCCATCTCTCCCGCTCAGGAGCTGGATTAACGGAGCCCATTGGCCCGCCGTGGCAAACACGGATATTTTGGATAAATCAATAAACAGCGGCGCCCAGACAGATGACACATGCAGGCTTCTCCATCTCACAGGGGGAGGGCGGGGGGGGGGGCGGTCTGTGAGACGTGTGAAGGTGTGAGGGGAAGGTCCAGAACCTCGGATCGATGCTGATAAATATTGAATGGGCGGGGAGGGCCGGGTGGTCGCCGTTAAAAAGGCTGGTGCGTCAGCGAAAAGCATTAACGCTGTTCTTTTTATTAACAGACCGGCTCTTCGGAATCAGAGGAGGAGGGAGCAGGCCCAGGGGGGAAGGGGCAGGCCTGGGCACGGGCTTCGTCTGTGGCCGAGGACGCAGGCCTGCTCTCGGTTGGGGTGGGGGGCCTGAGTCGGTGGGTCCTGGGGCGCGGGGAGCGGGGCCGGTGACCCCACCGTGTGGGCAGCGAGGCCACCTTGCAATGAAGAGCACAGGGCATGAGAACTCGTTTAAAGTCGGTGCGCCCCAGTCCGAAGCAGCATCGTGCCACTGGGCTCACGGTGGGGGGAAGTCCCAGCCGTGCCTTTGAGGAATTCAATAAGCCAAATATTACGGGTTTGCGTATTCCTTGCCCGCTCTCCCTGGGCACTGTAAACGAGACAGAGGCCAACGGGGCTGGGGTGGACTGGGTGGGGGTGGACGTGAGGAATAGTTTGTTCGTTGAAATGTCCCTAATGCATGGACACCAAGGCACGGTATTTTCTACCACGGAAAGACGCCCATGTGCACTGGGGTCTGTCTCCTTGCTGCTGTTACCCCCACACCGTTGGGACATGGAGGCCTGGGGCTTGGGTTGTCAGGGATCAGCTGTGGCCCCGGCTTCTGCCCTGGGCTTCTGGGGACCCCGGGGTGGCCTGGCGAGCCCGGACACCCTCGTTCAACTCTTGAGCCTCTCGGGTGGAAGGCCCCCGGGCAGAGACTGAAGCCGAGAAATCCCTGGCCTGTTTCTGTCCTTCAGGTGGGAATACACAGGGAAGAGGGGAGACGCCCATCCCACCGGCGGCGCCAGGTGGTCCTGCGGGCCTTGCCTGCTCTGACCACCGCTGGGGTGGCGGGCGAGGCGGCTCCAGCCACTCCCAGCTCTGGACCTGCTTGCGAATCCGTGAGCTTTCTGGCCGAGCTGGGAGCTGCCCTGGCCAGGCCGGAAGGACTCTCACTGGGTAAACTCGGGGTGGAGGGGTCGCTGCACCTCTGACTTGGGGGCAGCGGGAGTGAGGATACGAAGAATTCGGGGGAAGTGAGTTGGAGCCAGGTTGGGAGGACCTGGATTCCCGTGGGGCGTGGGGTGGGGGTGCTGGCCTGTAGGCGTGGACCCCCTCCCCATGGGTGGGTTGCAGAGACGCCCTCCTCCGCGGGGTTGCTCCCTGCTCCCCAAATGGGGCGCTGGCTGGCTCAGCCCGGCCAGTGCTCTGCAGACTTGGGCCCACAGCTGAGACACCCGGTGCCTCCGATCTCCAAGAGCAAACGTTTGCTTTAAAACGACCCTGCAGCCTCCCCCGCTGTCACCCAGGGGTCTTTCCTGGGTCCCCGTACAAAGTCTCCTGGCATTTAAAAATTTCTTTTTATTGAATTTTGCCCCTGTATGTCTCCCCAGTTGAAACCTCGAACACCAGGGCTGGGTAGGAGCTCTCAGGCCTCCGGGGCTTGCCTGAGTTTCTGGACCTTCGGGCCCGTGCCAGGCGGGGCCGTGCCAGCACCCGGATGTGAGCCCACAACTCGCCTGACCTCCAGGGTGTGTGCAGAGCGGTTGGCGGAGGCCACGGAGGAAGGGCCCTTTTCCTCCCCAGAAGCGGACCCTCTGTCTTCCGCTCTCCCCTCTCCCACCCACCACTTCTCGCTTTTCGCGGCTGCTCTTCTCAGGGAGCAAACACACTTTTGTTTCCCGGCACCACGTGTCCTGACACCCGTTTCTCCTTCAAGGGAGGGTTGCAGGGATCAGCACACCCACATCCTCAGAGGCCCACCTGCCCTCTCTCCTGGGTCCCCCTGCTCAGACGCTGCGGGGGGGGGGGGGGGGGGGGGTGGGGGGACTCCAACCAGCGAGGGTCCCTCCCAGAGCCTCCCGCCTGCCATCTCCCAGCGGAAATGGATTATTTCACAGTTTCCCCAGCCTGCGGCCTCTGGGGGCAGGCCTGGAAGGAGGTGGCAGAGAGAGCGCTTGCTTAGGCGAACATGGAAAGAATAACACGGGTAGTTGCTGTTTTGTGTTTCTGCCTCTAATAGATGGTAATCGAGGGAGCCCCGATGAGGGAGAGGCGGGTGTCTAGGGCCCGCTGCTACCGTGCGGGGTCGGTCCCCAGAAGCCAGAGAGGGAGGCCTCGGAGTTGCTCAAGTGCAGAGAGAGAAAGTTTGACTCGGGCACAAAGGAACCCTCCCTCCTCTCAGAAAAGGCAGGGCCTTCCAGGTTGAGGAGAGATGCTGGGTTTTCCAGAACCTTCTGGCACCTTTGGGGCCTGGGGACGGACCTGGGCTCTGCGGAAGTGGCTCTAAGTTTCTCCCAGGCTTGAGTGTCCAGGGTCCCTCCTGCTGCTGCTCCCTGGGGACATTCCTAGGGGCCCTGCGACCCCGGCGGGAGCAGCGTCCCTGCGAGTCCCCCGAGGCAGGGGGCAGCGCGCACGGGGTCTGCGGTGGGCGTGCGTGTGGCTTCCCAGGGAAGGAGCCTCAGGCTGTGCGGGACCAGGCCCTCTGGGACTCCATGGGAAGGCGGGTTCCTTGCAGGTCTGCCTGAGAGGCTGGCTGGGGAGCCGCGTGGGGGAATCCAGGCTAATTCCCTAGGGAGGAGGCCGCTGCACCCGAGGCTGGAGGCGGGCGAAGCTGGGAGGAGGGGAGCGGCTACCCTGAGTCCGAGGCCCCCACGCAGTTCGGTGCTCGGCTCCACAGCCCCCTCTCCCTAGACTTTCTCTTTCTCGCCGGTTCTTCACTCTCCGCGCAGCCTCACTTCGGGGTGTCTGCGGGGTGGAGGGCTTCCCCGGGGAAAAGGCTAGCAAGGCCTGGGCCGCCGCAGGCCCGCGCGCGCCCCGCACGCCCCTCTCGCGCGAGCGGCAGGCATTTCCCCCGCTGACCCGCGGAGGCGGCCTGAATAATGCATCACGGGCTATTTGTCATTCCGTGTGATATCCCTGCGCCTGGGCTTTGATTCCAGGGCCGCCGTGACAAAGACCTGTTTGTTAAGTTTCAGGGCTCCTGCGCCTTTCGCCTTTTAAGTCCGAGGGAGGCGGCGGCCCCCAAATCCCTGTGTTTCCTGCGCACGCAGCACGCGGGGCAGAGCAGCCCGGGACCCGGCGGACCGGCGCCTGGCGCCGCGCTCTCAGAGAGGCATGCAGGGCCCAGCGGCGGGCGAAGCAGGCAGGAGCGTGGGGCGGAGGGAGGGAGGGAGGGAGGAAAAGCGCTGGTCTGTGCCTTCAATTCGGCTCTGCTCCTGCTCTGCGGCCCCCGCTCGCCAGCGTGACACCCCTCCCCTGGCTGGACGACCCCCTCCCCCTCACACACACACACACACAGGCACAGGAACCCGGCCCGGCCCCGCGGATTCCAGAGAAATCCTTTAGGCTCCTCCGTGCCAAGGGAGACCACGGCTGGGCTCTCGCGGCCTGCGCGCGGGGCAGAGCGCCGGGTCCCGCCCAGCCCAGGGGGGCCCGAGGCCGGCTCTGATGAGAGATGCTTCAGGGTAGAAAATGCAAAATCGAGCTCTCAAAAACCCCCAACACCACCTTTCACCTCCCCCCAAAGCCTCTTCCCAATTCCAGAGTGGGAGTTGGGCTGTGGGGAGGGGATAGGACAGGAACCAAAAAAAAAAAAAAAAAAAAAAAAAAGAGGGGAAAGGAGGAGAAAAAGTCAACTTTATTTCCAGATGGAGTTTTGCAGAGGATGACAAGCTCGGCTTCCGAGAGTGTCCAATGAATTTCTTATCGCAAATGAGCGAAGTGGTTTCTCCTCAGCGCATTGGAGAGGGGTGGGTGGGAAGGGGCTTGCCAGGAGAACCGAGACCCAGCCCGATACACACACATTACCCCCCCCCACCAAATATCCTAGACACCAGGTTGACAGAACAGTTCTAAAGAAAGCGGCACCGGTCGGGGCCGAGAGGGCTGACGCGAGCCGGCAAGGTCGCTGTGGACAAAGTAGTTCTCCCAGCGAGCCGCCGGCATCTCCGAGTCTCCACCACCGCACTCCGGGGGTGGGGGCGGGCGGCCCGGCAGCGCTCCGGTCCCCAGCCTCCGCCGCCGCGGCGTCGGCCTCAGCGAGGTCTGCGAGCCACCGCCGAAGCTCCAGAGCCCACGTTCGGGGAGGCCCGGGCCCTTCCTCTCTCGGGGTGCTGGACCTGTTCCCCAGTCTCGTCGCGCCCGCAGCCTCTCTTCCCGTCCTCTCCGTGGGCCGTGCCGGCGAGTGCAGCTCGCAATCCACCCGCATCCGCACCTCGGAGTCAATTCCAGGGTGCGATCGCGCGTCGGCGCCGCCGCCGCCGCCGCCGCCGCGCGGAGGCCCTCGGCCTTGCCGCTCTGCCGCTCTCGGACCCATTCCGCCCGGACACATCCTAGGCGCGGGGCTGTGCTCCTGCCGAGGCCTGTCTGTCTGTCGGCTAGGACCTCCTCGCCCTCCCTCAACTCCTCCTCGAGTTTCGCTTCCGCCAGCCATGGAGAGCTTGCGGATACCTGTTCGGGGCTCTGGCGCCCGCGCCCGCTCGCGCGCGCGCGCTCTCTCCCTCTCGCTTCAAAAATTCCATCTTCCCCTCTGCACACCGAGGTGCACGGACGCCCAGCAGTGATGAAATGAAAAGAAAGCCAATTGCCGGACTGGAGGTGGGGGAAGAGATAGCGAGCCTGCGTGCGCCCGCCGCCGAGCCGGGAGTCTTAATTGCTGCAGACAGGGCGCGCGGGGGGTTGGGCGGAGGTAGCGGCGTATAAATAGTGAGATCTCAAATTGAAAGGCATAAATAACGGCAGGAGGGACCTACCCTCACACACGCCGACCTCTCCGCGCGCGGAGGCGTGCGGACCGCAGCCCCAGCTCCCAGGCAGCCCCGCCGAGCCCCGCGGACCCCCGCAGCCCCAAGCAGCCATGGAGGAGCTGACAGCTTTTGTATCCAAGTCCTTTGACCAGAAAACCAAGGAGGGCGGCGGCGGCGGCGGCGGCGGCGGCAGCGGCGGGAAGAAGGATTCGATCACGTACAGGGAAGTTTTAGAGAGCGGACTGGCGCGCTCCCGGGAGTTGGGGAGCTCGGAATCGAATCTGCAGGACATTACGGAGGGCAGCGGTCACTGTCCGGTGCATTTGTTTAAGGACCACGTGGACAACGACAAGGACAAACTGAAAGAGTTCGGCACGGGGAGGGCTTCGGAAGGTAAGCTCGCCGGGCTGCGGCTCCGGGCCCCTCCCGGGGGTCGCGTCTGCTCGCCGCCGAGCCTGCTCGCCTGCCCCTCGCTCCAGACGTGCGGAGGCTCCGGACGCCGCGGCTGGGCTCTCAATCGGACCCTAAACTCTGAATTTACAGTCACGGCTCAGACGGAGAGGCCTCGGCAGTCCGTCGTCAGCCTTTTTTTTTTTTCCGTTAAGAGAGAAAGGAGACAGGGCGGGGAGGAGGCAGGCGGGGAAGCCAGGGTGGGCAGGAGCCGCGGTCTCGCCTTCCTGGGCATCGGCGTTGGGCATCGTACGGGGGAACTTTCCCTGGTGGGAGTCGAGCGGAGGGATGTGGCCGAAGACCGAGTTCGGCTGTAGGGCTGCGGGGCGCGCGCCAGCCTGCCCGCGGGTCTTCCTGATGGGCACCCACAAGCGCACAGAGAGGAGGCGCGCACACACCTCACGCCCTCACCGCCTGCTGGCTTCGGGCTGGAAACGGCCGCGTGGAATTACGCGCAGGCCCGGGGTCGGGCGACGGAAGGTGGGCGGTCGCCTTTTCCGCCTCCCGCGCCTCTGCGCGGTTTCCGCTTCGGGGAAACTTTGCCCCCGGAACCTCGAGACTGGATCTTGGTTCCACAGGCCTGTAAATTGAAACCGCCCTTGCGCCTGCAAGGGCGCCCCCCCCCCCCAGGTCTGGATATGGCCTGAAGGCCCCGGGGAGGCTGTGGCCGCACCACGCAGCAGCCCTGCGCCAGGGTGTCAGAGCCCAGGCCGCCTGAGGTGGCCAGACGCGCCCTGGGCCGCCTTGCCCCTTGCTGTGCCAGAAATCTGCGCCGAGGGTCGCCCCGTTGTTGGGTCTCGGGAAAGGCAGGTTTTTTTGGGGGGGAGGGGATTGTGCAGTGAGGAAGGGAAGGTCCCAACTGGGGGCCCTCCGGACACACCGGGCAGCCATCAATCGGAGGCCAGAAGAACTAGCTAGGTTTGTCAAGAAGCACGTTTTGCAAGAGGCACGGATGTTTCTCTCTCTCTCTCTTTATTATTACGAAGAGAGGAAAGAGCGAGGCTTGCCATGTCGATCCCCGGGTCCTGTTTCTCTCACCGCCGTGTTGAGAGAGGTCAGCGGGATCTCCCCCAGACGTGGGGCCCTTCCCCCCAGCCTTCCCCACTGCAGAACCTGCCTTTTCTGCTCTTCCCGACCCTGTACTTTCCGGCCCTGTCGGTGCCCTGGCCTCGAGGCCCCTGTGGACGAGGCCCTGACCTTGTGGAAGCAGAAGGGGGCAAAGGCTTAGCAACCAGCCCTGGAGGGCGGCCCAGGCCGGGCGGCCTTGCCTGGGGAACTGGCCTCACCCCCGGCTCTGTCATTCATACAAAGATAGCTCGCTTTGATGGAGACGCCTGGGCTGGCCGAACAGGAGGGGCTGAGGTTTAATTCCCGGGGTTTCACAGCACGGGCTGCACCAGAGCCTGGGGGTGCTGAGCGGCTCCCCTAGCTCTTCCCAGCGGCCGAGCCCCCTCCTCTGACCAACCCAGAGGAACGAGGGCCTTCGGGCAGACAGCCACACATGTGCCGCTGCGGAGGCCTTTCGTGAAAGTAAGACAGCATGAGTCGAAAAGGACAGGACAGGACAGGACAGACAGGACAGGACAGGACAGACACAGGTGCCCGGTCGCACCTTCCACCACATCTCCCCAGGGCTGGGTGTGCCAGGCTGCGTCCTAGGCTGGCAGCGGTGGGGACCCTCTTGGGCCGCTGAGAACCCCAGAAGGCCTGGGCTGTGAGCGGCCGGGCGGTGTGCCCGCTGGGCTGAGCCGGGGGCCTGTGGGTTGTGCAGGGCCTGCTGCTGGCTTCCAAGGACTTGGGAGGCTGCCTCCCAGCTGAGGTCCATCCCCGAGGGTCACAGTCGAGAGGCATCCGCCGGAAGCATCTGGATGCCTCTGGGGAAGCATTCACGTGGGGAGGAAACAGGGGCATTTGTGTTGGGAAGGCATGCCTTTTCAGGGGTGAAGATGGTTTCCCATGCAAGGTGGGGTTCCGTGTCCAGAAGCCAGGACCCTTGAGGGGAGCCTGTCGGGCAAAGTCAGGGCTTGGCTTCTTGTGTTCAGCTTTGGGGGGCGGCGGGGGAGGAGGTTCCCGTCAGTGGGAGGCCCGAGGGCCGGCATTTCCCCAGAAACTTTCTGCGTTTGCCACTCAGGGGGCCTTGGGCGTATTCCGGCTGCTCAGAGTTGGTGGGACCATAGGGACGTCGTACAGACGCTCCTGAGGTCAGCCTCTTGTCCTGGACACCGAGTGGACATGGGATTAGGGGAAGGAGGTGCCCGGTGCCCCTGCCCAGCCGCCCCGCCACAGGCAGCAAAGGGGAAGGAAAGCCCGGGGCTGGCAGAGGGGCAGCCGCTAGAAAAGGCTGGTTCAACTGCCTAGTGCTCAGATTCCCCACTCCCCACCGCCCAGCAAATACAGACACACTCATAATTTCTGCGAGGAAGAAAGTGTCACTCTTGGAATGAGGCCGACTGGGCTCCCACCTCACCCTGATGCACGTGGCGAGGGAGACCAGGGTGGGGGCTGAGCGCCGGGCTCCCTGGGCTGAAGGGAGTCCCGGGCTCGGAGGTCGCTGCAGCGGAGGGCAGCGGCTGTCCTGGGCCTGGATGGTCCAGCGTGGTCTGGTCTGCGCCCCTCCTGGCAAGGGAGGAGGGTGGGACAGAGAGAGAGAGAGAGAGAGATGCTACATTAATATGTCAGCACACACAAAGTGCAAAACTGAGGGAACGATGAGGAGATTAAGCCAAGAAACAGGGTGAGGCCAGTGCCCGAGTTATTACAAAAACAAAAACAAAAACAAAATCAAAACGCTGTCCTCCTCTGGCGTCGGTGTTATCCACCGTCGTAGACTTTGCATCAGGGCGCGCCTTGGTGGCCCGGGCCCCTTGCACCGCAAGCACACGCTTCGGGTTTGACGAGGTCATCCTGCAAGAGCGTCCACCGCGGGCCCTACTGCCGGGGCGCGGGGCGCAGGGCGCACGGGGAGGCAGGCGGGACCCTGTGGAGGGACCGGGGCGGCCGGGGCGTGCGACCCGGGACCTCAGCGCTGTGCCCCCCGGCCCGCCCCGCAGGCATCTACGAGTGCAAGGAGAAGCGCGAGGACGTCAAGTCCGAGGACGAGGACGGGCAGACGAAGCTGAAGCAGAGGCGCAGCCGCACCAACTTCACGCTGGAGCAACTGAACGAGTTGGAGCGGCTCTTCGACGAGACGCACTACCCCGACGCCTTTATGCGCGAGGAGCTCAGCCAGCGCCTGGGGCTCTCAGAGGCGCGCGTGCAGGTAGGACCCCGAGCCGGGCCCCACTGCCGGCTCCTGGGGCTCACCCGGAGCTCGCCCCCCTGGGCCCGGGCCCCTTTGCTCCTCCAGGATCGCAGGGAGGCTGGGGGGCGGGCTGCAGCCAGGCCTTTGGGAGACGCGCTGGGGCGCGCGGTTCCCACGAAAGGCCCAGCTGGCCCCCACTTCCAGCTTGTCAGGCATTTGGATCCCTCTTTCCCCCTAACTTCCGTCTTTGGGGGGGTGTCCTCTTCCCTTTCTTCTGCAGCTCCCTCTCCCCACTGCGGGGAGCGGGAGAGGTGCCGAGCTGGGGGAGGCTTCTTCCCACACCGGGCATCTTAATGAGCTCGGCCGCTGCCCGCGCGGGGCCGGATTAGCCCCGGCCCAAGGGGCTCGGGGCGCGGCGGAGGAGGGCAGGCGAGTGCGCATGAATTCCTGATGCCCCATCTGGCGAGCCACCGTCTGCGGCGCCCTGGGCCTGCGCAGCACGTGCGCGGAGGGGCGCTTCGCGAGCGACCCTGGGACGCCGGAAACCTGAAGTTACCTGGATTAATTTATGGATGGGGCGGGGGGGGGGGCAAAGATCTTCTTGCTGCAGGCAGCGCGCGCACCTCGGGGGAGATTGGGCCTGGCTCCCCCCCCGCCCCCGCCCTCCCGGGGGTCGTTTCCACAGGGCCGCAGGGAGAAAGGGTCAAGGTCGGGATTCCCGGGCTCTGGGGGCCTATCTTTTAAAAAAACGGAATTCGTGTTGGCAACCCCGGGGGAGCACAGGGCTGTCTCTGCAGGAGCCGTTTTCCTCCTGGCTGTGGCGTCCACACCTTCTCCCACCACTTTCTCCAGATTTTATGTCTGAAACGAAAACACAAACGGGCTGGGAGAGAGCGCGTGTCACCAACCCTGCAAAGTGGAGAGAGTGTGCGCGCGCGGGTGTCTGGAGTTTCCGGAGCCCGTGGATGGTGGGGCCGCGCCCAGAACGGGAGGGCGGCTCGAGAGGGAAACGCAACGCTCCCGGGGGACTTTTCAGGTCTCTTCCCGGTGGCATCGGTTTCTAGAACCTTCTCGCAGAGGTGGCGCCCAGTGGCGGAGCATCTCTGGCGCCCCTTTTCCCAGCTGAGCCCGCCTGGGCCTCTGGCCCCCAAGGGGGGATGGGGGGTTGGGGGTGGGGACGGGCTTCCCCCCCACCCCCACCCCGGCCACCCTTCTCTGGGAAGATGAATTGGGCCGCGCCATAGAAATTAATGAAAAGATTAAACTTTGGCTGCAGGGGACATCAACTTTTATGTCATCTCCCCGTCCCTGCCTGCCCGGGATCGCCAATATCTCCCCGGCCTTGATGTACTGTTTCTATAAAAATAAATTACTTGTAATTGAATTCCGCACTATTTCGTTCAGTAGTCTATTACCGGCTAGCACCTTAGCAGGGCCCACGGAGGGGCGGAAAATCGGCTCTTGGGTGGCCGAAGATCCCGAAAAAGCCCTAAAATAAAGGGGGGGAGGGAGGGGGGAGGACCGAGCGAGTATCGATTCGGGAGGCGCATTAAAATGTAAGGACTGTAAATAATCATAAAAATAAACCCGGCACACAAGCCATCGCCTGGGCCACAGGGAGGAGAACCGCGTGGAAATGGGGAGAAGGGCAGGAAAAGTGGTCGTAAAAATCAATTAGGGAGACCGGGTGGGCCGCCTGGGTGAGTAGGCGCAGGGGGCGGGGTGGGGGCGGGGGAGAGTGAAGCGAAAGGAGGTGAGCCCACCGGGACGGCGTGTTCACCCCGCGCCAGAGCGAGCGGCGTGGCAATCCTTCTCGGCACAGCCCCGTGCCGAGCTGTTGTTAAAGGGTAGAGTTTCAATTTCGTGTGGAAATTTGCTGTAAATAAATTGAGGCTCCTATGAAGCTGGTCCTTATTAACCTTTTATTTTTAGTGTTGTACTGGAAGCTGCCATGACCCAGCTGTCAGGGTATAATCGAAAGTTATGAGCCGGCGGTGAGGAGCAGGCCGTAATTTAATTACAACAAATATCTTTGGGTTTATGGCGCACAGCTAAATTAAATGTCATTATTCACTGTCTGTAATGGAAATCAAAAGGAAATCAGATTACGGCGTTGGTGAGACGAATCAGCGACGGGCCCTTAATGAAGAAATAAGTGTCTAAACCAGTGTACTGAGCTTTGCTTAGCATATTCACGACTAATTGGAATTGATCGCGCATCACCCCAAGACTGATTTATTATCGCTTAACGCAGCCGCTAATTCATCACTTTTATACCTCATAATGTTCCCCCCCCCACCACCTTTCCACCCTTGAAGGGGAAGCGAGCTTAGCTTCCCGTGTTTAAATAGGATTCTGTTTTTGAAAAAAAAAAAAAAAGGCACTTCCAAGGGAGGGGGTGGCCTGGGCTCTGGCGCCTCCGGCTTGTTTTGTTTTGTTGTTTTTTTTTCTCTCGAGGACAAGGGTGCGCCTCCCCGCCCCCCTCCGAGGGCAGGGAGGTGCACTCGGGACCGTGCGGGAGGTGGGGGCGTCCGACGTGGGGGGCGGGAGGAACGCCTTCCACGGGTAGAGCGAACCCGGCAAAGATTGGCATTGCAAGGGCTAGGTCGGGGGTCCTTTTGGAGATTACTTTCCAGCAGAACGCATAAAAGTTGTTTCTGCCTCTCCGAAGCCTGCTGGGAACCTTCTGGAAAGCCAGGTCCGACCTGGCAGGCTCTGCCCTGGCTGGAGAGAGTGATGAGTCTGGGGCAGAAAAGTTCCGGTTTCTTCCTCCACCCTGCCCTCCCCAACCCCGGGGGTTTGCCGAGCTGGCCCTGCCCAGGGTGGATGGGCGGCACGCAGCCACCCGGGCAGAGCGGGCCAGGGGAAATGTTCCTTTGTCCCAAGTCTCCTGCGGGAGGGAGTCAGTGGAGTGGCCGTAGGGTCCGTGAGCCTGGGAGCCAGTGAGAAAGCAAATCCAGTGACTGGGAAGTTTGCGGTGGGGCGGGGGGCGGGGGGGGCTCCAGATTTTCTCAGGGATGCGCAAGGCTGTGAGGCAGAGCCTGACAGGCCTGATGTGAAGGAGAGTGGGGGATGCTTCTGCACCCCGGGTCTGGACATCAGGCCTGGGAGCCCAGCAGGGCTAGCTCAGGGGCCCGGGGCCCTTTACCCCCAAACTGTTGATCAGGTGCCCCAAGAAGTAGGTGTCTGCAGACAGGCCAAGCACCTGCGGAGCAAAGCCTGCGTCTTGGGGGGTCTCTGGGGCTTCACAGATGCCAGTGGTACTACTCCCTAAGAGCAACTCAGACCCTGCCCCGCCTCCCAGGCGCACACACACAGGACGTGGAACTTTCTGGACTCACGGTGTTCTCAGCTCGGCTGGGGAGGGGCCCGGAAGCTGAGCTGTGGGTCCCCCTTTGAGCCCGCTCCCCTCCTTGGCGGCTAAAGTCCCAAAGCGCGCGAGAGATGGGGTTCTCTGGGTTAGGGGTGATGGCGGAGGGGAGACGCCCACACGGAACGATGGGAGGTGGTCCGGCTCCCTGGCCGGCCCGGCACCTGCTCCTTGGCGTTCCACGTTTGCAGGTCCAGCTCCTGACTCACTTCGTGGTTTGGGAGGCGCCCCTGACAGACAAGGGCTTCAGAAACTCCAGCCCCAGATACGGGTTGGGAGTGTCGGGTTGTCCTGTGCCCCATTCCCCACCCCAGCCCCACCTTCCAGCGTTCTGAGGGAGGGGGGTGAGGCTGGGGCATCCTGGGCTCTCCTGGCCTGGCCGGGCTCACTGGGCTGCGTGTGTCTGTCTGCTCCGTCGCAGGTCTGGTTCCAGAACCGGAGAGCCAAGTGCCGCAAACAAGAGAACCAGATGCATAAAGGTAGGCGCTCGGGGGCGCGCGGTGGGAGTGGGGGAGGGCGCAGGCGGAGGCGCGCAGGTACAGGCGGGAGCGGAGTGGGGTTCATGCCTCCGTCTTTCTTCGCAGGCGTTATCCTGGGCACCGCCAGCCACCTGGACGCCTGCAGGGTGGCGCCCTACGTGAACATGGGCGCCCTGCGGATGCCTTTCCAACAGGTAGCCGGGTTTTCCTCCCGCTGAACCGCGCGGCGGCGGGGAGAGGGGCGGCGAGCTCCGCCCCCTCTGCTTCCCCCGCTCCTCCCGCCCCCGCGCGGAAGAAAGGGGGCCGCTTTTACAAGAGAGCATTTATAGACCCGTTGGCACGCATTAAAATCACGCTGTAAAACTCCAAGAGTCACCTTCGGGAAGGGCCAGGTCATAAAGCGAAACAGTGTTACAAAAATCAGAGGGAAAAGAAATCCCACCTACCCTGGAACCACCCACAGGCTCGCCGCCTGCAGAGACGGGGGCCCTGTCGACACCCAAACCCTCGCCTCCTCGAGTGCTCAGGGCCTCTGCTAGAGGGGGCTGCGCCCCTCCCAGGCTGGCCTCGCCCCACCCCTTGGGGTTGGGGGCCTCTGGCCCAGCTCCCAGCACCGCGTGAAGGGGCTAGAGCGCGGGCGTTCTGCGTGGACAGGGGGTAGCCACGGGGTTGAAATACACCCGTGGAGTCCAAGTATCCAAAGGGCCCAGTAAGGGAACGAACGGCGCGGCGAGACGAAGGCAAAGGCAGGGCGCACCTGCGCCCTACCTTGCTTCAGCGCAGTAGCCACGGAGCGCAGGCTAAGGCCCCCGCGTGGGGGTAGGACCGCGCGCTGGTGCGAAGGGAAGCCCTGGGCAGGGCAGAGAGCAGAGCCGTGGCTACCACCACGCACAGGTTTCTATGCGGACCAGCGTTTGCTCGGGGGCCAGAGAGCTGGTGGTCCGGCCGGCCCTGGCTGGTCAGTTAGGATGGGACTGTTCGGGGAGGTGTTGTCACTTGGGCCCCTGGGAGGTGGATGGGGGGGGGGGCCGGCGATCCGTGTTCTCAGATCCAGGTACCAAAGGTGTCAAGGGTATCCAGGGCCAGCCACCTCCTGTCCTCCCAGACAGGGTCAGCCTGATGGACCCAGCCAAAGGAGCGAGAGGACTTGGCCATGCACCTCGGGGATTTGGGGGGCCCCTGGGAAGGGTTGTGGGGGCGGGCGGAGCCCCAGCTGAAGTTCGGACCCTGAGTCTGGAGGCATCCAAGTCAACTGGAAAACTTGGGGCCTGGGGGTGGGGAGGAGGAGGAGGAGGGGGCAGCTTTGGACACCTCAGTGCTGGCAAGGCCTTGGGAGTGGGCGTGCTAAGGGGGCAGGGAATGGGTGGGCACATCTGGGGGTATTCCAGTCACCCTGGCCCCACAGAGTGACCGGAGGGCCGTGCGCACGCCCGCAGCGGAGGGGATGGCCGTCCCGGAATGGGAGGCGAGAGGGGTGGTTTCGCGGGAGAGAAGCGGCCCTTGGGGTGCATCCGGGCGGGGAAGTCACCTCCAGGGCCTAACGGTGCCGATGCCCCTCCACCCACCCCCACCCCCACCCCCACCCCACCCCAACCCCGCAGGTCCAGGCCCAGCTGCAGCTGGAAGGCGTGGCGCACGCACACCCGCACCTGCACCCGCACCTGGCGGCGCACGCACCCTACCTGATGTTCCCGCCCCCGCCCTTCGGGCTGCCCATCGCTTCGCTGGCGGAGTCGGCCTCTGCCGCTGCTGTCGTGGCCGCCGCGGCCAAGAGCAACAGTAAAAACTCCAGCATCGCCGACCTGCGGCTGAAGGCGCGCAAGCACGCCGAGGCCTTGGGTCTCTGACCCGCCGCGCGCCCCCGCTCCCGCCCGGCCCTGCGAGCCCGCGCCCTGCACGTGACCCCTGCGCGCCCCTCGCGGCCACAAGGGCGCACGGACGTCCCCTGAGCGGCGCGGGTGCCGGACAGACCTAGCAGGGCGGCCTCCTCGCCCTGAGTAGCCAGGGGGGGGCCCCTGTCTGGCCTGGGCTGGGGCCCCTCCCCCCCCCCCCGGAACGCATGACCCCGCCAGACCTCCGCAGAAACTGCCAGAGAGAGGGCAGTGGACCTCGAGACCCGGACCCCGTGGAGCTCAGGGCGCGCTCCTCCTCTTTCGTCGGAGTCTCTCTAACCCAGTGCATGCGGCCTCCTCCACACCTTTCCGAGATCCTAGCGTCCATTAAACAGGAGTTTGGGGCTGGTCTCCGCTGAAGACGCCCGTTCTTGGGCTCCAGCCACGGGTGTTCTGGGTCAGGACCTTGCTTTCCTCTGACGAGCTGCAGGACCCGCGTGGATTTGTGTGGACGGCCACATCCCGGGCTTGGGTCTGCTCACCGCCCCCCACCCCCACCGCAAGACAGCAATAACGGCACGCATCTGGTGACCTCGCCAAAGTCGGGGCGGGGAGGAGACCCAAGCTGTGAGCGTCTCCCCAGCTGTGAGCGTGCTGAGGGCCGGCTTTGTGAGCCTGGTCCTCCTGTTCAGGTTGGATGCCCAAGCGCCGGGTGGAAGATTCCTGGTGCCACGGAACAGGCGACTTTATAATTTTCCCAGTCTTTGATCCCGAGTGGACACTCTTTGCCGTTTTTTCTCGAATTCAGACTCCCAGGACTTGCAGAGAGAGAGAGAGAGAGAGCGAGAGAGAGAGAGAGAGAGAGAGAGAGAGAGAGGGGGTGAGGAGGAAGACTGNGGGGGGGGGGGGCAGGGGCGCGGGGTTCCCACGCACACCTCGGAGGCAGCCGGAACTTTAGTGAGATGCAGTTACATGCAGACAAGTGCAATACTGTAAATACGATAGAGTTTAAGAGAAACTGGCCGGGCACTCCTGACCGGCCAGCTTGGGGACTTTGAAGGGCGCCATGCCCCTTGTACGCTGTGGGCCGGGCCAGCTGGGGCCCTCTCCCAAAGCGGCAGGGGTTCCGGGTGCTCTGGACGCGGTGCCAGCGCGGCGCATGGCACGTGCGCAGCAGGACTGGGGGTGCGGATGTGACCGGAGTGGTGGGTGGCTGAGCTGTCTCTGGCACCGGAAGGGGCACAGAGCGGCCCGGTGGGCAGTGAGTTGTAAGGGGACGTGTTGCAGCTTTTCATTCTTCCTCCTCACCCCCCCACCCCACCCCAGCTTCCGATCATCACCAAATAGCAGCTGACGTGGAAGTGACTTTGCACGGTGCTCCCCAAGGGTCCAGGCCCGCTGCCACCGCACCCGAGCACGTGCTGGGTGCGGTGAGCGGGGCGTGAGGCCCTCCGGGGCTTGTCCACCTGGAAGACACGTCTGTGTGTCTGCCTTCAACCTGCACCCCCGCCACCCCCCACCCCGGGGCCAGGCCACCCGGAAACCTCTTCCCGATCTCTCCTCGGTCTTTCCTCGGTCAGCCAGCAGGCCGGCGTGGGCTGCCCGCCGAGGCTTCGCTGTGTCCAAAAGCGGTTTTGTTCTTCCTACGCTTAGCAGGGGCAATTTTCTTTCCTGCCCGCTGATGTGGGTACGTTTCTCCCGGACAAAAAAAAAAAAGAATAATCCTGCCGTGTAAGGAAACACTTTCTGCCTCGGCTCGGAGCGGTGGCGTGGACGCATTTGGGCATCTCGTGTTTGCATCATCTGAAAGTCTTTAGACAAATCAAAAGGCTCCTTCAGTCTGCTTTTTCTTTTTTTCTTGGTTGAAATCTTAGAAAAGCTCTAAGATGACAAAGACAGAGAAGGAAAGCAGAGTCACTGTTTTTCAATCACTTGCAACATTTTTTTTTTCCAGACGTGAATGGCACGGTGCCGTTTTGCTTCTAAGCCGCCGGGACTCCAAGAAGGAGCTCCTCTAGCTCAGCTGGGACTTTTGCTTTCGATGCAAAAAATTAAAAACTAAATAAAAAAAAAATTGCACTTCAAATCCTTTATAAGTAGCTGCATTTATCCTAAAATGTCACCCTCGGCAGAAGTTAGAGGTACATGTCTACCTCTTTTTTTTTTCTTCCCCCAAAACTGCCTTTTTTAAGGCAGTTTTTATGTAGATTATATATAAAGTGTCAGCGGCCCCTCCTGCAGAGAACACTCACCCGGGCGTGAGGCCTGGTTGCGGCACAGGCGGAAGGCCTCGGCCGGAGTTGCCGGGTGTCTGCTGCAGGTGTCTGGTGGCCGAGGGAGCAGGGTGGGCGGCGGTCACACAACGCCGCCTGTTCTGTTTCATGGGACTCGGAAAGCGAGCCGGGGGTGGGTGGGCCCCCCAGCAGAGCAGACCAAGTGTACGGACCGAGGCTTTGCCTCTGTCCCCACGGCGAAGTCCGAGGGACACTGCTGTGCCCCCTCCTGTCTTCCCAGAAACCCCAGAGCAGACGTAGCCACTTCTGCCCCCCCCCCAATTCTCTCCTCTGGGCTTTGCTCTCAGCAGAGTGACGGGGCGGTGGGGGGGGGCTTTGGATGCAGGCAGAGACTGTGTTGTGTGTGGCCTCCGTGGCTCGGGCAGGGCTGTGACCCTGGGGGTGGACGGATGTATTTGGGCTGTTGGTGGTGTTTGGGGCTGCAAAGGAGATTCCTTTCAAGCCCATTGGTGTTGTTTCCAGGTGGCATTTGCCGGGGGGGTGGGGGGCAGGTTGCGTGTCCCCGCTGGGCAAAACCGGCCCCGTGTCTTTGTCAAATTCACCTTCTGTCTGGTGCCTGTCACACACACGGCCACCGACCACCTCTTGCAGGGGCCGGTTTGGGGAAACACTGGGTCGTAAGGTAAACACACTTTAGGAAGCGTGCGGCTGCTGCCTGCTCCCCGGAGCCCTGGGAATCGCTAGGAATTGCAAGGCCGGGCCTCGCGGAGTGGCCGGGGTGCCCTTGGGCCGGTGGGCTTCACGGGGCTTTCCTCACGCTGGCCCGCCTTCCGCCACGGACTTTTTTTTATGTCCTCAGCCACCAACCTCTGTGTCCGTACAGGCTGGGGGCATCCCAGTGTTTAAATAGGAAGCAACCCATGGCCCCCCCTCCCCGTCCCACAGGCCCCCTGTCTGAGCTCACGTTCATCCTACCCGCCCGCTAACGTGTCAGGAACACCCCAGGGCAGGCCCAGCCCTCTCTGCTCCCACCGTGGGTGGACACCGTGACCCCCACCCCCGGAACGAGGGACCCGACGCCTCTCCCTCCGTTGTTTCGCCGGGACACCCGGTGACGGGAAGCTGACTCTGACGACAAACATTCTTGAGGCACTTTCTTCTTTTGTCCGACGAATGTGGAGCCTGGGGCCGGAGAAGGCTTCTCGGTGGACAAGTTCGACATTTGAAAAAAAACAAAAAACAGAAACAGAAACGAAAACCGGTGCCTAATTTATTAGACATTAGCTTAGGGTGATGCTGGTTTTTTTTTTGTTTTCCTTCAATATACGTGATGCGATTTATAAATGTTTTATGGAAATTGGATATTTAACGAGAAACCAGTCGGAGAGTGTACAGAATATGCAGTTTCAGAGCATATGGAACGCACTATTTATTGAAAAAGCGATAGTTTCGTAAACCCAGCCCCGCGGTGAGTCCCATCCCGGACGGGCCTGCCTCCCAGCTTCCTCATCGCGGATGGATGTGGGTGCGTTATTTATTATGATGTTTTCGGTTGAAAGTTCATAAATATGTGCTATTTTAATTATGTTGAGTGTAAATTTGACACTGTCTTGCATTTATTTTTGTATTTCTTAAGCCTGTTGCTTTTCCTCCCCCCGCCCCGGCCCGATTTACGAGGAGCCAGTTTGATTTACGGCTCAGCCGGCACTTGGGTCGTGCAGACGAGGCGTGTCTGCACCCACAGACGTGTTCAGGGATCGCTCAAACAAACAGGAATAACACCTCCTTCCCCAAACCCGCGGTCTTAAAATCCCCATCCGTCTGCCATTGTGGGGAAGGCTCGCCGAAGGTGTGGGCCACGCCAGCCGGGCCCCTCCGCGCCGCGCCCTGCCCTTCGGTGCCACTTACAAAGTGTATTTTGTCAGGCCGTATCGTATGAATGTACACCTTGTAAAACGCAGATATAAATAAACTTATAAATATTTGTATTCGAGTGTAAAAAAGAAGAAAAAGTTCTGGCCTTTCGGCCGAGGAGAGCACATTGGAAGAAGCAGGATTTCGCCTCAGAGGGAGGAAAAGTGCGGCGTGCGCATTTCCAGTGGGCGCCTGGGGTCCCCTCCTGGGTGGGGGACGGCGGTCAGGGGCCTGTGACTTGTCCCAGGCGTGTCTCCTTGGAGGGAGCTCTCCGTGTGTGCATCTTGCTCCTCTGGGTCCACATTCCCCCGAAAGGTGGGGACGGGAGGACAGATTGACATTTGCAATCAAGTCAGAGTTTGGGGAGCCCTGGTGAGAAGAAGCCCAAACGCTTGGGTTTCAGGTTTTTAACTTTTCCTTCATTTCACTTTCTCTTTCTTTGTTATTTTGGGACGTATGACTTCTCCACAACGGCGCTGCAATAATGCTTGAGTCATTTTGAAAAAAAAAAAAAAGAATAAATGGAAAAAAAAATCAAGTTTTAAAAACGAGAATGTTTCTGGCATGTGCTTTGTATCTCTTTATGGGAAGGGAAGTTAATGAGTTGATTTAGCCGGGCTCACGGCTTCCCGGCCGCGATCAAAACCACATGTGGGCGGATAAGGGCAGGGGCCCGGGACGTGCGGAGCCCCCCCGCAAGGGCCGCTGTCCCTGTGGTGGGGGGCCGGGGGGGGCCTCTTCCTTCGGGAGGGTGGCCGGGGGCAGGTGGTGTTTCCTCCGATGCCCCGTGTGCTGGGCACAGGATGCCGCTGTCCTTCGACCTGGGCCAGGTTCCAGGGCGGTAGTCTGCTTCTGAGGGTCCGACCTGAGGGCCTTCTCCCCTCCCGAGTCCTGGCCACAGGTCGGGTCCCCTCATCCAGCCGGGCAGTGTCTCACGGGGCGGCACAAACAGGTATTTGTCCGGTGGACGATGAGGGACGCTGAATAAAGAGAACGTCCGTGGTTCCTGAGCGGCCCCAGAAGCAGCCTCGGAGGCGGGGGGGGGGGCAGGTGGCTGTCACAGGCCTGTCACCCCTGACCTTCGAGAGCGCTGTCGTTCCGGGGCAAATGCAGACCTCTCGGGTACTGGGGGACTCCCTTTGTGGCCGCTGCGAACCTGGAACCGGGGAAGCTACGGAATGGTTAAAGTAACCCCGTGTGTTGCTACTGTTCCCCAGGTCGGTTCAAACTCTTGTTGCCGCCTGCCTGTCCCTTGTCTTGCTGCAGAGTTTCGTTGCACTACAGTTTCTTTTCTTCTTCTTCTTTTTTTTTTTGGGCGGGGGGTCTTTCGAAATGACTCTAACTCACGCACGCCTTTGGGAAGAACAGAGCCGGGTTTACAGGTAACAGCCTCTCTCGGCCGGTTCTCAGATCCCACCCTTGAACGCAGAAGCCTCCCCGCCGGCTGCCTGCAGACGTGGTCGTGCCTTCCCATTTCTAAGGCCTCTGCCGGGGTGTCTGCCTTTCGCGTCCAGTCATGGGATTCCTAGGGACGGAAGGGGAGAGGCAGACAAAGCGAAACCGCAGGCCGGCCCCGGTCCGAGCTGGGCTCTGCACGCGGGGACAACCTGCAGAGCCGAGGCTGCCCAGCCGGCGGGCGGGCGGGCGGTCCTTACAGACACGGGACTCGATGTCAGCCTTGCAAGTATTTCTAGGTTCGTGAAGAGACAGCCGAGGAGACTCACGTCGGCCCACCGCGGAGCCGAAGCCGTGCTCTTGGTTTCCGAGGGTGCACATTCTACAACAGTGACTGGTTTCTTCCCCGTACGCATCAGATTCCCAGAGGAAAGACAGGCAGCGAGGGCACGCTGCTGCCTGTTACGGCTTTGCACATCAACGCACAGGGTTTTTATTTTTATTTTTTTCAGTGGATGCAGATGCTGAGGCTTTGCTTGTTGGTGTCTTTGTGGAAGACATTTACCTCCAACCGGGAAGAATGAGCTTAACACTGTAAAGTGTGCCAAGTTCACCTAGCTGCCCTGGAATTTGGGGATACAACCCACGGTCCGTGTGCAGCGTCGGTGGGAGGGAATGCACACCCTCACTGTACCCACTCCTCCAAACGATCGCTCGGGCATAACCACCTTTTCTCTGAAATGTGAATGCTCCCCTGGGCACAGGAGAAAGAGCCGGGTCTGAGTGATCCGTCTCAATTTGCCCTAGAAAAATGAAAACTTCCCCTCAAGTCTTCCTGTAAGATGTGAACGCCCACAACTAAATCTGTCCCTGTTTCAGTCGCCCCGACATGCTCGCCGGATTTCCCCCCAAATGCCCCACAACACGGGGTGGAGAACGGGGACCAGGATAGGAGTGAGCAGTTCAGTTACATTCAGGGTGACCGTGGGCAGTGAGCAGCCCTGTTAGGGTAGGTCATGCGCCTCCCCTCTGGGGGGTGGAAGCAAGCTCCTGATTCCCGCTGAGTTGCACGAGTCCTTGTATTCTGGACTGCCTTTATGGCCTGCGGGCATGAAGCCTGCAGACAGCACGGAGTCTGACGAGTGTCCCCCGGCTTTAGGGGTCCAGGGCACATCCCCAAAAGCAGAACAGATCTTGTTCTGGGGGCCCGGGCTGAGCAGAGAGTTCACGCCCAGCAAGACGAGGGAGGGGGGGCACGGACCCCTAACCTAGGCGCCGCTTCCCCCACGAAACAGCGAGTTTTCCCCAAACAGGCGAGTTGAAAACATGGGTCCAGATGGGGGGCTTGTTTCGTCCCGACCGCTCTCCAGGGCGTAAGTGGCGCCCACAGATCTTCCAGGCAGGCACACCACACATGCCTCCCTGCCCCGGCGGGTGGGCCACCGCCTCCCCGGAAACAGAAGAGCCCCGGACAGAAAGCGGGGTGAACGGCTGTTGGAGAAAGCGGAGCGTAGTGCTCACTCACTCACACACACGCGGGGTGAACATTGAACCCCCTACCCCTTCCGCGGTGCCGGCAGGCCGTTTAATGGGGTAGAACCGCACACTTTGGCTGATTTATTTCACTAGGGAAGCGGGTGCACGGAAATTCCTGCGGACGGCCGTGCAGGGACGGGCCGCGCCAATTACCCCGCGCGTTTCCGCCTGCCCAGGTGGTCTCCTCAGCAGGTATGGGAGCGGGACCCCGAGCGCGGGGGGCCGGGACCACACGTACCGATGAAAGTGTCTGAAGCCAATAAAAACGAGCCGGCCCGGCGTGTTCAGGGCGGTGGGCAATTCTAGGGAGAGTGTCCCCGAAGCGAACAGTTAGTGGGCACACAGGGGGCTTTGTGGCAGCCGTGTCCGCGTGGAGCTCCCCTCTCCTTCTTTGCGTGTCGTGGCTGCAATGACATAGTTCCAGCGTGGGTGCGCCTGTCTGGCCCAAGTCTGAGCCGCCGGCCTGGATTCCACGCGGAGCGTTAGGGCCACCTTCCCCCTCCACGTGTCTCTCCCGCCCCCCCGCCCGCCGTGGGGGGAACAAACGGCAGAAATGTGTTTTCCGTCCCTGGGACCCCCACGCCCCCACCTCCCGGGCCCACGACCTCCCGGGCGCCGCTGGATTTTCGTCACTTCTCCCCCGCCCAGCGTCGGAAATGAATGGAATTTTCCTCGCACAACCAGGCATTCCAAAGCCCCTGAGCAGACGCGCGGTGGGCCGGGCCGGGCCAAGGTTTTCCCCGTGTGGCGGCAAATATTGGATTGTTTGGTTCGCCTCCTAGGGAAGNCGGAGCGTTAAGGCCACCTTCCCCCTCCACGTGTCTCTCCCGCCCCCCCGCCCGCCGTGGGGGGAACAAACGGCAGAAATGTGTTTTGCGTCCCTGGGACCCCCACGCCCCCACCTCCCGGGCCCACGACCTCCCGGGCGCCACTGGATTTTCGTCACTTCTCCCCCGCCCAGCGTCGGAAATGAATGGAATTTTCCTCGCACAACCAGGCATTCCAAAGCCCCTGAGCAGACGCGCGGTGGGCCGGGCCGGGCCAAGGTTTTCCCCGTGTGGCGGCAAATATTGGATTGTTTGGTTCGCCTCCTAGGGAAGCCAGGAGTGTAGTCTCCACCCTGCCCAGGGGTGAGTGGCTCTGAGATTGTGGCACCTGGGGAGAATGGTCCCTCGGTGAGAGAGGAAGCACTGCATGGCTTTGGCTGCCGGGGGTGCCGCAGCCTGTGTGGACCCCGTGGGACCCCACCCCCGCCACTTCCGCGTGAGGTCTCAGGCTGCACCCGTAATTTTCGGCAGCTTCTCCGGGCTGCTTTCTTTCGGCCGCAGCCAATAGCGAGCTCGGTCAGCACCGGGGCTGCTGAGGGACTGTGCGGCAGCGAGGGTTCCGGGAACTGCCCAGGAGCACCGTCTGGCTGGGGGCGCTGGACAAGCAGCCCCGTGGAGAGCTGTGGCTGAAGTCTTGTGGCGCCGTTGGGAGAAGACAGTTTTCGCCGCACCAGAGACGGCGGGGCGGGCGATCCCAGTCTCCCTGTGCGTGCCCTCGACGGCGTGCCACTTACCTTCTCTCCCTCTGCAGATGGCCGGACACCGACTTGGGAGAGACGCGGGTGGGGGGCGTGCAGTTGAAGTGAGCAGAGCTCAGGGGCAGCGTGCGGGTTTCCCTGGACACAACAAATTGTCCAGACGTCGGGGCCGGGCCATCGCAGACGTTCGCTCTCTGTCTGTCCTGGAGACCACACGTCTGAGGTCCAGGAGTCCCAGGGCCATGCTCCCTCCACAGGCTCCAGGGAGAGGTCTTCCTGCCTCTTCCAGCTCTGGGGGCTCCTGATGTCCCCGGGCTGGTGGCTGTGTCCCTCCCGTCTCTGCCTCTGTCTCCACGTGGCTTCTGCTCTGGTCTGCGTCTCCTCTCCTGTCTCTTTTCAGGACACTGTCATTGGACACAGGGCCACGCTGACCCAGGACGACTTCCTCTCAGATCCTTCCCTCACCCCACCTGCAAGCGCCCTGTGTCCACACAAGGTCGCGTTCCCGGGTACGAGGCTCAGGACCCGGAGACCCCTGAGGACTGCTGTTCAGGCTTCAGAGCGATCCTGTTTCTTGGGGTACCCCCGCACCGGACCCCTGTTGTTCTGATGCTGCTTCCCCAAGATTGGGGTGCCCCCCCGGGGCTGCTTCCTTCTGAGTTGAGATGACTTTCAGGGATGCTGAGTGGTGGGGGGGCAGAGGGGAGGGCAGGCCGGAAACAAGCCACGTATTCCTGATTCCTACCTCCTGCAGGAGGCTCAGAGGTCGGCCTCATGGACAAGGCGTGGAGTGAAGGGAAAATTCGGCGGCCTAACCTTCACCAGGAACCCCGCTGAGAGTCCATTTCTGCCCTGAAGACATTTCAGAAAAAGCCCCCGAAATCCGACCCGCGCCCCAGAGGCACACATCTCCGCGGAGACCATTTTTAAAGCACAGAGTTACATTCCTCTCTCTTGGGGGCAGCGGGGGTTGCTAAGGACAGATTCCAAATGCGCCACCAGGACCCGTTGCGGGTGGGGGGTGGGGTGGGAAAGACACAGGTCAGATGTTCGGTTCCAGCGTCTAATCGGATCCGAGGGGCTCTCGGCCGCTGACGGACTGGGCTGAGCCCCCCCAGGAGGCCCTCTGCTTCCGAGTTCTCCTGACACGCTGCTGGGAAAGTGGGCCCGCCTGGGTGGCGTTGCAGCCCGTCTGTCCTCACAGGGGTGGACACCGCCCCCGTGCGCCGGGCGGCTCCTGTTTCGGTGGCGGATGGGGAAACGTGAGAGGCGCGCTCTGCGACATTTGAGCGCTTTCGGAGTGCTGGGTGCTGATGGGTGAAGACAGCCCCATCCATCCCACCGTGTGGCCGGGTGCACGGGGCGTGTTCCCAGACTTTCCTTTAAAAATTGGTTTAGCTCTGGCTGGTGTAGCTCCGTGGATCGAGCGCAGGCCTGCGAAGCAAAGGATCGCGGTTCCATTCCCAGGCAGGGCCCATGCCTGGGTTGCAGGCCAGTTCCCGGTGGGGGACCCATGGGAAGCAACCACACATTGATATTTCTCTCCCTCTCTCCCCTTCTCTCTGAAAATAAATAAATAAATAAAATATTAAAAAAATAAAAAATGGGTTTAAAAATTGCAGTTGAGAGGCCGTGTCATGCTGGGTGAGTTCCGGGGGTACCGCCTAGTGGCCTGAGAGTCGTGTTCGCTTAGAGGGCTCCCCAATAGTTCCAGCACCCGACTGGCATCACACAGAGTGGTTATGTTCTCCTTCGCTCTGTTCCCTGTGCTGTGCTTTATAGCCTTGTGACCAGTTTTTATGCTTTTATTTTTTCCTGAACTCACTGAGGTGACTTGGTTAGTAAAATTATGCAGGGCTCGGGTGTGGGAACCTGTGTCATCTGCTCCCTGTATTGTGTGCTCACCGCCTCAAGTCCCGTCCTCTTCCACCAACATTTACCTCCCTTCCCCCTCCTCTGCCCTCCCCCGCCCCGTCCCTCTGGTCATCCTCACGCCGTTATCCGTGCTCCTGAGCTTTCTTTTCTTTTGTTCATAGCCGCGTAGTATTCCACCATGGGAATGAACCACCGCCGAGAATAACACTGCAAACACCGTGAATAACACTGTGAATAACACTGCCGTGAATGGCGGGGGGCAGATATTCTTTCTAATTACTATGCCAGGTTTCTTTCGACGCCTTCTCACCAGTGGGCGCCGGGCTCTCCTGGGGACTCTGCTGCCTTCCCTACCTGCCGGTCCCTCCACCCCGTTCCTTCCCCCAGCCTCCCCAACTCCCGTCCCCTCCGGCACCCATCAGCCTGTTCTCGGTCTCTGTGAGTCTCTTTCTGCTCTGAGTGTTTGCTTCTATCGTTCTGCAGACTCCACACATGGGTGAAACGATGTACAGTTTGTCTTTCTCTGTCTGACTCAGTTCTCACGGCCCGATACCCAGTGGCCCAGTTCCCAGGTCCATCCCCACTGCTTCTGCACTTGGGGAGATTTCGTTGTTTTGATGGACGTAGTCCAAGTGGCCATCGATGGACAAGCAGATAAACAAGCTCTTATACCCGCAGACGATGCCGTATTCCTCAGCCACAACAACATTTTTGGAAACGTCCTCGAGTTCATTTTTGGTCTCTTCATGACACCATCACTCCCAGAGCCTCACATTCATCTTTGGAAAGTGCACAAAGCCATGGTTTTTGGTACATTCACGCCTTGGGGCAGCCATCGGCACCGTGAAATTCCAGAATAACTTTGTCAGTCTGAAGAGAAACCGGTACCCATGAAGCTGCCCCTCCGAAAGCCACATGCCAATAATGCACTGTCCACAAAACATGGAAAACAGATTTTCTTATTCTGGAAATTTAATATAAATGGAATTGTACAGCATTAGGCCCGTTTGGGCTTTTGTTTCATGTCATGTATGTTTTTAAGCTCCCTGAGTGTCCTAGCAGGTTTCCCCCCCCCAAAATGCCACACCTTTTCAGGGCTGCGTAATATTCCACCACGTGGCCGGACTGCCACCTGTGGTTTGGCAAACCACAGCCCACGGACATTCCTGTACGGTTCACACTTTTTGGTCACGCTGAATAAGGCACCTATGCACCAGTGCTTGCCTGGACGCACACTGTCCATTTGGGGGGGCCGGCCATTGGGAGTGGAATTGCTGGGCGCTCTGTGAGCTGTATCCTGGACACTTTGAGGAAGAACCAGATTGGCTTTGAACGTGGCTGCACCAGGTCACAAGGACGCAAGCCCCCGTGGGGGGCGTCCGGGGCCCCACAACACTTGCAGCCTTCCAAGGCTCCTGCTGTCAGCCACCTTGTCTGTCCCGTGCCCCCTAATGGTGGGAAGCGGTATCTCCCCGGGGTTTTGGCTCTCTTCTTTCCTCCGCTTCTTTCTCTCACAGACACAGACGATTTAGGTCGCGGCTGCCTGAAGTCACGTTTGTTGTACTGGTGTTTCAACCCACCTGGAGTTTCTAACCTGGAACTATTGAAAAATCAGTAACACACGCTGTAAGAGAAGGGGAAGTCAGATGGCGCTCGACGGGGTTTCTGCGCGAATGTTCTGCGCATTCAAGAGACTATAAAGGCGGCCGCGGACCTGGTGAGGGTTCTGGGGGCTGAATCACCGACGCCCACCGTTTGCTGAATCGGTGCTCAGGCGCTGCTCTCGCACGAGGCCTGGGTGGCCTGGTGTTGAAGATCAGGCGTCCCCATACGGTGCGTTGTTTCCCCGAGGGACCGGAGACGTGTATGTGGCCAGGGGACAGCCTGCTGCTGCCGTGAGGGTGGCTAGGGATGGGGGGAAATGGAGGAGTTGGGGAGGCGAGAGCAGAGGGCGGGGGGCAGAGAGACTGGAGAGAGACACCCATGGAGAGAGGGGAGAGAAAGGAAGAGTGAGGGAGAAGCAGGAGGAAGAGGGGGAGAAGGAGAAGAAGAGGAGGAGGAGGAGAGAACAAATACATGAACAACTCTGATGGAAAAATAACAACCCCACTGTCCCCTCTCTAGAGAACCATCTGTTTCAATATTTCTCTGCTTTTTTTTGGGGGGGGCAGTCAGGCTTTGAACATAACTTTCCACAGTTAGAATAATACTCGGTGGAATTTCACACATTTCCGAAACTGCGCCTCACCGCGAGGCAGGGCCCGCTCATTTATATTAAGGGCTCAGCCCGCCAGGTGGGCACAATGGCTCGTGAGAGCCAAGGTCCACATGAGACCTTGAGCAAGCGATGTCCAACCTTTGGCCAGATTGTGCGGGAGGAGCGAGAGCTAAATGGTGCGGCCGGAATGCGGGGTCCAGGGCCTGACCCTTGGAACCCGGGAACGGGACCTCGTCTGGAAGTACGGCTTTTGTAGGTGGGATGAGGGAAGCATCGGAGAGGAGGTCGTCCTGGGCCAGCGTGGCCCTGCGTTCAGTGACAGTGTCCTGAGAAGTCACAGAAGGGGAGACGCAGACCCAGAGGGGAAGCCACATGGAGACGGAGGCAGAGACGGGAGGGACGCGGCCACCAGCCCAGGGACGCCTGGAGCCCCGCTGAAGCCCGCGGAGGGAGCGCAGCTCTGGGACACCCGGACGACCCCAGACGCCCAGGGTTTTCTGGGACCCTCCCTAAATAAAGCCCTGGCTGTACAACTTTGTTCCGGGAGATACTGCTGGGGAGGCAGCTAGGATGATACACGGATATTTTACCAGGCGATGGCCCACGTCCAGCAGGTATGGAGGCCTCAGGGGTGCCAAGCTGTTCTCCCTCCCGTGCCCACCTCCCCCACACCGTGGCCGTGCCAGGAGGCAGCCGATGCCCCTGGCCCTGGCCGAGAGACTCCAAGCCCACGGAAACCTCAGAGGAAGTCGTCAGAGGAGAATTGACGAGCCCTCTGGTGACCCTTCTGCGGGCGCGGCGCCGGCGTCCCCTGTACCCGCTGCAAAGGCACATTTGGGAGGCCCCGTCTTCCAAAGCCACTCCGCCTTTCGGGGCCGCGGCCGGGGGTGAGCGTGAGTGGCCGTGGGCCTGGATTGCACGCCCACTCTGTGTCGGTCGGTCACCCTGCGTTGGGAGTCTCAGCGGGTGAAACTGGGCGTGGCTGAGATGGCTGTGCGCTGCCCGCTATTCCCTGTGACACTACAAAGAGCAGTGAGCGCCTGGTAAGAACGGTGAGTTCGTGTGCGCGGGTCACACGCCCCTCTCAGGGGCCGAGCGGGAGCCTGCGTCTGCGCTCTAAGTTGACACGGACATCGTGCACACGAAGAGGTCAAGGTGGATCTCAGTGCGATGCGGGGCTGTGTGCCGGCACGGCTTCTCCCTGGGAAGCCTTCGCTGGTTGTTTCGGCCCCTCTATTCCCACGAGGCCCCGGGTGAAATGCACCGGGGCGTGGGTTCGGCGTTCGCTGCAATGGGAAAATGGGGAGTCCGCACCTGGATTCGCAGGGGCACGAACCGGTGTGATAACACGTCGCTACGAACGCAGAGGCAGCCTCTTCCTGCTGGCCTGGGAGTGAACGGTGTCCCTGCCCTGTCTCTCCGCGTCTCAGCAAAGCGGTTGGGGACTCAGTGTCCTTCCGGGTGGGTCAGGAGGGGTTTTCTTGGCAGAGCCTGGTGCTGGGCTGGCTTCTGGGGACATCGGTCTGCCAGTGCAGCGTGATACGGAGACTTGTCCTTAGTCATCAGACACGTGTATGTCACTCGGCTTCCCCATTGGCTCCATCCTGCAAAGCTACAGTGTGTCATTTCAACTGGGAGGTGCACGTATGTGTGTGTGTGTGTGTGTGTGTGTGTGCCGGTCTCACCCCCCAGGGTCTCCTAGAACTGTCTCTTCATAACCACACACGCCTCCCCTTGGTGTCCCTGCCCATCCCCACCCTCGGGAGCTCGGGGTCTGTCCCCGCGGATCGGCTGCAGCTGGGCCCAGAGGAGGCAGGGTGGATGGTCCACCTTCCGTTCCGGCCACACTCCCCCTCCTGAGTCGAGGCCCGTGTCTGTGTGTCTGGCAGTTTCTCGTCTGCCCCGTGAAGGGGAGAAAGGGTCTGCCTCAGGGTCTCCATGCTGGCTGGCCCCAGCAGCAGAGGTGCCCGGGGAAGACCCGGCCTCCGGACCCCCCCAAAGGGAAGTCTCTGAATGAGGCCCCTGGGACTCGAGTGCAGGGAGGGGGAGAGGGCCGGTGGAAGGCTGGATCCCTCGGGCAACCCCCAGAGACAGCTGGGCGCCCAGCGCGGCACGGGGGCAGCATCCCCTTCACCTGAAGGGTGGGTCACACAGGGTGACGGGTCCTTCATTCGACAGACATTTGCAGAGCACCCACGCGGCACCTGGCCCCCTTGGGACTTCCAGGTGACAGGGTTGGGACCAGAACCACAGGAATCCATAACGGAGGCCGAACCTCACGGGCAATGCAGGAAATCAGAAGGGACTGGCCACGGGGCAGGACAGGCCCAGCCTCTCCAAAGCCCGAAAGATCCTGATTGCGAAGGGGACTTCTGGGGGTCTGGGATCGAGATGCTTGAGAGTGCAAGGGATGGCATTTTGGAGGAAGGAACCCGAGGCTGGTGCCGAACCCGGGCTTGGCTCCCCGCAGACGCAGCGCAAAAGGCGGTGGACAGAGGGAGGTGGCGCCGGGGCCCCAGGGATCCCGCCGCCCTCACTTCAAAGGGGGCTCCTTCTCTGCCCCCGTCTTCCTGCCTCGCGATTGCGGAGCGAACCTGAGAGCGAGGCCGATATTACAAACGCAGACCTTAATGCCAGGCAAAACACACCGCCCTCCTGGCTTCGGAGTGGAGAAAATAACTCAGACGCATCAGCATGCTTTTCTAATAAAAATTCATTAAATATTGGTTATAAGGGATGAAGCGGGGGGGAGGGAAGGAAAGCTCTCAATTAGGGCAGTTTCTTTGAAGTTTCTGCTCTAAATACAAAGCAAGTCTGAGGTTTCTCCTCCGCCCTAAGAAAGCACCGTGGGGTCCCCTTGTTAGATGCAGGTAATGAGGCACACCGTGCGTGCTGGAGAGCCGTCCCCAGGTTGGCTTTGCCTCGGTTTCCCCCCTCGGTGGTGCCCGTGGCAATGAAAGGAAATGGACCCGTTCCCCGTCGCCGCACGCCCCCCATTTCCGAGTCGCAAGGCACCTCTTTAGGCTTCAGAACAAGAATGGTTTTGAGTAACCAGAGAGGGCCCGAGGGAAGATCAAAGTGCGGGGCGTGGTTTACGGGGATCTGCACAGACTGCGCCGGGGACACGTAAATCTTCAGGGGGCTCCCTGTCCCGCTTCCACAGCCTGGGGCCTCAACAAAGGGGGTGCCGGGGGGGGGGTGACCAGAATGCCCTGGATGTGGAGGGGTTCTCGATTCAGCAGCAGGTAGCTGCCGTAGACGGTTTCCCAATCATGCAGCTTGGGGACACTCGCGGTCAGGTCTCCTTCCCAATCCCATCACTGTGCACTCGCCGGCCTCCTGCGCAAAACACCCCGAAAAACAGCGTCCTGCAGGGAAGCCGCGCCCAGCCTCCGGCGGGAAAGGCCGGAGGTGAGTTGGCGCCAGGACGCTTGGGGACTACATTTCCACTAAGCTCAGGGGTCACGGTTTAGCGGCTCTCGGCGGGACACTGGTGGCGGCCACAGATGTCGATGGGCTTCCCAGGAGTGGGCTGGGCTTTGGATGGGGGGTTCCCCCTGGGCTCTGAGAACCATCGTGCTGGCAGGGGTGACGGTCCCCAAAGGGACAGGCAGAGTGAGAGGTGCAGGCGGCATGAGGCTGAGGACCAGGGTGGTGGCCGGGGGCACAAAGCCCTCTGGGGCTCCGTTCTGACGCCTGCAACGTCTGTGACTTGCACGTTGCCCTCTTCTTGAAGGGGCACTTTGTCTTTCTGCCGCCTCTGAGGCCCGTCCTGGCGAGCGGGGCCCACCTCGGCGGGATGCGCTGCATCGGCAGACGCAGCGAGACGATCAGATTCGTGCGCCCTGTGCGGGGTGGGGAGACGCGCGCTCTGCTTCTTCCGCGCATGGACCGCCGGCCCGCAGAGCCATAAACCTGGCGTCCGGCTGCAGACCCGGCCGACAGGCATGGTGAACACTCCGTGCGCCTGGTTGGAGCAGCCCTCTGGTGCGGCGGCCCTCGCGGGGGGGAAAATAGACAGCTGTCAGGCTGCATTAGGCGGCCGGCGGTTTCGCTGCCCAGCTTTCGGGCGCGGCAATTACTGCCTCACAGGCCCGTGATTGTTTGCGGGTAATATTTCCTGCTTCCTGTCGGGGGGGCCCGCGTGTGAGAGCAGGGGAGGACGGGGGGCCCTGGCTTCTGAGGCTCTGCGAACACAGCTTTGTGCACGCTCTGCAAAGTAAGAGGTGCCAGCCGCCCCGGAAACCCCAACTTCAGAAGGGTTCTCGGAACCTTGCAGACACACACATCCTGGGGACGCCCGCTGCTTCGGACAGGGTCTGAAGCCACATAATGTTTGTTCGGGAAGTCGCCTCGACCCCTTTGCGGGACTAAGTGGGGTCTGAGCGTGGGCGCGCAAGCCCAGGGAGCGAGGCTCACAGATGAGGCCTGTAGGTCCGGCCGGGGCACCTTTGCTTCTTATCAGAGTAAAGGTCACAGCGGTGGGCTCAGGCTGTGGGGACAAAGCGCTGTGAGCTGGGCACTCACCCAGCAGGCACAGGCCTGGGGCCTGGAAGTCCAGGGGTCACTTCTGCGTCTGGCGACAACCCCCTTCCGGTGTGGACGTGGTGTCTTCTCGCCGTGACGTTCTCTGGTGCTATGGGTCAGGGTCGCCCTGGGGGCTCTTTGTGTGGGAGGACCCTGGTCCCATGTTTGGGGATGGCCCTTCCTGACCTCATTCCCTCCGAAACGCCCCTTCCTCGTGCCGTCCCGTGGCGGTCACAATTCAGCCCATGAATTTGGGGACACACGCATTCAGACCCTGGCTGCCGACCTTTATTCATAACCACGTCTGTGGGAGGTGGGAAGTCTATGAAATTTGGGGGCTCGGGGCAAAGGGAGAGGGAGGGTCCCTCATGGGAGAGCTTGCAAGATTCCCAGTGTTAGTAACTGTCCACAAGGAACCAGCATGGGGTCCTGGTAGGAAATGTCACGAGGCACAGTGTGGGCCACGCAGCTGGTCCCGGAGCGGAGGTGCGAGGTCTCCATCAGTTGTGTGTCATTCACGTTTGTGCTCACACCCCGAGAAGCCTTCCGTGTTTGGGCATTGGGGATACGACAGCCAGAGAGAGACAGAAAGAGAGAGAGAGAGAGAGACAGCTGGAGGGAGAGAAACCAAAGGACCCAGAGAGACGGGCGGGCAGACAGACAGACGCACAGGCCGCCGAAAGCTCGGAACGCCAAGTCAGAACTTGGACTGAGGGCAAGGCACCGGATGGCCAGCTTCCCGCTGCAAACGTCAGAGACGAGGGGACAGGTGAGTGTGGCTTGCATGGGATTCCTGTTTTTCTGGCACGTTTTGGGGCAGGCATGAGGGTGGGGTGTTTGGGTGCTTGGCGGGACGTGGGGTCTGGGAGGGCCAGGGGCGGTGGGTGTCCTTGTGGGCAGGGGACCAGGGCAGCCCCTTCGTTCGAGCACCTGTGGGAGCGTCCGGGAACCCCGGCCTGGCCTCAGTCCCATGGGGGCCATGAGTGGGGGGGGTGGGGTTCAGGCTTGCTTTGGGACAAAACAGGCCCATAGCTGAGGGTCCCTCCTTGGTTTTCGGGTGTGGACGCATTTCCACACATCTGTTCCCCTCTCGCTATTTTAAGCACCTACTATGTGCTCTGAGTGGGAACCCCTACTATGCCCAAGATCCGGCCCGGGGCAGGGCAGGCTGAGGGCAACTGAACCGGCAATCCAGGAGGGCTTCCTGGAGGAGGTGTTGGGGGCAAAGCACAGTAAGATATTCTGAGAAAGGCTGAGCGGGGCTGACGGGGGCAATGCAGCCACGTTGGAGGCGGGCTCAGTCCTGGGTATGACGAGGGATTTCCGCAGCGGCCAGATGTGGCCCGATGTCCGTCGGGGAAAGTGGCTGAACATTCAGTGCAGGAGTGGGTTGGAGGGGACGCACCTGCGGGGTGGGGGGGGGGAGGGGCGNGTCCCATGGGGGCCATGAGTGGGGGGGGTGGGGTTCAGGCTTGCTTTGGGACAAAACAGGCCCATAGCTGAGGGTCCCTCCTTGGTTTTCGGGTGTGGATGCATTTCCACACATCTGTTCCCCTCTCGCTATTTTAAGCACCTACTATGTGCTCTGAGTGGGAACCCCTCTATGCCCAAGATCCGGCCCGGGGCAGGGCAGGCTGAGGGCAACTGAACTGGCAATCCAGGAGGGCTTCCTGGGGGAGGTGTTGGGGGCAAAGCACAGTAAGATATTCTGAGAAAGGCTGAGCGGGGCTGACAGGGGCAATGCAGCCACGTTGGAGGCAGGCTCAGTCCTGGGTATGACGAGGGATTTCTGCAGCGGCCAGATGTGGCCCGATGTCCGTCGGGGAAAGTGGCTGAACATTCAGTGCAGGAGTGGGTTGGAGGGGACGCACCTGCGGGGTGGGGGGGGGCAGCGGCCGGCCACCCCTGTGGCCGAGGCCAGCAGTGGGAACAGAGCTGCCCCTGCGGCACGTCGGAGAGAGTGGGCGGCGGTGACGCGTGGTGTGTCACAGTTCCTTTGTCGGCACCGGAACTCTGCAAGCCGCTGGGTGGTGGCCCTTCTCTGTGACAGCCGCAGAGAAGGGACTTTGGTCTCAGGGCACAAATGCTGCGTCTGCGTGCTCTCCGTCCACCCCGCTGGTTTAGAAGCATTTCCAGCGGCAGTGCTGTTTGGGGCTGCGGCAGCGGACCCTCCGGGACCCCCAGACCACAATGCTGAGAGACCACGGGGACATTTTTTTTCTGTTGTTTACGTAGGTCATAAATTTTTCTGACTGGCATTCGGTTGGACTCTGGATTTGATTAATTACCGAGGTGTTTGGAAAAGCGCGGGGCAGCAGACCCTTGATTTACAGAGTGTGTACACGTTACTTCCTTCAGCAACCGCGAATTCACACCGAGGGGACACGCTGGAACAAGAGCTGGGGGCCCCCTTGTGCTGGGAACCACGGTTTAGGCAGAGCCCTCACGCGGGGGTGGGGGGTGGGTACGGGGGCTTCCCTCAGGCACTGCGTGGGCTCCAACCTCCTAATAGCGGGGTTGCAATCTGCATCTTCTCTGCCAGGCAGTTGCTTTTTAAAAATAAATACATTCTTAGGCAAGGGTCTGTTTGTTGATTTGAGAGAAGGAGAGAGAGAGAGAGAGAGATGAATGTGGAAGAGAAACATCCATCCCTGACTGGGAATCGAACCTGCAACCTTTGGGTGTGGGCAACGATGCTGCAACCCACTGGGCCGCCCTGCCAGCGGGGGCGCGGGGCGGGAAGTGTTTCAACGTTTTAAACGTGCACCAGAGAGAACCAAGATTTCCGGAGGCCTTCCAACAACGTGGCTGGGGAACGGGTTCTCATTCCCAACCGGCCCAGTGTCTAGGGCCCGGAGGAGGAGGGGCTGAGCCCGGAGCCGGGGCTGGAACAGCGCGCAGGCACGCGGGCTCGGGGCACAGAAGTGGCGCCCAGGGCACTTTTAAACGCCCCCGTAATTCGGGGGTTCTGGGGAACAGTAAATCCCACTCGTTGAGTTAACAAACATTTATGGGGGATTTGTCCTACTTAGTGCGCCTTTTACAAGAGCCACGCGTCCACCGTTGGAATTTGTTTCTCTTTAAAAGAAGTTTAGGAGACTTAACGTTTTCGGAGCCATTGGAGATTTGCGGGGAGCGCCGGCGGAAGGCGCTGAGCTCTGCAGGCGCGGTCTCCGTTTTTCTCTGTTTGTGAGATACACTTGTTGCCACGGCGGAGGGAGCAGCGATACATTGTCACTCACGCGAGGAAGGGCGCCCCGGGCGGAGCTTACTCTGTGCGTCTTCGGCTGTGCGCCGCCGTTTCCCTGCGTGTGACGCGTGCGTATCATCCCCGCCTTGGGAGTGAGCATACGTATTAATGAAATAACATGGGTGAAACCGCTTTATGTCGCTTTATGTCCCTTAAAAACCATGACAGTTTGTGGGAGATTGTGGTGGTGGTGGTGGGGCTGGGGCGGGACGCGGGGACGGCCGACCCCGTCCCCATCCACGGTGACCTCCAGCTGTCCCACCGGCGTCTCCTCCTGCATTCACGCCTGGGCCCAATGTCACCGGGTGACCTGGGGGTTCCACAGAGTGAGTCCTCGTTTCCTTGCAGCGTTTCCCACATTTCTCCGCACACGTCGTATACAGGGACTTCCGCGCTTTTGAGGAGCGAGTGTCCAAAGAGCCCTGGGCGGCCCCAAAGTCACCGAGCATCGAGGTGCAGTGAGGCTGCTGATTGGCTGATCCCTGGGTTTCCGGGCTGTCCCACTTGGGTCTCGGGGGACCACAAAGCAGGGGCCTCACCTGGTGGCAAATGCGCTGGTGGCTTGGGAGGAGGGGTGGCTGGGGCAGCACAGGGTGTCAGAGCCTGGACTGAGCATACAGGAGGTCAAGGTTGGAAATGAGCCCGCACCCCTTGTGCTCTGACAGCGTCTGAGGTGAACGGTGCACCCAGCGTGGTCCCCCGGACGCCCTCGTTTTCCACAGGGTACTCTTTCTTTCATCACTTTGGGTCACAGACCCGAGGTGTATTTGACCCCACACTCATGCCACGTTCACGTCCTTCTGGACGTCTTGTTCCGCAGAACCCTTTCCCCCTGGGGGTTTCCGAGGCCGCGCTGTGGGCGCATCCTCGGGAGAGGCGCCCTGGCCTCTGCTCTAGCGCGCGACCGCGGCCAGACAGCGCCTCGGAGGCGGCCTGACAAATCGTCCCCAGCGGGGCCCGGCCCTCCCGTGCGCGGGGGTCTCGGGCAGACACGCGCGCGGCCGGCGTCTTGCTTGCGCTGATTAAACACGACTTGCTAATAACAGCAAGCCAGCGCTCGCGGCCCCGAACCACACGGCTGATTTACGGAAGGTCAGGATCTCATTAATCTCGCCGGGGCCCGAAAGCACGGTGCCAGCTCACCTTCCCCGGGACGGCTGTGATGAAGACAGAGGTGCGCTCCCTCTGCCCCTGCTCGGCGGCCTCCCTCACCCTCCGACAAGGGTGGCAGCTGGTGATGAAGATACAGTTGAATCCGGTGTTTATTGCAGCCCCCGGCAGCCGGCCTCCGCGGGGTGGAAATGAAATGCTCTTCTCTGAAGAAGGCTTTCAGCCACCGGGTCCTTCGGCCCGGGAACAGAGGCCGGGGTCCAACACCGAAATCCGTCTTCTCCGTCCTGTTCGTGAGCGCCAGACACGCGGATGTTCTGCAGGCGCCCTTGGGGTCGGGGTTCGTCCCGCGGCTGAGTTCTGGGTGCTCGGTCCGGGGGAGCCCCGGGGGTCTCTTGTTCATAGAGGTCGTAAGACAGGTGTCTGTGCACACCCTTTGCCCCCTCGCCCACAGACAAACGTGTGGGTGCAAACACAAGGAGGAGTTTGCAGGGCCGGGGCGGCAAGGGTCTGGGATCCGAGTGACGGCGTGGAGCCGAGGCCGTGGCCACGGACAGCCCCCCGGGGGCTGCTGGGAGCCAGAAACACACCGCAGGGGCATTCTGTGTCACGTAGAATAAGAGAATGGTCAGGCGAGGAAGCACTGCTGACGATGTTTGTGGGATGGGCATACAGGCAGGTGCCCCAGCCCACCTGCGCGGTCGGCCTGCAGAACCTTGTTCACGGAGGGCGACAGGGACCTGCCCCGGCGAGTGTGGCTGCCCCAGGCAGACACCTGCCCTGGGCGGTTCGAGCAGGTGGCCAGGGGCCTGGTGTCCGAGACAGAGGAGTCTGCACGCAAAGGTACAAGTTGCTCATTTTGCTGAGATATAGGTTAATCTCCGGGGGCAGCAGGATGCCCGGCTGTGGACGCCTCAGAGATGCAAAGTGACACACGCCATTGGTCACACACCCTCTTGGCAAGGTCCCTTTTGGAGGAACTGGGGGTCTGGACTTGGCCCTTTCCCGGGAGCTGACGCTTCGGCCGGTGGCCCGCGGTCTGTGCATGGCGGAGGCAGGGGAGGGAGCCGCAGACATGGGGCCGTGGGGTCCGTTTGCTCTGGGGGGGGGGTGCGGAGCTGGGGACGAAGCCTCTATTTTGTAGAGGCCTCAATCTGGCTGCAAGCATGGCCTGCCCATGCGGCCATGTGTGATTTTGTGTCAGAGGACAGCCAGGGGGCTCTCCGGAGTGGGAGCACTGGTGGGCTCTGTCTCTCTGGAGGTGGTGACCGTGTGGTCTGGCCACTCGGATGTCCACTCCTGGACATCCGTCATGAAAGTCCCAGTGGGAACCGGCCCGCTCAGCTCCTCCCTGGGCCCTGATCCCGTCCCTGTCCCCGCCCCCCCCCAACTCAGACAGACACACGGCAAGATGTCCACAGTGCCCAGAGGGCCAGACACCCCATGTCCCCACTTCCCTGCCATCTCCTGTTTCTCACAGAAACAGGACAGGGTGCCTTGTCCTGCTCAGTCCCTGGTGCCCAAAGAGCCCGACATTTCCATCTGCTGCTCCGGGTGGGGGGCAAGCACACGGCACAGAGTTTCACTCAAAGCCCACGAAGCAATCGGAAGAAAATACATTTTTAAAGAAAAGGTTGACCGAGGCTGCTCGGAGCGTTCTGCCTGCGTGACACATTTGGAATGCAGGGAATGGGGAGACCGCGTCCCGGGTGCAATGTCCGTCCTGAGGGGTGAATCGTGGGGTCGTGAGTGTTCTAAGGGGGGGCTCTCGACGACGAACGGCGTCCAACCACAAAGGCGTCCCCGTGGGCTCAGTGCTGGGGAAGCAGGCGCAGGTCGGGGCACCACCTCCTCTGCGAGCGGGCGTCCCCATGGACCACCGTGGGGGCGCGTGGGAAAACTCCCGGCCGCCTGCCTCCTGCCCGGCCGCGAGCCTGGAAGTACCCAGCACACTCACGGCCACGGCGAGCGATGTTTCCGTGGGTGGCGGTGAAAGCTGGGGAAAGGTGAGGGGAGTGACGGAGAGCGGGGGTCTCGGCCCCTGGGATGTGTGTGCCACCTGCTCTGCTCCCTTTCGCCGGTGGCGCTCGGCAGAGGCAGGGGGTGGGGACATTCGTGGGGCGCCGTGGGCAAATGGACACGGGGGTCAGACGCCTGGGTCCCTTCGGGCACCTCTAGGGGTCGAGTTCTTTAGAGACATCGGCTGGACTCCCACCCAGAGGAGGGCGTGATGGTACACTTTCTACTGCACAGAGGGCTTTGAGAAGATCCCTAAAGAGGCCCCCAAACGCCTCGAGGTGTCGGCCATCTCTGGTCCAGCCAGGGACCCAAAAGCAGGAGGGCATGATGGTACACCACAGGGCCCCGCTGTCTGGTCAGACGCCAGCTGAAATGTTGGTGGGACATCGTATTTTAGACAAGATGAGCGTGAACGGTGGCCGGTTTCGAGTCCAGACGCTGGCCCTCCGCCGCCTGGGTGAGCCGTGTCCAACCCGCTGACGGACGGAAGAGACACAGACTCAGAGATCCCCCCGAAGAAGAAAGAATTGTTCAGGAAAATAAACTCAGACACGGGGGGAAAGGGACCCGTTTTTTCTCTCCTTAGAACTCAGTGAGGCCCCGTGGGGTGTCGGTAGCTGCAAACCTGTCTCTATTGCGTGTTTGGTTCTCTTTCGGGAAATCCGGTGGGGGGGGTTCTTGGCTCTGTGGTCCTCGGGGACTGGAGGGCCTTACCGCGGGGCTGGGGTGGGGGGCCCACTCTTTCAGGACGACCGTCAGTGTTTCTGATGGGACCTGATTCACGTCACAGACAGTCGCCTCTGTGTCTACACCCTTTCCGTGCGGCGGAGCACTCGGCCTTGTCCTTCGGAAGGGAGCGAGTCTGTCCTCGTTGCCGACACCGTGCATGTCTGTGCAGCGGGCCTGAGTGTGTCCAGCGTCCGGGTGGGTGTTTTCCTCGTGCGTGAGCACGGGCCCGTTGTGTCTGTGGGTTGTGTTGTGTGTGAGCTGTGTGGCATGCATCTCCGAGCGTCTTTCCATCCTCTGCATCCGCCATCTCCTGAGACGAGGGAGATGTTCGCACCCCTTAGAAGGAGGGTGGGGGTGCGGGACCCCCAGGTTCAAGCACGGAAAAGATTCCACCTTATGCACCTCGAGACCCGAGGGCTAAAAAGTCCTTCGAGTAAAAGCTCATCCAGGTCCCTTCACGTTGTTGCCTGTGCATGGCTGCGTAATATTCCACCTGGCGGCTGGATCTCCTTTTGCTCATCCGTCGTCCCATCAACAGGGGCTTGGGCTGCTTGCATGTTTTGGTGGCCAGTGTGAGTGATGCTTCCTCCAGCGCACACGCGTCTGCTTACACACTTGTTGCGAGCAGACACATTCTTTCTTCTGGGAAGACACCCGGGAAGGGTCTGGGGAGAGGCTGCTGATGGGTCCCGGGACTCTGCGGCCAATGAGAATGTCTTGGGACTGGGCAGAGGCGCAGAATGGACTACACGCCGCTGACTTGTGCCCTTGAGAATGACGAATGGGGAACTTCCCCCTCTGTGACTTCCAAGCGTGCAGTGTGATTGTTGGGGGTGGAGCCCGGAGACCTCGTCAGCTGTGACAGTCACGTCACCCAGCCCGGACGCCCGGGGCTGTGACACACCTCCTACATTTGGAGACATCCCAGAGGGTGGCCCTTCCCGCATCTCGCAGAATCGGGGACAGGATAAATCTCTCCCGGACTTCAGTGGCCGAGTCTCTCCTGGACTCCATTGCCTTTCCAATCTCCTGGGCCTCCAAGGATCTGCTGATCCCATCGGAAAATCTTTGCTAATGTCATTTGCTGTTTTGTATCATTTGCTAACGTATTAGCCACTCAGGCGGCGCCGAGAGATGTGCAGTTTGTCTTTCGCTAACCAGCGCCTTCCGGTCCCTCTGCCCGGTGCAGGGACGGTGACGGGAGAGGGGGTCCCGTGGGGGCCCTCAGAACCACACCGCAGACGCCACAAGTGCCGCCTGGTGTTGGCAACCTGGTTGCGACGCGTGTGGGCCAGCGGGCCCTGTGAGCATCGTTTCTCTCTCTCCTGAGGCTGAAGGAGAAGAATGGACATCCTGCCTGATGTCACCTCCAGCCCGGGAATCGGGGGAGGAAGGAGGGAAGGCAGGGAGGAGAGAAGCCAGGGAGATGGGAACTGCACGGAGAAAGCAGAGAGGACAACCTGGCGGGGAGAGATGGGTGTTCCCCGTGTTCCTGGAAGTCAGCCCCTGCGGGGGGAGGCGTCAGATGGCTTTGGAGGTGGCCGGTGGCCCTGGGAGACACCCGGTGTCACCGGTCACAGTGGCACCTGCGATTCAGCTGGTCGGAGCCGGAGGGAGGGTTTTGCTTGGCAAGGCACCCGTTGGAGTCCCCTTTTCAGAAAGGAGCTTTGGAAGTCACGTGCCTTCCTCAACGCGTGTTTGACACAGAGGAATGAGAATTCTTTCGGCTCAAGAGCATTTACCATATTTGGACGTGGCCATTTAAAAAAAATCAGCCGAGACGTTGAGAAGGGCAAAGAGCGTCTTGTGATTTTCGATCGTGTGTCTCTTTGAAGGAGGACACACTTCGGAGCCGGCCCGGCGGCCTGCACACACGCGAGAGGCCCGCCTGTCCTCCGCCCCAGAAGCTAAACTTGAGGCCAGGCAGACGGAAGGACAGACAGAAGACAGACGTCGCGGGCCCGGTAGCCGCTCCAAACCCCCCTTAGGGCTCAGGCGGCAGGCGTGTGGAGAGGGTGTGGGCCGTGAACGGAGGACAGGAAGTGTGTAAAACGCAGGATTTGGACAGCGTCTGAGGAAATCACAAGCGAAGGGTGTCACGGGGCCCTTGAACAAGGCGAGGGCTCGGGGCATGACATCCCGGGCCATCAAACATGTAACTGTCACTCGCTCCAAATTGAACTCCTGGTGGCGTACTGTGGAAGGCTGACCCATTGCACACTCAGCGAATGTGTATTTTCTTTGTTATTTGGATCACATCCGGTCGATCCAAAAGTCCCTTTAGTTTTTTCCTGCGCCACGAAAGACACACTTTTCATTTTCACCAGTCACTTTATTGATTTGGGTCCTTGGAGTGTGTGAGGTGTCTTCCGCTATGGGCTTCCGGTGGGGCGAGGCCAGGGGGTGCTGCTGAACATCTTCCGGTGCCTCAGACGGCCCCACGGCGGAGAATTATTCCACCAAAGTGTGGATACGGCCCAGAAACTTTGCAAACCACCTGTGACACGTTGGATCGGTCCCAGCACCTCCTCCATACAGGGCACACAACTTCTTTTTTTTTTTTTTGCATGCCAGTTGCGATTTACACGTTTCAAGAAACAAGAAAGCGTCGTACGCCGAAAAGGTTCTGTGCTTCCTTCCATCTTCAGTATCGAAACGGCTGTACGAAATTCACCGACTTGGGTCAGTTTTCTTCACGGTAGGCTGAAAGGCCTGCTGTCCGGCAGACCCCGTAACAGAATTGTTTCGAATCAGGTTGGCGACCACTCCGTGGAAAACAGGAAGTGATGTTTTGGGCCGGCCTGATGACTCGGCCGGGGCCCACCCTGGGGACACAGACGGGGAGGAGGAGGCAGGGTGGGGCTACCACTAAGTGCAGAAGGCGATGGCCTCCCGCTAATGGCCATGCAAATGGCATTTATGGTCCTAATTTACAGAGCATTAATGGTAGCAGCGTTGGGGTAAATCATTTTGATATTCAGATTTATGCCTCGCGGGCCAAGGACTAATTTCCATAAGGCAGTTACAAAATGCGTCTCGTCCTCCGAGGCCAGGGTGCGGGGAAACCTCAGGGGCCCCTGTCCCCTCCCCACACGGGACCTGTTTTCTTTCTTTGTTTCCTTTTCCTCCCTTCCGCAATCGGGCAGAAGGAGCAGACAGAGCCCGCCTGCTCACAGGGGGGAGAGAGAAGAACAGGCAAGCTGGTGGGTGCACGAGGCAGTTGCAGGCGCCGTGGGGCGTGGGAAAGATGTTCGGGGATGGGGTGGGCGGCCAGCCGGGTTCCAGTGCCCCGTGTGTCCGATGGGGTCTGAGTGAAGGAAAGGTGGGTTTCGGGGCGATGCACAGGGTGGAGCGGGAGCAGGTGCAAAGGCCCGGGGGTCGGCAGGAGGGGGCTGGTGTGGATGGTGGGACCAGTGTGGCGGGCAAGGTACAGGGGGACAGCGGGGCTGGAGGGCACCCGGGGCAGGCCGAGCCCCTGGGCCGGGGCACAGCGTAGGGCTCCTATGCCAGGCAGAGGCAAGCCCTGCGCCCAGTGTGGCCGTGGGCACCTCTGGGGCTTGTGTGCTGCCTTAACGCCTCCTGTTCTTTCTACCAGAGGGGAGCCCAGGCTACACGGGCCGTGGAGGGCTTTGTTGGAAGAGAAGCCGGCTTACATCTGGGGCACCGTCCTCTCCGTATGTGCACAGGTGTAGCCGACCCGGGGAGGGGTGCCTTAAATAGTAGCTAGTACCCACTCTGCAGGCTGGGGCGCTGGGAGGGAAGACGCGTGGATCCGCAGTATTGAGGAAGGGGCATGGGATGATCGCAACCCGGAGGTTCTGGGCTGTCCCATTGACGAGGGAGATGCGTGGGGGTGGGTGGGGTCGGGGCGCTGTTCACGACTCAGCCCCGACGCGGCCTCGCAGGGGGCGCCCCTCGCGTTCCCTCTCATCACGCCCCCATTGATTCAATTAAGGCGGCGAGTCACGCCTGCAGGAATCAACGGGCATTTTTCATGCTGTTTGCACAGGACGCGCTCCCCGGGGACCACTCATTTGGGGTTATAAATGCATCAGGCAGTGTGCGCAAACACGGTGCCCGCGTGNGGCGTGGGATGATCGCAACCCGGAGGTTCTGGGCTGTCCCGTTGACGAGGGAGATGCGTGGGGGTGGGTGGGGGTCGGGGCGCTGTTCGCGACTCAGCCCCGACGCGGCCTCGCAGGGGGTGCCCCGCGCGTTCCCTCTCATCACACCCCCATTGATTCAATTAAGGCGGCGAGTCACGCCTGCAGGAATCAACGGGCATTTTTCATGCTGTTTGCACAGGACGCGCTCCCCGGGGACCACTCATTTGGGGTTATAAATGCATCAGGCAGTGTGCGCAAACACGGTGCCCGCGTGTCTCGCAGCAGACGGGGGGTGGGGGGATTAATTGATTTCTAATGGATGCGCCCGGCGCGTGGCAGGCCCCGCACCCTCCCCCAGGGCTGGGACTCCGCCGTGTGCACGCCGGCGAAATCCGGCCGGTTTTCTTCCCACCGCTCACTCTGCATCTGCTGCTACGAGAATTGGGGAGCACAGCACAGGGGGCCCCGGGGCGCAGCCAGGGGTGTGGGTTGTGCCCAATGCCCGTGTGTTTAAGGACACGCTCTGACATTTCCCTGCTGCTACTCAGTGGGTCCGGCAGACCAGCGAGGCAGGGAGTGGGCGCCTTCGGCACGTGGGACCCAACCTGTGCGTCGTCCCCGAAGTTCCTGTGTTGACGTTGTAACCTCCAAAGTGGTGCTGTTTACAGGGGCACCGGTTGTGTCACGAGGCGGGGACACCCGTGATGGGACGCGAGACTTCGTGAGGAGAGAGCCACAGGGCTCCGATCTGCTCTCACGGGCCCTGCCGGGTCCGGAGGACCCAGGGAGGAGGGGACCCCGCCTCCGGGCCCCGACCCAGCCGCCCACCGTCCGGAGCTGTGGGAAGTGAGGGGCACTTGAGGCCCGAGTCGGTGGTACTTTTCTCACCCCCCCTCCCGAAATCCCTGAGACCCCGGGGTGCCCGTATGGCAACAAGAGAAATGACGTATTTCACACTGCCCCTCTACTGTGAGGGCAGAACGCAGACAAACACAGCAACCCCACCCCAACACAAAACAAAACCACAAAACAAAAAACAAAACCAGCCTCCAGCTCTCTGTTTTTTTTTTGTTTTTCTTTTTTCTTTTCTTTTTAATTCCCTCCCAGGATGGACTGACGGATGCCATCGCTGACGGAGCCAGGGGCCTATGAGGGTTTGACTGCCGGAAATGGTGATCGCGTTCAGGGCCCCGTGAAATCCACCGCCTGTCCCGTGCGTGGTGATGTCACATCAGCCAACCTCGGTCTGCTCTTCGCGGAGACATCGGGGCACTGTCCGGGGGTTGGGATGGTCGTGGGGACACCAAAAAGAAACTCATTCCTGGGCTGGAACGAGAAAGCCCAGCTCTGGCTGCCCTCTGCCCCGGGGCACACTGTTGAAGCTGAGAACCGATGTGTCCCTGGGGCTTCCGGCTGCTGGGGTAGCCGATCCCGTCTCAGCTTGGAGGTCAGCCTCTTGGATATTCGCCGTGTCCTCTGCCCCCGGGACTGCAGGTGGGTGTGGGGTGGGGGGCGCGGAGCCCACCTGCGTGAAGGACACGCAAAAAAGGGATGCTTGCTCCCCAGTGGAATCTTATTCTGCCCACAGGGCTGATGAGTCTACCAGTGTCTCAAACCACCCTGGTGCTGGCAGACCCCCATGCTGACCCTGCAATGCCCCCTCCAGACACAGAGCCAAACACACCTGCTGATCCGACTGATGCGGCGCGTTTCCCGGCAATGAACCTCCACGGCATTGGGGGGTGGGGGGGTGGGGGTGGGTGGGAAGTGTTGCCAACCGCCCCTCGGTGCTGGGGTGGCCGGTGAACCTCGGGGTGCGCCCTGTCCACTCATGGCTACCTCACCAACCCGTTGAAAGCAGTCGGCTGCCTCCGACCAAACGACCCACGTGGCTAGATACTTTGAGTACAGTTTTATTTTATTTGGAATGGGGCTGCTTATAGGTATTTTCCCCTGCAGCGGGGGGAGCAGGGAAGGACTCCCACTGCCCTTTCTGGTCATCCGGGAGATTTTTGTCTGCGATGGTGTTTTTTATGGACGAGGGTGGGCTCTGCGTGGAACGCCCTCGGGGTCAGAGACCCACCTCGTCTCCGCATTTCCATCTCTGCAGCGGCGGCGGTGGCGTGGGCCCAGCCAAGGGCCCCGCACTTGGCTCCGAAGCCCGTCTCGCCGGGGAGACTCATCTTGCCCCGTCAGCCTGAACTTCTGTCGTAAACGGAATTCCTAAGCCGGAGAGAAACGCTTCGCCAAACCGTGAGCACCCTCCGGGAGAAAGCAACGCACGCCACGCAGATGAGGTAAGAAAAATAAAACCCTGACCTCCGTCCCCCGACTGGAAGGATGCAATTACCAGCGGGCGGAGGAGTTCCGTGTCGAAAGCAATCTTCTTGCCTGTGTTTTTTCTTTTCCTTTCTTTCTCCCCTCCGCCCCCCCTCTTTGCAGCTATTAAGGAGTTAGCTGTCTTAAACCACTTTTAGCAGAACAATGAGAACCAAACCCTGGATGTTGACCGAGCAATTACGAGGCAACCGGCCGCTTCTTGTCATGGTCTTCCGAGGCCACGCCGGGCGGCCGTCCCGGAACGGACAGACGGCTGCGGGCTGACCCGGGGGTTGACCACGAGGTCAGACTAAGTGGGGTCAGGCTGTGCTCGGCCTGCGAGGGACCCTGAAATCACCACGCTCCCGGGGAGCCCAAACCTGGGTCTCCGCCGCCTGACTGTGTGTGTGTTCACCGAGAGGAATCCCGATATTTGGCCACAAGGCCGTCCTCCTCCCGAGGAGGCTGTTTGCGTTCTTCTGGGCGTCTGTGAAGGCAGCCATCGATTTCTTTTCCCGCCCCAGGCCGGGCCGATGGTGTGTGCTGACATGCATTCTAAAAGGACGGAAGAGAGGTTTGGAAACAGCTTGGGGACCCCCTGGACCACACACATTCAGTTGCGGGGCGTGCGTGGGTGTCTGTCTTGACGAGATGCGAGTTTTGGGGAGCTCGGTGGGGTTCCTATAGAAGTGGGTGACTCTGTCTCCCCAGGACAGCAGTTTTGTGAGGGCCGGTGGGGTTGGCTGAGGTTTGAGGAGCCCTGTGGGGGGGGGGGGGCTCTTGATGTTGGCGTTGGGGGTTTTCTGTGTAAGCTCGGGCCGCCTTTAGCACCTGGTAGCTGGTTTTGTACGTTGACCGGGGTGCTGCCCGGACACCCTGGGAGACAGGCGTCCACTCGGGGTGCACGGTGACCATGTCGGGGTGCACAGGAGCCAAACCGAGGTCTCGGCGGCGTGTGTGCTGGGGGCCATGAGGTGGGACGGTGGCACCTTTATCGTCCTTGTCGTGGGGGTGGTTTTCCTGTCTCTGAGCAAACATGGACACCGACAGAGTCTTCTTCAGGGCAAATTCCCCCTCCATCCCCGAAACAACACACCACGCGGTTCTGTGTCCGGTGACTCAATTCTAGTGTGCAATTAGCCTCACGTAACTGGCAGATGCCGAGCGTTTCGTCCCTTTTTCCAAAATGAAGATGAAATTCACAGTACGCACAGTTAGCTGTTTGTAAGGAAGGATTTGGAGACCCTTAGCACACTGGCGGCACCGCCTCTACCTGGTTCTGGAACATTCTCCTCGTCCCAGAAGGAGACCGGTCCCCATGACCACGCACTCTGTCCCCCTCCCCCAGCCCCTGGTGGCCGCTGACCCCCTCTCTGTCCCTGTGGGTGGGTCTGCTCTGGATGTTTCCGACACATGGAATCCGTGAGTGTCTGGCCTCTCTCATGGGGCATTGGGTGCCCAAGGTCCGTCCACGCTGCAGCCTGAGCCAGAGCCTCGCTCCTGTGCCTGGCCGCGTAATAGTCCACCGTGTGCGTGGGCCCCACTGTGTGGATCCATCCCCCTCTCCATCCTGTCTTTTCTCAGCTCCATCTCATCACCCAACACGTCTCCACCCGGCTCTCCCGGGCCACGCTGGAGCAAGGAATGGGAGGGGCATCTTGAGAAAGTTCCCATAAAGGCAGGTGCCTGACCCCTTGGGTGGGGGCATTTGTCCACCGAAGACCCAGACCACTGAAGCAGCTCCGAGACATTCCACACATCCCCGCACGGAAGTCTCCTTCGCTTCCTGCCAGCCCACCTGGGCAGAATGCTGCTGGTTTTCACACTCCGAGCTGGTGGCCGGCCGGGGACGCAAGTCCCTGTGGACCAACTAAGTGTCTGCAACACCCAGGCCGCCACCCCGACCCTTGCAGGTGTGCACAGGACGTGCCCCGTCTGGCCCGGCGATGGGCGTCTCAGTCCCGGGGTCCCCCTGACTGCCCCGGCAGCACCGGCCTCTCCTCCGGACCCCCTCACGAATGTGATCGCGGCGTCCCTTGCAAGCCTCTGACAGGCAGTCGGTCCGGCCGAGAGACCCCAGCGGCTGCATGTTAATGCCGGGAGGAGGGACCCTCGTGCCCGCCTGCGTGTGCGTGTGTGTGCGCGCGTGCCCGCCGAGACCCCCACCGGCCCGGGCCGTTACCAGACGGATCACAAAAGACGACGGAAATGGAACAAATTATAGCTGAAACGAATCACCATCGCCCCTGTTTTCAAATTATTCTATTTCTGGGGAATTTCAGCTCGTTACATGAAAAGGAAGACAGCCGGTCCACGGGGCTTTGATACTCGCGTTATGATAATAATGGGGACTCATGTAAAATGCATAAGGTGTATCTTGCTAAGGAGGAGGATTGCCTGTAATTACTCCGCGTCCCTCATCCCGAGCGGACGCATAAAAGACCCACGGACGCTGCAGTCTAATTACTTATAGACAGTTGAGCACAAAATTACTTTCATCTGTTGCAACATGTGGGGTGACAGAGACGAGAGCCGGGGCTCTCGCCAACAGCTGGCCGGGACGGCGCGGGGGCTGATGGGCAGCGCCGTGGCTGGTAATTAGATCTATTAAAGACAGGCCTGCGTGGGCTCGGGGCGGGGAGCACGTCGGCCGGGCCGAGCCCCTGGGTGGGGGGTTTCGTGGGGGGACGGGCAGCCGCCGGCCCGGAGGGCGAGTTTGGCGGTCAGGTGCCTGGAGCGCTGATGTTCCTGGAAACTCGTGATGTGTTTTTATTTCCCGAATCCCCGGAGCTCGTGGGGAGTCACCCCACTGCCCCGCGCCCTGGGATGGACGGTGAAGCGTGTTCACCCGGCGTGCGGGGAGAGGGCTTCCCCGGGAACATAGCTCATCCGCTCGCATCTTCCCTGTCCGTTCTGGGCTGGACGCAGACGAGGACGACGGGACCGTGGGCTCAGACCGCAGGGCTCTCTCAGGACCTGAGGCGTCCTTGCTGGTTCTCAGCCCTGGCCGTACCCCGACTTCCACAGCGAATCCTGCTCCGGACTCTGTGACCCCCAGGCAGACACCAGAGACCACTCGCTGTCCCCTCCCGTGGGTCCCCCGGGGTTCCCGACTCTCTGGTCCCTCTCTCACTGGTCAGCGTGCCTGACACTGCCCGGCCCACGGGCCTGGGCGCTCGCTGGGACCGCTGTTCTGGGTGTGGCTCAGCACCCACATCCCCAAGGATGCAGACGGCGGACCCCTCGCTCCTGGCTGAAGCAGACCCCTTGGGGGTTTCCCGCCACATTCCCTCCCGCACCCGGGGTCTCCGGGTTGCCGTCAGCCGACACGCATGTCTACCGTGTCCTGCCCACATTCTCGGAGCCAGGATGAAGTCGACGCTCCATCTCGTGCCGGCCGAGGGGGGCGCTCGGTGTTGTTCTCCTGCTGCCTGGCGAACTCCTCCTTACCCCCAGAACCCGGAAAGGGTTCCCCCCTGCCCCCAGGGGCAGACCCGATCCAGGGACCCTGCTCCTCACCAGCAGGGGGCCCACGGTCTCTGGGGCTGCCTCTGACCTGTGAGGTCCTGGGTCCATGTCACCAGCTCCATGGCGTTGGAACTGGCGTCCCAGCTCCCGACGGATGGCCGGTCCCTGGCGTGGTCTGTCCCTGTGCAGCTCGGGGCCAGGGGGCTTCCCCCAAGACGGGCCGGAGGAAGCCCCCACCTGGGAGGTGGCTATGGTCGAGGGCCTGTGGGGACCGCAGCTGCACCTGGTACCCGAGGGACCTGCCTGTTGCCGTGGCCAGTGGACCCCACCCAGAATCTCCTCCCTGAGGCCGGTCTGTCTACCGTCCTCCCTGTCCCTGCTTGGTCGAAATAGATAAAGGATTCACAGCTCCGGAGAGTGCCGGGTGGGGAGGGGGCTCCCGTCTCACGGAACCTTCCGCACTCTGCCCCGGATCGGGGCTCCACCGATCGCTAATAATTTAATCCTCGTCACCGAGTGGAGAAGCCCGTTATCCCGCAGTCCGCATGCTGTCGATGTATTTTGCAAAACACAGCGTCTACTGGGTGCACACTAATAAAGGCAAAGACAGTAGAACCCCGAGGGGCTTCATTTTCCGTGTCCTCAGTAGCAAAGACTCATCGTAGAGGAATTTGCGTGTTCATCCCGGCCGAGGCATGTGCCGGAGCGCAGAGACCAGCTTTGTGCATCGACGGCGTGGTGGCCGTAGAACCACCGAGCGGAAGGGACACGGGAGCCGCACCAGGGTCCCTGAGGACGCTGGCTGGATCAACCCTAATGGGGAGACGTCAAATCGAGCCGAGAGGCGGCCAGCCCACTCAATTCTTAGGGAACCACTTCAGGGGGGGGCCCTCGTCGACGACCCTCTTGGGATGGATTGCGTGCATCGGCCTGACCGGGCAAAGGGCGTCCGGGTGAAACGTCACTCTGGGCACGTCTCGGAAGGTGGCTGTGGGTGGGAGCGGCGCTGGAATCCGGGACCCGGCCCAGCAGCCTGCCGTCCCCGGTGCGGGTGGGCCTCGTCTAAGCAGGCGACGGATGGGGCCGACCAAAGGCTGAGGGAGCAGGAGTGCGTCCCCTCCTTTGTTTTTCTCTGGCCTCACTGCTGGAGCTGGGACACATCCTCTCATCCGCTCCTGCCTTTGGCCTGAATTAAGCCACGGGCTTCCCTGGGTGTCCGGCGGCAGATGGCAGGAGATTTCACTCTTTCAGCGTTTCGGAACACAGAAACGGTCGATGAACCCTTGTTTGGTATGTTCTGCAGGTTACACCCTGTATTCTTACCCAAAAAAAGGGAGCTAGAGAAGGGAAATCCCATCAAGAAAAGCATCCCACGGAGAAAACACAGCTACAGATCGCGCGGGTTTATTGGAACGCTCTGCGTCCGGCTTCGATGTTTCCGACCCAGGCGAACTGTTCACCCCCGGAGGAGCCCCGTGCTCAGGGTTCGCCGCTTTCAAATCCATTTGATAAGACCTCTTCCTCGGACGCCCAACGCCCAGGACGGCCATTTCTGAGTCGCCGATTGCGGTGCCTGTGGCGTTGGGGGGACCGCGCACACGCGTGCGCGCGCGCGCGCGCGCGCGCGCGTGCTTCTGAGAAGCGCAGCTGTTCTGCGCTTCTCTCCCGCCTGCGAGGCATGAGAGCCCTGCCTGGATTCCTTGGTGCAGAAAGAATCAACCTGAAACATTATGTGCTTTTTTTTTTTTACTTGTTGTTTTCATTTTACCATCGCCGACAGGTAGAGATGAGCCGACAGGAACCCTGGGAAGGTGCGCTCTGGCGTTTTATTTATTGCTGCAGCCCTATTGGGGTGTAACGGACAGACCAGCGTGTAAGATACGAAAACACGCGCTGTAGCATTTTGATCCGTGGGTGCCGGTGGCATTTTAAAGTCCCTGAAATAAAGTCCCTTCTGCTAAGGAGGTTGGCATTGTGGTGGACACTGGCCCAAGGGGGCGGGGCGGGGACAGGGACAGGCTACGGATTCATTTGGGGGGTTCTGTCCAGGATGTCGGGCCGGGGTGACTCACGGGTATTGACCGGGGGCGAGTCTCCCCGCAGGCTGCATGGGGGGGGGTGTCCACCCTCCCTGGTGATGGGTTTGTAAGGACATGCTCTCGGCCCCCCCGTCCGGGTCCGTCCGGGCCAGTGAGTGGCTCACAGTTCTCGGACCCCTGGGCGCAAGGCAGAAGGGCTGAGAGATGCCAGAGAGCTCAGTTTTGTGTGAGTGTTGACACAGAAAACTTCCGTGCCGTTTGTTAATGAGGAGGCCCTGGGGGGGTTCCGCGGGGGCAGAGAGGAGTGCACGGACACCTGAGGATCTCCCTGCCTGGGAGACAGAATAGTGTCCCCACAGATGTCCCATCCTCATCCCCGTGGGGAGACAGAACGGTGTCCCCATTGATTTCTGTGTCCCGATCCTGCGACCACCTCGGGCTACGTGGAGAAAATGAATGGAAGTCGTTGATGAAACGGACGGCTAATGAGGTGACCGAATAATGCTGGATGGCCTGGGTGACCCCGTGCAATCAGAAGCGTCCTCGCCCGTGGAAGAGGGAGCCAGAGGCGTCACGGTCATTGCGATGCCGCGCGAGGAAGGCCTGACCTCGCGTTCCCGGCTTCGCACAGGAAGGGGGGGAGGCCACCGGCTCCGAAATGGGGATGGCTTCTAGGGGCTGGGTGAACGCAAGAAGGAAGGCACGGGGTGTCCTGCAGCCCCCAGCGGGGCCGGCCCAGCCCGGCCCGGCCCTTAACTTGAGCCCGGGGAGACTGATTTCGGAGCTCTGACCTTCGAATCCATCAGCCTGTTTCTCCTGAAGTCACTCCACTGGGGGGACTTTGTGGCAGGGGACACAGGGAATGCATTCGGGCTGTTTCCTGATCCGGCCTCATTCGTTTCCTGGGGTTCTGCCTGCCCTCTCCTCCTTCTTGAGTTTGTTCTTGACGAGACGCGGCCGAATCCTCGGGGCCACTTTGCTAGGGGTGACATCAGGAAGCCCAGGGCACCTCCGTCACATGGAGAGGGAAAGTTGGAGAGAGGGATTCAAAATAGGAAGGTTTTTTTTTTCTTTTCTTCTTAACCTAAGGTTTCTTGCATGACAACTCCATCAATAACTGCTGGTGTCTTTCTGCCCGTGGAACTGCCATCGATCGTCATTAAATCCCGGAGGGGTCCTGTCTTAGACACAAACGGCCACTTAGGTGGTGGTATCTGCCCTCCCAAATTCTTTTTTAAAAAAATATTGATTTATTTTTAGAGAGAGGGGAAGGGAGGGAGAAAGAGACGGACACAAATATCCATGTGTGGTCACCTCTCGTGCGTCCCCTCTGGGGGACCTGACCCGCAACCCAGACCTGGGCCCTGACTGGGACTCGAACCGGCGACCGTTAGGTTCACAAGCCCGCACTCAGTCCACGGAGCCACACCAGGCCGGGCTCTATTGGAAACCTTTTCGTGTTTTCTGAGCGACAGTGAGATGACTGGGTCTTGGGGCTGGACTAGGTCCAACGTTTTCGGGAACGGCCGCTCTGCATCCTGGAGGCCGAGTCACGTTATGTTTTCACCCGGGGGCCAGCATCTCCACGTCGCCAGCAACAGCCACGTAAAAAAACAATCACAGCCGTCACAGGGGGTTGTGATTCGAAGTCCCCGAGGACGCGCGGCGTGGGGTGTCTTTTTGTGAGCGTGGCGCCTGCGTGTCCCTCCGGCCCGCGGAGCCGCCCCTTCGCACACGTGGCCCGTGTTGGAAACTGGGCCGGCTGTCTTCTGCTGACGTGCAGAAATGACGCACCCGTTCCGAGTGCAGCCCCGTTGCGGGACATCTGACTTGCCCATGCCGCCTCCTGTCCCGTACTGTCTTCCCCCCTCCCCGACGCTCTCTTTTCATGAGTCTTGTTCTCTCGCTGGGGTCCTCTGATGCACCGCCGCTTGCGATGTTCATAACGCCCAGGGGCTCCGCGTTGCCTTTTGCTGCGTCTGCTGCGCTTGGCGTGTTTGGGAGACAGATTTTCCACGCAACTGCACCCCCAACCTCGAGCGACGCCGTCTCAACTGTGGGGGTCCGTATAGGCCTGGACGCGCGCTCGGTCCGTCCTGCAAATGCACGTTCTCCGCCTCCGGGCTGTCTTCCGGAGGATTTCTCTTCTCTGGCTCGCCGCAGGGGCAGAATACGGAGCACAGAGCACGTAACGGAGCAGGTGTCTGCCCACCAAGGCTTCCCAACAAAAGTTCTCTGTGGATCTCCCATGGCCTGGGGGGGAGGGTCGCGCCCCGAATGCCCGTGCGGATTCAAGGGCCGTGGGTTCGAGGAAGCGTCTGAGGAAGCGAGAGGCCTGTGAGGGAAAAGAGAGATTCAGACCAGCGTGGCCTTGGCCGTGCCCACCGGCAGGGAATTACCTGCATCTGTTGGACGTGAGGCAAAGCGTCTGCTGCTTTGGGGTCTGCTGTTGCCCCTGGTCGTGGCTTCACTGAGATGAAGGGGGGCTCCATTCGGACCCCGCGAGGAACCAGCCGTGCTCTGGGCTGAAGCGTCTACGAGGAAGAAAGACCAGAAATGTAGCAACAGAGATAGACAGACGGGTTCTCCCTTCGGTGGTGAGGCGGCCCGTGTGGATGGTCCCCTCGGAAGGCGGTTTTTCGGGGTCAGCCGTGCACCCCCCCCCCGCACCGGACCCTCCCTGCGTGGGGGAGCCCTCTCAGCATGCGAGTCAGACGCGTGGGGGTCATTAACAAACCCGGGATGCGCTCTCCACCGTGCCGGGGCTGACACGCACGCGTCCCGGGAGACCCCTGTGGCACGCGCGCTCACCCCGACATTATTATTCCACCGCCGTCGGGGTGTTCCCGGCGTTTGGAGGGACTCCAAAGGCCAAGTTTCTCTTTCGAGTTCGCCACGTAGAGCATTAATTTTTCATGGCTCTTGCTCCCGCCGCGGAACCCTCTGGCCCATGAATAAATGATGCCCGCGCGCAGAAATCCCCCAGCCGACCCTCCGGCGCCTCCCCTTCCCACCTTTCCTGCATCCTCCCCCGCCCCGCGGGCCATGGCTCTCTCCCTCTTGTGTCTGAACAGCCGGCCGCCGGGTCCCAGGCGGCCGCCGGGCGGGCCGGACGTGGAGATCCCTCTGAGGACATTTTTCTCCGTGGTCGCCGGGCATACCCCCGTGGGCCGGTTCTTTCTGGCCGTGTTGCCAGCTAGATACGGGTACATATATGTCGTTTCTTCTCTCTCTTCCTTTTAAAATCGAATTAGGACATGACATCCCATAAAATACCCTCTGTGCAGCTCATAAAAACAGGGCCCACGCTCGCAGCCGGGACGATTAAGCCCCGACGTCCATCCGCCGCCTCCGATACAGTTTACGGCTTCGCTTTCATGTCCGACGTGGCTGTATTACAAAAAAAAAAAAAAAGCTCCATTATTTATTAATAGCCTTCTGTGTTCTCAAAAGTTTCTTTTTCTTGTGTGGAGAGAAGGGGAAAAAAATCATTTGCCTTTTAATGGGGTGTCAGATTTGTTTCCCAAACCTTCTAAAAGGTTATCGTTGTTACGTACGCCCAAGCGCTTTTTCAGAATCAATGAAAAGCCTGTTTTCTAGGGTAATTCACGGCCGTCCCTCCGAGGTTCCGTGGAAAAGTTAATTTCGCCGTTTTGCAAAGTGCCGGGCCGGGCCCTCGGCCTGCGGTTAACTGTTTGCACATGGCGGCCGGCCGGCGCGGCCTCGCACGTAGTAAATAACCCGCGGCCGCCCTGCGTCCCAGGCCCCTTGGCAGCGGGTTGGGGGTCAGGGCTCACGGAGGTGTCCGGTCCAATTAGGGGCCTCGTAAAGCTGCCGGCTTCCATCGGGTGGCCGGCGGGCGCCCGCGTGGAGGGCGCAGGGGAGCGGGGTTTTCTCGGGCAACGGCCCGGGAAGTGCGGTTTGTGAGCGGTGGCTGGCCCCGGGGCCTGCTCAGGCCTCCCTGGCGTTCTCCTCGGGCTTGCCCTCTGCGCGACGAGGGCTGTGTATGCTGCAGAGGGGATTCGCGGGAAGGAGCGATGTGTGGGGTGTGAGCTGGGGGTCAGGGCTGCCTTGCTGCACCCCCTCAAGGTGCCCCCCCTGCCCCGGGGCGCTCGGTGATGGGCATACCTAGCCAACAGCCGGTGAAGGGCGGGTATCCCTTTACAGCCCGGAGGCTCGGGGATGAGGGCTCTTTCAGGTCCTCTGAGGGTCCCTACCTGGTCCGTGACCAGAGAGGAGCTCGAGACGGTTCCTTGCCGGGGTTTGGGAAACACGGGCCAGCCTGCGCAGGGCGTGGAAGGCAAGAGACGGCCCCTCCCATCCCCTCGGTGTGTGGCAGAGAGGCGTGTGACCCTGAAGACGCAGCCCCCCCGGGAGGCACTGACGCCCAGGCCCCGTGAGGGGGCGGCCTCCTCGCTGGGGACGCCTTTGGGGAGAGGGCCACGTGGCTGCCAGGGGGGACGTGCCCCTGAGCCTCTGACCGCGGGCAGGGCCACCCCCCACCCCCACCAAGAGCCCCCAGACGTGACTTCCAATTTCTGTCCCCCAACCTGTGTGACCCCGGAAACCATCCCTCTCTGCTTGGTTCTTCCTCCGTAGTTTTTTTTTTCCATCGTCATTCCGTGCCCTGACTGGTCACAGTGATCCTTCTCCTGTGACCCCCAAGGGCCCCCCAGGCCCCGACCTGAGCCCCAGCCTCTGCCCATAGCCAANCGTCTCTGCTTGGTTCTTCTTCCATGTTTTTTTTTTTCCATCTTCATTCCGTGCCCTGACTGGTCACAGTGATCCTTCTCCTGTGACCCCCAAGGGCCCCCCAGGCCCCGACCTGAGCCCCAGCCTCTGCCCATAGCCAACCTGGTCTCCAGGGTGGGGACAATCCTGTCCTGCCGTGTGAGGCCGCCCAGCTGAGATCCTTGGTCGCTGGACCCTCACCCTGCTGGCAATGTCGGCGTCCCTGCCTGCTTCCCGCATGGTGGCTGCCCTGCCTGCACCACTCCGACTTTCGGTCCCTTTCAACCGATTCGGGGCTTTGCCTCACCCTCTGGGATGTGTGAGTCGCAAGATCCTCGCCTGAACTGGGTCCCTGCCCGTGTCCAGACGCCCATTGGTCACCTGACCAGTGCCCGAGGGGAGCATGTACCGCACGTTTGTTGATCGACGTACGGATGACGGCACAGGTGGTGCGGTGTCCGCTCACGGCCAGTGTATTCCTTCTCTGGAGCCGCTGCAATGGGACGCCTGGGACCCCGGGTAATTCTTCCTCCCGTCTGCCTGGACGTCTGAGCTCCAGTGGGCGCAGACCTGGCTTTCCTGAGGGGTTCAGGCCTCTCCCCCGGTTTTACTTCATTTGATCATTGTACAAGAACGTTGGTTCAGGGCTAAAAGGGGAGTGGGATNCACTGGTCACCTGACCGGTGCCCGAGGGGAGCATGTACCACACGTTTGTTGATCGACGTACGGATGACGGCACAGGTGGTGTGGTGTCCGCTCACGGCCAGTGTATTCCTTCTCTGGAGCCGCTGCAATAGGACGCCTGGGACCCCGGGTAATTCTTCCTCCCGTCTGCCTGGACGTCTGAGCTCCAGTGGGCGCAGACCTGGCTTTCCTGAGGGGTTCAGGCCTCTCCCCCGGTTTTACTTCATTTGATCATTGTACAAGAACGTTGGTTCAGGGCTAAAAGGGGAGTGGGATTCAGGGTCTGGGAGCCCCTGAATTTGTTTTCCGGGGCAGCCGTAACAAATCGCAAACCCCGGGGCTCAGAACTATAGGGGTTCATCTTCTCTCTGACCTAGAGACCGGGGGTCTGAGGTCCAGGGGTCCCGGGGCCACGCTCCCTCCACAGGCTCCAGGGAGGGGTCTTCCTGCCTCTTCCAGCTCATCCTTCTCTCATCCCAGCTGCAAAGGCCCTGTTTTGAAATTAAGTCCCGTTCCCAGGTTCTGGGGTGAGCGCTGCAACACCCTGTTTTGGAGATGACCACTCAGCCAGAGACACTGTCCCGTGAGGACGACGCACGATAAAACATGAGCAAACTCACGGGCAACGGGGTAACGTTTGTGACCGAGCCCGTTGTCTCGATTTCTGCTGATGGCTGGCGTGACCCCACGTAGACGCGTCGCCATTCACCTGCCCCAGAAAAAGGCAGTCCCGCCGATTATCAGTATGAGGAGGTTTCCTTGTGCGTTTTTTTTTTTTGATGTATTCCTGGGAAGATCCGTTCACACTTTCCTGCCGATGACGACTCTCTCTGATCTTTGTGGCGATGATAAACTTTCATCAAAAGGCTGGGGAACAGAAAGTTTCAAAGACGCATTAATCACCGGATAATTGTGTTTGGAGTGCGTCCAAGTGTGGGGGGGGCAGGCCATTAGCAAATAGGGACGTATTTCCATATGCATGAAGCCCCGTTTCGGCATCGGGTTTTATGGTCTTCCTTCGTTTGCATCTTCATCCACGAATCGTTCTCGTTAAGGGAAAAGGTGAATCTCTCATCTTTGATGAGTCTGCTGGTCTTCCGGTCTCTGGATCCCACCAGACAATGAATAAGCGCCGTTAGAAGTTTCGAGTCATTGCGGGTCCGGAACGGCCCCCACGGGAGAGAAAGGGGTGCTGAGGTGAGGCTTTCGGACTGCCCTCCGGGCACCTGCCCAGGGGGCAGGATCGCTGGGCCTCAGACACCCGGGGACGGGGGGACACAGCTGGCGGGCTCAGCTTGGGGGGCAGGAGGCCCCTCGCTCACCCCGTCAGGGGCACGTCCCAGCGGCACACCAGAGTAGAGGAAACTGGGGGCAGATACTCCTGGGGAAGGGGGTGGGCGTGCTGCTCACGCTTGGCTGATTCCTAGCCAGCCTCCCCCAGGGCCGGGGCCACGTGACCACCTTCAGGCAGGGGCCACGGGGGCCTGTCCCCAGGGTCCCGGGTGGGAAATGGCATGTGTGAGTCGGGGTTCTGCAGAGAAACGGGACCGGAGGCATGGGGAGGGAGGTAGACATGTACACAGATGGATAAATACACCTACTACATGGATGCATGCATGCATGGATAGGCACAATCGATAGATATCACAGGTGGCTCTAGATGGGTGCATTGGTGGCTAGATGTACAGACATACACAGAAAGACAGGTGGTAGACAGATAATAGATAGCGACCTATGAATAGATGGCGTGTGGATAGAGATGGGTGGCGTCATAAACAGGTAGGTAAATTGATGCTGGACAGGTGTGACAGGTGGGCAGATTTGGTGCCTCGGGATGTCTGGCTTTGCCCAAAAGTAAGTTCACCTTTGGAAGGGAAGAGATTTCAGACCGTCGATGAGATCCGGGAAACTACGACGGGGCAGCGGATGGCGACCGGGAGAACCGTGGGAGGTCCCAGGGTGCCTCCTCTGACGGGGACGGAGGCGTCCTTGTCCTGTGGACAGTGTTTCTTGTATCTTGTGTCTTCTTTAGTCCACGCATCCATTCTTTGTATTCCAGGTCTGGGAAGACCTTGCACACTATCTTTCTTCTTATAGGAAACCCAATAGACGCTACGTTTCTTTTTTGTAGCAAACCGAATAGATACGCCACCTTTCTGGTTATCCGCACGCCGATGACCAACGTTCGTCCGCGAACGAGCCCAGTCAGAGGTGAGCAGGGACTCGCCATAAAATAGGACGATTGTAGCAAGTTGTCACCAGTCATGGGAACGTCGTTGCTGGGAACTGAGACCCCGATGAGCGCCCCGTGGTGCCTCAGACCCTGCCCCCCAAGTCTCCCGGGGGCCAGGGTGTCAGCTCTTCTGTCTAGGTCTGGCCTTGCATGTGCCGCTGTCCCCATGACCCCAGAATGAGGGTCCCTCCATGCACAACGGGAGGAGTTGGAGGAGACCCTGGAGACAGCCAGGCCCCTAAAGTTTTCCGTTTGGGGGAAAGCGGGCAGGACGGGCTTTGGGTGACATTTGTCATTCTTCGTATCGGGTCGGCAAGATGAGAGAGGAAGTCGGGGTGGGGAAGGCGCAGGGTAAGGTCCGTCCAACCCGAGCCCCGGGCCAGCCTGCCTCTGGGGCTCCCCATGAAATGAGGACAGCTCTGTGAGGACACATTTGCTGCTTTCACAGAGAAAGAGGAGTGAGGAAGAGGGAGAGAAAGATCGACCCGTTGCCGCCTGTACGTGACTGGACCGGGGATGGAACCGGACACTTTTGGGTTTGTCAGATGACACTCTGACCCGCTGAGCCACCCGGCCAGGGCAGCACGGTGGTTTTAAAAAACACACACAAGAAAAGCAATGATTCGGAGCAGGTGGGCACGAGGGATGGCATAACTGTGTTTCTACGGAAAATGGCAAGCTGCCCGTGTGTGAAGTCTGGCCGGGGGGAGCCGCACCCTGCCAGGAAGAACCTGGTAAAGCACAGATCCATAAAACAATTAGCCACGACCTAAGGAGTCCGCGTGGGCGCTGTGTTTTGATTCTTGTGCAAATAATGGAACAGAGTGTTTCTCTGCTGGGTGGAGTGTTGCGCGTGTGATTTACGGGGCTGGCCCGGGCGGCGGCGCGCGCCCCGACTTAGGCAACGACGTCCTTCCGCAGGGCCGATGGGGCTTCGTGCTCTTAAGGGGGAGTGGGGGGCTATGAAACGGCCGATTAGCATATGCCATCGTGTTAGATTATCGGAAGCAGATCCGTGGCCACGGCGGACTGGCACAGGGGGGCTGCGTGGCGGATTTTATGATACAATAACAATCCATTTGATGAGCAATTAGCCCGCTATTTGGGCCTGTGGAGAGAGAAGCCGACGGCATGGGGGGGCAGAGAGAGAGGGACCAGCGTCTAGGGGGGTGCTGTTGGGGGTCGTTCAGCCTCCCCGGTGGCCGCGGGGCTGGGCCCCCAGAATGGGGGCAGATGGGTCGAACCCACTGCTTCACGGAGGGGCTCCACAGGGGGCCCCGAGTCGGGATGAAAGATGGGGTCCCTGCGCCCAAGCAACACGCCAGGTCTCGGAATGTCCCCTCCTTCCCTGCGATCCAGGCTGTCGTCTTTGCCTGGAGTGGTGTAGCCACCACGTGGACCTGACTGTGGGCGTCGGTGAGTGTGGGTTACGAGCTCTCATTTCTTGGTTACAAAAATGCTTGCATGGGCCCTGGCTGGTGTGGCTCAGCGGAGTGCTGGCTTGCGGACTGCGAGGTTGCGGGTTCAGTTCCCAGCCAGGGCACAGGCCTGGGTTGCAGGCCAGGTCTCCAGTAGAGGGCGCAAGAGAGGCACCCACACATGGATGTTTCTGTCCCTCTGTTTCTCCTTCCCTTCCCCTCTCTCTAAAAATTAATACAGTGTTTTAAAAGATGCTTACATTTTCACGCGCTGTGCATGTGTGCGTGTGTGTTATATGTATGGCGAATGTGTATCTATATAATATATTTCAGGTTCTGCCACTGCCCCGTGGCTCAGTCCGCACCCATCACCAGCACCAGGGTCCACAGGTTCTCTCTGTCCCCGGCCCCCCCAGCCCCTGCTAACCTGCGTTTTCTGTGGTGTCTCTTTGGGTCTCTGTGGTTTAGGAGCCTGTGACCGCGCAATCGTCTGACCCTGCGGGTCTGGCGTCTCTCACGGAGCGCTGTGTGTCCACGCGGCAGCCTGACTCAGAGCCTCGCTCCTGTGCGCGACTGCGTGATATTCCACGGTGTGCGTGAACCTCCTTTGATTTATTCGTTCATCCATAAACCACAGCAGGGTTCACGGGCACATGAATCTTTCCCAGCCGCAGAGAAACCCACAAATCCTCACTCAGGGGTCCCCAAATCCCTTTTACTGCACATCAGGGATCAGGGGTCCCAAATTCTTGGTGGCATTGCAGACTCCCCCCTCCTCCACCACGACATTCTTTCTGCTCGGAGCTCTTAATGATGACGCGAGATGCCTGACCGAAGATGTCAAGTCCCTCTACGTCCCTCTAAGTCCCTCTAATACCCCGACACTACTTCTACTCGATGTGTTTTATACAAATCAGTGGGCCCTAACGCGGTCACCCTGTGCAGCGCTTGGCTGAGGGGTTGAGAGCTACGACCACAGCGACCCTGCTCACGGGTGTTCACGGCAGTTTTTGTCAGCAGGGGCAGGACTCAGAAGTGACCCGGCGTCCTCCAGTGGGGGACAAGGGACGAAGTACGGATGTCCAGACAGGGGGCCGGCACTCGGGGCTGGAGAGAAATGGGCCACAAAGCCACGGCAAGGCGGGGAGGAGCCCTCCGTGCGGGCGATGACGAGAAAGGAGCCCGTCCAAGCAGGCGGCATGCTGTGTGGTCCCCGCCTGGGGACTTTCGGGGAAAGGTCAACCTCTGGACACGGTGCGAAGATCGGAGGTCGCGGGATTGGGGGGAGGGATGCGGCGGGGAGCACAGAGGGCCCCAGGGCAGTGAACCGACTTTGTGTGACCCCACAACGGTGGACACACGTCACCCTGCCTCCGTCCAGACCCCCAGAGTGTCCAGTAGCCGGCGTGCATCCTGATGTCCGCTGGGGGTTCTGGGTCCACACAGGGCCGTCCACTGGGACAAAGGTGCCTCTCGATGGGGGGCAACGTGGCTCTGGGACGGCCGTGTGCCTTCCTTCCCTGTGCCGTGACCCTGAAGTGGCCCTAAACTATAACGTCTGTTTATCGGGGACCTATCGGTGGGACCCACGTGGGCTCAGAAATATTCAGTGGAGCCGCAGTGGAAAGGTGAAGTGGGGGTCACCCCTGTGCGGCCCAGGACCCGCTGAGCAACGCGGCCGTGTTCCCGAAGGCCCGTGACTCAGTTCCCCTGCTGCGGGTGGCGGGAGGAGTGGGCATGCGGTGTGGTTGTCAGACGCTCCTGGTCAGTGAAACAGAGTCAGCACCTTGCCCTGTGAGTGTGTGTGAGTGAGTGTGAGCCAGTGTGTGTGAGCCAGTGTGTGTGAGTGTATCAGTGTGCCACTGTGAGGAAATGTGTGTGCGACAGTGTGAGTGTGTGTGAGCGTGAGTGCGTGTGCCTGCTGTGTCCCCTGCCACCCCATCACTGGGACGGGTCCTCACAGTCTGTCTGAGCCCCATGAGGGTCCCTCCCCTCCCCAGGACGACCGAGGCTGTGAAGGCGGTGGGACGTGTCCCTGGCCCCAGCCTCCCCCAAACCCACGGGACTCCCGGGGCACAAACCCACATGGGGGACACTGGCCTGCGCAGCCTTGCGTGGCTGGCGCTGACCTCACGAGGGGCCACGTGGGCCTGGTGACAGGCACTGGCTGAGCCTGAGCTGCGTCCCTCGGGACCCGGGCCTGCCTGTCTGCCCTGGGCCCTCGGGACAGAGCCCCCCGTGGCCCCTCTTTTGTCTGCCAGTCAGTGGCGCGGGGCGGGCGTGGTGGCGGAACGAACGCAGAAAGTCATGAGCGAGCCAGCCTGGCTCCCAGGGGGGCTTTTGGGTCACGAGGAGAGAGACGGACACGTGGGCTGTGGTCCCAGGTGCGTGCTGGGTGTCCACGTGTTAGCAGAACCCAAACTCGGGCCTGGTGGGTGGGGGTGGGGGCTCCAGAGACAGGGCAGGGCAGCAGGCCAGGGTCGGAAGCTGGCTCAGTGAATGACCAGGGCCCCTGGAACACAGCGAGGCCACGTGGTCACCTCCGGGCCCAGGACAACAGGTAGGGAGCCTCCCGTTCTTCCCACCTCGATCCGCTCCCTTGCCCTAACTTTACGGCTCACACCCTGGCCCGCTGATGGATGCTGGGGGGCTCGTCACTCTTTCCACGCCCCGCCCCCCGCCCCCCACCCAGTCCCCGACACCCTGCGCCCCGCTGACAGGTCCTCCGTCTCATTTACATTTCAATCTCGGCCTCATGAATGTAAACGCCAGCTGCAAATTAATACCGGGGACTGGACGAGGTGCCCCCGAGTACGGGGGTAGGGGGGGGCCGTGTCACCACCCCCCGCCCGTCCACGCGCTCGTCATTGTGTTCTGCGGGCGCCTCATTTATCGGCTGCGCTGAATGACATTAGAGAGAAAGGCGGATACGGAGCGACACAAATTTATTTCTGTCCCCGGTGCCGTGGTATATTGCCGTCGCACAGGGCGGGGGGCGGGGGGGGGCGGGGGGTGCGGTTTGTCTGGGGAGAATTTAGTTTCCATGAAAAATTTAAACGGTTTCTGTAGAGAGAGTGCGGCGAAATGCAATTTGTTTCTCATTTGGTCCAGCAGGTGTGCCAAGGAAAAGAATTGGATGTCGGATGGGGCGCCAGGGGGGCCGTGTCCCCCCAAGGCGGTGTCCCCCCAAGGCCGGCCGGGGGCCCCCCGGGGAACGCGGTGGGCAGCCCCATCTGTCACCCCGCCCCAACCCCCTCGGAGACGCGGTCACCTTAAACCAACTTACGGCGACCCTGTGGGGAGGCTGCCAATCACCCGGAAAACCACGTTTGAATCGATCGGCTGTCTGCGTGATTTATGGCTTCATTTTACCGTAATTGAGAATTAGTGGGAAAATTAACAAGACTCAACACCCCGCTTGGATCCACGCGCTAACCACGGCGATTTGTCAAGACCGGCCGTGGGGGCGCTTTGCGGGTTCCGCGGGGTCCCCCTCCAATTGAATTTGGGGAGGACGCGGAAATTAATAGGGCGCGGGGAGCTAGGGCCCAGGGCCTGGGGTGGGGGGCGGAGGTCCCAGGCGTGGTGAGGCCACCCCCGCACCCCACCTCCGGGGCCTGCACACCATGCCTGGGCCCGGCTGCAGCCGGCCCGAGGGTCCGGTTCACCCGTCCGGATTCGGGCCCAGCACCCAGCCGGCGAAGAAGAAGAGGGCTCGTCCCGGGACAGCATCGGGCCCACGTGGGGAGCTTTGCCTTTCGTGCTGGCTGGGCACCTGGTGTCTCAGGCCCACAGGCAGCACGGACGTGGAGGAGGGGGTCCGTGGTCTGCTTCAGGGCGGTTTCCTCCTTGGGGGGTGCTGGTCACACCTTCAAGAGCACAGCGGGTCCCAGGGTGCCCACCCAGGGATCCCCAACCTCAGGGAGCCCCTTGCCGGCGATCAAAATATTCGCAGGCTGGATGGTGAAGAAGGATGTCTCCGGGGTTGCAAAGCGTAACGGTGCCGGTGCTCCACCCTCCGCCTTCTTCCTGGGGCTCGGTGAGGGACAGGTTTGCGGGTCGTGCAGGAGCCTGGGTGTCGGCTCACTCGGCCTCTTCCTTTTCCATCTGCGTCTGCAGCGGGTGCCGTTGGAAAGGGGGGGGTGGAGAGATGGGGCCTCGCCTCTGAGACCCCCCAAGCCTGTGTCGCCCACGCAGGAGAGTGGGGAAGGGCACCCCACGCAGCTCAGATGTTAGTCATCGCAGGGAAGGCCACTGAGGGCGGCATCTGGGCACCGTCCCTGCCCTATGACCCGCCCCCACGAGCTGGGAAATGCACGGGGGTTACGAGTTAAGGCTGGGGGTTGGCAGGCAGACATGGGGTTCCTATCGGGGGTTTGAACACACATTCGTACACAAGCTTCCGGGCTTATTCATGCGCCCTTGTCCTTAGACGTACAGTTAATTACACACACAGGCTGAGTGAGAAAACTATCCCACAGCGAACAGAGGAGGCCACGCACCTCTGCTCTGGGCCATCCGCTGGGGGGAGCGCCCTCCCCAACGTGGGCAGGTGGCTGCCCGGGGCCCGGGGGACACAGTGTCTGGAGACTTACCCACGGGTCCGCTGAAGTCCCCCTGTGGGAGCCGAAGCCCTCCCGTGACCCAGCCACAGACGTGAGGGTCCAGGACACGTTCCTCAGACAGAGTTCTCTCCTCAGCAGCCTGTCTTGGAGGCGTGTGGCCTTATTGGGGTTCCGTGGGTGGGGGGCCAGAGGGTCTTCCTTAGTGGCAGATGCTGGGGGGCTCAGCTGGACCCCCAGGTCCGAGTCCCCGGTCCCCTTCCCCTTGAGCTGGCTGCATTTTGCCCAATTTCCCGCACCCATGCTGGCCAGGGCGACAGGTCCCCACGAGGTCTCCGCACTGTGGCCGTGTCCCAGCTTCAGTCCTGTTTTGTGGGTGCAGCTCAGGCCGTGGACCCTAGAGCCCCCCTGACCTTGGGCTCTCTGTTCCCAGTCGCAGGTGACTTGGGTCTGGGACATACCGGATGACTCTCTAACCCGCTGAGCAACCGGGCCGGGGCTGGCTGTTGAATCTTGGCCTCCAAACCTGATTTCCCTCTGGGGGTGGTGCCTGTTTGCGCTTGGTGTAGCCATGGCAGATGGGCCCACACATGTGCCTGGGTGGCTGACCAGTTGAGCGGCATCTGGGCGTCCCGCCCCAGAGGACGAGGACAGTACTATTGTGCTCACAGTGACGTGGGACACTCTGCCCAGCGCATGGCCGCCTGGCGACCCCCAAGGCTTGGCAGGCAAAGAGTTTCTGTGGCTTCGTCACGTCCATGTGGCCGACCTGAGTTTGTGGCCTGTCCCGACATCAGCTGCTTCCTCGTCTTGCAAGGTCCCCCCCCTGTGAGGTCCCTCGGTGAAGAGTCTCAAAGCCCCCACATCGAACCCCATTCTTGTCATCGGTGTGGCCGGAGGAGCCTGGGTGGACAAAGATGCTCCTATTGGGCAGGGTGTCCCAAAGACTTACAGAGGACAGCCAGGCAGCTGAGGCCACAGCCACACCAGGCTTTGGGGAGGTCCCCTTCCTCATCGCACAGCGTCCCCGGTCAGGAGGCTGCCCCCTGGGCACAGACACAGGATGATGCCACGTCTGAGGGTCCAGCACGCGCCCGCATCCTGGGACCCCCGACCGTGAGACAGACGGGACATGGTTTCACCCCAACGGGGACGATGGGGACCTAGAAATAAAATGAAGGAACTGACCTGAGTCAGGGTGGCCCTGCGTCCAACGGCAATGTCCTTAGAAGAGACAGAAGAGGAGACGCCACGTGGAGACGGAGACAGAGACAGGAGGGACGTGGCCACCAGCCCAGGGACAACTGGAGCCCCCAGAGCTGGAAGACGAGAGAAGGCCCCCACCCGGGAGCCTGTGGAGGGAGCACGACCCCGGGACACCTGGACCTCAGACGTCCAGTCTCCAGGACGAGGACCAGGAACGTCTGTGGTTTAAGCCCCTGGGTTCAGGGCCATGCATCACGGCAGCTGCAGGACACTCCAGCCAGCTGAGCTGGGACGCTGGGTGGGGAGCCACCACCAGGCTGGGGCCTCGGGCGGACATGCAGGCCCAGACCACCTGCCCCCCCCCCTTGGTTCCCACCGTGTCCACGAGCGTCCCCGGATGTGGGCACCGGCCCCTCTGCTGGGCGCCCAGGCCAGCCAGACACACATTCCCGCCCGCGCCGCCCCGGACGCCGGAACGGCCTGGCTCGCCTTAAATAAAAAGGTGCTTATTCCCGTCCAGTGCGGAAGCTGTTATTACCGCACCTCGTCGATTCGGGGCCGGCGGAACGCACGAGGCCTCTCCAGACCCGCAGTAAATCCCACCGGGGACGATGAATTCCTCCGCTCGGAATTGGGTCCTCCGCGGGCTTTCATTACAGCTTTTGAGAAAAAAAAAAAAGAGAGAGAAAAAGAAATGGCGTTTCTGTTGGTTATTTATGCCCNCCACCTGCCCCCACCCCCGTCTGCAGTCAGCAGTCCGCAGGGAGCCCTCTGCTGTGTGCATGCACCCCTGTTGGCAGCTGGAGTCCCCAGTGAGGTCCCCGATTCCCACCCCCCTCGGTTCGGACCGTGTCCCCGAGCGTCCCCGGATGTGGGCACCGGCCCCTCTGCTGGGCTCCCAGGCCAGCCAGACACACATTCCCGCCCGCGCCGCCCCGGACGCCGGAACGGCCTGGCTCGCCTTAAATAAAAAGGTGCTTATTCCCGTCCAGTGGCGGAAGCTGTTATTACCGCACCTCGTCGATTCGGGGCCGGCGGAACGCACGAGGCCTCTCCAGACCCGCAGTAAATCCCACCGGGGACGATGAATTCCTCCGCTCGGAATTGGGTCCTCCGCGGGCTTTCATTACAGCTTTTGAGAAAAAAAAAAAAGAGAGAGAAAAAGAAATGGCGTTTCTGTTGGTTATTTATGCCCCTCTCGGCGCGTAACGGTTGTAATGATTAATCCGGAATTCCTGAATTTATTCTAAAGAGGCACTTCATAAATATTGAACAGCGCCATTATCCGAGGGGAGGCCCATTTATTTTATTAAAATGGGAATCCAGAAATCATCCATAAGGGCAGGCGGTGTGCGGCGGGCGAGGCTGGCGAGGGGAGGGCTGCCGGCTGCCTTCCCCGCGCATCCACCAGGGCCGCGCGCCGAGCGGGGCGCGTGGGTGCTGCCGCGTTTGGGGGACGCCTCGGAGCCAGGCGATCGATCGATAACGTGGATCGGCACTGGGCCGATCAGGGCGAGCCCAGGTGTGAGTTTAACTCCCCCTCCCCTCCGGGCCCCCCCCCCCCACCGCCGCCCGGAGGACCCCAGAGACAGGGACACCACGTGTTTGCAATCAGGCCTGATTTGTAGGGTGTTATGTTCCGGAACATTCGTGGAAAGGGGTCAGAGACCTTTACAAACAAAACCTCGCTAATCCTCTCCGTGGGGCGGGGAGGCGGGCCGTGGGCCGTTCGACCTCTGGGGGCCTGGAGGGAACATTCCAGAAGGCGGGGCACCCGTGGCCGACCCCAGAGGGAAAGAGGAGACCAGCTTTGCGGTCGGTCCAGGCTGCTGCTGCTGCAGAGAAAATCCAAACTCCGCGCGCGCGTGGAGTCCGGAGGGACAGACGGGCAGGACGCGAGTGAGGCCCCTGTGAGGTTGGCGCTCCAGCATTTATTGAGCACCGGCTGGGTACCGCACCCTGGGGGTTGGGCCTGGTCACCCTTGGCCCCACCCGCTGGGAACCAGCATATTTGTAAAAAAAAATAAAAATGAAAAGACCCTGGTATTGTCACGAAGGGTAGGAGCTCCTCCTTTCTCTCTGCTGCGTAGTATTCCATCGCATAAATGTATCACAGGTCTTCAATCCATTCATTTACTGGTGGGCACCTAGGCGGCTTCCAGCACTCGGCGGCTGTGAACTTTGGGGTGCACGGGTTCTTTTGAACGGGTCTAGGGTCATTTGTCCCACCTGCCCAGGAAGCTCACCCGGCAGGTGTTTCTCAATGCAAGATAGCATCCCATCGGCCACCAGCCTGTTGTCCATGGAGCGCATCACTCATCCCCGGAGCCGTCTGGACACCTGGGGACTGAGTCGGGCCACACTCTGGGACGGGGCTGGATTGGGTACGGGAGCTCCTGTGTCCTGGAGCCCGGGTGGGTGACGTCGGCGGCTCCTCCCCGTGTGTCCCCCCATTCGGTCCCTGCAGGTGAGCAGGAGGGACGGTCACACCTGAACGCACAATGGGCCAACGAGGGGTCGATGGGACACGCGGCCGTGCAATCAATCTCGTGTCCCGGTCAAACGTCACAATGACCGATGCTGGGACACTACCGAGTGGCAGTAGCTGCCCCTCAGCCCCAGTTACTGTCCCCTCTTGGAGCCCGGTACAACCTCCGTGTCGCCGACCTCAGAAAATCGCGCCCACCGGCCCGCACATCCGCTCATTTCCAAGGCCACTGTCCTCCGCCACTTGCTCCTTGCCCAGCGTCACAGGCCAGCGGTGGGAAGTGCTTAACAAGGGTGCGGTTTGGCGACCTGCCAATCACCTCCCCCCGCCCCTTTCATCTGAGGGAAAAGAAGGCTCCAGAAAAGCGTGGCGGATGGGTTTCAGTTGTCCGCCGGCACCCGCGCGCGCGGGGCTGTGGAAGCGGTGTCTTGGCGGGGTCTCCGTGCAGGTTTGTCGGGAGGCGGGAGGCTTCCAGCGATAAGGATCTTGGCGCATCCAGCCGACAATACCCGACGCCGTGTCCCGGGCCCCAAACAAAGAAAACCCGCTCACAACACCCCCCCCCTACGTCTAATTTCGTTTTACAAAATTAGATCCTCGGAATTTTGCATAAAATAACTGTGTTACGGCAATGCAATTTGGTCGGGCTTGCCGGTGTCCGCGCATGCGGAGCCTTAATAAAACGTGTCAGTTAAAATGAAAATACAGCTCGGGTAATTAAATTTAATTGGGCCTTGTCACTTTAAATCGTCTTCGTTTCGGAGGGTTTCCACGGAATTGCAGCTTCTGGTTTGCTAATTTCTTTATTGCAAGCTGCTGCCCAACATGACCCTCCTCTAATAAACTGAGACCTTGTTTTTGCTGGGGCTGTGACCCGAGAAGGGGCCGGCGCACCGACTGGGGTAGGGGGAAGGGGGTAGGGGGTGCGCCCAGGCCCGGAGGGAGGGCGGGGCGCGGGAGGCGGTCACCTGTGCGTCCTGGCTCTTTGCGGGCGGCTGGCAGAGAACGGCGGTGACGCCAGGAGTGGGGATCCCTTTGTGGCAGAGGCGCGATGTATCCCCAAGTTGATACAGTATCCACAGAAGTTCTTTGTCCACATTGTAGCCCCTGCGCGGGTGCGCGCCCTGGCGCCCTGCTCGGAGCTGAGCCCGTCAGCGCGCACGAGGTTTCCCGCGGCGCCTGTCGCTCGTAGGTACGCACCCATACGATGGCCGAACCCAACCTGGCTGGTGTAGCGGCTGTGCCAGAGGCCAGGACTCCGGGGAGAATGCAGTTTGGTGCCTTCTCCAGTGTCCGAAGGCACCTCGTGAATTCTCTGAAGTTCTTACCTGAATCATAGCTCCAAGCATCTCCAGGCCCGGACAATGGGGCTGTTCTCCAGCGGGTTACATGCACTGTAGAGTGTTCAGCCCCTGCGGTGGCGTGGGTGAGCTGGGGGGCTCAGTGGGCCTGGGGCCTGCAAACTCGAGTTTCCAAACAGCAGCCAGGCAAGCCTGGTCTGCTCTTAATTTTGGGTTCTGTCTCCTCACTCCCTTTTTCCCCAGGCCCGGTGTCCAAACTCCAAAGAGCTCCCCCCTCGCAGGAAACATGAAGACCTGGGCCGTGGCCAGGGAACAGTAAACGTTACAAAGGTCTGAAGGACACCTTATGGCTCGTTCTCACAGCAGGCAGCTGGCCGAGTCTCCCCTGTGTCCTTGGAACTAAGGTCTTTGTGGGCTCACTGTCTTGGACACCCTGGAGTCACTGTTTCTGGGGACCGACCAAGCGGGGTGGGGGGCTTGCTGGCTGACTGCGGGGGGGCAGTCTCCCTCCCGGCTGAGCCCCGCCTGGTCCACAGGTGCAGAGCACAGGTGGGGAGGACCTGGAGGCCCTGCTTCTACAGCCGTTCAAAGTGTCTTCCTGTCGTGCCAATGCCTGACGGCATATCCCCCCGGGGACGTCATTCGGCTGTTCCCCTATCGTGTGGACATTTCAGCCCAGGTGGGCTGGCTGGCGGGGGAGGTGGGCGGGCGGACCCCCAGGGACATCTCCATCCACCTGCCCGTCCAGCCGAGGCGAGGCGTGTCCGGGGAAGTTTGCCGTGGGTTCACACTTACCTGTGATACGAGGGATCTCGGCATCTCGGGTGTCCACTCTGCCCCCATTCTCGGTGGGGCCGGCCACCAGGAGACAGAGAACGTGATGCCCTAGACAGAGAAGCTGTCAGGGGCACCTGGCTGTTTCACGCCACCGCTCACTTAGTGGTAGAAAGAAGGTGCAGGTCGAGGCCTTTTTTGGATTGGACAAGTGGTGATTGTAAGTGGGATGGGGGGGTGTCCTTCCCGGGATGCGTGTGAGCGAACGCTGTGCCCGTCAGCCCGGTGGGGACCGAGCTGTCCACACTCGGACCTCCAACGGGCGAACGGTGAGAACACACATTGGTGCGGTTTCCGTCACCAGCCTCTGGGGCGTTGTCATGGCGGCCTTGTGAGTGTGACGCGGCTGCTGATCTTGGGGACGCATTGTGGGTGGTCTAGGCACCAGGGGCACCTACGTGATGTCTGTGAAATCCCGTGAAATGAAGGAGGAGTCCTCCAACCCGGGCGAAGGGCGCCTGTGTCCACATGGTTTTGTCAGGCGTTTGCGGGGGTTCTTGCCTTCCAAGTGGGGCCCCGGGCCTGCTGATTTGGGAACCGCGTGTCTGTCCTCCTGCTGACCCACCATCAGGGCATTCATGGGGTGGGAGGGAGAGGGTCCTCACTGTGCAGGCCAGCCTCACACTCGGTGGAATATTACGCAGCCAGGAACAGGAGCGCAGCTCTGACTCAGGCTGCAGTGTGGACGAGCCTTGAACACACGATTCCCCGACTCCCCGTGAGAGACGCCAGACAACTCACGGTCCCACGGTGTGGATTCCATGTGTGTGAACCGTCCAGAGCAGGCCAATCCGAAGGGCAGAGAGGGAGTCAGCGGTGGTCAGGGCCTGGGGGAAGGGGACAGGGAGAGACGTGTCTACGAGACGATGGGAATATTGGTGATCCCACGGAAATGTGAGGCACTGGAGGGTGGACGTCACCGCCCTCCACCCTCCATATTCAGACGTCTGGTGACCACGTCCCTGCCGTCCGCATTTCTACAAGGGCATCTCTCCCAGCGGGGGGGCCGCTGGGTCCCTGCCTGTGTCCTGAGTGCGGGCAGGGTGTCCCCCAGCTCCCTGCCACGCAGCCCTGGGCCCGGGATCGGCACACTCAGCGTCTCCCACCCTCGGGCTGGGGGGCGTGTGCACACCGGCAGGGAGATGTCACAGGGCATGCTCCGGCCTTCCCTCAACCAGAAGCGCTTCTGCAAGAAGCGGAGTCGTGAGGCACAGAATGTCTTGGAAAGGCGTCCTTTCTCACCGGTTACAGCGGCTGAATTACCCACCACAGGTTCTGCCGGTTCCGGCTGGCTGAGGCCGGGTGACCTGCAGACGGGGGTGGAAATGCGAGGTCCCCTCACCCCCCCTTCAGCAGCCATGGGGGCTAGGCTGACGCGGACAGGTTACCCATCCCTGGGGCTGGACCTCATGATGTTCTCTGCCCACCCTCACACCCCCTGGAGCAGGGACGGCCCCCCGAACGCGGGCGAGTCCCCCAGTTCCCCACCGCTCAGGACAGACGCCACTGAGCGTAAGCTCTGTCCTTCCCCTCCTTATATTTTTAAAGCGTCAGGAAGCTTTTTGGTTTTTATTTCTTATCTTTAATCCTCACCCGAGGGTATGTGCGTAGATTTTAGAGAGAGAGGAGGGAGACAGAGAGAGAAACACCGGTTGTTTGCCTCCCGTAGGCACGCCAGCCAGGACGGAAGTACAGCTGAGGCACGTGCCCGGACTGGGAATCGAACCGGCGACCTTCAGCGGCAACAGGGCGATGCTCCAACGGAGGCACCCTGCCAGGGCAGAATGTTTTTATCGCTGAAAATTTTTTGTCAATTCCCATGGTCATTTATTACTCTAAATAGCTATGGGGACCTTGCGTGGTACCTTGCGTGGTTGTTGGTGCGGAGCGCAGGGTGTGAAAAGCATCTTTTACCTGCCCCAGCCCCGCGCTGTGTCCACACCGCACTGTCGTCCCTGTCCATGGTCAGGCACGCGTGTCCTTTGCCTGCTCCCTTCCCCTTCTTTCCCTGGTCCCCCTCCCTGCCCCTCGGACAGGCGCCAGTCTGTCTGTGCGCCCATGCCTCTGTTTCTGTGTTGAAATGACAGCCAGCCGGCCCCTTATTCTGACCACACAGGGCGGGGGCTGTCCCCTCCCTGCCGTAAATGCACACACCGTGCAGGTACAGAAGGGACAGATGCAGGCATTGCAGAGGTGCTGGCTGGGGTGCGAATGTGAGATGCAATTCGCCGCACCCCCCCCCCACGCACCCCCTCCCACCCCCCTTCCGCCAGATCTCCACTCCAACCTGATCTGGATTCAATCCATTACCCGGTCCTTCCCCGGCCCCTCGCCACCCTGACTTCTAATTTGACAATGACAAAGAGATCCGCGGCGATTTTAAATTTCATAATTTTAATCTGTCAAGCCTGACATTTAATTAGTGCCCTTTCTAACCCGACGCCGCGTGCGCCGAGCCCGGCCGCCCGGTTTTCCTGCGGAAAATTTGTTTCTCTCCGTGCGCCCCCCTCCACCCCAACCCCGTGGAAGAGTGGATTAATCAGCCCGTGCGTCCCGGCCCCCGCGGAAGACAGCAGGCCCGGGACGGTTTATTAGCCCCCGCATGTAACCGGAGGAGGTCAGTGCTTATGTTCCAGGGCGGCGAGATGGCATCAGGCTCCCGGAAGCTGGGCACCGCCCGGGCATGGGATGCTGCCCGCCGGCTTCCAATAGTCTCTTTTCCTTGATCTGCAAGCGGAGAGATGTTTTCATCTCCCGTTTACCCATGGCTCTTTCAAGCAGTGGTTCTTGCCAGGCTTGGAAATGGAAAAAAAAAAACCCCACAAAAACAGAAGGGCCCCTGCGTGATGTGGGGTGGGACATCCTTCCCAAGCACGGCAGTCCTGTGGGCAGGAGTCCACGGGAGCCCACGCCACAGACGGGAGCACAGCAGGAGCAAGATGTGGAGGTGGGGGGCATCTAACTCGATTTCTGCCCCCCCTGGGGGGGCAGCTCCTGTTTTCTCTGCCTCATGCTCCGCAGGGTGCTGTTGGGCACACGGCCCCTGCAGACACGATCATGCTGGTTGCCGCAAAGACAGAACGCCACACGAGTGTATTGTGGAGGGGGCCCAGGCAGACGTGCCCGGGTGTGGGGGTGTTGGTGCCCATCGAACTCACCTGTTCTACGACGTCGGCCACGTTCTTGCCTTCCCTGGGCGCCCGGGGTGACGTCCGTCTCATCGCGCCGGTCTGTGGCCTCCCGTGGAAGATCGGGGGTGATCCCAGGATCCCCCCGGCACCCCGGAGGAGTCCCGTCTGTGGGGGACGGCCGCCCCAAGAAGGTGCACGAGAGACAGAAGAGGTTCCGGGGCGTACAACTGCATGCGGGTTCCTCGGAGGCCGGGGCTGGGAAACAGGGCAAAAACCGGGAAAGTGTGTCGGCGAAGGTGTCAGTTCACAGAGGCAGGTGGGCGGCCCTTCAGTGACACGGTTTGAAGTGTGCCCCTCCACGGCCTGCTCCCCCATCCGCCCCCCTGCTCTGCCCATGCACCCCACACAATGTGGGTGAAAAATGAGCAGAGTGGCCCCAGTGACCGGGAAGTGACCGGGGCCCGCCCGCCGGCTTCTGCCCCCTCCTCCGAGCCCGTAACAAAGCGCAGAGGGCAGGCCGGAATGCAGTGGGCTTTTCAGACTCTGAGACGTGGGCCGGCCCCCCCCACCCCTGTCACGCTCTGTGTGTGCGGTGGGGGGGCGGTTGATGAATCTCAGTGGGTGATGATTTTCTAGGGGGCGGTCAGATTCACCTCCGCAGTGACTGGGGAAGATTGTTGCTGCTTGTGCATGCTGCTGAGGGCTCGTCCACATTCGGTGGCCCCCGGAGGACACGAAGGCACGAAGCCTCTGAGGACCGTCCCACGGGAGGTGCTCACGGCCATCCCACTCCCGCGCTCGGAGCCCCTCGAACCATCGATTTCTCACGGCAGCTCTCAGGAGGCGAAGAGCGAGGCCGCATCGTCTCGCCGCGTTGGGAGATACAGCTCCGGTTTCCTGAACGCGCTCGTTTCCGTGGCCGAGGGGCCGGTGGCTCGTTTCCTTCTTCTTTCTGGAGACGGGGATGAACGCAGCTCCTTCTTTCCTTATTACCTTTAAAAACCCCACTCGTGCTACTAGTTCATCTTCAGGGTTTCACGTTGGCTCCTAAATGAGGTGGATTTGCACTTTTGTTCTTTTCAGGAGTCCTTGCTGAGATTTGTTTGGCCTTGTTAAAAAAAAAAAAACCCAAACAGAAACATGAGTTCATGGAGCGTTCTGTGTTGTTGAAGGTTCCGGAAGTTTCTACAAGGTGGGCATTGTTTCGTGTTTGTTCAGGTTTTTAAAAAAATATTTTATTTATTTATTTTTACAGAGGAGAAGGGAAGGAGAAAGAGAGGGAGAGAAACATCCATGTGTGGTTGCCTCTCATGGGCCCCCTACTGGGGACCTGGCCCGCAACTCAGGCACGTGCCCTGACTGGGAATCGAACCCACGACCCTTTGCTTCCCAGGCCCGTGCTCAAGCCGCTGAGCTACACCAGCCAGGGCATGTTTGTTCAGTTTTACCAGCCAAGATGGAGGGATGGACCCGGCGATTTCCCTATGGGAAAGTTTTAAATTATACAATAAATGTGTTTGTGTTTGTATCCCTAAGGGCTTTGTCATGTTATGTAAGTTTTAAATGTTGGCGTAAAGTTTTTAGCATCCATATTTTATACATACACACACACATATGTATGATTCACAGGCGTATCCCATATTCTTCTCCTGATACTGCTACTCAGTGTTTCTTCTTATCTGTTATTTTTTTTCTTGAGAAATCCTGCCAGGGGTGTATAATTTTTGTTAGGCACACGCGCCAGGTGTGCTCCTGTGTGTTTTCTCGGTGCCTTCTGCTTTGTTTAATGGATTAATTTCTGGTATCTCTTCAGGTGTAATTACTTGTCTGATACCTCGGGGGGTGTTGCTGATTTTCAGCCTTCCTTCCTTCCTTTTAAGCAAAGTGCGGGAGGCCATACATTCCCTACAAAACTTTGGGCAAGCCTCGAAAGGTCCTATTTTGATTACCTTTCAGCTCCAAACGCTCTCCAGGGCCTGGTCTGATTTTGTCTTTGACTCCTGTCTGTTTTATGGCTGTCTGTTCTTATTTCTTTCCATCTTAATGGCACTGGAGTCGGAACGTGTACCCTGCGTGATTTCAGCCTCTGATGGCCGTCCCGTGTGTTTCACCGGTTAGTCTGCAGTGAAATCGTGTGACTGTCTCACACGGACATGATGTTCCAAATGTACTCACTGGGCGAAAACTAGGCAGGGCGGGCGATCTGCCCACAGTTAAAAATCTTACACCCATCCTGGGCGGGGACCTGCTTGTTCTACTTCCAACGAACAAAGTCAGTTCAAGTATCTAAGAAAAAAAAAAAGTCGTGGATTTGTTTATCCTTGTTTCGACCAAGGTTGGCTTTCTATGTTTTGCATTATTGTTAGCGGGCGCGTACATGTTAAGAGTGTTTTATGCTCCGGGTGCTTGGGGCCTGTGATCGTGACTGCAATCTTTCTCTTCATTTCTAGTATCTATGTTTTATTAACTCCTCCTTTGATACAGTGGCTTCGCTGGTCCTTTTTGGTTAATATTCGCATAGTGCCATGGATCGTCATTATTCGTGGCAGATACGCTCTATAATTCTCCGTGAACCATGAATTCGTTTGTGTGGGCCTTTCGCGTCCGTGGAAACACAGGGTTAGGTTCCCGTGACTGCCTGCTCCCGTTTTCTTCAACGGACCGGAATCTCATCCCGTTTTATTTTTGTTTCTCACTCAGAACCCCTCCTTGGATGTTCGTGGTGGATGCCACAGCGTGGAACTCAGAGCTCTCCGCTCCGAGACTCGTGCGTGAACAAAGTCCTGCATTTCCTCCGCAAGGCGCACCGCGGCCTCTCGGCGCCAGGGAACCCCAGGCGCGGCTTCACGCTACAGTCGGGAGACCTCTCGAAAAGTGAAGCCACCAACAGAACACCCAATACGTGCAAAAACAAACACACAAACAAAAAACCTGAAGCAAAGCGAAACCCAAATCCTGGCATTCCACAGACAGAGACTAAGAGAGCAGTTCTCAGCTCACAGAACAGAAAGCTCCCAGGCACGGAGGAATTAGGGGAGGATGTGACGTGCATTCTGAAATATTTGTAAGCCTGCCAAGGCGGGGAGGTACTCGGACTGCCAGAAGGCAGAGGAGGAATCCTAGACCCCGGGGGCCAAGTTCAGGTCCACACCAAGCAGGCACGCCAGAACACCCCCACCGCCCCAAGGATGGTGGAATGGCTCCTTCCGCCGTGAGGGGGTCAGCTTTCTGTCGCAGTGTTCCCCAGCGTGGCCTGGATTCACACTCGGGGAACACGGAAGGCCAGTGGTCCCCGTGCAGGTCCCAGTCTGCACGTTGAGATCCCAAGGGCGTCTTCCGAGCCGTGGAGCGGTGCGTCCCTCTGGCCCCAGGCCAGGCGCCTCTCGTGGCGTCCGGCCCCGCGACACAGATCCTCTCCAAATTGCAAAGGCTTCTCCGCGTCTCTCGGGCCCCCGCGTCCGTCCAGCGGAAAGAAAGGCCTCATCGTCCTGGGCAGGACTTGGCAGAGACCTGGAGAAATGAACGAGCGCATACCGTTGTCTCCCTCCCGCGCCCCACGCTGTCCAGCCCCGAAGGACAGAGGACCGTTTTCAACCATGTGAGAAACACTCATCCTTCCAGGCTGCCCGAGAAAGTCCCGAAAGGTTGGGTTTTCTTTGCTTATGATACATTCAGACGTTGCGTCCAGAATAATCACGCCATTTAAAAAAACACACAAAAACCTTTGCATTTATTCTGGGAACATCCCAAGGGCCTTAAATTCCGCAGGCAGAGCGGGGCGCGTTTGGAACTTGGCACGGTGCTGTGGAATGTGGGCCGGCCAAGCAAAGGAGTTTCTCGGGTAATTTCCCACAACCCGAGGCTCGGTGCAATTTAGAAAGCCGGAGCAGCGTCTCTGTAGTGTCCCCGACAATTAAGATGAGACAATAGCGATTCCCGGGTGGGGAATGTATCCTGCTTTTTCGGGGAGGGGGCGTTGTTTTTCCGAAGACTCAGTCAAGGCCGGTTCGGGAAAGACAGATGCAAAAGTGTGGCTCAGTGGGTGGGGTGTCTCCCTGCGTAAGTGAAAGGTCGTGGGTTCGAGTCCCGGTCAGGGCACCAGCCCGGGTTCTGGGTTTGATCCCCGGGGCGGGGTGCGTTCGGGAGGACGCCGGCCACTGTTGTTTCTCTCTCACACTGACTGACGGTTCTCTCCCTCTCTTTCTCCTTTCCTTCCTTTCTCTCCAAAAACAAATCCATCAGATCTTTAAAGAGAGACAGCGAAAATCTGTCCTCGCGCCCAGAGTCTGGGCGGTGACGCCTCCCCTCTCTGCACCCCCTGGAACGGCTGGCCGTCTGGCCCAGGGGTCCCTGCTCCTACTCCCTGGCGCAGAGACCAAGGGCACCTGAGGACGAGACCCGCAGAGTGTGAGGGGCGGGCACCAGGGACGGGTGTGGACGTGGCGAGCCTGTCTTCTCCCCTCCGCATGCTGGACGCCGATTTTATTTCCTGACGTCGGCTTTGATGGTCTGCGTTCAGATTTTTATTTCCTGCATGCTGGCTTTTTTTTTAATGTTCTGAGTTCTGATTTTTTTTAAAAAACGGTCTGGATTCTGACTCTGTTTCTGGATTTGGGTGTATTTTGGGCACTCTGATTCATTTTCTGTGTCTTGATGTTTATATCTAGATTCTGACTGATTTAAATTTTTTTTTTTTCCTGGAGCCTGACTTTTATTGCCCAGGTCCTGGTTTTTATATTCTGGGTTCTAACCTGGGTGTCTGCCATCTGATTTCTCTTCTGGGCTCTCACTCCGTTTCTGGATTCCGATCTTGCTTTTCTGGGTTTTCACCATTGCGCCCTGGATTCCCATGTTATTTTCCGGGTTTCAGTGTTTGTTCTGCGGATCCTTGGTTTCTCTCCTTTGCCCCCCCACCCCGGGGGCCTCGCTGGTCCCGGGCGGGGACCCGTGTGGAGTGCACAGCGTGGGCCCAGGGGGAGACACGAGGTTCAGCCCTCTTCTGTTTAGGTTGGACGCTCACTGCCCTTCCTTTCAAAGCCTACATTATTGCACCAGCTGCCTCCGGAGGGTTTGACCCCAACTACGTGCCGCCGAGAATCAACTCGGCTGCCTTGTATCGTTTAAAAAAAAAATCAGCTTCGTGGAGGTCTCCTCGGCATATGCTTATGTAAAGGAAAATCTTCTCCTTGAAAATTTAAAAAATGTCAGCTTTGTGGAGGGAGAACGGACCGAGGGCCTCCTTTTTTTAAAAAAAAATCGCTTCTGTGTAAGCATTTTAAAAACGCCCGGTTTACGGAGGCACGACGGACGTGGAAGTTCGTCAGATACTTGAAGATACTCTACAAGTATCTGACCCCTTGGAGGGCTGGCAGTCACACACACTGGGAAAGGACCCCCCCGACTGGTTTATTTCCTTTTTGGGGGGCGAGCACAGGTATATTCTCCTATGACACGGCGCAGGGGGGTGAACATAGCCGGGGAGGCGGTGAACAGCATCCTCACATTGCCGCTCAGGCCCTGAGACCCCCCTTGGTCTTCGAGTGGAAGTTTGCACCCCCTCCCCACCCCCAGCCTCTCACTGTTTTCAGAGCCCGTGCCCAACCTACTGTATTTGTATCTGACTTACATCTGAAATCTATGTATACAGATGATGTGTTTATGTAGATGTCCACACATGTCTCTATGTTTATCTTTTCTATGTGTGTATAGACCTTATATTTTAATATAAACTCATATCTATTTGAATATAAATTCACACATATTTCTGCTTCGACTTATGCCTACTTTATATACGCCCATGTCTATCTATTTTTACCTGTTTGCTGTGGCTGTTAGGTCTAAGAGTATAGACAGACTTGTATACATTACAGCATTTCATGTCCATCATATATCCTCTGTGATGATATATACGATATACGTCTTTTTACACACACACACCTGGACACACACTTGGCTTTCGAGTTCCAAGACGGGGCGTGCTGGTGGTTTCAGAGGAAACGGGAAACCTGTTTTTTTTTCCTTCTTCTGGGACGACGCATCTTTCAGTAACAGTCTGCCCTTAAATAGAGATTTCTGACTCACGACGGCCCCCTGACTCGTTGACCTGCAGGGCAGGTGACGTGTTTCCCCCAGAATGTCCTGTGCCTGTGGGTGTTTCACCAGTTATACTGTAGAGACGCCTGGCCGGGCGGCGACTACGGGGGAGGAGGGCAGGCGAGCGCGGGGGGGGGGGACGGATTCGGCCGATGGCTGACTTCAAGGAACGAGAGAGAGAGAGTTCATGGACCATGATCTGCCCCCGCCACAAGAAGCAAAAATCTGTTACCCAGCTCTCTCCGTGAACGGCATTTTTTAAACTACAAGTCTGACCCAGACCAGCGAAAGGCATGCGAAAAATTGGTTCCTGTGTACCCGCCCTCCGTCTCCCCGTGGCCGGACGGCTCAAAACTAGAGGAATGGATCCCCGAGACGTTCCCAGAAAGTCCCTGCCGGGCGGAAATGCACATCGGCTGCAGGCAAATAACGGGTGGAGCATAAAACACCGAGAAAAGGGGGGCTGAGAGTCGGCTCAGACGTTCCGTCTGAAGAACGAACAGCCTGGCTACACTGATGTGAAAATCCCATTTCGGGTCGCTTTTTCGAAATCTAATCTGGTGAGGCGGAGACTGGAAATCTTGGCGGCGATTTCCATCCCCGTCACCCATTTGTGAAAACCTGGCTCCTGCTTTTGGCACCAAAGTACTTTCGTGGACGCCTTTTAAATCAACAAACTTTTATTAGAGAAACGCATGCCAGCTTTTCAACGGTCCAGAGTGGCAGTTTCGTGTCTGTTTGATAAAAAAAAAAATTTTGTGCTGCTGCTTGTTTTGACCTTCGGCGGGGGGGGGTCTGGCATGAGGTGACACCATTTTTGCTCCAAAAAGAGGCAGATTTGGGAGTCAGAAACAGAAACCCAGCATATGCAGAGGTGCACGGAGAAAGGACACAGGAACTATTTCCGTGTCTTTTGGAAGTTAAAAAATGATGTGCCTGGGACGGGAAGGAATAGCCAGCAGGCAGACACGGCCAATCTCATTCCGCCTCCTGGACTTTTCTTCTTTGGTGGAATTAGGAACCAAGCGAGAGACACGAGGAGAATTTTCACACCGGTCGTAAACTCTGAATCCGTTTGGATCATGAACCTCAGCTTCCCCGGGGCTTTGCCCGAGCCGATGATCGGACCAGAATCCCTTTCATGTTAAAGCGATCACGCGCGGGGACCCGGCTTCGGTTTCGACGAGCTCACGGGGGATGAAGGAAGCAGACAGGCTAATGCACCTCGCCGGGGTCGGATTTCCAGCCCGCGCAGACCCTGAGCCGAGCTCGGCCTGGCTTGTGGAGAGACGCTGTGCTGGTCGCTGCCCACCCCTCCCTTTCCTGATAATCTTTTTTCCATCTTGTGGTGCCGAGAGCGGTGTGTCTCCCGGCCTCTCCTTGGCGCGCCCGCTGACAAGTCATTCTCCGTTTTACGCTTTGGAGGTGATGAATGGTGAGTTTATCCCGTGCCTGCCGAATACCCCCCCCCCCCCCCCCCCCCCCGCTTCCCTTTCTCCTCCATTTCTTCCGACGTGGACTACCGTTTCTCTGAACTATGATGTTTACTATGATTAAACAGGAGTCTTTAAAATACTTACACTGCCCCCAAGAGTGTGTATGTCTGTTTTGGGCATGGCTGCTGCCTTTCCTATCAGGTCTCCCACTTTTTTCTTTTTTTCTTCCTCCCTCCCTCTTTCCAGTCTCTGCCTCAGACGCATCTCTTTACGGGTTTGAGGGTTGAAATCTCGTGCCCTCCGCTGCTTGAATGGCTGGGTTTGGCTTCAGTTCTGCTCTTTCAAGTATTTCCATCCAAACACACGTGGCAGAGCAGCACCTGCCTGTGACACCAACCTTCAGGCCCCAGGGATTCTCTCTCTCTCTCTCTCTCAGAAACCTGCAGGTAGGCTGCACGTGGCTGATGCAGGGCCTCGAAGAGACTGGACAATGTCCCTGGAATTCTTTTCGCTGTTTCCTCGTGCACCATCACAAAGTGGCTGCCGCCGCTCCTGCCATTGCGTCTACATCCCAGGTGGAAAGGATAAGAAAAAGCGAAAGGGAAAAAAGCCCCAAAGGTGGGGAAAAACCTAGATGACTCTGTAGAATCTCTTGCTCCATGAGAGGGCACCGGATATTTCTAGGAAAAGGAGGGAGGAGAAACATGGTAACGAGATGTTTCCATTCCGGAACACTGTGCAGGTCCCCCACACGCGTGAGCTGCTGAGCCGCGCATGGTTCTCGTGTGACTCCTGGAGGGCAGACCAAGCCCACACGTTCCCAGAAAACAAAGCCAAACGGTGAAGACGGAACACAAAGAGAAGGATCCAGACTGTGGGCGTATCGGGAAGCCCTGGAGTGGGTCTCCCGCCACCCAGACACACCAGAATTTCATTTACCCAGATTCCACGAAGACGGATCTCTGGGTCTTCTTCCACTTTGGGGCTGCAAGGAATCAGCTGCTATCAAGATTGGTGCACACGGTTCGGGCAAACATCAGTATTTATTTATTTATTTATTTCCCCTGGGATAAATGCCCAGAAGCCCAATTGCTAGAGGGATGGAGTTTCTCCCCCTCCTCCTTAGGGGTGAGGACTCTCAGAATTTGGAATTCTGAGAGTCCTGCCCCTGCCAACGCCTTCCGGTTTGAATTTGAATGTCTTGGATGCCTCATCGCGTGGAACATTGTTTGTTTGTTTGTTTGTTTTTGCTGTTGACTTTTGAGCGTTCTTTGTATATTCTACATACTCGCCCTTTGTTCGTAGGTGACTTCCCCGTGTTTTTCTTTCCCCTCTAAGTTCCTTTTTGCAGGGTCTTTTGATAAAGTCCAATTTATAATATATATTTTTTTCCTGTACGGATGAAGCTCATGGCATGATGTGGAAACACTCTCTGCCCAGTCCCACGCCCCGAAGACGGTAGACTATGCTTGTTTTATTTTTCCCAGGAGTGTAATTGTTTTTCTAATTTCTTGGTCATGCGCTTTTTCATCCTCACTTGAGGATGTGTTTATTGATTTTAGAGAGAGAGGAGGAGGAGAGAGAGAGAGAAACATTGACACGAAAAGACAGACATTGATTGGTTGTGTCCCCTACCCATGCTAACGGGGCATTGAACCCGCAACCCAGGCAAGTGCCCCGACTGGGGATCGAACCCACAACCTGTGCAGGGCGATGCTCCAACCAACTGAGCCACCCAGCCGGGGCTGTTTATCCTGCATTTCGAGTTAAATTTCGTATAGAGCGTGAGACCTCGTTTGAGGTTCTTTTCTGCCCCGTATAAATGCCCGGTCGCCAATTTCTGTGTATCCGTTGACCTCACGGGTTTGCCACCTTTGTTGGAGATCATCGGGCAGACGTGCGTGTATCTATCTGTGGCTTCTCTACTGTGGCCTTTGCTCTGTGTGCTAACCTGCTGGAAACAGAGGAAACACTCTGAGTGTTTTTTTCTTTGAGGGACTCCAATCCCTTCCCCAGGCCCGTCCCCCCCAACATTGGCAGTTAAAGCTTCTGCGTGAGTTTTTTGGGGGGTCACACACATTCAGTCCATGAGTTTTTTTGGGGGGGGGTCACACACATTCAGTCCCCAGAATTTGGGATGACCTTAAAGAAGATTCACAGTGTCTCCCCCCAGGACACAGGGCCCAGGTTTGGGGGCTGCCCTTGGAAGCTCATTTTCTGTTGCCGGTTCCCCATGGGGCAGGACGCAGGGTGTGGCCACTTCCTAGAGCCCCACGGCCCTGGTTTGAAATCAGTTTTGCGTGGAGGGCAGCGCCCAGACCGCTTGCGTAGTGTGGGCGTCAGGTTGGACGGGGGACCTGCCTTCTCTGTAACCCACGTGGGGCCGAGCCCTGCACCCGGAATACCGTCGAATCTTCCTTATTCTGCTTCTCACGCACACAGAGGACACCGTGGAAGCCACACTGGCACCCTGAATGCTACTAAGTACCTTCCCGAGAGGTTCCAGGCTTCCCCAAAGGGTGGCAGAGAGCTGAGTGACAAGTCGGGCCGTGCATTCTGGCCCCGGGGCACTGACGTGTCTTTCCCAAAAGAGTTGGTGGAACCAATTGGCCGAGGAAACGAGACCCCCAAACCCACAGAAAAACCTCCCTCGCAGACAATTCCAGAGGCCGAGACTGGACCGCCCAGCATGTCTCGAGTTTTCCGTAATTCCACTTTACGTCTCAATATGGTTCAATTGGATTAAAGCGCAATAATCAATGTTCTTCACCCAGCGTGGACTTGTAATATTTTCAGGAGGCTGTGAGTTAGGCTCCCCGGCATGAAAGATGATTTTAAAAATGGCTAAAGGTAATGATTTTTTAGAGCTTAATTTAGATTATATTGCAAATTATCGCGGGGTGGGGGAAGGAGAAGCACGCACTCGGAAGCGCGGGCACCTTATTAAACATCTCCGCGCGTTTGCAATTTACAGAGCACACTTGCTCTTCTGTTTTGCGTGTTCCAATGTCGGAGCAATAAGCATTAATAAGATGGTAATATCTTTATTTCCATACTGTTGCCTTAATATACCAGGGGGAGCTGGGAGCCACGTTCCCTCAACAAGTATTTGCGTTAAAACGCACACATTTGGGGAGAGGGCTGTGATGATTTTCAGTGTGTGGAAAAAAATCTCTTTTGTGGCCCCTGCCCCGTGGGAACCCGTGGGGACAGCAGTTTGAAAGTGCCGGGAGTTGCTGGCTCGTCTGTCTGTGTGTCCCCCTCGTCCTCGGGGTCCCCGAACCCACGTTTTTGCAGTGGGTTAGCTCTGACGTGCAGCCAGCGAGCCTCCAAGGTGTGCTGTCCAATTCCACCTGCCGACGACGCCCTCAGCCAGGGACGGTGGGCCGCATGGTGTGGGGGGTGGCGTGCAGCTCCCGGGGTTGGCCCAGTGGCGTGCAGGTGGGCGGCGTGGGGGCCCTTCCCGGGGAGGGTGGTCGAGGGAACTGGGCCTCCTGCGTGCCACTGCGACTCCGGGTTGCGGGCGAGGCCCCGTGGAACAGTCAGACAGGGGCCACTCTTACCAGGATGACTGATGTCTCTGGAAGCTGCAAAAGACCCCAGGGGCGGGATGCAGCAGGTCAGGTGTCAGGGTGTCATGGCCCAGGGTGTACTGGAGGTGGGGTGAATCAGGGACCAGGGTCCCCAGGGAGCAGGGGCTGCATGCAGACCGTGAGGGGCCAGTTCTGAGGGCACAGCGTCCCTGTCCTCTGTAATCGGGTCATAAAAGCAAACAGAGAAACATCCCTGCGGTGGGAATGCCTGGCCCAAGCACACAGAGGTGCCTGTCCTTCCCCAGAGTTTCGCTTCGGGCCAGGGGACGGAGCCGCCGGCGCCGGGAAGCAGCCGGCGATGCTCCCGCGGGGCACCTGCCCCTGAGAGCGAAACACCTCCCCGAGTTCATCCACACGCCGTCAGTAAACGTGGAGGCGTTCAAACCCGCACCTGCGGAAGAATGCTGGGGTCTCCTTCATTTCAGCTGGAATTTCTGTTTGGTTTTTGGGGTTCCGTATGTGTTGGTCGCCAGAGCGGGAATGTTTCATGAAAAAGTGAGCCCCGTTCGAAGGGTCCCCGGAGTGGGTGGCGCTCGGGGACCTTTCGTGGGGGTAGGGGGCCATGATTGCGTCCACTGCGCACTGGCATGCAAGGCAGATCCAAGGCACGCCTACATCCGGTCTGTATCTGATCTACCGCTACCTGTGTACGGGACCTTTCTACCCGATACACATCTAAGTCTCCACCTGTGTCTGAGTGGAACCTCCCTGTATCCCGTGCGCATCCAAGTCACACCTTCATCGTATCCATCTCATCGGTACACAGTTTCCCACGAAAACGAACACCCTAATGAGTAAATAATTCGACAGCCCAAGAATAAACTGTGTCTTAGGAGCTCGTAACCGTCCACCGGCTTCTGTCCCACCCTGTGTGTGCTCATATCTCATGTACGTCTAGGCGTGATTTTAACCGTAGTTATATTTGTATTGAATATCTATTTATATCTACACTATGTCTATGCCTATGAGTGTGTGTATCTGTATGCGTTTCCTGTCCCCAAATATGGCCCATCGGCGCTCTCTTGCCTTCCCCGTCGTGTGGTGGGACCCACCTGGGGTTCTAGGGTTCGGCACTGGGCACCCGGGGGACGGTCCACGGGGACCTCCCAGCTCGGGGCCCCCGTCGGGGAGTCGCCCCTGCCTGCCCGGCCATCGGACGGGCTGAAAACCATCCCACCGAGGGGTCATGCACTTTTCTCCCTGACTCTTTCTGTCTCTACTTCCCTTCTTCCTCTAGAGTTTCCGCTTGTCTTTCTCAGCTCAGAGGAATCAATGTGAATTATTAGCTGTGACGTGCTATAGACGCGGTACAACGTAGCGCACGTCTTTAGGAGGGACCCGAATTTCACCGTAAGGCTCACATCAGTTCATTTCGTGGCAGAGTGCCCCAGGCTCCCCCGGAACACGGAAAGGTATTATTTGTTTTTATTCCAAAAAGTGAGGCAGACGAATGGGCCCCGGACCGTGTGGCCCACAGCCAGGCCTGACCGGGCAGGTGGGGGGTGGGGTGGGGTGGGACACAGCTTGGCGAGGGCTCTGTTTCCGTCGGGCTCCGGCCCCTTCATCTAACACGAGACTCTCTGCTGATGGGCTCGGCATGCCTGTGATTCAGGGCGGTGGGCACTGGCCGTCGGTCCGTGTGTCCGTCTGCCTCTCCGTCCTCTGGACCCCGAGACCCAGCACTCCCCGTCACGATTCTGTGTCTGTGTGTGTGTGTGTGTGTGCATTTGCCCAAATCCCCGCAGGTGTACAACCAACACACTGACGAGAACCTCGGGTACAGTTGATGTTCTCGTGTCCTTTTTAAAAAGTGAAATTTGTTAGGATGACCTGTCTCCGCAGTGCTTTGTGAGGGCCCCGAGCCCCCGAGGCGTGCCTCTTGCGTGATCGAGATGCCGTAGAAACACGGAGACGGCTCCCCACTTGCCGTTCCTCGAAACACGGCCCGCTTTCTTCGCTCTTTCCGGGAGAGTTTCCAAATCCCGAGTGCCTCGTTTGCTCTGTGGGTGAATTCTCAAGCACACCTGTGGGCCCCCAGCTCCCAAGCTCGCCCATTTCCCTGCCTGGGCAGCCAACGGTTCGCTTTTTAAAACGGAAACTGGTGCCAAGCTGGTCGGCCCAGAACTGCGGGCTCAGCTCACTCAGGGACGCGCGCGCACCGGGCTTCTGCTGTTGGCCCGCTTGGTCCCCAGAACCCAGCACGGTTTGGTGGGGCCGTGGCCACAACGGGGGAGGGTTCAGGGCCGTGAACTGTCTTGAAGCGAATGAGGAAATGTTGCCTGCCTGTGGCGGCTGGGGCAGGGTCCCTACTTGCAAAAGAAACCCCCCAACGAAACAAATAAACAAAAAACCCAAAAAGCCATAAACTCCCTCACGGGCAGCCAGCAAAGGTTGGCGCAGGTATGGCTTGCTAACGAGGGGCACCCTGTTCCCATCAGGTGGCATTGTCCTTGAACTTGCAGACACGGAGAGACCTGGGGAGAGCCGTGGAGGGTGTGTACGTACAGATCTGTCCCCGCAGCCCGTAGCCGGGTGTCCCTGACCCCTTGTAAGAAGCAGCCAAGGGGCCCGCGCCTCATTTTCGTTGCTGCACCCTCCGCAACTGAGGTCCCCCAGGCGGCGGCTCTGTCCTCACCTCTGCATTTGCATCCCGAGGGGGGGACTCCTCGCGCCGAATTCGCCTAACGCGATTCAATCTCCACCTCTCGGCAGCCCCATTAATATTTTAATTTAATCAGGGTCCCGTGAACTTGCCTGGCAGGCCGTGCAACCTCGTTACCTGTCAGCCCGCATCAGCTTGTCATATTAGGAGGGATGGCCCCTGAATTCAATCTCCTCTACACGCTTGCGTGGGGCTGGCCGCTTATAAATCACCTAGGAGTCTGAGGTGGGTGAGCGCGCCCGGCTGGGGGAGGGGGCTCGGGGGGGGGGGCCTGGGGCTCCCCTTTACGCACCGCTCAGTGATCAGAAAATGCACGGTGCCTCCCGTAGGAAAACATTATTACCGTGCGTGCCGTGAGGGAGCCGCCCTAATTAGCACGCGCCTGGGAGTTCCCGCGGAGCCCTCCCGGAGTTTGAGAGGATTCGCTCATTTCCGAAAGGTTAATGTGCTTCCCCTGTGCTGTGGAAACAGAGAGTAGGGGCTATTAAGGGGCTCGCAGGCTTCTCCCAGCGACCGGGGACCGGGTGAGATGGGACACGCTGCGAGGAAGGGACCAGGGTGCTGGCTGTCGGGCGAAGGGCGTGTGGGAGAGCCCTGGGGACACGGCACGAGACACAGACGCCATGGCACAAACACACCCACGCCAGCTCACGCAGAGGCACACCGCCACACGCACGCACACACACTCACCTGTGCTGGCTGGGAAGGCGCGGCCAGAACCCGCCGGGCCCTCGTGGGTGACCTTGGATGCAGCCGACATAACCCATGAGCAGCAGCAGAAACCACGCAGCCACGCGTCTGACTCATGCACACAGCCACGCGGAGAGACCCGGACTCGGCTCCTGCCGGGCGGGCCGTGGGACGGGGGGGCTTTCTGGGAGGGGAGGTGTCCCCACCGACGGGGAACACGCCGACAGATCCTTGCAACCCCAGAGACAGGCCGAGTTCTCATGGCGTCGTTCCCCGTCCCTCCGCTGGTTCGAGAGGCAGGCTTGAAATGGCAGAGGGTACACGTGCAGCGTGGGGTGTGGAGGGAGGCCCGGGGCCTCCGCGTTGAATTCTCACATCCACCCTCAGAGCCGTCTCCCTCGGGGACCTGTCCCCCTACACGGTACACCTGGTTTATTCTTGCCGGGCACGCGTCCTCTTGAAAATGAATCAGCATGGTGATACCGGCAAAAAGAACAACAGCAGAAAACAGCAGGCCAAGCCCAGGAGCAGAGGTGTGTGACCAAAAGTGTGCTGTCGTGGACAGCCTGATTCTGGTCCCAGTGAGGCGAATCTCAACCATTTGGGATTTCATATATCAAGCGATATATGAAAAGGTGGCGGGGGGTACACCTCGCTCCTCTCGGGGGCCTAACATTTGGGGGGAGCCCCAGGGTCCTTCCCTGGTGCGTTTAAAGTCTCGGGTGTCTTGTCTTTGCTTTCAGTGTGATGCCAAAAAAAATGTTTATGTTGAGGGGGAAAACGCGAGCAAGTAAAATAATACATTTGTTACCCCCCCAAATCAGCTCCTGGATTTCCCTGCATATTTCTCTCTCTTTTTGTCAAACCATAAATGCGGGGCCCTGCGACCCATCTCTTCCTGCCACTCCCGCCCTGGCCATCACGGAGACATGCCAGGGGGTTGTGGAGACACAAGGCAGGACTGCGGGGCCCATGGTCCAAGGGTCAGACCCAAAAACAGCCTGGATGTTCGGCATCATCTCCGGGCTTCCCTCTGACAGAGCGAACGTGCGTCCTGTGCCCCGGCCGGCAGAAAGGCCGTCGCGTCAGCAACGCAGAGAAGGGGAAACTCGTCAGCCCGGGGGGACCCACCCTCCCTCAGCCCCCAAAAGGCTGCGTCTGCGCTGCAGACAGACTCCCAAAACTGTGGAAACATACGCCCCCTGCGTGCTGAGTGCGTTCCCTACAAGCCTGTCCCAGATGTGTTCTGGGGTATACTGACACTAAAAACAAATCTTCGTTCAAATAAAAATTGTAAAGGTAACTGCGCGTGCGGTCTCTCTTTTTACGGCTAAACGTGGCAACCACGTGCCTGAAAGAGAGGGACCCACTGGGGTTCCTGTCACAGCGAGGTGCCCAGAGGGGCCCATCAGAACCCTGCTCTCACCTGGGGGCAGGTTTGGGGGGTTGCGAAGCCTCCTCCCAGCTCCGAGCTTTGTTCTGCAGCTCGTCTGCCATTTCGGAGGCGCCAGGGGGCGTTCCGGAACTCCGGGCTTCCACGTAGCTGCAAACAAAGTCACAGGAAGCAACCGATGCCCATCCAAGACCTTAACTAACTCTCGTGCAATCACGATCGAGAAACTCCAGCCCTGTGGGTATTTGTCCGAAGAACCCCAGACATCGATTAGAAAGGGCGTAAGGGCCCCCGGGTTCTCTGCCGTGTTATTTACTGTCACCAAGACCTGGAAACAGCCCCAGTGCCCGTCAGCAGAGGCATGGATGCAAAAGCTGTGGGATAGGCACACGGTGGAATACTACGCAGCCACGAAAAAGAAGGACATCTTATCCTCACAACAGCGTGGGTGGAACTGGACAGTGTGACGCTCAGTGAAATAAGCCAGGTGGCGAAAGACAGGCACCGTACGATCTCCCCTATAAGTGGAAGGTAATGAACAAAATACACGGACGAGTGGAATTCTCTGGTTATCCCAGCAGCATCTGCCCTCTGTCTGTGGCTGGGGTAGCAGCCCCCGTGACAGGAAGGGAGGCAAAACGCTCACGTCGCCGTCGAGCCGACTCCCACACTTTGTGTGTTCGCCTCGCGGGGACCCCCCGGTGGGGAGGTCCCCAATTAACGTGAGTCCCTCTCCAAAGTGGCGCCTGTGGCGAGTTGGAGCGAAGAGTATCGACACGCAGCAGGCGACCTCCTGCTCCAGGGGCTAAATGCCAAAGTGTCTCGGCCACCGGGGGCAGGACGCCCCATGCAGCTCAGTCCCAAAGGGCCGTCTGTGACCCCGAGGTGCCGAGCGCCCAGCCACCAAGAAAGCCCAGCCTCTGAGCTTTGCAATTTCACTGCCGGCCACATCGGTGGTTTTCCACACTGAATGCGCCACGTCCACCCCATGGGTCTCTTTGGCCATATTGTCTTATTTCGTGACTGCAGATTCTCTTCCGTAGCTTCGTCTCTCCTTCTCCGAGTCCAGCCCGGCTCCTGGGTCCCCAGCGGAGGCGTGTGGCCGCTGGAAATGAAAATCGTCGGCTGTAAATCTACCTCTTATATTTTCTTCCTTAATGATGTTATAAGGCAGTGAAAAGGCTGAATCCAGCAACGGAAATGACGGAAACTCTGACTTTATTTTTTCACCCGTGGCGTCGGCCCTTCATTCACACGGGGGGCCCGAACGCCGAGGGCACATGTCATTCCCGGCTGACGTTTTGGCCTCGCCAAGGAGACCCAAGAACGTGGGCACGTCATCTCCTGTCCTGTGGGAGAATGAGGTTCTGGAAGGAAGGGAGGAAAGGCATCTGGAAGGAATGGGAACACCGCTCTGAAACGGGATTGGCCCGGTGGCCTGGGGACGCAGCAGAGTGGGCTGTTCTGCGGATGCCGGAGTGACAACGTGGGCAGACGCGCCTTCTTGCGTCCTTGTCCCCAGAGCCGAAGGCTTGGCGGGCGTCCAGGTGGATGGCAGCCAGGGCTGGGGACAGCACTACTCTCTGGAGGAACCCCAGATGTAGCACCTACTCACTGGCCTCGCCTGCTGCCCCGAGGCTGGACAACTCTGTCCCTTGTCCCTCCGAGGGAAGTTGGCCCTTCTGAACTTCACGCGGAGCCTGCGTTTGCAGAGAACATCGGCCGCCAGCTCTGGAGCCATGACAGAGGGTGCAGAACGCGGGGCTCAGAGACAGGGTGGGGACCCCTCCCGGGCGGGCGTGGGCTCGGCCACACTTCAAAAGCACACACAGGCCACTGCACCCTTGCCCGGCTCCTTTGAAAGCACGAAGAACGCAGGAAAGTAACACCTGGCAGGGTGCACGGGGTGTGAGTCACGTGCACCGAGGCCACTCCCGGCAGCTTCGTCGCGGCAGGGAAGTTTCTCGGGGGTGTCTCTGCAGAGGTGCCCGAGCCCTCGTGGGGAGCCGGCGAGCCCCGAGTAGATGGTCCAACGAGGCACTTTGCTTTCCTCCAGGGCAGAGAAGTGGTGGGTGTCCCCCCCCTGGGCCCCCCGTGAAAGCTGAGATGGTATTGCATGAGGACGGTGCTGGGAGAGAAAATCATTTGCGGCATCCTGGAGGTGCCGTTGGGATATTAAAGAGGGAGCCTGTGCCCCTGCGGGGGTTTGCAGGGACGTTCTGGTCGGAGCTTCTGAGGGGCCCTTCCGGTCAAAGGGTCTGCTATGGTGGCTCATAAGCTCGGGGGACAGCGAGCACCACACACATGTGCATGCATGTATGCACACACACAGATGCATGTGTGCACACCAAGCCACACGTGTGCACACACACACACAAAACAGGGGTGCACACATGGCAATACATGTACACAAAAGCATGTGCATGTGCGCACGGGGCTGATGGCACACCTACATGCCGCGCGAACACGCAAAACACACACCACACAAACACGCCCATGCACACACGTGTCAGCACACTCACGCACGTGTATGAAGACACACAATCATGCAGGCACACACAGAACTCACACGTGCCAGCCTGCACAGAGACCTGTGCACACATGCAGTCATATGTACACACATGAGCTCGCACACGAGAGGCATGGGTGGGGGCGTCTGCGTGAACATGCCCTCCGCCAGCTCTCCTGGAATGTGGGGAGTCCGGGAAGGCGGGCTGGGGCTTCCAGCCCCTAATGAGCCCCGGCTTTATGACCCGCCATTAAAGGAGGCTCTGGGTCAACATTTCTCAACCCCGTAAAACAGCCCCGGGTTGTGGAGACGCGAGGCTGCCTGCCTTCGAACAGACGCGCAGCCCTGCCCGCCGTTGAGCTGCCTGTGTGCAGCAGTAGGGAGGGCCTGCAACGTGAGCGGGACCACGGCAAAGTCACCTCTGTCCCCCTGGCCACGTCCCGAGTTTGTCATTCCCCGTGGGCGGTGTGTGGGCCCGGATGTGTGCGCGCTCCTGTGCCGTGTGGGGCACGGGGAAGCTTTTACGAGCTCGTCCCTATGTTCCCGGGGCCCTGTGCGTGAGGCCGTGCGTGTCTGCGCCCTCAGCACCTGACGGAAGGAGGGGCCGCTGGGGCGGTTCTGTTGGTTTTAAAGGCCCGACGTGTAGACGCGGGACGTGGGTCTGTCTGACTCTGGCCTCTGCCTTCCGCAGACGGGTGCCGAGGCCTCTGGGTGCGCAGCCGAGGCTCTCTCGTGCTTCCGGACCGCGTGGCAGCTGGGAGCGCCTCCCTCGGTCTGCCGACCGCTCACGGCTGGTTTCCGGCAGGACCGTGTTCTGCACATGCGAGCGGTTTATTCCTGGGGCTCCCGGCTGCCCTGTCCCCCTGCGAGGAGCAGACTGGAGGCATCGCAAAGTTGGGATGTCAGGAGGAAGGGGCTGTTTTGAACGTCATGTGAGCCGGGATTAGGCTAAGGAAGAGCAAGGGCCATGAGCTCTGCGTGGGTTGGGGTCCCCCTCGTGCTTGTCTTTGGGGGCGCGCCAGTCCCTGGGAGCCACAGGGTCCCCGTCCCCAGTTGCTTCTGAGCGCATTCCCTTCCCTGACAGCCGGACTAGAAGTTCCGAACCCACCCTTTCCTGGAACCCCCTCCTCGCCACAGCCACCAGCCAGAGCTGGAAACAGCCCCGGCTTCGGCTCCGGTCGCCGTCCCCGTGGGGGGCGCGCGCCCCGGCGACCTCGCTGCCCGTGCCAAGGCAAACGGCGGATTAAGCTCTGTGTTCTTCATTTTCGTTTTCCTGCCCACTTAAGCAAATTACAGGCAATGAGCTGTGGGAGAAATCCACAGGCACGGGCCGCGTAATGCGATTTCTGGTGTGCGCGTTCAGGGCGGGGGGCGGGGGGCGGGGGGAACCTTACATTTTCTTTCGTTTCTGTCAAAAGCAATCACATTGTACGAAGCGGAGCGTAATCTGTGGGAAGGAAAACGAGGCATTTCCAGTGGAATGAGCTCGCTCCTTGTGGCAACAGGCCCGTCGTTAAGCGGTCTCTGTTTTCGGTTTTTTTCTTTAAGGAAAAAAAAAATCATGCCTAATTAGTTTTTTTTTAATCACCCACACCACGAGGCCTCCCTGCCTGAATAATTTATGGCAGCGAGGGGCCGGTGTCAGAAATCAAATGTTGTAAATTAAAAATAACAAGTTTGGGACCAGTGATTCAATTAAAACCCGGGGAAAAAAACACTGGATTATGCATGATGGAGAGGTCGGGAGCAGACGCCCACGTCTGGCCTGTCAGCCCGGGCGGCAGATTACGCTGGGCTGTCGGGGGAGTTTAAATCAACTCGGTAAAAAAATTTAGAAAACAAAGATGATGTTTCTGATGAACTTCCCGTGTTCAGAAGTCACCCCGAGACGTCTTGGAGTCGGACGGTTCACACGGTGAGTGTTTCTTCGGAGGGGCGGGGAGGTCGGGCTGGTGGAGGGGTCCCCATGGGAGCCACAAGGAAGGATGGGCCGTTCAGAACAGAGCGAGGGGCCCGCCCGAAGGGACCCCAGGGAGCCCCCTCGGTGCTCCGTCACCCCCCACCCACTCCTGCATGTTCTCCTGGTAATGATGGCGAGGAGGCCGCATGTCCTGCCTTCGCAGACCTCGCCCACTGGGTCTCGGTTCCTGAAGAGATGTCTTCGTGTCCGCGCGCCTCCTTCCGGACACCGAGCGAGGGGGCTTCTGGGTCAGGGGACCGCGTCCCTACCTCAAGGAGGTGACTCGGACCCAACTCAAGGAGCAGGAAAGGAGCCAGACGCCCCTGGAGGGGAAGGGATTGTCGGAGAGAGTGTGGACGGTCGGCGGGACCTCCGGGCATCCTGGTGACGCCTGGGTCACAGTGTCCCCAGGGAGGGGGGTGCAGGACGTCTTGCTTCCCTTCTCGATCCGGAGATGAGGGTCCTGCCCATCGAGAATGAATGTGGCTTCCAGGCAGGGCAAAGAGTCAGGGTCCCAAGGGAGAAGGGACCCTCCCCCGGGGTGGGGGGGCATGTCCATCCCCTAAACTGGTCTACGGGACATTCCACAGAGCCGGAGCGTGGGACAACCCCGTGAAGGGACTCTCTGTTCGACGGAGGATGGCCTGGAGCCCAGTCCCTGCATACAGCTCGGCGGGGGGCCAGGGTCCCATGGGGGCTGGCGGTGCGCAGGACTCTGCTCCGAGCGCCACGAAGCATCCTGGCCAGGGGCAGGCTCCCGTGTATGTCCACCTTCTCTTCTTTCTCGAGTTGGTGTTTGCTCACTGCCTGAGGGGACGTCTGGATAACTCCCTTAGAGGAGGGACCGATGGAGGAGGAGCTTGGGAAGGGCCACACCGGGCCGTGGCCCCCAGCGCGCGGCCCAGGCCGGCACAAGTTTGCGTGGCCTGAAGGACGTGACCTCGGGTTCTGCCACCTCCTCTCAGATCCTTCCTTTCACCACATCCGCTGAGACCCTTTGTCCAGAGGAGCTCCCAGTCTGAGGTTCTGGGTGGACGCGACTATTTGGGGGGAGGTCACCTTTCGCAGCTTACCTGATGGCGAGCCCTCGGGTGCACGGACCCCTCATGCTCTCCCAGCGTGGCTTCAGCCCCCTCTACCGCCCCCGTGACACCAGCAAAGAGATCAGAGGGGGCCCCTCTGGGCTCCCTTCGAACACGGCAGACGGCAGCTGACGGTGGATTCGTGGTCTGTAAACGCTTCCTGGCCCTTTCTGACCGTGACTGAGCTCGCACACCCCCTAGAAACTCGCCGGGCCGCAGAAGCATCCCTCAGCCTTCGTGCCCTCCCCGAGGCCCCATTTCATCTCCCGTTGATGTTTCATCGCGGGCCAGGTTTATTCCTGGCAATCCCCAGAAAAGAAGTCAAAGACACTGACATGCGCAAGGGGAGGGGACTCTCCAATGTCCCTTCCGAGGACCGGGCATGGGGAGCGTTTTGGCAGGAACCCCAAGGACACCGACGAGAAAGGCGTCTGTCATTCCTGCCGCCCGTAGGACCCGGTGTTCGGGCTGAAAGGCCCTCGGGCGAAAGGCTACGCGCAGCCCTGCAGTGAGAGGCGGTTTCGTGGGGCTGAAAATGGCGTGCGTGTGGCGGACGCAGGCACGCTCATTTTTCTCTCCGTGAGGGAGCAAGGCTGAGACTTTTGGTTTAAAAAAATAATTCACACACAAAGACATGCTTTTATTATTGATCTGAGAGAGAGAGAGAGAGAGAGAGAGAAACATTGATGGGAGAGAGAACCCTCAATCGGTTGCCTCCCGTACGCACCCTGATTGGGAATTGAACCTGCAACCTTTTGGTTCATAGGATGATGCTCCAACCCACTGAGCCAGTCGGCCAGAAGCCTTCCTTCCGTCGGCCCCAGGATTCAGAGCAAGGCTTTATCTGGGAATGGGAAGAGAGCAGTCAGGTCGTTGTGCAAGTGATGGGGTGCGCCCCAACCTGGCAACGGGGGAAATGTGCACACAGATGCATGTGTGGGTGGACCTGCAGGTGGCCCTCTCCTGGCCAGGGGGAGAGGCACCCAGTGCTTCCTTCCTCTCAGCCCTTGGACGGACCCGGCCCGCCGGCACCTTCACCTTGGTTTTCGGTCGGCGGGACTGACAGATGACACACCCCTGTCACCTGAAGTCCCTGCAAGTCACAGCTGCCCCAGGAGAACCCTGGTGGGTCGGTCAGTTTTCGAGACAGGACGTCCTGCGGAGCAAACTCAGAAGTGGGGTTGATAGATCCATGCACACTATCTATTTATCAGTAATTATGTTTGTGTCTAACCAGACATGCTTGGGGTACACACTGGCACCCACGTTTCTCCCGGACTGCATGTCCTGGCCTCCTGGGGGGGACTCCCTGGCTCCTGAGACCACCCAATGCTCGTGGTTTCTTTGGTGGCATGTGTATGAGGGGAATGAGCAAGTGCCACTGAGTCGGGGTCCCTGGCTTCCCACCTAAGGGTACAGTTCTCTAGGACCTGGAGGTTTGAGGTCGCTGTGTCACCGGACACAGATGGCTCTCCAGCACGCCCAGGACCCGCTCCTGGGACCAGTGGGCGTCCCATGCCGCCCAGAGAGCCCGGCCACCTTGCTGGCCCCGGGGGAACAATCTGTGCGTTGTCTCCCTCTCTCTCTCTGTAGCTGGACTGTACGAACGCACACACATGTCTTCCACCCAGGGCCACGGCGGTAAACCCAGGCTGGCAACCTTCCCAGTGGCCCCCGAGAGGGGCTTCTCGGGGACTGGAACTGGTAGGACCGTGCCGAGACTCGGGGCAGGCATCCCCAACCACAGCCCGGGGAAGGGGGCAGGTTCCCGGACTCCAAAAACCGTGTCGGCCGCGGCCGTGGGTGGAACTCCCAACACGGAACCTCGGAAGCACTTCAAAGTGGGCCCCGCCGAGCTAGAGCGGCGTTAATGAGCCACGGAGCTCTTTCATCTGTAAATAAGAAAGTGAGCACGGGGCTCCCCCGAGATGGGGCCTGAACCAACACACCCACGCCCGCGCCGGTTCCCCGGGGTGGGGTCCCACGTGCGGTCAGAGTCGGCCACCTGGTCGCCGGCCCTGCTGGACGTTTGCTGACAGGGTCCCTTTGCGAAGGCGAAAGAAGGTTCCCCCATGAAAGGCCCATTTCAAGGAAGTCACCTTCACCTATACAGTGGCCACCTGGCGTGAGTCACGAAGAAGTTCCCTGGTTTGGCGGTGGCGAGATTGAGTCCGAAATCCGGGGGGCGGGGAAGAAACATCATGTGCAGGAAACACCCCGAAAGCAATTTTTTTTAAAGGAAAAAGTCCCTTTCGGATGTAGCCATTGGGACGAACGTTCGGTAAACATTTTTTTGAGGCCCCGTAAAATGCGCGGCAGTGAGAACGCACAATTGGCGTATCTGTTCTCTACATTCTCACCGTAAGGGGTTTTCTTCTGCAAGAATCTACAAATGGATTGTCTGGGAAAACGTCTTGTGTTTGTCCGCAGGGCGGAAGGAAAATGCCCAGCTGTTCCTCACCGAGCAGACACGCATCCCGGAGGCGGGGTCTTGATTCCGGGTGGTTTTAAAAGGAGCACACCTTGAGGGCGGCTTTGGGCACGGCCCTGTTCTGGGACGAAACCCAGCTGCAAGGTTTCGTCGTTGGTCAGTCGGCGCTTAGGGCAGCCGCAGACGCTGGGCTAACGTGTTTCGGAACACGATTTCCAAACCGTGGCCACAGGACAAGAATTGATATGGTCAAGACGACAGACGGAGGCAGGCCGTGTCTCCTAACGATTCAGTACTGCTCTTGACATATACTGGCCATTGACTCGGATTCTTGGCCTTCTCTCAGCAGGATAGGACGTCACTCTTCTGCTCTGTGACGTCCACGTGTCAGTCACGAAGAGGGGCCCTGGCCTCAAAGGGGTGGGGTAGGGGGGGGCCGTGAAATTCTGGTTCCCGGGCGAGGCTTCGTCAGGGGCCGCGGCTGCTGCGTGTTCCTGTCTGCCTGAATCGCGGAGTCTTACATCCCGGGACGGTTCCATCATCGCGTCCATGAGCCTGGCCTGGAGGTTTCCTTTCTCTGCTCGGCTCCTCAAGTTTCCAAGCTGGGGAGAAAGTCTAGGAGACAGGTCGGGGTCAGGGACAAGGTCATGGTCGGTCCGTCACAGTTCTGTTTGGAGACCTCAGGCTCAGCCCGAAGAAGCCAACAGGGGGGGTCTGCTCGGCCTTGCAGGGGGCCACTGCAAGGTGGCAATTCTGCTCCCACAGGGCACACGGGGACCTGTCTGGGCTCGTTTCTGCTTGTGGAAACAGCCGGAGGCGGGGCGGCTGTTGGAAGTGGGGATGCTGTGCGACACCCCGCAGGCACAGAACGCCCCACCATCAACACCAGTCACAGTGAAATGAACACGCGTGCCCCTCATGTTCATACAGCAAAGCCCTGACGCCTGACTGGGAGACAGCACCTTTGGGAGGGGGTCTGGGCTGGAAGAAGCTCTAAGGGTGGGCTCCCGGGGTGCGATTCGTGTCCTTATAAGAAGAGACAGACGCTGGAGCTCCGTCTTTCTCTCCGTGGGAAGACGCCGAGGGAACGTAGCCATCCGTGAATCGTGGGCCAGAACCAACCAGGAAGGAGCCTCGATCTCTGGCCTTCTGGGCAGCGACTGGCCTGTGTCTGTTGTTTAAGCCCCTCTGGGGTGTTTTGTTACAACGCACAGCCCAGGTGTTAACAGTCCTACCCTGAGGAACCCCTCCATTAGACGGGAGAGTCACAAACGGGAGAGTCTCTGAGACAGCGGCTTATTCCCCAGTAACCCTTCCCTGTGATATCGCCATCGAAAGCCTCGGACAGCCCCTGGTTCTCCAGAGTGGCTCCGTCAACGCTTCTGAATTGCTCTAGGAACCAGCAGGCAGACAGACAGGCACCAAACCTTCTGAGGGCATGGGAGCAGGGTCGCCCAAGCAGAAGGCTCCGTGAGGCCCTGGAAACAGATCACGCTGGAAAAGCAAGACGGGTCCCACCACCGAGGACCTACGATGCCACATTCGAAAAAACCCTGCAGTTGGTATTTGCCCCCAGGGGTGCCAAACGTGCTTTGTGTGACTGGCAGCTGCCCCCCTCAGAAATGGGAGGGACTGGCCAAAGCCCTGCGAGGTGTCAGGGACCAAGGGTGGCTTGCGGTGAAAGATGCTTGCCTTGGTTACTTTGTTTCTGCGTTTTTTCCCCATCTTCGCCCCTGTGAAGGAAAGACACGGAGAATTGTGACCGCGGTGTCGGGCGTGCCAGTGATGTCATAGGCAGATCATACTGGGGAGGGGAGGCAAGTCGGGGGAAACAAGGAAGTGCTTTGCGCCAGGACGTGGTACTCGGCCCGAGCCGCCGCTACCGATGGATGGAAAACACACCCCAGGGGGCTCGTGAAAGCGTCGCCGACTCCCTTTCCGAGGCACGAGAGTGTTTATTTTACAAACGCCGAGGGGAAGCACGTTCATTCGCTCCGAGCCCTGTTTGCAAAGCCTTGTGGTGACCTGGGCAGGGAGATGGCAATCTGGTTTAAAAGGGTGCCTGTACCAGTCAGATTGCTGGGGGCTGGGGGCTCGGGACTGGATTAGACACAATGACAGGCAGATCATCAGATGGATAGGTCACTATGGATATAGAAATATAGATACAGATAGGTAAACAGAGATAGATAAATAGAGGCATACAGATGCGGATAAATAGAGATGGATAGGTGAATGAATACATACTGAACGACATATTATGAAAGCAAACAGGAATCTGAATGAGGCGGAAGTGATTTCTCTTTACCACGCTAGGGAGACAGGATGAGGGCTCCAGGGCTGTCCGGGAGAGAGGTTGTGTGTCCGATGTCCCCCCCCACTGTTGCTTCACTGTGCTCAGCCTATGTCTTCTTCCTCATGGCCCAAAACGGCTGCACGGGCTCCGGCCCTCATGTCTGCATCCCAGCCAGCAGGAAAAGGTGAGAGAAGAACAGGTCGACCTTACTCGTTAAGATGTAAAAGAGAGTTTTACGAGCCTGAGGTATTTCCTTCTTCTTTCCTTGGGCCGGGACTTTATCCTGTGGCAACAAATAGCTGCAAGGGAGTCCAGGAGAGGCCAATCAACCAAGTGGGAACAGGCAGCTTCCTGGGGGCTCCCTGAGACTCTGTGTCACGCTCTCACCTCCCCGCCTCTCCCCGCCTTCCAGATCGAACTTTCTCAGGGCAGGAGTCTTCCTGCGGCGGGGCAGGTGGGCAGAACCACCAGTGGTAGCTCTGGATTTACAGGGCGTGGGCCTCTCTCTCCCTCCCTCAGCGTTGGCTGATTAAGGTCCAGGGAAGGGCTGCCTAGCCTGCCTTGTAGCAGGGGGCCCTCCCTGGGACAACCTCTGCGTTTGGAAACGTGCCCGCGGCAGGTGTCCCGGAGAATAGGAGGTTTGGTGTTAAGCCCCCAAAGGTGCACCGGATTTTGGGATCGCTCAGGGCTTGGTGGGCTGGGCCAGAACAGTGAGCCAGTGGTCGATGGCATCTTGGATTGGGGGGGTTGGAAGCGATGGTGTGAGGGACAGGTAAGGAGACCAGACCCCTCTCTGTGGGAGTTTACGGACGGACCCGCGCTCTGTGCCAAGTGCCAGCACTGTCCTCTGTGCACCGTGGAGATCAGGAAACATCTGCTCGCTGGTCACGTCCGTGCTTTACAACGGTGGCCTTGGGACCGGCGTGCCGAACGGATGAGAAGAGCTGACACCAGAGGGGACCCCTGGATGACGGGTCCCAGGGGGGTGGGACCCGGACCGTGGTGTGGAAAGGGGGAAGGCGAAAGGGACTCACGGGTCACCACGGAAGCAAGGGGATGTGTTCCCTCGATGACAGAGAGGGGACATGGGGCAGCCCAGCTCTCGCCCAAAACATTGGGTGGGCAAAGTTTTAACTAAGAGACGGGGGGAGAAAAGAGAGACCACGTCAACGTCCACCATATCTTGCTCTTGTGTATGGGGTTCTCGAAAAAAAAGAAAAAAGAGAGGCGATAAAGTCAAGTTCATCCTCTACCAGTTTCTCTCTTCTTTGCCAGAGGGCTCTTCTAGGGGCTGAGGAATTAGCCCTCTTCTCTTCTGGGGACCGACGCAGCCCCCTCCGCACCCCGCGTTCTCACCGGTAGCTCTTTCCTCACCCCTCCACGTGCAACTCACACACACCCGGCCACGTCCGCCCCGGCTCAGCATGGACATCACGGTCCTGTTTCACAGGGAACTTGTCCCAAACGGCCTCGACGGTCTCCGGTGATACCATGCCATCTGCCTGAGAGGCTTCGGCAGAAGGCTTGGTCTCCGACTTTGAACTTCCGGCCTCCCTCTGCGAAGAACGCTTGTGAGGACACGGAGGTCAGGGCAGAGAATCGGCGGTCATCGTTCCCCAGCAAGGCCCTTCGCCGAACCACGTCTCCAGGGGTCTTTCACCGCTTAAGGTAATGCACTCACAGGTTGTGCGGGTTAGGATGGGGAATGTGTGGGGTCAGCCTTCTTATTTACCCTTATTTATTGCCAGACCTGCGGCTTGCAAAGACGAGATCCTCACGCTTTAGGTCTTCGTAGAGTAAGCAGATTGAGGCAGGAATACTTTTTAAACAAAAAAATGCCACTCTTTTCGTGCATTTCAGAGTTGGGGACTCACACCCCGGTTCCCCACGGCACACCCACGCCCTCCTCGAATGACAGACCTGTAGGGAGGACCTGAAGGGTGGCTTTGCAGGGTGGCCTTTAGGGATGTGATGACCTTGCTTAGAGAATCTCTAATTGTCTCAATCCTGAAGGTGCCCGATGATTTTTTAAAAATAAAGCAGGAGCTTGTTGAGGGCGCAGTGCCCGAACAGCCAGACCCACCGGGCAGGGTGACGGGGCACCAAGGTGGGAACAGCTCGTCCGTGGGACCTGCTGCCTGCCCCGCACTCCTGAGAAATGCATTTTCTCACCAATCCCTGGAAGACTGGAGGGTCGGCACCTTCCCTCCTCCCTGCTGGTTAAATAAAACGATGGGGAAACCTGCCCAGGGGGTGGGTTTGAGTCTCTGAGGGGTAAAGAATTGGCATTCTTGGAGACTCCTGTGGGGAGCAGGAGGGAAGGAGACGTCGGTGGGCAGGTTCCTGGATTTCTAGGTGGGAGCGTGGAGGAACCACCGTGCACACCCAGGTCGGATGGCGGCCGGTCCCATCCAGAAACGTGCAGCGAAGCCGGGTGTCCCGACACTCACTCTCTCTCTCTCTCTTTCTCGGGGGTTCCTGCCGCACACCCCGCCGGCCACAGATGGACGGCAGCCAAGGGCGATTTCCAGTCCAAGGCGTCCCTGGCGGGAGGGACTGGCAATGTGCAAACACTTCGGTTCCGCGATCATTTAATGGTTGCCATCTGCGGTGCGTGGCGCGTTCCCCTCCGTCTTTCCCAGACGTGCTTCCAGGCTCTGTCTTGTTTAATAACGATTAAAATGTACAAAGTCCATGGTGGAGTTGGGGGCGGAGGGTTAGTTTACGGGCCGAGGAGCCCGTGTTGAGAATGGCCGTCGCTCCGTCCAGAGGTGGCCTCGACTTTTAACTGGGAGGAAAATTGAAAAACGTCAGATGGGAGGAATCTGTTTCGTCCCCTGTGCCCGGGTCTGGTGGCTTGTGCACATCGTGGGTGCGGATGGGGACTTTGCCGAGGGTCCGAGACAATGCGGATACGCTGGTGGTATTGATACGGATGCTAATGTGGACATTGATCAGCAGTGCTAATCCTGATAGCGGTATTGACACTCTAATAAGGCCGTTGCCGCTGACGCTCTCGTGGACGCTGATATTCCTATCGATAGCCATGCTCATACTACTAATGATATTGATGAGTGACTGTGATACCAAGTTCGATGATGATATTGATATCGACACTGACGTGAACACCGAAACGGACGGCCAGACGGATGCGGATATTGGTTCTGATCATGGAGGCTTGTACTGATATTGATAACTATTGATACTGATATTGATAACAGAGGATTTTTTTTTTCTTGGCCCGCATCGGACTCGACTGCCTTGCCCCTCCCCCAAAAGTCGTCCTGAAAATCAGTCCGTGGGGTTGCATGGATGTCCTGCCCCGGATGGGGTGGGGGGGCCATGATGGGGGGGCCCCTGCCTCCTTCCTCTGTGAAACTGAGCTCTGAGTGAGGCGTCAATCGCCATGAAACACACACAATGACAGAAAACTCGCCGTTTTAACCCAACTGCATCTTGGGCGGGGCTGTGGCTCTGGGATGTTCACTCCCTAAAAGGAGACCCATCATCGCCTGTCGTCTCTCCCTGCCCCGCCCCCCCCCCCACACCGGGGGGTTCCTCAACCTGCTCTCAACCAATGACTAGTCCCTTCTCACAACGCCGTGAAAATGACTCTTCGTAATTTTAATTTTTTCCCTTACTTTTCTTCTGTGTTGATTATTCTAAGTTGCGGGGGTGGGGTGGGGGGCGAATTGGGCCTCTTCATGGAACAACCTGATGGTGCCTCCTCATCTTTTTGAAAGAAGAATCGTAGCACTTTGAGCTGTCGAAATTCTAAAAGTTCATGGGAAAGTTAGGGTGTGTTTCTTGCTCCCGCGGAAGCGCTGGGCCCCCTCCCCCAGCACGGACTGGCAGGTCGCTTTGGGTCCTGGTTTGCTCAGCAGATATCTTGCTGCACATTTCCCTGCCCCACCCCCCACCCCTCACCGCCCCCGCCAACCCCAGTGAGCTCAAGCCACAGGTGGACTGGAGGTCTGAGGCCACAGCGCAGGTCCCGCCCCAGCTGTGTCCAGCAGAGACGCAGGGATGGGGGACTGCTTTCGGTGTAAACGCCCCAGGGACCGGCACCATCTCCGGGAGGAGACGCAGCTGGCGCGTACGTAGCAGAGGCCCGCTTGTAGCTTGCCCAGGGCGCCGTTGGTGATAGTCCCAAAGCTTCGGGAGCGGGCCGCCCTCCCCAAGCCAACGCCCTCCTCCTCGTCCCGGGGAACATGTGGGCCAAGTGCGCCCGCGCCCCCACCAATTTCAGGGCGAGCAATTTCCGAGCGCAATTACGCGTCCGGCGCGCAGCTCCCCGAGCGCCGCGGCGATGCCCGCGGCGCCGTAATTGCATCCAGACGGTAACCTCCGTGTGGCCCATGTCCCGGCCGTAACCCGGGGCCGGCCCGTTGCTCCCACATGTGGGACGGTTTTCCCGGCTGATTGCAGCGACCTGATGAAGGGCAGGCGGGCGGGCGGGCGGGTGCCGATCGGAGCTCAGGCAGCTGCTGCGGAGGCTCAGCCAGGCGCACGCGCGCGCGCGCAGAGGAGCCTCGCTGGCTCGGAAAAGGGGAATGAGGTTCAGAGGAGCGGGCGGAGGGGGAGCGCGGTGGGGGAGGGGAGGCGAAAGAGGGAAATTGGGGAGGGACATGGGGAGAGGGACGGCGACGGGAGGAGCAGAGGACACAAAACAAGACCCCAAGTGATTTGATCTGAATCCCTGCCTGCAGTTCTGGCCGCCCGGCACCTCCTGAGTGGGGGCGGGGCCCAAGTGCCTGTGCAGGGACAGGGGACAAACGTCTGTGTCCCAGGGAACGGATGGCCATGACCCCTATGTCCCACAGTCGTGTCCCAAAGATTCAGAGAGACTCACCGCCCAGAATGTTTGTTGAGCGAGGGCGGGGGGGCGGGGCGGTTGGTTCTGGAACCAGCGCTTCCTCCTGGTCAGTTGCTTGCAAACGGTGTGCGAGGCTCTCACAGGTCCACACGTCTGCAGTGAGGACGCTGCGTAACAAACAGCCCCCAGATCCCCAGAAAAAGGCTTGGTTCTCCCCCCCCCCCGCCCCCCTTGCAGGTGTCTGGTGGATGTTTCCTCAGAACTTGCAAGGGCAGAGCCCCCAGGATCTGGGCGTGAGCAGGAGGCCACCCTGGATGGCACACGCGTTTCTGCCTTCCCAGGCCTGTCCTGTGACTTCGGATGAGACGTGCCTCGCAGGGGGTGCTTGCGGGGAGCAGAGTCTGGGAGTGGCGAGGCGGTGACGCCAGATTCTGCTGGGTGAAAACGCAAGGGAGCCACCCCTGAGCGGCGTGGGCGGTGGGAACCAGGGAGCCCCGCAGTGCTGAGGGCCCCACACTCACAGGTGCGTGTTAAGGTCCCGCAAGACGGGGTTTCCACCCCAGACGCACAATCATGGGACGTGCACCTCCTAGTGCCCGCCTGCAGGGGGCGCTGGGTCAGGGAGACTACGACGTCAGCCAGCTGCTTGCAGACAATGAATGTTTCTCACCGAGTAATACGCAGTTTTTTTTTTAAATCTGCATTTTATTTTACTTCTTTTTTTTGTGGTAAAATACAATATAAAATCATACAGTGGCAGGGGCGCAAAAGTAGGTTTGCCGTTGTGGCTTTGTGAGTTTATCGCTGTATTATTAGTATGATTATTAATTTATTTATTTAAAGAATACTGCAGTGTTTTCCACAGGAAGAATGCACACCTCCTTTTGCTGCACCCTGGGCGAGAAAATACAAAACAGAGCCTCAAATCGACCGTTTTTCACCATTTTCAGGGCACGGGTCAGTGTCATTGAACACATGCACACGGTTGAGTGACCGTCCCCACCCTCTTCTGCAGGACTTCCTCACTGCGCCGCAGGGAAGCTCTGCCCGCAGGGAACACTCGCCCCGGCCCCTCCCCCCATCCCCAGGCTCCCAGCGTCCACTCTCTGCCTCTGTGGATCTGGGTCCCCTGAGGACCTCATACCGGCACAGCCGGGCAGTATTTTCCTTGCAGTTCTGACGGACTTACCAGACTCAGCCGTACGTTCTCAAGCCCCATCCCCATGGCCACATCCCTCAGAAAGCGGTTCTTTTTCACGGCTGAGTAATATTCCACCGTGCAGCCGGATCTCATTTTGTGTGTCCATCCATCTGCGGATGGATAAAAGTAGTCCAACTGGACACGCAGAGTCTCTTCCGCTTTTCAGGCATGTTTAACGCGCCCCTACAAACGACAGTTATACCAGAAAACAGGTCTTTTGGGGGGTAGAATTGTAAATGGGGTTGTTTTCTTAATTGCTCTTCTGTGTCATTCGCGATCAATGTATACAACTGTAACTGATTTCCCAGAATTGCTTTTGTGTGTTTCTGCTTCGTGTTGTTCCTGTATCTCTTCTAGCAGGTTTTCTGGTGGGGCTGTTAACGCGCCCTCTGCCTAGCACCATATTTTCTGCCAATATGGGCGGTTTTACTTCTTTCCTTGCGATGTGGATGGCGTGTATTTCACCTGGAACAGATAGAGAATCCTATGGCGTTATCAACTGTAAGAAAAAAAAAAATCGCGCAAAATAAATAAATAAATGTAAAGCAGTAAAGGGAACCGTTTGCGGGGACTTCACATCTGCGCGGAGAGGGGTGAGGGGGCCCGGCTCCCTGCCCCGGAGGGACCGAGTTCCAGAACGTCCCCCCGTTCCCGGACGCCACCGTGGGCCCCTTCCCTCTCCAACTCGGCGCATGTGGCTACTTTTCATGGGTTTTTAAATAAATAAATAAATAAATCTCTGCTCACAAGTAAACTTCGACATTCTTCGGTCCCGGCCCGAACCTGTTCCCAATTTCTTGTGCAAACAATGGGGAATACACCGCTGCGCTTTCGGTGTGAGCGCCGCTGACCTTCGGCGGGGGAGGGGGAAGGGGGGGCCCCCCCACCCGCGCCGGCGCGCTCAGAGGTCGCTGCTCTCTGGGCTTTGATGTGAGGCGCAGGACAGGCGTTTCTCCCCCCGGCTGGGCCGCCCAGCCCCCACCCCACCGCCTCCACCCGCCTCAGTGGGCTCGGCAGGTTGGCGTTCAGAGGGCTTCAGATCCGAGCTGCTCATGTCAGACACCCCTGTCGCTGGACTGTGTGAGTGACTTCTGTGCGCTGGGGGGGAGGGGGGAGTGTGGAGGTGACCATTACCCAACTGAGAGGGGAGGCTGGAGGAATCCGTTTATGTCACAGGAGGTTGGAAAAACAATTCTGCGCGTGTGTACGCCTCCCTCTCTCTGTGTGTGAAGAGAAACAAGTATATCACAGACAGATACACAGAGAAATAGATGCAAATTATATTACACAGTTGATAGACGTGAACAGGTATAGGGGATAGATTTATGAGTGACTGATAGACATAGATGAGAGAATGATAGATAAATAATAGATATAGAGAGATGACCACAGACAAAATAGAGTATGTTCAGACATACATACATGATGATGGATGATATATACGTGNGTCGCTGGACTGTGTGAGTGACTTCTGTGCGCTGGGGAGGGAGGGGGGAGTGTGGAGGTGACCATTACCCAACTGAGAGGGGAGGCTGGAGGAATCCGTTTATGTCACAGGAGGTTGGAAAAACAATTCTGTGCGTGTGTACGCCTCCCTCTCTCTGTGTGTGAAGAGAAACAAGTATATCACAGACAGATACACAGAGAAATAGATGCAAATTATATTACACAGTTGATAGACGTGAACAGGTATAGGGGATAGATTTATGAGTGACTGATAGACATAGATGAGAGAATGATAGATAAATAATAGATATAGAGAGACGACCACAGACAAAATAGAGTATGTTCAGACATACATACATGATGATGGATGATATATACATGTGTGTGTGTGTGTGTGTGTATGAGTAGATGATAGAATACATAGTACATACACAATGCATGGAGGGATGGGTGGCGGGACAGAGGGTGGGTTGATATGCAGATAGACGATACACAGGTAGTTTGTGTTTTCCCCGTCCGGGTGGGAGGGAGCTAAGGCCGTGGGATTTCTCATGTTTCCACCTGCCCTGGGTGGGCTCCCAAATGCATGTCTGTGGCCAAATTCCTGGAGTCTGGAAATAGCCCTCATTCAGAAACAGGGCATTCGCAGGTGGGATGAGGGAAGGATCTGAGAGGGGGGCATCTTGGGTCTGGTGGCCCTGCGTCCAATGACAGTGTCCTGAGAAGAGACGGAAGAGGAGACCCAGGCCTGGAGGAGAAGCCACGTGGAGATGGAGGCAGAGACGAGAGGGACGCGGCCACCAGCCCAGGGACACCTGGAGCCCCCGGAGCTGGAAGAGACGGGAAGGCCCCTCCCTGGAGCCTGTGGAGGGAGCGCAGCCCTGGGACCCCTGGAGCTCAGACACCTGGTCTCCAGGACAGGGCAGAGGGTGAATTTCTGCTGCTGTTTTTAGCCCCCAGTTGGTAGTCCTTTGTCACAGGTCCTAGGACCCTGTGAGAGACCCTGGGTACAGAAGTCCGGACAGGCAGGCCCACACGGAATGCGCAACCCAGCCGGGCATTCCTATGCCAGAGCCTTACCCATGGTCTTTGGGACAGGCTCCCCCCCGGGGATGGCATTTTGTGACTCTCTGCACCAGAGTCAGAAAAGCACCCTCAAAGTTCCAGTCCGAGGGAACCTGTGTCCCCGGCACACCCCAGAGGGATGAGCAGGTATGGCGGAAGGAACACAGACAGGTCACCCAAGGTGGTCCAGGGCACATCCTCGGGCCTGACTCCGCCTTTCTCGATCCACACGCTTTGGGAGAGGCTCAGATTCACTTCCAGAGAACCCAGAATGCCTTGCTCATCCCGAGACCTCCATGCCAGGGCACTGGGGGACCCTCCTGGCGTTCCAGAGCAACCCCGGCGCCCCAAAACATGACGCCGTGCAGGAGAGTCCTGTTAGAAAATAAACCTGTTCATGCAAAAGAGACCCACCGATGGGCCTCTCTCCGTGATCAGGGTACGCAAAGTGAATGTAACTGCCTCAGATGAATTCAGGGCGAGTGTGTTGGGCTGACCCTCCGGGGAGGCGTTCTGAAGTCATTTGGATAGTTTGCACAAATTGTCATGATTCTGTGGGTACTGTCTGGTGCGGCCGAGTTTGCCTCTGGCCTCTCCTCGAATGAGGCCGATGAGTCACACGGCCTGCACACCTTCGGTGCCCCGGTGTGTTGGGGGTGTGTCCAGTGGAACAGCCAATGGCCTCAGAAGCCAGATGAGAATTCACAGGGTGCCCGACGGCCAGCAAGTCCCAGGAAAAGCAGCGCCATACGTAGGATGTTCCTAGGCCAGGGGACACACCCATCTACAGGGGCAGCTTCCGCCGTTGCCCCCGTGGGCAAGTTTGCAGGTACAGCTGAGGTTATCGCTTCCAACCTCAACGCCGCATGCCCCTGACAGAGGCCACCAGCCTTCCTGAGAATGACATCACAGGTTAAGGGTCAGCGGGCCGGTGGCGTGAGCCTTGGTTTTAGTGTGCGAAGCTGGCGGGGGCTGTGGGTGCAATACGAGGTGTTCGAAAGGAGCTGGGAGCGAAAGCCCCGATCTCCCATCACACCCGGATCTGACGAAAACGACAGGTGGGTTTTCAGGATGAGGACGCACCCTAAGATCGATGAGGTGCCCAGCACCTTTCAGAGCTGAGTGTCGCCCACCTGGAAAGAACTGAGAGTGTGTGACACATTCCTGTCCAAGGGGCAACTTTGCTCAAACTGAAGCTCAGGCACCGGCTACAAAGTGACAACTTTGTCCAAACCAAAGGCCAGGCACTGGATACAAAGTAGCAACTTTGTTCAAACTGAACCTGGGGCACTCGATAGGTTGTATCCTTTCCAGCAGAGGCTACCTGACACTGGAGCCCCGGACGCCAGGGCCCGATTCTGGCCAAGCTCAGACCAAAGACAGGGTGACAGGGACACACACCCAGGCAGCACAAAGCGGCCCGTTTGGGACCGCTTTGCTGTGGGACCTCAGGGGCTACTTGCGGCCGGCCCAAGGCCCTGGAAATCTCGGAATAAATTTGTGAACTCGCTGCGGAGGAGTGCATAAAACCAGATGAGGCGTGACGGGATTAGGGCCGGTGAGTCCGAGGCTGGCGTGGCGGGAAGCCAGCTGCCAGGCAGCCGTGCCGGCCCCCCGGACCACGGTTCCAATTAGATCCCCGGATGACCTCATGCGGAGGGTATGGCCCGAATATTAAAAATTCCTGCAGCGAATGAAAGGAGCCTGGCATCGGGGAAGGGGACGGGGGGGGGGTGCAAACAGGCTTCATTTTATTTCAACACTCGCCCGGCCAGCCGGAGAGGAAATTGCGAGTTCCTGGCAGCGTGTTTCACTGAACGGCAGACAGATTTACAACACGTGGAAGGGACAATTAGGATGGGGGTCCGCCGACTACAAAGCAGGGACATAAATCCCCGTAATGAGACGGGGAAAGCGCTGGTCGGGACGGAGCTGCGTGCCGGCGTCCAGAGGCGAAAATGTCAAACACCGCGGGTCGCTGTAGCTGCCCTGGACGCCAGATGGCCCCCGGCTCGCCCCCCGACTCCCTGGCCCCCGGCCGTCCCTGTCTCGCCTGCTCCCAAGCCTGTGGGCCTAGAACGTTGCTGGAACATGCTGGTATTGGTGGTCGGTCCACTGAGAGCCATCAATGCCAACTGGGACATCGAGGAGGGAGGGACAGAGGTGACTGACCCGAGTCCTGACTGGTGAGGAGTGGCAGCCGGCGGATGTGATGGCGATGTTTCCAAAAATGCATGGCTACCGGAGCAATATGGGGCTGTGGAATAGTACGCAGCCAGGAACAGGAGCGAGGCTCTGACTCGGGCCGCAGCGTGGAGGCACCTTGAACACGAGAGGCTCCGTGAGAGATGCCAGACACCCACGGACCCGTGGTGTGGACTCCACGTGTGGGAAACGTCCGGAGCAGGCGGACCCGCAGGGACAGAGGGGCGGGGGTCAGTGGTGGTCAGGGGCTGGGGGACAGGACGGGGTGCCTGCTCATGGGAATGGGTCTCTTTGGGGGTGAGCCGAATAAATTCTAGAAGCAGACAGGTGTTGGGTGCCCAGTATTGTGAACGGCACACTTTGAAGGGATGAATTTGATGTTCTGACAAATGAGACACAGAGAGTAGCAAACAGATAGCAGGCGACAGATGGACACACGGCTGATGAATGATATATGGGCATGGATAGACGCACATAGGTCCATACAGTAGGCCCACAAGTAATGGACAATACGCAGAGCAGATAGAGACGTACACAGCAGGCCGATCATTCAGACCCTCTCCTGCCCAGTCAGGGTCTCCCAGCCTCGCACCTGACTTTGGGGCTGCAGGTCCCCCCTCTGATGGGGGGCATCCTGGGCCCAGGACGGTATGGATCAGCCTCCCTGGTCTCACCCACCCGATGCCAGTTAACACCCCCCCTTGTCCAGCACGACCACCCCAAAATGCCCCCAAACATCACCACATGTCATTGCCCACGTATTGCCCAGTCCCATACTGTCGGCTCAAGTCCCAGAAAAACGCCCAGCAGGCAGTGGTTTCTACCTGTGAGTGTGTGTCCTGGGGCCCATCGGGACTCCAGTCCCTGGTCCCTGGGGCCACAGGCAACATGTCCCCTGTCTGAGCCATGCTCCTGCCCAACCCCCCCGAGCCAGCCTCCCAGGAGTAGGGGTGAGGCCGTGCCCCAGCCTCCACGGGTGAAAATATCGCATCAGACATTTCGGAAGTCAGGAACTGGAGGAAGCCGGCTGGGGTGGACGTGTGTCCTGAGCCTGTGCATCCTGTCCTTCTGGGTGTCTGGCGCAGGCTGACCAAGCCGTGGCGTGGGTGGGGTCCGCACAGCCAGGACGCCCAGGCCGTTGGGCCCCTCTGTGCCCCACGCACCGGCAGGGTCCTGACACCGATTCGGTGCTTCCTTTTCCTGCTGGGAGCACAGAGGGCTCTGATAGTTAGGGAGGTGAACCCACAGCACTCACCGCGTGGCCGGCGTGGGGCCAAGGACCGACCGTGGAAATGAGCGTGGCCAGGCCTCCGCTGGGTTTGAGGAACGCTCCCCGCACTCGAGCGGTGCCCGTGCCGAACTATTCAAACCCTCTTCCCTCCGCGACGCTGGCCCTTTGCGTCCGCAGGCACGTCGGACAAACGGATGCGTATTTCTGCTTCTCGGGGGTGGGGGGGGGGTGGGGGCTGGGCCAGGGAGCTTCTTACCGACGTGGGGTTTTTAGACACGAGAAGACACCTTCTTCTGTGCTGGGCTGTCCACCTGCTGAGGGAGAAGGAGGCCAGTCAAGGGCCACTCCTGGCATTTGAGGACTTTGTCCTGCAAGGGCCCGTCTGTTTCAGGGGTGAAGCCACCCATCCAGCCTGACACACGGACCAACCTTCCCACGTCCTGCCCACAGACACGAGGCACATTGGACCCCAGCAGTGTCCCCACATGCCTTCAGGGTCCCCAAGGGCCCCCTGCACGACTGGGACCGTTTCTCTATTTTTGAGGGGATTTAACCTTTTTTTAAAAATTACAGTTGACATTCAATACTATAGTAGTTTCAGCTGGACAGCCTGCTGGCTCCACATTTGCGTTATTTACAAAGCGACCCCCCGAGGATTCCCACACCCACCCGACACCCAACACAGTTACCGCAGTTTTACCGACTGTGTTCTCCGTGTTCCCCCGTGACTGCTTTTGGGCCTCCCAAAGTGAGAGAGGTGATGCAGCCGTTCCACCTGGGGGAATGCATCTGAAGGGACCTAAAACACCGACCGAAGGGACCGTCAGCGCCCCCGTCTTCCTTGCGGCTGTGTTTACGACGGCCAGGACGTGGACGGGGCCCAGCGGCTGGTGAGCGGACCAAACGGCTGTGACACGTGTACACGGCGGCATTCTGCCCATCAGCGAAAAAGAGAGCTTTCTCCTTCGCGACCCCGTGGGTGGCCCTGGAGAACATTATGCTGAGGGAAGTCACTCGGACGGAGGAAGACAAATACCCTGTGATCTCCCTCGTGGGCGGAATCTAAAGAGCAAAACCCGTGAACCCACACAGAACAGAAACAGACGGACAGATACAGAGAACGGGCTGCCCACCGTCAGGGGGCGGGGGCTGGAGGGCTGGGTGAGCAGCGGGGGGGATGGACACGTACAGATTGCTGTGAGTAATCGGATTTCTTTTCCAGTTTTGTGGTCCAGCCGTGACCACACGGATGAGCCCGGAAGTCTCTTCCAAAAAACCCAATCGGGTTTTTTTTGGCTGTGTCCAGTCCGAGAAAATTAGTGGCTAGATTCTTGGCGTATGGCTTCAGCATAAAACGATGGTGACGTGGGCCCGGGACAAGCCAACAAAGACCCCCACTCTGTTCCTCCTTGCAGACCCTGAGTGGTGGTCACGAACCGATTGGATTACGGGAGTTTCGGGGGTTCGGGGGCAGCCCCCTGGGGTTGCGTAGGGATTTCACTCACTCTTGGGCCTGCCCCTCCCCGACCGCCCTTTGGACCCCGAAGAGCCGAGTGTTGAAATGCATGTCTGCAGACGCGCCGTGTTGAAATAAAGTTAATTTAACACCGTGGGCATCGTGGGGAAGGGGTTTACCTTTCAACGCAGCAATCTCAAGAAGAGAGCTGGGGGGGGAGGGGGCGTTAAAAGCAAAGTGTAGAGAATGCGGCTCAGATGTCTCACAGGGGTTGGGACCCCCAGCCAGAGCTGAGCGGAGGCTGTCCTGCTGCCCCCGCCGCCTGCTGCCGTCTAGAGAACTGTTGGCACTGGGCGCTGTCTCCGACCCGAGTCCCCAGAGATGAGGCTCGACCTGCACGTGAGGTCCCTCAGCCATCGATAAAGGGCCGATCGAAAGTTCGCTGTGCGGCTTCCTGGAAATGACATGAAAGGCAACAGGCAACAAAGAGAAAAAAAATCGATAAATCGGACTTTCAGCAACATTTCAGAAAACATCTCTGGTGTGCCGGAGGACATTATCAAGGAAGCAAAACGACGACCAACCGACTGGGAGAAAATATCTCCAGCAAACCATGTTCTGATGAGGACCCAGCACCTGGAGTCTATTAAGGAGCCCTGAGACCCCGTCCACAAAAAGACAACTCAGTCACCCGGTTATATTCGGGGAAAACGCTTGCACACACGTTTCTCCCAAGAGGAGGGTGTGCAAAGCGGCGGTGAGCTCATGAAAAGATGCTGAACGTCGATCGTGTTTAGGGAAATGCAAATCGAAACAAGTTTACTTCCATGGCGATGTGCAGAATGACTCTTCTGTAGAGAGAAACAAGGAAGTCAGAACGGTGGGTAAACCTGTGTTGTCGGCGGGGAGGGGCCATGGTCCGCCGTGGAAAAGGATGCGGTGATTCTTTTTTGAAAAGGACCAAGGATTTGCACAGCTCCAGCCACGTCACGGGCAGGTGGAGAGCCGAGAGAATGCAGCGCCCGTGTGCCGACAGAGACCCGTAAACACGCGTTCTCGGCAGCCCAGTGTTCCAGCGCTTCGAGAGGATGCCCAGGAAGCTCAGCCCTCGGAGGGCTTCTCAGGACTCCACCCGGTCCTCAGGCGCTGGACGGACATTGGGGGCGAGGACACACGGGCCAGCCCGGCTGCTCTCGCTGTGCCCCGGAAAAGGGCAGACTTTCCTGGCACTGTGAGGCGCCGGGCTGGGGGCCCACGGAAACCCTGAGACAGCCGACGGCCGAGTCACACCGCTCCTACGCCAGTCTTCTCCGCTCCGGCCCCATCCGGCTTTGGGCAGGAGCTCTGTGTGCAGGGCGCTCTGTGTAGAAAGCGCGGCTCCAGCGGGGGAGCGACAAAATGCGGATTAGGATTCCCTTGGCCGCGGACCCGGGGGGTGAAAATGCCCTTCAGGGCAGTGACGGGTTTTGTGTGAGACGAGGACTTAGTGTACGAGGTCTCTCCGGGTAACAGGAAAAACAGAGACACATTTATTGAGGAAGACACAAGATACGTCGAACATGGTCCACAGGACAAGGACGCCTCCGTCCCCTTCAGAGGAGGCACCTGGGACCTCACACGGCTCTCCCAGCCGCCCTCAGCTGCCCTGTTGTATTTTCCCGAATCTCCTCCCTCCACGCTCTGAAATCTCTTCCCTTTTAGCCGTTCCTGTGTCTGACGTCAGGTCAAAATTGCCAACGCCTCATGATTTGCCCAGAACGAATAGCCACGTCTTAACGTCTCTGATATTCTGGGGGGTAGCCTGTGTGAAACAGTCACACTGCACTTGCCTCTCTCTCAAAAAAAGTATGTTCAGACCAGGAAGAGATTGCCCAGCGATAGGACCGGGGATGGGTCTCCCGGTCCGAAAGCGGGGAAGAAGTTCAAGGCGCCTGGCGGGACCGTGGCGGCGGCCCTGCACGGCCGGGTGTGGGATTCTCCTCGTCTTCCACCTCTGGGCCTTGGAGTTGCTGCCAAGCTTCAGCTTATCCGAGAGCGAGTTCCGTCCATCCCCGGCTTCCCTCCCCATGGAGACTCTGGTGGAAACGATGACCGCGTTCACTGACATCGACCCCCACAGATTCATAACCGTGACGGTCTGAAGCCCCATCCTGCCCGAAATCCTCAGCGTGAGGTGGTCAACCGAGAGACTTCAAAGTGCCCAGGCTACAGCAGAGTGGAGAGGGCCCTGGCCAGGTAGCACAGTGGGCTACGGCGTCTTCCGGACGCACCAAGGTGGCGGGTTCAATCCTGGGTCAGGATTGACATCCTCAGATCTCCCAACTCCCCCCGCGCCAACAAGAGCCCACTGGAAACCGGGGAACTCGCCGGGGTTGAGGTTGTCCTTGGCTTTACGTGGTGTTTTCCGTCCTTTACGCTCACGGATCTTTTATTGACCGGGGAGGTGAGGCCTCATAAGGCATCGGCTGTCTTTCTCTCCGCGCCCAAGCTCTACGCTCTCAAACCCACTTTCAGGGCTTTCTTCAGGACGACGTTCCCCCGCTGGCTTGCCCCCCGCTTATCCGCGGAGAACCAGGCTGCCTTCGAGGCGCCCCACGGCCTGGTCCTTTGAGATGCCTCACAGTGCCTTCCCGTGTTTTACGAGCATGTGTTTTCGGGGCTGCGCGCGCACGCCCTTGACCCCCCCCCAGCGGACGGAGGCAATGCTCGGGGTGCGCAGAGCTGGGCAGGAATGCGAACCCGGTGCGGCGGCCACGCGGTGCGCATCGAAGACGCCCCTGCTGAGCTTTGCTTTCAGACGCGTCGTAGGAAAGGCGGCCCTGGGAGGCGGGGCCGGGGCACCCTGGGGGGCGCCTCGGAACCTTGGGCCCGGGTGAGGGGGTGAGGGCGCGAGGGCGCAGCGCCGATTAGCATTCCGTGCGTCCTCATTTGAATTTTATTTTCCAGCGGGGTCGCAGGGTCAGGGGGAACGTGTCCAGGGTGAGGTCGGCGGCAATTAAATTCCACGAGAGGCGCCTCATCTGGCTGCAATTGACTCCAAGTTCTCCCCATCCCCCCACTCAAGCTGACCCAAGAATGTGGTGGTGGGCCGTGGAATCTGGGAGTGGTGGTGGGGGGGGGCGGCGCCGACAGGGAAGAAAGAAACTTTTCAAATAAAGCGTTTGTAACGATCACTCACGGCTAAGGGGAACTCTCTGGATGCATTGCAAATGCACAGCCTTTTGCTGGTGGTGGCCGAGTATCCCGCAGGTGGGTCGGTGGGGGCATCCGTTCGTTTCCCCGTGGGCGGTCCCGACAAGAGTGAGGGCACCATAAGGACAGGAACAGAGAGGAACAAAGGTCGTGTGTACCCAGCGGACCCAGAGGCAGAGAGACAAGGATGGCCCCCGGCGTTCCCGTCCAACGACTCCCACCCAGGTGCCTGCGTTTGGGCTCTCTCCTCCCAAAGGGACGTCTCCAGGCCGCCGGCCTGTGACGGCCCCTTTCTCCCACCCGGGTCCCTCCTGTCAACAGGCCCCAGATCCGAACCCAGTCCCCAAGGCTGGGCTTTCCCACGCGCATCGCGCGGAGAAGCTGTCCTCGGAGACGCGTGTACCGCATGAGCCCCTTTCTGTGCCGATACGGCTCACGCTGATGACAGCTGAGAAGTGCCCCAAACATCACAGAATGCTGGCCTGGGCCTGTGGGCGGGCTTTTAAAAAATACCAACCATCTGAGGACAATCAGATGCCTATCCATCACTCCTCAATTACCGCTGCCCTGGCTTGTTTGCTGTGCAGGCTCGGGATTTCTGAGACTTTCTTTACGCCGTGGGCGCCATTTGGGAACAAAATGGAGCTCTTCTTTGGGAGCCCAGGGGCAAGGGTGTGGGGGGGAGGGGCAGGGCCCACCGAAATGTGTCTGCCTCTGGGGGGTTGTTTGAAAGTCAGACATTGTCCCTGCACAGAGTCTGGGGTGAGAGCGGCTGTCCGAGCCGATTTAGGTTATGCTCTCAAAGGCTGTGTGTCCGGGTCGGACCAGCTGGACACCCAGGGAGCCCCACGAGGAAGCTGATCCCCACCCAGCAAGTCTGTCGGGGCCCGGCAGGTGCTGACTGGGTCAGGCAGGACCGGGCTCTGAAGCCCACCAGGGCTTCTCCTGGACGCACCACGGCAGCGTTCCCCAGAGGAGGAAACATAGAAACTCCGACTTTTGGTGCAAAATGCTGCCTGGGACTTGACCCTTCACCCCAGTGAAAGCATGCAACCACTACGAACCTGTGACCGGGGATGCCAGACACACGGTGCTGTGTGGAGTCCGCAGATGGGAGCTTGTGTGTGGGGGGGAAATGGGGGACCACCGAGAACTAAAGACTGAGCCCAGCTTGCGAACGGCATCTGAACAGAGTCCCAAGGAGACCCTGGGTGCCGCCCGAGCCAACAGGAAAGAGGTCCCAGGCAAGGTGGTGACGGCGTTCTCGGATATGGCAGAAATGGGGGCTCAGGGGGTGCGTCTCGAGCGCCTCTCGCTCTGCAGGGCGAGGGGGCGTGCGGGTCGGCCGGGGAGGCTGCCCGGAGTCGGAAGGAAGAGAAACGAACCTCAGGAGGTATCCTTGCTGATTTGCCGCCGAGTTACAACGGGCGTTTCATATGACAGCCACGTTGGGGACACGGCACAGAAACCCCCAAACATGAATTTGCAAAGGTTTCTCTCTGCACCTCTGTGTTCATTGCAGCCGATATTCCCGCTGCGATCACCAGGTGTCCCAGGTGTTTCCAGAGGAGAAATCTTAGCACTTACAGGGATAACGCCATTAGAAAGGACGACCTCAAACTATTTCCAGCCAGGGCTGAGAGTGCTCTGCAGACTCGCCTCTGAAAACCGAGGCTTTCCAAACCTCTGTCGTCTGCCCAAAACGCGTTCCAAGGTGCCATGCGGCGGCGTGTGCGCCCCTGAGACTCTCGACGGTGCCCCAGATTCTTAGATGAGACTGACTCATCTCACCGACGTTTATGAGACAGCCCTCCGCCCCCCATGAGAGATCAGAGCGAGAATTGAAAGGAGCAGCGACCACATGTCCCCGAACAAGGTTGCGTGGAAAGATGGATGTAATTGTAAATAAGGAATTTATGAAACACACTCGCGGAAGCTCGTCCCCGCAAGACAGCGGCGACGCTGTTGGCTTGCTTCCTCCCGGTCTGCATTTTGAGTCCTAGGCGCTTCTCTGTTGGGGACCAGAGGGCCGCTCGGTCCAAGGGAGCCGGGCACGGTTTGGCTGGAGCTTCTCTGTGTCATTGAAATTTCAGTCTCCCAACCGGGAATCCCCACCGCGCAGGCCAGCCCCCGCCGAGGTCAGGGGCAGAAGCCCAGCCACCGGAGGAAGGGACGAAGCTCGAAGCGCCGATCGCAGCCTAGTCCGTGCCATCCCCTGGGAGTCCGGCTGCACCCCCGTTTCAGGTAGAAATGAGAGCTGACGTGGCGTGATCATCCACTTACTGATTCCTCCCAAACGGTCAGGCTTCCCGGAGAAAGCACCGCACCCTCATCCGTCCGCCAGGTTCTCCGGCGAAATAAAGACGCGCTCGGAACGACAGCCCGGGATTACGTCCTCGGACAGTGTCAGCTCTGTCGGTGGAAACAGGACTGAGGTCCCTCCCTCCAGATCTTCCCACTGTTCTTCCTTTCTTTCTTTATTTTTAGTAGTTTTAATGCTTGTTCCAGGCAACCTAAGGCACACGCACCATCGCTTCGTGCGTGTTGAATAAAATTCACATGCGAGAAGCCAGTCGGAGAAGGCTGCACACCACCGTAGGATCGCCGATGATTGCAGACCCTGGCGGGGGGTGGTGGGCCACAGGGTCCACGAGAATTCTCTGCTTGCTGCTCAGTTTTTCTGGGAAAGAAAGACGCTCGAACGGTAAAGTCTAGGGCCTGGTTGGGTAGCTCCCGATACACCGAGGCTGTGGGTTCGATCCCTGCTCAGGGCACATAGGAGAATCGGCCAACGAATGCGTGGATCAGTGGGGCAACCAATCGATGTCTCTCTCTCTCTCTCTGTCAAATCAATTAATAAAAGATAGCCTAGTAATTTTTAAAGATTCCTATAAATAATACATGTTGTCCCCAGGCAGCATAAGATCTCCTTGGGCAAGAAACTTTGCTCATTCATTTTCCCCCCTGCGTTTCTCGTCGTGGGTCCGTGTAAGCTCCGCCTGCCGGAGATGGACTGAGCTCTGGATGCTGAGGCTCGGATGGTGGAGACAGGCCACGTGGACTGAGTGGGGTGGGGATTCCTCCAAGAGCTGAGGGTATGTTTCTCGTCGTGCGCAGGAAAGTGGACAGCCCAGACCGAGTCTGGGGGGTACAGGAGGAAGCTCTGTGCCGTGCGGGGGGACGGCCCCGTCAGTGCCGGGACGTGCCAGGTGGCGCAGGCGCAAAGAGGTTTGTGGGGGATGCTGTGAGCACACGCCGGCGAGGTGAGAACCGGTGCGGAGGGACCTGGGGGCCCCAGGGTCCCAGTTCACTGACCGGCATCTTCGAGCAGGGGCTTCCGACAAACACAGACCCAGGTGACAGGTGGTAACCCCGACGGCTTCAGACGGCTTCAATTTGTCCCCCACATGCAAGGGGACCTTGAGACCTCACCCAGGGGCCCGGTGTTCAGTCCAAGCCTATTTTCAGCCCGCTGAACCCCTGCCAAGAATTTTAATTGTCCCCGAAACGACACAGGGAAATGCCAGCTTCTCAAAGTCTCTGGAAAATTAGAACCTGGATTCATCCTCAGAAGAAGGAAACCCAAGCCTTTTTCATTGCGCAGACACACTTATTATTCCAAAGGCAATCTGCATATTTGCATATAAGATTCTACATAAGAGCCATCTGCTCGTAATCAAGCTAAAACAAGGCGTAGTTTCCCGTACAACACAAAATCCCTTTATTAAAAAAAAGTGTGAGCCCGAAACGCTTGTGTCGGGAGATATATTTTTACACGCTTCGGAAAATAGTTTATCTACTTTCTGCGTTCTAGCACACGGGAGAAAGTCGCAGGTGCGAAACCGACCCATTAGTCGTCTCCCCCGGAACGCCTGCTGGCCGGTGAGAGACGGCGGCGGCGCCGACGCCCGGGGGGGAAATCCACTTACTCTCGCCCTGTGGGCGGGGAGTTCTCCTTTCTCTAATTCGCCGAGTGCCGATTGACGCTATTGATCTGGTGTTATGAGATATATTAAAACCCCCAAGCCGCTTTGGAGAACGGAATCACTCTGCAAGTTTTCAGAAACTGGAGCACATTAAAAAAAAATCGTAATCACTCGTGACCGAACGTTTGGCAAAATGCAATTCTCCGGGATGAGTAACATCACCTTTGCTTTGCCCCAGAAAGGGCTGTCAGCTTCCAGCAACGGTGGCTAAAGAGCACCAGCAAGCAGAAAAGGGACAGCCTAATCTTTGGGGTTAAATTTCTTCTGGAAAGTGAGCAGGGCAAGAAACCTTTTGAAATAGCCCCAGATTGCTGATGGGCTCATGTGCTGCGAGTTATTTTTTCCTCTGAGGCAAAGTCACCGTGGCATGAAGAAAGAGGAAAATGGGGCCGGGAAAAGGGTTTAAATGATTACAATTATATCCGTCCCTCACAAATTATGAGGAAATGATAAACCGGCCCCCTCCCGAAGGGACGGGGCGGTGGTGAGGGGGGGGGCGGGGGACGGAAATCAATTCCTGCTTTTAACCTTCCTGACGCCCTCTGGAACTTCAGTGCACACAGCTTTGCGGCTTTGACAAGTCAGGTTGAATACAGTCCGGGGAGGGCTGATCGGACGGCTCCCGGGTGGCTCCGTGCGGCCCCGAGGCGAGCGGGTTGGCGGGCCCAGAGCGCGCGCACGCTTGGCTGCCGCGGCGTTGTGTTTCGCGTAAGCCTTTCAAGGCCCCCTTCCTCGGGGAGCAAAAGGTGTCCAGGGATGGAAGTGGGGGGAGGTGGCACGGAGTGGGCGGTTTCCCGGCACCGGAGTCTTCTTGGTGTTCCCAAACCCAGGGGCCTGGGAGGCCGTCTCGGTGGCCTTCCCCGGAGAGCCTCGTGGTCACAGACAGGGTGGCCCGGAGCCGTCCTCTGGCGGGAGGGACGCGTTTGCCTGCACATCACCCCTCCGGGTCTCTCCCCCCAACCCTGTGCTGGGTCTTTCGCCTTCCTGCCCTTCCCGAGGGGCTCAAGGGTCAATGCCCCGTGACCCAAGTTCTGTTGAAAAGTTCCGTTCCATTCAGCAAACACATAGTTTCGTCCACCCGTCCACCCGCCATCCATCCACCCTCTCACCCACCCATCCTGTCTGTCTATCCATCCATCCACCTGGCCCCCCCCACCCTTTGCTCCCAGAGAGAGGGGGAAAACCTCTCCCGTGAAGAGCTCAGCTCCCCCTCCATGGGGGTTCAAGGTGTCGCGCTGAGGAGCCTGCAGGCACAGTAACTGCCGTGAAGAGAGGTTACCTTGCACAGCGGCCTGCTCAGGGGCCCTGTGGGAAAGGCCGCATCCAACGGGGGCAGCTCAAAGAGGAAGACCAAACTCTCCGTGGTGACACTGAGCGCGTGTTCAGGGCACGTTTGGACCCTGCTGGTTTCGTTGATTTCACAGAGAAGGTTCCAGGGGGTAGAGAAATTACTTCTCAGTGGACTTCTGCAGCTTCCCTACTTGGAAAGAGGGAATTTCCTGGGGAGCGGGGTGGGGGCATGGTGGTGTGCCTGCTGACATCCTTAGCAGAAAAGCGTCCTCAAGGAACCTTGGGATTTCCCAAGGTCCGTGGGAAAGGAACCCAGGCACGCCTCTGCAGCTTCAGGGGCTTCCAACGGGGGCGAAGCGTCACCCACCACGCGCATTTCAGAGCGTGGGCCCCGGCTGCTGGCCCGCAGGAAGACGGCCTTTCCGGCGAGGGGACCCATCTGCTCCTCCGGAGTCAGGGACGAGGCACACCTTGAGGGTGGCATCGGGTGACTTTATTTCTCCCGAAGCAGTGCCTCCTTCTCGGCCGTCAACTTTCTTCTTGAGAGACCCGCAGAGCCACTGATTTGCACGAGCGGCGCCGGGTGTCGCCTTGTCCCTGCCGAGCGCGCCTCACAAAAGGGCCTGTCACGGTCCCCTGACAGCTCAGGGCTGCTGACCGGCCCTCATTTGTCCCTCCGGCATCTCATTTCCTAGCCCTCCGTCTGAGTGCTCCCCAAGCCGTGTCTTCACCTCCCTTTTGGAGGAGACTGTGATCTCTCCTGCTTTCATGGCGTGAGTCCGGACGGTCCAGCGCGGCCGCTCTCTGAGTCGTTAATGACACGACGGCACGACCGTGCCCCCGATCACAGGTGGACAGCCCCTTCCGGCCACCGCTTCCCGACCCGACACGAGATCATTAGCGATTATCCCGCCGCGCTGGAGTTCTCAGACAGTTGCTGCATAATGACCGCCGGCTTTCCCACATTTTTTTTTCCGGTGACTTCGTGACACGGTGCCGCGGAGCGCTCTGTCAGGCCCTAATGGGATTCGGCCGCCCGGCGCTGGCATCGCCTCCCCTCGCCGGATGGATTTTCTCGCCGTGAAATAAATTAATTTGCTTGACAGGATTCAGGAGCAGATCCCAAGGAGGTGGCTTATTATTTCATAACTCACTTCACCAAAGGCCGTATTTGCCCCGCGTACGTGAGTAGTTAATTCTGCTCTTCAAGCGCTCCGCGGTCCTCGTCGTTCGGGCAACCAGAGAAGCCACAGCCGGGCGCCACGAGGCTTCCGAAATAACACGCCAGAGAGGCAGACCCCGCCTCTGGGTGGGTCCGGGGGCTGTTGCCTGCGTTCTGCCTCCTGGACCCCTTGCGTCTTCCACTTTTTGTTCTGTTTTCTTTTTGAGGCACTTTATGTTTTCGGGGGGCGGGTTCTTCCCACCCTACCTGGAAGGCGGTGGAGACGAAATAGATGGTGGAGGGTGGAGACAGGGTGTTGTGCATGCAACCCGGGGGCTGTGCCTCTCACGTGTTCTTACCGCGTCGCCCAGCTGGACCAGGAGGCGCCCGGGGGTCTCAACAGCTGCGGCTCTGCACATCAGCTGCAAAGCCATGGCTCGTCTGGGCCAGCCGTCGACGGCTCGGTCGGGCAGACAGCTCCTGCGTCTCACATACCGGGGATGTTTCCGAAGCCATCATACACTCCCCGGTGCCGCAACATGGGGAGTCAGCTTCGGGCCCGTTTACATGGATGGCATTTTCTCTGGAAGAGGGTAATTCAAGGGTCACCATCCCCGAAACGCCAGAAACAAGGTCACTGTGCTCCCCGCACTGCGTTGGTGCCGTTCAGTGGGAGCTGATGAACGCCACGGGTGTTCCGCCTTCTTTCCTGATGGTGAGGATGGAGTTCCGGATTTGGAAAACAGGAGCTGCGGGCAATGTTGGAGTCTTCGTCGTGCCCGGTGAATAGAAATAGGCATGCCGGTCTTCTTCGGTGCCTCTTTTTTTTTTTTTTTTGTATCCTTTGGAACATGACGATGACGAAACCCACCAAGATGAGATGACGCGGGGCTGGTGATGATTCAGAGCTCGTGTCTCAAAGTCGGTAACTTTCAGAAACTCAGAGACATGCGGTGGCGGGGGACACCGTAAGAGTAAAAAGAAAAAGCAAACAGGGGGAGGGGCATGTTGGAATAACTGCCCTCGGCTCTCTGTTGTTTTCTGGAGAGACAGGTCAGCAGACTGAGCAAAGAAGGTCCGCTTGTTACTGGCGTGGTCAGTTGACAGCCAGATAGAACAGGATGGTGCAGGGAAGATTCTCTCGCTATTTCTGTCTCTCTCCCTCTCCCTGTCCCCTCGAACTGACACATCTCCCCGTCCTGACCTTGGGCTGCAGGAGGTGGACTGAATCCTGTCACCGGCTTTCCTGGGTGCCCCGATCCGCACGGCCACATCCTGCCATTTCTCAGTGCGCGTGCCAACGGTTCCCGGAATAAGCCTCCTCGCAGGTGGGGCTCTGCCCCTGACGCCGTTTCTGCCGGCCTGGAGCCGCTGCGTGGGACAGGAGGGTCCGGGGGGTTTAACCAGCAGGCAGCCGTGGAGGTGTTGTGACCTCTCAGGTTCACGCTCCCAATGGTCCCTTGTTATCAGTGGCCGCGAGGACGCGGAATCGGTTCCGAAGGGGTCCAGGTGGCCCTGCCCTGCCAGCCTGGAGAATTTGGCTCCTCACGCCTCACAGGTGTTTCCCGGCCTGCCTGGGGGTCTGTCTCCTGAGAGATTCCAGGATGTTCCCACACCTGTGCTTTCAGGGGACAAGCCCTGTGTCATTTCTGCATGCTTTTGGAAGCCCCCCATGGCCAATGGCCCCACCATCGTCCTTTCGGGGTGTCTGGGTCTCTTTGGGAAGGCGGGCAGGTGAGCCTCTGCCTTCGATTTAGTTTTCACCACAGATCCTCCACGCCATGCAATGCAATGCTTTTGCAAAAATCCTTTCTCTCTCTCTCTCCCTCTCTCTCATACACTGCAATGTTCAAACATGCCTTTTCAATTCAGCAAAACCCAGCCCCAATCGGGCCAGGGTGCAGATACAGGCTGTTCACCTGCTTTTTCTGCAAGCTCGGCTGGAGAGAAACGGCATTCAGACACGAGCATGGGTTTTGGTTTTGGGGTTTGGGGTTTTCCCCCCTCTTTTTAGCCCCTCCTCCACGCCTCCCCGGCACGCACAGTGACCTTGAAGGCACAGAACACGAACTCTGTGTCCACGCTCGTTTCCCTGCCCGGCACCTGGGCTTCCGTTCGCTATGAAACCCAGGCGAGGGTGCAGCCCGCACGCTGTTACAATTCTTTGAAAGGAGTGTCAGAAAAGACGCATCGGACCACGAAGATGCCGGCAGCTCCATTTTCCTTAGCTTCTCGACCGTACATAAGCGCTCACGTGGAAAACTTCCTTCCTCTGCAATTTTCTCTTGGGGGGGGGGTATTATTTGGGTATCCTTTTCACCAAATTGGAACTGCATGGCTTCCAACGCAAAATAATTCCAGGGGAGCCTTCATTTGCTTTAACACAGCCCCTCCACAAAGGACGTTTCCCCACAACTGTTTTCATTTTTGCTCCTTCGACAAGGCAGGCTCTCGGGGAGGCGGCGACTTGCCCCTGATTAGTTCAAAATAGCCTGGAAACATTTTGCATTACATTCAAAATAGCAACTGTCTCTTTTTCTGTGTGTGTGAGTGTTCGGCATCGCCTGGCTTTGATATTTCTAACTTTTCTTCTCCCCCCAATGAAATTAGAAGACTTGTCGGCACGGCTGATAAAAATCGCAGCGAAAAGGGGACTCCAGGATGGGGTTTGGTTTTAGGCGCTTCGGGGACAGTGGTGCCACTGGGGGTGTTGTGTTGTCCTCGGCGGGGAGCTGTCCGGGGAAGCAATCGCATCCAAGAGACAAGGTGGCCCCCCAAGGACCCCGCGGCCCCACAGCATTTTGCAGAAAACAAAGTTGGGTCTTGGTGGCGGTCCACCTGCCGCTGGCTGACACCGGGGGGGGGGGGGGTGGGCAAAGTGCTCCCCTGAGCTGGGACCGAGTCCGGGGCCGACTCCCATCTCCTTGTCCACGGGGATGCTCTGAGCAGGGACCCTGTTCCAGGCGGGACGTTGCAGCCCCGGGGGGAAGGGAAGCCCCGGCCAGTGGGCACACATTCCCCACGGATGCTGGGGGTCCTGTGAATTTTGTCTGGGTTTATGCAGAATTTTATCCAAGCAGAAAACTGGGTGAATAGAGCAAAAAAAAAAAAAAAAGCCCTCAGGGGAACAAAGGGATGAAGACCTGGGACCAACAGGTACCTGCCCCTGAAATATCTCCCAGCCCCCTCAGCCCCACCCGTCCACATCTGGGGTTACAGCGCGTGCCCCCCACCTTCCCTTCCCGTCACAGAGACCTGACGCCGGAACCTTCCGAAGCTGGACTTTCTGGGCACACTCGGCTCCTCCTTCCAATCGGACGTGGCGTCGGTTCCGACAGCATGCGTTTTTCTTTCTCAGGCCTTCGCCAGGCGCAAATCGGTGCCCTCGTCTCCACTCGATTCCTTTCGAGGCTTTCTGCATTTCTCCCCATCACACGGCTGGTGATGGACGGCCCTGCGGGGAGTTTTGCAAATGCACGTGGGCGGCGTGCCCTGAGATTCCTGCCACGCCCTCAGTGGGAGCGTTGGAGAACCCCTCTCCTCCCAGACGGGGCAGGACACGTGGAAACTGCCTCTTAATCCTGGAGCAAGGGCGAGATGGCAGGTTTCTAAGCCTCCCCCGGGTGCACAGAGGGCTTGGGGTGGTGGCGACGGCCGCATAATTTCCGAGGATGAGCAGTCTCGTCACCTCTGGGGAGGCCCTTGTCCAAGCAGGAGGCGCTGGGAGTCCAGACACTTGCTGGAACCGTGATGCGGCCCAGATGAGGGTGACAGGTGGCACAGCGCGGCGTGGTTGGGACCCAGTGCCTCCTGTGTATGTCGCTGCCTAGCCAGGAGGGGCATGTGGGTCAGAGCCTGTAAGGGCAGCGTGGGGGGCAAGACCGTGGGGCGGTCAGGTGGGCCCCTGACCCTGAGCCACGGCGGGGACGTGATGAACAGTGTGAGCTGGGTGGGCCGGGATGCTGACACCCCGTCCACCTGCGGCGGACACGGACGAGCCCGGGAGAGGGGCCCTTTCAAGCTCCTCCTGGGACATCGTCCCCTTCAGTGTTCAGAGAAGAGGAGACAGGTAGGCGGAGCCGCCGGGTCCAGGGGGGGGTCCCTGCCAGGAAGCACACCTCAGGGGTTTGCACAAACGCTCTCACGGCTTGACCTCTTCGCTCTGTCTTTGGGTGGCCGGCCCCACAGCGTGATTTCGGGGGCACCTGGGAAGGGGGTCTCGTGCTCACGGTTCACACTCCCGGAGTGGGGTGTCTGCCAGCTGCGGAGAGGCCTGCTTCTCCGTGGGGACTGTCTCTTCCGTCCTCGTCCAGGTCCTCCATCCGATACGAGCCCCTCTGTGCCCCGTCCCCCATGACCTAGGGCCACCGGTGGCCAGGCCCACGAAACCCTTTCCCCTGTCCCCAAGAGCTGCGAGGCGTGAGTTGAACTCCTTAAATGTGTCACCCCTGCCCTGCCTTTGTTGTGATGCGGCGGAGGTTTGAGCCGTGGGCGTGGCCTCGGGTGGGCCCGGCGCCCTGGGCCACGGGGAGAGGGAATCCTGGGGTCCCGGGTCACACCCTCACCGCCCGCTGCCCACTGCCCGCTGTCCTACCCTCCTCGGAGGGTGGCCAGCACTGGGTCAGCTCAGGCTCCAGGGACCAGCGTCAGGCGAGTGGATTGAACTCTTAACAAAGAGTTTTCAAGCTAAAAAATGGTGCCTTTGCTCGTGAGCACTGATTTCTGGGTGGGTTTTCTCGGTTTTAAATGTTTTGTTCTTCCCGTCTGCAGGGCTCCATACACAACGCAGGAGAAGATGAGAGGAGCCCTGGTTGTGGGTTTATTTTATTTTTTTATTTTTTCGTTCCGTGGAGGGAATATTCCTTGCGCCTTAATTGACGAAGAAACTAGGTCGCGGGGTTGTGTTCACGGCTTTTTTTTTTTTTTTTAACACAATCCGTTCCCTTTTCATGGCTCCTTAGAAAACAGCGTTTAAAATCGGATAATTACCAAATTGGCTGCCCTAGCTCCCATTTTTTATTATTTTTTTTGAACATGCAGATTTTTTTTTTTCAAAGCCTGACCTACTCTCCTTTCCCTGAATTCCTGTCCTTGATTGAAAGAGAAATACTTTTTCAGGGGGATGCCTATCACCCAAATGTGTCAGGCCGCCTGGCATTAACGGGATAGAATTGATGTTCATGGATATTAAAGAATCTCGATGGGGTTTTTTATTTTTAATGGTCAGGAGGCCCCTCCAACCTTACCTGCCACTTCGGGGCAGCACAACGCTGGCCGGGCACGGCGACGCTTTTCTCGCGTGTCCGTGAGAACAGGCCCCAGGCCCAGGCCGACCTGTCTGCTCGGAAGGTGCCGCTGCAAAGATGATGTTAACGGTCTATGAGGACAGCCTGCGCTTCCTGGGGTGTCAGAACAGGGTACTCCCCACTCCTGGAAACACAGACACTCACCCCCTGCCCCTGTCCCGGAGACTGGGGGTCTGAGGTCCAGGGGTCCCGGGGCCAGAGCTCCCTCCACAGGCTCCAGGGAGGAGCCTTCCTGCCTCTTCGGGCTCCTGGGGCTCGGTCCCTGGGCTGGTGGCTGCGTCCCTCCCATCTCCACCTCCGTCTCCACGTGGCTTCTCTTCTGGGTCTGCGTCTCCTCTTCTGTCTCTTCTCAGGACACTGTCACTGGATATAGGGCCACCTCCTTCCAGATCCTGTCTGAATCCAACCTGCAAACACCCTGCTCGCAAATAAGGTCTTCTTTCAGGTTGGAATTTGGGGAACATCGTTCAGCTCGTGAGGGATCGAGAACCGAAATTGGGGCAACGCGGGGACCCCCGGAGACCCTTGTACTGATTCATACACGCAGAACAAGGGCCTCCCTCAACGGGACGTCCCGTGTCGCAATTTTCCGGGAGCAGGCGTGTGGGTTCTTCCCCCCAGTCCCTTCTTTCTTGCCCTGGCCAGGTGGCTCCGTGGATTGGGGTGTTGTCCTGTGCCCGGAAAAGTGTGAGGGCTGGATTCCCAGTCGGGGTGGGAGCAGGAGGCAAGCGATGTCTCCCTCTTGTGTCGAGGTTTCCCTCTCTCTCAGATCAATAAACCTAGTCTTGGGTGATTCCTAGAATGAAACAGAATGAAATGAAACGAAGGACATATTCTTCCGACCCTTTTCGGTTATTCTCCTTGGGTAGCGGTCACAGATTGCGTGGTACTTTTATCTTTACCTATTCTTCTTCTTTAAACATGACCAAAGTCTCAGCTCCTTTTCCACACCGGACAGCGTGCGGCCCGTTCCCTGAAGGGTGGCCACGAGGGTTTTCCCGGCCGGTGACACCCGGGTGTCAGCCCAGCCTCTCCCCCCTCCCCCCCCGCCACGGGCCCCTGTTCCTTACAAACCGTCTCTGCCCTCGCGAGTGATTTCCACAACGGGCTCACACCCTTTGAAAGGAAGGCGGGTGAGAACGTGCCCGGGTGTTTTTGCTTCGGAAAAGGTGACAAAGATGGAGCGTTTGTTCAGTGAGGACGAGAGAGCGCTTGCCTGGGACTCTGGGGGGGTGTGTGTGTCTGGGAACCTCGGTGCTCACCTGGGCAGCAGGGACGTCCCTTCTCTCTCCCCGCATCTGTGGGTGCGGCAAGCCCCCGGTCCCACGTCGAGGCGCACGGTGCGCATGGCCAGATGCGTTTGGACCCGTCCTTCCTGCCACTCGGAACGAGTTTTGTGTTCCCTCCTGCCTGTGTTCCCTGGTGGGCTGTGAATGCCGCACGCGTCCCCAGCTGCCGGAGTCCCCGCCTCTCCCTCCCCTGGGCACTCCGGTGTCCACGGTGAGCTTCTCCCCTCACTGCCCGGGCACACCTGGACAGGGACGCACGGGGGGGGGGGGGGGATTCCCCACTGATGATTGTGTGTCGCCGGCACGGTGCGGGGCAGAGACACCGTGGGGAAGCGAGCGTGAGCAGCACGCCAGGAGCGTCACAGAGGCGCCGTCACCGCCAGCGGGCTGCCGTCAGATGGGGCTCTAGAAAAAGAGGCTGACTTGGCAGGGGCAGTTCCCGCCACCTGACTGCGGGGCTGGGTGGGGAGTGGAGGTCCAGACGGACCCCAGGCTGGGGCGCTGCACAGGTATTTGGAAGACTGGTGCTTGGATGGACTTGTGCGGGGAGGTGCAAAGCATCCTCGTTCACAGGAGCCAAGATAAGGGAACAACCCGTGTGTTCATGGATGGACAGACGGGGGCACATGCACACCGTGGAATATTACGCAGCCCCGCACAGGAGCGAGGCTGTGACTCAGGCTGCCGTGTGGACGGATGTTGGACACACGGTGCTAAGAGACAGAAGCCGGGGAGCAAATGGTATCATTTAATTTATGGAAACTGTCAAGAACAGAGAGAGGCACAGAGACACCAAGTGGGTTAGTGGTTGTCAGGGGCTGGAGGAGGGGGTTTGACTGTTTGTGGGGACGGGTCTCCGTTGAGAAAGACGAGAACGTTTTGGAAGCAGGTAGACAGGTCCTTTCCACCCCGTGGTACATTCCCCACCTGCCCTCGCGAGGCTCACGTTAAAACAGCCCATCCCGTGTGAGGCGACGTGTCTCGCCAGTTCAAACACCGAAGGTACGCTGGAGTCCCCTCGGAGCCTTGGTGGCTGGTGGCGGGCTTGGGTCCCTCCCTGAGGAGCTGTTCATGTGAGGGGACACGAGGGAGGTGGGGTTCCCGTCTGCACCAGAGTGACTCAGAAAGGGGGCCCCCACGGAGCCGTGTCTCAGGTGCGACTGGAAGGCAGAGGAGGAGCCGTGTTATTGTCAATGATGGAGAGTGTCCCGCTGAGCAGCCCTGGGGAGTGAGGGGGCAGAGAGAGGTGACGGGCAGATAGATAGATACACGAGTGGATGGATGATGGACGGATACAGAGAAGATTGATCATACATCCATAGATACATAGAGAATTGATAGCTGAGGGATTGATGAATGAGTGAGTGGATGAATGGGTAACAGTGAATCCATGGATGGATAGAGGGATATGTGATTGATAGGTAATACATATAGGTGATAAATAAATATGAAGACAGACAGAGGAAGGAGAGAGCGCGTGCGAGAGAAATCCGAACAGAATTGAAAGCGTTCCCCCACCGTTGGAGACAAGCCCTTCTCGTCGCTCAGCAGAGAGAGATGGGGAGGGAAGGAATCAGGAACCTCAGGTGTGGCCAAGCGCCCTGATCAAGCCGCTCCTGAAGGCAGAGAGTAATGACGTTTTGCGTTCCAGAAGCCGACAGGTTTGCTTTAACCGATGGAGGCTGGGCTTACCTCTGAGGCGCACCCCGAGAAATCCCAATTGACATACACCCCGCTATTCTTTCTTTTCCAGACTTTTCCTCAGCCCATCTGCTCAGAAATGGGCTCCTGACCCCTGTCACCACTGTGTCTCAAAGAGAAAACTTGTACCGATGCATGAAAGAAGAAACCACGAATAATTTCACTCTCGGAATGCTGCGTTCCCAAAAAAACCAACTACGGAGCCGGGGAGAAAGAAATGTCAGACCATACTTATACGTCATTTTGATTCAATTCATCAGCAAGGAAGAGGCCCGGGCCAAAGGTACGCTGACCCCACGGGGCCCGACGTGGAGAGGAAAACGTGGACGTTACTGAAATCCGAAACAACGGGAATTCTGCAAAGTTTCTCTCATGGTTTGACGGATTGACTCTGAAAGGGTGAACGGGAAAGGCAGAGACTGAAACATCCCCGCTTGGGGAATCGACCCGAATTTTCCACCCTTTGTGCTTTTGCGGGGTGTGTGTGTGTGTGTGTGTGTGTGTGTGTGTGAGAGAGAAAAATGCTGGAATTCTTCCAGAGCCCGAGAAACACGAGGGTGAGGAATTCAGGGGAAGGTTCCTGCAGGCTGATGAAGAAAACCTTACAGCAAGAGGTCTCGTGGACAAAAGCCGGCCAGGGGGTGTCAGCAACGCCACTCGGTGCGGGACAGGGAACAGAACACAGCCTCGCCTGGGCCGCACCGGGGACGGAGCAGGGGCCTCCGGGGTCCCGTGGGGGAGCGCAGGGACGGGAAGACACCGTTAGGTGGACGCTCTGCCCCATGCACCCTGCAGGAACATAGCAGGTGCTCGGAGCCCGTGATCTGAGGATGCTGCAGGGCGTGGGGTGGCTGGACATCCGGGGGAATCTTTCGTTCTCTGCAGGGGTGGGGTGCGGTGGCCTGCCCCCCCCCCGCGGGGGCTCTCTCTGTCCCTTTTCTCTGAGGCATGTCCCTGGTGCAGAGAAAGCTGTGGGCAGGGCGGTCCTGCTGCACCCCCCCACCCACCCACTGCATCTGGGTCTTCCACCCCCTCAGTGGCCGGCGTTCCCCCCACGTCCCAGGACACACGGACTCAGCACCTGATGGAACCGCCGGCCAGCCTGCCTTCCGTCTCGGCGCCCCCCAGGACCCGTGCCGGATCCTGTCGGGAGCCAGCCGCCGCGCGGCCAGCCAGGAGCCTCCCCCTAAGTCGGCCCTGGCTGACGCGTGAGGGCTCATTATCCACCTGCCATTTAATTGTTATTTCGCCCACAGAAACGCCCCGAAGTGGCTCTGAGAGCCTGCCACACCATTGTCCTTTGCAGCTCCCAGAGGGAAGTAATCTCTGAGAAGGCCCTGCCCCCACCATCTTCCCCGGGTCTGGCGGGGCTGAGGCTGTGGGTTGACATGAAGTTCCTCCGTGGAGGGCGGACGCTGCTGGTGCGAGTGAGTGTGTGTGTGTGTGTGGGGAAGGGTGGGGGGTGGCACACGGCCCCTCTGGCTGCCGGAGACAAGGGTGAGCGTTGTCTCCTAAACCCCGGCCTTAAAACCCTGTGACACGTTGACACTCTGCCCGCTAAGCGGAGCTGACGGGCGCGCGTCAGCCGCGAGACAGCGTGATGCAGAGTGGCAGGGATCATCCGGGCTGAGAGATGCACCGTGACGCCTTCCAGCGCGGGGCCGGCAATGGGGCCTCCGTTGCGGCCCGTGTTTGACGAGGCCACGGCGGAACTCCCCGAGAGCATCGCTGTTCCCCTCCTTGACACCGCCGTCATCTTGGAAATCGGTGGCAAATTGTTTAAACTCCCCCGAAGTGAGGCGGTGTGAAGGGCTCCTTATTATCCTGCGTGCGCGGATGGGACTTCGGAGCTCCCCACGGGGCCGCGTGGCAGCCTGCGCGGGCTCCAGGACGCGGGCAGCGGGACGCAGGGAGATGGCTGTGGTCTCGGGGTGCCCACCGTCCCCCTTTCTGTCTGTTCCTCCCCCAAGAATCTGGTGGCTTTAATGAGGCTCTGGGCGTGCCATGCGCGGCGTGGACAGGCCAGGTCGAGCCTCGCTGCTGAGCCTCTGTTGGATCGAAGGTTGCCCTCGGCCGAGACTGAAATCGCTCCTGACAGGCCGGAGCTGGATCCCCCGCCGCGCAGGCCACAGCCACCCTCCTCCCCCACCTCCCCCTGTCCTTTAAATTCTCCAAAACGGGCTGTTTCATACCTGCGTGCTCCAGGTCCCGGGGGAGGCTGTGCGGGGGTCCCCGGCAGGGGAGGCTGCCGCGATGACAGCCCAGGGGGACTGGCCGGGAGCCCGCCCAGTCCCCCTGACCGCAGGTGACCTCGCCAAGCATGCAGCAAGGAATTAACGGAAGGATTTGAGGGGTTTACGTCCAGGCCTGCCGTCCTGTTTCGGGGCAGGCAGTCAATAAATACAGAGGTGCCGGTAACACGCGCTCTCCCTCCTCGGAGCTGCTGACAAACACGGGGTGTGGGACCCCGCAGCCACGGGGCGGAGGGCTCTCTCTGGGAAGAGGCCTGCGTGGGGCGCCTGGGGCGGGGGCGGGACCCCTGCCCGAGGGGCCCCCAAGCAGGAAGCCTCAACTTGGGAGGAGACACAGAAAAGGAGCCGGCAGCAGCCTGAAACAGCCGATATGCCCAGAAACGAACGGAGCCAGCCCACAGGGGCTGGGAGCGCCCGGCCCCCACGAGAGGCCAGACCCCCCCCACCTTGTCCACAGGCCTGTTGCAAGCGGAAGACCCTTTGCGGCCCCCCCCCCGAGGGAGAAAAGCCCACGCTGACCGGCAGGGCTCACCGTCCTTGCTGAATCTCCTGCATTTGTTTGTTCTTTGGGGGTGGGGGGGGTGTCTCCCCTACAACGTGGTTTCCGTAACTGGAAGGTTCCTGTGCCCAGTCTGTCCCTCTCCCGACCTCGAGTGCTCGTGTGACCCGGCGTCCCCCGCGGCGATGGTTCGGGGTGCCCGCACTTGCTGGCTGGCACCCCAGCCCCCAGCCCCTCACCGGGGAGGAAACACCTGTCTGGCCGGCCCACGGGGGCAGGCGGGGGCGGCTGCCTGGTCCCTGCAGCCCCGGCTCTGAGGTCACGTCCACCAGCAGCTGTTTTCCCTCAGCACCGCCTGCTTGTCTGAACAAGGCCCAGGACTCTGGGGGCCCGCGGGGGCAGAGGTCAAACGCAGCAGCGTGGGGGCCCCCCGGGGGCCCGGGGCTCACCAGGTGTTTAATATTATCGGGCTCATTTGCCGAAACCCTGATGGGGCGTCCTCCGGGGTCCCGGGTCCAGTTAACCAGAGTGCCTTTCAAAGCCCGCCCGTCGGAGGGTCTGGCCAGTGGACGGTGGGGGCAAGGTAATGCGAGGAGGCAGGTGGGCCCCGGGCCACAGGGAAACACATGTTTTGTGGCCTGGCCCCGCTTGCGGTAATTTTGGGGTCTCATTTCCATTTGTAAGAAAGATAACTACTTACATATGGAAGCAATAAATAAGAGAAGTCATTAAAATTTCTCTAATTTAGAGGGGGGGGGAAGTCTTAATGAAGTAATGTCTTTGGCAGTCCAGGCTCAGCGCAAGCTATTAAAGGGATTGTTATGTTGCTAGCCTTGGTTTTTTTTTTTTTTTTAATCGGATGAATTTATGAATTGTTGCTGGCTGGGTCGCAGACTTGGGGAATTGGCCCTGTGTGAGCTCCGCAGCCGGAGGGGCGCGGGGCCCCTTACCAACCACCGAGGGCGAGCGCAGGAACGCACGCGGCCGTCCCCACGGTCCGAGATGGAGACTCGCGCGTTCCTCGTTTTAAGTTTGGGGTTTTTGTTGTTGTTGTTGTGTTGTTGCTGTGGTTTGCATTATGTATTCTCGTCGTGGAAACGGCAGGAGGCACCGTCCACCTCTGCGGCTGCGCGTAACGTTTGCGTGCGGGAGTCCTGCGGGGCGCACTGCGCGCAAAGCTGGGGGGTGACGACGGGATGCGCCCAGCGGTCCTCTCGTCGCTGCGTCGTGCTGCGCAGGCATGTTTGTTGGGCAGTCGCTGCTCCTGCGGGGCTTTGCAGGGTGCTGGGGCCGACCGGCTTCGGGGTGGGGGGTGGGGGTGTTCTGCCGAGCCTCTCAGGCTTTGGGGACAAGAAGGAAGCGCTCGAGCTGGCACTGCGGGTGTTGGCGCCTGTCGTGAGCACCCCCCAAACTCCGACGTCTGAGCGCGTTCCTGCGCCACGCGTGCCGGGAAAGGCCAGCAGGTCTGCGGGGGTCTCCCAGTGAGTGCGGGGCGCCCCACGGATGGGGTCACCTGGGAAGCCCAGCCGAGAGCGAGCTACGTGCCAGGGCTGATTCCTCCGTGAAGCTGCCCGCTCCCATCGAGACCCCGCGCAGGACACACACCCGTCACAGCTCTTCACTCACAGGGCCCCCTAAAACCAGCGCATCACCGGTTGAAGTCCTGAGCCCTAGAACCTCAGAATGGGGCTGCATTCGGTAGGGTCCATTCTGAACCCTCTGCCCCACACAGGTTGGGACCGGGAGGCTGTGGAGCAAATGTGCAGGAAGATGCTGGCCTGGGCCCGGGTCCCGGCCCCTCTCCGTACCCTTCTTGCCGGGCAGGCGACCGGAGACAGCTCTGAGCACCCCTTACCACCCTTCTTTGCCAACCGTTAGAGCATCGGCAATAGGTGGGCCACCTTGCAGCGGGCTCACCCCGGTGGACCGTCACGTGACACGTGGATCAAGCCCGGCACCCACGGGGCCAGTGGCCACGTGGGTCCCCAATTTTTTCTCAGACTAAGTCTGTGCCCGCACATCCGACCGTTTGCCCAGACAAACGACGAGCTCACTGGAGAATGGACAGTCCATCCTCTGTGCCTCCGGCAGTTCCATGGACGCCGGGAGGTCCTGCACACCTGCACACAGGTAGGAAATTCCGCGATAGCCGCCTGTGTCCAAAATCGAGGGGACAGAGGGTCTGGGAGAGCGAACAAACTCCTCGGAAGGTTCTGGAGAGACCTAAGACGTGGCGATGGAACTCCACAGCAGGCACGGTGCCCCTTAAAGCTGAGAAAGGGGTGTTGAGCCGACAGGTGCCAGGTGCCCGGTCTGGGTGGGCTAAGCTGGGCACCCCATCGCGGGTCTGGTGGGGCCCGTGCCAGCTCTTAGGATTTGCCTCTTGGTCCTACTAAGGATGACTGGGGCCTTTCTCTCTCTCTCTCTCTCTTTCTGGAAAAATGGCTTCATGTCTATGCCCAAAGTTGTCAAGTCAGGGTCTCAGGATCTATGCACCTCCCCCCCGCATCCCTTGGAACCTTGCTGGTCATAACCAAGGTGTGGAAACAAACCCATGTCAACAGGCGAATGGAGAAGCCAAGAAGGCAGGGCACGGCAGCCCGTGGTGGAATAGTATACAGCCCTGAACAAGGTGGAGGTCCCGCTGAATGTGTCAGAACGGACCTGCAGGACACTGTTCCGAGCGACATCATCCAGTCCCAGGAAAACCCACACTTCGCGATACCATGACTGTGACGTTGGTGAGGGCGTCCAACGCAGGGAAGCACACGGGAGTTCCGGCGGTGGTGCCTGTGGGGTCATCACCGGGGAAAACCAGTGGTGAAGTGGGGTGATGGGGGCGCCGTGCTACTCCGCCGTGGTGGTGTCAACTCTTGCCCTCACGGGGAAGATGCAGGCGCCCCGGCTCTTGTTTCTCGGGGAGCAGATGTCTCTGTGAGGCCTCGCCCGAGGCGGACCCCAGCTCTGTCATGGACGTGAGGAAGCTAGACACTTCGAGCCCTGTGTTCTCTGCTCCGAGGAGAGCCTGGTGCTTTTTTTTGACTTGAAATCCTTTCTGATGGTTCCATTCCAGTTGACATTCGATATCATCTGAGTTTCGGCTGTGCTGCCTAGTGGTTAGACATTTGTGTAGCTCGCAGAGTGACCCCCCCCGGGGTTTCCAGCCCCCACCTGGCCCCGTACACAGGCATTCCAATAGCATATTGACGATGTTCCCTGTGCTGGACTTTACATCCTGTGGCTACTGCGGGTTTGTTCATGTTCATGTATGATATTGCACATAGAAGCAAGATCCTACGGTGCCTTTCTCTGTCGGACTTGCTTTGCTGAGTCCAGCACCCTCTGGGTCCATCCCCGGGGTGGCCAAAGGAGAGACTTGACTCTTTCTCCCCGCTGAGTCCTATTCTGCCGCGTTCGTCCACATCAGCCCAGAACACTCCGTGGGAGAGACACACGCCCCTGTGTTCGCAGTGGCCCTATTTACAGCCGCCAGGCGCGGGCAGCCGCCCCAGCGGATGAAGGAGGCGGGCGGGTGTTGCTGTGGTTCGGGGTGGAAGTGGCAGGCTCCGGAGAGAAGCTGCTGGCTTCGGACATCCGTCCCCGGCTGCAGGCCCCTCCCTCTCCGTCTCCGTGGCCGATGACACTCCTTCCCTCGCTGGGTCCCCCGGACGTCACACAACATGGGCCCCACGTGTCCCAAACACGTTGTTGCGTGTTGCGTGGTCACAGGGCTCTCTTTTCTTCCTTCCTTCCTTTCTTTCATGTATTTATTGATTTGAGAGAGAGAGAAACATCGATTGGGTGGTTCACATGCATGCCCCGACCAGGGACCCCACCTGTAACCCCTTGGTGTACAGGATGACACTCCAACCAGCCGAGCCGCCTTGGCCAGGCCCGGGGACACCGTTTTCCTGCCCCGTCAATCGAGGGACAAGGCTTAGCCAAGCGTGGGGCAGTCAGCTGAGCCTTCTCCTGCATCTGGGCGCTTCCTGGGGACCCAAAAGGGGTGTTTCCATGTGAGACAGGCTGGGGACTCTGTGCCTCCTCCGTGCACCCCCTCCCCATCCCAGGCCAGGCACAGCGGGTGGAAAGGGAGTGTCCCTCCCTCCTTTCCTCCCTCCCTCCCAGGCGGGCGGTGGGGGGGGGGGCGCTGCAGGGAAGGGGGAGGCACTTCACGGGGGCGCAGGGCTGGAAGGTCCACCGCAGACTGATTTTATATCCTGACCACAGTGGGTGTCGGTGGAAATACCTGGGTGGGTTTGTGTGAATTAAAACATTTTATGGAGCCCCGGGCTCCTGTAACCTCTTAGGCGTCTTATTAAAGTCCCGTTAGTAGGAACCTGGGGCCAGTAAACTCGCTGGGCCCCAGCACCAATTAAAATAATAAAAAACAAGGAGTTGCCACAAGGCGAAGTGTGTTTGGCAAAGGCTCCTGGTGGGGGGGAGGGTGTGGGCGGGGACGAGGGAGGCGGGGGAGGGGGGGAGGGCTTACGGGCTTCGCCAGCCCGGACAAAGGCGTGTCTGTGCACGGGGGCCGAAGGAGCCTGAGGTCCGTGAGTGCGTGTGGGTGAAACCGGGCGCTATCTGTCGGCTTTGGGAGCCAGAAAAGGAAGCCGTGGAGCAAGCGTATGGGTTTCAGGTGGAGCAGACAGCCCCCGCCCCTCCTAGGCCATGGGGCTGGGGTCGGTGGGGACAGGGCCATGAGCCCCTGGGGGAGGAGTCAAAGCTTCTGGTTCTGGTCCATTCTGCACCCAGTACGAGGGGTGTGTGGTCAGGGGAGGGGGTGGGCCTGAGTCCTGCAGGGACCCGTGTGGCTCTGCGCCCGGCGGGTGCTGATGGACAGGTGTGTGCACCTGTGGGCTTGAAGGATGAAGACAGGCCTCAACCCACCGGCCCCTCTGCTCATCCTCGCCTCCCCACTTCCGTCCCCACCTCCCTCCGGTCTCTCGTCTGCCCCCACCCCCTGCTTTCCTTCCAGGGCCCCCCCAGGTCCCACTGCCCACAGGCTCTGAGACCCAAACTTTTCTTCCCCGAACGTCCTGCCTTGAGGTCCCTTTGCACCATCATTTTGGGAGGCAGAGACGGCCACAGAGTTCTCAGGGACAGAAGGGACGTTTGTAGTGGGCGCACCCCTAAAAGACATACTAGGAGATCCATGATACACACAGTGGGACATCCCGAGCAGACATAGTAAGACGCCCATAGAGGGCACCTGGCCTGCAGGCGGTCTGAGGTCCCCACGTTTGGGAGAAAGGGCAGACCCTCGGGGGACATGTGGCCGGCCCCTCAGGGTTCTGCGCCCGGGCTGTGGGCTCACCCACCTTCCAGGGCCCTGTGAGGTCACCGTGTGTTTCTTAGCTGCTCCGGGGGAGGCGGTGGGGGGCCTGGGCTGGCCCAGCGTTGGGGAGCCTGCTAAGTGGAACTGCCAGGCTCTCCAGGTGGGACCGAGGCACCGTCCTGGGGGACCGCGGCTGGGGGCAGGCCGGCCTGTCTGCGCCGAGGCAGGCCACATCTTAAAACTATTTTCTGCGCCTGCTGTCTGCCACGCTCTCTTCCGAGAGACTCCGACATGTTCTAATTCATGAATATTTTGCCGAAATATTAATCCATGTGTTTCCGATTCAGCAGCTGTTCACTCAGGGGGTTGCTCTCGGGGTTTTTTTTTTTCCTCCCTTAAAGGTTGACACTCATGTTTGGAGATTAGAGGAACAAGTGAGTTCTGACAACTTGTAGGCAGGGGCTTTGGGGCCGAGAGCGGAGGCGTCCAGATGTCGGAAGTGAGTTCTGACAACTTGTAGGCAGGGGCTTTGGGGCCGAGAGCGGAGGCGTCCAGATGTCGGACGCGGCGAGCGCACGGCGTGCTTGTCGGCGCGCTGGTGGACAGAAAGGGCCGGCCCGGTCCTCGAGCTGGGCCAGCCCCCCCACGTCAAAGAGACACCATCCTCCCATGTCCCCCCCCCAAAGGTCCTGAGCATCCGGGGGGCCGCAGCCAAGATGCAGTGGTCAAGAAAACATCGGGAATCTTTGCGCCTTGGCCAAGGGATCACCGATGGGAGTTGTCACCGAAAAGCGAGTTTTAGCCTCAAGTGGGACATCGAGCCAATTTCTTGTGGGTGACAAGAGAATCTGACCCTGGGTTATGACAGGGGGTCGTCAACTCCAGTCATCACAGGCTTATGGATTTTTAGAGAGATTTAGAGAAGGAAAGAAACAGCGATGTTGGAGAGAAGCATTGGTTGGTTGCCTATTGCACCCATCGATGTTTGGTCCCGACCAGTGTTTGGTCACGCCACGACCGGGGATCGAACCCGCGACCCAGGCGTGTGCCCCCTGATCCGGAATCCGGCCTGCAGCCTTTCTGTGCCTGGGACGATGCTCCAACCAGGTGAGCCCCCAGGCCGACACGAGACAGGCAACTTTAAATAAGAAACACGTGTGTTACCCTGGTCAGCGTGAGCCGTGGGGAGGATGTGCGTGCCTCGTATCCATCTGCATCCCCCCCAGTGCACCAAGAAGTCGGAATCAACAAAAAGTGTCCGTCTCCCTTTACCAAAGTACCCCTGGTGCACACTCCCTTATCTGATTTCCACCCATTACCCAAGAGACCGGAGGGGGTAGGAGGGAGGGAGGGAGAGAGAGAAAGGACACCCCAGACGAGAACAGCCCCAAACCCTAGGGTACTGATAGCTTATCACACAAGAAGAAAGCTCGTGCCTCAGAGATGGCAATCCCACCCACCCACGCCTCATACACGACAAACTCCCCACTCTTCTCTACTGCCCGCCTGGCTGCCCAACTACACAGCATTTTCAGGGACATGTCAGTGACCCTTGGCCGGGGTGCACCACGTTGTCAGCCTCGTGGGGATTGTCTAGTTGTGCAGTGAGGGGTGACTTGGCCGAGGGCTTGTTCACGGACAGGTGGAGAGGCGGGTGAAGACCGGTGCGCTCAGGACGCGTGACGGTAAGGCTCTCGCCGGCGTTGCGTCCGTGGGCCCGGAGCCCTCGGCCTGCTGCAGAGCGCGTCTCACGACTGACCGGAGCCGAATTCGACCAAACTGAGGTGGAGAGAGACCCCGCTGAATCCAGTGGTGGGGTGTGCTTCGCAAGAAGGAAGCAGAAACAGCAGAGAAGGGAAGAAGAACCAGAACCAACCAACAAAACAGAATCAGACCCACAGGCACGGAGAACGGCCTGAGGGTCCCCAGAAGGGTGGGAGTGGGGCTGGGCGCGAAAGGCGAAGGGACGCGGAAACATAGATCAGCAGGGACTGAGGCGCCTGTTACAAACCGGTCACCACCCAGGCAGCATCTGGAGCCCAGGGGGTCTGTTTCTGGAAGGGTGTGAATTTTGTCTGCGGAGCCTCCCGCAGCTCACCAGCGTCTTCGTGACTCTCTCTCCCAGTGGCCAAAGAGAGAGACCCGGGAGGTGTTTGTAGAAAATGAGCTAACCCATGGTGGGGCGGGGGGGGGATATGAGGTTATCAATGAGCCTTCCCCCCCCCCCATGCCGTCACGAAAAGAAAAGAGCTTGTATGATCAAGGTCTTCGTCATCTTCGCCGAGAGGGTTTCCGGTACAACGAGGACTCGCATCTTACTCAGACCCTGAGCGGAGGTGTGGGCAGCCCCTCCGGAGTCCCAGCTGCCCCCCACCCCTCCCACCACCGACACCCCGTCACTGCCTGAAAGCACCAGCCTGCCAGCCCAGGACATAAATACTCGAGAGGAAAGAAATATGCCTCGTTTGCAGCCACGGAGTCCTGGGGCTGTTTGTTACACGGCAAGCGCTGCCTATCACACACACACACACACACACACACACACACACACACACACATCTTCCTCCCTTGAGACGAATGTCTGGATTTCGCTGTTCATAATGGAAGGGACAAATCGGACGGAGCCAGAGCCTTGCTGTGAAATACACGCAGCACTGTGGGCACACCAGGTCGGCCTCTGGAAATAGGCTCTTGAGAAACTATATTTTGGCTCATCCAGGTGATTGTTGCTTCCCCTCGACCCTGAAACAGCATCTCCGTGAGGGAAGCAGGCCGTGACGGACGCGTCCTCTCCCTCCGCGATTTCATATTTGCATTCCTCTGGGGCAATGACTTTCTCTCCAGAGGGAGGAAGCGTGTGCCGATATGCAAATACAAAAAATATTCAATTAGGGGACGTAGATAAACAAGAGCCGAGCCGTCCTCTGAAACGGTTTTTAAAAGTCTATCATTGATTAAAGACGGTATTTACTGGCATTTTATACATCCCCCCAGTGGGCCATAAATTAATAATTTGCCATATTTATTGGTGGGCTGCCTATGTAATCCCGTCAATTATTAATGAATGCATTTATTGTGTATAAATAATAAAATCTCCATCTCATCACACAAGCGATGCTTCATGTGAACGTACAGAGAAGAGCCCATGAATAATAAAATAAAGGTGAAACAAGCCACGTTCTCAGAGCCGCCAAGCATCTGGTTGTGTTCGAGGACTTGACGGCGGTACCTGAAAAGGCGAGGAATGACTTTCGCGAAACTGGAAGTGCCGGTCACAATCGCCTTACGCTTCGGACGGGTCGAAGGCTGCTTGCATGTAGACCACAGGCTGCCAGTGTGCAATTCCACGGGTGTGTTTGCCGGGCAAATGCGCCGAGAGCAACAAGCATTTCTGGACCCTCCAGCCCGTGCCGGACCCTGGAGGAGGAGGGACCGGCGGGTGCCGCCCACTCAAGGCTCCAGGAAGTGCTGTACAACCAGAGCCACATCCACGGAGCCACGACCGAGCTGTAATGGAGGTGCTCCATCACCCACCTACCCGTCCATCCACTTACCCATCCATCATCCACGCGTTCATCGATCCATTAGCTATCTATCTATCTATCTATCTTCCCATCCGTTGATGGACAGCCAACCTGACTTCATCCTCGGAGGGTCCCTGGGGAATGCCTGGAGACATTTCTGGTGGTTGCCGTTGGCCCCCAGGAGTTCCTGGCGTCCGGTGGGTGGGGCCCACAGCAGGCTTCGCCTCACCCTGGAGAACACAGGACGCCCAGGGCAGAGTCACGCACCCGAGAGGTCAGCGGTACTGAGGCTGAGAGACCGAGACACAGACAAATCATTCCGGTCCTGGGTCTACGTCGGGCAACGCCCCCAAAGGCTTCTTTCCTACGCTTGATTTTCTGGGGGTCACGCTTTCCCTAAATAGGACACACAGCTTGAAAACAAGCCCAATATCCTCGGCGTGGCAGAAGACCCGTGGCCTGTTTTTAGGGGAAACGTTCACCAATGAGCAAGCCACGTTGGTGATGTGTTTGGGGCTCATGGGAGCCGGCAGGCAGGATCCTGGGGTGGGGGGGGGGCTCCGGCAAGTCACCGAGGCTCTCCTCCGGGGCCAGCGTCATTGTGACAGAGACAAAGAGCCTGCAGAGACCCTGCCGGGACCAGCTGGGCAGGGGGCCGGGCCTTTGTGCAGCGGCCTTTCGTATTCAAATCCGCCGCCTCCTCCCGGGCCTCAGCAAACACGCTGCTCCTGGGACCTGTGACTGGAATAGCCACCTCCAGGGGGCTGGGCACAGCGCTCAGACTGCCCCCGCCCCCAGTGACCCTGGCAGACCCAGGCTGCCCCGGAGGCAGAATCTGCTGGCCAAGGAGACGGCCCAAGAACGTCTTCTCAGGGGCCATTATCTGAGCCCCACGGACGATGGCTGGGAAGGAAGCAAACTCTATGCGGATTGGAAAATGACTGTTTTGTAGCGTATTGTATATGCTGCAATCCAGGGAGGAGATGGAGGAAGGTCCCTGAAATCCGTCGGGGGCCGATGAGGGAGGCGGGGGAACCTCTGGGATTGGAGAAGAAGTAAGAGGCAGGCACACACGCTCATTTCCACGGGCAGGCACCCGCGAGTTAACGGCCACCGTTTCCAGCCCTCCGGGGTGGCGTGCCGGGAGAACGAGGGGACAGTGGGGGATTTAGGGTCTCCCCTGGTGGGCTGCCTGTGCTTTGAGGGCTGCAGAGAAAGGGGGTGTGGCATTGCAAAGGTGTGTCATCACAGCTGCTACAACACAGCAGACAGGTTCCACCCAGGTGTCCAGATAGACATTTGTCAGGGGAGATTGCAGCCCGGGACGTGACTACCCATCATGGGTCACTTGTAACGACGGAGGTTTCATTTCAGACCGTCCTCTGGGGTTCCTTTGGGTCTCTGGGTCTGCAAGGCCACCTCAAAGCCTGCCCCCCCCCGCCGCCCCGAGCCCCTCGGGTGGACGGTGAGGCCCCTTTTCCGTCCCCAGCGCTCACGAGACCTGGCAGGATTTCTCTCTGCACAGCCCACTTGTATAAATGGGGCTAATTTGCACAACTCTGTCTGAATGCTTTTCTGGACATCTTGGAGCACCCTTCTGGCAAAGATGCACCGCAGGGCCAGTAGCCGGGGACCCGAGCCCCCCTGGACACCCCCAGTTCATGCTCACGGGTGAAATCGCACCTCCGGGGAGGACGCCAAGAATGCAGGCAACAAACAGCCCAGGACGTGGCGGTTGGCTTAGCGGAAATGACGGAGTCCGCTGGGCGAATGTCTGACTCCAGGATAAATTAGGGGAAATCCAGGGGTTTTGATAGTCATTTGCTCTTAATGTTGTCTCTCCTTCTCTCCCCTCCCTTCGATCCCCAGCAGATGGCATTTAAGCGGGTCTTCAAAGGCTCCCAATTACCTCGGTGTATTTATTTCATCATCCGCAGCCGCGCCGGCGAAAGGGTATTTTACGGCAGATGGCGGGCCAGCAAATACACAGGGGCCCAGATTCCAGGGCGCAGCCTCTGGAATGCCTGCCTGGTCCCAGAAAAAACAATCAAACAAAACCCCAAATACGTTCAATGCAGTGCAAACGTCTGCTGAGTTTGTGATCTCGCTCGGTCAGGACAACGCACGCCAGCGTGGAGGGGTCTCAGACGTAGACCTGGTGGTTGTGCCAACAGCCGGGTGATTTTCAGAGTATTGGGATCCCCAGGCCGGGCAGGGGGACCAAGCACCCCGGTACCTAGTGCCTCCTTGGGGTGCACCTGCAAATAAAAGCTGACACATTGTCGGCCTTGTGGGAGCGAAGGGTGGGGCGGCGGGAAGCTGGGTTTTCGTGGACCCGGTGGACTCGGTGGGTGTTAGCTGAGGGTCTACTATGTTCTGGGCACAGAGGGGCCACGGTGAAGATAGAGGCTTGGGGTGTGGGTATGGGAATAGTTATCTCTTCATTCAGTTCCTTCTCTCTCCAGTTGGCCCCTAGAGGTGCCGGGGTGCAGGACACGCTCCCCCAAGGTATGGCATCTTGGCGTATCGGATGCTTTAAGCTGAAGGAGTGCCGAGAAAACGGGAGAAGGAGGTTTACTGTGACCTTCGCTCCCTGCCCCTTGTCCCCTGAAACAGGCTCACGGGACAGACCCCTGCCTGCACCCGGACACGAGGGGCATGGTTGTCCCCGAGAAGGGCCCAACTGGAGGTGTCCCCAGCTCACGGCACTTTGCCAGCTCTCCCGACGGTCCTCCCCTCTCCGTCAAAGCCAGCACGACGAGTACTCAGGCTCAGCGGTTCCTTCCAAGGGGGCCGAGGCACGGAACCCTCACCCTGAATAAATCTGCATGCTTCTCCTCCGCTCATCTGTGCTCGTCACTTTAATTTGCAGGCTCGGACCCACGCTGGGCTGCTCCGTGGGTTGGAGCGTCATCCCACCATGCCAGGGTTGTGGGTTCGATCCCCGGTTGGGCAACCGGTGAACGCTCTGGTAAGCGGAACAGCACGTCGCCGTCTCCCTCCCTCCCTCCCTGTGTTTGTTTCCTCCTCCCTCTCTCTACGATCGATCCACAAGAATTCTAGAAAACCTCAGACCCAGCCAGGGACCCGAAGAGGGTCCTGCCATGCTGTTTGTTGTCCCACAGTGGTCACCTGGAGACTGACGCGGGGAGTTTTTTCTCGCCGTGCCTCAGGGTCCCCATCTTGAAATCTGAACGCAGAGCAGGTGTGTGGCGTGGCCAAAGGCGGGCTGGCCCGTGCAGGGGGAGGTCGGAGGGTGCAGTGCCGCCGACCTCGAGAGGTTCACGGTGCTGAGGGCTTGTGGTGGGCGCGTGCTGGCTGGAGGTTCACACAGGGCAAGGACGTTACCCACGGGTAACCAGCCGCTCTTTGGAAGACACAATGCACAGAATGGGCATATGGTGGAGACACAGAACACACAACTATAATCTCATCACAAAAAAGATATAAAATGCCGAGGAAGAAACTCGATAGGGAATGTAGCAAAGTGAGACTGAAAAGAAAATCGGCAGGGTCGTACCGATGCCCCTACAACATCTTTAAATGGAGACGCGAGTGGCATTTCTGGATGCAAAAGTTTCGTAGGGCCAGTGTGCCAATATTCCCCAAATTAAATGGGAGCTTCACCTCTCCGGGAATATTTCTTTTCAAGTTTGCCCGTGATCCAGGGATCGCGGAACGTTCTGGTGGGACCAGGCTGGCGAAAAACGCCAAGCCGTTTCTGAAGAGCCGCGAAGAGAGAGAACATGCGTTCGCAGACCATAAAACCCTTCACCAAAGACGGGGGGAAAAAAATGAAAGCGCTCACAGGCCTGCAGATGAAAAGACAGGTTCCTGACAAGGAAGAAATGCACCAAGGATTTATGACGTGACGAACGCCGTTTTCCTAATTCATTCCATGAAACCCCCCCCAAAAAAACCCCTCCAGGCCCCCGATGGGTCACGAAATATACACTAAATAAAAGGGGGCCTGAAGAACACATGGGCAATCCATTAGGCTCCCCCCCCAAACATCATTAATACATGCAGGACTGTTTCAAATCAAAGATAACGTTTCCCCCATAAAAAAAATATATAAGCCAAAGGGCAGGAGACAAATGGCCAATAATGAGAAGAAAATGTTCAACTTCAGTCAACATTATGGAAATACTTTCTCTGAAACAACGAGATCCCATCTGAGTCTTGCAAATTGGTGTTCCCCCCGCTCCCCCTGGCCCCCCCCCAAAAAAAATGGGACCGCGGACCTGTGCTAGGTTGGCGGAAGGCAGTATCCAATTAAGACGAAGCCGACGATCTTTCAGGAAAGGGCTTGCTAGGGAAATGGGAATCCTTCAAGGAGACCATGCTCTTCTCTGTACAATCTTTGCATTCCCTCGCCTGCTGTAATCCTGACCCTGGCTGTTGAGAAGGTGCATTCAAGGCGGGGTTTTAGAAAGGACAGAAGGTACCTTTCAAGTGAGGCGTGGGTGTGGGGGCGGCGACGTGCGTGGCTGACCCCCATCAGGACGGGAGCGTTGAGTGAATCTGGCAACTGATTGGGAAGGAGCCAAGGGGACCAGGGAGCCCTGTTCCCTGGGAATGTGGGGGTCCCCATCCCAGGGAGAGGCTCCTGAGGGGAACTAGGATTGACTTCCGGGGACTATCCCAAGACGGACGGACATGCGGTCGCACCCCAAACCCTAATTCACTGGGCCGCCTACGTCCACAGAAAGGGCAGAGTCGTGAACGATGCATTCGTTCATTCCCACGTGCAGACAAAGCCGCAGCAGCCCCTGAAGAAGGTTGGGGTCCCAGGTGGGCACCCAATGCCGCCCAGGTCCCCAGGAGTGTGGGGGACACCCGGGCCTTGCCCCAGGGTGCCATCAAGCCCGCCAGAGATCGTGTTTGGGCTTCTGCTGGGGGCGGGAGGCTTTGTTTGCCCAGCTCCCGTGGGTTGGTGGAGAGAGGAAGACGTCCCCGATCCGCGGTACACGGTGAAGGCATCCTTTGCACGGTGCTCCGCACAAAACTGCAGAAACAGAGAAAGGCGTGGGTCCCGGGGAGACGCGAGGAAGCTGAGGGGAGCCTGGCCTGGAAGGCGGGACCCCCCCACCAGACTGGCTGCAAGGAAAGGGGTCAGAGAACCCCAAAAGGACGCTGCTCTTGGGAGAGTCCCGTTCCCGTGCGGGTGGGTATTTCAGAGGTGCGCGATGGACGTGAACCGTGAAGGGACGCTTCGTGGGCACTTGGAGAAGAGAGCTCAGTCAAAAATGGACGGCTGTGAAGGACACTTTACTGGACACCCTTCCTCACCGCCCAGCGCGTTGTGGGAAGAGCGGGTTGTGTTTGTGGAGACGTCACGGGGTGGGGGGGCCAGGGAGTCCGGGGTGTGAGGGTCACTACCAGATTCTGGACCTGTCTCGTGAAGCCTCAACTCAGTGTTTCATCTTTTTGTTTTCTAAATGTGTTTTCTTTTTGCTAGTGGCAGGCCGTGCCGTAGCAGGGGGTACAAGATGCGTTTAAACTGAAGAAACAACACACTCCCCAATTTCCGAACCCAGCTTTTGGAATTTTAAGGGTGACCTTGGTATGGAACGTAAATATAAAATTCGTATGTGCTTGGCTTCCTGCCTATGATTACCTATCAAAAGGTTCTGGGTTTCAATGAAATTCTTTATGACGCCAAAAAAAAAAAAAAAGGGCGTCACGGCGGAATCTGACCGGTGGCCCCCCACCTCACCCCCCGGCTGGGGAACACGCACGGGTCACGGGTCCTTATTCCCGTTCCCGAGACGAACCCCGACGTGTGCACTGCAGCCGCATTGGCTGTTTGCATCGTATCACGAGATGTTGGTTTTTTTATTGATATTCCCCCCTGGTGCGTTTGCTTTCTGGCGGAGCTGACGGAGAGGGACCCAGGACCAGGCGGGATGGAGCTGCCCCAGCTCAGCGGGCTGTGCTGTGGGGAGCCAGGGCGTGTGTTCCCGTCTCAAGGCCTACATCTCCCGTCACTGGACACGACTGGTGTGCGTTCTCCCGCCTGAGAAATAAACACGGCGCAGGACACCCGACCCTTTGATTTTCGCTTCCTTGTGCGGAGACCTTTGATCACCCAGGGTCCTTCTCCAAACCCGTCGGCTCCCATTCCAGTGTCCAGAGAAGCTGATTGCTTCTGCGTCCCGTGATTTCCTGTGGGTGGATGGGCCCGGCGTCTCGAATTTCTCCTCGCGTTCCCGAGAGGCGGGGTCGTGCGCCCCTGCTAACAAGTCGGACAGGCTGCACCGCCTGGCTCGGACGGGGCGGGTTCACCTCCGTCCGTGCAGAGCTCGGGAGTTGCCGGGAAACAAATGAGAGCCCTCACGTCTTTCAAAGGGTCGCCCATGGTCTGGCAAATCAATATAATTCTAATGGATGTTTCTGTCTGCTCGACAAATAAGCCCCGGGCATGTGTTCCCCATTTTTCCCCCTTCCTCTTCCCCTCTGCATGTAATTTCGGAACTTGGCTCCGTGGTCGAGGCAGAGCTAAATCAAACTAATTCTGGAGGACGACAAATTCCAGGTTAATCGGAATCGGTGCTTGTTAAGATAAAGACGGAGCCACATCTGGTCCGGATTTGCAGGGCGCGCTTCTCGGGGGCAGCGCGCCGGGCTAGCTGGGCTGTGGACGGCACCTGGGGTAGCGGGCGGCAGGCCGGAAAATCCAAGAAGGAGCCGCAGGGCTCATGGGAACCGTGGGCGGGTGCATCTCGGATTCTCCGCACCGTGCCGTGGTGAGCTGTGGCTGCCGATTTTTGTGTGTGTGTGTGTCGCCTGGAGGAACAGCCAAGTCTTTGCCAGGGGGAAAACACTCTTCCTCTGGGGTCCAGAGAGCCCCCAGGAGGCTCGCTCCCACCCTCAGAGCCAAGAGGCAACCTGGACGCCCCGTAACGTGGTAGTGGAACGCAGGTACGTCCATCTTGCCCATGGGCTGCCCCTGGTGATGTCCCGTGTTCTGCCAGGTCTGCAGAACAGAATCCACATTGAAGAGCAAAGACTATGACTCAACTTCAAAAGGGGTAATAGGACTCCCTCTGCGCCCCCCCCCAAAAAAAGATGGAAAATCCCTTTAGAGCCCTTTAATCCCCACACACACGCTCTGGCTTCTGGAGGCTTTATTTTCCAAGACGTTGTGTGCCCAGAATGCATGTGATGTCATTTTAGGAAACTCCATTACCCCTCAGAGAGCCTTCCTCCACGTCTCCCATGTCACTCTTAAAGTTTAATTTGGGCCCTGGCCACGTGGCTCCGTTGGTTGGAGAGCTGTCCCGGACATCAGGGGATGGCAGGTTCAATCCCCGGTGGGGACGCATACGAAAGACAACCGATTGATGTTTCTCTCTCACACCCAAATCAATGAAAACCTGTGCTGGGGTGCGGACTTTTCAAACACGGAACCCTGGTACACCTGTTCCTTCGACGAGAAGTGCCCCCCACGCCCGTGGTCTCCGCCGGAGGACTGAGGGGGGACAGTGCTGGAGTTCGAACGATACCCACCCTCCGTGCTTTCCCAGTCTCCAATCTCAAGTCGGAGATCCCTCAGCCTTAACGACCCACCGAGCTCATTAACAGAGCAAGGGGCTGTTGTAACTCACTTGTCAGGTGTCCATGAAAATCTTTATTGTCCTGCCCCATTCATGGGAAACGTGGTCTTTGTCACTCACCGTTCCTGAGACGACACGATGGATGGCCTCATCTGCCGTTAGCGGGTTCGCCAGGCATTGCCCAGGCCCGTGTGTCCGTTGGAGTCTGTCCATCCCTCTAGCCATCGAGATATCGGATTAAGATCGACGGCTCGACGTCGGATGAACTCACGGGAGTCCTCACCGTCTCTGGAGGGACCGGTGTGTGGATACCGGCCACACCAGTAGGCATGGCTTTCTGAACTTCAGTCCAGGTGGACACACCGCAGGGTGACTTTTCTGGCCGGTAGAGTTCTAAACACCATCGTCACTCGCGGGGCTGGGGTACGGGGAGGCAAGCCAGGCATTCCCTACAGCACAACATTGGGGGGGCGCTCCGCAGTGATTTCCCACAGCCCAGTGAAGGCCCGCCGATAAAGACGGGGAGCCCTGTGTCGTCACCTCACAGGTAACGACAGGTGCCACCGTGCGCCCTGTTGCAGCCTGAGAACAAGAGGAAAAGTTCTGATTTTGTCTTTTTTAAAAGAGGAAAAAAAAATCACAGGGATATAAAGTCCAGCCAAGGGGGCAGAGTCAATGATATGGTAATGGCCCAGTGTGGGGCCAGGTGGGCGCTGGAAATACCAGGGGGAAACACTGTGTAAGTTATATGAATGTGTAACCACCACCCTGCACCCCCGCACCTCCTATAATATTCTCCCCACCAGAACTAGGCCGTTTAAAAGATGAAAAAACATATAAGGAGAAGGCAAGTTCACCCTGTCACACCCCAAGAGCCAAACGGACATGTGAACAGAGGGTGTGTGCCCTCCACAGTCTCAGCAGAATGGTCCTTGTTTTCGAAACACGTTCTCTGGCTTTCTTTTCTTTTTAGTGCTCAAAAAATATTTTAATATCATTCCAATGGGGGGAAAAGAGCGGGTCGTAAAACTGCAATATTTTTTTTTATTGTGGTACGAACACTTAGCGTAAGCTCTACCCTCTGAACTCAATTTAAGGTGTACAGTAGAGTGTTATTAACTCCAGGCAGTGTGGGGCCGCAGAGCCGCAGAGGTGGTTCCTCTTGCGTAATTGAAACGCGATGCCCCTTAATTAGCGATGTTCCGTGTCCCCGCCCCCAGCCCCCGGGGAGCCGGTCATTTCAGGTTCCCCATGGGGGTGGGGCCACACGCGGTTTGTCATTTTGTGACTCACTCTCTGTCCCCTCCTGTCTTCCAGGTTGTCCCATGGGATACCTGCCCTTTCTTCTCAAGCCTGAGTCAGATGTCATCGTGTGAGGGAGTCGTACCTGGTGGAAATGAGGTAGTGCTTTCCCCCCCAGGCCTTTCAGGAACAACATCTGCGCGTCTGACTCCCCCTTGGTACTGTCTCAGTGGGCTGGGCACATCCCTAAGGGTCCAGAGTGAAGCTGGAGGCTGCCGCAGTGGCGTCTGGAGGTGTCCCCGGGGACACGTCTGTCTGTTGGTCCACGTGAGCGTAGTGGGGTATACCAGCTACCCCAGCTCCCCTGCCTGCATCCCATGCCTTCCCTCTTTTCCCTTGAAGACACGGAAGCAGAAATGATGAAGGGTGTGGGTCGGAATACCCCCCGAGACTCCATGAGTCTTTGCTTACCTCCTAAGTCGACCATGGTTTTACCCCTCAGCTCTTCTGAGAGTTTTATATGGTTTTGCGTGCTCACAACCGTTAGGGCGGAGCTGGCCGTGCGCTTCGATGCAGGGAAGGGGGCCAAGGAGACGCGGGGCCCCTCCCAGTGCCTTTCTCTCCCGTGGCAGAGTGTGGACGGCACAGGGTCCACGAGGACACCCCTGGACAGGTCAATGCGTCCAATGACGGTGTCCTGAGAAGAGACAGAACAGGAGACATAGACATGGAGGAGAAGCCACATGGAGATGGAGACAGAGACGGCAGAAAGAGAGGGACAGAAACTTTGACGTGTGAGAGAAACACCCGTCGGTGGCCTCTCTCACCCGGAGGAGGGATGGGACCACAACCCAGGCCTGTGCCCCGACCGGGAATCGAACCCGCGACCCTTCCTTCTATGGGAAACCACTCCAACCACCTGGCCACCCAGCCAGGGCCTAATGATGCGTTTCCGTGAGACAGGGACGGTTGTGATGGGCAGAGACGGCTTTCCTGCGCAAGGAAAGCACCTGTGCGGCTTTGCAGGGTGGGGAAGGGAAGGTTGCCGGCCGCCCTGGCTGACCCGCCATCCCTCTGGGCGCCTCCTCGCTGGGCCCGCGGTTCCCTCGGAACTCCTGTCGTCAACCTCCACACGTGTGCTGGGGAGCTTCACCGGCACCCCCTTGGACGCACCCCACCTGGGACCTGCCCCTGCCTCGTAGCTTCCCCCCCCCCCCGANAGTCAGATGTCATCGTGTGAGGGAGTCGTACCTGGTGGAAATGAGGTAGTGCTTTCCCCCCCAGGCCTTTCAGGAACAACATCTGCGCGTCTGACTCCCCCTTGGTACTGTCTCAGTGGGCTGGGCACATCCCTAAGGGTCCAGAGCGAAGCTGGAGGCTGCCGCAGTGGCGTCTGGAGGTGTCCCCGGGGACACGTCTGTCTGTTGGTCCACAGGAGCTTAGTGGGGTATACCAGCTACCCCAGCTCCCCTGCCTGCATCCCATGCCTTCCCTCTTTTCCCTTGAAGACACGGAAGCAGAAATGATGAAGGGTGTGGGTCGGAATACCCCCCGAGACTCCATGAGTCTTTGCTTACCTCCTAAGTCGACCATGGTTTTACCCCTCAGCTCTTCTGAGAGTTTTATATGGTTTTGCGTGCTCACAACCGTTAGGGCGGAGCTGGCCGTGCGCTTCGACGCAGGGAAGGGGGCCAAGGAGACGCGGGGCCCCTCCCAGTGCCTTTCTCTCCCGTGGCAGAGTGTGGACGGCACAGGGTCCACGAGGACACCCCTGGACAGGACAATGCGTCCAATGACGGTGTCCCGAGAAGAGACAGAACAGGAGACATAGACACGGAGGAGAAGCCACATGGAGATGGAGACAGAGACGGCAGAAAGAGAGGGACAGAAACTGACGTGTGAGAGAAACACCCGTCGGTGGCCTCTCTCACCCGGAGGAGGGATGGGACCACAACCCAGGCCTGTGCCCCGACCGGGAATCGAACCCACGACCCTTCCTTCTATGGGAAACCACTCCAACCACCTGGCCACCCAGCCAGGGCCTAATGATGCGTTTCCCGTGAGACAGGGACGGTTGCGATGGGCAGAGACGGCTTCCCTGCGCAAGGAAAGCACCTGTGCGGCTTTGCAGGGTGGGGAAGGGAAGGTTGCCGGCCGCCCTGGCTGACCCGCCATCCCTCTGGGCACCTCCTTGCTGGGCCCGCGGTTTCCTCGGAACTCCTGTCGTCAACCTCCACACGTGTGCTGGGGAGCTTCACCGGCACCCCCTTGGACGCACCCGACCTGGGACCTGCCCCTGCCTCGTAGCTCCCCCCCCCCCGCTCCCCCGAACTCTCTGACGTGCATGCACAGCAGGTCGTCTTGTTCTCCTGAGGTTGGAAGAGGAGAACGATGTCAGGATGGAGGCCTGGGAGCCGATATGCTGCCAGCAGAGACACTAGAATGCTTTGGGTACAGCCCGTCTAGGTGTTATGCCCCCATGCATGTCCCACAGAGGGACGGCTCCACCTGCCCCCCCCCCCACCCCCAGAATGGCCCCTCACCTCACCCCTGTGCCCACGCACACATCACGCTCGTTTGGGGAAGCCCACAGGACGGTCGCTTTGCACACATGTTTTGTCAGGATCCCCTCGTGAGGGGACCTGAGCGTTCCTCATTCCGCCGGACAACAAAGCGGAAAAAATCCCCAATCCTGCGGAGCTGATTGGAGGCGGTGGGAAGTTCAGGGTCCCCGTGCAGCGGACGTGGGTGGGTTTTGTGCAGGCGGGATGCAGGCAGGTGAGGAGGACTCGGAGATTCGGGGTGCATTCTGGGCAGGGGAGGGGGGCTTGGTAAGGGGCCCGCAGACGCTGCCCAGCCCTGGGAGTTCCCGGGGGTGCGGTGGCCTTCCTGCATCTGAAGAGAAGACGGGGAGTGATTGAGGGCTGAGATAGTGCAAACGGACATCTCCCTCCCCTTCCCGGGCGCGGCTGGGAGGCCGCTGCCTACACAGTGGGCGGTCCAGCCACGATGCCAGTTGCGTGGAGCCTGGTCTGGCCACACAGCGAGCCGGCGGGGAAGGGCCATAAAACTCGGGGGTCCGCCCATCCGCAGCCAGCACTTGGGCAACAGGGGTTTTATGACCCTGACTCAGCGCCCGGTGGGGGGTGGGGCGGACGGGGTGCGTGGGAGGCCTGTGGAATCGGAACGATGGGGTCTTACCGGGGTCATTATGTGGCGCGGCTTGTCCACGGGCTGAGGACCTGGTTGGTGGGCTGTATTCTGAGCCCCTCGATGTGGAGGATGAGGGATCCGTTTACGTGGGGAAGAGTCCGAGCAATGGCGCGGGCCGGATCTTGCGCAACCGATCCGAGGTGGACGTCAAGGCCCTGCGCTGGGCGTGGGTGGGGGGACGCGGTGAAGTCAGCGGCCGTTTTGTGGGCATGGCAACCGCGCCCCGGGGCCCCGTGTCTGTCCAAGATCAAGGCAGGGAAGGAAGCTGGGGGAATTTTAATAGCAATGGAGCCCGTTAAGCGAGCTTCTCAGACGCGCAAGGCAACAGTGTTTCTCTTGTCCGGGGCCACTTTGCAATATGCAGATACTGTCACAACGAGGGTTGTGCGCGTGCCGTCCAGCGCACGGTTTCTCCAGAGGCGCTCACGGCAAACAGCGCAGGTGGACAGGTGAGAGTTTGCAGGGCGCGTCATCTTGTCCCGAGCACTGCAGGGCGTGTTGGAACCCGCGTCCCCCACGAGGCCCCGCGCGGCGGTGCTGCCTGTCTCCACCACGGACATTTAAAGTGGGAAGTCCGGGAGCGCCGGAGGACGGTCCCAGCCCGGTTGTGTGGGTGGATGTGCTGGACCACGGTCGTGAAAGACTCGGTGTTTTCTCACGCACAGACCGCGCGCACTGTGATAGCGTGGGTGCACAGGAAGTGGAAAGCCGCGCAGGCTTGGAGCGTCGTGCTGGGCTGCCCTCCTTGGAGGGTCTCAGACCTCCAGAGCTGGTGTCCGACCCCGGGGATCGGTGGGATTCCTCAGGGCCACGGCGATGATCCCCACGCCGATTCACCACTGCGGCCACAAGGGATTACGGGGCATCCCCTGGCCTCCCGGACTCAGAAGCTGATGAGCTTCCGAAGGTGGTTCTGCCTTGGGGTCGTTGGTTTTTTGTTTTTTTTTTTTAAATATTTTCTTTATTTATTTTAGAGAGGAGAAAAGAGAGGGAGAGAAACATCAGTGCGTGGTTGCCTCTTGGGCGCCCCCTACTGGGGACCTGGCCTGCAACCCAGGCCTGTGCCCTGACTGGGAATGGAACCAGCGACCCTTTGACTCACAGGCGGTGGTGATCCATCCGCCGAGACAGACCAGCCCCGGCGGGCTCCTTGTTCTTCATCCACATCCGCCACGCTGAGCATTTTCATGACCTGGAACTTTCAAGTCGCACGTGGGCTTTCTTGGAGCTTTGGGAGTGTGCGTGGAAGGGTGCTTTCTCACCCAAGCGGGGACAGACGTTCCTGAGGAGGACACGGATGGGGCAGCCTCTGCCCCCTGCGCTTTTAGGGATTAAAGCCAGAGGCAGATGAGGGTCCAGAACAGGTGAATTAAAGGCGTCGCAGTGACGTGAATTTGCAGGCATCATCTATCGGCAATTATGAAAAAAAAAACACTTGGGCGGCTTACACAGCATTTGAGACATGTATGTGTCCCCGTCCTGGAGGTTGGAGGCTGAGACCCAGGGGTGGGCAGGGCTGGCTCCCCCTGAGGCCTCTCTCCTGGGCGTGTGGATGGCCGTCTGTCCCCCTGGGTCCTCACACGGGGGTCCCTCTGGGGGTGACTGTGTCCCCGCCTCCTCTTCTTCCAAGGACCCCCGTCCTGTGGGACCAGGGCCACCCTAGAGACCTCATGTTCCCTACATCATGTCTATATGGACCCATCTCCAAATGCAGCTCCTTTCTGAGGTCCTGGGGGTGGGGCGGTTCTGGGGGTGGAAAGGCAGCCGCCACCAGGGTGTTGTATATGGGCCCCTCCCAGGAAAACTGGGAGGCACGCAGCCTGAGAGCAAGAGCGGCGCTTTGGGCTGGAGCTCTGGGTGCTGGGCAGCCTGTCCCGCCCGGCCAACTGGGCGCCCCCGTTATTGCGGGAAGTTACCCATGGATGTATGATTCCTCCCACGCCGTGCGATTGGGGTCCGTCCGCCTTTGAGATGAAAATCAGACGGTAACTGGCAGATCCGGGTGGAGGGGTCCCGGAGGATCGGCACCGCGGACTCAATTAGCAGGGCTCTCTGATCAGCCAAGGCGCGGTCTTGGCGGGCCGCGCGGCCGGCGTGATCAAAGCCGGCCTCTGCCGCGCTGACAGGTGAGGCGGGGGGCGGCCCGGGCGCCTGGCCGGCCCCTTCTTCAGCAGCAGGGGGGGCGGAGAACTGCCAGGCTCCACGGGCTCCGCGGTGGTTGCCGGGGAAACCGGAGGAGACGTGGAGACACTCGGGGACAGCGCGCCGGCAAATGCACGTGGACGCCCATGTTAATCAGCGGGCGGACGCAGGGCCGCCGGCCGCAGGGCCGGGCGAAGGGGCGCAGGAGGGTGGCCTTGTGGCCCGTGATGGCTGAGACGTGTGGCGACTGCCACGCGCCGACCGGGAGGGACCTCCCCGGCCAAGGAGGAGGACGGGTTTTTCGCTTTCTGCTCTCCTGGAAGACTCGGCGTTTTCCACACACCGTGGAAGGCTTTGAAAGAGGAGCTTCGGTAGGAGGACCCCAGGGAGCGGTCACTTTGCAGGGCAGGGACGTCCCCAGTCAGGACGGGGGGCCAAGAAGGAGCCTGGGAGGCTTTGCGCACCCTGGTCCGTACCCAGCTCGTGCCTCTGCTCCGTGGGCTGTTGTGTCTGGGTTTGCACCGCACGGGGCATCTGCTTGGGGAGCTTCCTGTCCACCGCAGTCTGTCCACGCCGAACAGATGGTGGGAACCGCAGGCAGTGAGAGCCAGGGGCGTGTGTCTTCGTCGCAGGTGGCACCCTGACGAGGCACAGCCCCACCTCCAAGGCGCAGACGGCAGACCCGACCCCAGACAGAACGGTCCCCTTGCCTTGTCCACGGGGACCGTCCTCGGGTGGCGCCCCACAACTCGGAGCAGTTTTCGGACAATTCGACGGACGCGTTCTCACGGTCGTCCTTCCCGTGTTCCTTTCCGTGTTGACTTGTTAAGTTGAAGTATAATATCTACACAGTGCGAAATGCACAAAGGGCGAGTGAGTGATGCCTCTGTGAGTTTTTACAAAGCTGTACCCCCAGCTACACACCCTCAGCACTCCCCCCGTCCCCGAGCAAAAGATCTGCAATCATCGATTCTTTCCACACCGGGGCGGGGGCTCATAGAACCTTCTCCCTGGAGCCCACGATCCTGTGATGTGAGGAGACATGGGCACCCACGCGGCCGCAGAGGGACAGCTGGGCTTCTCCCCAGGGCCGTGACCAATCGAGATGCCCCTGGCCTCCCGTGTGGGTGTCGGTGGGTGCCCAGCTGGGAGGGACCCACAGGTGGGCGCGGGACGGTTGTTGGAAGGGAGCGGAGCCCGCCAGGCGGTTCTCCGACTCGAGGAAACTCTCTGTGGGGAGAAAGACGTTAGTCCCCGCCCTCCCCCCCACACCCACGCGCTGTCCATCAGGGACGTCCTTGGTGTGGTCTGTCCTCTTGGGGAAGACGTTCGTGGGCAGGGAAGCCTCCCGAGCCTCTCTCATTTCGGAGCCGAGGGAGTCCGGCCCCTCCCTTCACCAGCACGGAGCCTTCTCCTCTTCCTTCTGGGGTAGCAGTCTCTGCCCGCCACCCTGTCCCCATTTTTCTGCAGACTCGGGTGACGTCCACCAGAAAGAACGGGGAGAAATGGAACTTGCGCGCGTCCCCTCGTGGAAGGGGGTCCTTGCTGATGGGACAAGAGGGCGTTCGGAGGTCTTTGGGGGTCCCGGGGGGTCCCCATGGCCCACGCAGGATTCCGTGTGGGGGACAGGGAAGGGGGTGGTGGCGGTGAGGTGGAGGGTGCCCCGGAGCATCTGTCCATCTCTCTGTCCATCTAGGGTGCTGGTTCCTGGCGGCTCTCCTTACCCCGGGAAGCTCCAGGAGCCGGCAGAGCGGGGAGGACCGGTAATCTATGGAGATGTAAGCTAATGACTTAATCGCTTGCATGTGTAAATCGCATTATTGGAAAAGAAATTACTGGGGAGATCGGATTACAGATATTTATCTGCTAATAGCCCTGATTAACTGGTGATGCTAATCTGTCATTTTGAAAGCTGATATTAACAGCATCCATCTCGCCGGAAAATAAACAGTTTATAGGAAATAAAAGTTGGGTGCGTGGCCAGCTCAGAGAGTCGGAGACGCTCGCCCCCAAGGCGTCCAAGGGTTGCGTCCGGGCGCCCCTTGCGAGCTCCGTGGGGGACAACACACCCCAGGTGCCGGGACCGGGGAAGTCGTCCCAAGGTAAATAAAAAACGCCTGGGAACCATCTGTTCCCGGAAACTTCCACAGGCTCGCAGAAGCGGGTCCCCAAAGGAACCGCCGAAAGGTCCGCTGAGGGAGCAAGTCTCTCCGTCCCACGAAATTCCCTGGAAAGGCCAAGAAAGAAAGGCTTCGGGGACCCAGCGGGGACCTGGCGGCTGCCACCTGTCTCCGCTTCGGCGAAATAAAGACTCTTGTCTCCAAGGGTGTCGATGTGTAGCCAAGGCCAGGCCACGACACCCAGAGTTGCAAGGCGAGACCCTGGTCACCGTTTCTGGGGAGAACCAGCGTCCTGGGCAATGCATGTCCCCGCGGACTTGTGGAACGCCAAGCCACGGTGATTAGTAATTGTCCCCGAAGGCTGGCATTTTCAGAGCAGCGGGTTTCCTGTCCCTCCGTTTTTATTTTTTAATTTTTATGGTTTAATTTTTTCGTGGCTGTGCAGTGACAGTTGTCCCCATTTCCCCTCATTAATCTCTCCTGCCTTGCGCCCCCCCCGACATTCGATCCTTCCCCTTCCCCCCACCGTCGTCCTTGTCCATGGGTCCTTTATACAGGTTCCTTGTTTCTCCCTTTAAAAAAAATATTTTACGTAGTTATTGTTAGACAGAAGGAAAGGGAGAGAGAGAGAAGGAGAAGAACATTGAGGCGGGAGAGAAACATCCATTGTTTGCCTCTCCTACGTGCTGTGGCCAGGGACCGAACCCACAACCTTTGGACTCATGGGACGACACCTCACCCACCAGGCCACACGGGTCAGGGAGCAGAGACACACTGTGTACATAGCACAGACTCTGCAGACACAATGTATACAACCTGCAAACGGAATGGGCAGATACAATAGGTGCAGAATATGCAGAAATATATATATATATATATTACGCATACACACACGTCACGTTTTATTAATTTACACAATGCTTAACAGACGCACAGATGGGGGACACCTCCAATCTTCTAAACGGTTATTTACAAAAATACCAAAAGTTCGGGCTGACTGACTGAAAAAGTGCCCCCGAGTCCTGGACGCTGCTACGCATTTTTTGTGACTGCGTTTTGTGTGATAAACAAACTGCTTCCGACGGAGACGTTCACACGGACGAAGGCGTTCACACGGACGAAGACAACCCGGTCCCATCCTGTCCCAAGCTCACGTGGCATTTCTAGAAAACTGTCCCCCAGAAAGCTCTTCCGAGGACACTCTTTGCGCCGGCTGGGCAAAGATGAGCCCCTGAGAAATAATGATCACAGTTCGTGGCTGGTTTCCACACATGCTTTGTGACTCACAGAAACGGTCCCGGGAGACAGCCCCCCGCCCCACCCCCAGGGTGGCTGGATACTCTTTGCCGTCTCTGGCTGCCAGGCGATCGTTTTTTGGGGTGTCCCCTGCAAAGACCGAGGTTGTCCCCACCCCCCGGAACCCACACATGAGGTGAGTGGATGCATAGGGCATGTCCCACCTGTCGGGGCCACGCCAGGTCACATCTGTCGGGCGGCAGAGAACACACCTCCTCCCCTTTTAAATTTTCATCTCCTCTCAAGGGTTTTGGCGGCGTGGGAGGGAGGCCAGGAAGTATGGGTGAGTCGGCTTTGTAAAATGTGCCATTTTCCCGAGTCTGTTCTCGCCGCTCGCTACCTCTTGCAACGAGGAAGTTCGCAGGAGCGGTGCGCAAAGCCAGCAATGAGTGGGACGGATTGTGGGCACGTTGGGGTGGAAACAGATGACTCCAACGAGCCCACGAAGCCTTCAGGTTGTCACCGGGTGTCCCTGGCGGGGGGGGGGGTCCCTGCAGAATTATGGTGGCCGGAGGGACCCCCGTTGCCTGGCCATTTCTAAACATCCCCCCCAAACACCCAGCCTGCCCTTGCACACAGCTTTGCAGAAGCACGGGCTTTGGCATGAGAGGGCATTCTTTCCGGTGTCAACACGAGGGCCGTCTCCATCCGAGGAGGCCGTCACCAGGGCCTGGGCCGGGAAGGGGCCTGGCGCGTACCCTGGGCAGTGGGATTGCCGCTGTTTTGTCTGGGCGGATGGGAGCTGGCCTGTGTCCACAGGCCGTGCAGTTGCCCAGGAAAACACAGTGGTGTGGTTTCCTGTGTTCTTGGCCACAGGCCCCCGAGAGCACTGCCCTCCTCCAGGAAACGCCTGCATGTGGTGCGGAGGGTGCCGGGCCCACGGCAGCGGGGCCCGGGGTGACTCGGGACCACCCAGGAGGCACCTCCGCGTCGACAAAGGGTGAGCCCGTTCTCCGTTCTGCCCCGTGGGCTGTGCGCTGTTGTACGAGAGGTTCCGTGTGCAGAGACGGCCGGTGAGAGAGATCCGTGCAGAGGACTCCTGGTGGGATTCGTGGAGGGGGGCGGGAGGTGCTGGCCGGGACTCCCGGGCGTGCGGGACAGGGAAGGGTGAGGGGGGTGGACGATGCCACAAACACGCTGTCACCCTGTGTGGGCCTGTGGCGCCTCGTGGCCCAGTCGCTGCATATGGAGAAGAGAGCACGCACACGTGTCCCTGGGAAGAGACAGTTGACCAGACACGAAAACCGAATCGTGAGCCAGGACACCAACTCCTGGACATGGTGGGTCCCAGAACTGGTGGAATGAGGACTCCTCTCCTCTGCCTCTGCCTCCTCCTCTTCCTCACCATCGTCACGCTCCTCAGTTCCTCAGCAGGGACCCAAGACCCGCGGAAGACACCAGGGGACTCCACCGTGCAGCTTCCAAAGAAAACACGACTATGCCTTCTGCAAACCACGCAGTTGGGGACCAGAAACGGGGGCCCTGGCCCACCTAATGGACGGATTCGCCTATCGGGGAGGCCTCCCTGCTGATCTGGGGCATGAAGGGCCGGGGCACGGGCACCCCCGGGCACGCCTGTGGGCCTCAGCTCGCTCGCAGACGTGACATCGATGAAATCCACGCCCCAAACACGGGCCCCTCCCTGTCGCCGGAGCAGGTCAGGAGCTCCCTGCCTGCCGAGGAGGGCCCGTGGGCCCTGAACTTGAGGAAGGTGAGTGGAAGGGGTGGCACGCCCACAGAAGCAGGCACAGAGGGGTGGGGTCTCCCTGCGTCGCCCCCGTGGGCCTGGGCACAGCGTCCTTCTTTCTCGTGACAGGTAGGGCAGCGGCGACCTGCTTTTAATGGGGGGGGGGCAGTGTGACCCCACTGCCGCCCAGTGCTGGCCGCCGTGTGGCTTGGAGGATGGGCTGGTGGTTTAGGGAGCACAGGGGGACCGCAGTTAGGAAGCTGGTGTGAATGGGGGGTGGTGACCTGGGCTGCCACCCCCGCCCTGAGCTCTCACCGAGACACATTGGCATCAGGTTCCGAAGGCTGGTAGGCAGTTCCGACGACAGAGCCAGCCCGGGGGGGGGGGGGGCGCAGGAAACGGCTCTGGTCAGTGGTCCTGAGGATGCCAGAGGTCCCGGGGGCTCAGGGTGTGGAGCGAGAACTTTCTGGCGTCTCGTGTCTGGGGTCGGCACGCTGAGCCATTCCGGGACTGCACAGCAGGACCCTGACTCTGCAAGGAGGCCTTTGGGGGCCGAGCGTCCTGAGCAAGGTGGCAGAGTGGGCTGGGAGACCTCCGGGGCCCCCGGGAATAAAGACTCAGGTGACTACAAGGACTGGGTGCCCGGGTCACGCTGCGTGTGTCTGCACAGCGCCCAGAGGTGACTGAGAAATAGAAACATCTTTCGATCCGCTTCTCCTGGCCTACGCTGGCCGTGGCCTGAGCCGCCCACTCACCACGGCCTCATCCTGGGGCTGGGCTCGGGGTCAAGAAGCATGGCCTTGACCCTGTGGCGGGACTGAGGTGTCTCTCACAGCACAGACCCGCGCCTGCACACTGGTCAGCCCCCCCCCCCCGGTTGCACCCCGCTTTCCAGACTCTGTCCCCGGAGGAGGCGTCCCTCACACATTGGGCTCTCGCCGCAAATCACACACTTGCGCTGGCGTCGTTTTAGACGCCGGTGGTGGTTGTACCCGTCCCGAATCCTCATCCCAGGAACAAACAGGGGCCAAGGAGCGGGAGGCAACCGCGTCATCACGGAGGCCGGGCCGGGAGGTCGGAGTGTGGGCTGCCTCCGCACGGGGTGTCGGATCTGCGGCCGGAGCCAAGTCAGCGAGGGTTTCCACAGCCGCCCGGGGCCCATCTGGGGAGCCATCCCAAGGCCGGACCTGGGAGGTCTGGGGGGCGGGGGGCGGGCGGGGGCTCAGGTTTCACTTGCCTTGTGGAACGGCTCACCCCAAGGCCACTTGGCTTCCTGAGAAGATATCACACCTTTCCTGGAACCCGACTGGGCCCTTCTGCGGACGCAGGCTCCCCCGCCTTCCCTCGCGGAGAATGTTTGCACGCGGACAGTCAGACCTTCTTTGATCAGGTTCCTGGTTCCGCCGCTGACCAGTAAGAAAAGTCAGGAAGAGGGCAAGGGCATAGGCACAGCAGTCCCACTTCCCACGAAGGTCCCCAGACAAGACCAAAGGCTGAAACCAGGGCAGGGAGTGAGGGCAGGCCCGGTGGACTTGGGTGCGGAGGGGCCGGGTGTGTGTGGCTTTTCCACCGAGAATAAACACAGGACGCCCACTGGTGGGCTTCCAGGGAGGGGCTGACGTGAGCACCTGTAAGCCAGTCGGCGCTGGCAGCTCACCCCAGGGAGGGACACCTCGTAAACACGGCCGTTAAAAGCAGTGACCGGAATAGGTGGCTGGTCACAGGCACCGGGCAGGTTCTGGCCGCTGTATGGCACGCGGGGGGTGGCTCGTCCGGGACTTGGGTGTGTCGGATCCGAGCTGTATTCCTGCCCCCCCCACCCCCCTGCAGTGGCCACTAGCCCCCTGGGGACTCGGTGCACCTGGGGAGGGGGGAGTCTCCCGCAGTTCACAGGGGTGTTTCTCCTGACAGTGCTCGCCTGGCAATTTGTGTCCCCACCCACGGGGAAGATGTGGAGGGACGTCCAAGCATGCCAGTAGACCTCTCACCCGAGCCCTTTCAAGATCCCAAGGTCCCACTAAAGACAGAGCATACCTCCAGTGTTTATTTCTTCCAGCCCGAGGCACCGTGAGGCGTTGTGAAAAATCCTAAGTTATTCCTTTTCGGCCGAAGAAGAAGAAACACAGGCCTTCTGTGTGATTATGGAGCCCATTTATTACCTTCTCAGTGACAGGTCTGAAATTGCGCACAGCTTTTTTTTTCTTTTTCTCTTTTCTTTCCCAGCCAACGCCTCTTCCCTTTCCAATTTCTGCCGCACGGGCCTCCCGGCCGGCTCCTCACCTCAGCAGCGCCCTGGAAACCCTTTCAAGTTTGGAAGCATCTGCGGATGGGATGTGCTCCCGCGGCCGCGTCCCCGGCAAGGCCTGGGCTGCGGCCCCCACGACACGTGTTTATAACTCCAGCAGCCCCGGCAAGCGGCGCGGCCCGCGTCCGCTGTGCTGTGTCCCCTCTGCGATGTCGCTGGCACCGGCGTGTCCATCCCATGTTCCCTGCGGAATTCTTGGCTGCTTCGTGCGCTTTTCTTTCTTCCCTCCCCGGTCCACCGTGCCTTTGGTTGGGTGGGTGTTGGGGACTCAGACCCACAGGCGAGAGTTCCGTCTGACGAAATGCAGACAGAAGTCGTCGAAGGCGGTGGTTGCTTTCAGAGGGAGCGAGACCGAGGGGGACGTGTGTTTAAGGAGTCAAATGTGTCATTACTTATTTTTAAACTACGTGGGTCCACATTTTTTATTGATTTTGAGAGAGGGAGAGACAGAGACAGAAAGAGAGAGAGAGAAACAAGGATGTATAGCTGTGTACCCAAAGCTAGGATACGCTGACTGTTTGATTGTCACTAGAAATAAGTTTTAAGACGCTGTCCCACAGAGGAGAAAACTTTGAGGCAGTGACAGTGTCCTGAGAAGGGACAGAAGAGGAGACTCAGGAGAAGCCACGTGGAGATGGAGGCGGAGATGGGAGGGACGGAGCCACCGGAGCCACCGGCCCGGGGATGGCTGGACCCCCCGGAGCTGGAGGCGGCTGGAAGGACCCTCCTTGCAGCCTGTCGGGGGAGCGAGGGCCACCTGGACCTCAGACGTCTGGTCTCCGGGCTGGGGGAGCGTGCATTTCTGCGGTTTTAAGCCCGGGGCGTGTCGCCCTTGGTAACACCCACAGCAAGGCCCTCTTCCGGCTGCTTTGCTCTGCGTGCCATCCGGCCATCACCCCTTCCGAGCAGTAGGGGCCCCGAGATTCGGGTGTTGCGTCTCGATGACCCTAAGTATCCGCGAAAATACAAGGCACGAGAGGGTGACTGTGCCCCCGCTTGGAGGGCGGCCCAGGCCCCCCGGGGCGGAGGGCAGATGAGATGAGAAGACAGCTCCTTCGCGAGCAGGGGGGGAGGGGCCGATGCAGATGGTGCTGCAGGTGATGGAGGAACGGCTGGCAGCCCGGGCCCCGTGGGGAGACGGGCAGAGTGAGGACGCAGCAGGGAGAGAACAGGGTGGTCCGCCCCCCCGGGCGGCCGGCCGGGAGGCCCCGACTCTCGTCCTGACCAGGCAGCGTTTGCCGAAGAAAGACGGTGACTTTCGGGGGACGGATCTCTCCCTTCCTCGGTGGAAAGCACCCCGAACGGGCAAACCCCTAGGAACAGAACTAGATCGGTGCTGCTAAGGGCGAGTGTCGGGGACCGTGGCGCCCGCCGTGACAAGCCTGGGGTGTCCTTTCAGGGGGTGGGGGGTGAAAGCGTCCGGTACCTGCGTTTGCCCCACGCTGCGGACCGGCTAAATGCCCCCGACTTGTTGTCTTTAGAGAGGCGCAAGCGGTGAATTTCAGGTCACGGGTGTGGGGCTGTCAACAGAGAAAGTCACCGCCCGTGAGCGTCTCGGAAACCGGAGAGAATCCGGTGCATGAAGGCGCGTCTGCTTTTGGAAAGCGACGGGAAGATGTCAGGGTCCTCTCGACACAGTCGTCACCGGTTGCGGGGTCCTGTGCCTGCTCTCCGTTCCTGTTAGCCGACCCGGCGTGCCTGGTTTATTCCATTTTATGTTGTATTTTATCTCATTTCTTTTCACTTTATTTTTTAGTCTTTTATTTTATTTTTATCACTTTATTTCATTTTGTTTGTATTATTTTTATCGCTTTATTTCATTTCATTTCATTTCGTTTTTTATTATTTTATTTTTATCACATTATTTTATTTCATTTCATTTTTATTACTTAATTTAATTCAATTTAATTTTTTATTATTTAATCTTTATGACTTCACTTTATTTCACGTTATTTTTTACTATTTAATTTTGTATTACTTTACTTTATTTTATTTTTTATTTTACTATGACTTTTTTTATTTCCCAGGCAGGCTCAAGCAGGCCACAGTGGCTCTCAGAAAGTGTGGTCAGCTTAATGGGCGTGCACTCTGAGGTTCGGCTCCTAATGTCCGTCCCCAGCACGATTTATGGGGCCGAGCCCTTCGGCTTTAAAAGCACTCTGGCTGGAGAGTCCTTCGTGTGAAATTTTGCTGCCGATTCCGAGCAAGGGGCGGCGGCGGGCGGCAGGCTGAGAGCACACAGACCCTCAGCTGACATCCATTTCAGGCGGGTTTTTGACTCGGCTGCATGCACACACTTGCAGCGTCGTAACGAGGTGCAAGGAGGTGCCAGGCGTGAGCACAGGCAGAACGCCTCCTCGGCTGGTCTTGGCTCAATTAGGGGTCCGAGATTGCAGGGGGAGGAGGGGGGGCTGCCCTCCGTCTGTGTGCTGGCCAATGGCGTGTAGGGAGATCTCTGTGGGCCCAAGTCACAAAGACACCCAGGGGACAATAGGGGACCTCAGGATCACCGAAGGTTTGAGCATCGCGTGGTCGCGCCTGGATCATGGGGAAGACGTCTGCGGAACGTTTGGCAAAGGCATCGCATCTCTGGGCTGTGTTTTCCTCCCGGCCGGTTGGGCGGTGGCAGCCGGCCGGCCGGCCTTGGCAAATGCTCTGAGGCTGAGGGAGAAAAGAGCCAGTGTGAGAGTCAGCATTTCTTCCATAAAGTTGCCCTTTGCCGAAAACGCTGAGGTCGCTAAGTGTTTCTGCGCAAACACTAAGTACGGGTTCCTGTTCTCCCGGCCCTGTGTGGTCTTTGGACTGTCTGCCCATAAAAATCATTCTCTCTGGGCGGGAGGCCGTGCAGTCCAGTCCCTCTCCAAATTCCACAGCAGTCATTCTCGGTGTGTGGGAAACGTCTCCCATCCTGCCCCAGCTGCTACCAGCCCGCCCCCAAATACTGGCCAGCGTGTGCGAGGAACTTAATCCTCCCCTCCCCTCCCCTCCCCTCCCCTTTTCCTTTCTTTTCTTCTCTTCTCTTTTCTCTCCTTCCTTCCTCCCTCCCTTCCTTTTTAATACAAGCACGAATTACGGCTTCAAACTGCTCTCTCCTTCTATTAGTCTCTTTTTCTCTTTAATGTGGACGGCCAGGATCTCAGTCACCGCTTCTTCGTGCAAGAAGAGGCGGCCCCTCCGATCGGGCACCATGCGTGTGCTCAGAGTTCACCTGCCCTTGCGGTTCAACTTCCAGATGCGACCTGAAGGGCGCCGTGCCCCACAGATAGATGGACACCAGCACATAGGCAAGGGCAAAGCACAGGAGGGAGAGCTCAGCCTTGTTCTGACGTGCCGAGCAACGGCAGTCGGGAGAGATAAAAGGAGTGGGGCTTTGTAGGGTGGATAGGAGTTTGTTCAGATCCTGTGAGAAGGAGAATTTGCCAAGAGGGGGCTGCATTGGCAAATGGCTGGAAGTGTGAGCGTGAAAGCCTTTCACGGGCTGAGAAGCTCAGGGTGCCGGCCAGAGGCCAAGTCCTGGGCAAAAAGGAAGAGATCTGGTAAAGTTAGAATAAAAAAAGATTCATTTTCATCTGTGCTAGCAAAGGAGGCGTGCCAGAGGCTGCAGCCCCACAGGTGAGGGGTGTGGATTCCACGAGGCTGGACTGTGCAGCCACAGGCATGTTGGATAACCGAAGACTTAAATTTCAAATGATTTATAATACCTAATCACAGGGGGGTTATTGATTAATTTGACACAGAGAGAGAGAGAGAGAGAAATTGATGGGTTTTTCCACTTTTTTAATGCATCCACTGGTTGATTCCTGCCTGTGCCCTGACCAGGGATCGAACCCACAACCTTGGCGCATCGGGACAATGCTCTAACCCGCTCAGCCACCTAGCTGGAGGCCATTTCAGAACAGGACGGAGGCGAACCTGTTGCTACTCAGTTGCTGATGGGCACGTTGCAGCGACGGTGGCACGCTCTTTGTGCGCCGATTTCCTGGACAGAGGTTAAAACTAAGCAGAAATAAAAATAAAGAATCGAGGCTGCAGCCCGCTTTGGACACCGCCGCTGCAGTTTGGAGAAGCATCTGGTCTCGGGTTGGGCGGGGCGCGGGCCATCGGTGCACGGCTGCGCGGGCCACCCAGGGCTCCCGCAGAGCAAGGCCAGCTTGCCCTTGAAGTCGGCCGGGGTCTCACCGACGCACTAGGTGGTTTCGCAAACGACCTTTAAGTCATTTCCTCTCCTCCACGCCTCTCCCGCCAAGGAAACTATGGCTTCATACCCAGGCGCTGTTCCAAGAAGTTTACATGCCTGACGGAGGGAGGGCTTGTAAACGTTTTATTTAATTGCCCTAAAGTAGGCGAGCGCCGTAAACGTGCGTCGGGGAAGACTTCGCGGAGTCGTGGGGTGGCGGGCGAGGGCGAGTGATACAGGGGCCCTTGCTTGGTAGCACCTGAGGTCAGCCACGGGGAGCAGGGCTCTGTCCGGCTCACTTTGGGGGCGTGGCTGCGGGCTCCGGGGGCCGGTGGGGCTGTGTGGATCCCTGTCAGAGCCCCCCCATCGGGGGACCCGGTCAGTTCCCCTAGACCCCACGATTCCGGGTAAGGTCACCAACTTTGTCGTGAGCAGCTGTACTGAGATCGCGTGGACAGACCGTGATGGGTGCCTCTGAACCGCGCCAGGAGGCGGTGCTCTGACCTGAGCACGGACTAGGTGGAGATGCCTGCAGGTCGTGGGTTGGCCCCTTCATCACCTCCCACACCACGGTGGCACTCCGGGTTCCTATCCAGGATGCACAAAGAGCGTTCATTGCAACTGTAACAGGAGAATAATAAACAAACCGAGAAAGCAAACTGCCCTGGCTGATGTGGCCCAGTGCACGGAGGTGTGAGGGCTGTGAACCAAAGGGTCGCCGGTTCGATTCCCAGTCAGGGCACACGCCTGGGTGGCGGGCCAGGTGCCCAGGAGGGGGCGCACGAGAAGCGACCACACACAGATCTTTCCCTCCTTCTGTTTCTCCCTCCCTTCCCCTCTCTCTAAAAATAAGTAAACACAATCTAAAAAAAGAAAGAAAGAAAATGAACAAGCTGGTGGATACAGAAAACGCAGCGGGGGTTTCCATACAGAAGGGGAGTTGGGGGGCTGGGTGAGGACGGCGAAGGGATTAAAAGGTACAAATTGCGGGTTGTAAAACCAGTCCCGGGGATGTAAAGCGCAGCACAGGGAATAGAGTCAGTAATACCGTCATAACTAAGTATGGGGCTAGGTGAGACCTGGGCTTAGGGGGGATCACTTTGTAAGGTGTATAAATGTGTAACCGCTACACTGTACAGCTGAAACCAATATAATATTTTTATTGAATTTATTGGGGTGACAGGCGTGTGCCAAACTATTGAAAGTAATATAACGTCGAGTGTCAACTGTAATTTAAAAATGAAAATGAAAATGGAAAAAAAAAAAAAAAAAACCTCGAAAAAGCCCTGGCTGGGAGCTCAGTGGGTTAGAGCGTCGTCCCCATACACCCAGGTTGTGGGTTCGATCCCCAGTCAGGGCCCGTACAGGAATCGACCAACGATGCATCAATAAATGGGAGAACAAACTAATGTTCCTCTTTCTCTCCCTCCCACTAATCAAGGAAAACAAAACGTGAAAAAGTAAGTAAAATTGAAAACAGAATCCTGTGTCTTCGAGGTGGATTTTCAGGGACGCCTCTCCCAAGAGGACATACAGAGGGCCCAGAGACACGTGAAGAGGTGCTCAGCGTCCCTAGCCATCAGAGAGACGCAAATCAAAGCCACAGCGAGCTACCACCTCACACCGGTCAGAATGGCCGTCGTCAGCCAGGCAGCAGACAGCGAGTGCTGGCGAGGACGTGGAGGGAAGGGACCCCTCGTGCACTCTTGGGGGGGACTGCAGACTGAGGCAGCCCCTGGGCAAAGCAGCCGCCTGCAGTTTAACGTCAATGAAAACATCACGGATAGAGCTGGGCGATGCTCCGTGGTGTCTTCATGTCTCTGATTCTTCAGCACGCCGGGTCTCCGGCCCTCCTTCGGAAGTCGGGTGGGAGTGCATTGTGTTCCTCACACGTGTGGGGGTCCCCGGGAGCGGGCCGGGGGGCTGTGTCGGCACTGTGCGAACACACGAACTGCCAGAGTGCTGGGTGGCCGCGGCATCGCCCGGCCAGGCACCTCGCTTAGGGAGCCGAGTTGTCAGTTGCCGGTGGAGACCCGGGGACGTGTCCCTGCCCCTCCTAAATATTATGTCCCTGTAGACCCCCGGAGGCTGCCACCCCCCGCCCCCACTGACCCCTGGATGCCCCACCTCCGGCTGCCTGCGTCCCACACCCTCGGGCCGCCAGCCCCCATCCTGCCTGAGACCCCTCCATGTGAACAACACTTTGCCCAGTGGGGCTTTGCGGGCCAGGGAGTGAGGCCGAATGGTGACCCCCAAAAGGGTGTTGTGAGGCTTAATTTCAGGCATCCAGGGCGTAGGACCCTGCAGGTGAGGAGGAGGTGCCAGTTGGGGGCGTCGGCTGACACAAATGCAGAAGCAAACACTATCGCTATCTCAGGGTGAACGATTGCCCTTGTCTTCATCCCCATCTGGTGAACTGCTGAGGCTGGAGAGGTGGGTCTCGGACCTCAGGGGGCTCGGCGGACGCTGCCGCCGGGACGCAGCCCCTCGCGGCCATCACAGCACAGACCGGTGGGCGAGGGCCCGTCCCCTCGTCCCCAGCAAAGGCCTCCGCCCGCGCCCGTGGGGGAAAACCACAGTTTCTGTTTCCTCTTCCCTTGGTATCTAAAGAGCTATCGTTTTTATTTTTAAAATAGTTTTTAAAGATCTTCTTTATTTATGTTTAGAGAGAGGGAAGGGAAGGGAGGGAGAGAAACATCAATGCATGTTTGCCTCTTTCACGCCCCCAGCTGGGGACCTAGCTCGCAACCCAGGCATGTGCCCTGACTGGGACTCAAACCCGTGAGTCTTTGGTTCTCAGGCCCAGAGGTCAATCCCCGGAGCCACACCAGCCAGGGCAAAATAGCTATTGTTTTTAATCCTCACCTGAGACTCAGTGTATTGATTTCAGAGAGCGAGGAAGAGAGCGAAACACCAACCAGTTCCGTGTACTCACAACTGTGAACCTACATTTGCCACATGCTGTGTGTGTGTGTATACATGTGTGCCTACATAATACATAAAAATAATTACACATTTAACACATGTAACGGTCTCCCATCGTGTATACGTCTCATGGAAATGTTACTTTACCTATTATTATGGTAGGTATTTTCCCCTAAAGCTGTAATTAATAGATATATAATAATCTCCTATGTATGTATATGTGTGGTGTAATTTTAGTACATGTATAATGGTATGTACGTCGTCTCCTATAAATATATATATATTGAATAACTATAATAATTCCTATTTATCTATATCTAACGTAAATCTGGTATTGCTTCTGATATCTTGGACGTCCGTCACGAACACATTCACAAGGGCCAAAAGGTGGAAGGGACCTAAGCGTGCGTGGATGGATAGATGGATACACGGAATTGGGTCCCGGCACACGGTGGAATATGACGCAGCCAGGAACAGGAGCGAGGCTCTGACTCAGGCTGCAGCGTGGAGGGGCTTTGAGCACGGGAGGCTGCATGAGAGACGCCAGGCACACCCACGGTCCCATGGGGTGGATTCTGTAGGTATGGGAAACGCCCGGAGCAGGGACAGAGGTCCGTGGTTGTCAGGGGCTGGGGGAGGGGGAGAGAAGGGACGGTTCCATGAACGACGTCTGTAAATAGTGCTGACGGTGGCCAGGCGTTCCGAATGCGCTCCCTGTCACAGAGCCGTGCACTTCCGCGGGGCGCCTCGTGTGCCACACGTAGAAAATGGAAGTCCGACCAATGTGTGTGAGTCCTCGGCGCAGGACGAGAGAAACCCCAAAACTCAGCCCAGGCACGTCCGTTAGGGAAGCGTGGATTCCCCCCGAAGGGGTCGGGGCGCCAGGGACCTGCTCTGCCCTCCGCCATCGCTGTCCTCCTGCCGCGAGACCAGGGCGTGGCGCTCGGCGCTGTAAAACATCCCTCCCGCTAACCGCCTCCCGTGGAGACACCTGCCCCCCGACCCCCGACCCCCGACCCCCGTGGGCCTGCTCCCTGCAAATTTCTCCGTTGGCTGGTGCCTTGAGCTTCCCACTCGGGACTCCGCTCCTGGACCTTCTTGAACGAGGTCCCTTCACTGCCTGGGAGGGGAGGTCCCCGGGGAAGGCCTCTGCCCCCCTCAGATGTTCCTGTGGGGCCCGCGATGATGACGGGGGCGGTGCCTGGTGGCAAACTCCGTCTTCTCCTTTTCTTTCCTGCAACCCGGGGCCCGTCAGTCAGGGGTGGCGGGAAGGAAATCGACGCTTTGAAGACGCTTGTTCTGTGTGTTCGTGGAAGAAAGGCGTCTGGGAGACGCGATCCCCATTGAAGCGAGCGTCCCTTTGAACGGCGTCCTCGGCGCGGGGTGTCAAGGACCTCGCAGATCAAATGCAGGGCACGGGAAGGCCTGGGTGCCCGGGATGTAGTCGTCCCGGCAGACACCCGACGTCTCAGGCCCGGGCCTCCCGGAGCGCGCTGCGGGCGCCCTTTGATGGAAGGGATGCCTGCACCTGAACTTGTGGCCTGGGGACAAGCAGATCAACGGGGCTTTTGCGTCAGGGGATGAGCTCCCCGGAGTTCCGTGTTCTTCTGCCTCTGGTCGCTGCGGCTGTGGGTCCCTCCTCCCGGCAGACTTGCGGAGGGCCTATGGGTTCTGACAAACGGGGGTCTCTCCCTCCGGGACTGTCCTGTCATAAGAATTACGGTCAGTGACAGGGACAGGCAGGTGGCTACGTTTCGGCCTGACGGCATCCTGGACAGAAAACACAGCGAGCCCTGGCTGGTGTGGCTCGGGGGACTGAGCACTGGCCTGCAAAGACGAGGGGGGGTCGCTGGTTCGGTTCCCAGTCAGGGCACACGACTGGATGGCGGGCGCACAAGAGGCAACCACTCGTGGGTGTTTCTCTCTGTGTTTCTTTCTCCCCCCCTGCCTCTCTCTCTACAAATAAATAAATGCGATCTTTAAGAAAATAAAGAAAACAGACCGAGGCAAGGCAGGCACAACACCACTTCAATATCTGCGTGTCTGTTTTGGGACTTCACAATCCACACGTCTGTCTCCACTCATGTCTTCCCTGTCCCCGCGGAAGAGCTGGGGGCCGGGATGGAGCGTCACGCTCAGCCCACAGACCTCGCTCACATCCACCGGGGCCCTCGAAGGGGGCAGCTGTGGGGACACAGGACTGGGGCGGTTTGCACGAGCATCCGTGGTCCTGGTATGCCCGCTCCGGGGACAAATGCACACAGCCAGCCCCCCTCCCAACGCACCTGAACGAGGGCGTGAGATAAGAAATACCAGGGCAGGTTCGCTGTCTTCCCGGGAGCTTCCAACGGGAGACCTCAGCATAAGCCCTTCGAGGAAAAACTCGTCACAGAAATAAATGCCAAACGCAGGCAGGTGGCTCCGCAGACAACGCAGCGACAGACGAGCCGGCCAGGAGAGTGTCGGCTTGTCAACACGTCGAAACCAGAAGTACCGCACGCTGTGGCGATCCCGGTTCTGAGTCCAGACCCCAAAGGAACCGAAAGCGGGGTCCCGTCAGGGTGCCCCAGCAGGATCCGCAGCAGCCTCGGGGTGGAAGCAGCCCCCGCACGCATCGGTGGACGAATGGATGAGGAAGGTGTGGTCCGGCCCCGCCGTGGAGTATTACGCAGCCATGAAAGGGGACAGTGCTCGGACACCAGCTGCAATGTGGACAGCGTTTGGGGGACCTGGTGCTACATGAAATAAGCCAGTCACACGAAAGGACAGATACCGTGTGGTTCCCTTCGTGGGAGGGACTGAAAAAGTGATTGTAAGTAATCTTAAACGTGGGCGCTGTCCCCGTGAAGACGGGGGGAAGGAGGTGGGGTCCCCAGTAGCATCTCTGTGGATTTTATGAGGGGAGCTATTGTCTCCCCACAGCCCGCCCCTCACTCCTCAGCTCCGTGGAGTTAAATTCCTGTTCTCTGGTTTATGCACCGTTTTTGGTGGTGGTGGTTGTTGTCTGGCCCCTGCTCTGGGATGTGAGTTTCCAGAGGGCGGACTCCGGAGTCTTGTTTCTGTGCCTGGGGGATGCTTCGGACGTGAAGGTGCCCCATCACTGTGCGTGGGAGGGATGCAGGGAGANTGTGGCGATCCCGGTTCTGAGTCCAGACCCCAAAGGAACCGAAAGCGGGGTCCCGTCAGGGTGCCCCAGCAGGATCCACAGCAGCCTCGGGGTGGAAGCAGCCCCCGCACGCATCGGTGGACGAATGGATGAGGAAGGTGTGGTCCGGCCCCACCGTGGAGTATTACGCAGCCATGAAAGGGGACAGCGCTCCGACACCAGCTGCAATGTGGACGGCGTTTGGGGGACCTGGTGCTACATGAAATAAGCCAGTCACACGAAAGGACAGATACCGTGTGGTTCCCTTCGTGGGAGGGCCTGAAAAAGTGATTGTAAGTAACCTTAAACGTGGGCGCTGTCCCCGTGAAGATGGGGGGAAGGAGGTGGGGTCCCCAGTAGGATCTCTGTGGATTTTATGAGGGGAGCTATTGTCTCCCCACAGCCAGCCCCTCACTCCTCAGCTCCGTGGAGTTAAATTCCTGTTCTCTGGTTTATGCACCGTTTTTGGTGGTGGTGGTGGTTGTCTGGCCCCTGCTCTGGGATGTGAGTTTCCAGAGGGCGGACTCCGGAGTCTTGTTTCTGTGCCTGGGGGATGCTTCGGACGTGAAGGTGCCCCATCACTGTGCGTGGGAGGGATGCAGGGAGAGGCGTCTGTGTGGGTGGGTGGGTGGGTGGGTGGACAGAAGGGCAGATAGACAGACGGACAGATGCCCAGACTGACAGAGGAATCAGCAAACGGGTGGGCAGACAACTCGGTTCCTTGGCTTCCGCAGCTCGCAGAACTTGCCTGCCTCTCTCGACCTCTGGTCCTACCGTCCCTCTTTCCGTGCAAAGTGGGCGATTCGGTGGTTCTGGGGGTTACGATTTGGGTGTGTTGGGGGCCACTGGTGTGCCCTGCACGGTCCAAGTTCTCTTAATTCAAGTCTCTGAACGTACCGTCTAGCAGGAGGGCGCAGAGGGGGCAATGGGGTCATCGTAGCCTTAAGCTACTGAGTCCCGTCTCGCTGCTGCGGACCTTAGTGTGTGTCCCCCCAAAGATTCACCTGTCGAAGCCCTGCCCCCCACAGTGGTGGTATTCAGAGGTGAGCCTTTGGAAGGGAGTCAGGGTTACATGAGGTCGTGAGAGTGGGGTCCCCGTAGGGGACCAGTGTCCTTATAAAACTAGACATGCCCACGCTCGCCCGCATGAGGGGGGACCCGGGGGGAGAAGGTGGCGGTCTCCCAGCTGGGAACAGACTCCTCCCAAGACCATGACGGTCACTGATCTTGGACTTGCCCAGAACTGTGACACATACGTGGGTGCCCCCTCAGTCCCCAGCTGGTTCCGTGCCTGCACCCCGGTGGCAGGAAGAAGCTCCGCTTGCCAAAGGAAAACCAGCCCACGTTCTTCGGAGACCCTGGCGTGGGTGAGGCTGGGCTCCAGCCAGCTGCGTTCCCGCCTCACCGTCCTCGACCCACTTCCGCATCCGGGCATGGGCACAGACGGGCGTGAGGCCCCCCCTTCGGGGATGGAGTTCCGAGAGGACGAGGGTGACTCACGGGCGGGGGGCATCGGGCTCCTCACAGCCTGGGTGCCTGCTCACCGATTCCAGCCTGCAGGGAGATGTGCCCGGAGGTGCCGTCACGGGCCGATTGGGACGATGGCCCTGTGCCCGGCCCACTCAGCGTCGCGGCCGGGACAAGCTGTGTGGCGTGTCCCGGATTTGTGGGCTGTGAGCTCCCTGGTCCCTTTGGGTTTCCTGGAAGGGAGAGCGCTTTCCTGCGGGCCAATGCACGGCTGGTGGGCCGTCCCTGAGGGGTCGGGGGAGGGGTGTGTCCATCAGAGCCTCGATGGAGACAGCTTCTCCCCTCCCAGGCTGGGCAAACGAGGCAGGAAGNCCCTGGCGTGGGTGAAGCTGAGCTCCAGCCAGCTGCATTCCCGCCTCACCGTCCTCGACCCACTTCCCCATCCGGGCATGGGCACAGACGGGCGTGAGGCCCCCCCTTCGGGGATGGAGTTCCGAGAGGACGAGGGTGACTCACGGGCGGGGGGCATCGGGCTCCTCACAGCCTGGGTGCCTGCTCACCGATTCCAGCCTGCAGGGAGATGTGCCCGGAGGTGCCGTCACGGGCCGATTGGGACGATGGCCCTGTGCCAGGCCCACTCAGCGTCGCGGCCGGGACAAGCTGTGTGGCGTGTCCCGGATTTGTGGGCCGTGAGCTCCCTGGTCCCTTTGGGTTTCCTGGAAGGGAGAGCGCTGTCCTGCGGGCCAATGCACCGCTGGTGGGCCGTCCCTGAGGGGTCGGGGGAGGGGTGTGTCCATCAGAGCCTCGATGGAGACAGCTTCTCCCCTCCCAGGCTGGGCAAACGAGGCAGGAAGCCCAGCGTGACAAGGGCTTGCTCCCAGACGGGAGGCCACCGATTTCTTGTCTCCCACGAGTCAAGACGAGGCAAATTGACCTTGGTGTCGAAATGGGCCCTCCCGGTGGGTGCTCAGCCGGCATTTTCAACCGGGAGTTGTTTTTTTTTTTTTTTTTTTTAAAGATGCCCGTGCCCTGCGAAATAAAGGCTTCCATCGGAAACTGCAGACCTGGCTCCTCATTACTGTCATGTCACAGGCAGACAGGGCAGAAGGGGTCTCGCTCGGGCGGCGTTGGGGGGGGACAGGGGACCGGCACCCCGTGCTGGGGAGCGTGGCCCCTGCCTCGGACGCTGAGCTGGCCCTGCTGGCCAGCGGGGGGGCGGGGGCGTCCTCAGGCCTGGAGACCTGCCCCCCGACACAACGGCTCCGGGGAGCCGGGGGGAGCGCCGCCCTCACGCACGCAGGCTGAGTCGGAGGCGCAGGGCGGCGGGGGCCTCCCTCGCAGCCGCAATGCGCACGGATGCCAGCTTGTCATCCTCATCAGGTGCGGGCGAGCCGAGGCGAAGGCAGTTTTTTTGAATGCTCCCCGACCGTCAATTAAAATACAGGGAGGCTGACATGTGCCCAGAGCGGGATGATCAAAGCCGAAAATGCCCATACAGCCCCTGACATGAAAACAGTGTGTTTGGCGGCAGACTGACACAGTGTAACAGGTCAGATAATTATGAGGAAATCTATGATATATCTGTTGCGATTGCTTATCGTGTCCCCATTANGAGACCTGCCCCCCGACACAACGGCTCGGGGGAGCCGGGGGGGAGCGCCGCCCTCACGCACGCAGGCTGAGTCGGAGGCGCAGGGCGGCGTGGGCCTCCCTCGCAGCCGCAGCGCGCACGGATGCCAGCTTGTCATCCTCATCAGGTGCGAGCGAGCCGAGGCGAAGGCAGTTTTTTTGAATGCTCCCCGACCGTCAATTAAAATACAGGGAGGCTGACATGTGCCCAGAGCGGGATGATCAAAGCCGAAAATGCCCATACAGCCCCTGACATGAAAACAGTGTGTTTGGCGGCAGACTGACACAGTGTAACAGGTCAGATAATTATGAGGAAATCTATGATATATCTGTTGCGATTGCTTATCGTGTCCCCATTATCACAGCCATCAAAGGCGGCGGCGAGGTCCCGTCTGCCGGATCCCGGCGCCGGTGACACCCGCGCGCGGCTGATACAGATGGTTTCTCCCGAGCGACTGAATTAATTTGACATTAAATAGGGGCTACGCTTACCGGCTTGTTTAAATATATATTTTTTAATTGCACTGGGAATAGCCGAGAAGCGAGCGGGGGTCTCGTTAGCGATGCGGCCCCCGCCCCCAGCCCCCGCGCCCCTCCCCGCGGCAGGGCCCCCGCGCGGCGGCGTGCGCACCCTCTCCCGCGCACGGGGAGCTGTTCCGTGCCGCGCATAGCAATGGCACACAGGCACCCACGCGCGGCGGGCTCCCGCCTGATGCTTCGCATGCTAATTACTCTGCGGGGAGACACTGCTCCCCCCTCCCCCCGCCGGCCCCAGCCCCCAGCGCGGGGGCACGCGTGTTCATTACGACGGGGAAGGCCGCCTCCCCGTCCCGCGCCTTGATGGGTTTATTAAAGCTGAAGAAGGGACGCATGGGGCCCACGAGCGCGCGTGGCTCAAGCTGTGGCTGCAGCGACAGTCGCGGGAGCGTCGGCCCGGCCTCCGCGTTCCCTGCGAGGCTCGCCTGCTAATGGCTCCGGCGGTGGCTTCTGCGTTCCGCAGGCTGGCTGCTCCCCGCAAAAAAAAAAAAAAAAAAAAAAAAGCTAACCAATGACAGCTTTTTACAGGAAACCCTAATAGATTTCAATTGATCGCATCGAGATGATGGCAATCATGACCAGAAATGAGGCGCATCGGCGCCACCCTTCAGCGCCGTCTGGGCCTGGTCCCCTGGTCGCCGCACCGCGCCGCCGCGCGCGCTGACGGAGGGCTTCCTCTCCAAGGGGGTGTGTTTGCAGGGTGGGGCCCGCGGGTGGGCCGGAGTGGGCGCGGGCGTAGGCGAATCTGCGATTCCCGCCGAAAGCCGGCAAATCTCTCCCACGGAATGAGGGTCGAATCAAAGCAAGGGGGATTCGGAAATCAGGAATTTCTACCGCCCCCCCGGGGCCGCTGATTGGTTTTGGGTTTTTTTTGGTGCTTCCCACCCCCCCCCCTACCGCCCCGAGTGCCTTTCTCCCCACGANCTGATTGGTTTTGGGTTTTTTTTTTTTTTGGTGCTTCCCACCCCCCCCCCTACCGCCCCGAGTGCCTTTCTGCCCACGAAACGCGATGCCCACACAAATATGCATCGCCAATGTCTCCGTTGCTGAGTGAAGTGAGCAACCAGTCCTACTTATATTTCCATTTTAATGGGTTCCCATTATCTCGGTGGGGGAGGGGGACGCTTCCTTCGCCCCCTTAATCAGGCAGCTGCCGGCCGGGCCCCACGGATGTGAAGTCCCCGGGAGGCTGCCATGTCTGGACAGGCGGCCTGGCCTTATTTGTCACTTTCGTGCCAAGCAGAATGTCACCCGCAGACTGCCTCTGAAGTTCGCGGCGGATTCTGGTGGAGATTGGAACAGCACGGATCGTCCCAGATTTTCAGAGGTTGAGGCAGGCGAGGGATTTTTTTTTTTTTTTTCACTCGGTTTTGGGCAGCGAGGCCGAACTTTGGCGCTTGCGTTTTTTAGACGCTGGAGGGCCCGCGGGAAACGCATTCCCGGCGTCTCCAAGTGCGCGCCGAGGCAGAAGGGCGGGAGGCAACACCCTGCTCTCTGGACATCTGAATTCAGTGCTTTCCAAGGGTGAGAGTTCCTTCCATTTGTAGCGTGTCAGAATGGCCCTACTTCCTTTGGAATCATAATGTTTCCCTTCGCTTTGGGGGCCTATAGGAATCTCCCAGCTGTGAGCTTTGGGTAGCGGCACACAGCGGTGTAGCGCGTGGAGGTTCCTTACCTGGGGGGTAAGGAGATTCTCTGAAACGCAAGCGGTCTGCCCCACCACCACTCAGGATTCCGTGCAGGGGCGGACACATTGTAAACAGGAAAGTAGCAAATATCCCAGGCTTGCCGGGCCAGACCGTGTCGGAAGCAAGTNGAAACGCATTCCCGGCGTCTCCAAGTGCGCGCCGAGGGAGAAGGGCGGGAGGCAACACCCTGCTCCCTGGACATCTGAATTCAGTGCTTTCCAAGGGTGAGAGTTCCTTCCATTTGTAGAGTGTCAGAATGGCCCTACTTCCTTTGGAATCATAATGTTTCCCTTCGCTTTGGGGGCCTATAGGAATCTCCCAGCTGTGAGCTTTGGGTAGCGGCACACAGCGGTGTAGCGCGTGGAGGTTCCTTACCTGGGGGGTAAGGAGATTCTCTGAAACGCAAGCGGTCTGCCCCACCACCACTCAGGATTCGGTGCAGGGGCGGACACATTGTAAACAGGAAAGTAGCAAATGTCCCAGGCTTGCCGGGCCAGACCGTGTCGGAAGCAAGTACAAAACCCTGGCATCATCGCACAAAAGCCAGCAGAGGTGGCGCATGAGGGCGTGAACAGGCCTGTGTCCCAATAAAACTTTATTGTGACCACAAGTCAGGGGCCAGATTCAGCCCCCAAAGAGCAGATGGCACGCTGTTGAGTTTAATGACCGAAGGGGATTAAATGCAGTCATTCATTGGGTTGCCTAGCTCAGGGGCATTTGGCTGGTTCACATCTCATCCCAAATTTATTTGTGGGGGGGGGGGCACCCAGCTCTGCCAAAATAGGGCGCGGGTTTTCTGTCTGCTCACGTCCTCGTCAGCCAATGCGAACAAACGCTGTAATAAATTCACCAGTGACACGGAAGCCCGGAATTCTTCCCCCGCATGTTCTCAACAGAGCCTGTGAGCGTGGTTCTGCCCAGGGCTGGGCAAAAACACGAGACAAAACTTCAATCAAAAGAAAGGGAAAAAATTCACCTCTTGCTTGCCTCGAGTCGCAGTGACCCTTCAAGGCTTCACGCTGATGTCTTCTAATGCACTGTGTTTTCCTGTGTACAAGGCACACTTTGCTGCCCAAATGTTTGAGGGAGAAATAAGGAGGCGCGCGATCCATGGGTAGGATTATTTCCGTCTCCATGTAAATGTTTTCTCTTCTTTTATTTATGCTTGTGCGCTAAAAGCGTATCTCTAGGAAGCAACAATGACCTCCGTGTGCAGAATAATACCCTGGAATATGATCATCACTTTCCTTCCTAAATAGAAAGAAATAGCAAACTGAATTAAAACGTGGACATGGGAGGTTTTCTTCCTGAACGTTTGGGCCCCAAACCTGGGTGAGCATTGTCCTCGGCCAAATACGGCACGTTCTCCTTTCTCAGAAGATATTCTTGCCACCAAAGGCTGTTGGTCCGCGGCCCCGTATGGGGTCCTGCAAGTATTGGTGGGCGTGAGCCCGCTCAGTGGCCTCCCTCAGCGACGGCGCCAAGGGACGTGCTGGGCTCCTGCCCACGCTGCCAGCGGGTGCCCCTCCACAGGCTCCCAGTGAGCCCACACGTGGCTGAGAGCCCTGGATGTGTGTTACCCAGAGAAGGTCCCTCGATGTCCACCCTGCAGGTGGCTCCCGTCTGCAGCGTCCAGTCTGGCGACCCGCAGGCCTGCTGGGGCTGGACACCCCTGTGGACGGGCCTCGGCATCCCGGCAAGTGACACCATTTCCCACCTCGGTGCTGGGAAGGGGGGTGGCAGAGAGGGCGGTGGCTTTTTCTGGCTGCTGGCTGAAAGGGAAGTTGGGGGGCTGGAGGGATGAGGGTGTCTGTGCACCCTGGATGGGTCGAACGGGGGGGAACCCCCGTGACAAGGGGGGGGCATGGCCTCGGGAAGTGGGGAGAGGCCCCCACTGCGAGCCGGCAAGGATGCGGCGGCGTCTCATCCAAACATGGAGACTGGACTCTGGCAACAGACGAGCAAGCCCGGGAGAGGGTCTCTGGAGACCGAGGCTGGGGCCACACAAGCCACCCCAGACACCTGACCGGCCGGACCTCTGAGTCCCTGACCCCTGACCTGCCGGACCCCTGACCCCTGGGCACAGACAAGGGAAGACAGTGTCTCCACAGAGCCCAGCGTGGCACCGCTTCTCACTGACACGCCAAGAAAACAGCTTCAGCTCGGGCCCCGGAATCGTAAAATTCAATGCGTCCCTCTGTGAACTACCCTAAATGGCTCATTAGAGGGGCCCAGATTAGCAGGCCGTAAAAATAACAATACCCCACTTCTCCCTCGATGGACTAAATCACTTGCTGGTCCCCATAAACGACATGTATATGGATTACACCCATTAAAACGCTTTTCTGTTTTTATATAAGGAAAGGCTGTAGAACTTCAGGGAGAACACCTCCAGGCCTTCGGACTGGCTGACAATGCAGGAAATGCTATTGATTACAAGCAGTTTTCCCTCATTTACAAGGGTTTAATTGCACGTAACAAGGGGTAATAACTCCCACGCTCCACCGTGCCTGCGCCGATACCTTTGTGGTCACCCGGGCCTGGTGGGAAGAAAGAGGAGTGCAACGATGGCTGGTGTTGCAACGATGGCTGGTGTTGTGTTCCTCCGTGGGGTCCCCACGCACGTGGAAATCGTGCTGTGTCTGTGTCTCGATTAGCCAAGGCGGGGGAAGGCAGGACCGACAGGCAAAGACGGAAGGCCGGCTATCGCAATCTGATTTCCCCGCACCGTCTTAGGCGCGTTGCTCTCTCGGGGGCTCAGGGGGGGCACCTGTCTGCACAGGGATGCGTCTGGCCGTCCAGCCGTCTTTCTCCCTGTCTTACCTTTGGCCTCTGCTCTAAGACAAACCACGCGTCTACAGTTTGCCGTCTGTGAGCTCCGCTCCTGTGCATCGTGACAGGCAGGTCACCGTTTAATGAGCAGCAGTTTCCGTTTTGTCTGGGCGAGGAGGGCCGTAGGGTCATACATTCGTGGCACGGCTTCAATTCTTGGAGTTTTAGACTCGGCAGAACGCGCCACCCCCCCACCCCCCGTTGAGATGAGCGTGGGCTCTCGCAGCACTCGTGTGTGTGTGTGTGTGTGTGTGTTTGATTCCACGGGAATGTGTGATCGATCCCACGAGAAACGGAATCTCAAATGCTGCAGCCAGGGTGATGTTGGATCTGGGAAGGATGAGAGTTTTCGATGCCTGCCTGCAGGAGATGGTCGTGGGAGGGGAAGTGGGGTTTCAACTGGAGCCGGCAAGCAGGTAAATCCTGGGGAACTGTGTTTTCCCCACATCGCCCTTTACCCGGCCGTGAATGTGCAGTTCAGACATTCTCGCCTCTCTTTCCTCGGGGGTGAATAGGGGAAGACGGGAGGTGGGCAGAATGCAGGGGACGCGGGGGGCCTTTTATGGTCCCCTGGTGGGGCCCTGCCAGCGCTTGGGTGGTTCTTTCTGTTGAGAGAGAAGCAGAGAGGAGATCCAGAACTTTCCTGGAGCTGGCCCGCTTCCCCTCAGCTTTTGTGGGTCTAACTGGAAAGGTTTGAAAGCAACATGCGCAGTGTAAATTATATCTCAACAAAGATGATGTTACAGGGAGTCCTGGGACAGATGTGGGTGTTCTCTCTCTTTCTCTCTCTCTCTCTCTTCCTCTCCCCCCCCGCCGACCCCCATTCTCTGGTGTCAGCGCATTCAGGAGCTTCCATGAAAGGAGAAAGGCCAGAAAACTGCCACAATTCTTTGGAGACTGGAAATCTGGGGGTGGAGGGTCAGAGCTCCACAGGCCCTACCTGGGACTCCTGGTACGTCCTGGGCCTGTCCGCAGCCCTGTCCGCACCCCACCCTCCACCCCCGTGGAAGGAGGACACAGCTGGTCTGCAGGTGTGGTCAGGAGTCGCCGGCTCGGGTGACCGTGCGAAGAGGCCGTGGCTGCTTTCTGCTCAGGGGACTGGGAGCACGATTCCGCTCAATGAACGCCCAATGGTTCGTGGCCGCGAATAAATGCCCACGTTCTCCTGAGCGCCTGCGTGTCTGCCACCACGGCGTGGCGCCCACCGCAGGCGTCGGCGCCGACGCGCGGATGGGCAGCTGTGCGCTCAGGTGCACACGGACTCGGGGTGGGGGCAGGACGGGTGTGCTCGGGGGACAGCGGTGTGGGCGTAAGTGCGACTGTACCCACGTCAAGTTGTAGGTGCGGACATAGATGACAAACACAAATACAGAGAAAAGGCAAAGAAAGAGATGGAGAAAGAGACCTACAAAGGCAGAGATGATATATTGAGATTATATATAGACACAGATGATTTTGCGGCAGACAGAGAAGTACAGGATGTAGACACACGGATACAGGTAGTTAATAGGTAATAGACAGCTGATATATAGGTATGATAGAGGCATAAATACGAGTGTCTACATATCTATTTAAACACGATGGATAGAGATGTCAGGTGGATTCCCTAAGTACACGGTACAGACTGGCAGACACCGGCGAGTGGATGACGCCGACAGGTACAGGGGGGGTACGAGTGGGAGAGATGTGGGAACACGCCGGTCTGCAGATGGCACAGGGAGGCAGGTCCCAGAGCTACAGACATACAGGTGACACGCGTGGCGAGATACAGAAACACAGACGCACGTGACCTTCGCACGCACGTGCAGAGGGCCACGTGGTTGTGGACGACGGGAGGGATTCCCGCAGGGCCGAGGCGAGAAGAGCAGAGACAGCCCTGCGGACGGCAGACCCGGCAGACACAGGCCCTCGCAGAGGAGGGAGCCCGTGGACAGTCACTCGGCGTCCCGGTGACCGGGGACCTGAACGGAACCCACGGGGACATTCAGAGCATGCCGGACTGTGCGCGGGGGACCGAGCAGTGAGTCTGAGGGGGGGACCCCACCCTGTGTGCTGCCTTCAGGTAACTCACCCGCACGGACACGGAACCTGTTCCATCTTTTTACACCCTCGTCAACCTCCAGGGGGACCCGGGCCCGGCTGTGCGGAAAAGGGCCATTGCTCTGCACACCCCTGGTCCCCATGGAGACTCGGTGAGTGTGCCGTGGGCCAAGATGTGTCCACCCAGTCCAGGGGTCCCAGGGCTGCGCTCCCCGCCCAGGCTCCAGGGAGGGGCCTTCCCGCCTCTTCCAGCTCCGGGGGCTCCAGGCGTCCCCGGGCTGGTGGCCGCGTCCCTCCCGTCTCTGCCTCCGTCTCCACGTGGCTTCTCCTCTTCTGTCCCTTCTCGGGACACTGTCATTGGACGCAGGGCTGCCCCGATGCAGGACGACCACCTCTCAGATCCTTCCCTCATCCTGTCCTGGGATTCTGGGGTTCAGACTTCCACATGGAGTGTAGGGGAGACGCAGCTCAGTCCGTGACAAACCCTTTGCCGGGACCCCAGGGTGGAAGGTCGATGACGCCCTTCCCATCAGGTGGTCTCTAAGTGGCAAGCCGGAAGCCTGCCCGCATCCCTGCCTCTCCCAGGGGCCCCCCGGGGGCCCCATGAGGGCCAGGACTCCCCGGGACTCCTTCCCCGACGGCAGAGCTGACATCCTCTGAGAAGAGACATAGGATCTCTACCTGTTTACAGTTGGATTTCGGTTCCGCTTTTGCTCACGTGTCCAGGAGGATGAACTGGAGGCCACAGCGGTTGCCCGGGGAAGGATGGGCCATCTGGGCCACCCCCCTCCCCGCTGCCCACACGGACGGTTTTGGAGAAATCCCACGCTCGACCGCATTCCCCATCACGCCCACGCCCCTTGCCTGGGTCTCTCCAAATGAACTTGACCCTAACATTTGCTCTTCCAGTTGCTTTGAACATGCCACCTTGAACCTGTTGGGCAAATGAGCCGCTTTGCATTGGTAGCCCTGAGTCTGGGAACGCGGCAACTCAGAATAAACGTGAGCAGCCTCCCGCCGGCTGTTTCCAAGCAGTGCCCCCCCCTCCCAAGAAGCCCCCAGAAAAGGCATCGTTTTATTTAATCCACAGCCATGTAAGCCTCCTGGGGACCCACACCTAGCTGGCGTGAGGGTCCCGGGCTGGGCCTCCAAGAGCCTTTTGGGTCTGACCGAGCAGCCTTCGGAGGCAAGGACGTGACCGACCGATCTTGTCCACGCCCTGCGTCTCGCAGCCCAGAGACTGGGTCAGACCGAATGCACGTGTGATTCGAGAACAGGTTTCTCTTCTGCGGGCTGTGCCCTTTCCATGGAGAGCACGCGCAAGGCCAGACCCCTTTACGCCGGGGCCTGCGCCCTCTGCAGACTGGCGTCCCTGGCTGAGCCTGAGCCGTGTACCCAGTGGGGAAGGAGACACAGCAACCGCCCCTCTGTGTCCTGACCGTTCTGGCCCTGCAGGTGCTTGGTATCGTCCCCTCTTCGTCAAAGAGGACAGCCAGGGCCGTAGGGGCTGAGGTGCCCCTTGGCAGGCTCCCCAAGCTGGTGGGCGGGAGGGGACGGGCAGCACCGGGCTAGCTGGCTCCTTGCAGGTGTGGCTGGGGCAGGTGATGCTTCCGCGAGGCGGGGGCAAATGTTCCCCAGGCTCCTGGGCCTCCCGGGGTAACCCCGCGTGGCCGGACTACGGCCACAGTGAGGCGGAAACGAAAGGTCACCTTTCTGGCTCGGTGGCGCCGTGGGTCGCGGCACTGTTCTCTGCACCAGGAGGTTTTGGGTGCGATCCCCGATCAGGGCGCCTACCTAGGTCAGGGGTTCGCGACCCCCAGTTGGAGTGCGTGGGGGAGGCCGCTGATGGGTGTTTTTTCTCTCTGTTCCTCCACCCCATTCCTCTCGGTCTCAAATCAATAAAAAAAAAAAGCNAAATGAGCCGCTTTGCATTGGTAGCCCTGAGTCTGGGAACGCGGCAACTCAGAATAAACGTGAGCAGCCTCCCGCGGGCTGTTTCCAAGCAGTGCCCCCCCCCTTCCAAGAAGCCCCCAGAAAAGGCATCGTTTTATTTAATCCACAGCCATGTAAGCCTCCTGGGGGCTGTGCCCTTTCCATCGAGAGCACGCGCAAGGCCAGACCCCTTTATGCCCGGGCCTGCGCCCTCTGCAGACTGGCGTCCCTGGCTGAGCCTGAGCCGTGTACCCAGTGGGGAAGGAGACACAGCAACCGCCCCCCTGTGTCCTGACCGTTCTGGCCCTGCAGGTGCTTGGTATCATCCCCTCTTCGTCAAAGAGGACAGCCAGGGCCGTAGGGGCTGAGGTGCCCCTTGGCAGGCTCCCCAAGCTGGTGGGCGGGAGGGGATGGGCAGCACCGGGCTAGCTGGCTCCTTGCAGGTGTGGCTGGGCAGGTGATGCTTCTGCGCGGCAGGGGCAAATGTTCCCCAGGCTCCTGGGCTTCCCGGGGTAACCCCGCGTGGCCGGACTCCGTCCACAGTGAGGCGGAAACGAAAGGTCACCTTTCTGGCTCGGTGGCGCCGTGGGTCGCGGCACTGTTCTCTGCACCAGGAGGTTTTGGGTGCGATCCCCGATCAGGGCGCCTACCTAGGTCAGGGGTTCGCGACCCCCAGTTGGAGTGCGTGGGGGAGGCCGCTGATGGGTGTTTTTTCTCTCTGTTCCTCCACCCCATTCCTCTCGGTCTCAAATCAATAAAAAAAAAAAGCAGCTCCTCGGGTGAGGATTAATAAACAACACTCAGGTGTCCCCAAGCAGCCCCGAGGGGGGTCGCACGTCACCAACGGCACCCTCGGGACCAGGCCTCGTTGGTCCTGAGAGGAGGGGGCTCCATCTCGCATCCTGCACGTGGGGCTGCCAGCCCCCCCACCCCTGTGTGGGTGTCTGTGGGTATCACCCGTGCATTCGAGAACTCGGTTTAGAAATCTGAGTTTCCTGGTGTGCGAAAGAAACTCGGACCATGGGTGCCTGTGAAGAAAACGCCTACTGAAATATTCCCCGTGGGTCACAGGCCAGGCCAGGCCAGGGGGTTCCGGGGGAAGCAGGGTGGGCGGGGGGTGGCGGGTGGCCCCCGGGGGGGACGTCAAGCTGGGGCAGGTGGACATGCCCCGGGACGGCATCCGCAGCCGCAATCCCAACAAAAGGCGTGTCCGGGGAGCATCGCGAGCCTCCGGGGGGTGCAGGGAAACACACCCGGGTGCGTGTGCGTGTGTGTGTGCGTGTGTGTGCGTGTGTGCCGGGCAACGACCAGCTGTTTTCTCCCCCGTGACGAGAGGGAGGGCCGATGCGAGAACGTCAATGACGCCTCTGAAAAGGCCACCTGCCCGACGGGGACGGGGACGGGGGGGGGCGGCGTCCTGTAAACAAACCCGCGGTGTTATCCGTGGCATTGTGTTACCCATTCAAATGAGACGAAGCCACCTACGAGCTACCTTGGCTGCACTTGGCACGCGTGGGGGGGAGGCCGCGCCGCCGTGCGCCCGGGCGGGTGGGGCGTAGGCTCCGCGGGCCTGATGAGCTCTCATTAGGTCGTCCTGCACATTACGTACCGCGCCCGGCATAATCAAAGCCTGGGGGCGCGTATTAATTATCCCTTTGAATAGTGATGAAATTTTAAAAAGCTCTGCTTCGGGCCTCCATCAGCAGCAGATGAAACAGGGGCCTCGCACCGCTTGGGTGAGGGGTGTCCATGTGATCCTACATCTGTTCGGGACATTTCAATGGGAGACTCAACAAGCGGGGGCCGGGAGGCGAGGGCGGGGGACGGCGGGGAGACGCAGACGGAGCCGGGCTGTGCGAGAACAAATAACGCCCCTCGAGGGGTCAGCGAGCAGGGCTGCGGGGCTGGGGGGGGGGTCCCCCTGGGGGAAGGCTGGTGGCTTTCTGGACGCAGGATACGCCCCGGCGACGGGTAGGGGCGTGGCGTGAGGAGTGCCCCCGAGACACTCATGCCCCAAAGGGTGTTTCTCTGCGTGCACCCCTCTCTGTGACGTCCCTCCGCCACGCCCCGGGGGTTTGGGGGGTGACTCTAACTTTGCACGGGCTGGCTCAGCAGGCTTTGGAATGTAACCGGGACGTGAATGCTGGGGGTCGGAACAAGAAGCGTCCCCGTGCCTGGGACGGGTTGGCTGGCCAGGGAGAGGCCTTTGGGAGTTGAGGGGAGGCGTTTTGCAAAACTTGGTCCCAGGGTGAAGGTCGGGGTGATGCGGGCAGATGCTGTGAAGCCAGAACCTAAGGCCTGGCCGGGAGGCTCAGTGGGTGAGAGCGTCGTGACGTGCACCACGGGTGTGTGGGTTCGATTCCCGGTCAGGGACATGCCTGGGTTGCAGGTTCGATTCCCCGTCGGGGTGCATACGAGAGGCAGCTGATGGATCGATGCTTCTTTCTCTTCTTTCTCGGTGTTTCCCTGCACCCCTCCCCAGCTCTCTGTAAAATCAATAAACACGCCCTAGGGGGAGAATTTTTTAAAAAGACGGAAGCTAAGTGATGGTGTGAAAGCCCCTCCCTGTTTTGCAAGAACCCTGCACACTCACAAACACCCACTTTCTTTGCATGCCCTCTTTAAATAAGCGGGGGTGTCATGGAACACCCACAAAATGCCCCTTCCAGTGGTCTTCTAGAAGTACACGCGGAGCCCCAAGCCAGTCCCCAAGCGGCTGACTGGACTACGACATCACACCAGGCACCTCGTGTCCACGGATGCGGTCATCGCACAACCCGGAAAGGGAGTAAAAATCCAGGGCCATTTGGTAAAATAAAATTAAAAATAAATACATAGACCGTCGATGACCCTGCTTTGCTTTGCAATTTGAGAGGAAAGAGCTTCTGAATCCACAGGGTGATTGTGAATCAAAACAGGGTAAACGAGGTCCCACCAGGGGACCTGGATGACGTGGAACTAATGTTGAGAAAGGGATGAACAAGAATCCTGAAGATGCTGCGGACTGGTCCTGACACATCACTTTGAGGACACAGGGGTTTTAGGAAAGGGGTCGAATCATAACCAGCACAGAGATGTTGGGAAAAGAAAAAAAAAAAAACTCGCCCAAGCTCTGGCCCTGCGGCTCCGTGGGTAGGAGCACTGTCCCACGTGTGAAAGGTCGCGGGTTCGATTCCCAGTCACGGCACTGCACGCCTGGGTTGTGGGTTTAGTTCCCAGTCGCGGCGTGCGTAGGAGGCACTGACCCATCTTTATCTCTCTCACTGACATTTCTCCCTCTCTGTCTCCCCTTCCCTATTCTCCCTCTAAAATCAATCAATTGATTTATTTTTTTTTAAAAAAAGGCATGCCTTCGTGTTATCCGGTTTATTCTGTAAGTCCCCTGGGTTCCAATCAGCTTATCGCGCCCACACAACCCGGGAGATCGAGTGATAAAGAGACGAGAACCTCAGGGCGGGGCTCCTGTCCCCCTGGCATGAGCAGCCATGTGTTTCGGCTTCCCGTGGGCCCTGTTCCTGTTGGCTGCTTCCCGATTCCGACGTGCGCGGCTTTGCTGGGTGTCTGAAGCATCCGTACCGACGACCTGTTGTGGCTCTTTTCCTCCCAGCGGCTCGGCTGCGTCCCCCCGGCTGCCTTGGACCTGCCAGACTGCCTGGGGCGTGGGTTCGACCTCCCCTGCGCGGCTGCAACCTCCGTGTGAGCGGCGACCGCATCCGGCTTTGCTCGCGGAGCGGTCCTTCGTCTCGCTCTGAGCTGGTCCCACGCCCTCGGACGACTCAGCGTTGTGAATCTCGGTCTGTGGACAGGGGAGCCCGGCTGTGGGTTCTCCCGCACACGGTGGACAGAGGACTCTCCCAGGGATCGTGCAGGTGAGTACTCAGCAAGGCCCCAGGGACAGGTGGAATGGGGCTGTGCAAACAGAGGCTGACCGAGGGTGACGGCTGAGTCCCATCTCGTCCCCCGGACACCTGCGTTCGACGGCAATTGTCCCAGGAAAGAATGTGGTGCGGGGGGAGGTCACAGTAATACTGCCCACTGCCACCTACCCACGGGGACGCAGGGCTCTCGGTTCACAAGGGGGACCCCAGAAGTGGCCGCCACCTCGGATGGCCACAGCCCTCTCCGGTTGACCCACGTCACCTCAACTGATGGAACGCCATCTCGCAGGACAACCCGGAACAGACCCGAGGGACCCCCGTGGCACCTCAGCACAGGGTGGTCCCACAGCAGAGCCCGCTCGGCCCATGGGGGGAGCTTCCTGCCCAGGAATGATCGTCCCTGGAAGTGAGACATTTGAAAAGGGGGCCCCCACGTTGGAGCAGGGAGGGGCCTTTGGTGCTCAACGCATCCCTTCGCGGGAACAGCTGGGCAGCGCTCTGGCCACATCCCTGCCCGAATGGCCACGTCACCGCCTTCTCGCCGAGGGACCCAACCCACACATACCAATTCTGCAAGATGGCCTCCCTGTGGGAGCCAGGCCCCGACTCCCCCACCCCACTCCCCCCGACGCAGCTCTCGGCCCCTACGGACGTTTGAACGGCCCCCCAAAGTCACTCTGATGATGTCTTGAAGTGACCAGATTTATTTTTATACGCTGCCTTGATGCTCGTATTTTACATTTCCTCCCCGGCTCCCGGGTTGGATTTTTCAGCCTGCAGCGAATTTTAGCAGCTGAGTTCGAAGCGCCCTAAAAATAGGGCGCTCCCACCAAAGTGCTGACACCGGGTATGTCCCCGGAGGACCGCGCTCCGCGGAGCTATAATTAAAAGGACAGGCAGTCGCTCCGCCTTTGACTAACCTAAATAGCTATCAGGTTGGCTTAAAGTTCCTCGGCGCTCCGGAAGGCTGGGGGACTCGCGCTGCGACCGGCACGGATCCCCCCATTCCGAGGACGGGTGAAGAACACGGAGGTGTTGGGGGGGGACACCAATGACATGGTCCCTTGAGATGGGCTCTCAGCGGCCAATGCGGGGCGAGGGGGTGCCCCCTGACAACCGGCGACCTGTGCAGACAGCAGCTACGTTGCTTCCCTGACTCTCTCCACCCCACCCACCTAGGCTGCCCCAGCCATTAATCCTTAAATTGGATATTACGTGATAAAAAAAAAACCACTTTCCCCCCTCTGTCCCTTTTCTACGCATCTTGCTATTTTTACGTTTCTCTTTTGTGGTTGCTGTCTGGGCCGCTGGCTGTACCCCGTCAGCGCAGGGGCATCTGGTACGATCTTTCTTTCTTTCTTTCTTTCTTTCTTTCTTTCTTTCTTTCTTTCCTTATTTATTTCTTTCCTTCCTTCCTTCCTTTTCTTTTTTGCTTAATAACATTTTCTTCTGAAACTTCATGGCATGCCTTGGTCAAAGGTCTCCTGTTTTATAAGTTGGCTTTTATGACCTTTCTACTCTGTTGTTCTTGGTGAAGTCAGGTTCTTCTTCTCTTTTCTTTTCTTCCTTTTTTTTCTTTTTATTTCCTTTCCTTCCTTCCTTCCTTCCTTCCGCTTCCTCTCGACTCCATTCTCAACACCCCGTTAGGGGAAAAGTTGTCTCCAAGCGGGCAGACTAGGTGTGGCCTGGCTCTTTGCTTCGTTCGGGCACACTGCCCCCGCGAGGAGTTCTCTGGGGACGCTTTCTTCTGCGTATGGGGAGTGGGGGCGCCCCAGGTGGGGTGAGGAGGGGGACGCCTGAGCGGGGCCACCTGGGAATTGTGGCGTCGGCCCCCAGGAGGTGACCGAGCAGGGGCAGTGGCCTGCGGGAATGGCCAGCCTCTGCAGGCCCAAAGCTATCTGTGCCCATCATCACAACGAGATAATGGCCGTCCACGTGAAGTTGCAGGGGACGCGTCTGTTGTTGAGGCTTTCCCCAGATTTCAGAGGGGAGCACCCCCTTCCCGGGAATACAGCTGGATGACACCCCTGCAGAAGCTTGGCCTCCTGCCACCCAAACTTCTCCACCGGTCCCCTCGTCCAGAGTGGCGCCCGGCAGCCCTGCCCCTGAGCCCATCCTCTGGGCCCGGCAAGTCGTGGGAACGCGACGGTGGGAATTTGAGGGGGTCTTCTGGGTTTCGACGGTGTGCTGCTTCGGCACAGAGAGCCCCAGACGTTTGGGACCTTGGTGCTGCGACGGGCTTGGTGGCTTGGGGAGGGGGGACGCCTTCCCCGGCTCTCGCTGTGACTAGACAGAAGTCTGGTGTTGGGCTCAGAGGTCCCCGGCGGCGCCTGGCAGGTCCTGGCAGGGCGGCTGGAGGAAGGATGCGTGTTCGTCGGACGCCCTCTGCCGGGCAACTGAGGACGCGCCAAAGCTCGGGACCCACTGAGGACGCAGCCATGAAGCGTGGGAGTTGCTGGTTGCAGTCGGTTCTGTGGAACCTCTTTACAACCGCAAAGGCGCCAAAGGACGGGTGGAGGTGTCCGTGCAGGGAGGTGGTGGGCTGGGGGGTACCTCCAGCGGGACACGGAACCCTGAATCCGCTCGCCGCCGGGCGCTCACCCCCATTTTCCTGACTCTTCCCAGGTAGCAGATGGACATCACCCGCCTTCCTGGACAGCGAAGGTCAGAGCGAGCAGTTTACGCAAAGTGGTCATCTCACCTTTCACACGTGGGAAGTGTCCCCGGGCACCTGCAGGTGGGGACAGAACCGGCTCCCGTGGAGGCCCCGGGGGATGCTCTTGACCTCGGCGCCCGGTCCCCCTTCCTGCCCGATGCAAGCTCGTCCTTGTGACCTCCACTCCTCATCCTCACATCTCCCCATCGGACTCTGTCCCACCTGCCTCCCCCTTACAGACACTCCTGGGGCGACCCTCGGCTTCTTCCTGGGTCCTGCCCCCCGCCTCGGCCCAGCCCCTTGTCCACCTGTAAGGTCAGCAGGGGCTGCCGCGTGGAAGCTGTTACTAAGCAATGAAACATCCGCCCCTGGCCGCATAGCTCAGTTGGCTGGAGCCTCCTCCCGTAAACTGAAGGGTCCCAGGTTCGATCCTGGGGCACGGCCTATGCCCAGGCTGTGGGTTCGATTCCCAGTGGGAGGCAACCGATTAATGTTCTTGTCTCTCTCTCTGCATCGTGAGCGGTGGACGGGCAGGGGCAGCCCTCAGGAGGCCCACGCCGCCCTCCTGACCCAAAGATGCGGTCCTCGGGGGACAGACAAGACCAGACGCACGGAGCACCTCCCCACATCGAAGAGCACCCCCACGCAAGTGAGGTTGATTCCAGAGTGGCCAGGGCTGCAATGGTGTGTGTGTGTGTGTGTGTGTGTGTGTGTGTGTGTGTGTGGTGGGTGGTGAGGGGGGCCTCTTTCCTCAGCAGGTTTACCCCAAGTCCTGTGGGGAGAGAGGGATGGCGAAAAGGCAGGAAATCACGCCAGACCCGAATAACATAACCGGGGAACGGGGGACCTCACTGGGCTGTGAGCACAGCGCCCCCGTCCTCGGCCTGCGGGGCTCGTTCTGAAGGCACAGCCCCTGTTGCCCACGGGGTCAATTTTATGGAGTTTCAGTGGGGTTTATGCTCTGGGTTGGGGCGGGCGGGGGGGGGCAGGTACCAGTTACAGTTTAATTTCCTTTTCTTGTGAGCATTTGCAATGAACACTCCAGAGTTTGCCAAGCACAAAGGAAAGGAACCACATACAGCCCCTGCTTGAAACGGCTCCGGAGGAATGGCGTTTGGGGTGGGTTGTTTTTTTTTTTTTTTGGCTTCTGTGATACATCAAGTTTAAGTGATATCAACATGCAAGCAGGGCCCCAGGGCTCCCTGTCTTCCCTCCACATGTGGGGGTGTCCAGAGTCCGGCACACATGGCTAGCACACGCCAGAGGGCCCATGTGGTTGGGCCCTGGTTTCTGCTTCTGTGCTCCGACAGGCATCCATTTCGTTTGGAGCGCTGGGGAGAAAGAGAAAATCACCCTTCGCGTCTCATGCTCTATAGCACGTGCCCGGCTTTGCGTTGTAAAAGGTAATAACCATATCAGTCGTATCAGGCAGGTCGGCGGCTGTGAACGGCCCCCACCTCTGCACAGGACAAGGCAGTGTGTGTGTGCTTGGAACAGGTACGCACAGAAATGCACCCCTGATGCGGAAGATGCCCCGGTCCAGGTGGGGGCAGACAGGGCTCCTCGGTGGGGGGGGGGGGGCACAAGAGCAGGTCAGGCTCCGCTGTTGAGAAATCTGCTCACAGACCTGGCCCTGGTCAGGGTGACCCTGCAGGGACATTGGCGCTATCCCTTGGGGGTCTGTTATGGGAGAGATAAATAGAAAGATAAAGGGATGGATGGATAGATGGAGGGATACATGCATAGATAAATGTAGGACGGATCGGTGGATGGATAAACGGATCAATGGATGCAGGCACGGAAGGATGGATGAATGTGTACGTGGATAGCTGGATAGATGCATGAATGGATACATTAGTGGTTGGGTGGATGGAGGGATGGACAGGTGGAGAAATGAATACAGGAATAGATGAATGGATAGATACTCGGATGGATGGACGGATGGATGCACAGATGGATAGATTAGTGGATGGATGAATAAATCAGTGATGGGTAGATGGATGGGTGGATGCACGATGGTACAGATGGTAAACACATAACAGATATATAACAGGTGAAGACATAAACAGATAAAAGGTTTCACATACATATGGGTGTCTATAGATTGTCTTAGGGTCTCCAAACACACAGAACCAATGAGAGCTATTGAGTCGGATATATATAGAAAGTGACCTATGATAAAAACGGGCTTACCTGGTTAGGGAGGTTGAGGGGTCTCACGTTCTGCCACTTGGTGCCGGGGAACGGCAAAGGGCGAGGGGTGCCATTTCCCGTCTGGGTCCCAAGGCCTGAGCTCCACCAGCCGAGGGTATACGTCCAAGTCCAAGGCCAGAAGGAGACCGAGGCTCCAGCTCAGTCCGTTAGGTAGACACATCCAAGTGTCCCTTCCACCACCTTCTGATTCTAGTAATGCCTTCAACGGACGACGCAAGGCCCAGCACCGTGGGAGGGCGATCTGCGGGGTGCAGCCCACCCATTCAGACGCTGCTGTGGTCCGCGCACGCCCTCCCAGGCACGCCCAGCACTCACGCTTCGCCAGATGCATGGCCATCCCTCACCCAGGTCAAGCTGACACATCGAATTAACCGCCCCCCCCCCCCCGCACCTTCATAGGTGTGTATGTCCTGAGCTTTATACAGTGTGTGTCTAGGGCCCACCCCCCGGCTCAGCCTTCTGGAACATTCTCCCCCCCACGCCCACCGCCTCCGTCTCCCTGGTGCCCCCCACCCCGTATTGAACCAGCAAACAGGTCGCCTGCCTGCCCGCCCCCTCCTTCACGCTTCCTTCTAGCCACAGCACTTCTTATCTGTGTGACCTCCGCATCCCGTTTGCCTTTGTCGGAAGGGCCGCCCATGGGCCCTGCGGTGACATCTGTGTCTTCATTCTGGGCCCATGGCACTGCCCAGCACGGGACAGGGACGCTGGCGGGATCCACAAGCGAGGCATTCCACGCCCCGGGGCGCCCCTTCGAAGGGGCCGACCCCACGCCTGGGCTCCCTCCACCCCGCGCGATCAACATTCTTTGCCCGCCTGGCTCTGTTTGGGGCGTAGGTGATAGATGGGCCCCTTCTGCTCCTTCCCGCTTCCACCCATTAGCTTGCGTCTGCGCCTAATGGGACCCAGAGCCCGGCTGCGTGGCGGGGACGTCTCCCGGCCCGCCGGCATCTGTTTGCCCAGCCTGGCCTGATGAGGTGCTAATCAGTTGCAGTAGACACAGAGCCCCCCCGACATGGTGGGGTAATATACGGCCCTTGTCGACGGCACTTTCATGTTCGGCTCCGGAGGAATGCCTGCGTCCCCACGGCTCCCCCCGCCCCCGGCCTCTGCCCCCACGCGGGGCCGGAGCCTTTGAAGGTCGGAGGCTGACTTCCGGAACATCGTGCGGATCGGCACGGCCCACGCTCCCTGCCCGGCAAGAGGGAGGCCGCCTGCTTGTCTTGATGTTATCATGTGCCATGTTCAGGGTTTCTCTCCCCTTTTCCCCCCAGACCTGCAGAATCTTTCCGCTTGGCCCCGGGTCTGGGTTCCCCGTCGCCGGCAGGACTTTCTCAGCGTCCCAAACGGGTGCTCTGTCCCCACGGAACCCTCGGCCCCCTGCCCCTGGCCCGCCCCCGGCTCCCTACACCTACTTCCCAGCTCTCTGAGTCTCTGTCCCTCCAACGAGGGGACACCATGGTATTTGTCTTTCTGGGTCTGGCTTCTTTCACTCAATACTGTGTCCTCAAAACTCACCTCAAAGGCCCCCAGCACACAGTAGGGATGACGTACCAGTGCCCTGGGTGGCCCTAACCAACGATAGAAACTGGGTGGCTTACACAGGAATTTGTCCTCTCTCGTCCTGGAGACCAGGTCTGAGGTCCAGGGGTCCCAGGGCCGCGCCCCCTCCACAGGCTCCAGGGAGGGGCCTCCCCCACCCCCTTCCGGCTCCGGGGGGTTCCAAGCGTCCCCAAGCCGGTGGCTGCATCCCCCGCCCCCCCGTCTCCACGTGGCTTCTCCTCCAGGTCTGCGTCTCCTCTTCTGCCTCTTCTCAGGACACTGTCACTGGACGCAGGGCCACCTGACCCAGGACGCCCTCCTCTCGGACCCTCCACGGAGCTTCATCTGCAAAACCCCCGTTTTTCCAGAGAAGGCCCGATTCCCAGGGTCCCCGCGGGCGTGGATTTTGAGGGGACGCTATTGAACCCGCTCAACTCCCCCACGAAGCTCTGTTATCGCCACGATGCGCCAGTGACTCCCTGACGCCGGGTGCCGATCAGAATTGAAGAGACAGGAGACTATTGATCTGTTATCCACCCGTGACCCCAGGGTCTGGGAAGCGGCTCTCATTGCATTAGAAAGGCGTCCGCTGGACCCTGACGACGTCAGGGCTGAAGAGAAGGCTCAATGGCGTGTCACTCGGTGGCATCCCTGTGGGTCGAATCTGCAGGACGAGAGCCTGGATCTGAGGCTTTGGGGGGGTGGTCAGGGCTGTGGGACGGGGTCTGACTTTGGGACTGGACTGTGGGGCATTCCATGGCCTCATTTCCCCCTCCTTCCCTGTTTCGTCCTTCACTGCCTCAGCAGGTGAACCAGGAGGCATGGTCTGACCCTCCCCCCGCCCCCCGCTGCCGTGTAGAAGGACCCCCAGGGCCATCTCAGGACACCGTCTCTCCTCACGGTCTCACAGGAGCCGTCTGCTTTCGACGTAGCTGTAGCGTCGAAACCTTGTCTTCGCTGCACGTCCGATTCCGCGGGAGAAAATAAAACATGACTTCCTCGGGGAGGGGATGTTTTCAGCACCCGTCCTGTGAAAAGGCGAAACGCAACCACCTTTGGGGAGGGGCCGTGCGGTGCGTTGCGGAGAGCAAACACCTCGGCCTGTGTTCGTGAAATTCTGCAAAAGCAACCGTTCTGCCTGCTGTTCTCTGGGGCGATTCTCCCACCTTCCAGATTCAGGAAGTACAAGCACGGGGTTCGAATTCAAACGTTCGGGGTGATAATGTGGCGATCCGTTCGTTTTTCTGTGCCTTTCCGATGTTGAATATTCACGCTTTTTAAGAGAGTTTCGGGATGTCAAACAGATTTGGAATGGGCCCGTGCGGGGACGGACTTCCCATCGTGTGGAAGGTGCCGAGAACCGGTATGTACTGAAGGGTGAATGCGATTTTACAAAGCCACGTGTGTCCAGGGGGAAACCCACCTCCCGGCGGGACATCGGGGCCGAGGATGACAGACGAGCTCCAAGACACTCCATCGCTGAATAGCGAGCAATTTTCCGGCTGGGTTCCTGGCTGTGCGGGGGTCTACCCACACCTACCTGGGTGAGGAGGGCTCCAGGGAGGGGCCCAGAGCTCCCCGGGAACCCACCTGGTCCCAAAAGCCTATGACCGAGGGCAGGGGCATGGCAGACACACCTCACAGGCCCCCGGTTTGAAGCATCACAAACCTATTCAAGACACAAGACGTTTGTCCCAGGGGACCATTCGGGCCCAGGGCAGCCCAGATAAGGGAGTAATAATCGAAATACAGTCCTTCCCCCGTGCTGAGGACATGTGCCCACGAGGAGACGGGCAGCCGTGTATTCTGTGCCACGGATGCTGAGTCGTGGGGTGTGAGGGCTGAGTCGTGGTGATGTAAGGACTGAGTCATGGGGACGTGAATGTGGAATCTCCGAGGACGCTAATATCACACAACAGATTCTACTTCATACGCACTCCTGGGTAATCTCCTCACGGAGAGACATAACCTGTGTGTGTTTTTCCATCACAGGTTTCATTCCGCACGATTCTGTGTTTTGCTTCGTCTCTGACCGGCTCAGGGTTCCTGGCTGTGCAGGGGGTGGGGGATTTTTTTTTGGGGGGGGCAGCCGTATGTCCACATGTAGACAGGTGAATAATGATAGATGATAAATAGATAGATGGATAGGTACATAGATTGTAGATATGTTCAACCCAGAGATAAGAAATATTGAAAGACACATCATAGGTGATAGACACTAGATAATAATAGATATGCAGACAGAGAAATAAAGGAGAGGTAGATAAATGAGACAGAGTCTCACGTGCTGGGTCGGGGTCTCGGAACCTCACACCTGAGGTTGGGGCTGGGAGACTCTCAGATGAGGGGCGCCCTGGGCACCCCATACCTGGGCAGGGTGCTGAGCAGCCTCCTGGCCTACACCCCACCTTCGCCCGGGTTAGTAACCTGCATCCTGGAGGGCGTGGGGTTGAAGGCGAGATGCGCCGGGGTGTCGCCCTGGCCACGCAAAGACGTTGCCGCCTCAGGCCACTGAACATAAATGTCCTGCAGCTTTTGCAGTTTGGAGAGAGGCAAGGACCTGGGTCCTTCTCGGCGGCCGAGGCCAAAATCTGAGGCCCAGTTTAGGATTGTGCCCCACCCCCCCACCTCCCCCCAAAAGCGCAACACAGGTCGGCCTCCCGACCACACGGAGATGGAGATGAAGATGAAGCCCGTCTCTGGATGCGATTCCCCTCCGTCCCCCGCTCACCCTCTGCCGACCAGGGCGCGTGTCCCACTTAAAAGCGTTTGCCGGTGGGTCGGGTCTGAGCACACCCTGGCCGCAGACAATCCGCACAAGACGATCGACGATTTAGGTGATGCTGCTGGCTTCTCACCTGGGCGGTCGAATCATTAATTGCGGCGCCTGTCCTGGCAGGTCCTGCCCGGGGCCTGGAGATCGCCAACAGTGGGGGCTTGTCCGGGCAGCGAGCCACGGAGGGAGGGGGGCTCCTGAAAGGGCTACGGTGGGTGCCGGCCTGGTTTCGGTGCCTCTGAGGCAGGAGCTGGTTGCAGCTGACGGAGCTTTCTGACAGTTCGCAGACTGAACGTGAACTGAACCCCTGTCGTCTGGGTGCACGGCGCGGAGCTTCATGGCCTAGGCACACAGGGGTGCTGCCCTTTGGGGTGCTCCCTGCCTCCCCACCTTCCCGGTCACAGCTGCCCCATGGATGCACGTTGAGAACCAAGGCCCAGGAATCGCCAGCCCACCCCGAATCCAGCGTCACCTGCAGCAGGTTCCAAATGCCGCCAGGTGAGCCCTGGCCGGGTGGCTTGGTTGATTGCAGCGTCGTCCCAAACTTCCAAAGGTGGCGGGTTCAGTTCCCAGTCGGGGCACGTACCTGGGTGGTGGGTTTGATCCCCAGATGGGCACATAAGGGAGGCAACTGATCTCTCTCTCTCTCTCTTTCTTTCCTTCTCTGTCTCTCCATCTCCATCTCTCTCTCCCCACCTCCTCCAGTCCTTTCTGCCTATACACAATGAAAAAGAAACTGGTTAAGGAAGTAGCGAATTTTCTACCATGTATGTTTTTACCAGCAAGAATTCCAAGAACGCTGCACGCAGCCATTCCCTGGATTCTTTTATCACTCGTGGACGCTGCTTCCAAAATCCCTGGCTGTGGAACGAACCTGCCCTCACTCGGTGTCGTGAAAACGTTACTTACGACCGACAGAAGCCGTCCTTTTTCCTGTGGGGATTTGGCCTTTGGAGGAATACAGGCTGGCGTCTCTGAGGGAAGCATTGGGTGGATGGAAAATCGTAAACCAGGACTATGAGGAGCCACTGATCTTTCTGCGTGGGGTTTTCGTAACGCCGCACTCTCTGGGGTAAAGCGGTCCCCACTTCGGCACCTCGGTCACCCCGGGCCCCGTGACGGCCACATGTGGGCCCCCGACGTGGGCCACTCGGACCAGGACACTGTGAACAGTGACCTGCCTCGGAAAACCGGAAACGTTCAAAAATCCGCCGGCCGACAGGAAACGTGGAGGCCTTATACATACCATCGCGAGGCCATGCACAGGAGAACTCGAATCTACTGCAAGAAGTCTGCCGCGTTTTAACCGGGAGTCGTTTGGGGCTGGAGCAATCCCGTGATCATCCGTTCTGTCGGGGGAGTTTGTCCGGGGGTCAGTTCCTCCTGCCTCGTGGGTACAACAGGGCAGACCCCGAGCTTCAGAGTGTGGGCGGTACACCCTGAGGCCTGCCCGGCCCTGTTGGGGGAAATGAGGCAGAATCACGCGGTGTGTGTTCTCCCAAGCGAACAAGCAATAAACACAGACACTGAATGATTAAGTACATTGGAAAGCTGGCATTTCATGTTCCGTGGTCTTCAGCTTTCTTTCCGTGACAGTGGACACTCCATAGGATGTTAGTGTCAGGGGTACCGCCTGATGGTGAAATGTGTATGTGAATGACAGGGGAACCCCGCCAGTATTTCCAGCACGCACACGGCCCCCCACACCGGCATTTCCATGTTACTGACTCTGTTCCCCGGGCTGGGCTTCACATCCTAAGGGCGGGGGGAGGGAGACGTCAGGCCGCACATTGCAGCATTATTTACGACACACCAAGCTATTTCAACAACCCAGGGCCCCAAAAGTGGCACCGGCAGACATTCGGATAAAGAAGTCGCGGAGCGTACACACGGTGGAATATGATTCGGCCGTGAAAAAGAAGGCGATCGTAGCATTGGTGGCAACGTGGACGAACCTACAGGGTATTATGGTCAGTGCAGTGAGTCAGAGAGACCAACAGCAGGAGGTTTCCCTGACTTGTGGAATCTGAAGGGCAGCAGAAACCAACAGAGCAGGAGCACGCTCGTCGGACATGATTTTCAACACTTTTTTTTTTCATGAGATGTCATGACACCGCCACGTTAGCCTTTTCGGAAAAAGGCGTGACAGGTTCTGTGGATTCGCATGTCCTGTCCCCGAGATGACCCTGCTCATCCCTCCCGCGGGCCTCTATGCCAGGTCCAAGCCTTTGCTTCAATCCTGCCTTTGCTTCAGGGCAGAAGGAACCGTGGCCCGTGGCCCCCGGGGGCCTGGGCACCCTCTGTCCAGAAGGCTCCCGACTCTCGGGGGCTCCTCTTGCCTGTGAGCGCACTGTGGTCCCAAGAGAAAGGGGGGCTGGGGTTGTGCGAACCCAGCAGGGGGAAGCCACGTGCCCGTCTGGGGCCTGTGCGATGGCCCCTCCTCCAACATCGCGCATCCCCTCAGGCCGGCCGCTGCTGGTGGGGGCCCCGTCGGCCCCCACTGGGAACACCTGGGCTGAGCAGAGCCCCCGCCTTGTCTGTGACCGACAGCACGCCAGGGGGCAGGGCCGAGGACGGGTCCGTCCCCACAGCCCCATAGCTGAACGGTTGACCGCGACAGACACCAGCACCGTGGCCATCTGGGTCCAGGCCCATGGTCCAAGCCTGCTTCAGAATGATTTTCCCGGNCATCTCTGAGGGAAGCATTGGGTGGATGGAAAATCGTAAACTAGGGCTATGAGGAGCCACTGATCTTTCTGCGTGGGGTTTTCGTAACGCCGCACTCTCTGGGGTAAAGCGGTCCCCACTTTGGCACCTCGGTCACCCCGGGCCTCATGTGACGGCCACACGTGGGCCCCCGACGTCGGCCACTCGGACCAGGACACTGTGAACAGTGACCTGCCTCGAACAACCGGGAACGCTCAGAAATCCGCCGGCCGACAGGGAAGTGTGGAGGCCTTATATAGCATCGCGAGGCCATGCACAGGGGAACTAGAATCTACTGCAAGAAGTCTGCCGCGTTTTAACCGGGAGTCGTTTGGGGCTGGAGCAATCCCGTGGTCATCAGTTCTGTCGGGGGAGTTTGTCCGGGGGTCAGTTCCTCCTGCCTCGTGGGTACAACAGGGCAGACCCTGAGCTTCAGAGTGTGGGCGGTACACCCTGAGGCCCGCCCGGCCCTGTTGGGGGAAATGAGGCAGAATCATGCGGTGTGTGTTCTCCCAAGCGAACAAGCAATAAACACAGACACTGAATGATTAAGTACATCGGAAAGCTGGCATTTCATGTTCCGTGGTCTTCAGCTTTCTTTCCGTGACAGTGGACACTCCATAGGATGTTAGTGTCAGGGGTACCGCCTGATGGTGACACGTGTATGTGAATGACAGGGAATCCCGCCAGTATTTCCAGCACGCACATGGCCCCCCACACCGGCATTTCCATGTTACTGACTCTGTTCCCCGGGCTGGGCTTTACATCCTAAGGGGGGGGGGGAGGGAGACGTCAGGCCACACATTGCAGCATTACTTACGACACACCAAGCTATTTCAACAACCCAGGGCCCCAAAAGTGGCACCGGCAGACATTCGGATAAAGAAGTCGCGGAGCGTACACACGGTGGAATATGACTCGGCCGTGAAAAAGAAGGCGATCGTAGCATTGGTGGCAACGTGGACGAACCTACAGGGTGTTATGCTCAGTGCAGTGAGTCAGAGAGACCAACGGCAGGAGGTTTCCCTGACTTGTGGAATCTGAAGGGCAGCAGAAACCAACAGAGCAGGAGCACGCTCGTCGGACATGATTTTCAACACTTTTTTTTTTTTCATGAGATGTCATGACACCGCCACGTTAGCCTTTCCGGAAAAAGGCGTGACAGGTTCTGTGGATTCGCGTGTCCTGTCCCCGAGATGACCCTGCTCATCCCTCCCGCGGGCCTCTACGCCAGGTCCAAGCCTTTGCTTCAATCCTGCCTTTGCTTCAGGGCAGAAGGAACCGTGGCCCGTGGCCCCCGGGGGCCTGGGCACCCTCTGTCCACAAGGCTCCCGACTCTCGGGGGCTCCTCTTGCCTGTGAGCGCACTGTGGTCCCAAGAGAAAGTGGGGCTGGGGTTGTGCGAACCCAGCAGGGGGAAGCCACGTGCCCGTCTGGGGCCTGTGCGATGGCCCCTCCTCCAACATCGCGCATCCCCTCAGGCCGGCCGCTGCTGGTGGGGGCCCCGTCGGCCCCCACTGGGGACACCTGGGCTGAGCAGAGCCCCCGCCTTGTCTGTGACCGACAGCACGCCAGGGGGCAGGGCCGAGGACGGGTCCGTCCCCACAGCCCCATAGCTGAACGGTTGACCGCGACAGACACCAGCACCGTGGCCATCTGGGTCCAGGCCCATGGTCCAAGCCTGCTTCAGAATGATTTTCCCGGGTCCCACCTCCCCTAAGAGAATGGCTCTTGTGTGGTGTCCCATGCAGGTAGGCAGCAGCCAGGTCACCGTGAAACTGGGGGCCACCGCATCTGGTGGAAGAAAAGAGCTGTGGGTGCACTGGGGAGGCGTGGTTTGGGGTCCCAGGCAGGGGGACCCCACTCTGAGCTGCTCTCGGCCTCTTGTCACCCATGTTACCAGGAGTCGATTTTGAGAAGCCTGGGAGATGCTGCCACCTAGTGGCCGCCGCGAGTGTGTCCCCGGTCGCCGGTGGGAGCCAGAAGACAGTGCCCCTCTCGGAGAGAAAATCCGAAGGCGCTTCTGTTTTCAAAACGAGCCCTGTGACTATTTGTAAATAGGCCCATACTGTATAAATTCACACTTGGCACTCCATTGGCTTTGTATTATTAACACCAAAAAGGAAACTGAGAGACAGAAACCAAAAATCTCTAGGGGGAAGATCTGTTTCAAAGTTTACTCATAAATATAATTAATTATNTTTATTTATTATTGCCCCATTTATTTGTGCTTTTGCAAAGAACTGTAAGCCTACGTTTCTGCCTACCTGTGTGGGACGAAGCTCCAGGGTGTCTGTGAATGCCACTAAATAAACGCTTTCTACATGATGATTTAAAACAAAAAAACAGAAAAAGCCTGGTCCTGGCTGGGTAGCTCGGGGCCTCAGAGCATCACCCCCATACGCCAAGGTTGCAGGTTCGATCCCCGGTCAGGATGCAGACAAAAATCAATCTGTGAATGGGCCAGTACGTAGAACAACAAATTGGCGTGTGTCTGTCTGTCTGTCTCCCTCCCTCTCTGTGGAGAGTCAGTAAAAATGCATCCTCGGGTGATGATTAAAAGAAACAGACAGGGTGGTCCCTTTCATAGGTGTTTCCCAGCATTAAAACGCGGGATGTGATTTCTAAGTCAGGCCGCTCGTTGTCGGGGTGGAGGGGTCCGCAGAGGCCGCCCACGTGGGCAGGCGAGGCGGGCGAGAGTCAGGTCCCCGCTGGGGCGAGCCCCTACAGGGGCATTGGACAGGCGTCGCTCCTCGTTTTGCGGGAGGCACACGATTGCCAGTACTGGCGGAGCCCTGAAAGCCCAAAGCTGGGACGTGGCCTCCAGGAAGGGGCGCCTCTTGTCCAGGAAGGAATGTGGGCCCCACAGCGGGAAAGAGCGAGGGAGCCGGCATGGGGCCCGAAGTCTGGAGCCGAGCCACGGGCTGGTGGGTGGCTTCCGGGGGGGCCCCAGGGGAGACGCCCACCAGTGGTGTTGCCACCGGCGAGATTCCTTTCTGGGGACGTGCTTTTGCGGCCGCAGCCGGATCCTGGGCTGGTTGTGTGTGCCCCTGAGGCAGGTACACCCGTGTGGGCCACGTCCAATTCTACAGAGGCCCCCCGTGAGCACGGGTGGTAGCCACCGAACTCCCACGTAAGGAGGGAAGGAGGAAGGGACGCCCCTCCAACGGGGAGCCTGGGGGGGGACCGTGCAGCCTGTTTCATGCCGCGGGGACACAGCTCCTGCTGAGGAGGCTGCGCGTGAAGGTGAGAAAGAAAATCCCAGACGCGAGCCGTGCCGGCTACTTTCCGAAGGCCGGGGGTGGCAGGTGATAGGGAGTGATGGATGGTAACCCGCAGGGGGTGAGAACGGATGAACTGAGGTGTCCTGGCATGACCGGATGGGACGAAACAGGCCCACATTGGCCGCCGGCGCACAGAAGGTATCTGGAACCAAAGCGATGGGAGCTCCTGAAATTCTTTATCTGGGTAAAAACAGCGTGTCCCCTGAAAAAAAAAAAAAACCTCCCTGGTCATACACCCCGGGACCCGTTCAAATCTTCATCTGGGGGATGAAGAGTTGGCTATGGACATTGTTGCATAAATATTGTAACTCCATCTTTTCCTCTTCCCAAGAACTATCTTGTTTGTGCGTAAGGGCCCTTCCTTTCCGCTGCTAACGGGTGTGTTCTTCCGGAAGGCTCCCACCTCACCCGCTTTCGGGGCGGCCTGTAAGCCTGAAATGCTAACCACCGTCTTGCCTCCCATTTCTCCGTAAAACCACACACACGCAACGGTGGCCGACTAGGATTTATCCCCTTGGCAATCTGTGTTCTGTTGGCTTAGTTTGCATGCCCCAGGCACGGAAGCTAAGAGAGTAGATAAAAAGTGTTTTCTGCCTCCCATAGCAAGAGAGGAAAAGATAATACAGAACCAAAAAAACAACAAAAAAAAACCCACCACAAACTATTTTCAGTAAAACTGTGGATTGCCAACAGGGTGTCCACTTCAGGTCTCTGTGAGTTGGACCAATGTGAGTCAAACCTTACAGGGTCCTTTGGCTTTGGGAATGTAGTGAAGGAATCTGTAAGGTTTGCAGGCACCAGTTCCACGCCTGGGGTGGGCCTAGCAAAGGCAACCCACCCTAGACACCCCAGGCCGTCTTTCCGAGAAAACTAATCATTAGGACCCGACGGAAAAAGAATTTGCCAGTTACCAATATGAAGCAAGGAGAGGAAAGATAGGTACTTCATTTCTATCGTGGGGGGGGGGAAGTGTGGTTTTTATATGCTGGGTGCTTAGGAAGCATTGCTTGATTTGAAATGCGGCACGTTTGGTTAGGACCACAACAACGGTGAAAATTGAGGTGTAAGACAAGGGGGAACCCCCCAAAGAACCAGAATTACCTTCTGGAGGGTGGGCCCCTTGTAGTCCAGGCTTCCCCCTGCTTGGTGAGTGTCCTCGGCACCCATGTCTATCCGTTGGTCAGCTGGTGTTTTTGCGAGAGGCTGCGTTCGGCACCGGTACATTTTTGGAAGACTCTGTCAAGGCACGTCCCCCTTTCACGATGGGGGATTTACAAGCATACCGGCCCACACTGCGCTGAGCATTCGGTACTTTTGGGACCCGAAACGGCAGGCAACTGCGGTTTACCTCTGCATTCTGCTGATTCTCCCTGGCACAGAGCGCCCTTTCAGGTGTGCGTGGCCTACTGACGTCCCCTCCACCAACCCGGCATGACTCTCCTTGCCTGTGGCGTCTCACGCGGTCAGGTTCCCAGAGGCGGAGAGTGCCGGGCCGTGGGGAGGGGGCGTCGGCTGTGCCCTGGGGAGAATAGCCAATCGCAAGCTAAGTGCTGACCGTGTGCGAAACGACGTCCCCGCGGGTAACCGGGCCGCCTTCCTTGCGCATGTAAACCTCTGTGCAGGCAGAGAAGGGGGAAGGGGTCTCGTCACAGTATAATGTAATTTTGTGCACGTATTAAGTGCTGGTGCCCTAAAAAAGCAGGCATGTCCAAAGAAAGGCGAGAAAAGGGGGGAGTCGTAGGGGGGGATGGAGACAAGTGTACTTGGACTACAATAAAAAGGAAGGAAAGAAAGCAAAGGGAAGAAGGAGGGGAGGGAGGGAGGGAGAAGGAAAGGAAGAGTAAAGAGATTTCATTTTCACATCTGTCCATAGATCCTGGATTCTGGAGCCGGCGAGGGGCGGCTGGTGGCTGGGTTGCAGTGCGACAGAGAAGATGATGTGGACCCCGCAGAAAAAAACGGCGTACGTTTTGCGGCGTGACATCAGCCCCAAATTCCCTCCTGTGGCAACCGTGGTGGTCCCACCAGGTCTTGCCGTGAGGACACAGGCATGGGAGCCAGAGTCGCAAACAGGGTGGAGACCCATCGCCCCCAAAGATCAGAAACTTCTTCTGTCGGTAGCTGAGTTTCCTACTTTAGTTTTCTTACTTTTCCCCCCCAGTTTAGTGAGATCCACTGTGTGGTGTTAGGGTGTGCCCGGCGATCGGTATACGATAAGCAGGCCGGGCATGTCCAGGACCCCCCCACCCCGGGGACCCTGCCGTCACGGCCAGGCGTGTGCAGGAGCAAACACAGGGCCACTGAAGGTCTGTCTCCTTGTCCCTTCCAGTGCCCGAGGTGGGACTGAGACCTGCAGTCACCACGCTGCATTTAGTCCTCTGACGAGTGCAAGCTTGTGCCCTCGGGGACAACACCTGTCTTGTCTCCCCTGGAAACTTCCAGAAATGANGTTAGGACCACAACAACGGTGAAAATTGAGGTGTAAGACAAGGGGGGACCCCGAAAGAACCAGAATTACCTTCTGGAGGGTGGGCCCCTTGTAGTCCAGGCTTCCCCCTGCTTGGTGAGTGTCCTCGGCACCCATGTCTATCCATTGGTAGGCTGGTGTTTTTGTGAGAGGCTGCGTTCGGCACCGGTACATTTTTGGAAGACTCTGTCAAGGCACGTCCCCCTTTCACGATGGGGGATTTACAAGCATGCCGGCCCACACTGCGCTGAGTGTTCAGTACTTTTGGACCCGAAACGGCAGGCAACTGCGGTTTACCTCTGCATTCTGCTGATTCTCCCTGGCACAGAGCACCCTTTCAGGTGTGCGCGGCCTACTGACGTCCCCTCCACCAACCCGGCATGACTCTCCTTGCCTGTGGCGTCTCACGCGGTCAGGTTCCCAGAGGCGGAGAGTGCCGTGCCATGGGGAGGGGGCGTCGGCTGTGCCCTGGGGAGAATAGCCACTCGCGAGCTAAGTGCTGACCGTGTGCGAAACGACGTCCCCGCGGGTAACCGGGCCGCCTTCCTTGCGCACGTAAACCTCTGTGCAGGCAGAGAAGGGGGAAGGGGTCTCATCACAGTATAATGTAATTTTGTGCACGTATTAAGTGCTGGTGCCCTAAAAAAGCAGGCATGCCGAAAGAAAGGCGAGAAAAAGGGGGGAGTCGTGGGGGGGGATGGAGACAAGTGTATTTGAACAACAATAAAAAGGAAGGAAAGAAAGCAAAGGGAAGAAGGAGGGGAGGGAGGGAGGGAGAAGGAAAGGAAGAGTAAAGAGATTTCGTTTTCACATCTGTCCATAGATCCTGGATTCTGGAGCCGGCGAGGGGCGGCGGGTGGCTGGGTCTCAGTGCGACAGAGAAGATGATGTGGACCCCGCAGAAAACACCGGCGTACGTTTTGCGGCGTGACATCAGCCCCGAATTCCCTCCTGTGGCAACCGTGGTGGTCCCACCAGGTCTTGCCGTGAGGACACAGGCTTGGGAGCGAGAGACGCAAACAGGGTGGAGACTCGTCGCCCCCAAAGATCAGAAACTTCTTCTGTCGGTAGCTGAGTTTCCTACTTTAGTTTTCTTACTCCCCCCCCCCCCCCCCNAGTTGAGTGAGATCCACTGTGCGGGGCTAGGGTGTGCCCGGCGATCGGTATACGATAAGCAGGCTGGGCATGTCCAGGACACACCCCCCCCCCCGGGGACCCTGCCGTCACGGCCAGGCGTGTACAGGAGCAAACACAGGGCCACTGAAGGTCTGTCTCCTTGTCCCTTCCAGTGCCCGAGGTGGGACTGAGACCTGCAGTCACCACGCTGCATTTAGTCCTCTGACTAGTGCAAGCTTGTGCCCTCGGGGACAACACCTGTCTTGTCTCCCCTGGAAACTTCCAGAAATGACTCTTCTGGGTGTCTGCGTTGGTTTGTTTTCCTAGATTCCACATACAAGTGGACTCATCTGGTGTTTGTCTTTCTCCTTCTGGTTGACTTCACCGAGCACCGGACCCTCTAGGTCCCTCCATGAGGGGGTCCCAAAATGCCTCCGAGTTTCTTGACACCAGATTGTGTCTTTATTCTCCCATGTGTCAACTTCAGCCCCCGGCAGAGGACTCTCCATGAGATGCAACACCCCTACCGAGGCATTTTTTTCCACTGCGCAACACAGTGTTTGTTTCAACATGTCCATTTGGGTGCCTTTTAGTGCTTCTTCTGCAGGTTTTTGTTTGTGTCACATCTACTACCTCAGCAAAATGTTTTTCTCCGAGGGCCTTTTTTTAAAAAATATTTTATTTATTTATCTTTAGAGGGGAAGGGAAGGAGAGAAGGAGAGAAATATCAATGTATGGTTGCCTTTTGTGCATCCCCTGCTGGGAGTTGGCCTGCAGGGAACTGGCCTGCAACCCAGGCATGTGCCCTGACTGGGAATCGAACTGTGATCGTGTGGTTTGCAGGCCCGCGCTCAATCCACTGAGCTACACCAGCCAGGCCGAGGGCCTTTTTTTTTTATCGGGGGGGGGGGGAGACAGTCACTCGGGGTGAGATTGGGTGAATGGGGGGAGTGAGGCCCAGGGGTCATGCTGTGTGGGGTCGAAAACTGCTGAGCACTGAGCGTGATGCGGGCAGGTGGACTCATAAAGTCCCCATCGTGAAACGGGGACGCGGCCTGAAAGAGTCTTCCAAGAAAATTCAGCCAAGCCGAACACCGCCTCTCACAACAACGCCAGCTGGCACGCTGCTACAGACGGGCTCCTCAAACACTCCCCCAGCAGGGGAAGCCTGTCCTCCCAGGGGCCTGCCCTCCAGAAGGTAATGCCAGGCATTTTGGGCTGCCCCTTCATTATATCCGTATATGTTATGTATTATGTGCTTATTTAATGTATGTATATTTGCATACATGTGTGCAGGTATGTAGGAGAATAAAAACTGTTTTATTCTCAGCCTTCTTAGGGTCCCTGCCCGGGACTGAGAATGTAAGTGACAGGCTCAGAGCAGCACGCAGATGGCTTTGGTATCGCTTTTCCACCACAGAGAGGCCTCAGTTGGACCTGAGTGGGCCTGCGTAGGGTTCTTCGAGGAAGAGCACGTGTCTACAAATGCTCTCCATCTGTCTGTCTTTCCGTCTGTCCCATCTGTTCTCCCGTGCGTCTGCGAGTCGTCAGCTCACGCCTCAGACCCAGCTCTGGGAGACCCAAGGGTGGGGAGGACCGCCGTCTGCCCCCCTCCGCCTCACGCCGACTCAGGCGGCCAATCTCCGTAAACCGAAAAAGACGCGTCGGGGAAGATCTCCGCTCTGGAAAACGACCAAAATGGTCCTCAAAAGCAATGAGAGGCAGTTAACCAGAAAATAACCCACATGGCCGCACAGTCAAAAACACACACCGAAAGGTATACAGTAAAGGAGAAACCTCCACGGGAAAAGCTATTCTTTAAGTGATTTTTAAATTGAATGAGAGTGTAATGCCTCACGGACTTGAAAATTGCCCGAGCAAATGCGTGCCGCCTTAGAAAAGCTATCACATGCAGTGAAACATTTGGGTATAAAAGCAAACAAGAAAAAATAAAGGCTGAGAAATGCATGAGCTACACACTCACCCCTGAAAGTTAGGGGCGGGGGAAAGCAGTCACCTAATAAAGGTGAAAAGTGCAGGAAAGAGTGAATTCGACCGAGACTACGATTTGATTCCCCACGAAACTGAGAGAAACCAGCAGAGGAACAGATCACAGGATGCTAGATCACAGGGCCAGGGAGAAGAAATGGAAAGGAAAGCATGAGCCACACAGTCAAAGAGACAAAAAAAACCAAAAACAAAAAACAAAAAAGCCCTGATAGTGAGCACACAGGGATGGTGCCCTGAAACTCCGAGGAAACGGAAGCAGTGACTAAGACAGTTTATCTGGCCACGGCCAAAGACACAATCGATACGCAAAAATCGCCTGTTTCTCCCCACCCGCCAAAAAAAAAAAAATCAGGAAAAATGAAAAAACACCCATGAGAGGCGAGATCCTATTTGCGACTGCAGGCCCAGCAGGCCGAGGCAGGGTTGGGGGGAGGAAATGGGAGGCCCGGAGGGCGGGCAGCCGGGGAGAAGCTGCTGAAGTCAGACTGGGGGACAGGCCACCGTGCAGGACACACGGTGTGACAGAAGGGGGCGCCGGGCACACTCGGGACACTGCAGTCCGGTTCCCGGCCGGCCCCAAGGCCCCTCCCGCCGGCCCCACGGTTTCAGACAGGCTTTTCTGGCTTCCTGCGTGAACTCGGCTTTCGAGAGCCCTCTCTGGGGTCAGGGGAGGGGGAGGTTTCTCTTCTGGTTATTTTTCTTTTTTAGTGCATGGGGTCTGATCATTGGATTGCTGGCGGGATGAGGGGACGGAGCCGGAGCAGACCGGGGCTACGTGCCCACCACAGAAGTGGGGTGGTTGAGGGCAGGGCCCTGTGTGTGCCGCGGAGACCCTCAGTTCCTTGCTAAGAAGCTGAGCGCCCCCGAGGCTCACCCCCCACCCCTCACCCCTCACCCTTCACCCCCCTTTGGGTGCCTGCACGGAGGACAGCAGTTCCCCAGAACGGTTTTCAAAGGGCAACGTAATTCACACAGGTTCCCCCCAACCGTTGGCTTCCGCCCCTGGCCTCCTCTGGGCGTCTGTTGGCCCCGGGCGGCCCCCGACGGCCCCCGCCCCTCCAGAACCCAGGCTCGATGCAAAGATTATGTTCAACCGAACACATTTGCTGAGAACTTCCTTGCAGTTTCTCTTCTGTGCTCCAGGAAGTGAGGCTCTCCATACATGTGTTCCCCGGGGGTGGGGGGGCAGCTCTGCTCCCAGAACTCACAGTGGGGTGGGGGGTCGCCCCCAATCCCTTCCCCGGGCAGGGGCGGGGGTCACGGCCCCAGCGGGGGTGGGGGGCCGTCCCCCTGGGAGTAGGCCCCTCGGTATCACCTGCTCTCATCTCCCGCTTGTTCTCAGAAAACCTGCTTATCTTTCCTAAAGGTCATTGTTTTTCCTGCCGAGTGGGCTTCCCCTGGAAACCCCACACTCAAATCATCCCGATCAGTCCCTCCGGAGGAACGCGCCGCCCCCAGAATGTGCGTCGGCAGCGGGCAGATCTTGTCGAACTAGAGGCCACTGGCAACGAGGGACACGATGCCTGGCGGTGAAGGGCCTTCACGTTCACCGGGAAAAGTCCGTCGGCAGGCCTGTCCGCGGGGCCGGTCCACAGTCCCTTCCGTCTGAGTCCCACGCCCCAGAGGGGCCCTGGTCACCTTCCTGTCAGTCTGTCCCTGGCTGACACCACGTACAGGACCCCCCACACAGAGGCTCCCACGAGTGAGGAACAATGCTTCCCTGTCTACGCTCATCACCAAATTCCGTGTGGGTCTAAGTCCACCCTTTTGTGTGGGAGCTAAAAAAAATTATATATATATACACGCATGCTTTGTAAAAACATTTTCAAATTTATGTTTAGAGACGGGGGAAGGGAGGGAGAAAGAGAGGGAGAGAAACATCAGTGTGTGGTTGCCTCTGGTGCGCCCCCTACTGGGCACCTGGCCTGCAACCCAGGCACGTGCCCCGACTGGGAATCGAACCAGCGACCTTTTGATTTGCAGGCTGGCCCTCAGTCCACTGAGCCACACCAGCCAGGGCTTTTAATACCTTTTTTAAGTTGTTGTGGGGTTTTTAAATTCATTTTAGAGAGGGAAAGAACGAGAGAGAGAGACATCAGTTTGTTGTTCCACCTATTGACGCATTGATTGGTTGACTCTTGGATGTGCCCTGACCGGGGATCGAACCCACAACCTTGACACATGGAGTCCATGCTGTAACCCACCGAGTGACCCGGCCAGGACCCGTCTTCTAAGTCCTTGTGAAGCTGAGCTAATAATCAAATGAACAGACACAGAAATGGGAGAACGTGAAAGTTTTACCCCAAGGCTCTCGTTCTGAAGCAGGTACCTCTGTGTGAGTCCCTAGGGCAGGAACGGAGCGGGGTCCGAGGGTCTTTGGGGGTCCTAGGCCTTCGCTTCCCTTCTTTGGGCTGTTGTGAATCGGTGTTTGGTTTACGGAGTGCACAGGCCTCGAGGCAGGACCTCAGAGGGTGGAGGCAGCTGTCCTTCCCCCCCTGAGGTGGAAGCTCAACCTGTGGGTTCTCCAAAGCCGCACTTGGGAGCAGAGAATGTGGGCAGAGGTGGGGTCGCCCTGGACACGAGATTCCAGGGTGCCGTCCAAACAGTTCATCAGTTTCGTGGTCCCCCGAGGGCATTTTTTCACTGCTTTTATAGAGACAGGAAGGGACAGAGACACACACACACAGAGACATCATTATGTGGCCTCAAGCCTGCGCCCCGGCCAGGGATCGAACCCACAACTGCCTGGGGCACGAGACGGCGCTCCAACCGACTCACGCGCCTGCCCAGGCACCCAACACAAGTAGAAAAGCAAAAGTAGAAAGTAGAAAAGGTAGAAAGCAAAAGTAGAAAAGCATACCAGCCAGACCTAGGCTGACGGACACGCTGTCCGGGGCCCAGGTGGCACAGCCTCGCGGCAGGCAGAGACTCGATACGGCCTCGCTGACCGCCAGTCGGCGGTCCGCAAAGAAAACGTTCCGTGCAATGAAATCTCGGGGACAGCCCTGAGTGTGCCCCCCGGGGGGCCTTCTTGTCCTGGTCACACGAGCACGGGTAGGCTGCCCCATTTCACAAAAGCAGGCTTGGCAGGAATAATCAAAGTTTGTGGTCGACAGCACTTCAGATACGACGGCCCCTGTATTTTTGCCAGCCCCCTAAAAGCACGCGAGGATGACAGAGAGAGGCGAGGCGTGACAAGGATCTCCCTTCTGCCGACACCGTACACGCCTTTGCACGTGACCTCGTACCTGTCGCCTTCCAGAGAGACACGCAGGCCCGCGGAAACCCGATTTCGGCCACGGGTAAGCAGACCCTCGGGTTAACGAGTGGTTCAGCCATGGGGGGACCTGTGCACACCGAAAATGGAAGCCGCACAATGTATCTCGTTGGCATCGTTCCATTTGGACTCATTTGTTACGCAGCGTAGCTGAGCGATACAATGCCCAACCCACTGTTTGCATAGGAAAATATCTAGATGGAGTAAACGCTGCCTCCTAAATAGGTAATTATTATAATTTCTGGGGGGGGGCAGGGAGAAGAGGAAAGTATTTATGGGCTTGGCATAGAGGAAGATTGCTTGAACAAGAGGGCAGAAGTCGGCTCTGTGTGGCGAAGAAGTTGAAAAATCCAGGAGGAGCCCTGGCTGGCATGGCTCAGTGGATTGAGCTCTGGCCCATGAATCAAAGGGTCATCCGTTCGACTCCCAGTCAGAGAACATGCCTGGGTTGCGGGCGCGCAAGAGGCAACCCCGCATTGATGTTTCTCTCCCTCTCTTTCTCCTTGCCTTCCCTTCGGTCTAAAAACAAATAAATAACACCTTTAGAAAAACAATGCAGGTACGAATTCTCCCCGGCTTTGGGGAATTCAGATCTCGGACAACCCCACTACAGCAGGCAAANATTTGGACTCATTTGTTACGCAGCGTAGCTGAGCGATACAATGCCCAACCCACTGTTTGCATAGGAAAATATCTAGATGGAGTAAATGCTGCCTCCTAAATAGGTAATTATTATAATTTCTGGGGGGGGGGCAGGGAGAAGAGGAAAGTATTTATGGGCTTGGCATGGAGGAAGATTGCTTGAACAAGAGGGCAGAAGTCGGCTCTGTGTAGCGAAGAAGTTGAAAAATCCAGGAGGAGCCCTGGCTGGCATGGCTCAGTGGATTGAGCTCTGGCCCATGAATCAAAGGGTCATCCGTTCGACTCCCAGTCAGAGAACATGCCTGGGTTGCGGGCGCGCAAGAGGCAACCCCGCATTGATGTTTCTCTCCCTCTCTTTCTCCTTGCCTTCCCTTCGGTCTAAAAACAAATAAATAACACCTTTAGAAAAACAATGCAGGTACGAATTCTCCCCGGCTTTGGGGAATTCAGATCTCGGACAACCCCACTACAGCAGGCAAATGAGTTTGTCAAAAATAATTCTGCTCCACATCAGCCCGGGGACGGCCGTCCATCCACGGAGGTGAGAACTCCACACCATCTCTGTTTCACGCCTGAAGGAATCCAGACCGTCTGGGGCCGCCCGGACCCCTATGAGGCGGGGGTGGGGGGGGAGCCCGAGATAGCCAATGGCCTGGCCCTTGTGGTGTGAGAAACAGGCCCCATTTATGACCCCTTTCCTCCGTGGGCTTGCAGAGGCAAAGGCGTGCATGCACGCGATGCAGAAATTAAAACTCCGTTCCCTTCTGCTGCCATCTGGTATTTCCAGCCCGGGCGGGGGCAGACCACCCAGACGCAAAACCCGGGTGGCTTGCTCGGGAACACTGAAAATCCCCCCTTTTACGGAGTGGCTTTTTTTTTTAAATCTCACCAGCCACGGTGAGGGAGACAGAGGACCGCAAGAAATGCAGGCCGGGCAGAGAGCAGAAGAGGAAGCCGCTGGCTCCCTCGTTAATAAAAAAGCTAACCGTCCAGGAGAGTATGGGCGAGAGACATGGGGGTGTTTAGACCTCGAAGCCGGTGAGTGTGCTCGACTCCATTCTGCACGTGAGAAAACCGGTTCTGACTCTCCACCCGGGGAAGCTCCGCACACCTTAAATGATCGGTATTTGTTGGCAGGCACGGAGAGCCTCCGTGGGTGTAGTCTTTCAGTCTTCATCTGAGGGGATGGGTCTTTCTTTTTTTAAAGATTTTATTTAGTTATTTTAGAGAGGAGGAAGAGAGGGAGAGAAACATCCATGCGTGGTTGCCTCTTGCGCGCCCCCTACTGGGGACCTGGCCTGCAACCCAGGCATGTGCCCCGACTGGGAATCGAACCAACGACCCTTTGGTTCTCAGGCCGGAGCTCAATCCCCTGAGCTACACCAGCCAGGGCGGGATGGTGCTTAATTGGGGAAAAACGGGGAAATACAGTGAGCAGGCATGTCAACAACACGCCGACACTTTTACAATGTATTTTTCCAGAATAACCAGAGGCACCTCCGTAGGCCTGGCAAATGTCTGCAAATGTTTCTTCTTCTTCTTTTTTTTCCCCCTTCCCTGTGAAAAACTGAAGGGATTGTCCTGCGGGAGCTAAGCGTCCACAGAAGGCATTGCCTGCCCCCCCAGCCCCCCTGGCTTATCTCCCGGGTGATGGGAGTCCATGATTCGTGCTTCTCAGTCACACGGGAACTTCTCGTGAAAGGGAGCATCCACAGGTCTTGAGGGATTTGCGGGTGCGTGTGCGTGTGGGTGTGGGGCTCAGTTCTGGGCCCACTGCTACTGCTGCCTCGTGACAACCCATAGGCTGTTGAATGTCCTCCCCGAGGACGACGGCGAGCTGTTTGCTGCTGAGGGAGGAAGAAATGAGCCCGGAGGACGGATGCAGAGTTGGGGGGGTGGGATGGGGGTGTCATTGCAATTTGAGGGTTTGGGGGCCACTCTGACAAATGACCCCAAACTGGGGAGGTGAAAACAATAAAGATGCATCCCGTCTCCATCCTGGAGACCAGGCGTCGGAGGTCCAGGGGTCCCAGGGCTGCGCTCCAGCTCCAGGGAGGGGCCTTCCCGCCTCTTCCAGCTCCGGGGACTCCTAGCCTCCCTGGGCTGGTGGCCGTGTCCCTCCCGTCTCTGCCTCCGTCTCCACGTGGCGTCTCCTCAGGGTCTGCGTCTCCTCTTCTGTCACTTTTCAGGACACTGTCATTGGACCCAGGGCCACCCTGACCCAGGACGACCTCATCCCAGCCTCTTGGCTTCACGCCCTTTGCCATGGAAGGGCCGTGAGGTTCGGATATGGACACGTCTGAGGACCATTTGCGAAGTCACCAGTGTTCAGGGAAAAACACAGCAGTGACTGACAAACCTCAGCCACCCGTGGCAGGAAAGAGGGAGGGACACCCGTCCCCAGAAGCCGCTGAGGCCTTGAGCTAAGCTTTTATCCTCACAACCAAAAAACAGGGTTTAGCTCCTGTCTTCAACCGTAAGCCCTGTAGCAGCCGACCCCACACGGGGGCGCAAGTGTGTGCGCGTCAGGTCTGGCCACGGCGGGCTCCTGCGTCCACGGCTCCCCTAGACTGGGCTCCGGACTGCAGGCGACCGGCAGCCAGCGCACCCCAAGTATAAAAGGTAAATGTCCCCAAAGCATTTTATTCATAAGCTTCTTCGATGCGGTGTCACAAAAGAACAGGGACCAAAAGGAAACAGGAAGAGGCTCCGGGAAGGCTCCTCAGAGGGGAGGGGCCTGATAAATCCTAGTCAGTCACCCTTATGTGTGTGGTTTTACGGAGAAATGGGAGGCAAGATGGTGGTTAGCATTTCAGGCTTACAGGCCGCCCTGAAAGCGGGTGAGGTGGGAACCTTCTGGAAGAACACACCTGTTAGCAGGGGGAAAGGAAGGGCCCTTATGCACAAAGGGCGCTGAGAGTGAAACAGGCGAAGGGCAGAGAAGTATAAATTCATCATCACAGGCCAGTCACAGGATGGAAAGTCGAGCGCAGGGAATAGAGTCAGTAATATTGGAATAACTCTGTGTGGGGCCAGGTGGGTGCTGGAGATATTGGCTGGGGGGGGGACCCCTTTATAAGTCCCATAAATGTCTCATCAAAAGTATGCTGCACCCGGGGAAAATAACGTTGGCCATACATGGGAACTGAAAAAAAAAACCCTAAAAGTTAACAAAAGAAGGACGTTCGTAAAGAACGCACGGAGAGCCGCTGCGCACGCTGCGTCATGAGCGCGCCTGGGCGCAAGCGCCATGTGCTGAAGGCTCGCGGGGGCCTAGAAACCAGGTTTAGGTCCAGCCCGGGGCAGCGGGGAGCAGGGCACACGCAGAGCCCGCTGGCTGCGGTCTCAGTTCCCACCTTCTGACCGAGGACCACCCACCCACCCAGACCAGGAGCTCGCCCTGCCCCTTGGACGTCAGGGAAGCAGCGGCCCTGTCTCCTCTCCGTAAGAGGAAGGCGTGCCGCCAGCCTGCGCTGCCTCCGAATCGCAGACCGGAGAAAACGAGGTGTTTATTTTTCCACTGTAAAAAGGGGTGAGAGGCTTTCGTTCGCTGCCTGCTGTTGCTCAGTGGGTGGCCGGGGATGCGCCTCGGCTATTTCAGTACTAAACGGTACCCTCCCTGGTGTCCTGAGCAGACAGGCTCTGAGGCATGTTTCTCTCTCTCTCTCTCACCGTATTTCCCCAAGAACACACACAGAGTCCAAGTGTGCGATCGAAGTTTATTGGCAGCGCTCTGCACACGGAGAGAAGGAAGCGCCCCGCCCGCTGAACCAGCCCCAGATCTGAACCATCTACAAACTTCCTGTGCGATCACGAAGCCCCGGAGATAACAGCGCCAGCGTTCTCTTCTATCTGGTTACATCCAGCCCTGATGTGAGCCCCGCGATAGTTCTCATGACAACCCCCTCCTTCTGTCTCTCGATTTCAGGGGCCAGCTGAAACCGGCGAGGCCCAGTCCACGGGAGGCGATGCTTCTGGTGACTGTGCTGTCTCCCCTGTGTCACCAACGGAGCCAGGACTCCAGAAGGAAATGCCCCAGTTCTCGCCCACGGGGGTGTTGCCCTTGCAGAGAGCAAGAGCCGGGGGGCTGGCTGCCAGCGATGAACTAGGGTGCCTTCCAGGCCCATAGCTTCTGGCCGCTTTGCGGGGTATAGGTTCCAGAAAACAAAACACCCAGGACATTGCTCCCAAGGGTTCGTGCGGGAAAAGGGGGGGACGTGGAGGGTGTAGGGGAAGGAAGGGGGTGTCAGGGCAGCCCGGGCCCTGACCGTGCCCTGGCTGGGTGGCTTAGCAGATGGGAGCGTCATCCTTCTCTCTCTCTCTTTCTCCCTGTCTCTGTTTCCCCTCTGTTCCCCTCTCTCTCTCAAATCGATGGAAAATATCGTCGGTTGAGGATCGGGGTGGGGGTGAGGGGTCAGCCCGGAAGATATGGGAGCTGAAACCAAAGACCAGATGCAATCCACCTTCAGCCCTGGGACAACGTGGCCCGTGGGGTGAAAGCTGAGTCGGGCACAGCACTGTTTGGGCGGCCGGGGGCTCGGTGAGTCCCCACACGTGGGCATCATTGGTCCGGGGTGTCTGTCCCCTTCACCGGGGAGGACATCGAGTCCCCGGGGAAGATCTCCTCGGTGTGTCTGTGACCACATGCACCTGCCACTGGCTCTGCATGGTGGAGAGCCGTCTGCAGCCGCCTCACAATGTCACATACGCGTTGTCATCCACCACAAACGTGAAGCCCCCCAGAGAGACCTGCTCCTTGCCTGGGGCGGGCGGGCAGGGCAGCGGGTCGGGGTCCCCCGTGGCTTCCTTCTGCACCGTCTGTGGGTGCGAGGGGTCTGTCACCGTGACCACGGGCATCTCGGCCTTGGCCGTGGGCAGCTGTACCAGGAGCGGCTCTGTCAGGACAGACTCCTGCTCCCTGTCCTCTACCTTACTCAAGAGGGCGATGTCCTGCGTGTCCTTGATCCATTCCTGTGGGGACACAGCACGGGAAGTCTCACGCAGGCAGGAAACCCGGGGTCAGCGAGCTGCCTGGGGGTGCAGTGGGGGGAGCAAAGGGCCCCTGCCCCAGCGCCCCCACATGTGTCCACAGCAGCCTGCGGGTTCCCCCATGGAGCACAGCAGCTGTCAAACCTACAGCTGTGCAAGGCCAGCCTCAGACACAACGCGAGTCTAGAGCCAGTGGCTTTAGCACGCGAGGGCTTTCCGTGTGCTCCGTCGGCTCTCTCCCTTGAAGGCGAGGGGGCCGCGCCACCCCCGCGTGGCAGGGAGGCTGTGGGGAGCTGAAAGCAGCATCAGCAAACAGCGCCCACCGCAGGAGCTCCCCGCCCTGTGGGTGCGTCAAAGCAGCGCGCGGATTTCCCCTTTGTCCGCAGGACTCGCGCTTGGAAACGGTCTCTCCTGTCCCTTGGGAACCCATACGGGCCTCACTGCTCTAAGGAAACTAACGGAGCTCGGAGCTCGCCATCAGCCTGCCGCACCTACCCGGCACAAGCCCCGCCCCCTCGCCTGTCTGGCCACGCCCCTCTCCTGGTCCGGCCCCGCCCCCTCTCCTTGGTCCAATCTCTTCTCCATGCTCCACCAATCCTCCCCTGAAATGGCATGAGCCCCGCGGGGACCCCCCTCTTTGGGGTTTTCCTTTCTTTTCCGTGACCCCCTCCCTGCCTCATGGGCCTACGAAATGGACCTTTTGTCTGGTTACTGTGTCTCTCTAATCTGTCCTTTGTCCATTTGGTGCATTGTGCACCGCCAGCCCAGAACCTAAGAGAGCAGAGTGTAGGGTTTCTCTCCTCTCTTGTTTAATTCTGGTTTTTTCCCCCCTCCTCTATACCTAGTCAGCTTTGAAATTCGCTTCGCTCCTGCAGGAAGATGAGTGGCACACACTGCTTCTCCCAAAAGGTGTATATATGCCCAAGTCCTGACCTTCTGAATTGGGAAGGTGGTTTTATTCGGAAATAGAGTCTGGGTAGGTGGGATTACTGAACAGTCAGAGAGGAGGTGGTCCTGGGTCAGGGTGGCCCTGCATCCGGGGACAGGGTCCTGAGAAGGACACAGAAGAGGAGACGCAGACCCAGAGGAGAAGCCATGTGGAGACGGAGGCAGAGACGGGAGGGACGCAGCCACCAGCGCGGGACAGGATGCCTGGAGCCCCCAGGAGCTGGAAGAAGAGGCAGGAAGCGCCCCCCCCCAAAGCCTGTGGAGGGAGCACAGCCCTGGGACCCCTGGACCTCAGGGGCCTGGTCCCCAAGACGGGGGAGGGTGACTGTGTGACGTTTTGAGCCCCCTGGTGTGTGGCCTCCCCAGGGAACTGAGAACACGCTTATCACATTGAGCTATAAAATCCCCGCTGGACCCTGGGGCCTCTGGTGGGCTCCTTGAGGTGGGAGCGGCCCCTCCCCCCTAATTCTCCACCAGCAATAACCATGGCAGTGAATGTTGGGAAGCAAACATGGGCGGCCCGCGTTCCGCGTGAGGGGAGCAGACACGCCTCCCTGGTGTGTGAGGAGAGCCGGTTCGGCGGGGCGCAGATCTCTGGGGCCGATTTCTAGAGAACCCACTTTTAGGGATGCCTGGGGTCTGTGCCTCTCCGAACGAAAGATGAAAATGACAAGCCGCGGGTTTGAGACCAGCAGAGGCTCGCGGGCACTGGACGAAGTGGCCGGAATGTGCGTTGGCGTTTAGCTCGGTGCTCCGGGGAGGCGTGAGGGCGTGAGCCAGCCCACCAGGCCAGCCCGCACAGTGTGACGCTTACCTGGAAGTTTCCGTGGTGGGACTCGAAGAGCCCGGGGAAGGTGACCTTGGGGTCCGGCACGCGGGGCATCAGCAGCCTCTTCACTCTGCAGGGCACACAGAGAGCTTGCTCACACAGGGGACTCGGCGCCCAGATGGAACCGGGACCCCAGATTCCACGGGCACCCTGCCCCCCCCGGCCACCCACGTGAAGCCCACCAGGGGTGTCAGCTGAGGGTCATACAGCACCTCTCGGGCCCGTAGTGATTCCTCTTTATTCCTTCTTCGTTGATGCGTTCAGCTGAATTTTGCCCGCATCCCCAAATCTCTAGGTCGGAGCCCTAACCCCCACAATGTGGCTGAACAATGGGGCATGAAGCCCTTTACCAGGTAATTAAGGACCCACTGAGCTCCCCAAGGGGAGGCCGGAGGTGCACCACTTTGGGTATTTGGCGGCACTTGAGAGGGGCTGTCTGCCCTCCCCCCAGAACCCCAAACACAGCAAGTTCCCCTTTCGCAGAAGTTGTTGTGTTTTGGTTGGTTTTTTTTGGTAAAGGCGCCCCCGGCCCCTTTCCAGGAAGCGAAGGAGCGGCACCACCAGCCGCGATGACGAGATAATTCTGCACGGCAAGCCTTTATCTGCTGCTCACTTCCTCCGTGCGTTTCTCCCCCCCCCCCCCCCCCCCCCCCGACCCCCCCCCCCCCCCCNACCCCCCCCGGCCGGGACCTCGCACCGCTTCCACGCCCGTGGCCCTCGCTCCCGTCCCCTCTCCCTCAAAGTGCTGTGCGACTGCCCCCAGACTAACTGCCTTTGGGGGGCTTTTGGTTCTTTTCTGTGATGCCCTCTTGCGTGTGAACGCCGTACCGTGATGAGGAAACCCATGCCTCTCCTCCTAGGAATCTGTCTCCGGTCCGATTAATTCGCGCACCCTCGGGTGCAGAGCCTAAGAGGTGTAACCTAGGGGATGCTAATGCCACAGGGCCGGTGTGTTTGTGGCAAGAGAGGAATCCCGGGCCTGTTGGCGCCCGTGGAGAAAAGATCAGGTGAAGACACGGGAAGGAGACGCCGCCCTCACACCAAGGCCCCAGGAGGAGCCAGCCCTGCCCACACCTGGACCGTCCGACAGTCAATACCACTGCCCCCGTTGCTATGGGAACCGTCTCCTAAGAAACCAGGACGGCGCCCGGAACCTTGGGCATCGGCACCTTCCGACTCATAACCACCAAACACCTGCACGCAGGTGAGTCTAAACCCAGGTGGGAGAGCAGCGGTGACGTTGTTTTGTGGGCAGCTCACGGAGAAAATGAATTCATAGAACACTTTTCAAATGCTGTGTACGGTCTCAGAGAATATTGTCTTGTGATGTCTGCGCCTGGACGTAAAAACTGGACGGGCCTCGTGGGGGGACGTGGTGGTCAGCCAACTGACCGTTGCCGAGGGTCCCCCTCTTCTCCCCCTTCCCGGGCGTGTTAGAACGGACCCCTCCGTCGGTGAGGCTGGCGCGCCTGGCGAGGACGGGCCTCACCTGTGCAGTTTCCACAGCGTCAGGGGCAGGAGGAGGACGATCAGGGCGGCGACCATGCCGTACACGACGATGAATCTGGAGGAGGGCGGTGTCTTCTCGCAGGAATCTAAAGCAAAACAGGTGGCGCGCCGTTGGTTTATCACAGGAGACTCTGATCGAGCTCCCACGCCCACGTCCATTTTGTCTTGTGTACGCATGTCAGTTTGTCAGGGCCGGGAAGTTGGGACCTGGGTTGGCAGCATCCTGGAAGGGCAGAAGGTGTCCCCGGACAGACGTACATCGGGCCCGTGGTGTGGGCTCATCGCACCGCCCTTCCGCACTGGCCTTGCCAGGCTGTTTGAGGGTGCACAGGCTCACTTCTGCATACCAGCTGTGAGTCTTCTATCCATCCATCCACCTACCACCCATCCATCCATCTACCCACTAGTTATCTATTCACTCATCCATCAGTCATCTTCCCACCTAGGTGTCACCAATCCATCTATCCATCTTTCCACTGATCATGTATTATCAAGGTATGTACTTATCATATATCGTCCACCTACTCATCCATCCGTCCATCATCTATCCGTATCAGCTACGTATGAATCTTTGAGCGACCTATTTACCTGTTTCTATCATCCACCTATTTAACCTGCAGATCTATCCACCCCCACAGGTATGCCTACGTCAATGTAACACCATTCGCAAATAATCCTTATTGTTTCCCGTTGCCAGCTTACGAGACGCAAACACTAAAAATCAGCCCCGATGCAAAATGCGGCTGGAGAGAAAATCGAGCGGAGGCGTTGCCTTCAAACTGACCTCCTGGCAAGGAGGGAGGTCCTCGGGGTTCCCAGGTGCCCTGTGCCCCCCCCCCCCCCGGTGCCGGCCCGCGTGGCCGCGTCACCAGCCTCACCTCGCAGCTCGCCCCTCTGCCGGTGGGCCACCTCCGACCAGTCGCTGGGGTAGGTATGCGGGCCGTAGCTGGCCTCCTGGGCCGTCACTCTGGCCCGGAAGCTGTAACACCTGCCGGCGTCCAAGCCTTGGAGCGTCACGTTGCAGGTGTCTTCCTCCTTGGACTGCAGGGAACAGAGACGAACAGGTGCATTGGTTGGCAGCAACAACAGCAGAATCCTTTAACCACAGAGACGAGTCCAGGTGCCAGTGGAGAGTGCTTCAGGGCCCGCCAGTCGTCCTTTGAACAGAGGAAGCGTTTGTTTCCGAAATAGAAGGGCAGCACGTGGAGAAACTTAACCTGCTAAAAGGTAGCCGCCGTGAACGAATGTGTATCGTTCCCTTCCCGCAACCGATAGAATACAATGTTGCACCGTGCGCGTGGCTACTGATCCGTAAATATGCATTTTTAAAAGAGTTCATTTATTTATTTTTAGGGTGGGGAGGAGGGAGAAAGAGAGGGAGAAGAACATTCGTGCGTGGTTGCCTCTGGGGCGCCCCCTGCTGGGACCTGGCCTGCCACCCAGGCACGTGCCCTGACTGGGAATCGAACCCGCAACCTGTTGGTTCCCACGCTGGCGCTCCATCCACTGCGCCACACCAGCCAGGGCAGTACATATTCTTTAAAGCGTCCACTTGTGGCTCTTTAATGGTGTATTATATTAATGTAGCCCTATTTTTTTAAAATCTTCAACCAAGGATATGTGTATTGCTTTTAGAAAGAGAGAGACACAGAGAGAGAGAGAGAAACCTCAATCGGGTGCCTCCCGTAGGTGCCCCGACCAGGGATCGAACCCGTAACCCAGGTGTGCGCCCTGACTGGGGATCAACCCTGCGGCCCTTTTGTATAGAGAACGGCACTCCAACCAGCTGAGCATCCCAGCCAGGGACGATCGATCGTCTGGGGGCTGTTCGTCTATTGGGTGACATACAGGGGGCCCAAATCTTGCATTTCTCTGAGGAGAATTGATTCTGCTCCAGTCAGTCCAGCCACACAGTCTGAGCTCCCCCCTTTCCTGACAGGCTCCCTGCCGCCTCAGTTCCGTTTGATGGTGTTTCGCCGTCATTTGGACTGTTATTGCTGTGTGTCCCCATTTTAGGGTGTCTCCCCCAGGGGGTGCCGCCCCCTCACTCTCTCCCTGGCCATCTCGCTCTCGAGTTTTACCGAAACTCTCATCCGCTTTTCCTGCGTGCTGCTCGGCTCCACCGTCAAGGTGACACCTCCAACGGTACTGCACACCGGCCCACCCCAGGGAGGACATTCCCCCGGCTGACGTGCACCCATGTGCCCTGAGGAATGCCATTCATGGAGACCCCCCCTGAGGACAGAGCTCGGGTGTCCTGCTGGGAAAATGGGGTCCTTCGTGGGACTAGAGGCGCGTGCGTGCGTGCAAGACCGAGAAAGCCCTGGCGGGGGGGGGGGGCTCTCAGCTGGTTGGAGCGCCATCCCGGGCACCACCAAGAGGTTGTGGGTTCGATCCCTGGTCCGGATGCTGATGGGAGGCAACTGGTGGATGTCTCTAGAGGCAGCATCTCGGGGCTGTCTCCCCACCCCGGCCACTCACCTGCCACTCTTGGTCAAAGCTGCTCTTGTGCTGGACTTCGTACCGGAGTCTTCGGTGCGGCAGATCGGAACACGTCACCGTGATGGCTTCCCCGTGCCAGTGAAACTGGAGGTCTCGCGGGGAGTTGGGTTTCACTAAGGGGTTGGGGGAGAGGACACGGGGACCGTCACCATTGTGACGAGATGGTGGACCGCACCCCCGTTTCTGCGGTGGCCGTGGTGAGATGGCTGGCGTTGCCTTTCCTCCGACGGTCATTCCTTTGGGGGTGTGCGGGTCCCTTCTCTGCAGGACCTTGATAATAATAGAGCTTTTACCCTGGACGCCAAGGACTGACCAAGGTACGTGTGCCCGGAAGGAGCTTCCTGAAGTTGCGTGACCAACTTGCGTTTCTGTGATGGGTTGAATCCTGGTGCCTCCCCCCCGCCCCCCGCAAAAAGAAAAAAAAAGCATGTTAATGCCCCCCCCCCCGCTAGGACCTCAAATATGGTGTCCTTTGGAAGTAGGATGGTTCTAGATGTCGCTATTTAACGGAAGACGAGGCTGTCTTGCCGTTCAGGTGGCCGCGAACCCCGTCTGGCTGGGGTCCTTGAAAGGGGAAGAAGAGACCGGGCTGTGCCTGGGCACGTCGCCGATTCTCACTCAGAGCGCCGGGAAGGAATCTGCCGGGCCAGCACCCGGAGATTGCTCTCCTAGCCTCCCACATGGCGAGGCCAGAGGGGTTTCCTGATAGCCACCCCGTCTGGGAGGACGCCGTGGCTGCCTTAGGGAGTTCATGCCGTGTCTCTGAGTGCGTTTGTCAGCAGGGGGCCCCGTGGGTCGCCTCCGATTCTGAGAGGCGGCCTGGACACCCATCCCTAATTTAAAAAGAAAAGAAAAAAAGCTACTTCCCAGATATATAGAATAAAGCATATGTGTTTGGAGAGAAGGTTTCTCCACGTCTGCGGTATTCTCTAATCCTACGCAAACAATCCACCTCGAAGCACCGAAGGAACGCAAATGGGGGGGGGGGGGTGTTGTGCGCGGAGGGTGTATTTCTCGGCTCATTGGGGGGGACACCACCAAAGCCACGTCACTGGCTCACGGTCTCCAGCGACAGCCTTCGCGGAGTCTCCCCTCGGGCGCACGCATCTCTGTCTGTGGTGCGCGTGTGGAGAGAGAACCTTCCGGAAGGCCGGCCTCTTTGGTGCCGGGGTAGGAGCAGCCCTCTGCCCTCCGGGCACTCACGGTAGTCGGCGATCCACTTGCTGTCGGAGAAAATGGGGTGGGTCCCGTTGCCGATGGAGAAGTCCATCACCGAATCCGCTGTGGCCTGGAGGAGACAGCCCACGGTGAGACCGTGCCGAAGGATGTAGCTGGGACATTGGCTGTAATTGTCACCCTGGAACCTGCAGGGAGAAGGGAGAAGAGAGAACGCCTGGCTGTAGGCTGTCTCGGGCGGAAGCCTCGTAGTGTGTCTGCGGGCCACGGGCTCCGATCGGGGGCCTTCCAGACAGAAAAGCATTCCTTCGCCCGAGTGTTTAAACCCTCTGTTGAGAGGGCTGGGCGGTGACAACCCAAACGTATGCCCGCGTCCCAGTCCCAGGAACCTGCGGACAGGCGGAAACAGGGCGTCCGCGGGTGGGAGGAGGGACGGATCTGAGAGGAGGTGGCCCTGCATCCAGTGACAGTGTCCTGAGAAGGGACAGAAGAGGAGACACAGACCCCGAGGAGAAGCCACGTGGAGACAGAGGCAGAGACGGGAGGGGCGCGGCCACCAGCCCGGGGACGTCTGGAGCCCTCTGAGCCGGGAGAGGTGGAGGGATTGCAGCCCCGAGACAATCCACGCACATGATCTCAGACGTCCGGTCTCCGGGCTGGACAGAGGGTGACCGTCTGGGGTTCGAAGAAGCTCAAAACTTTAGGAAACTAAAAACTAACGCCCGGACGCCGCCCGCGACCCATCTCTGGGGCGTCTCTGGAGAAGCCAGCCCTTCCTTTTTTTTTTTTTTCCTCCTGGGAGTTTTGCTTTCCGAATCAAGTCATCTTAAAAATGTCCCTGTTTTGTACCCTTTTGCCCTAATCTCTTAGATCAAACAGCGCGTCACACGCCCAGGTCTGTGGAACTGAACTCAATGCATGTGGGGAGCACCCTTCCCGTAACGTGGGCACCCACGTCTTCCGGGGCGCACGGCGAGGTAAACGAAGCTGGTCCCACGGAAAGAGGTGGTTTTAGGAAGTGGAGCCTGCTGTCCCGATACCCTGAAAGGGGATCCTGAAATCCTCTTTGCGAGGGTGGCGGAGCGGGTGGTGTGTCCAGGCAGCGGGCCTCCCGGAAAGTGTGCCTGCCGAGACGTTGAAAGTGACCCCCACCGTGAACAGAGTGTGTCGTGAACGCCGGGGCGAGAATCTGGGCAGCTCCGCGTGTGACTCGGCCGTCACGTGGTCAGGCTTGCGGCAGCGTGCTTGCGCTTGGAAGGGAGAAAGAAACACGCGTATTTGGTCCTTAGACCTGCGCGTTTCAGAGCTTTCCTCTCTTGCCCCCCCCCCACTGCGGATCTCTCCGAAGAGGAGGCCTTTGAGCGCAGGGCGTGGCTGTTCATTATTTTTGTCCCCGGCCGGCACTTACCTGTACCAGAAAGTGAAATTAGTCCCCGCGTGCTCGCTGGTATTCCACGTCACCTGCACCGTTTCGAAATTGAAGTTGATGATGTGAAATGGCGATACTTCCCCTGGGGGCGGGGGCGGGGAGAAAATAGAAGAGGGCTTTAGGAGACGCGGAAAAGAGTTTGGGTTTGTCCAGTGATGTCCACGCGCGCCTGTCATGAAGATCATACGGCTGGCGTCGCTCAGGGGGATGGAGCGCGGGCCTGCGAACCAGAGGATCGCGGTTCGATTCCCAGTCAGGGCCCACGCCTGGGTGGCGGGCCGGTTCCCGGCAGGGGACGCACGAGAGGCAACCGTACGTGGATGTTTCTCTCCTTCCCTTCCCCTCTAAATATGAATAAATAAAATCTTTAGAAAGAAATAAAGGTCCTACGGCGCTTTGAAAGGACCGATGAAACCCAGAATTTTTCACACACCCGCCAGTCATTAAGTCCGTGAGTGAGGAGCCCAAGGATCGGTGGATAGAAGCTGAAGGTGGGTCAGGCCCATTACCCAGCTGAGAGGCCCCCCACCCACAGCAGGACGAGAGCGGTCTTTGTCCTGGCGTTTTCGAGACCAGCCGTCGTTGTCTGTAGCACCCGCTGAATCCCAACTGCACGTCCAGCGGCACCGTCCTTGGTGGGAGCGAAGAGGGACGTTGGGCGCTGTCCCCCCGCGCACCAAAGTCACGGTCCCCCCTCAGAACGCCACACGTGACCGCTTGAGGAGAAGCTGGAGGACTAGTGGGTCTTTCGGTCTCTGAAGAGCCACTCGGGTCTCGGTAGGTCTGACCTCGGTACAGCTCTGTGGGGCGGGTCTGCGAACAGTCAGTGGGTGTATTCTGGAGCAGAGGCGTGGTGACGTGGCGGAGGAGGAGAGCTGGGCGTGTGCCTGTCAGAGAAGGGAGCTGCCGCTGTTGAGAGACGGCAGGCTCCAGCCCACCCCGTGGCGTTGGATTAAAAGGGGAAACGTCAAGATACACGATAGATCGATCGATAGATAGGTAGAAGATTGGCACATGCAAGACTGACGGAGGCGATGGATGGATAGATAACGAAAGATGGACATACGTCCGCATGGATGAATATGACGGATGGGTGGAAAGGTGGATGGAGGGATGGATAACGAAATATACAAATGATAGACAGATATTGAACGGAGACGTAGATGCTAGATGATGGATGGACGGATGGATGGTTCGATGAATATGGTGCGCGGTTGAACAGAAGCATGAATGATAGATGGATGGAGAGAGAGATGGACAGGTGAGAGGCAGACAGACAGGCATAGAAAGGTCGGCCCTGGCTGGTGTGGCTCGGTGGATTGGACGCCGGCCCGAGAACCAAGGGTCGACTCTCAAAGTCGATCCGCAGCCCCCTGAGATGGAGAGAGACCGGGGTGGGCATCTCCGCCCTTCAGAAGAGGAAGCCGTGCTTCTCTTGCAGGCCCAGGACATTTCGACCCGCGTCCGCTGCCCGCCTGGAAAATTCCTCGCCGATAAGGCCACACGCCCCCAGGTTCCAGCTGAGAAGGAAGCGAGCTTTTGTGGTTCCGAGCCTCGCCCACACTGTGACTCAGCTACAGGGTCAAAAGGTAAGCCACGGGGGCGTGAAGGGGACAAGGGCACCGGGGTCCCCTCGGGTCTGTGGTCCTTGTCCGCTAAGTTCTCCCGATGGGGTCGTCCGTGGCTGGCGGGTTCCAGGGGGCACAGGTGGGGGTCGGGCCCTCCCCCCTGGCCTGCGGCGGGGATTCTCAGACGTGGACTGACAGGAAGCCAGGGTCGCCGTCGAGTGGTTTCTTCTCCTCGTCGCACCTTCCCAAGCAGGTTCAGGGTTCGCGAGCGGTTCCCGGGGGCTCAGGCACCTTCACAGAGACAGAGAAACCGCTCTGTGCGGGCCGCCTCCCGAACTTCGTGTGGGCACGTCCCGGCTACCCACGGGACGCCAACTTCTCTCTGCCAGGGCCGCGGGAGGGACTCACGGCGCCGGCATCGTTCCAGTTCACACGCTTTACGTGGCCACCAAGCGGGAGGTCCCTTTTGGGGTCTCGGTAGCACTGGACCACGGCTGGGTGAATGGACCACGGCTGCTTTACCCACTCGCCTAGTGACGGGCCCTTGGGTCGTTTCCAGGTCTCGGCGACCGTGAACAACGTCGCAAAGAGCAGCGTCCCGGTGGACGTGTTTTTAGAAATCAGTGTTTCCGGTGCCGGGAGACATAGCCTTAGAAGGAGAACAAGGCGCACAGAGGAAGGCGGGCGCCACGTGGTTTCTCCTACATGTGGCATCTCTGCAACAGGGTACACAGACCCACAGACTGCCCATCAGAGAACACACGGACCGTGGCCGCATAGGCTGAGGACTTGGGGAAGCTAGTGAAAAGCAGGAAGCAATTAGGATCACGTGGGCAGTGACGGACTAGCCACGGGCCTGGAAAACCCAGCCGGGGAATACAGTCAGTCATGTTGAAATAACTGTGTAGGGTGCCTGGTGGGTGCTGGAAATACCAAAGAGGTGACTTGGAAAGTGGCGCAAGTATCGCCCCGGCTGGCGCGGCTCCGTGGATTGAGCGCGGGCCTGCGAAGGATCGCCGGTTCGATTCCCAGTCGGGGCACGTGCCTGGGTTGCGGGCCAGGTCCCAGCAGGGGGCGCACGAGAGGCAACCACGCATTGATAGTTCTCTCCCTCTCTCCTCCCCTTCCCCTCTAAAGATAAATAAATCATAATGGTTTTTAAAAAGAGAAAGTTGTGCAAGCATCTCCTCACGACGCTGGACCCCCGACACTAACACGGGAGAGGGTGGAAACGCCGACTCTTGCTGAAACGATAACTCACAGGACCCACACCCCCCTCCACACGTTCCCTGCTCTGTGGAGCCCCCGCCACCGGCTGGGTGGAAGACCCCGCCCGCTATGTGCTCCTCGAGGCCCCACCCACTGTGTGGCATGCAAACAGGAACGAGTGTGGGGAGCCCCTTTCCACGAGAGGGGTAAGGGAAGTTGTGAAACTGCATCCCCCCCGACCCCGAAATACGGAGACTGGTTTTTCGGTTGCCTAAATGATCAGGTACCACAGATGGCCCCTCTGGGGGCCCCCTGGGTTTAGCAGAGGCTGCTGTGGGGGACCCCTGGTGCGGGGAAGCCCCGGGGCGAGAGGCAGTCGTCGCCGTCCATCTCAAGAACACGTGAGAACAGCCAGATCAGAACGATGGCCGGCTCTTCGGCACACGGCCCGGGAGGCACAGAACTGTCTGGTTTTACGCTTATTCAGCAACGGACGGCTTAGCCTGTCTCTTCCTCCTTCGGGGGAGAAGCGGCTCCGTGGGGAGCAGATGGTGTATGTGGCTGAGTTTCCCCCACAGCAGCAGAAAGTCCCCCATCTCCACGGGCATTGCCCCGTCCGGACCCATCGGGCAGGTTGTGGGTAGCATCCTGGTGGCCCCACGTCCCATGAAAGATGCCATCCGGGTCTCGTCATGTCACCGTCCTGTCTCCCCAGGTCAGCCTCCCCACGCCCCCCCCCCGGAGAGCGCTCACGGCCACAGAGGTGTGCTTCCGACACGGGGTCACCCCGGAAACAGGCGCCGCACATACTGGTCACTGCGGATGTGTCTGGCCATGGAGAGAGGTTTTGAGAAGCAGGGGCGCACACGGCCAGTTGTAGGAGAGAACCGGCGGCGACCAGGTAGCCCTGGTGATGGAAGGGGCTTGTAGCTGGACAGGGATAAAAGGACAGAGAGACAGACAGGTAGAAACAGGCAAGCCAAGAGGGACCTCGGTTTCGGGGACAGTTCCCTCGGCGAAAGCTGCCACTCTGTGGGAAACCCCCACTTTCCTGGAAGCCCGTGTGAATTCCCCAGAAATCCGAACAAGCCATCCATGAGAAAAGGAACTTAAAACACGAACACGGCAAGACCGTACACCCCGGAGGCCCCTCCCGGAGTCAGATTCGCAGAGACCGACAGTGGACAGTGGGGGCCGGGCACGAGGGAGAGGGAGGGGCGGGAGAAGCTGCTGGGGACAGAGCTGGGGTTTGGGACGAGGACAAGGTTCTGGGAATGACGGTGGGCACGGTTGCCCAACGGGGTGAGTGCACGTGCGTCCCGCCGCGGAGCCGGGCGCCCCCAAACAGTTACGATGACAAATTTGACATCGTGGGTGTTATAGCGTAATGCTTTCCTAAAAAAAAAGAGAAGCCACTTAATTTGGCTTTAATTGTTGTCCATGAGACGGTCCCAGGAAATGGCTGGGATCGCTCCTGATGGCCTTATTTCCCTGTGTGACCCAGAGACATTCCCCGGTGAGGGTAGGTACGTGGGGGAACTCCTGAAAGTCCATCTGTGTGGATGAATAATGGGGGTCCAAGTACACCGTGGAGTATTACGCAGCCAGGAACAAGGGGTGGGGCTCTGACTCAGGCTGCAGCGTGGAGGGACCTCGAACACAGGAGGCTGTGTGAGAGACGCCAGACGCTCACGGTCCCGTGGTGTGGATTCCGAGTGTGGGAAACGCCCAGAGCAGGCCGATCCGCGGGGACAGAGCGCGGGGAGGTGAGGAAATCGATGGGGACCCAGATGAGCGGGGACCTCACGAGGCTGCTGTTGCCCTGACATCTGCGCCTCACAGTCCCTGCACCTGGGGAGACCCTGGGACTGGTTCTGGCTTTTTTTTTCTTTTCTTTCCTCACAAACCCACCCAGGGGGCGGAGCGTGTGCAGGTGAACACATGTGCACGCTGTGGGCCATCGTTGAAATAGCAACGGTTTTGGTCTACAGCTACGGCCCGCCTCCCCCTCAAAATCCACCTGCAGAAGAGGGGGCGGTCGGGGGGCGGGGGAATTTGGGTTCGCGACCTTGGGGACAGCAGGGGACGTCACATCCAATACTGCTGCGTGTTTTGGAAAGTCCCTGTCGGGTGAGGCCAGAGCAGCAGGTCCTGCCTTCCTTCCCTCCCTCCCTCTATCTCCCCGTCCATTCCATCTCCCTCCCTCCTTCCTTCCTCCCTTCAATGTGGATTCAATCTGCAGCTGAAATGTGAGGATCAGCAACAAGACCCCGAGCCCACGGCAATGCCCGCCACACGGTGTGGCCGCCCCCCCAGCCCGCCCTCGCCCGGCCCTGCTCTGGAGTTCAGCTCATGCCGTCCACTGTGCGAGGCCCTCCGGGGGTCCCCGGGGTCCGGCTCGGGTACAGGCCATCTGCACCTTGTCCTTGTTCTGAGTTTCAGCATCTGTCTCCCACCCGGGACGCCGTGGAGGACTCTGCCCGTCTTCAGCGTGCAACGTGGCTTCCTGGCAATTCCCCGACACTCCCTGGGAGACCTGATCGGGGCAGGGTGGCCAATGACAATGGAGGTGACACCTAGGGACCCTCCCCTGCTGCTGTCCCCCCAGCATCTCTGGAGCCGCTCACATGACCTAATCCACAGTCATCAAACCCCGTTGAAAACTCGGAAGACCCTCGCGGGGCCCACCGTGCATACGGCCCATTCTAAGCAGGTACCGAAAGGGGGGGGGGTATGAGTGTTCTGGGGACTTGTGGCAAAGGACCACAGGTCGGGGGACTTAAACCACAGACATGCACCCACACCCACCCCGTCCTGGAGACCAGGCGTCTGAGGTCCAGGGGTTCCAGGGCTGCACTCCCTCCACAGGCTCCAAGGAGGGGCCCTCCTGCTTCTTCCAGCTCCAGGGACCTACAGGCGTCTCCCCCCCATCTCTGCCTCCATCTCCACGTGGCTTCTCCTCTGGTCTGCGTCTCTCAGGACACTGTCCCTGGACACAGGGCCACCCTGGCCCAGGACGCCTTCCTCTCAGATTCTTCCCTCATCCCACCCGCAAAGGCCCCGTGTCCATGCGGATCCCGCCCACCGATACCAGGAATCCAGCACGCGTGTCTGATGAACACCCCGTAACCCACCAGGGGAGCGTCCCTGAGCCTCCGGGATGTTGGGAGGGACATGCCCGGAGGGGGCAGGGGCATGCAGTCCGTGGGACTGGAGCAGATACTCTCGGGGGGCCCCCGGTTCTGCCCGGACTCCACTCCTCACTGCCTGTCATCACCCTTATCTCCGTTTCCCCCAGACCAGGAGGCGTGACTTCAGCTCGGATGAGTGCTGGGCCTTGGGACAGGCCGAGGGTGGACCGAGGATGAGAGACGCCACTGGTTTGTGCGGCCGGGGACTGGCGTGTGCCCCCATGAGGAGGCACAGACCCTGCACGGTCCCGGCGTCCCCTTTTTCAAAGTTTGTTACCGGCCGCCGTGGGTCCACCGATCCGTCAGAAACACGGGCTGCCTCCGATGGGAACCTTTTCTGAAGCCAGCCTGAGGTCCTAGCACCTCAAACACAGGGTGCAGCCTTGGCGGGGTGGGGTGGGGGCCCTGAGCACCTCTGGGACCTCAGTCCTCCCCCAGGGTGGGCCCTGGGCCGAGACTGGTGGTCACGCCCCCACCCCCCCCCAATTAGTGATGGGGGGACTGGGCTCCCTTCGCTTGGTCTCTGCACCCTCGACACCCTGTTGCCTCCACCACAGCACCCCTGGAACGGCCGCAGGTAAGGAGCGGCCCTGCCCTCAACGCGCAGCAGAGCGCAGAAGCCAGAAGCTCTTTCACCAACACAGGCCGCCTCGCGCTTTCTAAGAAGTTACTAGAGAGGCTGCACCGGCTCCGCCCACGACCCGGGACACCCCTGTCTGCCCTGGGATGGGCGTCCTCCGTGGGTCAGGATCCCGAATGGGTCCCAGCTGCGTGTACCGCATCCGAGCTCCACGCCCGGGGGCGTCAGGGGGCGCGGTTCAGGGAAGCATGGGGTACACCAGAGTTCAAGTCCCCATGGACACGGCACCGATTGGAATGTTAGAAAACCAACAGGTGTCCAGAGCAGAGACTTGGAGAGTTTGGGTGACGGCAGCAGCAGGGCTGGGGGACCCATCCCTAGGCTCCCCACTGTCTACCCGACTCACAACTCTGAGATGTCAGCAAAACGGGTCACTGGGGAGGAGGCTTCCAAACCAGAGGCAAAGGGTGTGAAATCCCACGGGAAACAGCCCCCCCGAGCCTCAGGTCCCAGGGGGTGCGGCTACGGTCCCCTTCGGTCAGTGGCAGGTCCACTCCGAGCCACCAGCCCACAACCTGGTCCCTCCCCTCCGCTTCTCCGAGCCTTTTACCACAGCCTCTCACACAAGGCCGCAAGAATTTTCTGGAACCCCCCCCCCCAGGGAGCCACGTCCTGAGGGACAGACCAGGCGGTGATTCTCACTGTCACTCGCAGACAGCGGGGACCCTGGGACTGAAGGAGGACTCAGCCGATGGACGGAGATGCCCGAGGACCCGGCGGGGAAAACACCTCCTCTCTGACGTAATTTCACCCCGGGCAGGTAAATCCGCCCTCACACGAAAGCATCGTCCTCTTCGGAGGCGCAAGCAACAACTGAGTCTCCCCAGTTTTCAACCTGGCACACATGTCCATCTTATTATTAGTAGTAGTATTAGTAGTAGTAGTAGTAGTAGTAGTAGTTGCATTCAAAGCTCACCCTGAAATCAGTCAAGAATCCGCCCTTTTCCCCACGTTAGGGTCTCCAAAACCTGGGCAACCGGGTTGCAACTTTGACGCAGAAAAGAGGGAAGCTGCCAGAGAGACCCCCCCCCCCTTCCAGAACGGGTGTTACCCTGAAGGATGTTGTGGCCACACCAGCGGCCACAGGGCCTCACCCGTGGCCAGGTCCCCCGAAGCGAAGAAGAAGTCTCCCAGCAGGAGGACGGCAGCCGCGGCCACCCAGGTCCCCGGGGCCGCACTCATGCCCTGCAGGTTGTCCCCGGCAGCCTCGGATTTTCGTTCCTGACTAANGTCTCCGAAACCTGGGCAACCGGGTTGCAACTTTGACGCAGAAAAGAGGGAAGCTGCCAAAGAGACCCCCCCACTTCCAGAACGGGTGTTACCCTGAAGGATGTTGTGGCCACACCAGCGGCCACAGGGCCTCACCCGTGGCCAGGTCCCCCGAAGCGAAGAAGAAGTCTCCCAGCAGGAGGACGGCAGCCGCGGCCACCCAGGTCCCCGGGGCCGCACTCATGCCCTGCAGGTTGTCCCCCGACAGCCTCGGATTTTCGTTCCTGACTCAGAGCCGAGGTCACCGGGCTTTTAAAAGGCAGAAGCCGCCTCGGGGAAGTGACGAGAGGAAACAGACTCATGCTTTTATTGAAACCGATGACTCTTATCTAAAAAAAGAAGTAAAAAGGAAGACGAAAGAGATAAGCTTTGCACCTCAGGCCGCCCGGCTTGGCTCCCAGGTTATCTCAGGGGCTCTGGGTTCAGGATTCGGGCTTCACTGGGCGTCCCCAGAGGGCGGGGGTCCTACAGGTCCCCAGGGCCCCGAAGTGTCCAGGACAGGGACGGTGGGCTGGGCATCGGCAGGTCGCACCCCCATCTGCCTCAAACCAAGCCACAGGACGGTACCGAGCGACGCCGGCTGGGGACCCTCGGATTCCAAATGCAGAATCCCTCCGTGGGACGTGAAGAGCCAGGGTGAGAGGGGGTGGGAGAGGGTCCACGCGCAGAGGACACGTGTGTCCGCGGCCAGCCCAGGGGCTCAGGGCCCGAAAACAGCGACATCACGAATAACCGTGCCTGTAACACTAGGTGGAGGCTGGGAGGCCTGCTCGCACCCGTCTCCTGCCAGAATCTGACAAAGTGGGGGGAGGAATAATGAACAATAATAATAATAATAACAACGGCCACCAGCCACAGCTGTGTCCCCACCCTGGCCTCCTGCCTGCCCCGATAAATGCGCACCCTGAGCCCACGGGGACCATCCTGGACAGCTTCTGCGTCTCAGCATCTTTGGTCACACCGGGAAACGCCATGTCATCCCCCCCCCCCCGTCACGTTGTCACGGGTCCCCAGGGTTAGGGGCCCGCCGCGTCTCTGGGGACCCGATTCTGTCGCCGCCACCCGGGCTGCAGGATGTGGACAGCCTCGCGCGATGGATGATACGTGAAGTGCGTAGAGACTCGGGGAGATGTGAGGGGGGACGAGAGGAGCACAGCCCCTCGTGGGAGGGCCGGGGGCTCTACCTTGACCCTGTGCCTGTCTGGGGCTGGTGACCCTGTGCCATGGGGCATGCTGGGCGCGGGTGGGTGTTCAGAAGTGTCCCTGGTCCCCGTCCACCAGACGCCAGGAGCAGCCAAAGTGTCCCCAGACTTGCAGAAACCTTGGCATGGGAGCAGGGGGCGACGCTTCTTCTTCCTCGTCCACCCCCAGCAAATGCCCGGCCTCTCTGGGGGCTTAGGAGGGGCCCTTGGGTGACACGGGCCTTCCCGAACCCCACGCCTGTGCCAACTGGAGGGAAACGGACCCCACGTTTCACTGCTGTGACCCCGAAGTGCGGCACGACCACGATGGCCTGGGAGAGACCACCTGGCCCGAGCAGGGTGGTTTGAAGGCACAGCCCTTGCTATTCTTAAATCCTCTCCCCCTCCCGCTGCCCTCATCCTCGGGGACAAAATTGGGGAAATGAAGCTCAACACGGGCACCAAGCCCTTCCTGCCCCGGGCTCCGCCATGCCACCGGATGCTGCGTGACTGTCCAGGGCCACCNTGTCCCCAGACTTGCAGAAACCTTGGCATGGGAGCAGGGGGCGACGCCTCTTCTTCCTCGTCCACCCCCAGCAAATGCCCAGCCTCTCTGGGGGCTTAGGAGGGGCCCTTGGGTGACACGGGCCTCCCCGAACCCCACGCCTGTGCCAACTGGAGGAAAACGGACCCCACGTTTCACTGCTGTGACCCCGAAGTGCGGCACGACCACGATGGCCTGGGAGAGACCACCTGGCCCGAGCAGGGTGGTTTGAAGGAACAGCCCTTGCTATTCTTAAATCCTCTCCCCCTCCCGCTGCCCTCATCCTCGGGGACAAAATTGGGGAAATGAAGCTCAACACGGGCACCAAGCCCTTCCTGCCCCGGGCTCCGCCATGCCACCGGATGCTGCGTGACTGTCCAGGGCCACCGGTGTGCCTCACAGGCATGCCTCGCGGGCATGACACAAAGCCCCCGTGCTACCCCACGGCCTTCATCAGCACCTCTCGGAACTGCAAGCCCGGAGTAGGTGGCCGGCGTTTCGCAACACGGCCTGTGAGTCACCTAGCGAGGGTCACAGGGACTGGGAGGCAGGGGCTGGAGGCTGCTGACACAGTCACCGCGGGTCAGAGTCCTGGGGGTGGGGGGGGCTGTGGATGACGCACCCCTGCAGGGAGCTATGACGTGGCTGATGCGTGCCTGGGTTCGAGTCTCCCCAAACCTTCGTGGCTGCCTCTTTTCATCTCTCGGGCTGCTGAGGGTGGACAGACTCAGTGGCCTCGTTTGCGGCTGGCCGGGGCTGGAGACTCGAGTGGGCAGGAAGGTTCTGGTTCACGCCCCTGGCCGCCGGGCTGAAGATCCCACGAGAGCCTGACTGGCACCTCTGGCAAGGGGAAGATGATTTCGTGGAACGAGGGCGATGACTCCCTCGCACGCCCGGGACTTCCACCCCCTTGCATCCGCCCACACCCTGGAGCCAGCCCGCACTCCGGAAGAGAGAACGCCGACCTCAGCTGTCCCCTCAGCTGCCCGGTGATTCTCGCATTCACTGCACACACGAGGGGCTCCCCACAACGACGCCCTTCGAGGTGGCCAGGCCTCCACCCCGGACGTGTCCTGCTCCGGCTGCAGCATCGAGGCCGCGTCAGCCTGGTGACAGTATCTCTCATCTCTGCTCTGGCCGCTCCTGCTTCGGAACCTGCCACCACCGTGCACCGGCTTGGGGGCCGCTGGGTGTGTCGGGGCTGTCTATTGCAGCCATCTCCGAGCAAGGACGGTGGGACCCGAGCGCCGCAGCAGAAGCCGTGAGAGGGCACCACCCCTTCTGCGCCCCCCCCAGCGCAGGGGACGCCTCCAGGCCACGAATACAGCCCGGCCGCGTTTCCACGGCATGGAACGCTGTGCAAAGCATGTACTCCCCCATTTCACGGGGTTCGGTCGAGACGTGAAGGTGTGCAGCAGTGCAGAGTCTGGTGTGGAACTGGCAGGGTGCACAGACCACGGGCTCTGGGGGCGACGGAGCCGACCGCAGGTGCATTCGCCCGGGGTCAGAAGGGTGCCTGGTCCACCTGGGATGACGCAGAAGCCGGCCCAGGCGCCAGCGTGGAGCGTGGGCTGTGCGGACGTCAGGAACCAGACGACACGCTCTCCCGAGCCCCGCCAAGGTCTTCTCGGCCTCGGGTTTGCAACACGGAGCCTCGGCTGAGGGAGGTTCCTTAAAGGAACCACCAACACCTAGACATCCGAGTTGAATCCTCCAGATCATTCTCTTTCCTCCCTCTGTTTGGCCACACTGATCCCAACCGTGCTTCTCACGGAGGGACCAAGGAGGACTTGAGTGGGGGGGCCAGCATCCTGGGTGGAAACGGAGAGGTGGACCAGCTCTTTCAGAATAAGGACACAACAGGACAGAGAACGAGTGCGCTCCTGTGTGGCGAGAGAGTCTCGTCGGGGAAATTAGAAGGTGGATGCTGAGTAAACGCACAGGTGGCATGACGCCTCATTCACCCACCTGGGCCGTGTTCGTCTGCATGGGAGACCCCCCGGGAGCACGCTGTTTGCCCGTGTCTGACCCATGGAAAGGGTGTGGTCCCAAAACCTGTCAGAAGGAGCGAGTGGGTGAATGGATGGATGGATGGGTGGATGGATGGATGGGGAACGTAGAACCATGAAAGAATTATACATTCTTGCTTTTGAAAGGTCCCTGAAAGATATCCTCTTCCCTCTCCAGAAAGAGAAGATGTTGAGACCCTAACCCTAACGCCCATGACTGCGACCGAACATTAAACTGGGACTCCTTCAGATGACTGAAGGCGCCGTGAGATCCTGTGCGTGGCCCTCCTCCGATCTGACTGCTGTCCTCACGCAAGGGGGGACTTGACCCTCAGACGGACAAGCGCTGAGGGGAGCCCGTGTGCAGACACGGAAACAAGGCACCCCGCTACAAGCTAAGACGCAGCTGAGGGTCCCAGCGCTGGGAGAACGGACACGAAACTGGTCTGCCCTCAGGAGGGACACACGGACTCTGAACTCGGGCCCCCAGGACTGGAAGACCATCGACGCCGATGTCTTTAAGCCTCCTCCTCTGGAGGGTGTTATCGCGCGGCCCCAGGGAAATCGGAGCGGCACGGTCCCACCTCTTGCGCAGACCGGCAAGCTTGCTGTGGACGGCCAGCCCCTCCGGCCGGGAAGCAGCTGGCACGCGTGGGAAGCCCACTGGGTCTCCCCTCCCAGGCCTGACCTCCGACCACACAGAAAGTCTGCCTTCGAGTGACCCCTTTTTCCAGATGGAAGCAAACGGCCAATCCTCTGCTGCTTTCCAGGGTCCCCGTGTCCCCTTCTCCCCTGCGCCCCCGACTCCTGAGCAGCCTGGTGTCCGTCGTTGTCGAGATGCCCTCAGACCCAAGAAGGCGGCCGGCGTCCAAAAACCGCGTACACGCGGCAGAACAGAACGCGAGTAAATAGACAGACGGAGGTGGGGGCGAGAAGACCCCTGGAGCACAGAGGGCTGCAGGTGTCGGGACAACGGACAAGCAGACAGGCGGACGGACAGATCGCAGGAAAGGAAGACCGAACGGGACAGACGGAACTATAAAAGCTTCTCCCCCACCCTCTTAGGTTCGGGGCCCGGGGCGTGCAAATTCAAGGGACAAAAGCAAGCTCCACGGTAATGAGAAACATTGAGTTCCCACGCACAGCACAGCATGGTGCCCCCGGGAAAAGCTCCGTGGTGAGCGGCGGGGAGGTGTGCTTAGAATCTGGGCCCGGCAGAGCCAACCGAGGAGGCGCCCCGGAGGTGAGGAAGGAGAAACCGGGTCTGTTTGGAAAGATAAATGAGTGTTCGGGACCCCCAGGAGATAAGAAGGTGCCATGATCACGAGTGATGTCCCCGTCCCCTCCAGTGCCTTGAGTGCCCCGGACGAGAGATCGGGGGTGGCCCTCGTTGCCTTTGTAATTCTGGGAGGAGCCCCCCACCCCCACCCCTGCTTACAGCGGAATTTATAGCAGACCCAGTTCCCAGAACTTGCTGTTTGGGACAGATAAGGGAAGCTGCAAAAATGCTTTTCTTTTTCTTTTTTTTTTTTGCAGCTATTGGGTCTCTTTTTCTTTCTTTCTTCCCCGCCCCCCCCCCCCCCCCGGGCAGCTATTGAATCTCAAAGGTAGCCAGCGTAAAATACATTTGATATCTAGGCTACGGGTTTGATCCTCAGTCAGGGGGCATGTGGGAGAGGCGTTTGCCTCATCCATATTGATCTTTCTGTGTGTGTGTGTCTGTGTGTCTCCCTCTCACTGTAAAAATCAATAAAAGCAATAAAGAGGCGAGTCTGTGACTCAGGCTACCTCGTGAATGGACCACGAACACGGCACGCTCCGTGAGAGACGCCAGACACCCAAAGACAAACACGGTGTGCTGACCCTTTATCCGAATGGAGCAGAGTCCCCGTTGCCAAGGGTCCGGTGCAGGGAGAGAATGGGGAGCGAAGTCCCCTGGGGACGGGGACTCCTTCGGCGTGGGGGGCGAGGATGAAAGGTGCCTTGGGGCAGGCCACGCCCCGCCGTGGGGCCTCGCGTCCCCCGAAGGGGCGAGTGCTTCGTGGAGAGAGTTTCACTTCGGTAATTTTGTAAAGGTCAGGTCACACCCGAGGGTTGTCCCGCCCACGCAGACATGCTCATATCCTAAGGAAATAGCTGGAAAACTGTCACGGGAACAGCACAGAACGAGGGTCAAGAGTGGCTGTGTCATGGGCTCCGCGGGCCTGGTCCCTCTCGTGTGTCATCGGGCCACCTCGAGGTCCCCACGTGCCCGCGTGGGGGCGTCCTGGTCAAGCATGGCTTTGGCTACCCAGGCTCGGTGCCGCAGCAGACTGTCACCCTCCCCGGAAACGTCATGGAAAAGAAGCGTCGTCCCTTCGGTGCACGGTGGCCCCGCTCCGTGTCGTCCCTCCCCACCTGACACTCCCGCCCTCAGCCCGCCGCCCAAACGAGGAACTGAGATGGTCGTGGGCACAGGCCGTTGCCGTCACCCTCCCTGAGCCCTGGAGAGGGCAGGGGTGGCCTTTCCAAAAGCCTCGGGCACTTTCTCTGCAGGGAAGCTGAGGGAGTTCCCGCCGGGCCACCTGTCCCCCCTGCGGGCGGAGTTCCCCTGGGCAGGACCTCTGGCCGGGGATTCTGTGCGTGTCGCTGCCAGGGAACCCACGCTGAGGATACATTGTTAAGACATCCAGGAGCGTTGTTGAACCCACGCTGAGGATACATTGTTAAGACATCCACCGCTACCAGTGTAGCGTTATGGTGATGCTGGGGATACATTGATGTATGAGTGGTCCTGAGTGCCCAGGGATCCCCGGACTGCATTCGGGTCCCCATGGGCGTGAGGACATGCATGAAGACATGCATCTGCTGGGATCACACAGGGCAGTTTCCCTGCCCTAAACCCGCCCCCCCCCGTCTCCCCGATTCACCCCTGCCTCCCGCCCCATGACTTTCGGCAGCCACGGATTTGCCTGTTTGCTGCGCAGTTTTGCCTTTTGCAGCGTGTCCTGGAGCTCGCGAGCACACTCCGTACATCTTTGTCAGACGGGCTCCTTTCTCTCGGTCGCATCTGCGTTTATGTTTCCTCCGCGTCTGTTCACGGCTTCATGGGTTTTTTTTTTGTTTGTTTTTTTTTTTTTTAGCACTGGATATTATTCTTTTGACTGGGTGGACAGGACTGGCTATTTCTTTTTTAAACCCAGTTCCTGCATCCTCATTTTCACGGACGTTACCGCCAGGGGCCCAAGGCAGTCTCCGCATTCAGCGGGACCACGGTGTCCAGGGCAGACCGGAGCCAGGCCGCCGGGGACGGCTGCGGTTGGTGTGTCTCGCTTGCAGCCGCGTCCAGTGCCGCCAACGCTCACAGGTTCGATCCCCCCTTGGGGCATATATCGAGGTGGTGAGTTCCATGGCTGGTGTGGGCACGTCTGGGAGGCAACCGGTCGATGCCTCTCTCTCTCTCTCTCTCTCTCACATCGAGGTTTCATTCTGCGTCTCTCTCCCTTCCTGTCTCTCTAGAACCAGTAAGCGTGTTTCTTAGCTTTTTAAAAAAGATCACAGTACACACTGTGAAATACATTTTCAGTATAAGGTGCAGAAGTGATTGAAATGAGAACCGGTGATAAGGGATCTTTTTCCCCAAGAAAGTGCCCCGTGGGAACTGCCCTCCTCCCCGGACTTGCTGAGAGAGTAAATTGGTTTTGCAATGCCGGCAATGGCCCTCTGAGCTCCGTCTCCTTGCCCGGGGGGGGGGGGGCGGGGGTTGGAATCCCCTGCAGGCCCCCTGGGCACTCTGTCCTCTGGTGGGTCGCCCAGGCCCAGCCCCTCCCCAGCGCCTCCCAAACGCCACCCAGGGGGTGACCAAGTGGCAGAGCAGGGGCTGAGCAAATGCCCCCCCGGGGGGCGGAGACTCACAGCTCCTTAGTTTAACGGGGACACCCGTGGGCTTCCTCCAGCCTGGAGGTCTTCTGGGGAGACGAACCCCGATGTTGCATTTCAAGATCCGTGCCTGCAGCTGTGCGGAGAAGTGGAAGACGCAGGCCCTGCTTCTGACCATTCCTGCCTGCATTTCCTCCCCGACCCCCCTGCGCTCCCCCACCCCCCTCCCTGCCCCCGCCCTGAATGCCTGGGATGCTCACCTCCACACCATCAGGGATGCAGGCTGCGGTCTCACTTCCTCAGTTAGGCAGGACTCCGGGCCTCTGACGGGACCACGCAGTTCCATTTGGGGATTCTGCACAGCTGTGTTCGTCAGAACGATGCCATCTGTGGGCTTCTGGCAAACAGATACGTGGATTTTCCCGGTTTCGTGCTTGCTCTTGGGATTATTTTTTTTTTGACATGCAAATAAAGTGGGGTGTGGCATTCTGCCCCCACACTTTGCCCTGAAATGGGGAGGGATTTCATTGACGCGGCGGGTGGGGGGGCGGGGGGCGGGGGGGATGAAATGCCACACCATGGCCTGCAGGGGGCGGTGTGATCGTCCGCCCACGGGAATAGGGAAGCTTCAGCAGCTACCCTCGGCCCAGGGAATGCAGCGAATCTGTGAGTGGTGTGGACCCAGAGGGGCACCCAACGAAACCCCACAAGCTGAAGGGGACTGCGTGGTGGCCTCCCACACTCGGACCCCGAAAGGAACCCCCCCAGCACGGTCTGAAAACGAGAGCTTCCTAAGGCAGAGCTGGTCACGGGCAGGGAGTCCTGGCCGAGGCCGGATCGTTCTCTGGCGAGTGCCCATCTCCCCCTTGACCGAACCTGTCTGTGGTCTCTTCGCCTCTGTAACCCTCCTTGGGGGCGTCCGATTTCCTTGGCTGGACCCCTCGAAGCACAGACTCTGCACCTGGGGGAGACCGCCAATCCCTCCCTGTTATTGCTCTGGGGTTCATTGTCCACTGTTGAGGACCCCGCGCCCACCTGTGTGAAAGAAGCCATGGGAACCCCTTATGCCCCCTCCTCCGATTGCAATGTCTAAAGGCGCTCAACCGCCATTATCTGGAGCATTTTCTCACTCCCTTCGCACTCGGCTTCCGGGCAATGCTCGTCATTGGGGCTCCAACAAACTCGTAAAAACTCTGACCGTTTGGTCTTTCCGAGGTTGCCCGTGTCAGAGAAGTGGACGCTGAAAGACACCCTGAAAACGGCCCTGGCTGGTGGGGCTCAGTGGGTGGAGCGCGGGCCTGCACACCAAAGGGGCGTCGGTGTCTCTCCTGGCCAGGGACGGGTCCTGAGTTCTGTGACCTCACAACGCTGAATAAGCATGAGCCTCTTGCAGGGAGAGAGCCCGGCTGGCTTGTCAGAGGCAGCTGCTGACCCCTAGTGACCAAAAGTTCCACCGGAGGCACAAGGAGGAAGGAAGCAGCCTGCAAGGCTGGTTTGTCTAAAGCCCCGCCCACCAGGACGAGAGACCCTAAGGGACCCAGGGACGCTCTGTGGCTGGGCCAAGGGTCTCGGCTGCTCTGGCCGGTGGCCCCACTTGAGTTTCCCTGTGTCTCTGCCCCCCCGAAAATTAAAATTTGAACCCTTAGTCTTCTCAATACCATGTTGTCTGGACACAGGGCCTTTGCAGGTGGGGTGAGTGGAAGATCCGAGAGGAGGTTGTCCTGGGTCAGGATGGCCCTGTGTCCAATGACAGTGTCCTTAGAAGGGACAGAAGAGGAGACACAGACCCAGAGGAGAAGCCACGTGGAGACGGAGGCAGAGACGGGAGGGACGCGGCCACCAGCCCAGGCGGAAAGGCCCCTCCCTGGAGCCTGTGGAGGGAGCGCGGCCCTGGGACCCCTGAGTGACCTCAACCGTCAGTCTGGTCTCCAGGGTGGGGGAGGGTGTATTTCTGTTGCGTTAAGCCCCTGCTTGGTGGTCATTCGTTCCTACACCATTGCACAGTGACCGTATTTAGGGTGTGGCCCGGAAACAAGCAGCTGTGCAATCCCCCAGCAACTCCTAAAATGGCCCGGCTCAGAAATCGGCTCTGCCTGTCAGGGGCACCCACGGCGAGTGACCACAGATGGACCCCCGAGGATGGGACAGACCCGTTGGCCTGGCTCAGCTCTTGCCTTCGGAGCCCACTCTCCAGGCAAGGAAGACCACAGGCCAACCGGAAGACAGTGAGGAGACAGTGCGGACAGAGAGAGAATTAGCAAGGTGCCTGGAACATCTGAGCTGCCCCACGTGGAGGGGGGTGAGGCGTTCAAGGGGTGGGGGGAGGGGCAAATTTCCTCCGTGGTCCGCAAACCAGAGCCCGCCACCTGGCGGGCCATTCGGTCCCTCAATTTGTTTCCCGTAGGGACCCCAATGGAACTGGGTGGCAAAGACCGTTCTCCGAATGAGCCGCCCCTGAAAACGGAGGTTTCCACCCAAGGACTCCTGCGTGGTAGGAGGGATTCGAATTTCAGCATTTGTGGGGTGGGGGAGGGGAGGCACGCAGTTTGAGCCCCGTGGGGACACTGGCCACAGCAGCTGGGGCACAGAGGGGAGGCTTCATCTACCTGGTGGCTCAGCCCGTCCTGTCTCAGGGGCCAGAGTGTCCTGCCAGGCCGGACACACCAGGGACCTAGGGCTCTTGCTTCTCCTGCATTGTGTTGTCCTCGAATCGAAGTTTTGGCCACTAGGGGCCAGTAGTGCCCTCGGAAACGCCAGTGCCGTGTCCGCTCCGTGACCGGGACACTGCGAGAGCTTCTCTTTGGGCAGCTTGACGGGGGGGGGGGGGGGGGGGGGGGGGGGGGGGGGAGGGCGCAGAACTACGAGCAGAGTCGCACGCAGCCAGAGGTGCACACACAGGGCGCCGCCCAGCCCCTTCCACACCGGGAACACGCGTGGTTTCTGGGCGTGACTCCGCGCCCTGAAAGTCCCCACACGGCGAAGCAGCCCCTTCTGCCTCCTTGGTGGCAGGGACCCCCACCGCACTCGGCAGCAACAAGGGGTAGGGGTCCCTTTCCCGGTGGAGAGTCAAAGGGTCCGAGTGGACCTCCGGCTTGCTGAGATCGCCGCGTGTCCCTCAAGCAGACTGGTAGGGGCCGAGACAGGGCACGCCCTCGCTCCTCACCTGTCCCCCCCCACCCCGGCCTCCACCCCCTCTGCTCCGCGCCCCCCCCCGCCCCCCGCAGGTGCCTTGTCCCTGAGGCAGCAGAAACGGAAACCCTGAGGTTTCTGAGCTGGGATTTCAACACCCTCTACCATTCTCTCACCCCTGCCTGCCTGCTACACTCAAGGGTTCTGGGGAGGGGAGGTGTTTAAGGGGGGTCCGCAGCAGCTCCTGAAGAGCCCCGTACACACCCCACACCCGCTCCGCCCAGACACCCTTTCCTCACCTCCGTCTGCCTGCTGCTCCCCCATCAGAGCTGTCCCCCGACTCCACCCCACCCTCAATAATCAGCAGGGCGCCCCGGTGAGCCGCAGCCCCACTGCTCCTGGTGTGTCCACCCCTTGGACGTCCGAACGCCCCGGTCCACATCGTAGGAAGCAGCTTACAGAGAGAGGGGTGTGTGCAAAACGTCTCCTCTGGGCTTGGGGAACACAGGCAATGGTGTCACCCCTGGGCAGCCAGAGCTGGGGACCCCCGTCCCGGGCAGAACACACCGAGTGCCCAGGGAAGTCTGCATTTCAGGTCGGCGACGAACGAAGCCTGTCTGGGACTAGTCACCCTGCCGCTGGTGAAACGGTGTTTAAAGACAGAAGTGCAGTCCTGATTGATCTGAAAGTCAGGGCGTCTCGTGTTTCTAGTTGTGGCCAGGCACACTCTCTCGTGCGGTGACACGCCCCGTCCAGCCACCCTGCGGCGGCAAGCCGGCCCTTCAGACAACAAAGGGAGGAGGGAAGTCTCGGAAACGCTCGGGAATTCCCGGCTGGCAGGGAGTTCCCGATTCCTTGGACAAGTTTCTCGGTTTGGGGAAGTGTGGCTCGGAAAGCCTGAGGGTCATTGGCCTCTCTGGGGACTGAGGCTGTGGTTCCCGGCAACGCTGGGGGGGTCCCCAAGCCTTCCTCACTGGGACGGGGGTGGGGGACGTCTTCTGGACGGAGTCATTCTGACCCAACCGCACCTGTTCGGCCCCACAGAGCCGCTGGGGGGGCGGGGGGAGAGACCTGGCCTTCGCAAGGAAGCCAGAAGTCAAAGGCAGGTATTTATGGATCTGCCGTGGCTGGCTGACTTCTCGGGAACAGGAGATGAAAGGTTAATCTGTCCCCGGTGATACCCAATCCCTTCTTGTTCTATTGTCCCTTTTCAATGGGTTTTCATAAAAGTGAGCGCCCGCCTAGGCTTCCTCGCGTCCTCCGGAGAGCTGTTACTTCTTTTCACCCACCTCGGGTCAGGCCCCGCACGCTGCCCTGTGCCTTCCCGGCTTTGGTTTGTTTTCTCCCCTCGTAGACACCTTGCACCGCTGGTCCGGCGCCCTACCGGGGAGGGGACTCTCTTCTGTCCACCGCTGCGGCGTCTACTGTGTGGGAGGGGCCCTACGCTGCGCGTCCGGGCAGGCTCTCAGACTGCTGCTGGTGTTTGTTGTTGTGTGTGTTTGCTTGTTTCCCCCCCCCCAGCGTGTCCAAGCACAGAGCCCCGTGGGGTGACTCAGGGGCAGCTAGGGAGACATTACCGTCGTGACCTCGTTGCCCAGTTTGCCCCTGGTCACTGTGTGCCCCGCGTCAGTCGGGGATGTGTGTCTGTCCACATGAGTGCCGTACCGCCTTTATCAACGTTTCAAACCTGTATTTTTTCATCCTGAGAACATGCAGAGCTTTTGTGTCTCCGTGGGCGCACACGTGTGTGTGTGTGTGGCTATGTATGTGTATATACGAGGTCTGTTCGGCAGGTGTCCAGCCACGTCCCGTGAAAAATAGACACATTTACCGAAGAAGATACAAGAAAGATTGGCCACAGGACAAGGACGCCTCCGTGCCCTTCAGAGGAGGCACCAGGGGACCTCACACAGTTCTCCCAATCGCCATCCGCTGCCCCGTCCTACTTTCCTGAAGCTCCTCCACGGTCTGAAACCTCTTCCCTTTCAAAGGTGATTTTAGTTTTGGGAAACGCCAGAAGTCACAGGGCTCAGAATCTGGGCCGTGGGGGGCGGGAGGGGCACCGAGTCCCCTGGGTGATTGGACGTTTCGCCAAAAAACTCCGCCCGAGACGTGATGCCTGAGCGCGCACACTGTCCTCGCGCTGAAGCTGCCCCTGACCGGGTGCCCCGAGCTGCGGCCTTCCGCGTCATCTGAATCGTTCTGACGGAGGAAGGTTCGAGCGTCGCAGTGTGTAGAGGCTTTGCTGTACGGATTCAGTCATTTTTTATGTGACAGCCAGCCCGTGCCTATCCGCACTCGACAGCACGTACCACCCCCACGGACCAGTACAGCGAAGTCACCTTTGTTCACACAGGCACATTCCAGTCCGCTCTCCTTGGTCCTCCGAGGCCGGCGCGCCGGCGGTGACGTTTCTGAGCCGGTTCGGGAGTGTCCCGACTCGGTTCTCCGGTCAGAGTGGAAGGCACTCACGCCTGCCCCAGGAGTCACGGCCGCTGTGGAGACGGAGACACCCCACTGCACTTCTGATCGAATTTAGAGAGGGCCCCGCCCCCGGGCAGGCCTCAGGCTCCCTCCCCTGGGTCGTCAGCCTGCGGGTCCCCCCCCCCCCCGCCGGCAGGTTTTGAACTGGCCAGCCTCCGGGACCCTGTGAGCCAAGTCCTTACAGGGTCTTCTTCTCTCTCTGCTCACATCCACATCCCCTGGGCTCTGTGTCTTGGGGGAGACGTCGGACAAATACAGATTCTGCGCCCACATTGTGGTTCTACCGCTTGGCCCAGAGGGTGGGGGACGGGGGTCAGCCGGTAAGAGCTCTGGTCGTGAGTATGTTCGACGTTTCGACCCATCCCTCCGATTTCCACGATCACCGTCCTCACCGGGATGAACAGCACCTTCGTCACCGTCCCCACCCCCACCGTCATCACCACCACCTGGAGTGGACCCTGGCCAGCCGAGTCCGCCTGCTGTGGCTGAAGACGAGAATCCATGCACAGGCGACAACGATCCTGTGTGGAAAAGGGGAACAGGCACGACTACTCTCTCAAGAGGGGAGCACCCCTGCGGCTCTTAAAGGTTCCACCTGTGCCCGAGAGGTGAGGCAATTGTCAGAGAGAGAGCGTGCAAGGCTTCTGCTTCCTAAAGACAGTGTGGTCGCAGAGAGAGCGACCTTGGAAAAATACTCTTTTTCCCTAAGATACAACACACTCTACGCCCTCCGACAAGCGCTTGGGGTCGTCGGCCCTACCTGGGCTTTTGTGAGCATCCCACCCGTGTGGTTGTGTTGACCGCAACCTGGTAGCCTTGGCCGGTAGCCTTCGCGCCTCTGTGCCTGGGCTCCAGATGTAGTGATGACCACCACCACCACCCTCCTCACCAGACTGCAGCCCTCTCCCTGCCCTCTTTGCTGGCTCTACTTCTCCGCCGACTCAATGCCCAGCTTTCGGCCGCAAGGCCACCCCGGTCGTTCTGCCTGCCCCTCACCACTCACAGGGGTCTTCCCCCATCCGGCTGTCCTTCCGACTCCTCAGCCCTGGGACCCCGCTCACGATGGGGGTCTGCGGCCGCCGCACCAACATGGCCATCAGGGGCAATGACGGGCCAGGCCAGAGCTGGCTCATCTCAACCCACGGCTGCAGGCAGCGTGATCTGTGAGCTCAGCCTCCGTGCACACCTGCCCACTCATGAGGAGACGCTCGTCCCAGCCCAGGGCAGCCCGGGACCACTCACTTCTGCTTTAACCCGGGAGGAAGTGAGCGTGTCCTGTGTGGCAACATCCAGTTCTGTGCCTGTGTCCCCTCCCCCCACGGGCCTTGGGCTCAGCCTTCTCGTCGTGTGAGCTGCCCACCTCCTTCCCACCGGCTCTGCTAGGTGCCCACCCCTGGGGCGCCGGGGAAAGAAAGAGCTGATGAAGCGAGCGGAACAGAACCGGCCCACGTGCCCAAGGTTGCGGGCGGGCGTGCACTCCTGAGGACAAGAAGACCCAGCGTGGGGTCTACCCTGAGCCCCCTCGTGCGTCTGTGAACTTCTCGGGAACGTCCACGTCTTTGTCGATGGCCCGAGGCTTTGAGGATGTGGCCCCACCGAAAACAACAGGCGCGCCACAGTGCCCACGGGGAGCCGGGCCAGCCGGGGTGCGGGCCACTCTCTGGAAGACGACCTTCCCTGGGTTGCACCTGACCCCTTCCAAGAACAGGCAGCCCGAGGAACGCGTTCTGTTCGGTCGCCTCTCCCCCTTGCGGTCGTTGGAGACGTCACGTCAGCCTCTGTGTTAGAGGCACCTCTGTGGTGCCCACAGACACCCGCACACGCGACAGAAATCAGAAATGAGGAAGAGAGACGAACCAGGGGGAGGTCATAGAATTGACCACGCCAGAAACTCCTCAGTGTTGAGCTGACATTTCCTGAGTGCAGTCGGTGTGTGCAACTTTCGGACGCTGAGGAGACGCACGGAGGTGGGTGCGTCGGGAGACAGAGCCCGTAGAGGCGGGTTGACGGAGGAGAGCCTGGCGTCGTGGGGTAAGCCGGCGCCGCCTGCTGTGGGCATTGAATGGGTTGTCGCTGCCGTGCGTTTTTCTGTGTCCGTGGCTCCTGGTGGCAGGTTGTGCTCCAGGTCCGTGGGGAGCTCGGGGTGGGGCACGGGGGTTGTGGGATAAAGGGCGCCCCTCTAAGAAGCACAGCCAGGCAGTGAGTCTAACACACGCAGGTGTCCGTTCGCGGAGGGAATTTGGCAGCACGCGCCGGCAGCTTCCCGATCTCCCAGGCGACTGGGAGCGCCCCCCAAATGCTGGGGAAAATCTGGGAGCAGCGGCATGTATGCCATTCACAGGGCGAACGGGGGTCTCCGTGTGTCAGGAGATCGCTGGCTGGCAGCCCCCCTTTATCTCCAAGTCCTGGCAACCAACCTGAGCCTCTGGCCGGGCGGAGCTGGATCTGTCGTGGGGGGGGCCAGGGCGTTTCATCGGCTCAGGGAACAGGGGGGCCGTTCCTCCCCGCCGACATCTCTAGAAAGCTGAAATCTAGGTCAAGGAGAAGGGGAACGGCGTGGTGACGGCCGAAAGAACAGAAAGCGGGTTGGGAGTCCGTGCCAAACACCCAAATATGGTATGGGTTTCCGTTCACCCGAAGCGCCCGAATGTGCCTGCAGGAAGCCGCAGGGACCCAAGGCAGGCGGTTGCCAGGGCCTGGGGGACGGAGAAGACAGGGGTGCCGGGTCTCCTCTTGGGGGACAAAACAGCCCTGGAAGCAGATAGAGGCGATGGTGCCCCCCGCCCCCCGCCGTGCGGCCATTCCACGTCTCCGTTGGGCACTTGCAAGGGGAACAGGCTTACACGCCACGCGAATCTTGCCTTGATTTCACAGCGATCCCCACGACATGATAAGAAATCAGTGAGATACTCCTGAACTTCCGTTTGGGGGGACGTCTGGGGTGGGGACGTCGGGGTGTGCCTCATAAGAGGGGTGGGAGGGACAGACCAGGGACGACGAGACCGGCGGGTGAGAGCCCGGCTCCTCCCGGGCCGGGGCTGAACCCTGCTGGAGGGGAGGGCCCCCCCCCCCCCCCCCCCCCCCCCCCCCCCCNCCCCCCCCCCCCCCCCCCCGTTCTCATTGCCCAACCGGCCGGTGTTGTCCCAGCCTGTGTATTTAAAAGTGGAACCGTTGCGTAGGTTTCTGGGGGAGATTCTCACTCCTTGGGGCCTTTCTTCTCAGGGGAGTTTGGAGAACTTTACAGGGTTTCCCAATCGTGGTGAAAGGGCGTCTGGCTTCGGAAGAAGCAGATGGGGAACATGCATTTCAGGGCTCGAATCTGGTGTCACTTCCGTGCCGTGTCTACTTCCCTCCTGGGGAAGGGACTTCGCTTTGGGGGCTCAGAGCTGGCACCTCTTCCCTCCGGTGGGCACGCGCCCAGCCAGCCACAGGCGCCTGTGGCCACCCGGACCCAGGGGTGACGGTGGCGGGCTCTGACAAGGGAGACGCAGGCTCCCAGCCTGTGTGCCCTCTTCACCTGTTTCTGTCCTCGCCAAGCTGCCGGGGACGGGGCATTGTGACAAGTGTGCACATGTGGGTGTGGGAGCTGCAGGGCCCGCCCCAGGGCAGAGAGCCCCCCTCCCCACCCACACACCCACCCCTGCAGGGAGGCTGGGTGGGCAAGGCCAGCTTACAGGTGGAGGAAGCCCGTCCTGCCCATCTCATCCCTGGGGCCCTGGCCTGGGAGACTCAGGCGTGGTGTCCGAGGCTGCCATCTCCCCTTGGGCAGAGAGGAAGGCTCCCCTCCGTGCAGGGACGGCTCGGGCAGGTTGGGAGGGGTGGGCCGGAGGCTGGGTGGCCCCCAGGTGCTCAGAGGCCCAGGTGCACACACCCGAAGTGGGGAGTGGGCGGGGCTGTCCTGGGCCACAGCCCGGAGTCGGTGGTCCAGGGCCAGCGCGCGCAAGGCCTTCAGGGTCTCGATGAACCGGCAGACGCTTGGAGAGACGTGGAAAGCAGGGCCGCAGGTGGGTCGGTGGGGCGACAGGGACATTTAAACCTTGAACCGAACGTGCAAGGTTCAAGCTTGGTGTGGCTGGGGAGTCCCAGAGAGATGGCTTGGATGTAGGAGACGTGGTCAGGGGTGGGGCGAGACCCATAGGCACAGGGCTCTGAGGGGTTGGAGAAGGACCATGGGACCGGGGAAGTCCCTGCAGGTGGGTGGGGGGCCCTGAGACTCCCCGGGCGGAGCCCTGGGGTGGGGCTGTGGGCTCAGCCGGGGGCGTCGTCCACGTGTGGGGTTGAGCGGGGAGCGGAAGAGCGTCTGTGGGGACAAGAAGGAGCGGCGACGGAGACGAGCGAGACCAGGGGGCCGCTGTGGGGGGCGTGGTGGCTGGACCCCTGAAAGGGCACGCTGGACACCACCGGACAGGAGGGCAATTGACCACAGGAATGCCTGTAATGGAGGGCAGACAGGGAGGAAAGGGAGGGAGGGAGGGAATGAGTGGCCGTTGGTCGCCGCAGACCCTAGAAAGCTAACCTACCGGGAAAACGGGTGCACCATTTAGGCCAATAGAGTCCACGAACCCAAAGACACCGCAGAAAATGTGGAGCGTGGGCCCGAAAACAGAGAGAGGAGCCTCAAAGGAGAGACGGGTGGTCAGCACAGGGCTGGTGTCCCTGGGGCCACAGGGACGTGAGCAGGCACGAGGAGGGGAATGCTTGGGTGGCCGGGCAACGTACCCACTGGAGCCCCTACGGGCAAAGACCCCGCCCGCCGCCGAAAACAGCGTCGGGACACGACCCGCCAGTGGACACACAGACGCCAGCCAAGCTCTCCGTGGACTGAGCCGAACAGTTTGCTTTCCAACTTCAGCTTTTAGGTCGTTTTCGACAGACTGGTGTTGAAAGCTTTTTAAAAAAAAAATTCATGTGTCGTTATTGTGATATTACTGACGATGTTTCCTGTGTTGGACTTTACTATTGTCCCCGAGACTGCTCTGTAACTACTTCCCACACGTCTCGGTCCCTCCACCCTTTTCACCCCCCCCAAGCCCCCTCCCCTCTTGCGTTGGCTTTGTTGCTCAGATCCCCCATACCTGTGACATCATACAGCATCTGTGTTATGCGCCCGACACGCTTCCTCACACACAGGCGGGGCGGGGGGCGGAGAGCGCCCCAGGGTGCCCTTGCCCCTTCCGCCACATGTCCCCTGGGATTTGTCAGGGTCTGGGATCACAGGGGTAACTGCGTCCTCGTTCGTGAGCCGACAGGGACACGCCGTCTCGCCTCGAGGCCACCGCGGGCATCAGGAAGCACGCTCGCTGTGGGACCCTCTCTGGGCGTGGACCAGTGCGGGATGACGTGCGTCCACCCCCGTGGGGTCCCACAGTGGGGTGTCGTCACGGCCGTCCCGTCCTCTGCGCTCCCCGACTCATCCTCCCGCCAATCCGGCGACCCCCCATCTGTCCGTGTCCCCATGCACTCGCCCTTCCCAGGGTGTCCCGGAGTGAGGACCACGCAGTCTGTAGCCTGTGCAGACGGGCTCCTCACCGAGAGGTGGGCACTGAAGTGTCTTCCCTGAGGGCTCTCCACAAAGTCACCAGTTCTCTCTCTCTCCGCCGCCCCCCACCCTTCCCTCTGTCTCTGAAATCGATCAACATATCCTCGGGTGAGGGTTAGAAGAGCCACACCCCACGAATCAACGTTCGGGGATTTCTTCCAAAGGCACCGCAAGTCGGCGTTGCCTGGGGACCTGGCGTCCGGGCCCCCCCACCCCCGCACCCCCAGGCAGCAAGGCAGATCCAACAGGCGCATGGGAACGTCTGGGGTCCCTTCAGCCCCACCCTCGCCGAGCGGGCTGCAGGGGCTCCCAGCCGGGAACTTGAAAGCAGAAGCCTGTGGGTACCTAGGTGGGCGGGCCAGCTCCGGAGGAGGCGGCGAGTTTAGAAAAACAAAACCTCGGCGTGGGGCCTAAGGGGGTGACTCTGGGCTCCGCCCCTGAGCTCGGGCACAGAGAGAAAGGTGTGTCCCCGGCACCCGGAGTCACAGCCAGCCGCCCGGCCACACCTGGACAGTCTGTCTTCTCGAAGGGGGCGGGGGGAAGGGTCGCAGGGGGCGTGGGGGAATCCCAGGTCCGGAAATGAACTCCCAGGCCCGATTCGGTCGGGACGGTGGCCGGTTTCGGGAACCTGCAGGACACAGGGCAGGACGTGATTTCCGTAGGAACGGACCTCGGTTACAGTCACACGCAGCCTCTCAGCGGGGGGCCGTGGAAAGCAGTCTGCGTTGCGGCCCGCCCAGCTCGGGGCCCAGACGGCCACTCCCCGAGGGTCGGGCCGAGTTCCACATCCTAACCCAGAATCCCCGTGGCAGCCGGCTCCCCACTAGTGTGACTGTGTCTCTGTCCAGTGTTGCCGTGTCCCTCCGGCGGCCCCATGGGTCCACTGGCCACAGCCGTCCTGGTCGCCATGCTGCTGGACCCGGCGTCCCTCTTCACCCAGCACGGTGAGTGTGTGAGCGCGCTGGACGGCTTTCTGCCCCTCTCACTCCGGTGCCCGGGGTCTGGGGACACGTCCCAACGTGTGGCTCTGATTTCGTTTTCTCTCTGATGTGTGTGTATCGTGTGTGGGCCCCGCATGGGTCTGCCTCCCCCCACGGCGCTCGGCCGACGAGGAAATGGAGGCTCAGACAGAACCATGGTCTGACCCAAAACCCGTGAGCTTGTGGTGCGACCAGCGTGCAGAGCCGAGGTCGATCTGATGAAAGGGGGCCGAGAGCTCCCCCCCTGGGGTCCGCTCCTGAGGCGTGGGACGGGTAGGGCGTGGGGCGCAGACACGAGGAGAGAGTGATTTCGGCATCTGGCGCCCACCTCTTCCAGGTCCGCCCACCGTAGAGACCACCCCCAGTATCCGCGTGCAGTTCGACCCGTGGAGAATGACCTTGACGTGGGACTGCACGCAGAACGTCACGGCCGTCGCGTGTGGCATGATGAGCAAGGACACGGGAATGCTGAAAATGAAGGTAAGGGGTGGGGCACGCCGCACCGGGCGCCCTACACACAAACCGCGCCCGGTCGGACATGGGTGGGAGTGACAGACCCCCTTCCTGGGAGACCCTGGGGGGCCCTCAACGGCTCTGATGCCAAGGGCCCGGTAACAGCAGCAAATGAGGTGCAGCAGCAAGCGTCCCAGAGGTTGGACCTGGCAGACGACGGGGTGGCACCCTGGGGACCTTCAGCCGCCCGAGGACGGGGGGTTGGGGCTGGCTGGCAAGAGAGGGGGCCCGGAGCGGCAGCACGGCGTCCCAGATGGGCCCTGGAACGCTCCCAGAATTTCCAAATTCAACAAAGACAAAAACAACAAGGAGGGCACGTGGAGCTCCGTGACATTTAAGGTGATGCGAGACGTCCCTCCTCACGTTGAGGGCACAGTCGGCGTCCCCAGAGACCCTGTCTAAGACGCAGCGTCTCGGGCCACGCCCAGGACTTGCTGAACTAGAATCGGCACGTCCACGAGGTCGCCGCCGATGTGGGTGCTGTTCTGACTTTCTAAACATAGCCCTAGGGTGTGAACCTGCGGTCCCACCTGCCAGGGGGCTTGTGGGCGTACACCCGGAGAGGGCGTGTGGGGGGAGGGGCGGGTTTCACGCCGGGGGAAAGACAAGGTCACGGAGCTGAGGTGGGAGCAAGCAGGGTCGTGAGCAGAGGAGACAGGCCTGCTTCCTAATGCGCTGGCCGGTTGCCGTCTCTTTAGCTCCAGAAGAATACTTGCCAATGCCCGTTTCAAGACCGTATTCTCCACGAGGGCGCCACATTTACGGTGACAGTCAACGTCAGCCAGAGGCAGATTACAGAAAAATTGGTCTACACGAACCCAGGTAGGAGCGATGTCGCTGGAGACCCTTCTCCACCCTGCCAGCTTCAAAGTGGGTGCCTCGGTGTTCAGCTCTCTTGAGAGCTAACTGGAACATAAGGACTGACTGTATTTACGGGGTTTGGTACCTGTGCGCTCGGCGAAATGATTTCCATACTCACACCAGCCCTTTTCTTGCCGTGACTGATTGATTTTTCTTAGTGGGGAGGACGCTGGGGGTCTGTTCTCCTAGCCGGTGTCAAGTGAACAGGAGGTGAGTGTTCACGGGACGGCCCCATCAGGTGTCCAGAACATATGCCTTTGTGCAACGGGGCGGTTGTTTCTGTTGACAAATATCTTCCTGCTCCCCACCACCCTCCCTCCCCAGCCTCGTCGTTCCAGTTTCTGGTTCCGGGAGTTTGACGGTCTGGCATCCCACACGTGGGAGATCGGACGCTATTTGTCTCTCTGAGTCTGATTTATCTCACCGAGCATAATGCTTCCCAGGTCCATCCATGGTGTCACCAATGGCTGTCTCTCCTCTTTCGTGGCCGAGTCACATTTCATTATAGGCATCTGCCCCGTGGCTTTATTCTCACTCAAGCACGCGTTTATTGATTCTAGACAGAGAGAAGGGGATGAGAGAGAGAGAGAGAGAGAGAGAGATCGGTGTGAGAGAGAAACATCATTTGGTCGCCCGCATTAGGCACCCCGCCCGGGGATCAAACCAGCAACCTAGGTGTGTATCCTGCCCAGGAGTCGGACCCACAGCCTTCTGGGGAATGGGACAATGCCCAACCAATGGAGCCACCCGGCCACCTGCCACATTTTCTTGACCCCATTTATCCATCCACGGACCATGAGTTTCTCTTCCTTTCTCTTCCAGTTCTTCTCTGCTCTGCAGAACTCGGCAGGAAATCTCTCTTCAAGGGCCGGATCCCGTTTTCTGTAACGAAATACCCAGAACCGAGATTGCTGAGTCATATGGGGGTTCTATTTTTACTAGGTGGAGGAAGTGCCTTGTTCCCCCACAGGGCCACGCCGAATGGCCCTTCCACCCACACAGCACGAGGGTCACCATCCCTCCATGTGCCCCCCCAGCACTCACGACCCCTGGCCTTAGGTCAAGGTCCTTCTCCCAGGCGTGAGGTGGAATGTCCCCCTGTGGTTGCCACTTGCATTTCCCTGGTGGTGAGCGATGCTGAGCCCCCTCTTCAGGCGCTGGGTCGGCCAAACAGTGTCGGGGTTTTCCCGTAGCATCAAAGACACGCTTTTCATTTTTGCCAATAACTTTATGGATTGGGACATTTGGAGTATGTGGACAACCTCCGGCTAGTGGTTTCCAGTGGGGAGGAGCCAGGGGTGCTGCTGAAGGTCTTGCAATACCCGAGACAAGCCCACGGCACAGACGCATTGGCAAAAAAGGTCAACAGTACCAAGAAACCTTGCAGACCACGTCTGACCCGTTCCATCAGTCACCTCACCTTCCCTGCGCGCGGCACTTGTCTTTCTGTGCATTTCAGTTGCATCGTTACCTTTCTCAATACAACAAAGCACCCTAGGCCAAACAACATTGTGTAACTCCTTCCATCGTCAATGTTGAAATGGCGGCACAGAAATTCACCAATTTGAATGGGTGTTTTTTTTTTTTAATGTCCACGGAGATGACCACTCTCATAATACATCCTCACAAAATTCCTTAGAATGAAGCTAAAGACAACGGGTCGCGACTCGAGCCGTCGTACGCAAACACCCAAAATGGCCCCGGCTGGTGTAGCTCAGTGGATGGAGCGCCGGCTTGCGAACCAAAGGATCGCGGTTCGATTCCCAGTCAGGGCACATGCCTGGTTGCAGGCCAGTTCCCAGCAGGAGGTGCACGAGAGGCAACCGTACATGGATATTTCTCTCTCTCTCTCCTTCTCTTCCCCTCTAGAGATAAATAAATAAAATCTTTAAAAACAACAACAACAACAACAACAACAACAAAATCACCCAAAACGGACTTTTTGGCCAGCCCTACCTGTTGCCCACCCGTAGGTTTTCTTTGAAAACCCGTCTGGCCAGGTCCTTTGCGCGTTTTGCAATCCAGTTATTTGGGTGTTTTATTCATTGTTTTCTCTCCTCTCAGGTTGTCTGTCCCTAGAATACTAACCCCATTCTCCAGCAGGCTGGTATTTTGCTGAGCATCTCGACGTCACAGTTCATCAGGCACACGTCTTGTCTTGCGTTTCTGTTTGACTTTGACGTGAGGCGGACGCCGCCCCTGACGAGTGCGGCAGGTCTCCCTCTTTGAGGTTTTGGAAGAGTTCGAGGCGGGTTGGAATGACCGCGTCCTTGGCGGCCGGGTGGACGGGCCGACCCTGAAGCCATCTGGTCCGCCCCTTTCAGGTTCCCCCTTCAGGTGGACATTCCTTTGCTCTCGTCTCTCCCCAGGCGGGAACAACACAGCCGCGCAAAACTTCTCCTGCTTCGTCTACCAGGCCGATTTCATGAACTGCACGTGGGCCAAGGGCCGAGCGGCCCCCGAGGACGTCCAGTACTTTCTGTACGTCCGAGACTACAAGTAAGCCTTCCCTCGGTGGGCACGCCCTTGAGAAACGCAGCAGAGAAAGAAACACAACCATGTCCCGCTCGCTGTCTCACCCCCGGGGACTCTTGCAGGAGGAAGACCGAGAGACAGTGTGGTCACTACGCCACCGAGGCAGGGACCCACGTGGGATGCCACCTGGACTTTGTCTCCACGTTGCGTCACCAAATTTACGTCCTGGTCAACGGCTCCAGTGAGAGCGCGGAGGTCCAGTTCTTCGATGCCATTCTGCTGCTGAAGAAAATAGGTGAGACAGCATCCGCCCTGAGATCGATGCCTGGGCGTCGGATGCCGTTGGCGGTGGAATCTGCCTCTGTCTCCTGTTGGATGTAGGCAGACATTGGCCGCAGGCCGGAGGCTCAAAACAGGCACAGGTTGTCTCGCCCCACCCTGGAGACCCAGGTGTTCCAAGGTCGTGCTCCCTCCCAGGCTCCGGGGAGGGGCCCTCCCGCCCCTTCCAGCTCCCGGGGCTCCAGGCGACCCTCCCGTCTCCGCCTCTGTCTCCACGTGGCTTCTCCTCTGGGTCTGTGTGTCCTCTTCTGTCCCTTCTCAGGACACTGTCATTGAATGCAGGGCCACCCCGACCCAGGTCCACCTCATTTCACGTCTCTTGTTCAACCTCATCCGGAAAGACCCCGTTTCCAAATAAGTTTAGGTATAATAATAGAACGTGATCGTTTTAGGGCTTGCCGAGTTTAGGCTTCCTCTTGGCTCGTTCCCTTTGACTGCACGGAACCACGGGGCCGCGGACTGGAGACACGTTGCAAACACAGGGTGTCCCCTCTGCTTTTATTCTGAAGAGGACACAGGACATGGGCTGTTGCTGGTGACCCACAGAGGAAGCAAAGGCCCCTCTACGTCCCCTGTGCCCCTGGGTATGCCCTGGACACTCAGGGGGGTTGCCTGCCGTCAACAGCAAAGCCCCCCACCCCACCCCCGGGACCAAAGGGTGCATAGGAAGTTGGGTATGCGGGCCCCTGCACGGGTGTTCCCTACATGCCAGGAGTCACATTCCCTCTTACCTAACTCCGGGGGGGGGGGGCAGACGTGCCGTGAAACGTCTCCCTGAGCTAGAAATACAGCCTCCCAGGAGGAGCAGGGAGATGCTACACCAGACCCTGCACAGACTCCCCACGTGGCTTCCTGTCTCCCCCGCAGACATCCTTTCAGGGTCCTCCAGTCCCTGGCCCTTGTCACTCCCTGCTGGAGTGGCAGGTGCGTTAGACAGTCACAGGGAAGGCGGAGTGGCCGGTTTGACGCAGGGAAATGCACTCCGTGCCAATTCTGTTCACACCCTTGGGTGCGCCACCTGCAGGCTCACCTGTGTCGGAACCTCCTGCCGTACACACCTGGCCACGCGCCGGGTCCACCGACCAAGCCTGCCTCTCTCCATCTGCATTCCCCACAGGGGCCGCAGACGGGGGCTCAGCTAAATTTGGTGGCCCAGAATCTTTGTCCTCCCTCCCCGTGTTTCTGATGTTGTTATGCAAGCCAAGGCATCCCCCTCGTCATTGGAAATGTACTCCTGTAAGTTTGCAGTCTAGAGTAATACATCTACAGTGGGCCCGCCGTTCCCGAAACTCTTGGAATTTCCGGTCGTGAAAGGGAGAGCAGTGTCTTTAGTTAGGTCGAGGGGGTGGGTTCTGCAAAGGCCCTAAAAGCTGAGGCAGGTCACCACGTAGGCAGGAGGGGCGGCAGGCCGAATTCAGTCACCTATTTCCTCCGACTCGCGAAGGCCGAAACCCACCAGGATGGGGTTCGTGGAGTGTGGGGGTGGTGAGCCCGTGGAGATTCGGGGAGAGGGGAGCCCTGCTTGTTCTGAGTGTAGAAATCGAGGGTTTGAGGGACAGCGTCTGTCGACTCACAGAGCTCCCCGAGGCCGACGTGCATCCCACGGGGTGTTCGGCCCTCACAGGGGGCTGCCCTTGGCCGTGTTGTACAAACACAACCTTACGTGGTTCCAGTGACCAGCCAGGTCGCTGTGTGGGGAGCTGACTGGTCGCCAGTTAAAACGGAATCCAGACAACTAGCAATAGCTCCTGCCTAATCCCGTCTCCTTGCTCACTCGGCCCCCATTCCCCCCCTCCCACCCCCCACCCCCCGTCTCCCACCCCACCCAGCAACCAGCACTCTGCTCTCTGTGTCTGCGAGTCCCCTTCTGTTCGGCAACCACATTTCCCGAGGACACCACGGTGCAAGTTACAGAACCTCCTGATGGTGGCCAGGTGGTGCAGTGGGTAGGAACATTCCCCACCCCCCTCCGCCGACTGTGCACCAGAAGGTTGCAGGTTCAATTCCCAGTCCGGGTGCACGCCTAGAATGCATGCTCAATCCCTGGTCAGGGAGCACACGAGAGGCAGCGGGTGGATGTTTCTTTCAGAGTCCGATGTTTCTCTGCTTCTCTCTCTCTCTTTCCGTTCCTCTCTCTCTGAAAAATGAAAAGTAAATGCATATATATGAAAACATAAACACTGTTTGTTAAGGAGTCGGGTGCAGAGCCGCCAGGGAGTCTGCTCAGACGGGTGTGTGTGGCTCCCCTGGGAAACTGCGCCCCCCCCCCGTGGACCCTGGATCTCCCCCGCCCCTCACTTTTGGGTCTCCCCACAATGGCCGACGGGCATGTGACCCTACAGAGCAGCCGCCTGCCTCTCCTTACAACCCAGAACCCTGCAGGGAGCCCTCACGCCCCCATCTCAGGCCACAGGGGATGGGGGATGTTTTTGGTTGATTTGTCTAGTTTCCCAGCTTCTTCTTTTTCCCAGAACCCTGTCCCCAGAGGGCCTCTGGGGGACCCTCCCACAGGCCTTACACGCTCTTGTCTTACAAAGCTCCCCTTGGGTCTGCCCACAGACTCCCTGACCCGGTATTTTGCCTCTCGCCTCTGAAGCTTGTCGCCACCCCATGACCCCGTGAGCCTCTGTCCTGACCACCCCATGCACCCCCAGGTCCCTCCCTGGGCCCCCAGACCCCAACTGCCTGACCTCAGCGCATGGCAACCAGCCAATCGCCTCCCCCAAGTGCCAACACAGAGCCACGCCCACGCCCCTGTGGGCCTACAGAAGGGGACCCTCCGAGACAGTCTGGCAGGAAGGGTCTCACTGCCGCGGTCTCCGCACCGGGGTGTCACCTCCGCTCTGGCTCAGCGGCGCCCCCTGCGTTCTCCCGGCAGAAGTGCACAGCCCGCCCAGCAACATCACCGTGGGCTGCAACGCGTCCCACTGCCTCATCCGCTGGAAGAGGCCGAGGAGCCACCTCAGCACGTCCGACAGGGACTTCCAGTACCAGCTGCACATCCAGAGGCAGGTGAGCGAGCGCGGCGCCGCGTGCAGAGCCGGAGGGTGCGCCCAGGGCCCCGTGGGAGGTCTGGGGCGGTGAGGGGGGTGGGGCGCCTCGGAGACCCGGGCAGGGCACGGGCGTTCTTGGCGGAGCGTCACCAGGGCAACAGCCCCACGCAGACCACCACAGAAGGAAGCGTCCCTGCAACTAGATTCGGAGGCAGACAGGGCAGCAGCAGATGCGTGTTCCACCCGCACGCAGGGTAGACCAGGAGGGACCCCCTGCTCCCTGGGCCCCCTGCTCACGTCCTGCGGCCCGGCCGCGTGCGTCTGCCTGCGCTCCCTTCCCGGGTAGCCACCCTGCCCTTGACCCTGGCTGCCCCAACACCAGACCGCGGGAAACGTCAGAGAGGCCTTCGCAATGGAGAAAGGGCAACCCTTTTTCTGTTTGTCTTTCCAGGACAGGGAGCAGCAAGGTGACAACCAACTGGTGAGTTAAGGGTGGGGCGGAAACCCTCGCCCTCTGCAGCCCCATCAGAGAAGGGGTCGCACTCACAGAGAAGAAAGGCAGACCTGGCCCCTGGTGGCCAGCCTGGGGCAGGGCTGTCAATCATGGTTCCACCCCAGCGGGGGGTGCCATAGAGTCACGGGGCCAGAGGGGCCCCCCCTTTGCACAGGCATCACATGCCAATTCTTGGAATGGACCGCACACCTGCATGTGCACCTCCTTTTCCTCCTCCTCTGGGTCCATGCGGGTCAAGAAGAGGCCATTCCTCCCCATGGCAGAGAGATGACTTCCTCCCTCACGGCACGACACGTGTGGGCACCGGGCTTCGCCGCGCGCCTTGGGGGCACTGTCCGAGTCTGCGGCTGCTCTGACTGGGGGGGTATCCTCTGTCCCCCGCTGCATGCGCAAGCCGACCTCGAGGCTGACGAGGTTGCCCCTAGGGACGGGACCGATGTGTGGCTTGTTCCCATGGCGTTCGCTGTGGAAACCTGTCTGCGTGTGCACAGGCCATTCTGCCAGCCCCGCGGTGGCGGTTCAGGGAAGGGATGAATGTGGCCAGCCGAGTGCACGCCACCACCACCCCCTCCCCCCCCACCCCCCCACCCCAAATCTGCAGCAGGGAAGCCAAAACTTTGCAAAGCGCGCAATTTCAGATGGTGCTGACGCCCCCGCACCGTGATGGAACTGCTTCGCTTTGCTGGCCATGCTTTCCTAGGATCGCAGGAGTTTCACGCACAGAGTGTGGCTCTGACTCTATCGTCCATTCCCCGTTTGCAACCCAGAAAACAACCCCCGGCCCTCTCTCCCTTTTCTGTTGTCACTTCCTCGCTGACGCGGACTCTTTCCAGCTTTCTCTTCTCCCACTTTGCCTTGTCTCCAACGCTCTCTCACTCTCTCGTCTCGACGAAGGTGGAGCTCTCTGGAGATTCAGGGAATGCCTACGACTTTCACAGCCCACAGCCCAGAGCCAGACACACGGTCCAGATCAGAGCGGCGGACACCAGGGTGCTTCAGTGGGGTGCCTGGAGCCCCCCAGCCCAGTTTGGTAGGTGCCCCCCCCCCCGCGTGGCCAGGCAGGGGACGGTCAGGCCCTGACTTGACCTCAGCACCGACCCAGGAGCCTGAGGAATTTCTGTGTGTCGAGGGCTTGTGCGCTTTGGCCCCCTGGCTCTTCATAAAGGGTCGTGAACCAGCCCCATCCCGTCCCCACGGGAAGGGGCGAACAAACAGCTGCCTTCCAGTCCCCACGCCACCAGGAAATAACCTGTCCTGGTCACGTCCCGCCAGCCCAGCCTTGGTCCCCGGTGAGGGGACGTCGAAATGGGGCCTGTTTTCCCCGACAGAGATGTTCTTGAAACGGAATGAACACCCCAGGCCCCTGGCTCCCTGCCGCCAGCCCACTTTTATGACTTTCAAGAATTTCGGGATTTCGCCCTGACCCCAATCTGGCCCTTAGAAAGTGTGCACTCTCGCAGGGCCTGGAAATTTGGGTACAGTTCCGTGTTCCGCAGGCCCTGTTACGCACGGAGGTGATTCTTTTTTCTTTTCCTGACCCAAGAGGCGTGACTTTCACGGCTTCCAGGGCAGAGTTTGTGTGAAATGGGTGGTCAGCAACGTTTTCGGCGCCTGGAAGGGACAGCTCAGGGCGGTACGGAGTCCATCTGCGGCCTGGGGTTTCACAACGGACTGTGGGTGTGACTCCAAAGAGCAAGGACAACCGAGAAAAAAGTTGGGTCGACTGGCGTTTATAAAAATTAAACCTGGTGCACTCAAGGACCATCTCAAAGCAGTGAAAAGATGACCCACAAAACAAGAGAAAAAAATATTTGCAAGTCATGTATCCCTTAAGGAGTACGTCCCTGAAAGGTAGAAAGTAATCTAAGAGGTTGTCAACCAAAACACTAACAACCCAATGTAAAAATGGGTTAAAAATGGACAATAAGCCTTGGCTGGTGTAGCTCAGTGGATTGAGCACGGGCCTGTGAAGCAAAGGATCGCCAGTTCAATTCCCAGTCAGGGCACAGGCCTGGGTTGCAGGCCAGGTCCCCAGTGGGGGCCGCATGAGAGGCAACCACACATGGATGTCTCTCTCTCTCTTTCTCCGTCCCTTCCCCTCCCTCTAAAAATAAATACATAAAATATGTTTTAAATGGGCAACAACAAAAAAGAATAGACATTTCTAACCATGCAGCTGGGGGCTGGTTCACCTGCACTCTGCTTATCATCTCCAATTGGCCCTTTTTAGAAGTAATGTAGAACTTCTGTAATAAGGCACATTTTACGTTCATATTCCAACACCTCGAAACAGTCCGTTCGGTTTTGAGAATTCTTGTAGAATTGATGGTTTCCACTGGATTTTTAAACATGAACAGATCGGCCCTGGTGGGGGTAACTCAAGTGAAGGGAGCAGGGTCCTGTGCACCAAAAGGTTGCAGGTTTGATTCCCGGTCAGGGTGCATATGGGCAGTAAGTGATTGGGGGGTGTGTGTGTGTGTGTCTCTCTCTCTCTCTCTCTGTCTCATCAATAAACACATCGATAGGTGAGGATTAAAATAGAATGAGAACTACATAAATATGAGCAGATACCATGTGCTCCGTGACAGAGAGAACACATCGGATGTAGAAAGTGCGGATCCTAGAGGACACGAGAGACTCGTGGTCTCGTAAGGCAGCGAGCTCCCTTTCAGCTCCGCGTCTGGAAATCCCTGTTCGAACGCCTGGGCCCTTCTTCTACGTCGCTTTCTTGGTGGTGGGTGGCAGCCTTCTCGGCAGCGTGTTACGTCTTGGGGTCCTCACTCTCACGGGGTCGTGCCGTCTCGTGAGCGTGTGGTTGTGACGGTGCCAGGAGTAGTTGGGTTTTGTAGGTGACCGTCCCCTCTGGGCACACGTACTTCGATGGGAGTGTGCCAGGGCAGGAGGCGGCCGAGCGGGGACCAGTCACCACAGAGGGTTCCCGTGTGTCCTTTTCTGCCCTCAGGCTCCCAAGAACAGGCCCCCACCCTGGTGCACGTGTACCTGCTGGTGATCCTGGGGACCCTCGTCGGCGCCCTGACGCTGGGCTACCTCTTTAAAAGGTAACCCCGGTCGCAGGTGGCCGCCACACGCCTCGACGGGCAGGACCGGGATGCTCGTTCCAAAGTGGGCCGATTCCCATCACGAAGACGAAGGCCCCGTGCGGACAGTCCATGCCGTCCCGGGTCTGCGGGTCAGCGGCCAGGTTGCCAGAAGCGGCCGGAGGGAAACAGTCTCTCAGGGAGCCCAGGCGGAGTTCAGCAAGTCCCCTCGAGTCCCGTCGATCCCACAGGGCCTACACGGCCAGCTGACCCAAGGGGGTCATGTTCTGGTTCCTGATGGGCACCCCGGACACACATCCCAGATGCCAGCCACTCTCTGGGCCCTGCACCTGGGCCAGACCCCGGTCATTCGCAGAGCTGGGCGGTGCTGATGACATTCTCATCATGCTGTAGGCTACTCAGCATCCCAGTCCGTGGTCACGTCCCCCCGTAACTCTCACTAAGATCTTGGGGTCCAGCATGGCCAGCCCCCTGGCCAGCAGCCTTCCGGGGATCCCAGCCTGTGGCCCAGCGCCCACCAGCTACCCGTGCCCAACCCCCAGCAGCTGAGGGGAACAGAGGGTCCGCCCTGGGCTCCGGATGAATGTTGTCTGCTCCATTCGCTCTTCACACGTTTCTCTTTGTCACGGCAGGTTTGTCGGGACGCCAGTTCCACAGGTCAAGGACAAACTGAACAAGGAAGACGATGAGGTTCGTAGGGGGGGTGAGCCCAGAAATGTCCCATCAGGTCCCTCTGCTGCGCCCGCCTGACGGGGCCAGCACGATGTGGCTGGAACCCCGTGTCCTGCTCGGTGGCCCGCTCCCGGTGTCAGGGGTTAAGTCTTCTTGGAGCGCTACTGCACGTTGCTGTGTAGAATGCTCAGGTTTGGGCCCAAATTTTCGAGGGAAAAATAACAGTGCACATTATACACGGGTATAACGATTACTTACCATGGGTATGATAATCTCATGTACAATGCACCCAGAAATGCGGGTGCCCTTTATGCATGCCAAAATACGGTAACTCTGGGGAAACGGGCAGACAGACAGACAGACAGATGGGTGTCCGCCCTGGTCTCTTGAAGGATGTGCCCAGGGGGAGTGAAGCAGGACAGACATCAGTCGCTCCCAACACCTCGTGCATCCCTGTCCCCGGGGCGGGCACCTCATCTTGCTCGTGCTGGTGACTCAGTTGTGTCCCGTGGCCGCCCCACAGTGGACTTCCCACAGTGGCCAGAGCCACCTGCTCACCGCACCCTCGAGCTAGACGGCACTCACTTCCCCATCAGGACTCCACACCTGGTTGAGTGTGGCCCCCTGGCCCCCTCCTGGCTCCTGGTTCCCGGGGGACCTGCACGGTCCTGCTCCCTTCATGTCCGCAGGCCGAGCCACCTCCCTTGTGCTCCTCCTGCCCGAGCTCCGTCCTGCCCCAGGACCTTTGCACGTGCTGTATGCAACCTCGCGTCTGCCATGCACGAGGGCTCCGCCCAGGCCTCCCAGTCACGCAGCAGCCACCTCCGCCGCTCCCCGGGCCCCGGAACACCTGACACCCTCCTTGTCTGTCCCCTGCGCAGATCGTGTGGGAGAAAATCCCTGCGGCCCCGGGGAAAGTGGACGGCGATGACGTTCTGACCGTGCAAGAAGTCAGAGAGTCCACGGTCAGTGTGTGAGCTTCGCACGATGTCAGCTGCGAATCGTTCTGAAACGTGTCTGTGTGTTCCAGTGCCTGCAACGTGCATACATCTCCGTATTTTTTTTTCCCTTGGCTTGTAAGTCTTGGGAAAAAAGAGAAAAAAAAAACTTACCTAGGAGGACTCCTGGTAGCTCACGGAGCTGCCTGCACGCCCCTGGGCCCCGCTCACTGAGCAGGGATCCTGTTTCAGCCAATAGGACTGAGAGTTTCCCCATCCAATCAGAGCTGCACAGCCGTAGCCCCCTCCCCCCATTGTCATCCTCACCGACCCATCAGAGCAGCTCACGTATGACTAATCGGGACAGGGCCTTTTGGACCACTCACACTTCGAGGAGTCGGAGCCCTCATTTGCATGAAAGCGGACCAATCGGGGCCTGGGGGCGGGGACTTGTTTCTGTCCAAGCGAGCTGCTCGGGAGTGGGTCGTGCAGATTTCTCTGGGGCGTGTTCGGTGTTGCGGTTGTTTCGGAGCGGCACTTCCCCTTTCCGTGAATGGGGCCCTTCCTGTGGCCGTTGAATGCGTGCGCGGGACCGCGGGACCGCAGCCTCGCACCTCCTCCTGGACACTCTTGCCCCAAGTGGAAAAAGCCAGACAGCGAAAGGCGTACCATCTGGTCTCACCACGAAGTCGAACCTAACGAACAGAGCAAACTGACGACCTGAAGATGATGGAAACCCGAGATGTGGAGAGAGGGAGCAGACTGGCAGTGACCGAGGGGGGGGGAGGGGGATGGGGGGGTAAAGAAAGGGAAGAGGAACAGTCAAGGAGCATGGATGAAGGACCCACGGACAACGGGGGGGGCATTGGCCCTTGGTGGGGTGGGAGAGAGCAATCCGTAAAAAGGAAGACAACTGTAATTGGCAAAACAATCGTTTTTTTAAGTGGCCGTTTGTAAAGGTGTTTGTTGGTGGTGGGATGGCGCCATGGCCTTCCCATGACGGCTTCCAGCCTCCGCGCCCCCCTGAAAGAGCTGCATCTAACTTTGAATAGGTCAGATGTGCCCCCGCCCGGCTCGTGGCCGCCGCCCTGCTGGCCAGGACGCCTCGACGTCCCCTGTCAGAACGTGTTCACTGTCCTTTTCCCGTCTCCAGCCGTGCTTTACCGAGGTCGAGACGCTCCCCTGCTCACTGCAGAAGTGCCACAAGCTTAGCAACTGCCCGGCACAGACCTGCCATCTCACAGGGCTCGGAGCTTCCCGTCTCCCTGGGGCGAGGGCCGTGTGTGGGGTGCCGGGAGGCCACTGGGAGAGGGAACACCGTCGCACCTCTGACGGGCAGGCCACACGGTTGTCTCTCTGCCTCTCCACCGATAACTGTCCCTCCATGCGTCTACTCATCTGTCATCCATCTCTCCATCATCCATCCTCTGTCTATGCATTTACCATCCATTAATTCCTCATCTGTATACCCATCCATCACCTGTCTAGTCATCTATCTGCCTAGCTTACGCATAATCTAGCTCACCTTCCTCTTTTTCTTTCTTCCTCTCCCCCCCGCCCCCGTCTTCCTCAAAATTTCCATTGGGATGCACGTGGAGCCAGCTGGCCACGATGATTTGGGCAAATGCTTTTTGTATCTGTTGCTAGAAACAGGTGCGTGTCGGTGTTTTACCTTGCGAACATGAGCGACGATTCGGGTGGATGTTCTTGAAATGAACACAACTCACATTAGGGAGCGAAAACTCACTGGTCTGGGAGAAATCATTGGTTTCCTTTTCCTCTTACCGTTTACCTTTTTCCGTGCTAGTTTTCATTCCGTATTATTTTACGGGAGTTTCGGGGGCAGAGCCTAGTGGTCAGCCAACCGTGCGCCCTATGAAGGGGTCCCCCCGACGTTTCCTACCTGGCCCCACACAGAGTCATCACATTATTACAGAGTCTGTTCCCTGTGCTGGACTGTGCGCCCCCGTGACCGTTCTGTGAAGACAAGGGGTACTTTTCAGGTCCTGCTCGGTGTTCCCTCAGCCCCCCACCCCCCTCCTCTCCGGCCGCCATCCGTCTGCTCTCTGCGCGGAGGAGTCTCCTGCTGTTTTGATGTGTTCATTGTTTAGATTCCACATACAAGTGAGACCATGTAGCATCTGTCTTCCTCTGTCCGACTCCCTTCGGTGACCACCACGCCCCCTCTAGGTCCTTCCCCGCCGTCGCCCGTGGTAAGACTTTGGTCATTGTCTCCGTCGTGCACTCTCTGTCTCCCACGTCCGGTGCTGCCCCAGGGTGGCATGGATATGCGGTTGATACTGATGGAATCTACGAATCGACACCCTGACCAGGAGCCTCCAGCCCCATCATCCTGTCCACCCGGCGGTCGGCTTGGGGGTCTCGCGTCCGAGCCCCCAGAATGTCACTGCACCGGGCTCAAGACGTACACCCCGTTCCAGGTCGAAGCAGAGCCCCACCCCCACCACCTCGAGGCTCTTTTGGTTCCTACAAACCTCCCCTTTGTGCGGCATTTGGGCGTAAAAAGATCGACCCACTCTCAAAATAAACCGCAGGAATCTAGCAGAGATGGGCAGTGAACCAAGGCAGTGACCTACTCCACGTCCATGGTGGGCCCAGGGACAGCTGGGCTGAGCCCTTGGCTGGGGGTGCCTGGCGGCAGGTGAATGACAGCCCACGTTGTCAACGCCCCGGTCTTTGAGGACAGGGAGGAGGGAGGTCGGCATGCCTCCCGAGGAGAGGTTCGCAGCGCAGGACACTGGGGGGTCTCCACACTCACCTGCAATCTGGGTGTGCAGTCTTCTCCTCCCAGGGCGCCTGCTGGGATTCTCCACCCTGGCCTCTGAATGGACAGCTGTCACCCAGGGAGCAAGAGGCAGGGTCCCTCTCCTGCAAGGACCCCGTCCATCAGCACTGGGGGGGGCTTTGTGATGTCGTCCGGAGGAAGGGACATGCAGATCCTGCCTCCCAGCCTGGGGGGGGGGGGGGAGGGGTGGACACAGGCCGGGCCCAGAGGCACGCCCCTCGTCTTGCCGAACCGGATACTGACCAGTCGCCCCCCACCGAGGGGACAAGCTGCAGAAAGGGGAACCCCGAGATGAAGATAAAGGAGAGGGCCTGGAAACGGACAGCTGGTGGGGGTCGAGGGCTTCCCAGCTGCCGAGACGATAAGGCCACCGGGCTTCGAACCGGGGCGCGAGGCGAGGCTGGCCGCGGACTGCGCACCCCTCCGAAGGCTGACCCGGGGGGAACCCCTTTCTTTCCAAATAGGAGAACCAGAGGCAGCGCTCTCTGCTTCTTCTTGCTGCCGAAACCCCGCGGGCTGCCTCCAGGACCCTTGGGGACGTGGCTGCAGGCGGTCACGGCCCAGAATTGGCCAGCACCGGCCGGAAACAGCAGCACCGCCCCCCCCCCACCAGCCCCGGAAACAGTCCAAGAGAGACCCAGCACGTGGATCGGCCAGTAAGTGGGCTTCTCGCCACGTGTGGGGCGAGGTTGGGGGGACGGTGGGCTTGTCACAGGAAGGACAGCACCGCCCTGTGGGTCTCTCAGGGAAAGCCGGACCGAGGAACAGCGGGCTTGTCACCAGCGTGGCCAGGGCACAGACGACAGGGAAGGGCAGGCTTTGTTGTCTGCGTGACTTTAATAACAAGCTCAGCAGGCGTGGCCGGCGTGGCCGGGTGCTCGTGGACCCCTGTCTGGATGAATCACACCTGCCCCCCGGGTACCCTCACCTGCCACAAAGTAGTCCTTTTGGGTGCTTTGCGATCCTCCAAGTCATGACGCGTTGGTCTGGGGCATTGGGGTGGCTCTGACCTGGTTCCCCGGGGCTGGGTGGCACGGGGCCTGACTTCCCCACCCCAGTGTGGCCTGGACCCTGGAAGCGAACAGAGCAGGTGACAGGTAAGAAAACCCAGGCGCAGGTGCCCAAAACATCCGGATGGCGGCAGTCCTTCCGGTCGGGCAACCGGCGTCAGAATCTGCTCCGTCCTCAGCAGCCGGGGACAAGGGACAGGCCCCCAAAGCCTGGGGACACGGATTTGGGGACCCGCAGGAAGAACAGCCCCTGATGCCAAAACTCAAAACAAATCGGAGGAAACCTGTTTAATTAGGTGCAAATATTTTCCGTGTGGTGTAGGCGCCGGTGATACCGTTTGAAGCCTTCGGGGCACACAGTGAGCCGGTGAACTAGGAGCCGAGGATTTACCTCGACACCGGCCAGGAGGGAGGACGTTGGGGGGAAATGTGTGGGAGTCACATTTGCAGGGGCTGGTCATTTCGAGGCAGAAAGCAGGGGTTCCGCTGCCCTGTGCTCACCATAAAGGTGCCCCGTGGCCAATGCCCACACGTGAGCAAGCTCTAGGAAACCCAGAGTCCAGGAGAAGAATTTTTTCAGGGTGGTCGTGGGCTTGGGGCCAAGAGGGAAAAGCGAGAATCACAGCCCTTAGTGAGAGAGAGAGAGAGAGAGAGAAGAGAAGGAGGCCGTCAGGACAGCCAATGGATGTGTCATCGGCTCAAGGGGACAGAGTGTGTTTAAATGTAAAAGGCAGGGTCCGGGGGTCCCCAGGGACCAGGGTTGTCAGCCTCGTGTGGCCCCTGGATGGGGCTGCGCTGTCCCCAGGGCGCACGGAAATGCAGACACCCCCAGGTTTATTGTTCTGTGACTCAGCCGCATCGTTCCTACGGCGAGCTGTCTGTCCTTCCTAGGTGAGGAACAGCAGGAGGTGGAGCAGACAGACCCAGGGACGTGGGGATTAAAGGGCCCACGTGGTCTGGGGGTTACAGGGGTGGCAGCTAGTTCCCAGAGTGGGGACTGCGGGAGGGTGGTCCTGCTAAAGAAAGCTGGACGCTGTGGCGTCCCCCCCACGGGTTCATCTGTCTCAGGGGGCCCTCTGTGCAGAGCTGGACTCAGGGCACCCTCTCCTCCCACGGAGGGGACCCTGGGGACTCTGAGATGGGAGCTCTTTCCCTCCCGGGCCACCCACCCGCTCAGCCTTCCAGGGGACCCAAAACCCAGCCCGAAACACACACCTTTGGGACCTGGGTGGTGTTGACCTATAGCCCACAGGAAACCTGCCGCAGCCCAAACAGACTCTACCCTTCACCCTTTCCTCGCCTTTGGGAAAGGAAACTCGGTTGTAAAGACGCCCCTTAGGCCGATCTGTCTCTGTCTGCTGGGAGACAGATCCTATCACACGGGGACGCTTATCGACCGCGGCAGGCGGCCTGCCCTTCCGGGGGTAGCCTTCCGCCCTGCCCTCCGAGGCCTGACCTCCCTCCCCACCCCACCCGCAAGCCCACACCCCTTTTCCTGTGTTCACCCTGGAGGCAATTTAGGGGCCGTCACATCACGAAAGCTGGCTTTTCTGTCCGTCGTTTACCCATTTACTTTGCGGGCACCCGGCACCGAATGGAGGACGCTCGAGGGAGGAGATTGTTTTCTTCCCTCGCATCCATGCGCTGACCCGCCCATTCCCCAGACTCTTGCTGGGTTCTGTCTTATCTAGAAAGACGTCTCACGCGCTAAGGAGACACAGAGCAGAATGGAGCTTACCTGCCCCCGCCAGGCAGGGTGATACGTTTGTGTCTTTGTCTCCGGAGCTCGGCAGCTGTCTTCCCCAACGGCACAGATTTGGTGTCCTGGGGGCCTGTGACCCTTGAGGGGCTGGTGGCCTCCCGGCTGGGCTGGGGCCCTCTGTGCGAAGGTGTTCCATTCTCAGCCAGGTCACCTGCGGCCTCCCCACCCGGTGATGTCTGTTAACCAGCAAAGTTGTCCCCGCGGCTTCCTAGTGAGCCCTGACAAATTCGTGCAGTTACCATGAGGGACAAACCCATCGACAGTGAGCCAAACGCTGCCCCTTTCAATCACCAAAGCGGGAGAGATGTCCTCAGTCCCTCGGCGGCACCTGCTGTGGAAAGGCACCGGTGTTTCTGCACGCCTGCCGCCTCCCGCCCTGTCCACTCTGCAGACATGACAGGCAGCCTGACCTCCACGGACCCTCCCCCCAAACGCTCCGAACCAAGGTCACCCAACAGCTCCCTGCAGGTGAGGGCCTCTCGGCTCCTCTTGCACCTGGCCTGTCGGTGGCTTCTTCCAGGTGGCCGCCCCATCTCGCAAGGCTGCCTTCGTCTCAGTTTCTGCAACACAGCCCGCTCCCAGCTCCTCCGGGCCACGCTACTCACCGCAAGGACACAGGCACCAGTGACCTGCCCCGGACATAGTCTTTCCCCTGGCATGATGCCGGGACCTTTGTGAGGACCCAAAAATGACAGGCCACAGGGGTCCCGGGCAGCCTTAGACAGAGGCGCCTCGTAGTGCAGAGCGGCTGCTGTGGACCTGCACCCTCATCACATCTCCCTTCTTTTTCCCACTGGCGGCCTCCCCATTCTCACTTTTCAGCTGCTCCCTACAAGAAGATCAGCTGACACTCTTGGGTTCTGAGCGCATGGGGGAGAGGAATCTGGAGCAGAGGTGGCCAGGGATGGGGGGCCAGGGACAGACTCCCAGGGCAGGAGCCCAAAGAGCCCTGGGATGACCTCGGGGTGTGCTTCCCTTGCAGTCTGGTGATCTCTGACTGAGGGTGTCCCCTCCTTGCACGTGCAGGTCCAGCTGGGAGTGCGGACATGGCCTTCGTGTTGGGCTTCGCCAGCCTCCTGGTGGTGCCGCTGACCTCGGCGCGCTGTGCAGACCCCCTCCCGGGTAGGTGCAGGCAAGTTCCCCGACCCCCGAACGGGGGAGGACGGGCCGTGACCCGCAGCCCCTCGCTGTGCTAATCACTCCAGATGCGCGTGCGTGCCTTTTCCTCCCTCCTGAAGAATGCAAGGTCCCCGGTTCCAGCTGCATACGCCAAACCGCCAATGCAGCGCGGGGGGAGGGGGCGTCAGACCTGCCGCCTGGGCTGGGGACAGGTAGGAAACGCAGTCTCCTGCCGACGTGGAAAAGCTGTCCACAGAGGCGGCGGAGGGAGACAACAGTCTTGGCATTGACGGAGCACCCAGCCTGAATGGCAGGTCCCCGTGCCCCCCGCCCCGGGGTCGTAACCACACACGCCCTATGCTGGGCGCGCCGTGGGTGCCACTGAAGCCAGACGCTTTTCCTCGCAGGAGACAGGCGTTCTGGGATCCCCTGACAGGTGCTCCCGACACCTGCCCACGGGTGCATTGAGCCATTTGAAAAAGTCGTATCCATCCCGAGGGGACACGGAGAGAAACTCTGAGAAAAGAGAGGAGGTGGAGAGAGTCCCGCCCCCAATTTTCCGCGTTTAAAAAAGAATGCAACATCTGCTTTTTTAGTATTTTTCATTTGCTCTTCAGTTTTATGTATCTTTTAACTCTATTGTTCAATTAGAGTTGATGTTCGATATTACGGTGTGTTAGTTTCAGGCGCCCGACGTAGAGGTTACCCATGGATGTGGGGTGCCAAGTGCGCCCCCCTCCCGCCCCTAATATTTCCAGCACCCACCTGGCACTGGACATCGTCATGCCTGTATTTGCCTTTGAAAATCCTTTTGCAGTCCACGCCCTCCTCCACCCGGGACCCCAGCTCACAGGGGACGAACGCCCGGAAGGCACCCTGCCCGCCCACTCGCAGCAGACCTCGGGGGAAGTGGGTGTCGGGGGGCAAAAGGTACATACTTCCTGCACAAAATACGTCCCGGGGATGTGACGTGCCGCTCCCACAGTGACTCTAGCTGCTCCAGTACAGTGACAATGTCACTGGGACCGCTTCTGCCCTTGGGTGTATACCCCCCGCCCCGCCCACACACGCACGCACACACGCATTCATCAAACCAAGAGGTGGTGCATTTGACTGATACAATGTTACCTGTCCCTTACGTCTCAATTCGCAATGTAAAGAGAAGTCTCAATGTGGGTTACCCTATGCATCGTAATTTCTAGGCTAAATAAACGCAATCACCCCCCCCCCACACACACACAAATAAAATACAAAGTGAGCGAGTGATAGCTCACTGCACATTCCCACCCACAACGTACAGCCGATTGCAATGTCTCCACGTGGTGCCCAATAATTGTTTCCCATTTGATACAATTGTGGTTGTCACAGCTAGTGTCCTGGGGGTGGAGGGGCTCCTCCTCCAGGTGTTCTTTGCATTCCCTGGTGACAAGTGTCTCTGAGAACCTTTGACGTGCCCATAGATGTCTGAATTGCTCTCTTCAGCACGGTCCGTTGTATCTTATCAGAATGTGGCCTCCGTAAAGAAAAAAGCTCACCAAAACATCACGATCCATCCCGGACGCTTCGAAAATGCCTCCCTTCTGTGGTAATCACGTGCCCTCCCCAAGGAAGGGTCTCACTCGGAGAGTGTTTTAGTTTGTTCCGTTTTAACCTGCAGCAGAGGAAAACGCATTTCCCATAAGGAACATGGAGCTGGATCCATGGACGAAAACGTTAACCTGGACTTCCCAGGGAACTGTCACCGAGCAGCAGTGCCAAATCGACACGCCTCCCCACTCCTCCACCAGGGGGAGCCCCGAGGTGCGTTCTCAGCCTTGCTGCCCAGGGGCTTTGCTCCTCGTAAATCTCGAATGTCCCTGAAATGCCTCCTCGGTCCTCCCCCGGATCCAAATTCCTCCTTGTGGGGCTCTTGCAGAAGAGGAAAAAAACATTTCCTTGGTCTCCTAGGCTCCGTGACGGGGGAGGGGGGGTGCTGCCCATTAAACGAGGGAGAAAAAGAGAGAGAGACATGGCAACAAGCATACCCTTTGGTTCCTGCGCTTAAGGTTTACATAGGAAAAGAAGTTAAAACTGCAAAGGAGCGGATAGACTCGGGAGCTTATGGACAAGGCGTTTTAACAAAGGGCGATACCTGTGGAGAAGAGACAGGTGGGGGAGAAGGGATGGGGGCTTTAGGACTGACCATCTGGCGGACGCGACCCAGGCAGCTCACCCCCCAAGGTCACTGTCAGCAGGCTGAGGAAGCAGGCCCGATGTGGGGCCAGGACTTCCCTTCCGCCCCTCAGGTACCGGATAAAAATGGTCCGAAAAAAATAGCCATTTAAGTACAGCGCTCCTGGGAGTTTCTCGATACGTGTTAGAACCTTTGTAGGACGCTTCTTCCCCAGAGTGATGCCTCTGGCAGGCAGGTCCAGAAAATGGTTAGAGATCGTATCGCCTTTGGTCTTGAGTGACGAGGGCTCCGGACACCTGTGGTGCCAAGAAGGTTCTTTCTATGTGTACACGGCTTGGATTCACTGATGAGTTAGTTCTCTCTCTCTTCGGCAGTTGAAGAATTCCAGGAGCCCCTTTAGGCTTCGGTCTCCTGCTACAGAGTTACAGTTGCCCACCCCCCCCCCCCCATAGGAAATATTCGAAACATCCTTGTTGTTCCTCTGTGGCTGCCCGGCGGTTAGCAAATGTTACGTTGTTGCGGAGGACTCCGGTCTCAGGTGGCTGGGTCGCACACCGATTTTCTTTTCCCTGCCTGCTCCTGAAAGGATACAGTGTAGACAGTTTTTACCCGCACTGACACTGTATCCTTGCATTTTATAGAAAGGCCTTGAGCGGTTCTCAGAGTTCGAGGTTCAAGGCTGGTGGCTGATGGCTATACTGCCTTTGGTTGTCGCTTTGGTTTTTTGTTTAAGATTTTACTTTATTTTTAGAGGGGGAGGGAGGGAGAAAGAGAAGAGGAGAAACACATCCATGTGTGGTTGCCTCTTGCACGCCCCCTACTGGGGACCTGGCCCACAACCCAGGCATGCGCCCGGACTGGGATTCGAACCTGCCACCCCTTGTTTTACAGGCTGGCAGGCAATCCACTGAGCCACGGCAGGCAGGGCTGTTGTCACCCCCACCCCCCATCCCCATGGATTTGGCACATATACAATATATAGGTTCACGCCACCGAGGTGTCTGTTGGTTTTGGAGAAATCGGAACGCATATCACGACTCTGGTCACCAGGCTCCCATCTGGCCGAGGAGGGAGAGGCTCCCGTAGTGAGTGCCCACCCCTTGGCCGCCCTTTGTCACCGTAACCTGAGATTTCCGCTACGGGATACTGTGTGAGGCTTCCCGGGGGGGGCGGGTGACAATGTCCAAATCACCCGCAGGGCCACACAACATTGTGAATGTCCCCCGTGCTGCCGAGCCGCACACTTCCCACAGAGGACAACGGACGACTGTCTGCCCTCACTGACCACAGTACAATAATTAAAAATTTTTTTCTGAAACGTTCTAGTAGGGAACAAAATATAAGGACCTAAAATCTCCCGCCAGGGCAGCAGACCGTGTCAACGAAGACTAAGTAGGACACCAGGGTGTGACGTGCACACTGGGCATTGCTTGATGGCCAGCAGGCCACAGCCCTTGGCGTGCACGTTACGGTCTTGAAGGGACGTTAAAATCAAACTAGCCCCTTTCCAAATGAGTAGAAACTAGAGCTGCCCACCAAACTCTCACAAGAAGCGGGGAGGCAGGACCCAGGCTTCTTGCCCCATTTGCACAGGGGACGTCCTGCCCCTGAGGACACATTCTTGGGGTGCACAAGTGCCCGGAGTCTCCCCAGCTTTTAAGGAGACGGACGAGCTTCTCCGGGAGAGCACGCCGCTGTAGCCTGGCGTGTTCCCTAACGGAAACGTGTGAGCACAAGGCGGGCATTTCCTTGCCCTCTTGGAAGTAGGGACAACGTCAGCTTCCGACCCACCGCCGAGGTGACGTGCCCAGTCCTCACCAGGCACACGCCCGGCTCCCTCCAACCTTCTTTAAAAGCTCCTTAGAAACGGATAGACACCTGTGCCGGACGCACGGGGGTCCGATGTTTCTGCTGCCCCCTGGCTGCTTCCAGAACCTTCCTCCGGAAAGTCGGCCGGAGAACACACACCCCCGAGTGTGGGCCGTGGGGGCTCTCTGTGTCCTCAGGGTGACATGTCCCCTGACGTCCCTATACAAAGGGGTCTGACGCAGCCCATTCCTGAGAGGTCCCTGAGCGCTGGTAGAAAAATGGAATTAACAACCAATCCCCCTCGCTACCCAGAAAACCCCTCTCCCGAGGGGCAAGGCAAAGAAAATAGATTTAGGTGTTAGTGAGTGGGAGGCCTGTGGTGATAGACGTGCACCATGAAAAGGGGAGCGCGGACGCCCCCTCCTGGTGAGGGTGAGGAAACACACCCTTGTCCGCCCTGGGAGGTGCGGTTGCGCGGGGGCCTGCCAATTAGACTGGCAAGAGACGGGAAAACAGTGGAAACGGCGTACAAATTTCACACGGGGTTAAACATTGGACCCGGCGTGGGGAGGCATCAGAGGAAGGAGAGGGACCCAACCAGGCGTTTGGTTCCCCAGGGGCAGTGAGCTGTGGGAAGGCCGATGGGTAACGGAAACCGTTGACAGACCAGGGGTCTGCAGTGGGTGTGTTCACGGAGCTCCTTTTGGGGGCTGGGTTTCCGTTTCCTTCGTGGTCGCTGATGTCCCCTGATGGGGCCTCTGTGGCCGTCCTTATTTCTCAGATGTCTCCGCTTTTGCGAGGTCCAGGCAACTCCAGGTAGGGCGTCTTTCTGCCTCTGTCGGTTGCCCATTTGCCTCCAGCCGGAACGCAGCTTTGCCCCGACGAGGGGTGGCATTCTGCCCCCTGCACTTTGCCCTAGTGGAGGGGGCCGGGGGGCCTGGAGCAGATGTGGGCAGCTGACTACCAGCGGGGGGGTATATCCCTGTAGCTGGTGAGGGGTGCCCATGAGCTTTTTTGGTTTCGTTTTTGCATTGGTGCCCTGGTGGAAGCGGGCACCAAGGTAAGGACATTTCTCCATTGTTCATCCAGCCCTGCCCGATGGTTGCAAAAGCATCTGTGTAGTTAGTTAGCTCCCTGGTTCGCAGGACAGGGTGCCATCTGCTTCCTGCTTCCTGCCCGGGTTCCGCAGGTGGGGGGTCGGCGGTCCCGCTTTGTGCGTGGTCCTCTGCCGTGGTCTCTCTGTGCGTTCATCTGTCCCCACAAGGCCCTCTGTGCGTCACGGGCATTTGGTCGAGACGAACAGGAGTGGGAGTCTTTGGTGCCACCGAGTGGGGACGGCCCACTGCATTTCCCTTGTCGAGGTAAAGCTGCGAGGGTCGTTGCTTCTTTGTGTCCGAAGCGGGGCTGTGCCAGGAGGAAGCAGGTGACAGCGACCGCTGGAGCAGGGCGACCTCTTTCCGGGATATCTGCAGGGAGGTGGCATGGGACCTCCTGGGGTCACAGGTCAGAGGGGGCCCCGCCCCAGCTGAGTTGGGGGGCCAGGCAGAGGCCGAGCATTTGTCCTTACACTGCACGCATGAAGGTCAACTCAGGCACCTGGTGGGGACGGGGGGTGCGGGGAGAAGGCGGGCGAGGTCCAGGCGGCCGGTGCCAGGCCCTGGCTCTGCTGTGGGGTTGGCATGTGGGAACGCTGGTCGAGCTCTGCCCCCGGGGGTGCAGCTGCCGTAGACGGGAGGCTGCCCCCCTCCCAAAATCCGAATGCCAAAGCCCTAAATGCGCGAGGCGATGTGACTAGCAGGTGGGCCTTTCAGAGGGGTGAGGACCTGAAGGCCGGGCTGGGCCCTGTCAGGTGCTGTGCCGGGGGGCCTGCAAACTAAATGGACGGGGGCTGACTGAGAAGCGAGAACGCGTGTCATTTTTCTCCCTGTCTTTTTATTATCCATACAATAACAAAACTATCTAATATATATTTATAGATAGAGTATATATATAATTTTATGGTACATATTCATATATAAGTCACCGATGGATATAGAATTTTATTTTCTATTGTTTTAATCAATGTATTTTATTTATTCATTAAATAAAGTTTAATGAATAAATAAAACAATGTATTTTTAAATATGTGTTATTTTAAATCTATTTTAAAATACTTTATAATTATTATTTTAAAATGTATTTTAAATATAATCCGTTATAAACAATATATTTAAATACATTTTAAAGTAATAATTCTATTTAAAAATCTATTAAAGTACATTTATATTATTTTATAAATATATTTGTTTATAATAAAATATATTATTTTGAAATATATGTTAATAAATATGTTTTTATTAAATGAATAAAATAATATATTGAAAACATAATATAGTATTATGTATATATTTTTAATATTAAAATATTTTTAAAATGTATTATTTTATTCATATCGTTTAAATAAAATAATATGTATTTTATCGTTGCATATGGAATAAAAACTGTATATGCGCAGTTGCTAACGATGTTCATGGTGCCATCGAAGGCACGCGGAGGCCTTCCTACAAAACTCGTGGGGACCCAAAGTCGCGACGGGACGCGCAACACCTCTGGGGGGCGCGGTCCCAGACGGAACCGGGTGCGCGGGTGCGCGGGAGCGCGCGTCGCGGGTGGCGCGCCTGCCTCTCACTCTGCCTCCCGCAGCCTGGAGACCAGGACGCGTACTTCTGCCACTTCCCCAACGCCGTGCTGCACCGGGGCGCCACGCTGACCGTGAACGGCACCGCGGACGGCGCCCCCTTCCGGTGCGCGCTGCACTTCCACAATCCAGGTGAGGGCGCCTCGCCGCACTCCCGCGGTCCTGTGCAGCAGCGCAGGGCGCTGGCCTCCCCGCGGAGGGACCGCGGATACTGGGGGCGCCCTCGCTGACGCGCCTTCCGTTGTCCTCCCAGGCCGGGAAGGGTCCGGGGCCGTGAACTTCTCCTGCGTCATCTCTAACGTGCAGTTCCTGGACTGCAGCTGGGCGCCGGGCCCCGCCGCGCCGGGGGACGTCCAGTACCAGCTGTACTGCTGGGCCTGCCGGTGAGCCGGGGGGGAGGGCCTGCCCAGCATCTGGGGCCTGTCTGGGGCCCCCAAACTCACAAGCTGCCGAAGCTTCTGGCCAGTCCCCTCAACCCAGGGCTCTCGCTTCCAGGGCTTGGCCGTGTCCAAAGAGCGAGGGAGAGAGAACACCAAAGGGGAAAGGGGTGCAATTCCGCTTCCCCTCTTTCCTGGGCAAAATGCTTCTTCCGTCCTCGCGGGCCGTGGAAATGGTCGCTGTGTCCGAGGAGGGAGAGCCAGGGGGTGTCTCGCCCCACTCTCTGAGAAGCCGGCATTTCTTCCTACCTTGGCCAGGTCTTTGCAGTGACCTGGCCCGCGCATCCCCTGAGGTTCCCATGCGTATTCAGTGACAGAATTCCTTCCCTTCTCTTTGTCCCTTTTTCGGAGGGTTTTCCGAAGGTGGGGCTGGAAGTGAGGGGGTGCTGTGGCCAGTGCCATGCCTCTCCCTCGGTGTTTTTCCGAAATTATAGGGACGATGACCAAGTGGAGTGCCCCCGCTACATCCTGGACGACACAGGGACGCAGGTGGGCTGTCATTTCGGCGCGCTCCCAGAGGCACAGCCCACAGACACCTACCGTTTCCTGCTGAACGGAGCCAGCAGAGAGACCGGAATCCAGTTTGTGGACTTCCCTCCGATGAAAGCCATTAAAATGGGTGAGGCGAAGTTGCGCGTGACGGTGCTTCTCCCCCCACCCCCAACCCCAGGGAAGCATCTTCCAGTCACTGTCGTCGTGGTTGGTGCCAGCACTGAGCGGCATCCTAGGGTGGAGAACCAGGGCCCGAAAAACACGCGGAGGGGGAGGTGGGGTGCTCACACCCGGGCCGGGCGGTGGGAAATCAGGACAGCTGCATGCCGCTGTCCTGCATTCAAGAGCTTCCCCTGCAGCCCCAAGACCTTTCCGACATCGATGGTGGTGATCTCCTAGGGACTTCCTAGAACACCGAGGGAGCACAGGCTAGGTCGTCACGTCTAGGGGAAATACAAGGATACTCTTCGGCCACAGCATGTCCATCCACGGGTCAACGTCCTCGGTCCCTTTTATGTGCGTTTGTGTTGGAAGACACTCTCCCAGATGTACGGCTGTTGCATTAACCTTGAACTTGGGGCCGACGGCTCTGTCCTTTAAGTGCACCCCCCCCCCCAACAAAGCTTAGCGGTCCCACCCCTTTGAACTGAGGCACACCACAGTCGTCCTGTGCTTTGGGGACTACAAGGGAAGAAGAAGGCTTTTCTCCACCCTCTGAGGTTCCAGGACGGGGGGGTGTGGAAGCAACTCACACATGCGACGTGAACACGGTGTGTTTAACTTTTACCTTTTCCATGCATGGGACAGCTTTATAGAAATAAAACGAACCCCGCCACCCCCCAAAAGTGGTTCGATGCAAGCACCTACCTACCATTTTAACAGAGCACGATGAATGGGGAGGAAGTGAGCAGAGACGCACAGTAGGTCTGCACTTCTAGAAATGGTCGGTATAGGGGCTTTCCAGAGGAACTTGGGGATGACCTTAGTAAGGGCCTTAGTGCCAATCTATCTTCTTTCTTTCCCTTAGGAAAGAGTCTATTTTTTACATTTAAATATTTTATTGACTGCTACAGTTGTCCCATTTTTGTCTCCCCTTTATTCCCCTCCACCCTAGTTCACGTTCAGTGAAGTAGGTTCAGTGCTTGCCCTCCCAATAACGCCCCCCCCCCAGATCTGACTTCATGTCCATGGGTCACACACAGAAGTTCTTTGGCTTCTCCATTTCCCGTGCTATTCTTACCCTCCCCCTGTCTATTTTCTAACTACCTTCTATGCTTCTTATTATCTGTACCCTTCCCCCAGTCTCCCCTCCCCCTTTTCTGCTGATAACCCTCCACGTGATCTCCATTTCTGTGATTCTGTTCCTGTTCTAGTTGTTTGCTTAGTTTGCTTTTGTTTTAGGTGTGGTGGTTAATAACTGTGAGTTTGCTGTCCTTTCACTGTTCCTATTTTTATCTTCTTTTTCTTAGACAAGTCCCTTTAACATTTCCTATAAGAAGGGCTTGGTGATGAGGAACTCCTTGAATTTGACCTTATCTGAGAAGCACTTTATCTGCCCTTCCATTCTAAATGAAAGCTTTGCTGGATAGAGCCATCTTGGATGTAGGTCCTTGCCTTTCATGACCTGGAATACTTCTTTCCAGCCCCTTCTTGCCTGCAAGGTCTCTTTGGAGAAATCAGCCCATAGACTTACGGCACAAGTGGCAAACACAAGGCCCGTGGCCCGAATCCCGCCCCCCTCCCCCGCCCCGGTTTTATCCGGCCCCGCCCCTTATTTCTCCCCAGAGGCAGCACCAAACTCTTGATTAACTGTTAAGGAGTAGTGACATGTATACAGTCCTAACATTCCATTCAGCCCTTTGAAGGCAACCGGGAGGCTGATGAGGCCCCTGGCGAAAAGGAGTTTGACATGGCTATCTGATGGGCACTCCTTTGGAGGCGACTGTCCCCTTATCTCTTGCTGCTTTTAAGATTCTCTCCTTCATTTTCATCTTGGCTAATGTAATGATGAGGCTCCTTGGTGTGTTCCTCCTTGGGTTCAACTTCTTTGGGACTCTCTGAGCTTCCTGGATTTCCTGGAAGTCTATTTCCTTTGCCAGACTGGGGAAGTTCTCCTTTATTATTTGTTCCAATAAGTTTTCCATTTCTTGCTCTTCTTTTTCTCCTTCTGGCACCCCTATGATTCAGATGTTGGAACATTTAAAGTTGTCCTGGAGGGTTCCCAAGCCTCTCTCCATTTTTTTTGAATTCTTGTTCCTTCACTCTGCTCTGGCTGGCTGTTTCTTTCTTCCTTCTGGTCCACACCATTGATCTGAGTCCTGGTTTCTTTCCCGTCACTGTTGGTTCCCTGTGCATTTTCCTGTACTTCACTTTACTCAGCTGAATCTGTGAGCATCCTGATTACCAGTGTTTTGAACTCTGCATCTGGTAGGTTGGCTCCTTCCTCCTCCTTGAGTCCTACTTTTTGAACTTTGATCTGTTCTTTCCTTTGAGCCCTATTTCTTCGTCTTAGCACGCCTGTTACATAGAAGGGGCAGAGCCCGGACGGGGCGACCCACCTTGCTGCTTTGTGATGCTGTATGTGGGGCCGGGGTCCAAGAGGGAGCAAGGAGGCTTGCTCCACTCTCTGCCAGACTGCAGTCACTCCCTCCATTACCCGCGAGCCAACTGGGCCCTCCTGGTGCTGATTCCCAGGTGGGTGGTTTGTGGACATCCTAGGACCCTGTGGGTCTGTCCACCCAACTCTCCTGCGAGGCTGGGAGTTTCTCCCACCACCTCAAACCCCCCCCCCCAGGTTTTCTCAGTCTGCAGGCTGAGGCTTCATTGTCACACGCTGGACCCCTGGGTTGCATGGTCCATCTTGCCCCCCCAGTTGTTCCTCCCGGTTTCTCTGCACACAAATGTGGGACCGCCCACTGTGCCAGCCACCACCTTGCCCAGGTCCGCCGGCCCCTGCCTTCCCATGAGTCCTCTCCGCCCGGCTGCCCGTCTCCACCCCTCCCACCGGTCTGGATGAAGGTTTCTTCTTTAACTCCTTGGTTGTCGGGGTTTCCTTACAATTTGATTTCCTGGCAGTTCTGGTTATTTTTTTGTCTTTCAATTTGTCATTGTCCCTCTCTCTCGGTTGTGCGAGGAGGCCGAGTGTATCTACCTATACGTCTTCCGTCTCTGCTGGAAGATACGCCAGTTTATCTCTGTGCCCGCTTTTTACCCTGGTAATAATGGCTGTAAGAGTTTCCCAGAGTGTTGATTTTGGGGGAGACCAATGAAATTTAGGGAGCGGGAAAAATGGCTGATGTGGAACCCGTGCGTAAACACGATTATCGGGGAACCCAGAGGAGAGGCCCCCGTACCACGGGTCACTGGGGGCCCTCCAAACGCGCGCGTTGGGGACTGTGTGTCAGCATTTTATTTGCATTCCTGGTTGAATACACGCGTTTCTCTCCTTCCGGCAGAGGCCCCATCTGCGTGCTGTGGGGTTGCAGGCCGACCATCTGGTGCATGGGCTGGGGGTGGGGGGGAGGGCGGCGGGTGTTCCTTAGCTGGGCACTTGGAGGAGGTCGGGATGACAAGGGGTCAGCCCGCGTGGTTGGCTGGACATAGGGGGTGGCTGAGTGGGCCCCGGGGCGTTGTCGGGGAAGAGACGAGAGACGGAAAAGGAGGGAGGTCTCGCCGGCAACCGGGAGGCGCGGAGGCTGGGGCGTGGCATCTCCCTTTTAGGCCAGAAACATGAAACAGAGGCCGCGACGCATCCGAGGCACGCCGTGACGTCCCGGGCGCTGGACCCGTGCACACGTCCTCGAGCTGTCTCCGGTTGTGCTTTTCCCTAGAGAAGTTGAACCCCCCAGCCAACCTGACGGTGGACTTCAACGGCTCCCACCATGTTCTCCACTGGGACAACCCCAAGATGCGGTTCGACCTCTCCTGGAGCAGCCTGTGCTACGAAGTGGACATCCAAGTGGCGGTGAGGGCCCGGGCCAGGGGGCCGGGGCCGCGCCGAGGGCTCCTCCCGTTTTCTCCCGTCTGCGGTCACACCGTCACTGACGGGAGCTCCCGGTCTGCTCCACCGTGGGGCTCCACCTAGACCCGCACCCTCTCTTTGCCCTCAAAGGGACATCTGCTACTGTCCGAGGAAGCCCGGCTATTTCTTTCTCTTCTCCTTCTTAAGCTTTTGGTGTGAGAGCTCAGAAACCACTCGGCGTGGCCCGTGGTGTGGTCCTAGCTGCGCTCTGGTCCACGGGTTCCAGCCTCTGATGCTTGCTTATGTTTACTACGTCTCAGATGCACAGAGCGAGGACTTCCCTGTTTGGTGGGAGGCTGAGGCCCCGTGCCTGTCCCCTGGTAGGACGAGGTCTGGTGGTGCCCACCCCATTTGTTCTGAAGGTCACCTCTCGGCCCGCAGTTCTCGGCCTTTCCACAACCCTCTGGCCACCCACATGGGGTCCATTCTGGGCTCCCTGTTTTATCCCGCCCGTCTGTGTGTCCGTCTGGACGCCATTTGGATTCCTGTTGCTTCGGGGGGGACTGTGGAGGTCCGGACGTGTGGCGACTTCCAGTGGAGATGGCTTTGGTTGCTCGGGGGTCTTTGCCACTAAATGTGAATTTTGGGATGGGTGGGTGCAATTGCACAGAGCAAACAACAACAACAAAAAAAATGCTGTTGCAATTTTGATAGAGAGGGCATTGAATCACCGGACAAAGTCTGCTGACCTCTGAATGCGGGGTGGGGGGGGGCGGCGGTGTTTCTACTTATTTCAGTTTTCTTCCACTTTTGATGGGTTGGCTCATAGTCATCAGCATCTCCATCTCGTTCTTTTCCCGTGAAATGCGTTTGGGAGTATTTTGCCCTTTCGGACGAGGGTGCGATTGTGTTCCTGACGAATGAACACTCTTCCCATGGCTTTGGCTTGTTCTGGGATTGAAATCGGGGCCCTGGACGTGGCCTCCGGGAAGGGCGGACGCAGGTGACCTCAGACAGGTCCCATCATACAGGCCTCTCACTTGGGTGACCTCAAACATGTCACCTCCCACAGGACACGCACAGGTGACCTCGGCCAGGTGAAATCACAGGTGACCTTAGACAAGAGACCTCAGCAGGCGGCTTCACACTCACCTGCGCCAGGCTGGCCCAGGTGTCCCCTGCATCGGCGCCGTCTCGCTTAGGAACTGCAGGCTCGGGGGGACCCTCTGCAGCCAGAACTGTACCCGTCAAGGGAAGGGTCAGCCGCCACGCTCAGCCAGGTGTGCTTTCAGCAGAGTGCCCGGCACGCGCATTGTGCACACCCGCCCTGCAGGATGGCTCAGGGCCTGAGACCCTCCCAGCACGAGGCCCACTTACCCATTCACTGAGAGACCGAACGGTCCTCCCTACACACTCTCCTTCCGCTGCCCCTCGTAAGGTCCCCGGGGCACATCCCCGCACTGGCTGGAGCTCAACTCAGAGAAAGGGTGCTGTACGCTCGGTGCAAAAACATCTCCTCTGCCCTGTGAGGCTCTGCACGGGGGGGGGGGGGGGGGGGGGGGGGGGCGGTCTNGGGGGGGGCGTGCGCGTTAAACCGACAAACAGCGGATGAACGAGCATTAGCCAAAAAGGCAACGTGTGTTTCTGCGCCCTGGGCAGCTCACAAAACAACCGAGTCCTCAAACAGCTAAAGTTTGGGGTTTATCTACCTACCTCAATAGGAGGAAAAAGAGGGAGGGAATAAAGTTCTCTGGGAGGAAAGCATGTATTTTTTTTTTTTTAGCGAAGGCAAATGAGAGGCAAGAAAATGGGGGGGGGTTTGTTTACCCAGGGGAGGAGTGACCTTGTCTGTTTTCTTGTGGCCACAAAACACGTGGGTGTCTGGTGTCTCCCCAGGAGACGTGACGGGGGGCAGATTCCCTCCCTTTCCTTCCCGGGAGTGAACTGACCCCAAAAAAGGAATTCACGGGTCCGCGTCCCCCCCCCCGTGTTTCCTGCTTTCAGCCAGATACGGGGAGCACCCCAGAAACTTCTTTCTGCCTCTGCTGGATCCTTGAAATAGTTTCGGTTGCGAAGAGTGTTGGCACCGGTTCTGGGGTTCTTTGGTGGGGGTGGGGGTCCTGCGTTGGAATCCAACGTTGCAAACGCAGCCTCTCACTGTCTCCCTCTCGTCTGCTTTCTCAGGGCGCCTCTTCCTGGGAAGACCCCGTAAGTATCTGTTCTCCTCTGTGTGACGTCCGTGCCGTGGCCGTCGGCCCTCCCAGTCCAGCCCTCCCTGCGTGGGTCCCTCAGCTCGACTGCAGGGGTCGGGCCGGCGCCCCCTTCCAGGCTCACCAGGGTTTGGGTTTGGAGGGAGAAGCCGAGTTCTTCGTGCTGCTGGATAAGGCGGCCCCTTTGGCATTTCCGGTTCCAACTGCGGTGCCATGAACTGTGTGCACCCCAAATGCACGCCTGCCTGGCCCCTCAGGATGGGACCTCACCTGCAAACAGGGTGTCTGCAGGTGGGAAGAGTGAAGGGTCTGAGAGGAGGGCGTCCTGGGTCAGGGTGGCCCTGCGTCCAGTGACAGTGTCCTTAGAAGAGACAGAAGAGGAGACGCAGACCCAGAGGAGAAGCCACGTGGAGACGGAGGCAGAGACGGGAGGGACGTGGCCACCAGCCCGGGGATACCCGGGTGCTCCTTGGTGGCCGGGGATCTCCCAGTCCGCCTGCCTTTGGGCAGCTGCCCGTGCGGCTGTGGTGAGTAAGATAGGAGGCAGCCTGGGACCTGCCGCGTCTGAACAGAGCCGCCGATAAAAGCCACCGTCGGGGACGGCACACGGCGCAAATGCAAGAGAAGCACACTCAGTTCCCTGAGCTGAGAGGAACAGCCTGCAGCGTGTCCACGGCGCTCGGGGCTCTGCAGACCCTGGTCATCGTCCACCCTCCCGACCGGGCTCTGCAGACGCATCGCAAGCTGTGGACGCCCAGGAGCTGTGTCTGTCCTGCCCAGTCACGCCCCTCCAGGCTGGGCCAGACCTCTGAGGACACTGGGTGGAATCGCTGCAAGACGTGCACGTTCTGATTCTGACGGCAGCGGTGCCACGGAAACACTGCCCACACGGCTCTTGTCCCCGGGGCTGTGTAACCGGACCCCCCTCCGATGGCACAGGGGACTCACCCTGATGTGGACGCAACACAGGGGGGCAGGTGGGGCTGTGAGACCCAGACGTGCAGGGGGCCCCTCACATCCCTCCCGTCTGGGCCTGAGACGGGGCACACAGGGTGCGGAGGAGACCGTGGGGGGCGGGTCTGGGTGGAGGAGGGGACGTCAGCGGCGACACAGGGCGCGACTGTCCCGCTCCCGCTCCTGCCTCCTCCCCATCTGGGTCCGTCGCCCCCGCCTGCCGGTCGCCACAGTCCTGCTTTGCTTTGGAAGGTTTCCCAACGCGGACAGGAGAGGAATGTGTACGCGGTGCCTGGGGTGGCGGTCAGAGGCAGGCACGCGGTCCGCCTGAGAGCCAGGACGGTGCCCAGCGCCTTGTGGAGCGAGTGGAGCCCCACGCTGCGTTTCGGTGAGAGCCGCCTCCGGCTGGGCGCCGCGTCCCTCCGGTCCTCTGTCCTGGAGACCAGGCGTCTGAGACCCCCGGGTGTCCCAGGGGCCGACAGGGCGTGAGTTCTGTGTAGACACCTGCTGGGGGGCAGAAAAGCTGCCCCACGGAGCACCCCACTCAACGCCCCCTCACCCGAGAGTGCAAGCCTCTTTCCTCCTAGGCAGCAGCTTCCTGGGTCAAGAAGTGGTCCAAGCTACACACACACACACACACACACACACACACACACACACACACTGCCCCAGCCTTCCCATTTCACAGTTACACATTCATTCCTTTGGCGATGTCGATGCAGTGTTGAAAGTAAACACCCACCGAGAAGGGAAGCATCACGTGGCATTGTGGCCTCGTGGAAACGTACTCAGGGAGCTCTGTCTTATCAGCAGGGCATGGGGAAAACGGGCATTTAGTGAGGCGGGGTGGACGTAGCACCTGGGGAAGGACAGATTCGTCACTAATCACGTTTCCAGCCCGCTCGGGGGCCGCTGTCTGGAAGTCCCGTCTCCCCCTGGGTCCGGCCCCGCTTCCCTCGACCAGAATCTCACCTCACCATCTGATCGTGCCATGGGAGGAGGGGGCTGACGCGTGGACCCTGAGGTCTGGTGCCTTCTGACCCTCTGTCCTTCTCTCTACTGCCCGGCAGGCCACCCAGAGCCGGAGGTCAGCGGCACCTCCTTGGCCCTGGTGGGGCTGCTGGTGGGGGCAGTGGTTCTGGTCATCTCCATCCTGACGGTGCTCTGTACAAGGTGAGTTTCCCCCCTCCCCCCACCCCGGACAACTTGTAAACACGGTGCCCCGTGGAGGGAGGCGGACACAGAGGACCCAAGTGACACAGAGCGAGCAGAGTGGGAGAACCCCGACACGGAAGCCAATGGAAGTGCCGAGAGCTGGGAGAGGCGAACGGGGGTGGGGGGTGGGGTGGACCCCGGCACCACCACGGGGCTTCCTTCCACGCCGGCTCTGCCCCAGCACCGAGGTCCGAAGACTCCCACCCCGCTGCGTGCGGCGGGTGCCGCGGTTTCCGAAACGCGCCCTTGTAAACCACAGAATAGACAAAGCCCCTGTACCGGGAACGCGTCCTGTGCCCGGGGATGCCGTGCAGAGGGGGTCCACAGGTTGGCATCTGAGACCAGGAGAAGCAGGAAATGACCACACGGGCGGAGGCCGCAGCCGCCGGCCCCGAGGAGCTGCCTCACACGTCGGATGCCTCGCACCCTGAGGGCATTAAAACAGGCCACGAGTGCTATTCCATGGGGACGTCAGGTCGGCGCCAGCCTGAGTCAGCGCTCCCGAGGAGCCGTGGTCGAGGACCTCAGTAAAGGCTCTGTCCTGTCTCCATGGAAACCCTTTCACGGAGGGGTGGACATGTCACTTTGCACGTGGAGGAGGGCTGTGACGGATGCCAGGATTTCTCACGCAGACGTGAAGCCGGGGGTCTCGGCACAGAATGACCTGTGTCCCCAAGACAGCTCTGAGCTCCCAGCGATAGGCAGGGACCCCCGCTCCCCAGTAGCACGTCCACACTGAGGTGCTACCCAAACAGCTGAGCCCCCTGCACGGTGGGGACAGGGCTGAGCCTGTCCTTGCTCACGGCAGCCACCAGGGGGCAGCAGGCGTTTTCTGCGCCTCCCAGCTGGGGTCCCTGTGCCCCGGGGGGTGGGTGGCCCCACGGGGGTCCAGAGTCCACTTGCTACAGGGATGAGGCCCCAGGACTCCCAGCCAGCATGCCCGGTCAGGGTTCTCCGTGTCTCCACGCAGCCTCCTACACTCAGCGACTCCCTGCTGGTGGCTGGGCCGCCAGGAAGCCAAAGAGGCCCCCCACCCCCAGCATCGCCTCACCCCCGGCTGTGAGCACAGGAGGCCGCCACGTGCCCTCTCTCCCCGGCAGGTGGCCCCTGAGGCGGACGCTGTTCCCGCCGGTGCCGCAGGTGAAGACGGAGCTGGTGGACAGCTTTGCCACCTCCCCCGTGGTGAGTAGGCCCCGGGGCCACTGACCCCTCTCTGTCCCTGTGCTTTGGTGTCCTCTGGACATTTCTTATAGATAGAGGAAGACCCCACGGGGCCGTGGGTGTCTGGTGTCTCTCACGGAGCCTTCCATGCTCAAGGCCTGTCCACGCGGCAGCCCGCGTCACAGCCTCGCTCCTGTTCGGGGCTGCGTCATATTCCACTGTGTGCTGTGCACTCTGCTGGTCTATTTCCCCGCTGGACCTTTGGGCTCCTGGGAGTGCTGGTCCTTCTCCCGTTTTGCGACCCAAGGACACCAGCGGGTGGCCTCTGCTGTGCCGTGTCCCCTCTTAGATCACGTGGGACGGGGGCCACCGGCCACCGAGCATGCAGGAAGCCGAGGACATTGTCGCCGTGGAGGAAATGCTGCCCTGTGTGAGCGGACCAGCAGAGCCCACAGATCCCGCGGACCCGGCGCCGCCCCAGCTCCGAAAACACCCGTTGTGAGCGTCCTGCCCTCGACGTGTAGAGCTTCTGCCTGGAGTTGAGAGTCCCCCGCGCCCCCCCCCCGGGGATCCCGGCCACGTCCTGGTCTTTCTTACCTGCTTGCCTGTGCCCTGCCCAGCCCCTCGCTTCTGTGCGCCTCCCCATGGGAGGTGGCCCTGCCAGTTGCTCTGAAGCGCCTGGCAGGTGAATGAGCTCACATTTGGAAAAGGAGACACGCCTGATCGCCCGAGGTCGCGATGCAGCGGCAACTCTCAAAGCGATAAGATATGCAGACCGTGGACACGACTAAGGGAGCACTTCAGAGCAGTTTTCCCTGGTGGGGGCCGGGGGGTGACAAATGCCCGAGGCAGCTCTGCCACCCATGGGTGGGGACGAGAGGCGGAGGGCGGAGGGCAGGGCTGGGACAGAGAAAGCTCCCTGGGGCCAAGGCGGCACGCTCAGCGCTCTGGGCTGAGCGTCGTGGCTTCCCAATTAGTTCCATTGTTGCTTTTTTTTGGGGGGGCGGGGAGGCACAGTCCGTCCTCCTGTGAAAGCTTTAGTGCAGGTTTGGGGTGAAGGGGGCTGCTGTCCCCACCTGCGTGGGAGCCACACTGTCCTGTCCAATGGCTATGTATCCGATGGCACTGTGACCGGGCGCCTGGTATCCGCCACCAAGAACATGAAATAAAGCAAAGCGTGTGTGTAACAGGACTGGCAGGTGTGGTCTATGTACACTTGTTTCCAAAAGCTCGCCGTCGTGCTATCCGCTGTCCTCCGTGGGCTTCTAACAGCTCGTCCGTCCCAGACCGTCCCACCTGCAGCCCAGGGACAGGCAGCCCCGTGCCCTCGGACGGAGGTGGGTTCCGAGCAGTTGCAGGACTGCCTCCGTGTTTGTGGAGAGACCAGCTTGGGCAGCACGGGGCTCGGAAAGGGGACCTTGTCCTGTATTTGCCTGTGGGGGCCTATGCACAGCGTCGCTTCTGCAGAATGGGAACATACGTGGTACGGCGTGAGGTGGCGTGTGTGCCCGTGTGTGGATGCATGTGCGCCATCGTAGGTGCATGGGTGTGTGGGAGAGGGTGTGCGTGTGTGTGGCCTCTGCTCGTGTGTGTGCATGTGTGTTTACAGACACACCCCCCCCACGAGAATCTGACCCCAGGACGTCCAGCGTGCTCGTCATCAAACGTCAGGAAAGTTTCAGTCTGCTGTGTGTGTACTTGTGACTGTTTAAAAAGCCCGTTTCTGCCGGGAAAATAAGCTCGTGCACGCGACACAAAAGTCAGGTGTGCACGGCGCGTTCTGACGTGGGAACGCACCAACCAAGCGTGGAAGGCTGGGTGGAGCTGGCGTGGCGTTGTCCTCTGCGCCCCCACACCGCCCGGGGCGCACACACGTGCCTCTCCCTGTGGCCGCAAAGGGGGCGCCCGTGCCGTGAAGGAGGTTTTCTCTCGAGAGCTTCTTCCCTGGAGGGACGCTGCAGGGTCCACCATCCACACAGAGAAACCGGTGGCGACGGAACAGGTGCCGTTTGTTTTCAGAAGCAGAAAGCAGAAGTCGGGGTGTGGGCGCCCCAGCGCAGGAGAGCACCTGCCAGGTGGGTTCCAGGGAGGGGAGGGGCTCGGTTCTTTGTAGTCACACACCCCGACTTGCTGGCTGGAGGTCGGGGTCCCACAATTGGAGGGAAGAGTCCCCCCCCCCCCGTAAAACAGCTCTGTGCATCCTGGGCCACGGGCAGAGAAGAAGCCCGGCCTTCAGACACCCAGGGCTTTGCTCGAACCCTCTCCCCTGGTAAGGGGTGATGGGGGAAGGGGGTGCGCTCCACTGGAACCCCACTGGGCCCCTGTCCCCTGGCGTGGGGGCCCGGCAGGCCCTGGGGAAGCCCGGGTGGGCACCCGCCACCTCGCGTTCACACACCCGGACTGGCCGTGCCCCCGCACCGTCCACCCTGACCCCCACCCTGAACGCACCGGCCCGAAGCTCCGGCCGTCCATCGGGCTGTCCACACAGTGGCCACCTTGGCAGCTCTGAGTGGCCCAGGCTCCGAGCCCCCGGCTGTGGGTATGGCCTGGACCCTGAGGATGGAGGGTCTTCCCAGCACTCGTCCGTGTTCGGGGACGGGGACTTCACAGCGCGGCGCGGTTCTCAGACGCAAGCTCATGGAAACATGCCTGCCGCTCTCAGAACACACTACAGAGTCGATTCGGGCGTCAGGCCACCCTGGGGGACATCCTCAGTATTGTCCCCAGGACTGTTTCTGCGCACAGAAAGGTCTGATGTCCATCCGTGTCTCTCTGTCTCTCCAGGAAGAATACAGATGACATGACAATTACCACCAGTGACACGAGGTAAAGTCACAACGGGGACCAACCACCACCACCACCCCACTCCAGCACATTCTTGTCACCCCCAAACAGACCCTGTCCCCATGCCGATGGCAACTACTGACCTCCTCTCTGTCCCCGTGGTTTGGAGTCCTCTGGACATTTCTTATAAATAGAATAAGACCCCACGGGACCATGGCTGTCTGGGGTCTCTCACGGAGCCTCCTGTGTTCAAGGCCCGTCCACGCTGCAGCCTGGGTCAGAGCCTCCCTCGCTCCTGTTCCTGGCCGAGTAATATTCCACTGGGTGGGCGGGCCCATCCTGTGCATCCATTTATGTGTTCTCTCACTCTCTCTCCCTTCTATCGGTCGCTAACACACCTTTAACGCTGAGCAAAGTCATTGAGGAAAAGGGCGTCAAACAATCCCCCGCGGGGGCAGGTCCCAGGCACCCCCAGGCCTCTGAACACAACGACAGATGACCGTCCCGGCCGGTTTCCTGGGGGCTCACGTTTGTGCGTTTCCGGTCATGGTTGAATCTACCGCCAGGGGTCTCGGCACGTGTGTGAGCCAGCGGCGCGGGGAGACCCGGACGGCAGCAGAGCTGGGCGGGGCGAGCTAGGCTGATTTCAGGTCAGCCCTGCCTGCTGTCATTCCCGGCACCCACGCGCTGCCCGTACGCGTGGGTGGGGCTTCTCCCACTCAGAGAAGAAGTGTTCCCACCCAGCCAGTGCTCGGCAGTGAAGCAACCGACGTTTCACAAGGGACCACAGCCGGGGATGACGAGGCGCATTTTTACTGTTCGCACTGGACACTCTCGGGTGGGGCGGAGCCGAGATAAAGGACGGCTAAATCTTTCAAAATTGTTTCCGAGCAGAGGGCAAGGTGTGTTTTCTGGGAAGGGGCTGCCCTTATCGTGGGTGCCAGCTGGGGTTGGGACCGAAAGATGCCCCGTGTCGCAATCCCCCTCCACAACCGCGCCGGCGGTGACGGCCGGGTGGGGCGCCCGCCGCGAGAGGACCGTCCAGATAAGTGTCTGGTGGAAACAGAAGTGACGGCTTTGTGCATGAACTTGACCCCCATGGGGTCTCTGATGGGCACACATGTCTGTGCGTGGGTTCCAACTTCCCACATCAGAACCTGGGAAGTCGGTCCACGGCTGTGTGGGTGGCTGGCAGGTTCGGAAATGGACAGGCACCTGTGTGTGCGTGACTGGGGTTGGGGACCCGGACGAGGGGCAGGGCTGAGTGGGGAGCGTGGGGAGAAGAAAAGGGAAACGGGATTATCCCAGGAGGGTTCAGGGGCAGCTAAAATAACTGACCACAATGCAGACTTCAAACGACAGACATTCACCCTCCCCGCATCCTGGAGACCAGGCGTCTGAGGTCACCCAGGTGTCCCTGGGCTGGTGGCCACATCCCTCCCGTCTCCGCCTCCGTCTCCCTGTGGCTTCTCCTCCGTGTCTGTGTCTGCGTCTCCTCTTCTGTCTCTTCTCAGGACACAGTCATTGGACGCAGGGCCACCCTGACGCAGGACGCCCTCCTCTCCGATCCGTCGCCAAGTCTCATCTGCAAACCCCCTGTTTCCATGAGGCCTTGTTCCCGGACTTCCAGCGAGATGAATGTGGGGTCACCGCTGTCCAGCACAGTCCCTGAAAGTGGCAGGAAAGACCCCCGTCCCCCGACAGCTGCTGGTGAAGAGCAAACACAGGGTTTTCAGCCTGGGGCTGCTCTGGGCGGGCCAGTCTGCTGGGTCCCCACAGAGAGCAGAGGGCACCTGCCAATCACGTTGATGAGCAGGTTCCAGGGCACCTGTCCATCACATTGACGAACGCACCTCAGAGCCAGTGCTTGGGAGTGTCTGATCCAGCAGCATCCTCCCCCTGAGGTCGGGGGCGGGCAGAGTGGTGCAGGTGTGTCTGGGGTTGTCACTCCCAGCCCACCGCCCGGGCACCGGGAGCTTGAGGAGGAAGGCTTCCCAGGCCCTGCCCTGCTGGCTCAGCCCATGAGCTGAGCCCCATCACCCGCTGAGGACTCTAGTTGCGGGGGCACCTTGCCGAGCCCTGTGGTGGCTCCCCCTGGCCCAGCTGGCTGGCCCTGGGCAGGCCCACCCCCTTCCCAGTTCCCGTTTTCTGTTCCCCTGCCCCCCATGCGCGCAGCACCCTGCCCTGCCCGGGCGGCAGGTTCCACTCCCAACATGGGTTTCCTGACCCCCTACACCCCTGGGTGTCCGTTTCTGTCTTCCGTTCTCCAGTGCCCGGTCACCTCTATGTGACTGAGGGATGACGCCGGTCGCTGGGCAGCGGGTGGACGAGAGCCAGGTCTTCGGAGCGGAAGGTGCAGCCTCCCGAATCCCACAGGACGAGGTCCACACCAGGGGCACTGTCACCCCCTGGCGCTGAGGCCGGGCCGGCCTGCCCCCTGCCTGGGTCTCCCGGGCAGGCACAGCGGGGACACGGGACTCGCGCCCTCCTCGGGCTTGGCCCCTGGATTCATGGGATGGGCTGAACGCTCATTGCCTGAATGCTCACCAAGATGGGCTTGACCCCCCCACCTCTGCTGTGGGGCCAGGGACAGGGGTCCTGGTCCCACCCTTCCTTCTGGGGAGAACGGTTTTTGTCCCAACCTGGGGCTGGTCAGCCACCAAGACCCAAGATCCGTGGGGTGTCCTGGGGCAGCCATAGCCAACCCCCATCACCCCGGGGGGGTTCGAACCCACAGGGACTCACCATCCCCTGTTCTGGAGGCCCAGCATCTGACGTCCAGGTGTCCCAGTCCCAGGGCCCGAGCTCACATCTGGACGCTCCAAGGCAGGGCCTCCCGCCGGTCTCTCTCTTCCCAGGCCGCGGCCCGTGGACACCCACCGTGTTCCAGGGGGCGCGCACCCAATGTCAGGATAGCGGCAGCAGCCCCGTTTGCAGATTCATTCGCGTCCTGAGGTTCCAGGCAGAAGTCAGTGGGGACTGGGGGGCGGGGCTCAATTCAACCCAGGAGCCCGCGTCTTGGGAGAGGGCTTCCCGGGAAGGCGGAGGGGGATGGCGACGTGGAGCGAGGGCCAGGGGGAAGGGCCGGGAGGGACGCGGGACCAGGGGCTTTCCTGAGGGGAAGGAACAACAACCAGAAAGGAAGCCGGACGTTGGACGCAACCCAAGAAACGGCTTGGGCAGTGCCGGACCAGGCACGCGGAGTCATCGCCCGGGCCACCCTCCCCCCGGACCCCCGACCTGAGGGCACGCGCGACCCCGTGGGACAGCTGCCCGGCTGCATCAGCACCGGCAGAAAAGCTGCTCAAGTCCGTGTGGACGGGGACTCGGCCTTCGGGTGGCAGCAAAGAGGAACCACCGATAACAAACAAGCACAGGCGAAGGGCGCTTTTGAAAAAGGGCGCATTTCAGGGGAAACACTGCTCTTGTCATTCTGCCGAACCCCAGATTCAGAGAGAAAGACAGACAGACAGACAGACAGACAGACAGAGAGAGACAGGCTTCCCGGGCTAGATGCCCCCTGGCCGCCAGCCAGCCTGGTTGGGGGCCGGCGGTGGCCCCGCCCAGGTGGCTATAAAAAGCTGGATGGGGGGAACACACACTTTGGTTTCTCCTCAGTTTCTGTAGCAGAGGAAGCAACACGATGCCAAAGAGAGGGGCCTGAAGCGGGTGGGAGCCCCGGGCCCGCAGGCCGCCAGCCGGGAGGGGGCCTCTCTCACTCAGGCCTTGGCTGTGCATCCCAGGTAAGGCGACGACCTAGGCCGGGGTGACGCGGCGTGGGCACGGAGCTTTGACGGGTGTCCGGGGAGCACCCCGCAGCGTGGGAACTAGGGCAGGCCACAGGGAGGTGCATCCGCGCCCCACATTCGCACTCTGCGGGTCCTGGAGGGGGGCGGCAATAGGATGCTCCCCGCTGCACCCCAGCCCACCGTGCTGGGGGCTCCTGAGTTCCGGGGGGGGGGCGGGGTCGCAGGCCCCTAGATACGCACTGGCTCACGCACACCCACCCCGGTGGGCCTTTTGCAGCCTCGAACGCCCTGGGCAGGTGGGTCCTTAGAGCCCTGGGTCGCGACCACCTCTCAGCCTGGGACCTTCGGGTCAGGTACTGACCAGTGAATGAGCAGAGACCCGTCCATGGGGGCCGGCCCCGCGGCCAAGCCCCGGATACTCACAGCCTTCCCCACTGCAGCTGGCAGAGAGATGGGCTGAGGTTCCCTCCCTCCAGGCAGACGGGGTGGGGGTCGGCGGGAGGTTGGGCGCGGGGCGCGGGGGTGGGGGGCGGCGGTGCTGAGTCCCGACCCTTTCATCTCGCCCCTTCTCCGCCAACCGCAGCGTCGTGCGCCCGCTCCAGGCTCGTAATTGGGGGACCACGGCGAGGGTGGTTCTTGGAAGCAGGTCCAGGGCGGCGGGCGAGGGAAGAGGCGGGCGGGCAGGGGAGGGGGCTCACGCGGATGGGTTCTCCGCCCGGGGCGGCTCCGCCCATCCGAGGGGAAGGCAGGCACCGGGTCCCACAGGACGCCCAGCGAACGGCAGCCACCGGGCCTGTCTCCAGGAAGGAGAGACACGTCCCAAGGCCGTGTCCACGTTTCAAACGCCGGCCTTCCTTTCGTCCCGAGACGGGCTGCTTCGGCCTTTGATCACCAGGGCCTGAAATGTCCCATATTTAAGCGTGGGGGCGGATCCCTCGCTCGCCTCCTCCTGGTCCCTGTGCTGCAAGCGGGACGGCTGGACCCGTGTCCCCAGACGCCCCCACGAACAAGGCAGCCCCCTGTCTTGCATCCGCCCCTTGGGCCTTAGCGATGTTTCCAAGAGATGGGTCAGCGTCGGGGGTGGGCAGCGGGGGCGCCTCAGGAGCGTGTGAGAGGAGGCCGCCTTGGGTCAGGGTGGTCGTCCGTGCAATGAGAGAGGTCCTCAGGGGACACGGACACACGTGGGCCCAGGAGGCTGACCACCGGGCGAGGGTCCAGAGCAAAGTCCCGGCGGAGACTTCGGGAAGGCGCAGGGCTCGCTGACCGTAACTGGGCCCCTTCGGAAGTCCGCTCGGCCTTCCGCGATTGCTCCCTTTTAATGAGACTTCCTTCCGCGGGTTGGTCACCGCGGCGCTTCCCGGGGCTTTTCCTGGCCTGTGCTGTCCGGGATCTGGGCGGGGGCGGGAGCCAAGGGGCCGCCGAGAGCCCAGGGCGGGCGCTCCTTAAAGGCACACTGACCTACACGCACGTGCACACAGGCGTGCACGCACAAAGGGCACACACGCAGACGTGTGCGCACACGCACGGCATGCACACTGATATGCAGGCATGCACACGGATGCGTACACAGCGTGTGGGCACAGGAAGACACTGGCGTGCACAACCTGCGGCGCGTGCGCGCGTGCAGACGTGGGCGCATCCATGGACGCACCTGCGCACGCCCACGCGCGGGCACATGCGTGGAGAATGGAGACACGTGCACACAGACGTGCTCACCGCGGTGCACACACAGGCACACGCCCACAGGTGCACGTGCCCACGTGCAAGCACACGCCCTGAGCCTTTCGCCCGCACCCGGCTTCCTGCTCCGCAAGCACGCGGTTCCCGGGGAGGTCCCACGGCCCCCTCCACCCCGCCGCCCTCCTCTGTCCCCGAAGCCACCCCCACACGCGGTCTCTGTTCTCTCGCAGCTCCTCCGCCCCCCGAGGGGGTCCGCCCGTCCCATGGCCTTGCTGCGGCTCCTCCTGCTGCTGACGCCCGTCTGCTGCGCGCTGCCCACGGACGGAGGTAGGCGCACCGCTCACGGGGCGCTGGCCGGCAGCGCCGTTCTGCTCTGAGGGAGACTGTTGGTGCTCACAGTGGGACCGCCCTGCAAAGCGAGCGCGCACGAACCGCAGGCCAGGGCCTGGAGCTCAGCGCGCTGGGGCTTGGCCGTGGCTCTCAGAGTCCACTGAGAGCATTTTCCGGGTTATTTACTACAAAAACACCCGTGCTTTGGCCCTAAGCCTCCGCGCCTGGCATCGTCCTCGTCCCTCCCTAAAACTACCGCGTGTGGGGGCGACAGCGTCTCCGGCTGCTGAAGGTGTTCTCCCCGTGGCCAAGGATGGAGGCCACAGCGTGCCCGTAGTGACAAAGGGCATACCGCTCGTGCTAGGCTTCTGATTCGCAGCCCTTCCAACGTCCTGGGCATCGTGGCAATGTGTCGGCTCTCCTTCCCTTCACCCAGAAATCAAGGGCCTTTCCAAGTGAGTGACAACTGCATTTGGGATCCAGGAGAACACCTACTGGGGAAGCTCTGACTTACGCAGGAGCCCACACAGGGTCCCCATGAGGAGCAGACACAAAGGGTGGCACCTATGAGAAAGGGGAGGGGACAGGGACACCCAGAGCAGGGAGACGTGGCTGTGGGCGCAGCTGACATGGCATCGTGACGCTGGTTCTCCACAGTGTGTTTCATTCTGAGCCCTGTGCCCACCCGTCCGGTCGTCACCCCGTCAGCTTCCCTGTCCCCTTTGCACACAGCTCTGTGGGACCCGGTGGCTTTACACCTCAAGCGGAGGTGACTTGGTCCTGTTTTAACACCCACGGGGTGGAGGCACGAGTTGTGCGAGGCAGCTCCTCGGAGCCGGCACCTCCATTTTAAAGGGGCTCCATTTGTGTTACTCTCCTTGACACTCGGGGGCATGTTGGAACAAAGGAGATACTTTTAAACCTCCAAGGCCTGTGCCCAGCAGCTCTGGGCGCTTGCATCACCCAGGACCGCAGGGGCTGCGGTCCCGGCCACCAGATTTCGTAACCCTTGTGCAGGGCCCTCCTTCCCCCAAAGGGCGTGGGGGCAGGTGTGGGGTGCTGGGTGGGGAGCCCGGGACATCTGCTCACGGCACCTCCTTTGTCCACTGGGGCTGAAGGCAGTTTTCCACCGCCACGGTTGTTTCCGACAGTTCCGGAGGCTGAAGGCCACTCGCAGAGAGCTGGGGGCTGGTCCCCTGTTTCTGCTGTGTCCCGACGCGGAAGGTGGTGGGGTCCCACAGGACCCCACCGAGTGCTCCAACCAAGTACCACAAACAACAGACATTTATCCACCCTCCACTCCCCTGCCCCCCTTGTTCTGGTGACCAGGCGTCTGAGGTCCAGGCGTCCCCGAGCTGGTGGCCGCGTCCCTCCCCTCTCTGCCTCCGTCTCCACGTGGCTTCTCCTCCGGGTCTGTGTCTCCTCTTCTGTCACTTCTAAGGACACTGTCATTGCATGCAGGGCCCCGGACGCAGGACGACCTCCTCTCAGATCCTTCACTCGCTCCACCTGCCAAGACCCCGTGTCCATACAAAATCGCGTTCCCGGGTTGCAGGAACCATTTGGTGACCCAGAATGCTTCCTGGGTCCCCTCACATGCGTGCGGGAGTGTGTGGGTTCCACCGAGGACTTTTGGGGTCAGAGTCACAAGTGCCTCACATTGCTTCTGCCTTATCGCACTGGCCAGCACATTGTCGCGGGGCTGAAGCCAGGGACCTGACAGGTGTACGGAAGCGGGGGCCTGTCTGGCAGGGAGGGGGCCTCCTACGGTTCTGAGACACCCCTCCCCACATCCTGGCTTTCTGGGGGCCCCTCTCTGGGGCCCCCCACGGGGTCCGGCCGCGTTTGCAGTCTCTGCAGGGCCGTGGGCGTTCCAGCGTCGCCGACCACAAAGAGGAAGTGAGTCTCTTTCTAGGACACATTGACGGAAGCCTGAAGGTTGGAGGCAACAGGCTCCAGCACTGTAACAATTCCCTGCTAAAGACCCTAAAGCACCCACCTCGTTCGGGGGCACCTGAGGGGCTGGGGACACAGGACACAAGGCAATAGAAGAGTCGCAACCAGATGCCCAGCCTCCATCACTGGAAGGCCGTGTGGTTAGTCATTCACTGCTGAGTGTGAATTAGCTGCTGTGTTCCCATATTGTTTTTGAAAAATCAGGGTAAGAACACTGCCTTTCATTTCCAGTTTGCTGAGTTTTTAAGTCCAAATGGTGTGATTTTTTTTTTTTAGTCCCGAATAGGTATTAATGATTATTTTGTGCTTGTTTCCTGGTTGGCTGAGGTTTTTAAAAAGATTTTATTTATTTGTCTTTAGAGGGGAAGGGAAGGAGAGAGGGAAGGATCAATGGACGGTTGCCTCTGGTGCGCCCCCTGCTGGGAAATGGCCTGCAACAACCCAGGCATGTGCCGTGACTGGGAATCGAACCGCGATCCTTTGGTTCGCAGGCCCGCGCTCAACCCACTGAGCCACACCACTAACTGGATGAGTTTTTAAGCCCCATGGGTGTGAAATATCTTTATAAATCCCAAATGGGTGTCTTTATTTTTTTTTCTGCTTCTCTTGAGAAGATAATCTGGGTGTTTTTGTTTTTTTTTTGATTAGACACATAATATTGATGGTTAAAACACCCTGACATACCTGGAGTAACTAGCTCTCTGGGGTCTGGAGGTATTATCAGTTTCCTATGTTGCTAGATTCTCTTTGGAATTATCTTGGGAAGGAGTGCGGTGTCTGTGTTTCTAGGGAACATTGGCCTCTACTTTAACTCGAACGTCTCGGATTCGGCCTCGGCGTCACGCTGGCTTCCTCAAATCCGTCGGGAAATCGTCCCCGGCCCCTCTCTCTTTCGAAAGTTGGGGCACGTGGATGTAGTTTCTTCCCCGATACACAGAAGGTGTCTGCCCACACGGCTTCCGTATGGGAAGATTTTTATTAGAAACTCTATTCTTTTCTGCTCGATACATTTGTGGCAGCTGCATTATGGGATGAATAAGGTACCCAGCTGGTCAGGGTTTCTCTTTCTTACATCAGTGTTCATTTCTGTCTTTCGTGGAGTTTGTCTGTGTTATATATTATTGACTGTATCGATGTGAGTGTGTTCAAATGTCTTTTATGTTTCTTTTCTTTTTAAAGATTGTGCTTGCTTATATTAAGAGAAATGGGAAGTGAGAGAGAAAAAGAAGAAGAGAAACCTCCACGTGTGGTTGCCTCTCATGCGCCCCCTACTGGGGACCTGGCCTCCAACCCCGGCATGTGCCCTGACTGGGACGTGAACTGGTGACCCTTTGGTTCTCAGGCCAACGCTCAGTCCACTGAGCCACACCAGCCAGGGTGAAATTTCTTTGATTTTTCAATCGCAGTGGACATGTATCAGTATATTAGTTTCAGGCTTACATCATAGGGATTATATAACTTACAAAATCATCCCCCCGTAAAGTCTGGTACCCACCTGAGAAACAGGTATCAGTTTCCCACTTCCATTCATACGTTTGGTCGTTTTCTGCCTCTATTTTTTCTTTCTGGATTCTTCCAAGCCAATGGTTATCAATGACATGAATCATGACACACACCCAGCTTTTGGGTTTGGGGGTTTTTGGTTGTTTTTTTTTTTTGACTATCTGTGCCCATCTCCCAATCCCCTTTCAATTGACTTTCATCCTACCTATATTATTTTAGGAATTTGGTTTTCCTAAATAATGAAAATTTTAAATAAAAAAATTATTTTTTCACTTTAGCCTGCTCTTCTTTCTTGCACTGCTCAGGTCATTGAATTTAATTAAGCCTTTCTTGTCTAACATAGACATTGTAAATTACAAATTTCCTTCCAAGTCCTGCAGTAGCTGCCTACCACATTGTTTGATTTTATTTTCATTCCGTTCAAAACGTGTTCTCAATTTCCTTGAGATTTTTGTTTTTTGGATGACCCATGTGGTGTTTCAGAAGTGTGTTGTTTTCTTGGCCAATATTAGGGGTTCTCCCGATTTTTAAAGTTGATCTTGAATTCGATCCTATTATAGTGAGAAAATATGCTGGGCATGAGTTGGATCGTTTTTAATGCACCAACAGGTAGTTCAGGTTTCCTATGATTGCAAAATGTGCTTCTACGGCTTTAATTGAAGCTGTAGTTATGGTACTCTGAGCCGGGTCCCACCGATATGATGCGTTGCTCAGTTTGAGAATTCTACAGCAACGTGGATATTGCTGAGTAATGATCATGCCCCGTATCTTAGGGTGTAGAGCAAAAACATATCTATTCCATTGCAAAGCATCCCGAGACAATACTCTGTGTGAGAGAGCTTGAGCTAAATGTCTACACTGGAATTTATTGTCGGTTCTCAGTGCAAATAACATCCTAGGAGAGACCTGGTTATGAAAGGCCCATTTCATCGACAGGAGGGTCCCCCCCCCGCCCCAAAAAACAGAATGTATTTACAAAACGTTGCGCATTCAGTCCCTTCGGAGGACTCTCTGTTGGGCGCAACACACCTATCGAGACATTTGTTTCAGGCTGCGAAACGGCGTTTGAATGGGTCGATTTTGATGCCTTTTCAGGGCTCCTGCCATTTTTACTTTCACTTCTCCCGCATCGGCAAACCGCTTCCCTTGGGGGATTTTTTCCACCCGGGGAACATGAAACAAAAAGTTCCTCGGGGTGAGATCGGGTGGAGAGGGAGGCTGGGGCACGGGCGTCACGCCAGTTTGGGTTAAACGCTGCTGAACACTCAGCGCGGTGTGGGCAGGTGTCAATCACCCATCGTGAAATGGGGAAGCGCCTAGAAACAGTGTGCCAAAAAAAAAAAAAAATTCAGGGAAGCTGAATGCAGCCTCTCACAACAACGCCAGCTGGCACACCAACACAGGTGGGTTCGGAGAACACTCACCTAGTGGGGGGAGCCTGTCGTATAAGGGACCCGCCCCCCAGAAGGTAATTCTGAGGGGCTTTTTTTGGGGGGGGCAGTTCTTTCTTTGTGCACCAGGATGGCAGAAGTGATCTTCCACCCTGCATGTTCCCCCCATTAAGGGGGGTGGGAGGGGTCAGCTCATGAGTGGAGTAAGACACTATTGCTTATGACTGCTCTCAGCTTCGGCAATCCCTCCCCTGTGCAGAACGCCGCTTCCCGAGGCATCTTCAGCTGCTTCAGAGCAAGAACAAAGTTGCCCCCACCCCACCCCACCCCCGGAGGTGCCAGCTTCAGGACCCGTATCTCATCTCCCGGCACTTGCCCTCCTTGCAGATCTCAGCCCGCCCATCACGAACTTACGGCTGGACCCAGGAAATAAGAGGCTGACCTGGGACCTCAGTGGGAACGTCTCCAGAATCCAGTGTTATGTGAATGGGGCTGTTCGAGATTCGGTAAACCGGCCTCCCCCGATGGGCCACGCTGCACCTTCCCGACTGTTTCGGTGACGGCCGGGCCCGCCTCTGGCCGCAGAGAGGCGGGCTCCGCGCCAGGGTCCTAGGCGTGTTTCGTCATGGGGTTCCTTCTCTCGGTGCCCTCAGATTATCGCTGTTCATGTACTGTTAAGCTCTCTTCTCCCTAACCCTCTCTAAGCCCCTTCTCGTAGGCCGTGCTTCGTTCTCCTTTATTTGTTCTAGTTCCTATCCTGTTGTTATGGGGTTTTACCAGACTTCTGTCAGCCTCTGGTGGTCTGCTCACATGGAAGAGTCGGGGACTAAAAATCTAATTAATGGCTGGGAGGAGAGCGGATGGGTAGGGGTGAGGTCTGGGAGCTTCTAGCGGAGCGACTAGGGAAGGATGCTGGTATCGGCATCGTTGGGGCTTCTCTCCTCCGGGGCCGAGGGGCCACAGAAGACTCTTCTGATGTCCTTCACGGACAGAAAACGCTCCGCTGCCTGCACGCTGGGACCCACAGGCGAGAGGACTCGGCTTGCAGGAGACAGACACGCAGCAGGTGTGTCCGCTTTCCCCGGAGCCCGGCTCTCGGCGTGATGATGAGATCTCCGAGTCCCTATTTGGCAGGAACCCAGGGCGTGAAGGGCACAGTGCTTGGGCTGACGGGCAGCCCCAGGGGCGCGCCCTCTGCGCCGGGAAAGCAGGAGGGGAAACGCCTGCCTCTCCCACACGTTGCCAGCCTCAACGCTCTTCTCGATACATTGGTGGCAGTTGCAGGCATCGCTGGATGAAACAAGAGTGAATGTGTGTGTTTATGATCTGAGCCGGCAAGATCTCAGAAAGTTGGACATCTTTCTGTGATTTTTTCCTGCCCGATGGACGAACTCACACTGATTGACTGCCCAGAGCTCATGGTTTCCACCCAAGGTCACGGCTGGTGTCGTGTGTACTGCAGATTTGCACAAATGTGTGGTGGCGTGGGTCTCACAAAGTGTTTTCTCTCCCGTTGAGTTTCCCCTGGTCCACCTGTACCACTGATCTTCCCAGCATGCCACTGGGATGAAGTCGAGCCTGTAGATCAAATTGGGAAGAGCTATACCATCTTCATTAAAAATCTAAATGTCACCCCGGCTGGCGTGGCTCAGTGGATTGAGCCCCGGCCTGAGAACCAAAGGGTCGCTGGTTCGATTCCCAGTCAGGGCACCTGCCTGGGTTGCAGGCCAGGTCCCCAGTAGGGGGCGCGCAAGAGGCAACCACACATGGATACCTCTCTTCCTCTCTTTCTCCCTCCCTCCCTTGCTCTCTAGAAATAAATAAAGTGTTTTTAGGAAATCTAAATATCGTCCGTATCATACTCAGTATGTTCTTTAAACAATATATCCCTATTTCTGTCTTAGGAAAAAAACAATCGTTATTGCTCACTGTACGTATTTCCCAAATGTGAGGCATGGAACTTCACAGTTCACGCCACCGTGCCCAGCGGGAAGCCGTTTTCCGCGTGGATCGACTATCCCAGGCAAGGTGAGTGCAGGCTCTTCTGTTTCGGGTCTCTTTTGCCTTCGACCAGGACTTGCTCCGCGGAATGTCAAAATCAGCCCTTCGACCTTGGGTGGATCTCCAGGGATCGAGGCTGGGGGAAAAAAAAAAAGAAAGCGACATTCTTTTTTTTTAATGTATTTTATTGATTATGCCATTACAGTGGTCCCATTTCCCCCCCTTCATTCCCCTCCACCCTGCACACCCCTCCCACCCACATTCCCCCCCTTTAGTTCATGTCCATGTGTCATAAGTTCTTTAGCTTCTACATTTCCGACACTATTCTTGCCCTCCCCCTATTTTCTCCCCACCATCTATGCTACTTATTCTCTGTACCTTCTCCCCCCCCTTCTCCTCCTCCCACTCCCCTGTTGCTAACCCTCCATGTGATCTCCATTTCTATGGTTCTGCTCCCGATCTAGCTGTCCTCTTGGTTTGCTGGTGTTTTAGGTGTGGTTGTTAATAACTGTGAGTTGGCTGTCTGTTCACTGTTCCCATTTTTTATCTTCTTTTTCTTAGATAAGTCCCTTTGGCATTTCCTATAAGAAGGGCTTGGTGATGAGGAACTCCTTGAACTTGACCTTATCTGAGAAGCACTTTATCTGCCCTTCCATTCTAAATGAAAGCTTGGCTGGATAAAGCAATCTTGGCTGTAGGTCTTTGGATTTCATGACTTGGAATACTTCTTTCCAGCCCCTTCTTCTTGCCTGGAAGGTCTCTTTTGAGAAATCTGCTGACAGTCTGATGGGCACTCCTTTGTAGGTGACTGTCCCCTCATCTCTTGCTACTTCTAGGATTCTTTCCTTCATGTTAATCTTGGCTAATGGGATGACGATGTGCCTTGGTGTGTTCCTTCTTGGGTCCACCTTCTTTGGGACTCTCTGAGCTTTCTGGATTTTCTGGAAGTCTATTTCCTTTGCCAGACTGGGGAAGTTCTCCTTTAGTATTTGTTCAAATAAGTTTTCCACTTGTGGCTGTTTCTTTCCCCCTTCTGGTACCCCTATCATTCAGATGTTGGAACGTTTAAAGGTGTCCTGGAGGTTCCTAAGCCTCTCTTCATTTTTCTGAATTATTGTTTCTTCCTTCTTTTCTGTTTGGTTATTTCTTTCTGCCTTCTGGTCCATTCCATTGACTTGAGTCCCAGTTTTCTTCCCATCCCTATCGGTTGCCTGTACATTTTCCTTTATTTCACTTAGCATAGCCTTCATTTTTTCATCTAACCTGCGACCGAATTCAACCAATTCTGTGAGCCCCCTGATTACCAGTGTTTGGAACTGTGTATCTGATAGGCTGGCTATCTCTCCGTGGCTTAGTTGTATTTTTTCTGGAGCTTTGATGTGTTCTTTCATTTGGGGCATTTATGCTTTTGTCTCCATGTACCTGCTACGTATAAGGGGCGGAGCCTTAGGGGTTCACCAGGGCGGGGCAACCCAGTTGCCGGGCTGGGACACTGTATGTGGGGGCGGGGTCAGAGAGGGATCAATGGCACCTGTTCCCCACTCTCTCACACTTCAGTCCCCTCTGCCACTTCCCAGGAGCCGGCACCTTTTCAATCGGTGCTTTTAGGCTTTATTTCCCGTCGCGGGGGCCCTGGGCTGCGCGGTCTGTCTCGCTGCCCGTGTTTACCTAGTTTATCTGTGTGACCGTGGTCAGCCCTGTGCCTCCTGTGCTCCCAGGCCGGGCAGCCACCACCTTCTTTTCCTGCACCCCCTCTCCGCCGGCCACCGGCTGTGGACCCTTACTGGTCTGGTGGAACGGTTGTCGGACTTCCACACCGTTCAATCTTCCGTCTGTCTGGTTGTGTCTTTGTTTCTGAATCTTTGTGGCCCTTCGTTTTGGTTGTGCAAGGAGGCACGGTGTTGGCTGGACGTCGAAAGCGATGTTCTCCTAGGGGCAAAACGGTGGCCGTGGAGAAGAGGCTGCCGGGGGGCAGGGGTGGGCCCTGGCGGGAATAAGGGGACATTCTAGAATGGGCCACGTGGGGGGTCCCCGGTTGAGAGATGGTCTTGTCGCTTGGCTGCGTCACTGCGGGGGAACCTACCCAGAACGTCTCTGTATCATTCCTTCCAGCTCTTGGGGGTTTCCCAGGATCTCAACCTCATAACATGACTCTAAGTGGACTTGGCATTGTTCCTTGCTTTTGTTTGCTTGCTTATCTTCTTTGCGAGCCCAGAAGGGAACCCTCGGGCGGCCGCCGAGCACCTGCAGTGTCGGGTCCACGACTTGCACTTCTTGACGTGCAGCTGGGCGGTGGGCGCGGAGGCCCCCCGGGACGTCCAGTATGATTTCTACTTAGAGGATCTCAGGTAGGTGCGCCCTGCGGAACGGCTGGGGTGTCCTGGGCATGGCGGGGGGGCCCTGGGTCCTTCCTCACCACTCCCAATGTGCTGCAGCACCACCAGAAAGTGGCCGTGCCCACAGTACATGGAAAAGGAGCCGGGGACCCACGTCCAATGCCGGTTCGCTAACGTCTCCCAGCTTCCCAACGATGAAGACCAAAACCGTTTGTTCCGTCTCGTGGTGCAGGGCACCAGCAGACACTCCCGAGTACCCTGCTCCGAGATTTTCACATCCCTTTCCCAGATCGGTGAGTGAGGCTCCGGGACGTGCCTGCTCGCCTGACAGTGAGAGTGTCTTTCCACGTGAGAGGCGATTCATCCGAGATGGGTCGGAGCAGCTGTGGGGGAAGCGCTGACTCGGGCAGGAGCCCACACGGGGGTCCCCACGGTGGGGACAAAGGCAGGGGGAGCGGTGGACCCCGAGCAGGGCGGGCTGAGCGGATGGAACTTCATGGTCCCAACACACTTCTCTGTTCCGCGACCCGGTCTGTTCCGATGTTCCCCCTTCGAGGGAGTTTTCTTCCCATCCCCAAATCTGCAGGATGCCTGGGTCAAAGCCTCTCCCGGGGAAATAGTTTGAGGTGTTTTCACAGAATCCGTGTTTTCTTCCTTTCCTGCCCCAGAGGAGTTCATCGCCCCCAACCTGACTGCGGACTGCAACAAATCTCTTGCTGTCCTGCAATGGCAAATGTCCAGCCACTTCACCAAAACGTTCGAATACGAACTTAAAATAGAAGAGGTAAACAAATGCTCACCCCAGCAAGTCCCGGAGGTCCTGGGTGCGCCCTGGGGCTTCAGGTCAGGGCTCATAACACACACACACACACACACACACATACACACCCCAAGTACGGAGCCCTAAAATGATTTAGCTTCTGCCCAAGCTAAAGGAATCTCTGTTGGCCCTTCACAAGGCAGAGATGACCAGGAAAGGCAAGTTCTAGGACGGAAGGGTCCTCACATGTGTGCCGTGAAGGGGATCGAGTTTGGGAAACACCAGGAAGTCCCCGCACACCCGAGCATGTTTTGAGGCTGTCTGTGTACTGATTTACGTACGATATTATTGGTACCCCACCGGCGGCCATTTCATACTCAGTCATCCACTTGCATTTGTTATTTTCACGTACAGGGCACATTGGTATTTATTCTCCACTGATTGTGTCGTACTCAATTATCTGTGTGTATTTACTCTTTGTTTAAAGATTTTATTTATTTATTTTTAGACAGAGGGAGAGGGAGGGAGGGAGAAAGAAGGAGAGAAAGATCTATGTGTGGCTGCCTCTCACGCGCCCCCTACTGGGGACCTGGCCCGCAACCCAGGCATGTGCCCTGACTGGGAATCGAACTGGTGAACCTTGGGTTTACAGGCTGGTGCTCAGTCCACCGAGCCACACCAGCCAGGCCTCTCTTTATTGTTTTTTTTCTTTTGTATTGACTCAGCTATGATATTTGTTGTGCATTCTCCATTACTGGTTACTTTACACCCCGGCATCTACTTGGGATGTCTGTGCACTGGTTTACATACGCTATGATCGGTTGTCCGTGAGCGATCGCTTTGTGCTCAGCGTTTCCGTAAACCTAAATGAGGCCAGACCCTCTGCCGGGGACGGGCTGGACACTCACGGTCGTTCACTTGTGTCTTACAGGACTCGGGTGTTCCCATCATGCAGAACGTGAGTGTCCCCGTGTCCCCAGGTCCCCAGCCCTCCTGTCTGGGGCATCACAAACTGTAGCTGCCTGTGCAAAGGACTCTCTCCCCTGTGGGTTGCGCACCCTTAGGGCGATGTCCCCACGGAGGAAAGAGGACCCAGGTGTCTGAGACAGAGCCGCCTGGTGCTGCCCACACCGGGCCACAGTCACCCCTGAATTCCTCAGGCCAGGCCGGGCACTGAACGGCGGGGAGGGGGAGCCACCAAACCGTGAGCTGTGGGCGGCCAACCTGATGGTGCCCTTTCCGAATAAGGTCCCACTCGCCTGTCTGAGCAGGTGTGTCTTTCTCGGTGGGGGGGGCGGGGTGCAGCATCTAACCCTCTGCAGGGCTCACCACCCCGCCCCCCTCCGATGGCCCCCCTGTTCTTGGCCTGGCTGGCGGTAGCCGGGCCTTATTTACTTACCCCCCCACAGACTATAAAGAACATTTTGGTTTGGACACCAAGAGCCTGGGCGAAGGCGGGAAGGGGGCTCCACGGGGTCCCCCCCCCAGCACAGCCATGTCCCTGCTGCCCCGATGGGGGCTGCCCGGGCTCTCTCTGCGCCCCTGATGGAGGGTCCTGGGCAGCTGTAGGAAGTTCCACAAAATTCATCACTGCCTTCCCCCCACCCCCCCCCCCACACGACCACCATCACCACATCCTGGAGGCCAGACGCCAGATCCAGGTGTCCCAGGGCTGGGCTCCCTCCACATGCCCCAGGGGGTGCTCGGCCCCACGTTTCTGCCCCAGCTGCTGGGACTCCCTTGCCCCATGGTCACAGCAACCCCATAACCACGTGACGTCACCCTGCATCGGGGACTGTGTCACTTTCCGCTTTGTGTAGGGATCGGGGTCCCTGTACGCCAGCCGGGCTCCTCTCGATTCGTCACGTGGGCACGCGGGCTGTCCCCAAATGTGGTCCTCTTTCCAGGCACAGCAATTTAGGGAGGGCCCTCAGCACCTCTAGAAGGGCCACCACCCGCCCTCCCCACGGGTGACAATGGTCCCATCTTGTTCACTGTCCTCCCATCGACAGAACCTCTCCCAAGAGTCCTGGATCCTGCCCAACCCTGGAACCTTCACCGTCACCATCCGAGCCCAGGGCGGCCAGTGGAGCGCCCGCCAGCGCTTCGGTGAGTGAGGCGCCCTCTCTCCCTCCCTCCTGGGTGAGCAGTGAAGGTTTCGGGTGCCGGCCCTCCTCCAGGGAGCTGGGAGCCCATGAAACCCCCTGGGAATGAACGTCTGCTACCAAAGCCAGTGGGTGTCAGCCCACCGGCTCTGTGTCCCCAAACAGGAGGGGCCCTCAGGACAACAGGTGACCACCCCATGGGAAGGCAGAGGGTGGGTGGAGACAGTCCCGCAAAGAGCCACCAGAGCTGTGGTATAACAGCTGTTCCTAGCAACAGGGTCTTTGTTTGCTACCCAAAGTCACTGGGGACAGTGGCACTGCCGGATGACACGGATGCCCCCAGGGAGAGGCACATCTCCCTGACCTGTTCTAGAACCACACCCACTTCCTGCGCCCCGGGATTGTCCCATTTGGCAGGTGGCACGGCAGGAAAGGTTTGTCTTCAGGCCGGCGCCTGATGAGACCAGGCCCACCCCCAGCGGGGAGGGCAATCTGCTCCACTCCACATTTACCGATGCCCATAGTCATCTCACCTTTCAAAACTACCCTCCCCAGCCCGCCCCGGCCTCATGGCTCTGTGCGTTGGAGTGTTGTTCCGTACACCAAAAGGTTGTGGGTTCAAGTCCTGGTCAAGGCGCACACCCAGGTTACACATTCAAGCCCAATCGGGGCACCCCGGAACCCACCACCACCGTCTCTCTCCCATCAGCGTTTCTCTGTCTCTCCCTCCCTCGGGTGAGGATTTGAAAAGCGAAAAAACCACCTTCCCGGTGACACCTGGGCCACTGTTTGACCAAAGATGTCATCCTGTGGCCCAGCCAAGTGAGAAAATCCACTACCACGAGCCCCGACCCGGTTCCCTAGGGCTGCAGGGACGGACTGTCACGCACCGGGTGGCTCAGATCCCAAGCGTGTGTCCTCTGCCAGTTCCGGGGGCTGAAGGTCCCAGATCAGGGTGTGGGCAGAGCCAGGTCCTCCTGCAGGCTGTGTGTGGATCTGTCCCAGGCCTCCCTGCAGCGTCCCGGCTCCAGGCCGTCCAAGCCATCCCTGGGTTACTTGTAACTGGCGTGGCTCGTGGGCTGGGGGGGCTAGGGGTGTCCCTGGAGGTCTTCTGGCTCTGGGCAGCCTCACCAACTTGGTCTGCATCACCCCCTTCTGCTGGCCCCCAGCCGTGCTCTGGCCCTTGCTCCCCCCCCCTGCTGAGCTGCGTCCCCCTGCCAGACTCAGTCTCCCCGACCCCCAGGTCCCCCTGTCCCTGGCTGCTGGGCTCTCCCTCCTCGTCTGCCCAAGCTGTGCTGCCGGTCCCGCTTGGGGGCAACCAGCTTGCTGTCTCCAAAAATCTCAAAAATCTCAACATAAATCTTTTACAGCGGAACTGTCTTTTAAAAAGTCCAAATGGATGTGAGAAGTTCATGGTGGGCACAGTATCAAATACAAGAGCTGGGGGGGGGGCGGGGACGGGGAGAGCAGGCAGGAGGGAGGGACAAAGCTGGCAGTTCGGCGGCAGTGCCAAGGCCACCGCGGCGTGTGTTCCTGCCCCGCTGGGCCTCGCTGGCTCCTCCCAGGGGCTGGCTGAGGTATCAGAATGACACACCATGTCTTTGAGAAACACCCTCGCGCTGCAGGGCATCCCTGCAGTGGCCAGAGTAGGGCGCGATGGTCGTAGTCCCAAGTGTTGCTCGGTGGTGGGGGCACCCGTCTGCAGGGGAGGGTCGCGCAGGCTTGGAGGGGTCCCCGTGGATCCTGGCGCACAAGTGCCGTTGTCCCAACTTGGCGTGCTGCGTGCACTGGCCACCCCTCGGGGGCCCCGGGGAACTGCCGGCGCCTTCCCGAAGCACCCCCCCCCCCCCCGTCTGCTCCCCAGTGTGTGACCCCGAGGACGAAGCCCGCCTGTACGTCTGGCTGATCGCGCTGACCGCACTGCTGGCGGTGGGGGCCGCGATTCTTCTGTGCAAAAAGTGAGTCGCGCGCGCGTTTTTCTGGAACTCGACGCTCAGAGCGCTCCCTCCTCTCCGTGTCCACTCCCCGCCCCCAGCGCGTGAGCGCCCCTACCAGTCTTTCTGAGACGTGAGCCTGGTTTCGGCCGTCTGATTCCAGCCGGCCGCGGGGAGCTGGTACCCAGTGCAGCGTCGAGCTGGTACCCAGTGCAGCGTCCTTGAGGTCCCTTCCCTCCCCGGACCCTTTACCCATGTCCGGGGGGACGCGGGCTGCAGCTCCCCAACCCGCAACGCCCTTCAGACCTGTTCCTGGGTCCGGTCCCCCACCCTGCAGGCAGGCAGGCCAGTGGCAGCGTTACTGCGGGCCATCTGCCCGCGGCTCCCGGGCTTGGGGTCCCTTCGGAGCGCGGAGTGCTCTGCCGAATGGGGGACCCCTGCATAGCCTGCCTGGCCTCAGGGGTCCCTCTCGGTTTCACCCCCTGCCCCAGCCTGAGGAGAGGCTGCGTTTGAGGAGCAGGCCGGCCAAGGCCCCAGCTTCCTCCAGAAGCTGTTGAAGGGGAGGTTGCCGCGGTGAGAGGCCCCCTGGTGGCTGGCCTTTGGGAAGATACAGGTCCCAGCTGCGACTGAGGGCGCTCCACCAGGCTGGACTCCCCTCCCACGGGGACAGGCACCAGTGGGGCCCTGGGTGCTGGCTGCGGCTCAGGGGACTTTTTCGCTCACAGGTACTCGGTGCTGCAGAAGCTCTTTCCTCCCATCCCTCACATGAAGGTCCCCACTGCGGACAACTGTGTGCATGAGAACATGGTACATCCTGGCTTCGCGGGCGGGTCTGGGGACCAGGTGGCCACAGCCCCCAGGCGGGAGCAGGAGGCTTGTCTGTGCACCTGGCGGGTGGCGCCTGGGAGGGGCGGTCCCCACAGGGGTTCCTCCAGGTGGGCAGGGCGGGCAGCCCCACACCTGGTCCGGATGGGTGGGCCCCTGCTGCTGCCCAGGGTGCACTTGCTAACTGCCCGGGGGCCGTGTGACCCACGCGGTCCTGCCTCTCCCCGCAGATAGCCTGGCAGCCCGGCACCCCCACCCCGGAGGACTGTCCAGTGGCCGAGGTGCAGCTTGTGGAGGGCACGTGAGGCTGGACCGGCTCTCGGCCTGGTGGCCTGTGGGTAGCACACATTTGTCATGGGCGGGGAGGAAAAAGCCTGAATAAAGTGCTTTTTCCGCTCACTGGCCCAGCCCCTCACCCCAAGGCTGCCAGAAAGCTTCTTGCCCCCAGAGGTCCTGGTCGCCCCTCGCTCCTTCCCGAGTCGAGGGGCACCATGTGCATTTGGGGTCTCCTCTGTTATCTGCTTTCTGGTGGCATCACCTTGGCTCACGTAATAAAGGAGCTCACACACCTGGTGTGAGGTCCCAAGGGTGGCATCTGGACGGCAGGGGACCCTGAGCAAACCCCACTGCGGATTGAGCCCTCCCTGGAGACACTGGACACCCCCCTGCAAACTACCAAAACAGGACGAAGCGCAGGGGCACCCCCACACCTGCCCACCGGAACCCGGCTCTGAGACGGGGCCCCCTGGTCAGGTGCCCAGCACGGGTGCTCAGGGAGGGACTGCGGTCTTTCCCTTGTTTCCTCACGTGCCTCACCTTTCAAGTGCTCGGGGGGGGGGGGGGGGGGGGGGGAGCCCCTNGGGGGGGGGGGGGGGGGGGGGGGGCAGAGGCCCACAGTGCTGGCTTCCAGAAAGCGCCCCTGCGAAGTATCGGAACACGGCACTCACAGAGCACCCCCGGACGCCAAGGGCAGACCTGATCTTGACTCAGGAACGGGTCATCACACAGGCCCTGACTCACGGACTGGTCTGGGGCCCACCGGGTGGGAACGAAGGGAGGCGGGCCTGAGAGAGCTCCCATCCAGAATCCAGCCACTGCCACAGAGGCAGACAGGACGGACAGAAGGCAGGGACCGACCGAGCCCTCATGTGTGCAGCACCAAGACAAGGCCTGGGTGGGTCGGAAGCCAGTTCTTCTGCTGACCAGACCAAGGGTCTGGTCCCTTTGGCCTGCAGGAGCCATCTGACCTTGGCGCTGGCACCTGCCAAGGTCTCGGGCCCAGCAGGCGGCCTCGCCGGACAAGGTCACGACCGCCTGGCGCTGGTACACCTGCACTCACTCTGCAACATGGCCTTGGGCCAGTCCAGGGCAGGTGTGGGCGTGGCAAGAAGAGGGGTGCCAGGCAGGGTTCCTGGGTAGGAACCCACAGGAGGGGAGGCATGTGGGGCTCAGGGGAGGGAACCTGAGGCAAGTAAGGCCTGTTTCCGCAGGGATTTCCTGAGCACCGGCACCTCCCACCTCCACTTGTTTCTCCTCACCACCCAAGGGCAGCCCCGGAGTGGGGAAGGCACGCAGCCCCTGCCGGACCTGACCCCTGGCCCGGAAGGAAAGCACCCACGCTAGTTCTGTGTCTGGTTTTAATTCTTTGCAGCAATGCCCACCATAGAACGTCATCGCAGATGCTCGGCTGTGCAAAAAACGAAGAGTGCTTAGGTACAGATGGGCGACATGATTTCCTTTAAATAAAACGAAGCCCAGCCCGGGTCCCGGGAGCACGCGGCGCCCGGCCTGCGCGGTGCGGAGCCCCGCTCACGGGCCCAGAACGCCGGGGTCCCCTCCCCCACCCCGTCAATGCATGGAATCAGGGAGCGGCCCCGAGCCCTGCCCGGGCGCTGCGCGTGCCCCGGCGGGGCGGGGACGGTGGATGTTCTGCAGGTCAACAGTCCGTTAACAGGGAAGGGCTGCGTGCGGCTCCTGGTCCCCGGGTGCCCACGAGGGACGCCCTAGATGACCTTCTTCAGCTCGTCATACAGGACGAGCACAAAGGCGCCGCCCATGCCCCTCAGCACGTTGGACCAGGCGCCCTTGAAGAAGGCCTTGCCGCCCTCGTCCTTCAGGATCTTCCGCCAGCAGTCCACCGTGCCCTTGTACATGATGTCGGCTGCAGGCGCACGGGGGGCGAGGGCAGGCAGCGGGGTCGTCAGGAAAAGAGGCACAAGGAAAACAGAGTGTCAGACTCCGAACCCCGGACGCCACCCTGTGGGCAGGGGTGGGTCTGACCACAGAAGAAACGCCTAGGACCCCGAGTGCCCCCCCAGCCCTGCTTTTGGGGGGTGCCACTAAGCAGAAGCCTGCAGGTCCAGCCTCCGCCCCCAACAGGATGTGTGGCTGCCTCCAGCAGGAGATTGAGGGCAGGGCAGGGCGGGCTCAGGGATGGTGCCGCTGGAGGACCTCCCGGAGGAGGGCCCCGTCCCTCACCAGGCCTCCCCACCAAAGCCCCTCTGGGAAGGGCCACGTACATAGCTTATGCCTCCAGGCCTCCTACGGCCCGCACCCACCCTGGCCGCTGTGGGCAGCCCCGCCCCGCCCCCACCGCGACACGGTACCTCCTTTGCGGCCGGACTGCATCATCATCCGCCTCCGGACGGTGTCGAAAGGGTAGGAGACCACCCCCGCCACGGCCGTCACACTCTGGGCGATCATCCAGCTCACCACGATGTGCGTGTTCTTGGGGTCGGGGAGCATGCCTGCAGGGCCACACCCCAGTCAGGCCCCAGCTCCCCTCGCGGCCGCCCGAGACCGGAGCTGCGGGCACCCATCTCCCCCCACCTCTCCCCCGACCCCAGTGCGGCTCTCAGGACCAGGTGATGCTGGAGAGGTCAGGACAAGCTCAACGATGGGACCTGGGGTGGGGGACGCCACCCGCAAGGCACAGGGGACAGTCCCAGAGCACAGCTCCAGGCCAGGTAGAAAACGAGCCACCCATCGGAGGCCGTTTCCTTACGCGACTGCCAGCGGGCCGCGCCCGCACCTTCCGGGCAGCTTACTTTCGGGGACTGAATCGTGTCCTTCCAAAATCCACTGCGGACTTCCAGACCCCAGGACCCCATGCCGCGACTGTATTTGTAACATGGTGTTACTGGGTTAGGGTGAAGGTGAAATGAGGTCAGTAAGCTGACCACAACCTAGTCTGACTAGGGTCCTTGTAAGAGAAGATGGGGACACAGACAGACAGACGGACAGAGGGACGACCATGTGAGGACACGGGGGGACGTCGGCCCTGCCCATCCCTGGGTCTCAGACCCCAGCCTCCGGGACTCAAACCACAACCTGCCACCGCCGAGTGCCCTCGTCACAGCCACCCAGCCCAGCACACACCCACCTTTGGCCGTGTCGTAGATGCCAAAGTAGGCGGCCCGGTAGATGATAATGCCCTGGACCGAGACGTTGAAGCCCTGATACAGGCCCCGGATGCCATCCGACTTGCTGATCTTCACCAGGCAGTCACCAAGGCCTTTGAACTCTCGCTCGGTGCCCGTTTTCCCCACGTCGGCCGCGAGGCGGGTTCTGGCGAAATCCAGGGGGTACACGAAGCAGAGAGACGTGGCTCCGGCGGCACCACCCGAAGCCAGATTGCCGGCGAAATACCTCCAAAACTGCGTGTGCTTGTCCACGCCTCCCAGGAAGATCTGCTTGTACTTATCCTTGAAGGCGAAGTTGAGGGCTTGGGTGGGGAAGTAGCGGATGACGTTGGCCAGGTTGCCCCGCCAGAAGGACAACATGCCCTGCTCCTTGGGGATGCGCACGATGCAGTCCATGATGCCCTTGTACTGCTTGTCGGCCGCGATCTGCTTGCTGGCATGTTGCACCTGCAGGGTGGATGCAGAGGGCTCACGGGAGGGCCTTCCCCCAACGACGAGAAATAACCCAGCGGAGGGCGTTCTTAGTCAACTAAGAACGTGCACAGGCCCCTCGGCTCTCCTAACAGTTCACACCTTGGCCGTCGCCGCTGCAACAACGTTGCCAGGGACCTTCGATCAACAAAGTGGCAACTAACGCGTCACACTTGCAACAGTTTCACAGCACACCGCCCTTGACTGCCATTGAAAGCTGCACAGGCGACGATCAAAGTGTGGGAAGAATGCAAGTCCGACAAAAGGCACTGGCTGGGCCCCGCCGCCTAGCCACCCACGGGGTACCGTCCACGCAGTCGCCCCGCGAACTGGTCACCCGCCCGGCCCAGAAAACGCGTGCGCGCCACAGCCCCTCCTCTGCGCAGGCGCACCACTCACGTGAGGCGCCCCCGGAAGTCTGCGGCCCGGACAAAGCAGGGCAGCCTCGCACTTCCGGCGCCCTCCCGCCCGCCGGCTCTGGTGGACGAGACCGGGTGGGTCTGCTGCGCCACCCCCTCACCCCCGGCCCCGATCCCGGGCTCGCCGAGTCCGCGCATGCGCACACCGACCCACCTGCAGCAGCAGCTTGACCCGCTCGATCGGGGCCACGGCCGTCTTGGAGATGGCGGCGGCGATGCCTCCGGCCAGGAAGTCCTTGGCGAAGGAGATAGCCTGTTCCGTCATGGTGGCGCAGCGGGCGGCGCAGAGAGCGCAGAACAAAGTGGAGGCGCGTAAAGCCGGAGGGTAGGCGCCGCTGGCTCAGCGTTGCTGCGGCCGCCGGGACCGAAAGGACGAAGAGGCCAGGGCGCAGCCGCTAAGCCGCCGACGCCCCGCCCAGCGCCCCCGCGCGCCCATCCTATTGGCTGCGTCGCGTGCCGCTGCCCCGCCCCTCCCAGGCGGCGGCGGCCCCGCGGGTGGCCCAGAGCCGCAACGCGCCCTCCCCGCGTCCTCGTGCACCGCACCCATTGGCCGCACCGCCCTCCGCCCGCCGCGCCCCGGGGCAGGTCGAGAGCCGGGCCCCGCCTACGCGCGCTGAGTACCTGGGGCTTGACAGGCCGCCGTGACCTTGTCAAGGTCACGTCGGGGCCCGGAAGGAAGGGGAGAGGCGGCGGTGGAGCGGCTTAGGGAGAGGCTGGGGGTGGCAAATATCCCAGCCGGGAGGCCTTCTCGCCCCAGGCCCGGGAGGACCGTGCGGCTGCGGAGGCCAGAGCTGGAGCCGCCCGACACGTGCTTTCCGAACCCCGATCATCTCAGGACTCCCGGAGCCCCACACCCAGGTCTCCAGGGCCTGCCCTCCTCCTTCCCCGAGGCCCCGGCCTGCCCCGTGACCGTCTGCGTGCCCCTTGTTCACTTGCTGGGAAACATTGTGGACGTTTTATTTGCGTTGTAACTGAACGGCGCCCACAAGTCGCCTTTTGTCACTGGATGGATCTGTTTCAGATGTATCACATGTATCATAATGTATCAGATGGAGTCACAGCAGCGCCCAAAACAGCTACTTCGTAGCGACTCAGAAGCAGGGTCTCTTTCCCCGTTTTCCTTCCGTTCCTTTTTTTTTCTTTTGGTTTCGTTTTGTGTGTGTGTGTGTGTCCCCACCGGCAGGTGAAATCTGCAGACCCTGGGTGGATGATGGGTGACGCTGATAAGCGCCAGAGGTACCCTGGGCGCCCAGGCCTGCGGTCGTCACCGCGGGTGTCCTGGAACAGCGCAGCTATGTCCTGCCTGCCGGGACCTCAGGGAGCAACAGGTGGGGGCGGGGCCTGAGGCTGGCAGGTGCAGCGGCTGGTCCTTCGGGGGAAGCGGAAGGGCAGAGGGGGCACCCTGGCAGCAGGGCAGTGGGCCAGCCTTGGAGGTGCTGAGGCTTCACCTGGAAGGGGTGGGGGTGTGCTCTGGGGGTCTAGTTCTTGAAGCTGCAGCCACCACGGAGTTCAAGGGCAGCGTTCAGGGAGGTCGGGACTACCCAGAGGGAAAGGAATTTGCCCTGCGGGCTGGGCCTCTGGACTGTGGCCCAGGAAAGCATCCATCATCTGCTTGCCATTGGTTTTATCCCAGGACCAGCCCTTTTGGGTGTGGAGGGAGCGGGCAGGCAGAGGACTCTGGGGACGGTGTTCACTCCCCACTTGGCCGGCAGGGGCAGCGGCGCAAGCTGCTCACTCAGGATCTTGCCGGTTGGCATCTGCTCAGACCTGGAGCTGGATGCCCCTCCTTCAGTGGCTCTTGAGAGCCCTGTGGGCAGGGTAACCTCTGTGTGATCCATCCATGCCCTTCCCCGGGCGCCTGCGAGGCCAGGCCCAACCCACCGGTCTGCATGGGAGGGCGGGGGTTCCCCGGACACGGGGACTTGCCAACCAGATGCTTCCAGAATGGAGGAATGGATGAAGACTTGTGGCCTCCCGATTTCTCGTTAACGGTGCGGAACACAGAACCTTAGAAAGCATTGCGTGAGGGCACTGAGCACACCCCTCTGAGAGAGGAGGGTGCAGCCTCCTATTCCTCAGTACTGTCCCCAGGTTTCATGACAACTCGCATGGGGTCAGAGATGGGCCCATGCTGGGCCTCCAGGTGATTCCGTCTGTGTGGCCAGAGTATTGGAGACACCTCTGAAAAATGCATAGGCTCATTTTCCAAAACAAGGGTGGAGGGGGCGGGGGGGGGGCAAGATTGAAAGACATCAGGTCTCAGGGGAAGACTCGGAAGGAGTCATGAAGGGCATGGTGGGAGACGGGTGGTGGGAGCCAGGGCCTGCCTTTAGGCAACCTGGTCTGGTGAGAGGCCAGCAGGGTGCATGCGGTAGGGAGGCAAGGGGGACCTGACAGGGAAGAGGAAGGGGTGAGGCCATGTCCACTCAGATCATATTGTTACAGGCCGCTGCCCCGAGCTGTTCCCCACCCCCACCCCCTCAGGGCAGACTTTACCCCATGACAACCCGCCTAGACAGTCCCGGGTCCAGGGCCACTCACACACCCCTGAATGAGCAAGGGATAAGGGGCTGCACCCGAGGGCTGGCTCAGGTCAGCCAGCCCCTCCCCCCGCCCCCTGCAGCTCCCTGCCCATTCCTGAAGAGGAAAACCCTTTAAGGAGAGAGACACAGGGGTGTGCGCCCACGCCCCATCCTTTCCCAGACCCTCTGAAAACCACTGTGTTCCCACAGTGTCCCTGATCATCACACACTCAGGCTGGGAGTCTTCCCTTCTCACCGTGTTCATTGTTTCTAAGAAAAATTCCAACAGCGACAAGGGGACAGCACTTGGTCTCAGGGGACCAGGACCCTCCCTCAGTTCCCACAGACGTCACCCCACAGACGTCACTCTGTAGCCGGGGGTCTCCCGTGGGTGGGTCCTCGGCTAAGGGCACAGGGGAGAGTCCAGGACCACGGTGTCCATCCAGAACTGTGCATGGGTGTGTGTGTGAGTACACTGTCGATAAATCATGTGTGTGTATCTTGTTAATCAACTTCCAGACTGTCTATAAAACCCATTCTCACACAGAAAATGATGTGTCTACAGGTTGTGCATCTAACAATGGGCTGACGTGAGCTGCAATGGAGATGGAACGTATATATCTGAACGACACAACCTGTCACCCTTCTGACGGCCTCCCGCTGACGAGGGTGCCCATACTTTCTTATTTCTTACTCTTTAAGGAAACAGACACTTTACCGCAACACAGAGTCCCAGCGGCAGAGATCGGGGACATTGGGGTGAACAATCACTTCACCCAGTGGACCTTCACCTGCCTACCCTGTGAGCTTCCAAACAGGCTGGTTAACCAGTGGCGGGGAGAGGGGAGGACCATCCCCCACAGGGGTCACAGAACAGGACAGCTGTGATGTCACGGCATCACGGACAACTGGCTTGCATTATGAGGAAGGTGGGCGGGGGCGGGGTGCACGCCAGGCTGGAGGAGAGAAGGCAGCGTGGACACGGCCCCTGCTAAGGAGACACTCTGGCCACAAGGTCACCCTGCCAGGGCCCCCCACAGTGGACCAGCGGCCCAGCATCGTGAACGAAGGGACCCCAGCGGGCACTGCCCCTGTCCCGTGTAGCCCCACCGCCGAGCTCCTGGAGCTGGGGCCGGCCACGGTCCTGAAGCTGGGGGTGACACCGGCCCCCTGCAGCAAACGTCCCACCTGACAGGACGCACTTGGGGGCAGTGGGCTGGTGTCCCTCGGGGGAGCGACCCGGCGGCCGTCAGGCTCTGGTGGCCAGGATGGCGTCCACGGGGCTCCCGGTGCACACGGCCCGCACGTCGGAGAAGCCGTGCGCCCGCAGCAGGCTGCGGTACTCGCTCAGACTGCGCTCCCTGCCCCCGAGCAGCACCAGGGTGGTCAGCGACTGCACCAGGGCGGACCGCGCCTCTCGCCTCTCCTCGTCCAGCAGCAGTTCCACCACCAGCAGGCCGCCACCTGTGTGCACGAGAGCGGACGCTCGGGTGCTGCCCCGGGAAGTGGGGGAGGGGGCCTTCAGCCCTCACGGGTACAGGCCGCAGACAGATCCCACCAGGCTGGGGGATCGGACGGGGAGACGGAGGGAAGACCGAGAAAGGGGCAAGAACACAGGGGACAGAAAAGAGATGTGGACGGAGGGAGACACAGGGAGACACAGAGGGAGTGAGCAGGGAGGAGGGACAGGTAAGGGGGTGCGGGGGAAATGAGGGGTGCCTGGTCCTCAGTGGGTGCACACCAGGGCTCCCCCGAGGGAAGCTCTGCACAGGACACAGGAGGAAATTGTAGACTAGGGGGAGCCCCGGGAGCCCGTCACCAGCCTGGCCGGGGACAGGAGGGAAGGCACGATGGCGGAGAGTGGGTGTGAGCGCGTGACACGGGGAGGTTCGGACGGGGTAGGGCAGACGTGGGAGGGGTCTTGTTGGGCAGGAGACCCCAGGCCTTGTCCCTGCCCTGAGGGGCCAGGGCGATGACACCCGGGGAAACAAGCTCAGGGGCAGCTGTCCCCAAGCGCAGTCACTTGTCTCCACAGCCTCGAATCAAGAGTGTCCTCTGAAGACGGTACACTGAGCACCAGAGTGGGGGTGGCGGCCACTTACCGAGATAAAGTTCACTTCTCGTTTCTTTGAAAGGAACACTGTATTTACTTTTTGAAAACAAACAAACAAACAAACAAGAAAAGTAACCGCCCTGGCTTCTGTGACTGAGGGGGCTGCGTGCTGGCCTGTGTACTAGAATGTCCCCGGTTCTAGTCCCAGTCGGGGCACACGGAACAGGCCTCCAGTCGGGGGGGCACGCGAGGCAACCAATCCTGTTTTCACATCCCTGTTTCTCTCCCTCTCTTCTTCTCTCTCTCAACATAAGTAAAGAAATCTTGTACACAATAAAAATAAGTATTTAAAAAAGGAAGTAGAGGACGCCATCTCACCTGGTTTGCACCTGCTGGAGATTCGGCTCAGCAGCTGGTGCACCCTGTCATCCGGCCAGTTGTGCAGAACCTTGGACACGATGTAGAGGTCGGCCTCCGGGAGGGCGTCGCGGAAGAAGTCCCCTGGTTTGAACACAAGAGGTGATCGTTCCGTCAGAGACACCAGAACTGGCTCTCCCGAGACGGAAACGGGGAGGCTGCTCGTAGTGGGATGAAGAGTGTCCCTCAGAAACGTGCTCCACGTCCCAACCCTGGAACGTTGGAACTGAACCCTTACGGAAACAGGGTGTCTGCAGGTAGGAAGAGGGAAGGATCGGAGAGGAGGTCGTCCTGAGTCAGGGTGGCCCTGCGTCCAATAACAGTGTCCTTAGAAGAGACAGAAGAGGAGACGCAGACCCAGAGGAGAAGCCACGTGGAGACGGAGGACGAGACGGGAGGGACGCGGCCACCAGTCTAGGGGCGCCCCGAGCCCCAGGAGCTGGAAGAGGCCGGAAGGACCCTCCCTGGGGTCTGTGGAGGAATTGCGGCCCCCCAGGAGCCCTGGAGTCAGATGGCTGGCCTCCAGGACAGAGGCAGAAGGAATTCCTGTGCTTTTAAGGCTCCCAGGTTGTGTAGTTTCTATTTAGCCACAGGAAAAAAAACACACACAAAGAACCATTTTGAAAAAACCACACGTTGCTGGGCAATGAGGAAATGTTACACTGTTACTAGGCAGTGAGGGTAGCTGCCTGCATCAGCTCTGAGCACGGAGCTGTTCTTCTTGTTATTCCTGAAACCAGAGAGTGTCACAACTCCACATAGCACTGACGTGGTCTCAGGGGTTCTAAGGAATCCGGACAGGATTTAAAGTCCAGAGGGGGCAGTGGGTCAGTGAGAAGCAAACGCTAGGCTGTCCGATATACAGGCCGAGGATGTTCCCACAGGACTGGGGTCCTGCGACCCTCGCCGGGTGGACGAGGGACCCCTGTGCACACAGAGGTGAGCACAGCACACAGGGCCCCAGACACCCCCCAGCACAAACACACACCTGCAGAGGCACAGAGACCACACCCACGCGCACCCAGGGACACGCGCAGTGTCAGAGGTCGGCCGAGTGCTGCCCAGATGCAAAGGCACAGGAGCGCTGACCTGGCACGAAGCGGACCTGCCCCGTCTGTGGTCCATCGGGCTGGAAACACACGGCGTCCTCGATGACCTCGGGCAGGTCAAACACGGTCACCTTCAGACCCGGGTACTGCCTGGCCAGCTCGTAGGCCAGGGCGCCGGTGCAGCCTGCAGGAGAAATCACACACCTTACCACCGGACCTTCCTGGCACCTCGGGATGCCCGGGTGAGTTCCCAAGTTCGACTGAGGCAAAATCGAGCCATGTTCTAGAACACGCATCGAAGCCAGTGATGTGCAACAGAGCCGGCCATGACACAGACGGCTGGTGTCTCATGTGGGCATCAGGGCTTTCCAAGGTCAAGACCACGCAGGTGAGCAGGTCAGTCGGGCACGGGCAGAGTGTCACGAGAGAATCTTCAGGGCCAAGTTCTGGAGGTCTGGTAACCATCCCTAATTTTTTCTTGTTTGTGAACACAGACGTGATGGCTGCTGTTCCGGCAGCCACTCTGGGCCACCACAAGGAAGGGTGTGCAGGGAGAATGGGGAAATGCAAGCCGGCAGCTCAGGAGTCCTTGGGGTGTTTTTAAAGAGAGAACCCCATGGTGCGGTCTCCTGAGCACGTCAGCCACCCGCGATGTGAGACAGGAAAGGACGTGCACGCAGCCGGGGGACACGGAGTCCTGATGGGGTGTACGCACCCCCCAGGTCGCAGGCGGAGGTGAATCGAGACAGGTCGAAGGCCGTGGCCACCTGGCGAGCCGCCACCTTGGTGAGGCCGTGCATGGCCCGCAGGAACAGCAGCTTCTTCTCCTGGGTCTGGTATAAGGAGCCCTGAGGCAGAGCGGGGCGTGAGCAGACAGGCCGACGCCAGGGGAGCCCTGCAGGCGGGCGGCACTCCTAGCTGGCACGTCCCCGGGGCAGCGAGGTGGCAGGGCCTGGGGGTGGGCATGGGGCCCCTCAGGATGCACCGCACAGTCTTGCAGGTCAACCCCCAAAGCCTCTCTGGAGGAAGGGCACAGGGGGATGATGGGGGACAGGGGCAGAGGAAGTGCTTGAGACCTTGGGCTCCTGTCCAACGTGCCGACTAGTAGGGAAAACAGCGTCAGTCTGTGAGGCTGCCAGACACTTCCTCAGAGAGCCCCTGGGTGCCCCGGGGCTGGGGCCAGCCCGCACCCCATGCACCCTGACCCCCCTGTCTCTCTGGACTCCCGCCTCCAGAAGGCATATGCTCGGGACTGCCGAGAGTCCATGCGCCCCTGGGCCAGAGGGATCCTGGACCCGCACAGGGAAGGAACAGTCTCAGGGAGGCCACCTGAAACAAGTTGTCCACCGTGGTCTGCAGAGCCCTCGGGTGCAGGCTGGCTCCCTCCCGGAGGGTGGACTCCAGGTGGCCGTACAGGTGCCAGCCGTGGTCGTCGTTGAGCATAATGAGGCCGTGGAGGGAGTGCTCGCCGTCCGACAGCAGGTACAGGCTGGCCAGGTGCGTGTTGCTGTAACCTGAAGTGGCAGGTGAGGCCCTCCCGGGGACGACGGAGCTGGTCCCCCCGCCGCGGGACCACAGCTGAGTGCCCCAGAGAAGGGGCACAACCACCACCCGCCAGAGGACTGCTCGCCGCACCCTGGCAGGCAGCTCCGCAGGTGCCGGCGGAGGGGGAGCTTCCCCCAAGGGCCCCGGGACAGGCGCCGAGCCTGCTGCACTCCTCCCATCGGTCTGCTGTCTGCCCCTCCATCCCCGCATCTGTCCATCGATCATCCGTCAGCCCATCCACCCACATCTTGCACAATCCTCCCATCCACCACTCACTGGCTTATCTATCCATTCTTCCGCCTCTCCCTCAGTCTCACTAGCTACCTGTCCCATTCCTCAGCGACCCACCCGCCCCTCCACCACCCACCCACTTACACATCTTCCCGTCTGTGCACTCATCCATCCCCTGCACATCCTTCCATCTTTCCAACAAATCATCCATCCACCCACCCACGCACCATCCATCCATCCCTACAAACATACATTTATCTTTTGTGTCCACACATCCATCCATCCATCCATCCATGTACAACTTTCCATCCACCCATCCGCTCAACACCCTCTCTATCCATCCATTCCCCCATCCGCCCACCCACTGTATCTGTCTATCCATCCATCTACGTATCTACCATCTCTCCACCTCCCTGTCATCTGTCGATCCCAATAACCCCCATCTGTGGCTTGCACATGGACACGTCCTATTTGGTCTGGGTCTCTGGAGATCCCCGACCGAGACAGCCCCTCTGAGACCAGACACATAAGGAGTCAGTCTCCTCTCACACACGCGGGTGCAAACGCCCCCCCGCCCCCCCGCCACGCCTNACACTTTGCACAATCCACCCATCCACCACTCACTGGCTTATCTATCCATTCTTCCGCCTCTCCCTCAGTCTCACTAGCTACCTGTCCCATTTCTCAGCGACGTTCCCGCCCCTCCACCACCCACCCACTTACACATCCTCCCGTCTGTGCACTCATCCATCCCCTGCACATCCTTCCATCTTTCCAACAAATCATCCATCCACCCACCCACACACCATCCATCCATCCCTACAAACATACACTTATCTTTTGTGTCCACACATCCATCCATCCATCCATCCATCCATCCATGTACAACTTTCCATCCACCCATCCGCTCAACACCCTCTCTATCCATCCATTCCCCCATCCGCCCACCCACTGTATCCGTCTATCCATCCATCTACGTATCTACCATCTCTCCACCTCCCTGTCATCTGTCGATCCCAATAACCCCCATCTGTGGCTTGCACATGGACACGTCCTATTTGGTCTGGGTCTCTGGAGATCCCCGACCGAGACAGCCCCTCTGAGACCAGACACGTAAGGAGTCAGTCTCCTCTCACACCCGCGGGTGCAAACGCCCCCCCGCACCACGCCTTTTCCTTGCTTCCATCCATCCTCTATCCCACCCTCGGGGGGACAGCTCGGCTTCTGAGGGCAGACGGACGGCGGGTCAGGTTGTCCCTGCCTCGGCTCACAGGCCTCGTTCGCTCGGTGACTTGCTTCTGCCTCCTGAGATTGTCTGCCAAACACCTTCCGGTCCCCTCACCTCTCTCCGTCTTGTCCAGCAATCCCAGGGCTGCACAGACGTCCAGCAGCCGTCCAGTTCCTTCCTCAGAGGCGCCGGTTTTCCTGGCGATGTCCCCCGCGCTCAGGGGGCCTTCGTCTCTCAGTAAGTCGAACACCTTCATCTTGCAAGCCGTGAACAGGGCCTGTGCGGGAACAGCTGGAATGAGACCGGGCATGTGGCTCATCGAGACCTCTTCACCCCCACCAAGCGCCAAGAGGGAGGTCCAAACAGGCCAGATCATGCCCGTCGTCAATGGGACTCTCTTCCCCGCAGGAGAGAGGGTTGAGGCGCCAGCCGGTACCCACCCTGCACCAGGTGGAGGCACGTCCGTGCCTACCCATCAGGGAGGCTGTCCCGTGGGAGAAAACCCACAGGCAGCTGCTAGGGGCTGAGCCGGGACCCCCGAGCCCCTGGCGGATGAAGCGGCCAAGTGCAGCAGCTCTGAATGGGACTCGGCTTGGACACGGAGGTCCAGTCCCAGGTGGACGCGTTCCCTACACTTTTCAGGATGCGTGCCCTCCCGTGCCTTTGAGAACTGTCACGGAAGCTCCCTCTTTGCCACAGAAGACCCTCTGTGGCTGCTGAGCGTTTCCCTAAATGCAAGCTGTACGGAGAATGAACAAACAGGATGCACCAGGCAGCTCACCTCCACCCCAAGACCCTCTACGGCATTCCCGCTTGGTCAGGAGGCCGGGCCAGTGGGAGGCCTTTGTGATGTGAGGTGAGTAATGGGTGAGCGGGTGCAGGGACGAATAGGAAGATACACAGAGGACAGACGAACACAGGGATGGACGGTTGCACAGATGGGCGGTGAGTGAGGGATGCACAGGGAGAAAGACATGATAGACACAAGGATGGAAGGATGGATGGAAGGATGATGGACAGAGAGAGGGAAGAACGAAGGCAGGGATGGAAGGATAGATGGAGGGAGGGAAGGAAGGACAGACAGACATGGTGGATGGTGGATGGATGTGGATGGATGGAGGGATGGATGGAGAAATGATAAGACAGAAGGAGAAAGGGTGGGAGGGAAGGAAGGGCAGCCAGACACGGGTGGATGGACAGATGGACATGGCAGACAGACGGGCAGATGGAAAAGCGGATCTCGGCTCCACAGCCGAGGGGTGGAAGTGGCCGCCTGCCGGAACCACAGCCCAGCCGGGACTGAAGAGGCGGGGAAGGCCCCTCCCCGGAGCCTGTGGAGGGGGCGCGGCCCCGGGACACCTGGACCTCAGGCGCCTGGTCTCCAGGACGGAGACGGGATGAATTCCTGCCGCTGTTTCCAGCCCTCACTCACAGGCACCCCGCGACCCTCAGCGGGCCTACCTTGGATACTTTGTAGCCGTCGACCAGCTCGAGAACTGCGGTTGGAGGCACGCTCTCCACCGTGGGTTTATCATCTGCGCCCTTCGTGTCCTTCCTGCCCCGAGCCTGGGGACGCTCGTGGCCCCCCTGAGCCCCTCCCTGGCTGGACCTTCCGCCCTCCACATCGCCGAGGTCCTCGAAGGCGTCCACGGCGGGGATGGAATCACGTTTGACCCGAGGCACGTCCTCGGGGCGTGGCAGGCAGTACAGCTGAGCCAACTCCTTGCAGAAGCGGTTCAGCGGGAAGCCCACGACGTTGAGGAAGTCCCCGTGGATGGACTCCACCAGCATGCCGCCCAGGGCCTGGATCCCGTAGCCTCCGGCTTTGTCCCTGTGTGGGGTGGGAGGGGCCGGGGAAAAGAGGGAGGAGAGAAGGTGAGAGATCAGAGGGCTCACCCAGGGGGGCTCGGGTCCAAGCAGCGCAGCCCGGGTTTTGCGGAAACCCCAGAACCACAGGCAGACCGAATCCGGGGTGGGATGGATGGCTGCAGCACCCCTGCCACTTGGCTGGCTACAGGGTGCCCTCCATCGCCCTGAGCCCTGCCTGCCAGCGCTGACAAGGCGGAGCCGGCGTCCCCACTGAGATGCCGCCGTCCCATCCACCCCTGGGACGCGGCCACCTTGGGGGCGGGGGGTGCTGCAGGGAAGACTCGGTGGCAGGGCTGCCCTCTGCTGCTGCCGCAGGGTCCTGGCCCTCTCACGTCACTCAGACCCCGCCTCATAGGAGGCCCGGACCCAGGTCTTCCTGGTGCCTGTGTCGGAGCCTGTGCCCCTCGCTCCACCCCGACCGAGCCCCCGGGACCGGTGTGTCCTGGTCCTTCCCCTTTCTGCACCCAGACTTGCGTCCCCCATGCCAGAGCTGGCCCCCTGTGTTCGGGGCAGGAGGACCACTCCCTGCTTGAACTGCAGGCCACGGCGGCCCCAGGAGGATGGCCCTCCGGCCAGCGTCCCCAGGGAGAGAAAGCATCTCTGTCCGGCGTCTGCTCCGTGCCTTGAGCCACGGGACGGTCATGGAGACCGGCCGCCAGCCAGGCCCTCCAGCGTGCCGCCTGCTGCCCTGTCTGCCCTGGCCGCAGTCCCCAGGGGCGGACGCGGGGGGGACACCCACATGGGCTCCCCGCTGTGGATGTACTCCCACAGCAGCTCCTCTGACAGCTGCGAGAACCTCACGCGCGTCTCCTCGTAGAACTCCGAGATGTCTATGTCCAGCCCGCCGCCTGCGAGGACGGAGTCAGCCCTGAGGACACGTCCCCTCCGCATCCCCGAGGGGGCCCCCCTGCATCCAGGCATGGCACTCTGAGGGGCTCAGAGGCAACCCCAGACCCCACCGCCACCCCAGCTTCCCAGGCAGGGTGGCCGGAAGGGATGCCGTGGGAGGGCCCTTGAGCTGTCCCCTGTGGCCCTGGTCACCCAGAGTCCCTGGCAGCCTCCATGACCCCGAGATGGAGGCAGGGATGACACGGTACCTCGGCTGGAGCAGTGGACGATGGCCACACCCGTGAACACACTGTGTTCCTTTCCGTTCAGCCTGTAATAGAAGTCACACCCGTGGGCAAGGGAGGCGCCTGTGACCCATGTCCCCAGGAACAGGGTAACACTGCACCCCAGGGCCAGGACCCTCTTCCCACGCATTTGCAGCCCCGTAGCGCCCCCCCCATCGTCTTGGCCCGCAGGTCTCCAAGGTCCTTCCCAAACAGCCACATGGAGGAGAAGGCAGGGGTGGGGTCACGCTCTCAGAGTGGGTCGCAGCCCTGGGTGTCGCTTGCAGGACCCACTGTCCGGGTCACCGGGGAGCACACTGACACCCAGGAGTGGCGAGCTGTGCAAGGAAAACCCAGGTGGGACCACTGCGGGCAGGTTCCCCTGAGGGTCTGTTTGCTCTCCCCGGGGGAGGGGGACACAGGTCCACGGGACCTGTGGGGCAGACCCAGGGCCCTGACTCGAGCACGGGCTCAGACCCGCTGGGCTGTGGGAAAGCCGAAAAAGGGAGGGGGTCCAAGGGGGGGTCCCCTGCTCAGTGGGATGAGTAGGGACCAGAGCGAAGGTCACGATCGCATGGATTTCGGCTCCAGTGGCATTTGCGTGGCATTCATGCAGCCTAAGTTCAAGGATGCCGGGCCTGTCCTCTGCTCTGACCCAGAAGGCTGACGGGTGAGGTCATGCATTTGCCCACAAGGACCGAGGCCCCTCCCCACATGCCGGGTGCGCCCCCTCTGACGTGTGCAGGTGCCCGAGAGAGGAGCCATCAGGACCCACCTGGACAGCATTCTGTAGGCGTCTGCCTTATCCACGGGCTTCTCCAGGATCAGCCCCTCCAGTGCCTGCAGGGGAGAGAGAAGGCCACGTCCACCCCCCTGAGCCAGGCCTGCAAAGGTTGCCGCGTCCGCGTCTGACACTCCTTCTCAAAGCTGGAGGTGAGAGTCGCCCAGGACACGCAAACCCGGCTGCAGGCCCAGGGCTGGACTCACCACGATAGTGTCGGCTCCGATGAGGACGTCAGGGGCCCGCAGGTCTTTCTGCAAGAACCCAAACCCGGCTTCAGAAAGGATGCGTGTCTGTGGTCTGGTGCACGCAAACAGCTTCCCTGGCGGTCCCTGGGCTCACTTCGGAGAGCAAGCCCGACCTGTGTGGCTCCTGGTGCTGAGCAGGGACAGGAGTGTGTCCCCCCTCATCCTTGGGGCGCACTTACATACGAACCTTCCCCTGAGAACACCAGTCTCCTAGCACTCACTCACTCATACTCACAGTAGTGCCTACAATGCACTTAGTATCCGTCCCAACTGCCATAGGGTATGACTATAACATGCAGCGACAAGTTACATCCATTCTATGTAGTGGAAGAAACCCTTGTATTCGTTGCAGTAAGGTGTTATACAGTAGCACATAGTAACAGATACATTAAAAGAAGCGATACTGTTATAGTAATGTGACATACAACAAAGTAATTCATAATCTATACTCTAGAAATGATACGATTAGCTACAATCGTGTTATAAAGTCACACATGGTAGTAGGTAAGCCTCATGAATTCCTCATTGTAAATGATAGCTTTAGGCTCAGGAGGGTAGTCTGTCAGGAGGGTAGTCTGTCAAAGCAATAGACTGCCTATGTTAACTCTTTGTGGACAAGCTGTACTACAAAAATGCCGCGTGAGTATAAGAGCCCGCTCCACTGCGACGCCGAGCCATAAATAAGCTGCATTACTGCACACTCTGACGGGCATTTAAGTAGCGTGCCTCCTTAAAGCCCGGCCCCCCACCCACCTCTCCCATAGCCCCAGTATCCCCGGTGCAGAAGCAGAGCCCTTGCCTGGTGCATCCTCCTGGCCACCTCCAGGGCCTTCTGCTTGGCCGTCTCCATGGCATATGCGTAAGGGGTGGGGAACGAGGCTTTACTGAGCTGCTCTTTAAACCTGGAAGGAATCACCTCGAACCTGAGCCCCTGTGATGGGAGAAGAGGGGCAGTGAGGGGCAGCCAGTGTGGGCTCTCAGTGCCTGTGCCCAACACTGAACTTTCCCCAAGGGTCAGGGGCCGGGTGGCCGGGGCTGTGGACCTAGAGGGACCTGTGTGCTCACAGGCCACCCAGATGCCTGGGGACAGTATTGACTGAGGAGCTGGGCACACAGATCCACAGGGTCAGTGGAAGGGCTCCCAGACAGCCCCAATGGCCTGTGTTCCACCCCTACAGGGACCCAGGGACTGGAAATATACTGCCTGCAAGAACCGCAGAGGAAAGAAATGCTGACCAGGCAGGACGGTCCCTGGGGGAAGGGTCGTCATGAACACTGACACCGAGGGTCCCCACCGTGGACCCTGGCCACCGAGGGTCGGCGGCCCCTCTCCTTGGCAGCCCTATAGAGCACCTACATGGCTCTGGGCCCCCCTCCTCTGCCAGCAGCCCCAGGACAGAGGCAGCTGGGCACCCTGACCTGGCTTGCCCTGCCACCTCAGCCAGGACACACAGGTCGCCAGACCACGAAGCCCGGCCTGAAGACCCTGACCCCAGATCGCATAGGCTCCGGCTCCCCGAGGCCCACGGACCTGGACCCCGGTCACTAGGAGCTGCCTTCACACTGCAGCCCCAAGCCCTACGGGCCCGGGTCTCCAGGTCTCGGCCTGGAGACTCTGGACCTCACACTTCCGTCACCAGCCGCCAACTGCCCCCCGAGCCCGCAATCACCGGGCCCGGGTCACTTGGCGCGTCTGCTGCCAGCAGGCCGGGGTCCCGAGGCTCCAGGGTCACTAGGTTTCCGGATCAGTAACCTGCTCCTCGCTCCCTGAAACCCGACCCTGCCCCAGACATTCACCGCGTTGCTCAGAATCTCCTGGCGCCGCGGGGAGGCGCTGGCCAACACCACGCGCTTATCCAGCAGCTTCCGGATCACTGGGTACAACATCCTCGCCGCCAGCCGTGTCCGCGGTGCACAGGGAGCAGCCAACAAACAGGTCTTCAGCCCCGCAGACTGCGCACAGCCGCCGGAACCCCGCCCAGGATAACTCTCCGCCTCGGCCGACTTCAGCGCCGGGGCCTGAGTCGCGCGGCCTCGGAGCCGGCTCCGCCCCCGGCGGACTTTTTAAAAGCCCCGCCCACACGCCCTCGGAGCCACGCCCCCGATCCAGGCCCGCTCTCTTCCCGGGCCAGGCCCCGAACAAGGCCCCGCCCCTCAGAAGCTCCGCCCGCGACCTGACGCAATGGAGCCCCGCCCCCGAGGCTCGCCCCGCCCCCGCCGGGCGGAGGTCCTCGCAGCCTGGAGTCCGTTCTGTTGCGTGAACGGGGGCGCGAAGATCGGACTTGGCGTGGGTGCAGTAGGGGCGCGGAGAAGGGGATCCCCGTGCGTGCCATGGGCCGCGCGCAGACGGCAGGACTATATCTCCAGGCGGCCAAGGGATGGATGACGGACGGATAAACGCGCACGGCGTCTCCGGCGAAGGCGGGTTTCTGGACGTCAGCGCAGGGACGTCAGCGCCGGGGGAGGGTGGGGGCGGGGGCGGCGAGCGGGGCCGGAGCAGCCTGGCTTCCGAGCACCAGGTGGCAGCACCTGCCCTCCAGGCTGTGACCAGGGAGTCGCCACCTGTTCCCTGGGGACAGAATCACTGCCCGTTGAGAACCGCGTGGGGGGCCATAGACAGACACATAGATGTGTGTGTGAGAGAGAGAAAGGAATAGCGATATGCACGCTGTATAGATAGGTGATACATGCATGGATAAAAAATGATTGGTGAGCGGACAGAGAATGATGGATAACGGTGGACGGGCTCTGATTCCCATTTGGCCTCACTGGACTCAGCCCACGTGCTTGGTTGAGGTTTGTGTCTCCTCCCAATGTCAGAAATAGTCCTAATAAATTATTATCAAATATGTCATGAACAGTCACCAGCTTTAATCATTCGTATTTAATTATCATTAACTATCAGTTCATATGACTCGTTAATATTTCTTTTTTGTTTTAGATTTTTATTTACTTTCAGAGAGAGGGGAAGGGAAGGAGAAAGAGAGGGAAACATCAGTGTGTGGTTGCCTCTCCAGCGCCCCCTACTGGGGACCTGGCCTGCAGCCCAGGCCTGTGCCCTGACTGGGAATCAAACCAGCGGCCCTTTGGTTTGTAGGCTTGTGTTCAATCCACTGAGCCACACCCGCCAGGACAGAATGTCATAATAACTGTTACTCTGTCAGTCATTCGAGGGTACGTACAGCCCCATTACAAACTGTTTGAATCATCTCGGGGTATCACCCAGGACTCTCTGCAAAGGTCAGGATTAAGGGGTAAGTACCTCTTTCTCAGTTACCAGAGGGAGGGACCCTCTTTGTCAACTGACCTTGAGGACACCCCTCTCCCTTCTCCGTGGGCACCGATGGCCTCTGTTTGTGTTCCTCGGGACGAAGACAGTGCAGGAGACATTTCAAAGGCAAACTTGAAAGCTGTTTTCGAAGGGCCAACCTCTGAGAATCCAGCCCCTCGTCATTTCTGCAGAAACTGAAAGCAATCAGTGGGGTCACCTCCGTCCAAGTGGCTATCGTAGCAGGCCCCAAAGTTGCCTGTTCCTACCTCGTAACAAAAACGGGTGGTATATTATGGGGTGACAGTTTAGACGTATGGGCGGATTGTCGAGTAAAACGGTGAGTTCGCGTACGCTCGTCACATCCTTCCCATCCCATCCACGTCCTGTATTCGTGGGGCCCCTTGGTCCCATCCAACAACCCATGTCTGTCTGCACACTCTGTCCGAGGCTCCCCAGTACGCTTTGGGGGTCCCGTTCGTGGCCATGCCTTGTACTGGATGACCCGGAGCCCCTGGTTCTCGGGGCTGATGAGGAGGACCGCCGGCCACTGGGATGGTTCAGGACGACCTTCAGGTCAGTCCAGGGGGTCCGCAGGGTGGATGAGAGAGAGGGGGGGGATGGGCGGGTTCGCCTGTGGTTAGGGACTGGGGCCACACACCCACCCTGGGCTCCCCAAGGCCTGGGGTCCGGTCAGATGGTGGTGTTTCTGCATTTCTGTGCCTCACTTTGCTCCTGTGAACAGTGGTCCCAATGCCCACCCTGTTTTAGTGGGATGAAGGGGACCGTCCGCGTGACAAGCTGCGTGCACCCCATTGGCCAGGCCCGACCGTTGTTCCCCACTCGGGGGAGGGGATTGATTTGTGGGTCCCCTATACCTGTCACCTTCAGCAAGAACCCCCCCCTCCTGAATCTTCACTCCCCTTTATTTCCACAGCAGGTGTGTTCTGATAGCAGGAAAGACTGGTTTTTGTTTGTTTGGTTTTTGCATCAAAGAATCACAGACATGTCCCAAGACAGATTAGAAAACACAATCTATACAAGTCAGGGACCAGGCCTGTGGCTTTGGCACAGGCCGTGGGAACCGGGGCTGGTTTCTGCGTCGGCAGAGCGGGGACAGCGTGCTGGAGGCTTGGCACCTCTCGGGCGGCCCTCGTCCATGGCGTCTGCAGGAAGAGTCGGAACCTGGGACGGGAGACAGGTCCCAGCCTGGCGGGACAGCCGGTAGAGGTCGCCGTGCCACGGGCGATCGATGGCGCGGTTTCGACGGGATCCTTGGGGGAGGCTGAGGTCGAGTTGCGGCCAGCGGACGGTGATTTTGTTGCCGTCTGCAGCCTTTCGAGTAACAGCCACCGCAGTGTGGATGGAAGCACGGTTCCCCCCGCCCCAATAGTGGCAGACAGGTGGATACCACAGCATCGGGCATGGACCCCCAGGACACTGTGGCGCTAAGAAGCCAGCAGGTGCCACAGCAGAGGTGGCGTGGAAGCCGGTCACCAAACCACAGCCCTGTAGGGTTCCGTTCCCAGGAGGTCTCGGGATTCACAGAGACAAAGCGTAGAGGGTGGGGGCCCGGGGCTGGGGAGGGCGGTGGGCACTCAGTGTGCGATGCAGGCAGAGCTTGCATGCGGGGCAATGAGAAAGTTCCGGAGAGGAAGGCGGGGACAGTGGCACACCTCTGTGGGTGTGCCCCGCCAAGTGGGTAAGAGGGCAGATGGGTGGTTGTGTGTGTCTCACCACAATCCAAAAAAAAAAAAAAAAATCAGAAGGAAATAAAAAACAGCAAAAACAAAAACATAAACCAGGAATCTGGGGGAAGGTTCGCGTCTTCCAGACTCAGCGGCTCTGAGTGGAGATGGTCCCAGCAGACCCCAAGCCGGTCACCCTGTGTCCGGCAAAGCCTTCCCGAGGCGGTTTCCAACACGCCAGGTGTACTTCTGTTTTTATTATTTTTAGTGCAGAACCACATCATGAAATGCCGTATCCCATTCACCCACATTCGACTATTCTCCGTGACTAGCATTCTACTGTTTTTCTTCCACATCACCGAAACAGGTGTGTATGCAAAAATGCACGGGTATGCGCGTGTGTTAGGCATGTACATAAGCATTCGTGCCTGTGTGCATTTCCTGTATGCATGAACGGTGTCTGCATGTGCTGGCATTGGCTCTCGATTTTTTTTAAAATTGCTCACCTGAGGACATACTTACTGAAAGAGAGGGCTGCCGTCTATTTTAAAGCCCACATTACACATCCCAGCATTCCACCCTTGAGCATTTGCAAACACTCAAAACTTTTAATAGACGAGGACGTTTTTTTGTGGTTGTTTGAAACAGAGTCAGAGCCACGGCAGCCCACCCGACAATCCTTGATGTCGCCCCCTGCTCTGTCCGTGTGTCCACCCAGATTCCCGCCCTGTGCTGATTGCGCCGTGGATGGAGGGTCTTGTCCCCGAAGGCCCGGGGGGGCTGGCCGGAGGTGATGGGAGGGTTCCCATGTGAGGGAGGGGGGCTCAGGCGTCCCGGAGAGAGACACGTTCACCCTGTGCACCGGGAACGATGCAGAATGTCATCAGGGTGTTCCTTCTCCCAGGGCTCCTTCGGTCCCCGAGAGGTAAATGCAATGGCCACGGCTTCTGTTACGTGGACGTACAGGTGCCCTCTCGGTTTCCCGGATGCCAAGCAGGTGGACGGTTAGAATTCGTCTGTGGAAAAACACGCACACTGTGTTGTGGGCATTTGAAACGTGGACTGAGGCTGCCTGGCGTCTCGGGTTGAGGGACAGACTGCCTGCCACCAGAAGCCGCAGCACCTCGGTGGAGCACCCCAGACACCCATAGCACCGATGGGGGTGGTGTCGGCCACCCGCACTGCCCACCGGGCCGCAGGACAAAGTGACAACAGTCGTCCTGCTGTGGAGACGCTGCCCTGAGCCTGCACGCATCGCTCTGCGCCGGCCACGGGGAGCTGATGTCCACTCCGGGGACGTTCTGACCTAGACGGGTGTACTCCCAACTCTGGCTGCAGGCCGACCACCAGTGTCCCAACTTTTCCATTCCAAGCAGGCAGTTGGAGGTTTCTCACAGCTTTTTTTTTTTTGCGCCCGATGTGTGAGGATTCCTCCCAGAACACGGATGTGTTGGCGTGTTGCTGGATCAGGGTTGGCGGCCCGGCTCTGGCCGAGTTGGCGGTGCGTTCCAGGGTTTCGGTGCGGGAGGGTCCCCCTCGGGGAGGATGGGGGTCCCAGCCTTTTTCGGGTTGCCTGCGTCCGTCGGTCGAGTGGAGCCCTATACGAGGTGCGTCGCAGGCCGCCCCACAAACTCCGCCCGCCAGGGGGGCCGTCAACATCTTGCAGGCCCGTGGATGTTCAGGGCCGATGGGCTTGGGCAGCATCTCGAAAGGGGACACCCCAGATGCAGCAGACACTGGGAGCCGTGGCCCTGTGCACCCGTGGCCTGGGGCGCGCTGGGCTGAGGGGACCCTGAGACCGACTCTCAGGTCCCCAAGGCGGGCAGAGGGCCAAGGCAGCACGTGGGTGGGTTCTAGCTGCGGACATGGGCGGGGGGGTCTGCAGCCCCCACAGGGCGGGTGTCAGGGTCCACACTTCACACACAGCGGGCGACAGGCGGACCCAGAATCCGACGGGCCCCCTCGCTCCTCCGAGCCGCTGTCTGTGTGGAGGGTCCCCCACGGGCCTTGTACAGCCTTCACCTGACTCCACAGTGGCCACGGTGCCCCGCCGAGGGCTTGGGTCCCTGGAGGCTGGGTCCCCAGGGAGCCAGCACGGGGCTGGGTGGGCCTTCATCACCTGTCCATAGGTTAATGCTTTCTCCGTGCTGGAGTCCTGGCCACGGAACCTGGCGTGTCTTCCATGCGCGGCCTTGTGCTGGGGTGGCCGTAACCAATGACCACGAACCTGGGCCACGACACACCGAGAATTCATTCTCTCCGTCCTGGAGAGCAGGCGTCTGAGGTCCAGGTGTCCCCGGGCTGGTGGCCAGGTCCCTGCTGTCCCTGCCTCCGTCTCCATGTGGCTTCTCCTCCGGGTCTGTGTCTCCTCGTCCGCCTCTTCTCAGGACACTATCACTGGATGCAGGGTCATCCTCACCCAGTAGGTCACATTCTGAGGTCCCGGGGGGACATGGATTTGGGGGAGCACAGTGTTCACCCCCATACAGTTGTGTCTGTTTTCTTCCAAAGCAGGAAGTGAGGGCAGGAAGCGAGGCTCAGAATCTCCATCAGCCACTGGGCCCCCAGTCTCACCACCTGAGGGCCCCTCCCAGCCCTCGCCGTGCAGGCTCGGGGCTGTTCCCCTGTCTGGTGCGTTACCCGGGATGGGCAGAGTGCCAGAACTCTGCGGGTACAGGCAAATCCCCGGCTCCGAGGACCTGCCGGTTCTGGCTGCCTGGATGCCCGAGGGGCTCGCGGCCCCCGGACTTCCAGAAGCAGCCCAGGCCTCGGGGCTGGTTCAGGTGGATCCCGGTGCAGGAAGTCCTGTGCCGAACTGGCCAGCGGGCACCAGGGGGCTTGGCGGACACTGCTCCACTGGGCTTGTGCGCTCAGGCGCCTTCTCCTCGCAAAATGCCATGGGTCAGTCTGGGTGCTGGCTCGTGGACGAACCACCTCAGGCCCCGGGGTCTCTCCGTGGCTCCGGGCTCTCAGCAGGGCAGAGGGAACCCTCCATGGACGCTGCCCTTACAGGGTCCTGGGGTGCATGCAGCAGCCTCAGTCGGTCACTGTCCTCACACGGCCACTTCAGTCCCTGCTCATGCCCCCGGAGGCCCTTGGCCATCAGGGCCTGACCCGCACCAGCTGGTCGCCCTTCCTTCCTGCGTGAGACGTGGAGGTGCAGTGGGAGCCCATGGGGCTCGGGAGGCCCTGCCGGGCGGGGCACATCAGGGCGGGGCAGCAGAGTGTCCCGTGGGCGTCTGAGACCCCGCAGGTGGGAGGCCCCGGCAGGACATCGGGGCCCGATGGGGACACAGCGGGGGACTGGCCGATCACTCAGGAGGGGACGGCCCGGGCCGCCATCCTCAGGAACAGGAACCCAGTCTGCCTCGCATGCCGCCAGCGTCTCCCCCAAAACCAAACCCTGCTGTCTGCCTGTCCCGCCGCTCCGCCCCTCGTGGGCCAGGGCCGCCGGCCGTCCAGAGGCTGGGAGTCACGCCCCGGCAGCCTGGGGGACCGTTCCCCGTGCCTTCGGGACAGAGACAGCAGCGCCTGGAAGGGAGACGCGGACCTCCCCACCGCGCCCCCCCTGCCCACTCTTGCCCGACTCAGAACACGCTCTCCTGCCTCTGGAGGAAGGGCCGGGCAGCGGCGGCCTCGGGCCCGTCGACGGGGCCGGTGGACAGCGTCCGGGCCGAGAAGAGGCTGTCGCGGCGCACGTCCGGGGGGCGGGGCGGCGGCGCGCCGGAGCGCAGGTAGTCACGCAGGCGCACCTGGAACTCCTTGGAGGCGAAGTAGTAGACGAAGGGGTCCAAGCAGTTGTTGAGGCAACTGAGGCAGAGCGTGAGCTTGTAGACGTGGTAGTAGCTGGTGCCCAGGAAGAGGCGGCCCACCATGTGCGCCAGCAGCACGAAGTTGTTGGGGGCGAAGCAGGTGACGAAGGCCAGCAGCACCACGGTGGCCAGCCCCACCGCGCGCCGCCGCTGCGCGTGGCCCTGCGGGTCCGGCGCGCGCAGCAGCTGCAGGATGGTGGCCGTGTAGCAGGCCACGGTGATCAGGAAGGGGACGAGGAAGAGCACGATGAAGAGCGTGAAGAGGAAGATGGCCCACATGGCCACGCTGGGCAGCATGGTGGACTTGAGGACGTCGAAGCAGGTGACGATGCCCAGTTCCTCCACGGGGTAGGTGAGGTCGGTGCGCGCCAGCGGGGACAGGGCGCCCAGCAGCAGCGCCCACATGCCCAGGCAGGTGGCCAGGGCGTAGCGCCGGCGCCGCCAGGGCGCGGAGGCCAGCGGGTACACCACGCCCAGGAAGCGGTCCACGCTGATGCAGGTCATGGTGAGGATGGAGGAGTACATGTTGGAGTAGAAGACCAGCGTGACGCCGGTGCACAGGTGCGTGCCGAACACCCAGTGGTTGCCGTTGCAGTGGTAGGCGATCTGGAAGGGCAGGACGGCCGCCAGCATCAGGTCCGTGACGCTCAGGTTGATCATGAAAATGATGGACGGGGACCGCGGCCCGATGTGGCGGCACAGCACCCACAGCGAGAACAGGTTGCCGGGGATGCTGACCAGCGCCACCAGCGAGTACACCACGGGCAGCGCCACCGCGATGGCCGGGTTCTTCAGCATCAGGATGGTGGCGTTGTCAGGGCGCGTCATGTTGATGTCCATCCTGCCGGGCGCCCGGCGGCGGCGGCGGCGGCGGGGGCTCCGGGACGGTCTGGAAGGCAAAGGGCGCAACGGTGAGAGGGGGAGAGAGGCGGGTGGCCGGCTCCACGATGACCCTGCATTCCGACGCACCCAGTGCCCGGGACGCAGCCAGTCCCGACTTCCTGCCCTGCCCCCCTTCCTCTCCCTTCTCTCGGGGAGCACGCCTGCCACCATCTCTGCAGGGGAAATTCCTCAGGCTGCCCACCACCCACTCATTGCAGGCCTGGCAAACCCCTCTGTTCTTGGAAGCCCGCCCAGGGAGTGTGCCGTGAGGTACGGTGCAGTGGCAGCCACGTGGGGGCTGCGAGGAGGCCGGCACCGCAACGGTTCCAAAGTGACAAGTTCACCCAGGGACTCATCCTGCAAGTGGCTCTGTCGACACATTGTTTCTCTGGGATTTTGCTGGGAGCCGGTGCTGTCATTCGCCTGCTGTCCCATGGGGGGCACTGTGCTATCGGCATGACAGTCCCAGGAGGTTCCTTATCCCAACACCCTGCACCTGGCTTCCTGCTTTCTTCTGCCCTTCGGGGTGCCCATGCCGGGGGGGGGGGTGATGCTCATTAAGGGTGGGGGCATGTGGTGAGCCCCTGAGACATTATCCCCGGCTCTCCCCTTCTCCTGTCCCCCCACCCTCAGCCCAGGACCCTCCAAGGCAGTGAAGCCAGTGAGCCCAGCTGGAGGGAATGTGGTATCATAGCTTCAAGGCGACCCTCGGACACGACCCTCGGACGCCCCGTCTGCGGTGTTCTGTGACGGAAATCCGGCCGTCCTACTACAGCCCAGAACCCCGGGCCCCCTGTGTGGCCCCCAGAGGCGGTGGGAAGGCAGCGCTGCTTTCCTGTTTTAGAGATGAAGACACGGACGTCCCCAGATGGGACAGGGTGGAGCTGCGATCGGCAAGGAGCCCAGGGGCCTCGCCGTGTCTTGGCGTTTGCCCGACGGCGAGGCTTGCGCCTGCTCTTTGGACGACAGCTCGGGCCCCCAACGACATGGTGGCCAGGGGCCGAGTCTCTGGGCCCCGCAGTGGGGACAGAAACACTCCCAGGTCTCCACAGACCCTGTCCCTGAGGCCACAGAGCCTCCAGGTGGTCGTCCGAGCTCGGCAGGGCTGCTGCTGTGTTGCGCCTCGGGGGGCACCGCTGCCTCAGCTGTGAAGCCTTTCCCGCCCCCGTGCTGGGGGCTTGGAGGCCCCAGACACAAGAGGGTGTGAGCCACCGGGAGCGAACACCCGCCCGATGCCACGCTAGGTTTCTAGTCGGGGTGCCGAGCCCTGTCCCCACACGGGCCCCTGCCACCTTTCCTTTGCACATGGCTATGCGAGCAACAATGGGGGGGCTGCTGGAACTGGCCCCCCTGCCCCGGGCAGCGCAGCCCCATCACCACGCCAGGCTCACCCCTGTCCGGCGTGAATGGAGGAGGCTTCCAGGCCGCCCTGCACCCTGGGACAGTTCCTCCCCCCACCAGCTGCCATTCCCAAGGGGGTAGGCCTTTTTGTCACTGGGTCCTGGGGGGCAGAGGGGGCGCTTCCGGACCCTGGGTCAGCGGGAAACACTCGGTGCGTGTGCCGGAGAGGCACCCCCCGCGGCCACCTGCCCTGTGGGAATGGATTTTACTCACGGGTCAGCCGGCCCAGGCGAGGTGTCTGTCCCCGGGGCGAGCACGCCTGCACACTCTGCCGGCTTCAGCCCAGAGCTTCCTCTAACCCAGTTAGCAAACGGCCAGCCCGCCTCGGGGTTTTGTTTTGCGTGTGCATGCCCGCCCGGGGACTCAGCACCAACGGGCACGTGTGTGTGTGTCTCCGGGTCCCCTCGCTGCTGCGGGCAGACACACGGACTCGAGCGATGGCCGTCACTGCCAGGGACACGGGGAGGGAGGAGGCTGCTGGGGGCTTTAGAGATGCGTCCACAGCGGAGGTCTGAGACAGGACATGGCGGGCAGACCCAGGGCCACAGAAACGGTCCCTCTGTGGCCCGTGGTGCTGTGGGCTTCCGAGGTCGGCGCGTGTCTGGGGAAAGTTCTTTCCACGTCAGCCGGTGTGGCTCTGACCGCCCTCGAATCCGCGATGGTCCCGGAGAGCCATGAGCTTCTGAGGATGCTGAGGGTGGGCGCCACCATGGGGGGGAGGTCTTAGGACCGGTGTCCAGCCAGGTGACGGACGTTACGGTGGCAGAAACACCGTGGGCATCGAAGCCCCACACCCCAGGGTTCACAGTTTTGATCTGCCACGACCAGGGTGTGACTGGCCACCCGCGGGTGGCTTCCTGGCATCCAGGCCCCGGTGGGGCAGCGGGATCGAAGCCTGGGTGGCGGCGATGACTCATAAAGAGACCGCCTGGCCGGTCACGGTGAGCAGACACAGCGTTTGAGGTCTGGACCCGGAGGAGGCTCCCCAGCGTCAGAGGGAAATTTTATGAAATAAGCAAAACCAGCTGCTTTGCGTGGTCCCCCAGGCACCGGGCATGCGGAGGTGGTTCTTGCCAGAGGCAGGGGCGCGGGGCTGCCCCGGCAGGTGACCGGCCGCCGTCCCGGGCCCGCCAGCGGCGGGCGGGAGCCTGTGTGTGTGCTGTGCCCCACGCACGTCTCGGGGGCTGTTTGTCACCTGTCAAGGGTGGCTGTGCATCTGCCCACAATCCCTCTTTAGTTTTTCTGGACGGCTTTATTGAGGTGTGATTTACATACTCTACTGTCTGCCCGTTCAAAGGGTACACAGCTGAGCGGTTCTCACTGTCAGCACAGACGTGCCGTCTTTGCGGCGACGCCGGCCCACCGGGGTTGCATCACCCCTATGACTGGCCCTGCACTGCACGGCCCTCTCCTCTCCTCAGGGAGAGGAGCACCCTCCAGGGCCCAGGACGCCCCACGTCTGAGAGCCCTGCAGGGCCCATGTCACAGTGTGAGGCTGGGAAATGCTGACCTTGTGTGAGAGTCTCTGTCTTTCTATCTCATCTGTCTGTCTGCCTATCATCCATCCATCTATCCATCCTTTACTTACCTGTCTATCCATCCATGTGTTCCCCCATCTATGTATCTATGTATTTATTCATCCATCCTTCCATCTATCCATCGTCCTTTCATTATCTATCCATCCATCAACTATATCTATTTATTCATCCATCATCCATCCATCATCTATCTATCTATCTATCTATCTATCTATCTATGTACCTATCTATCTGTCTATCCATCCACTGATCCATCCATCCATCCATTCATCTATGGCTCTCCCTATTTACCTATCTCAGTGGTCCGCACCTGGGGACAGTTCTGCCGTCCAGTGTCACCGCGCCCTGACCCTGTCTTCTGTACCTTACACCTCTCCTAGGAACACGTTTTCTACCCCGTGACTATAGAGGGCCCCGCCCTCTCTTCCGAGTGCCCTCGAGGTTCCTATTTCCCAGGCCTCGCCCTGTCGCTCTCGCCCCGGCTGCGTTGCCCTGGTTCCTGCTTCCCACCCACCCAGGGCTTGTCCTCGCCTCTGCTCTGCCACCAGCTCAGCGACGGAGTGGCAAACGCAGGAAGGGACCCGAGAAAGCGCCACGGCCCGTGACAAAACGCTTGGGATGCAGTGTTCCCCGAGAGGTGCCCGGGCTCGCCCCGCCACCGCAGCCTGACCGTCCCCAACCTGGGCCTGCACGGCCTCGCCCGAAGCTGGCGTCACTTGGGGGACGTGCAGGGGGCGGGGGGGGGGGGGGTCAGTGCCCCTATCAACCAGGCAATTGCACAGTTTGTGGGAACCCAGGAGGCAGACTGGTCAGCCGGCTCAGTCAGTTGGAGCGCCGTCCCTGTGCCCAAAGGGCTGCGGGTCTGATGCCGCCCGGGGCACGCATGGGAGGCAACCGATCGATGGGTCTCTCTCACATCGGTGTTTCTGGTGTTTCTGTCTCTCTCTAAAAGTCAATAAACGCATCCTCGGGTGAGGACTAGGGGACGACGAGGCCCCACACGGCCGAGGACAAAGCGACAGGAGTCCTGAGAGCTGTGTCCCCGACACAGGGCGGTACTGCAGGACAAAAACGGCAAACAAACCAGGTCAATGGCACAGAACAGGGAGTCCAGCCAGGAGCCCACGAAAGACTGTCCTGCTTCCTAAAAACTAACCCAAGACAGATCGCACACCTAGACGTCAGGGGCAAAACTACAAATGCCTGGAAGCGAGGTGACCTAGGAGGCGACCTGGAACACCCCCCGGGGCACGGCGGGGACTTGTCCCACCCGGCACCAAAGACCCGGCACGTGAGCAAAGGAAGAGATGGTGCGGGCTTCCTCCACCCGAACCGATTCTGCTGGACGTGGCAACGCCAAGAGCGGGAGAAGAGAAGCCAGAGACTCTGGGAGAAGATGTTTCTGAACACCGTGTTCCTTCCCCGATTTGAAACCAAGGACCGTGCGGCAGCGAGCGGGGGCAGGTGGTGAGCGAGGGCCTGGCGGGGGACGGGGGACCGGGCCCATCTGGGTTCTCGCCAGGACCCTCAGATCAAAGGCTGAGACGCCTCTACCTTGGGCAGAGATGCACAGTATCCGTCTCCCCTCCGTATTTTCTCCTGGATTGCGCAACCCAGGTGCCCCGTGAAAGGGCGTCTGATTTGCATGTTCCTGTCTGTCTCGGGCACAGCAGGTTTCGTCTGTGGGCCCTGCCAAGATCGAAGCCCAGCTGTGCCTTCTTGCCTTCGGGCTGTTTGTCCACCCCTTCCCACGTGCGAGGGGCGCACCCCGCACTGCCGGTGTTCTTAGCACCAGCACCTGAACTGCAGCTGCAGAAGCGGCCCGGGGGAAGCGGGGCAGGAAGCCGCTGGGCGCCTGGAGGCATGAATCAACTGGAGGGCGCTCTGCAGGGGGAAAGCCAACAACCGCAGCCGCCGTGGGGGCGGGGGGCCTCCCGGGAAACAGGGGTTTTCATGGGCCGGGTTCTGGGCGGTTCAAGGTTGGGCCAAGGGTCCCTGGACCGAAACCCAACATCAGCAGTGCTCATACTTTGTTGGAGGGATTTGCTTAACAGATTGGGGTGTGGGTGTGTGCGTGTGGGGGGGGGGAGAAGAGGAGAGAGGGAGAGAGAGACGAGACAGAGAGAAAAATGGAGATACAGGCACACAGAGGAAGAGGGAGAGAACTAGAGAGACAAGAACAGAGAGAGAGGGAGACAAAGAGAGACACCTAGGTACATAAGTAGATATATAAATACACGACCACGACAGATGGTTGGACGGATGACGGAGAACAGGATTACGTAGATACGTCCATAGATAGATAATAGAGGTCCTGAGACGGAGGGTGGGTGGATGCACAGACAGGTGCCCAGATGGACAGAGAAGATAGATACATCCATGGATGATAGAAACAGATCGATCAATAGATAGACAGACAGATAGATGGTAGTTAGAAGTATGATGGATGGACAGATGCACAAAGAGATGGACAGAGAGTCGGGACCCATGAGGGGGAAGGGGGAGCCTGTCGACCCCCCCATGTCTCCTGGTCGACGGCCTCCTTTCCCCGCACCGCTCATGGTCCCGGCAAGCCAAGACGGGGCCTGTCTGTGGCACCCAGTCTGCCCCCAGCCTCGCGCCAGAGGTCAGTAGTCCCGTGAACCCAAATGCTGACTTTGTGGGTTCAGGAGGAGCGCAGGGAAGGAAAACAGCAGGCAGTGCCTCGGGGGAGGGGTGGGTGGAAAACCCCTAAGCAGGCCGCTCGCCTGTGTTTTCCGCGTGGGGTGGATCAGCTGCCCCGAGGCGCCTGCAGAAACACCGGCGGCTTGGGGGCGGCCAGCCTGGGCTCGGGGTTACGGAGGCCAGCGTCCAGTTCACCGGCTGGGGGGGGCCTTAGGCGACACCCTCCCTCGGGAAGCCCCTTTCCTGCGTAGCAACAGGGGGGATCCTGTTAGTTCCCTGCGGCCAGCTGGACGGATTTCCAGCAGCTGGGGGCTAGAAATGATGGACGTTGACTCTCTCACGGTTCTGACCTCTCCAAGCCCGGGGTCAAGGAGTCGGCCTGGCGGATTCCTGAGGGTGGAAGGGCCATTGGTCACTTGAGGTCCTTCTTCAATAGGATCATAAGCTGTGCATTGAAATCAGATCCTTGAGAGGAAAGCATTTGGGGCAAATAGGCTTACGTTTTCTCTTCCTGTGTCTGTGTGTTATCTATCTATCTATCTATCTATCTATCTATCATTTCTTTTAGCCACCTGCTTAATCTGATCTGTTCTCTAGACTTTTCCGTCTGTGCCTCCGTCTCCACGTGGCTTCTCCTCTGGGTCTGCGTCCCCTCTTCGGTCTCTTCTAAGGACACTGGACGCAGGGCCACCCTGACCCAGGACGACTTCCTCTCAGATCTTTCACTCGATCCCATCGGCAAAGACCCTGTTTCCACATAAGGTCTCCTTCTGGATTCTGGGTGGACGCAAGTGTGGGGAGTTACTTTTAACCCCCAAGGGGGGCGGTGTTAGGAACCCAAAAGACTGTTTGCAGATGACAAGGGGCTGACCACCACTCTCGGTGTGGCCCCTCGCGGGAGCACGTTCTCAATAGATTTGCGCACGCCTTCAGTCAAAGTGTGGGTCCTGGACGGCGAGCCAGCTGGACCTAGACGAGGCCTGAGCAGTCCAGGTGTGAAGTGGAGGGCAGGTGGGAACCCTCCGTGCACCCTCTGAGCAAGGAGCAGACTCATCCCTCCCCCCCTTCAACTCTTCACGGTGCGCAAATCGCCCCGTGAAAATCACCCAGCAATTCCTCCGCTCAACGCCGTAGTTCCACCACCCAGCATCCTTTCTGCTCCTAGGCAGAGCCCAAGAGAAGTAAAAACACAAGCCCACACTGACACAGGCACCCAGGAGCTGACTGCAGCACCATTCCCAGTCTCCGAAGAGGGGGAGCGACCCGAGTGCCCCATCCACGGGGGGATGGGGGCCCACACGGTGGAATACTACGCAGCCACGAACAGGAGAGGGGCTCCGACTCAGGCTGCCGTGGGGGTGCACCCTGAGCACCGCACGATGCCCAGTGAGAGGCACCAGACAGACAAGGTCTGGCGTGGATCCCGTGGGTGGGACACGTCCGGCGCAGGCCCGTCCGCAGGGAAGGGGGTCAGTGGTTTTCAGAGGCGGGGGAAGGAGGATGGCAGCGGGGCCCCTGGTGGGGAGGCTCGAGTCTTAGGGAACCAGACAGAGGGGGTGGCTGCAGGACACCACCAATGTACTCAGTGTCCCTACATCCCACACTTCGCCAGGTTCACTGCACCACGGGGTGGGAGGTGGTATCTCCACATCCATCCAAAAACACCTTCCATCGCACCAAAAAGCCTCAAGACACGACTGCTTCCCTTCTCTGTCTGCGTTGGCCAGTCCTCCCCCGTGAACTCCCGGCCCCTGGTCCTGGCGCGTTGTCAGGCTTCCGCCCCTTTGTTTGGGGGACCTTGTGCCTCGGGTCAGTGGCGCCGGCTGCCCACGCTTCTGGTCCGGGGTCACGGCCGGTCATTTCATCTCAGGCGCGGGCCGGCCCGGGAGGAGCGGCCGGACCTGCCCTCTCTGCCTACCACGCTCAGAGGTCGCACCTCTCCTGCCGCAATCCCGGAAGCCAGTGTTGGCTGCCTCAGGGTCTCCGGGGGCTCTTATTGTCCCCACTTCCTCCGAGTCCAAGGTCATTAGTCTTCCTGGCATGAGGGCCTGGACAGGATGTGGAAACCTCAGGCCAAGCCTTCCCGGAGCCCTCGGCCTGCACCTCCGCTAGCCGGACAGGCGTCTTCTCCCAGCGCTGTCCTCGGAAGACCCTCCGTGCAAACGGGGAAACCGAGGCACAGAGGGACTGGCACGCTGAGGGGCAGGTGCAGCCAGCAGGGGTGCCCCGTGGTTTGGGGCCAGAGGTGGAAAAGGCCGCAGGTCACCGCCCGGGTGCCGATCGGTCATTGCCGAGCCTCTCGGGCTCTGTCCTGGTAGGCCTGCTCCCTGCTCCCACCCTCCCGGTGCCCCCCAAGGGGGGAACTGGGGGTCCGCCCTGCAGTGTGAGAGCTTGGTTCTCTCTAAAGAGGGCAACTGCTCTCGCGTCAAACCATTCACCCTAAGCAGCCAGGTGGCCACCCCTGCTCCTGGGAAAGACGTGAGTCGTGGGCACAAGGACAAGTCACACCAAAGGGGAGAAGAGACACAGGGTCTCAGCAAGGCGCCCCCCCTCCCCCCAGCTGTCTACCCTGGGTCTCCTTGGCCTGCCCAGGGGGTGCTTTGGGGGAGTGGAAACGCAGGTGCAGCTCCCAGCCACAGTCCGCCCTGGTACGTGGAGGGCCACTGGTGGCCGCGAATCCCAGTGTGCTGGGGGGGGGGAGTGGGGCTAAGACCACCACACCGAGAGTGGTGGTCAATCCCAGCGTTGCCAGCTCCGTCTCAGGCACAGAGAGTGGGGCTAAGCGCCTGCCTCCCCAGGACGCGTCGTCTGCCTGGATGCACGGCCACACCGGTGGGACCCACTTCCCAGTGTCGTCTCTCACTTCCTTGCCCAGCCAACCCCTCACCCTGCTCTCCGCACCTGCATCGCGCAGGGGGGGCCGCACCCCCACCCTCCTGCCTTCCCCTCCCTGCCCGGCCATTGCTCCAGGATTGCCGCTGAGGGCCTCCCCCCCTCTGGCCAGGCGTGGGTCAAGGACTCCACTGTCCTGAGTGCAGAGCTGGGCACACAGGAGGGTGTCCATGCACGCAGAGCAGACACGTGGGGGACCCGCCAGACGGGTCCAGGAAGGGTGGCGGGAGTGCATGGATGGACGGGCGGGCGCAGGCATGCGTGCGCGTATGAGGGAATGAATGGATGAAGGGCACCCCAGACACTCCGCATAGATGCAGAGGGAGCGAACGCATGAACGCATGGCCGAGTAAAATAGACACAGGGTGTTTTCGCTCCGTGTGCGATGTGTGACTGAGTGGTCCAGTTAGTGGCGGCGCGAATGAGTGAGCGCGGTCTGCCAAGGGCAGAGGGAAGGAATGATTAAACGCATGGACGCACGGGCAGCAGGGGGGAGCCTGCGCATTTGGGTCCAGTCCCCCTTCCTGCACCCTGGACCGGCGGTCCTCCTGCGACGGTGGGGCCGGGTGTTCAGCCCTCCTCCCGCCCCTGGGTCCTCCCCCTTGAACCTGTGTGGTCCAGGGGACTGTCACTCACATCGCAGGGGGTGTGGCCCAAGCCTGCCAATCACAGAGCTCCTTCTATCCACGTGCAGGGACCGGTCCGAGAGGTGGCCATCTGACCCTGGCAGAGCCAAACAGAACTTTTAGGAGGTGTGCCTCGGCAGGGAGGGGGTTCCCTTTTCTTGCAGCCAAAATGAGGGGCCGGGTCTATCAAGGACCCTCTTTCCCTCCACACAGACCAAGTGGCCGTCTTCAAAAGCTGTGATAGTCTGAAGCTATAGGACACAGAGATGGCGCTAAACTAGCAGAGGCGAGAGACACAGAAAGAGCAGGAACTGAGGACCACTGGAGCTCCTGGATCAAGCCATGCCTGAAGCTGCCCTGAGTTTCCTAATGACCCAAGTTGGCCGTTTCCAAATCCAGCTCAGCCGGCATGAGTCAGTGGTTCACAGTTTGCCAGCAAAAGCCTTGTGACTCACTCACCCACAAGGAGCTGGCAGTGACCCGCCTCAGCAAACAGAATCCCAGAGGAGGAGGATTCCAGGGGACCCCCCACCCTTCACCGCCACGTGCAAGAGGCGCCCCGCACCCCCTTCTGCCCCTGTCTGGATATGGATCTTGGCCAAACTTCTGAACTCATGCCCTTTGCTGGGCCTGTGTATTCACATGTGCAAGAATCAGACCGGGTGTGCACAGGCCTCAGCCAGTGCCGGCACCCACGCAGACCGTGTGTTCTCTCTGCGTGCCCCACAAACAAGTTGCAGGACCTTGGGGTGCCCAGTTCAAACAACACACCCCGAACGTGAGCTGGGCTGAGCTGGGCAGCGTTGGACAGAGCTCACCACCCCCCATCCCCCCACCCCCCGTCCCGCCACCCATTAAACGGCACCTTTAAAATGGAGACATGGCCGTCACCTGCATCTGCCTTCCCTCCCTGGGACGTCTGCCCCACTCTGGTCCCGGGACTTACGGCCGGCCGAGGTCCTGGGGCGAGCCGGGCAGCGGCGACGACTCTCCTCTTGGGGCCCCTTCGGGGGAGGCCGCTGGCGGACCGGGCGAAGGCACAGCCGTGTGCCCGCTCTCCGGAGGAGCGCGCGCCCGCCTCCCAACCGGACATGTAACGGACCCAGTCCCCCAACCCTCCTGGGACCAAGAGCTTTGTTATAACGGCAAGCTGTCACCCTCAGATTTAATGAAACGCGCAAGGTTACGAAACCCAGAACTACCATGGATGACAAGGTTCCTCTTTTTCACGGGAGGCCCCTTGGTGGGGGTGGGGGGGGGCACACAGCCGCCCGAGGGGAGTTTACGTGTGTCTTCAAAAGCACATTTCCAAAAACATGTTGTTGGAGAAAAGAAAACAACAACGGTCAGGTGTCTCCTCCACACACAGAGAGTTGATCATTTCCTGCAGGCTCGTTTCGGGCTCCACGTCACACGGTTGGTAGGACTGTGTTTCAGATGAGGTTACTCGTTTTGACGTAGGTTTGAGATCCGCGGGAACGTGAAGTCCTGACGTGCTCGCCGCCCTGCTTGTGTTTGAAGTGGTCTCTGGTCTGCGCCGAGGAGCCCAAACGTCGTCGCAGGTGTGGGAGGATTCTTCCTGGTAGTGGGCGCACGGCCTCCGTCGCGGCCCACCCGGGCAGGAACGGGCAGGGGACCCCTATTCGGAGAATGGGGGGATGCGGGAGCCTCACGGAGGTCACCTGATTAAAATCGAGGTTGTGGAGTGGGCTCTTAAGCCTGTGTAACTGGGGACAGGTGGGTCTCTCCAGAAGGGATGAAGGTGAAATGGGGACCCTAGGGTGGCCCCGAGGCCACAGGACCGGGGTCCTTGTAAGAAGAGGCGATGGGGACACAGACACCCCCAGAGGGACGCCCGTGTGAGGACTCAGGGGGAAGACGGCCGTCCACACGCCCAGGAGAGAGGCCTCAGGGGGCACTGGCCCTGCCCACGCCTGGATCTTGGCCTCCAGAGAGGTCTGTGGTTGAAGCTGGCCAGACTGGGGCGGCCCCTCCAAACTACCAGTGCTCATTCTCCAATTTTTAAGAAAATTAGGAGAAAACTAACCCAAAACAACAGACAAGGGTGCTGGCATTCCACGCAAAGCAAAGGATAAAACTCTAGGCTCCTTTTTCTGTTGTGGGTTTGTTTTTTTTTTTTCCCTTTTAACTCCAGGGGGAAATGACTTGCAAAGAGTGTAGAGAAATGCCTTGTGCGTGGCCCCACGGGTCGTCAAGAAGATGGTGGCGTGGGGGAAGCAGGCCCCCTCGCCGCCCCGCACTGTCTTGTGTGGCTCTTCAGCAAACCTTCAGCCCACTCCCCCGCTCTTAAAGATCTATTTTGTTCTCATTGGAGACAGAGAGAGAAGGAGAAATATCCGTGTGAGAGACAAGCATGGACTGGTTACCCGTCGCATGTTCCCCGACCGGGAATCGAACCCACAGCCTCTCGAGGAGAGGATGATGCTCCAACCCAGTGAGCCACACCCCGGCCAGGGGGCCACATCCACGTTTCAGGAGCTAAGTCACTGCAGATACATGCCCCACGGAGGGGACAGCTGTTTATAATACAATAGTAGCTCGTGATGCGGGGTCCCCTTTTTAAAGTCCCGCCTTCCTGTGGCAAACACCAGGGAAATCGAGGCGGGAGCTGAAGAGGGGCCAGGGAATGCGTTTCTGTGGGTGCTCTGACCTGGGATCTGCATCCCCAGGGCTCGAGGCCACACACACGGATTTTGGGGGGGCGGTTTTGGGGGGGGTTGCTTGGCCTCTCTCCAGCCTCCACACGCCGGGGCCGGGGCCCCCTCCTTCTGTCTGCTAACGGGGTTGCTAGCACCTTCCATCCGATTTCTCTTCCCTGACTCTGTCTTCGTCGCTGGCAGACTGCGGTACTGCGTGGGGAGCCCCACCCCGATGCCCAGTGTGGACGACAAGGTGCCCCGCACAAGACCGGATAACTTCGGGGTGGGGCAGAGGGGGCGGGGGGTGGCCCGCCTGGAGGCCTTACCGCCTCGGACACGTACAGGAGCCGCACAGGATGGCCTGACGTTAGACACTTTCCAGGTGACCATAGGGCATGGCGGGTAGGGCTGTCATAGGCCACACGATCCTCACTGACAAAGGTCCATCTTTCCCTTCGTTCAACCACGTACTGTGGTTTTGCATCTGCGGTAATGCACCTTTGAGGCCTCAGAATTCCTTTTCCCAGACCCCTGGAGGCTCAGGCACCACACCGGGGGCGGGGCGGGGGGGCAGACCACAAATCCCTCACTGTTGACTGTTGAGGATCCCGTGCCCACCGGGGTGAAAGACGGGTGTGCCCGTCACCGTGCCTTTGATCCAACCCCAGAGGCTGCTTTGCTCTGTCCCGCCTCCCCCAAGGGATCACCCTTGCCCGCTGCGGAACCCCCTGACGCCCCCTCTTTTGAAGGCCGGGTGCAGGAGAAGGCGCAAAACGGCCATTTTCCGGAGCATGTTCTCACTCCGCTGAGGTTTGGCTTCCTGGCAATGCTTGTCTGTCTGTCCGCAATCCGCTCATAAAAACTCCTGGCAGGTTTGGCCCTTGCTTACATGGACACGGAGTCGCCGGCCCACTGCCAGGTCGGCCCCGAGCCGTTGCAGGGGCCCGGGTCACCTGCACACACCTTTGCCGATGAAGGACGCGCCCGTCCCCCGTCCCAGGGATGAGGATGCGGCCGCTCGTCAGGGGCGAGGGGGGCGGGTCCTGGCTCTGTTTCCAGGAACACGACCGACCGTGTGGGATCCGTCTCAGATTTCCGCCACGTGGGCCTGTGCCCGGCCCTCTGCAGTGTGGGCGGACGGGCGTATACACAGGCAGCCGGTCGCCGTGGCTGAGGACCCTGCTCTCTCTGAAGTGTGTCAGGCCAGAGACGGGCTTTGCGTCTTTGTTCGGCAGCCTGGAACCCCGGCGGTGGGAGGGGGCCGGGTGCCCGGCTCAGCCGGACCCCCATCACACTGCTCAGAGTCCCTAGAGGGTGCACCCTCGGTGCACGCAGGGTGTGTGTCCTCTGTGGCTGTGGTGGTAGAAGCCTCGGCAAACCTGGGGCGCACGGGTCTCTTCCGAGTCCTGATTTCGATGATTTTTTCAGTCTGTGCCAGGAACCGCGCTCCCCAGACCACACGGCAGCTCCAGTTCTGACCCTTTGCCGAGCAGATACATAAACTGTGCTTTATCCACCCCCGTGGAATATTACACAGCCAGGAACAGGGGCGAGGCTCTGACTCGGGCCGCCGCGTGGACGGGCCTTGAACACAGGAGGCCCCGTGAGAGACGCCAGACACGCCAGGACGGAAACTGCAGGATGGCCCTCGTGGGAGGTCCCCGGAACCACAATCACCGAGACAGAGAGCGGAAACAGAGGGGACCAGGGACCAGGGAGGGGGGCGGGGACTCAGGGTTGAGTGGGCACCGCGTCTCAGTGAGGGACGATGCCCACATCCCGCAGAGTGAAGGCGTTAGCGAGCCCGCTGAGCTCTTCGGCCTTTGTTCACAGAAGGCCCGTCTCCGAACTGGGGTCCTCACAACGAAAGGAAAACCAGATAAAGCGAAAGGCAGTGAAAGGAAGCCCCTGGTGAGAAAACGGGGCATCGGCCTTCCGGTGCCCGAGGAACTTTCTGGCGGGTGGTGGACGGACAAACGCCACACGGCGCTCACAGAGGTGGGGTTTGCTGGCCCGGGGGCAGCCCGACAGATGGGCGAGAAATCTGGGCGGCCGGGTGGCCCCGTGTAAGCACGGGGTCCTCCTCGATGCGGGCACAGGGACAGAACACATGTGCTGTGCGGGCAGAGCTCGCCTCCCTGCCCTCGTGTGCCCACAGCCACTAGGACCGGCGGGCCGCCCTTGGCTCTGTCCCAGCCACCCTGAGCCATCAGCCCAGACGTACCAGACGCCCAGACGCCATCAGCCCAGCCCAGGGCAGGTGGGCTCGTCCCAGAGGCAGGTGGCCCCCAGCCGTGGCCACCAGATGGCCAGCTCTGTGGGGATCAGGGGCTTCCCAGGACGAGGGACTTTCAGAGTCCCAGGCAGCGGGGATCGGCCAGTCTTGCCCGTGGGTGCCGGGGGAGGGAAGTGAGCCAGGGCAGAGTGAGGCTGGGCGCCTGGGGGAAGCGGGGAATTTCAGCCCTGACCTTTGAATGAGTCACAGGTCCATGCGGGACCCAGTGTGACAGAGAACGGGACTGGTGTGAGGTCTCAGCCGTTGGCCCGAGGGTCTTGGCCTTCCCCTGGGTGGGCGTGGGGCTGGTTCATGTGCCGGTGCCGGCACCGTGCGAGGCCCTGAGAGACGCGTGCATCCTCCTGGGAGGGAGCTGTCGGGCTCTCGAAGGCCCCCTTGGTTCTGGGTTTGGCTTTCCTTTTCATACTTGGAAGGAAAAGTCGTTTCTCGGCGGAGTCTGGTTGCAGCCTCACCAGGCAGCCCCGCTTGCAAAGAAATGAGTCACCTGCCTGGATCCTTGCTTTGTCTTCCTGCCTTTCCCTGCCCTGTGACGTGAGCGTTGTGTTGGCGACAATGGGATAACCCCCACGGGGGCGTGGGGGACAGTTCCTCTTTTTGTCCCCCCCTTGGGGGACCCTGACTGCTTCCCTCACACGCAACCCTGAGGCCCCCACCTGGCCCTGCCACCCACCTCGGCGGTTTCTTTGCCCAAAGGCCCTCTGGCTCCCTAGCTGAGGGCATGGGGGCCCCACGCACAGCCTGACCCCCGGGTCCCGTGGCGTGGAGGGCGGAGTGGCGGCCCCCTAGAGAGGTGGGTGTCCACATCCGTGTGACCCTCAGAACCTGGGAACCAGACGTTATTTGCCAATAGCGACTTTGCAGGTGGGACGAGGGGAGGGTCTGAGAGGCGGTGGTCCCGGGTCAGGGTGCCCCTGCGCCCCGTGACAGTGTCCTGAGAAGAGACGGAAGAGGAGACGCAGACCCAGAGGAGAAGCCACGTGAAGATGGAGGCAGAAACCGGAGCGGCGTGGCCACCAGCCCAGGGACTCTCGGAGCCCCCGGAGCTGGAAGAGGCGGGAAGGCCCCTCCCTGGAGCCCGTGGAGACAGCTCGGGGGGGCCCCGGGACCCCTGGAGCTCAGACGTCCGGTCTCCAGGAGGGGGGAGGGTGAACATCTGTACTGTTCCTCTTCCTCTGTACTTTATGGTCCTTTGTGAAGGCCACCCTGGGGAATTAGCACAAAAGGCTTTGTGTGTGTGTGTGTGTGTGCGCATTCTAAAAGCCCTCTCGGGCTGACAGCAACTACGCTCGGTGGTGGGAGATGCAGATACTTTCCGACAGAACGCGGACGTGGCTATTTAAACCCACAGCGTCTACGAGAAGCCGATTCTGAGCCGGGCGGGCCTCGGAAGCCCTGCCCTGTTTAGATGAGCCGGGAAGCGACTCTGTTTAGAGAGGAGGGGATTTCTGACTGCTCACCGGTCACCTGGCCCCTGGGACTGCTTTGTCCGCCGCCTTGGTGTCGGATTTCGGTCCCCGGGCGCCCGCACCTACGTTTGAAATTCTTTCACCGGGGCGGTGTGCAACCACGCACGTCGGGAGAACGAAAATAGGGGTGTGCACTCGAACGTGAACACCTGTTTCACTTCCCTTCCTGCTGACCTGTTGCTCCTCCTTAAGTTCGCCCTGGGGGGTCCAGATGGGTCAGAGCAAATCAATCCCCGGGGCACCTTGGGGGGCACAATTGCTGAACCGCAGAGTAAAGGTCTGCCGGACGCTGCTGCCCGAAGGAGGCTTCCTTAGGGACTTCGTCAGGCACTACGTTCGTACAGGTCACGCACCTGCGAGGGGGCCCCCCGGCCGTGCACACAGGTGTCGCCAGGCGGGGGACACAGGGCCTCTTGGTTTGGGGAAGCTGGGTTGAATATGAAGGAGGTGGGCGTTCTTGTTGCTTGAGGACACCGGGGTGAGGGGCCACAGTAAGGCTTCTCCCGCAGGGCAGCTTCCTTGTGTCCGCCCGACGTCCGAGAATTGTTCTGAACTTGAACTGTCAGGGAGCGGCATGGCGACCGAAAAAAAATGTTTTTTTCTCGTCCTGAGTCGGATGGGGAGAGCGACAAAGGACTCGTCGGTGTGGGTCGCTCTGACGACAAGATGCTCCTTCTTACATGCAGGGGCGTGTGAACGGAGGTGTCTCCAACATCCAAGCATGCGTGGAGATCCCTGAACGGTTCTTGGTGCCCTGCGTGTCCCCGTTGGAACAGTCCTTTTGCCCCAAATCTCCGGGCGAGGGGGAGGAGGGCACAGCCCCGGGGCCCAAGGGGGAGGGCAGAGCGCAAAACCAATTCCGGACAGATTTGCTCTGTTTTCGCGCTCCTGAAAGCGCGTGCTGACCCGCGCCCCACCCCACGAGAGGCCACGCGGCTTTGTGCGTTTCTCATTAAAAGGCGTTTCTCCGTGTTCCTCACGATGTCTTCTTCCACCCCTGGCTTATATTCGGAAGCGTCCGGCCATAGAAGGGTCTTTGGTCTTCTCTTAGTTCCTGGCTTTCCGCCAAAGTCCCCGGAGGTGAGACAGCCAGTCCTGAGTGGGTTCGTGCTGTGCCCGGCCGAGGCTTGCGTCACACACGCCGGGTCCACTTGGTGACCTTGGGGAGAATCCTCATGCCTGTGGGGTCCACAGCCTCCATCGGGAAACCTTGGGGGGGCCACAGCCTGAGGGCTAGGTACATGTCTTCCTTGTGTCCTCTGTCCTGTGGGGTCCCCACCTTCAACAGCTCACAGGACAGACACTTTTGTACTCCTGTGTCCCGCCAAAGGTTCCCACGGAAAGTGGCCTTGCAGAGGTGAGTCTCATCGGAAAGCCACCCCCAGACCGCATCTCGCATCGCAGTGGCCCGAGAGGCTTGTCAGGAGGACAGAGGCCTCTCTCACCGGGCCCCGGGGTCAGTCTCTCTTCAGAGGCGGGTCACTAGGTTTGAGACAGGACAGGCGCGGAGAGGCAGCATCCCCTTGAAGTGATTAGTCTTGAGGCTGCGTAGGAATGTGTCCCGTGAGTGCTCCACTAAAGGACTGCCGGCTGACATTTATTCTCTTAAAAAATGACAAGTGGAAAGTTCTTTCTCCCTGTGCTGAGAGCTGGAGGCTGAGACTCAGAGGTGGGCAGGGCTGGCTCCCCCTGAGGCCTCTCTCCTGGGCGTGTGGACGGCCGTCTTCCCCCTGGGTCCTCACACGGGGGTCCCTCTGGGGGTGTCTGTGTCCCCATCTCCTCTTCTCACAAGGACCCCCGTCCTGTGGGATCAGGGACCCCCACTGACCCAGGATGACCTCGTTTGAACTAATGACCCTGTCTCTAAATAAGGTCCTTTTCTGGGGCCTTGGGGGCCAGGACCCCAACGGCTGGATTTTGTGGTGCAACAAACTCAGCTCTTGACAAAGTCCCCTGCCGACCTCGGCCATCTGCCGTCATTCACGAGCGAACCCACGAGCTCCCTCGCCACGGACCTCGTTATTCTGCTGGTTCATTCCTTAACGAATTACATAACACTTCCCCCCGGGCGCCAGGCCTCTGCGGGTGCTTTGTATTGCTAACGACCGCAGACATGTGCTTCTGCAGATACAACATTTCACGCCCAGCCTCCCCCACCCCCCGCAGCCTCGCAGGCCCCGCGGGGAAGGGCCCCGTTTCCTGGGTGAGGTGCAGGCCAGTGGAGTGCTCACGACCAAGCAGATTTTTATCTTTCCGGGAACCGCGTGACATGCATCCCACCACAGGCCTTCCTGTCTGGCTCGGGGTCTCCAGGACCACGCCGACGGCTTGCTCAGCACATTTCCTAGGGTTCTCCGCGGTGGGATCTCCAGAGACAGAACTCCAGATGTCGGTGTCCTCTGACCACGGAGTTCAGACTGTGGTCAGTTAGCTTCAGGGCCCCTGGGAGCCAGGGGCCACGCTGAGGTATGAGGGGCTGGTTCCTCAGGAGAAACCCAGGGTGGACCTCAGACTGGGGACACCCAGGGGGGGCACAGAAGAGACTGGGGGGGGCGTGGGATGGACCCCAGGAGTCGGGCGCGTGAGTGTGAGCATCGGCGGTGAGCAAGGCTCCGGGACCAGGTGTCGGCCAGGAGAAGCACGGCCAAACTGTGAACGTTTTGCATCACCCCCGTGCCACCTGCAGGACCCACGTGTGGGGCCATGGACTTGAGGGGAGACAGACTGAGGTCCCCAAGGACGTGGAAACTCTGCCGGCAGAAGGCCTCTGGGGTCCAGCGGCACCCACAGCAGTGTGGTGGGCCTGTGGCCTGCTGGTGAGCCGGTTCTCTAAGGAAATCAGTCTCTCTCTGTCTCTCTCCCTTTCTGTCTCCTCCCCACCCCCCATCTATCTACGTATCTCTCCATCTATCCCATATTCTTGTCTGTTCTGTATCTTCCACGGATGTCTCCATCAATCAGTATTCACCTATCTTATCTACCTATGTATGTGTGCATATTTATCTCGTCTCTCTCTCTCTACCTGTCTACGTATCCATCCCTCGTCTCTCATCTGCCGCGGCTCCTGCGATTTCGGTATTGCCCAGACCACACAGAAACGACACACTTGTTGTAAGGAATCGGCTCATGTGATGGGGAGGCCGGGGAGTCCCGTGACCCGCTGTCTGCCCGTCTGCAGACCGAGCAGAGCTGACGCTGTAGGTGTCAGCCTAAAAGCATGAGGAGACCGGGGTCCCGGCTCGAACACCGTCAGGCCAAAGAGAGGGTGGTCCCTCCGCCCACGGTTAGTGCCGTTCGGGCCTCCAGCTGATGGGAGGGGGGTGCGGACCACCCACACTGGGTGGGCCCTGGTCTCATCCTGGAACACCCTCATGGACCCCCCCCCAAGAAAATGCTTCACCTGCTACGTGGGCACCCTGGGGTCCAGCCCCGGCTCACGCCCAGTGCACCACCCATCGGCTTCCTGGCAGAACCCTCACGAACGTAGAATCTGTCAGAAAAGCAAGACCCCCCCCCCACGTCGCTCCTGACTTTTCCCGGCATGCAGGGTGAATGTGACCGCCTCTGGGGTGCCTGAGACCCCCCCGCTCCCCCTTGGAGCCCTCACGTCACCTCCAGCCAGGCCCCTGGAGCTGCAGTGACAAACCTCTCCATCCACGGCAGAATCAGCCCACAGAGATGGGCCAGCTGTGACTTGGGGTGGTAACAGGTAGGGGAGGGGCAGTGTGACCACCACCGCCACTGGCCGAAAGCCTCGGGGTCCCAGGAGCTGGGCACGTTCGAGGCGAGAAAAGGCTCCGTCCTGGGCATGACCTGAGGGACCCCCTTGCTCCACGTTTGAGTCACAGGCCATTTGGGTCAAGAACTCCCCTCCCCATATGATCCGACTTCCGGAGGTCCCTCCTCAGGTGAAGCCCCCCACTTGCCTTGGAGGAGGGACGGGAGAGTGTGGGGAGAGCAGACCAGGACGGTCATTGTGCATGGGGTGCTGGGCACACCCTCGGGGCCACGGTACTTTCACCTTGACTCGCCAACACGATGCAATTTTAGGTTCCCCCCGGTCTCCCCTGAGAGACACCCCTCCTGAGCCCCCAGGCTGTGGTATGCGAAGCGTGGGGACCCTCCTGAGTCTTCATTCCGGAAATTCATCACGAAGCTGAAAGCTAACACTACGGTGTGCAGCTGAGCGAACACGGAAGGCCCTGGGGGGAGGATGGGGCCATTGCAGAGAGTGGTGAACGGAGGCCTGGAGGAGCCCCACCCAGAGCCGGGAGACAGGCCCCAGCCGCCCAGCAGAGCCCCGTCTTGTGACTGGAGGTGCGACAGTTCCACGTCACCTCGATTACGGGGGCACAGCTCGCCTGTCTGTGCAGCTCGGTGCTCAGAGGAACATGAGTATCAGCAGGGCACTTCTGCCGCCAGGCGCGAGAGAGGACCGTTTTCCCTGTTCTACTGAAGAGGAAATCGAGGTCAGGGCATCGGGTCACAGAGCGGCCACGGTCACACACACAGCTGCTGTCGGGGAACGCTGACCCCTCTGAGGCAGGCCCCAGCCCACGCAGCCACGTCCTCACGGTGAGGAGGACTGTGCACAGCCCATGCCGCGGCTCTCCAGGGGACCCTGCGGTCCTTGCCCCCACCTCCTGACACACAGGACCGGGCTGGGGCCCATTCCCTCTCAGTACAAACCCCGGAACAGACACCCTGTGGGTTCAGGAGAAGGTCAAGAGCTGGGGTAGCTGCATCAAACGCAACACATGCAGCATTAGCTGATTTTCTGATTGACGCTGTGGGAGTTCCCCCAAAAGGCCGGACCTCCCCGGTTCCTCAGAGTGCTGGGTGGTCAGCCAGCAAGACGCCGCTGACACCACGTGACCAGGCTGCGCGTCGGCCAAGGTGTTTCTACTGGGGGCCACAGACGCGCCACCCCGCGCCACTGGGCGATGTCTGCGGTGGTTCTGGTTGTCATCGCTGAGAGAGGTCAATGCCACCATCGGGCAGCCGGAGCCCAGGGCGGCTGCTCAACGCCCTCCCACCCAGGGCTCGCGGTGCCCCACATCTGAGCGTCCTGCAGCCCCAGTGCCGGGGTGGGAGGCTCAGGGTGGCAGGCTCTGACTACAGTGGGAGACACTCTTGTCTTCCTCTTTGGGCCTCTTTCCTTCCTATATCCATCTATGAATCTACCTACCTGTGTCCCTACGTACCTGCCTGTGAATCTGCGCATCCGCCCATCCATCCATCCATTTATCCACCCATCCATCCATCCACCCATCCATCCATCCATCCATCCATCCATCTATCCACCCATCCATCCATCCACCCATCCATCCATCCATCCATCCATCCATCCACCCATCCATCCATCCATCTACCCATCCATCCACCCATTCATCCACCCATCTACCCACCCATCTATCCATCTATCCACCCATCCATCCATCCACCCACCCACCCATCCATCTACCCATCCATCCACCCACCCACCCATCCACCCATCCATCCATCCATCCACCCACCCATTCATCCATCCATCCATCCATCTATCCATCCATCCACCCACCCACCCATCCACCCATCCATCCATCCATCCACCCACCCATCCATCCATCCATCCATCCACCCACCCATCCATCCATCCATCCATCTATCCATCCATCTACCCATCCTTCCATCTATCCATCCATCCACCCATTATCTACCTAGCTAGCTAGCCATCTTCTACTTGTCTCCCCAGTTCATCCATCCATCATCCATCTATCCATCCACCCATCATGTACCTATTACTCCTTTCTGTCTACCATCTGTGATCTAACTCCAACTTGTATCTCGCTATCTACCCTCTGTCCACCTGTATTCTATCATGTGTGTATGTACGTCTCTTTCTGTCTTTTATGTACCTCTCATCTGTCTAGCCATCTGTCTTCTATCCTCTGTCTGTCTGTCTATCAATCCACCTCTCACCCACCTATGATCTACCCATCTATCTATTTTCTATCATCTAGCAATCACTCTATCATTTATCTATGTCCCTGTCTTCTGCCCTCAGTCTATGTATCTCTCCATGTGTCCCTCATGTATCTATCATGTATCTATGAGCTCTCCACCATTGATCTGCCCTCTATCTCTCTCCCACAGTGACTCATAACTGGGGATGAGATGGCCACCCCGAAGGACCATGCTGTGAGGTCCCCACACCTCAGGGGACGGCACTGCTGGTATCCAGTGGCCGGAGACCAGACACGCCCAGGGCGGCCCTGCCTCCCAGCATTATCTGGCCCCAACGGTCCACAGAGCTACAGCCACCGAGTCCAGCCTGGGTCGCAAGGCCCTGCATGTGAAATCAGAGACCCAGTTTCCCCTGACAACATTGTGGGGTGTTTCCTGAATCTTTACAAGGTCCCAGCCTCTGTCCCTCCTGGCTGGGCCCTCCTGGGAAGAAGGAACGCAGCAGGGGAGGGGGGAGGCTGGAGGTCCAGGGCCCAGGTCAGCGTGGGGTCCTTGTCACCGGTCTGTGGTCACTACCACTGGGGACAACGTTAGCAAGAAGCTGTCCTCAGCTGTCCCTGTCCGAGCCGATTTGGCCATCGTGGGGTACACTGCATTGCCACGTTGAGGGGTGGGGGCGTGTCCGGAGCCACGCCGCTGAGGAAACATTGTGTGTTCCCTGGTGACCTGCGGCGTGGGTGACCCACCACACACCCACGCCCAGTAGGAAGCGGTCACAGAGCCCCGGGCCGGCCCTGGGCTCGCAGCCAACAGGTGGGGCTGGGCCCTCGGCACACACCTGGCGGACAGGTGAGAACACGGGGGTCAGGATGGGGCTGCATTGCACTTGGTGGGGGTGCGGCTGGACGTCCGTGGGGCCAGGGGCCTGGAAGAACGAACCACAGAGCAGCAGACACGGGCGCAGGGAGCCTGTGGCTCCTTCTGCCCTGACCCCCCCCCCCGTGCCCCACAGAAGTCCCGGCACATGACGCCCCTCCAGCAGCCTCCCCCCTCTGCCCCGAGCCCGAGGACCCCGTGAAAGGCCTAAGGAAGTTGTCGGAGGCTCCGAGCCACAGGGACACCGCTTCAGCGGCCAAAGGTCATCTGGGACCGCTGTGTGGGCTGGGCTGGGGCGAGGGCCTGGCTTTCTGCGTTCGCCCACTCCGCCGTGACCCGGGCAGCCCACGGGTGTGCTCAGGGAAAGTGCCCCTGACCCTGCCGTGAGCCGACAGACAGTGCCAAATGGTGGGTAGTGAGGACGCCATCTTTGGCCCGTGCTCCTAATAATGTGGCTGTTCCCCCAGAAACGGTCTCATCCTCAATATTTTCTGTGGGCCGCCCCCCAATAGTGTCTATGATCCTCAACAATCCGTCTAGTTTTCAATATCGGCTGTGGTCCCCCCCCCCGTTCTATCCGGTTTCCAATGTTCTCTTCACCGTCAGGGTTCTCTCCGGACCGCAGTGTCGTCCCCAGCCCCCGATCTTGTCTCCGCACCCCAGTATTCTTCCTCTGTGATCTGCAGTCATTTCCTTGTTCATTCTGGTCTTTGTCACCGCTCTGGCTCCCTCCCTGTACTCTGGCCCCTTTAAAATCTCCGTGGTCCTCAGTCCTTGGTCTGGTCCCCCGTCTGGTCCGCCAGCGTCACTGTGGACACCGTCACCTAGCTGGGCTCCATCAGCTCCCCTCATACAATCCCTTCGGATCACGGGCAAACTTCTGATGTTGTTACAGGGCAGCCAGCGTGGGGGCTGGGCACGAGTCCTCCTTGTCACCCCGAAGGGAGTCCAGCACGTACTACGAATTCGAGCTCTGGGCGGGAGGACGCCGAAGGGGCTGCCTGGGCACCCCCGCCCCCCACCCCCCACCTGGGCAGAAGCCTGCCTCTCCGGTCCTCTGCATCCACTGTGTCGAAGTGACAGCGGCGGGTTTTATTTAGCGGGCAGTCCCGCGCGGCGGACGGGCACCGAGTGGCGGGGTTTTGAGGAGCGCCCGTTGGCGGGTCTCCGGAGCGCGTGACTAGGGCGGGGGGGGCTGTAGGAAGCAGCCCCCCTGCCAGCCGCCTACCAGGCAAGGGGAAGTAAGGGCGGGCCCATCACAGGGCTGTGTGTGTTTCCCTCTCCCTCGCTTGAAAGTTGAGACACAACTTTGAATGATTTAGTGGCCTGTGGTGCCTTCAGGGTGCAACCGCATCCTGGGGCGAGGCCTAAAACTTTTCCACCCTTCCCCCCACCCCACAAAGACCCGTACTGAGCTCCAACTACCGTCGGCAGATGGGACACGCAGAATCCCCGGGCACGGACGAACGAGAACGCCCACCCCAGCGATACGATCGGTGACGATAGCAGTGAAGACCCCCCCGGTGGGGGGGGGGGACGCTGGCTACACCACCAGGTCTCTCCGGGCCTCGGTTTCCCCATACGCAAAGAGCTGTCCACAGCCTTCCCAGAGGGACATCATGAGGTTTCTGCGAGTCCCTGTGAGTCGCTCAAATCCTTCACCATCTGGGGGAACGATACTCATCCGGGATTGCATCTCCACCACCAATCGACGGACGCAGGTTGTTCAACTGTCAAAACTGCCCTACGGTGGACACACGACCGGGGGCTGTTCTCGACTGCATCTTGGCTTTCTGCGCCCTCCCTATCGCTTCCCTCCCGGCGCTTTCTCTGGGTTCGATCTAGGCCCGGCAACTCTTCTGCGCGCCTGAGAACGGGTTCATTCATTCCTCCCTCACTGTTCGGTGTCTGTCCTTTGATCTAGACATCGATGTCTTCATCACACACCTACCCACCCGTACACCCATGCTATTCATTCATCCGTGTCCTCACCCACCCATACACACATCCATCCATCGTCCGTCCATCCATCCACCCATCCACCATGCACTCACCTATCCATTCCTGCACCCATGTGTCCACCCACTCACAGGCACAGCCAGCCAGCCAGCCAGCCTCCCATCCTACTCCCACTGCCTGCATGCCGGTTTGTGTTTCTCGGGTGCAGGGGTGGGCTGCCCGTCACCTCCCGGACAGATGTGCATGTTAAATAAACACCTGGAGCCCCCGCAGCTCCCACCACCCATCCATCCTGGTCCCCAAACTTCAGGGGCCACGTCCTGGACTCCACCCCCCCCCGCCCCCCCTCCTGCACGAAGGCTGGCTTTGGCAATGCCCAAGGAAAAAGACCCCCTTTGCCAGCACGGGCACATCTCCGGAGACAAACATGGGCTGACGTCCAGCCCCGTGTGCACGCCCCGTCCGACGAGAAGACGCCCAGGCCAACGGCCTCCGCGGCCCCGCTGACCACGGTGCTCACTGAACAGAATGCGCCAAGGGCAGGCACGCCTCGACCCTGTTCTGCCAGACACCATCACGCCTGGCCCCGCAGTTCCTGTTCACGGGCTGGGACCCAAACCGCTGCTGACTGCGTTCCGTTTCTCAGGCCGCCGGAGGTCCCAAGCCGGCTCCCCAGGCAGCGTGGGGGGCTCCCCTTGCCCCCCACCCCACACCCTTCTGGGACGGCTGTAAGAACGCTCCGGGAAGCCCGATTTCCAAGAAGTCCAAGCGAAACGGTGGCCAGGCGCTGTCTGCCGTCTCACAGGTGCCGGGCCATGGGTCCCCAGCACAGACACCTGCCCGCCCGCCCTGGGTGCAGCGGGTGTCACCCGTGGCAGGTTTGCAGCGGAGTGGCTTTGCATCCCAGCCGAGTGGCTTCGCAGAGCGTTTGGGGGGTTTCTCTCGTTCTGGGCGCAGAACGCTCCGGCACCTTCCTCGCCCCTCTCATATTCCCCCACATCCGAAAACCCTGTGCCTCCCACTTCTGAGCGAGCGCTAAAAAAAGGAACAGGCACAGGCCTCACCTGGGACTGGCGGCAGCGGGGGTGTGGGGCGGGCGCAGACCAGGGGGTCAGGAGTTGGCACGGGGCACGGCCTGGGAGCGCCGGGTCAGGAGGCCAGTCTTCAGGACGCCTGCGCGCCCGGCTGTGTCTGAGCCAGCGCCCGGCAGCACGCCGCGGCGGCCCCAGTGGTCTGCGTGTGACTCACCGTTTGCACCGGGGCTGTGATGCTGGCCCGAATGCAAAGCGTTTCCGAGCCTGGAGCCCCACAGGAGAGTTAGGGTACACCGAGAGGAAACACGTTCTGAGTTTCCTGTGTAACTGTCTGCGTGCGCTTGGGGGGAGGCCAAGCCTGTGTGGGGCCCCCCCCCCCGCCTCCTCGCGGCGCTCACGGGGAGCCTGCCCCCGGGGGGAGGGGGGTGGGCAGCTGTCACAGCCCGAGGGGACACCGTGTGGACACGCCCCACGTGAGAAGCCAGGACTCGGTGCCTGAGCGGACCTACGGCAGGCGGGAAACTGAAGTCACATTTCTAGACAGAACAAATCCCAACTTTTTTTTTTTTTTTTGTAATGAAGTAAAAAAAAAAAAAAGTGAAGGAAGGCCGTGCTACCTCGATACATTTCCATGGACGTGGGGAGGCTGAGTCTATCGCAGCCTCTCGGGAACTGCAGCCAGGAGGGGATGCGAGGGCTTGACTCCTGGGGGCGGGGTGGGGGGGGGGAGGCACTGCCCAGGGCACCGGGCGGAGCTGGAGTTTCGGCCAGTAAACACGGTGATCTCCCAAACTCGGGCGGCGGCGTGGGAAGCAGGGCGAGGGCTTCCGGGAAGGAGCTCTGTGAGGGCCGGCGGCTGGGCTCACAGCGGCTCTGAGGCCGGTTGTGGAGACTGTCCGTGGTTCTGTCCTGAAAGCCGAGGGGGCTGCAGGGCCCGCCAGGACTGAAGCTCTGTCCCTGGGAAAACCCAGGGCTTTCGGCCTGTCTGTCTGTCTGTCTACACCGTACAAACCGCCCGTGTCTTTACCTGTAAGGTGCTGGCGGTTGCTCATCTATCACAGCCTGGATACTAGCTGTTCCTTGTGTCCATCTATGTCCGTCACATATGGGTCGGCTGTCTGTCTCCGTGCATCCGTCCATCCGCCCAGCACAGCTGTGAGCCACACAGAGGCACACGCTTGTATCATCTCTGTGTGTGTATGTATCCGTCATATGTATGTATCATGTATGTGTACCCGTGCGTCCACCAGCATCTTTTATCTGTTTGTATCTTCCACCCACCCACGCTGTATCTATGTATCCATTTGTGTGTCTAACTGTCGATGTATGTATCTATGTATCTGCCGTTGACCGTCCTGTATCTATCTGCTCGTCACCGCCCCACCCACCCACCCACCCCCTCTCTCCCTCTCCCTCTCTCTGTCCATCCATCACCTACCCACCCATCTACACACACACATCATTCTTCCATGGTCGGTCCCTGGAAGAATGGAAGGGACCCCACAATGGAAGCCCTCAGCTAATGACGACGGGACTGGCCCCACCTTGAGGACTCGGCCCACGCCCGGGGGTCTGTCTCTCCGTGACCTGGGGCTGTGCTCTGCAGGCACCGGAGAGGGTCCGTCTGGGTGGGTTCGGGCCTCCCGGTGTGTCTCTGGCATTTCGTTACGTCCACCCCAGTGACGGTGTCGGGGGCCACTCTGGTGGGAGGTTTGCGACCCGGTCCGCACCCTGCGAATCCCTGCGTGTCGCACAGAGCCCTTCTGGCCATCACACCTGTACGAGCGACACAGCGATGCCCACGCAGCCGGGACAGGGCACGGCGGTCCGCATCTTCCTCACGCGTCCTGTCTGCGGCGGCGGCTCCCGCCGAGTGCCCAGCCCGGGGCGTGCGTTCCTCCCACCGCCAGGAATGTCCGACGGGCGGTGAGGGGCGTGGCGGGGACGGGAGGACCGGCGCCAGCCACGCCATGTGGTCACGGGGATTGTGATGTCTCGAGATGTCCTCTGCGTGGGACAGGTGAGCTCACTGGGACAGAGCCACCCGCAGGCCCCGTGCCACCGGAGCTGAGGGCCAGCCCAGGGGACGACGCCGTGGACCGGTGTCTTCTCCTCGCTGTGCGTCTGTGAGTCTGTGTGCACCCGGCTGAGACTCACGTCGTGGGAGGGCTTGACACGGTAAACTTGGGGGGCACTTAGCGGTGCCCCCAAAGGCATGTCAGGTCGTTGCCGCTTGCATCCGGTTCCGATGCGGATTTTTTTAGAGAGGGGGAGGGAAAGGGAGGAGGAAAGAGGATGAGAAACGTCGAGGAGAGAGCACGACATCGGACCCGGGCCGACCGGGCGGACAGGGAACCCGTAACCTGTAACCCACACACCTATTTCCGGAATCGAACTGCTGACCTTTTAGTTTGCAGGACACCACCCAAGCCATTGAGCAACCTGGGACAGGGCCTCACTGAAAATCTGTCTCCGCCCCCAAAGGATGTCCGTTCCCACGAGTAGCCCTGTTCCCCGGCCCCCGCGCACCACCGGCCCCCTCGCTGTAGATTGACATTTCACACAGACAGAATCCACACCCGGGGACCCTGTGTGTCTGACGTCTCTCACGCAGCCTCCTGGGTTCAAGGCCCGTCCACGCTGCAGCCCGAGTCATAGCCTCGCTCCTGTTCATGGCTGCGTCATATTCCACAGCGTGGGTGCACCTCATTCTGTGTACCGGCCCCCCCCCGACCAGGTGACAGGCATTTGGAGGGTTTCCACCTTTCAGCCATAAACAGGCACAGAGTCGGGTTTTGTTTTGCTGTCGTCTTGATCAAGTGGCTCGAGCCCGTTCCCAGAAGTGAAATTGCTGGGTCATTAGGTAACTCTCTGTCGAACCATTTGAGGAACTCCCAGCTGGTCTTCCCGAAGCGGCCTGAGCATTGTCCTCCCACCTGCCGTCCACAAGGCTTTCGATGTCCCCACATCCTCGCCCACGCTGCTTGGGCTGTCGCCGATGGCGGGGGCAGACCCCGGGACCGGCCGCCGCGCAGACACGGGGAAGCCGGCACGGGCAGAGGCTCCATCGGCAGGTGCACGTCTTCGGGGCCCCTGGATTTCCGGGGTGGGCAGAGTCAGCCCCGTGCCTGCCCGCTGCCAGCAGGAGGAAGTCACAGACTCGGGACTCAGATCCCAGAGGGCCGTCCTGCGGTGACGAGTTGCCGGGACGTGTCTGGATGGCGACGGTCTGTCTGACGGCCGCAAGGAGAAAGGACCCACGGACAGCATTCTCTTTCATCTTAGAAAGAGGATTTGGAGCGTGCTGTTCACACCCCTCTCTCCAGGGGCTCACGAGCCGGCTGGCGGGCCCCACCGGGCGCTGTCTCCTGGGCGTGTTTTCCATCACGCATCCTCGAGACGCGGACGTGCCTCCCCCAAATCGCTACGCTGCCGGTTCATGGTGACCTCTGTGCCCAGCTGAGCCGGCGTGAGGTGCCTCTCTGCAGTTCCCGCAGAACCTCAGGTGTTTTTTGCATCTTTGCGCTTTTCGCTGGCCAGGCGGCCCCGTACAAGACTCCCGGGCCCAGCACGGTGCGGAAGGGCCCTGGGGTGCTCTGAGCTGACGGCACTGCGAGGCCACAGGTGTGGGGGCCACCGAGTGGGTAGGGGGAATGGGGGAGCGAAGGACCGCCGGTCCTGGGGGGTCCCCCGCGGAGTGTGACAGGCGTGAGGACAGCGTGTAGCTGGAAACGAGACGAAGCTCATTTCGTGAGCTCCNACCTCTGTGCCCAGCTGAGCCGGCGTGAGGTGCCTCTCTGTAGTTCCCGCAGAACCTCAGGTGTTTTTTGCATCTTTGCACTTTTCGCTGGCCAGGCGGCCCCGTACAAGACTCCCGGGCCCAGCACAGTGCGGAAGGGCCGTGGGGTGCTCTGAGCTGACGGCACTGCGAGGCCACAGGTGTGGGGGCCACCGAGTGGGTAGGGGGAATGGGGGAGCGAAGGACCGCCGGTCCTGGGGGGTCCCCCGCGGAGTGTGACAGGCGTGAGGACAGCGTGTAGCTGGAAACGAGACGAAGCTCATTTCGTGAGCTCCTTCCCGCACTGGCCGCGGGGATGATTCCAGACAGAGTGGCGTGTGGGGACGGGCGGGACCCCCGCCTTGTCGTGCCAGCTCTCGTAACCCTTTGACACCCAGTCGTGGGCAGAGAGGGGTCCCTTCCCCGTGTGGTGTGAGAGGACTCAGCCCCGCTCAACCGCAAATCCAAGCCTGTCCACTCGGGGGCCCTCTGCTGTGGGTGTGTGTGTGTGTGGGGGGGTGTTCTTCACCCACATGCATGGGAATCCCAGCCCCGGGCATGGATTGCGGGGGTTGCTGGGTGGGCAGCCCACCAGCCAGGATGGTCTGCGGACCCCGATGTGGATGTGGGGACAGGCTGGCTGGGACAGGCACGTGCCCCAGCTGGTGCGGGGAAACCCACAGGCTTGAGCCTCAGAGACCACACCCGCGGGCCGGTCCAGAACCTGCGCCACGGAACTCGGAGCGCAGCCGACCGGGAGACGGGGGTCGCCAGGCCCCAGCGGGCCCCAGCCCTCGGGGGCCCGTCCTGGGTGCAGGCCGGGGCGCCCTGGTGGCTGCTGAACGGCACAGGATGCCTGGGGAGGAAAGGACACACCCTGCCCCTCCTGCCCCGTGCCCCCTTCTCCACCGCGGCGGCTGGGGTGCGGCTTCCCTGCGGAGGTTGTCAGCCACGCCACCTCACCCAGCAAACACGTTCACAGGCACGGGGGGGGGGGGGGGGGTGTTTTACATCCNGGGGGGGGGGGGGGGGTGTTTCACTTCCCTGCAGAACCAGCTCACGGCCGGGGGGCGGGGCCTCGGCCTGTACAAGTAGGGCAGGCTCCCCTGTCAGGACCCGGAGAGGCCCCGGTGCCCATCCCAGAGACGCGGTGGGGGGCGGGGGGAGTGGGGTGGTGGCTCTGTGTCGTTTCTTTCTCCTGGTCACAGCATCCACGTTGGGGACCCCCACCCCGCGCTGTTGGCAATTGACCGGGTAGGGGCAACCAGGTATCCACAGAAGGGCTGATGGGTGGTTAAACAGAACAGGGTGCATCCACGCGGTGGAATATGACGCAGCCAGGAACAGGAGCGAGGCTCTGACTCAGGCTGCAGCGTGGACGGACCTTGAACACGGGAGGCTGCGCGAGAGAGGCCAGACACTCACGGTCCCATGGTATGGACTCTGTATGTGTGTGTCACCTGTCCAGGGCAGGTCAATCCCCAGGGTCAGGGAGGGGGACAGTGGTTCTCAGGGGCTGGGGGAGGGGGGCGAGGGGGCCCGTTCATGGGGACGGGGCTCCTTCTGGGGAGAGGTCAGTGTTCTTGAAGGAGGCAGACATTTGGAACCCGCCAAGGTGTCCGCCGTCAAAGTGACGCATTGCGGGTTGTGTGGATTTCATCTCCCGTTCAAAGAAAGGACCGTAGCAGACACGGGGCTCCGTTCATCCAAACGCCGGCCCCTGTGGTGGTGCCCCCCGATGGGTCCGCCGAGCCCTGAGCCCAGAGTCCAGATCCACACCCACCTCCGGGCGATGCCCACATCAGAGGCCTTTCTCGGCACGGCCCCCCGGGGCGAAGGGAAACCCGGTGGGCGAACCCAGATGCGGAGGTTCCAGGGCTGCTTCTCCGAACGCGAAAACAAAAAGTAAAACTGAATCAGACGTTGCTCCACACGAAGAGCTCATCCCCGCGCTCCCCTCCCCGCCCCAGGGCTGTTGTTAAGGCCACAGGACCGGGCGTTCCTCTGAGGCTTTGAGACTTGGCCACACGGGTATTTAAAACCGAAAAACAGCCCCTTGGGTGGTGGCGGAGGCCCGATTGGACTTGACCGGGCTGCCGTGAACTCTCGGGGCCTCCGCCGGGCCCAGCCGCCCAGCGAGAGCAGACAGGCCGGGGGCCTTCCCTCTGGGTGTCATGCCCGGGTGTCTCCAGGGCCCTGATTTGTCCCCAGGGACTGAGAACTCACACGCTTGCCTATTTTAAAAGCAATGGCCCTGGGAGAGCTGTGGGAAAAAAAAAAACCCAACCAGAAATGGGAGGCTTACAACCGGTGAGATTCACCCTCCCCACATCCTGGAGACCAGGCGTCTGAGGTCCAGGGGTCCCGGGGCCGCGCTCCCTCCACAGGCTCCAGGGAGGGGCCTTCCCGCCTCCTCCAGCTCTGGGGGCTGCAGGTGTCCCTGGGCTGGTGGCCGTGTCCCTCCTTTGTCTCCATCTTCTGCAGGTAGGACTCAGCCAGGGTGCCACCTGGACTCCTTAAATCTGTCTCTCTGTTCGAATTCACTGATCCGGTGAGGCTCACTGGCTTGTCCAAAATTATTAGCAGGCTGTAGGAGAATGGCCTAGGCGTGTGTGACTCAGTCCCCTCCGGTGGTGACAGCGGGGGTGAGCTACGCCTCTCTCTATCTTTCTAGCCGTTCTGTTGCCCGCGGCACAGGTGGAAACCGCGCGTGACGCTATTACGTGCTGGACGCTGAGAGAACAGTAGACATAGAGACTGAGAGAAAGCTAGAAATCACCGTCGAGCGTGACGGCCATTTGCAGACCCAGAGATGGGGGCCAGCGTCACAGTTTGGAAGAGGAAAGAGTCAGCAGGCAGGGGGCGTGCCCGCCGGTGGGCTGGATGAGGTGGGCAGTCGTGGGGACCTGGGTTTCTAAAATCCTTCCTGAGGGCGAGTCCCCCAGTGCGAGCCCCGTAAGGAAGTCTGGCCTCTGTGTAGCACGCGGGGGCGTTGTGGACACTGTCGTACAAGGGCCCGAGTTAAGTATCCAATGGTCTAAGGACCCAAGACGGACAGGGGGGCGTGGGAAGCGGCCAGGAGGAGCCTGGGGGGGGGGACTGGGAGGATTCTGGCTTTGACCTGGGGGTGCCTTATCCTGGGTCCGTCCTCGTCTCGGTTGGACATAAATGACTTTTCCGCAGGCATGCTGGTTCATCAACGCCAAGCGAATGACTCTCTAATGTAAAAGTCAGAGTAGTGTCACAACCCCACGGGGGTCGAGGACCTGGCTGAGAAGGGGGCCGTCCCATCTCTCAGCAGTTGTCCCCGCCTGGCCCTTGCGCCCGGACCACAGCGGTTGCCTCCTGGACAGCAGCCTTCCGAGGGTAGTCGCTAGGCGGACGGGCTTAGCAGGCCTCGGGCCTCGGCAGGGGCGGGCGACGAGAAGATATGAGAATTGTTACTTCTCACCTTCCTCTGTTTCTGGTAAGCAGCTTCTGCTCACGTTTCCTGTTAAAATCTCGCACACGGACGGAGAAAACGCGTGCCCCCGAGTGTGGGTTAGGGTGTCCTTGCAAAGAGCAGACAGGGAACAGGGCGTGGGGGTTACTGTACCTTAACCGTGCAGACCTCTGACACGCACACCTGGGCCAGGGGACTGAGGCCACAGCCACAGCAGGGACTCACCTGGAAGGGAGTAAGACCAGTGCCTTACCTGCCCGGAAGCCGCCAGCCCCGTCTGGCCTGGAGAGAAGCGGAGAAGGGGCGCCCTGCAAATGCCCAGCCCGTGCTCCCCAAAAGCATCCAAGTCCCCAAAGCGAGACAGGCGGTAGCTGGCAGCAGTGTATCGCTCTCTGCTCACAGGTGGTAACACATGCATCAGGCCTAGAGGACCCGTCAGTCACTGCCGGCCTTTGGGAACCGTCCGAGCTGACTCTGCCTTGTCCGGCTCACCCCTCTGTCGGCTCCTCTGAGCCCCAAGGCGGGCAGGCCTGCGTTGGGCCCTCCTGAGGGGGCCCCTCCCCGCCCAGCGCCTCCCCCCGAGTCCTCAGGTCCCAGCGCCCACTGCAGGGGGGGGGACCCCGGGGTCAGGGGCAGGTTTTACTGTGGAAGACGGGTTCATCCTGAGCCACGCTGGGGGTTGCGGGCCCACCCACAGAGGGCACCCACCCCCATGCGGTTTGGGGTTTTCCTCTGAGGCACGTGCCGGCCCGCCCCACATCTGAGCCTCTGCCAGCAACTGAAGACAGACCGGCTCGGGGGCAGGAGCCCCCTCCCTCTCATCTGCTAAGACACCCCTCCCCCACCTCCCACCCCCACCCCCCGCAGGCAGGCAGCAGCCCAGAAATGAGGCCGAGAGCCTCTTCTATCTGACCCCAATTTATCTGTCTCTCACCTATCGATCCACCTCCGTCTGCTTATCTATCTATCCACCTGTCTATCTATTGATCACTACCTACCAATTCATCCTTTAAACATCATCTCTCTATCACCTCTCTGCCTATGTGTCTAGCATCCATCCACATACCTGTTTCCCTACCAGTCGATTATTTGTTTATCATAGCTGTCAGCCATCTCTTTATCATCTGTACACCTACAAATGGATCGTTTTCTACCATCTCCATCTATGTATTTATCACCTGTTTATCTATGCAGCTATCATCTAGCTACGATTCTTCTATCTATAAATCTGCTTATCTACTAATTCATCATTTCTCTATCCATCGATCCCTCTAATCTATAATCAATATTCTTTCATCTATATCTATCAGTTAACCAATCAATAATCTATTATCAATCATATGTCTATCCACATACCAATCACGTCATTAATCATCGTACTTAACGATATATCGCCCATCTTTAAACGTATACCTAGGATCCCGGAAAAAACAAGCAAATTACTTCACAGCGCAGGACGTTCTCAGTTTTCCCCAGAGCCCAACGCCGAGCGACCCCACGCAGCAGGGCCTCGGGAGTCCCGGCAGGAAAACGTTTCCCACCCCAGACTCCTGCTCTGGGAGGGCTTGCTCGACCTGGCGGGTCGGCGACCTCAGCGGGGCCAGACCTCGGACCCGCGCCTCGTGTTGCGGTTTCCCGTTTCTGTACGGCGGCCGCGGTGGAGGGGATGGACGGAGAGCCTGCCGTTGTGTCGGTCCTGTGTGGGCTCCTTCCCACGGGCCCCAGACCCACAGGCCCCCCATCGACAGAGGAAGGAGCCGGCCGCCCAGGGCAGTTCCACCCGTCCAAGGTCGCGTGCCCTTCGGGACAGTGGCTCCCGGCTGGAGCCCCCTCCCTGTGCGCCTCATCCGTGGTGTCCTGAAGGCAGGACGCTCATTTCCTCCTGTGAACCCCCCCCCCCCGGACCCATCGTGGGCAGCCGGAGCCCCCTGCAGGTCGCTTCTCCGGCTGCCCGAGACGGGAGGGAGACCCAGGGGATGCCAAGGAGCGGGCAGTTCCACAGAGCAGCCTGGGCCCGCAGGTGCCGACCCCCTCCGGGTAGGAGAGAAGGCGGCCAACCGTGCTTCCAGATATCAACGTCCCTCCCTCCGGCTGTGCCTGTCAGTCTTGTGACAATAGCCCCAGGATGATGCCTGGGGAGTGGTGGTAAAAACAGTGCCAGAAGGAGACAGGAAGTGCACCGCCGGCCCCACCAGCCTCCTCAGCCCAGTGCAGCCCGGCAGAGCAGCCCCGGAGACCGCCCCTCTGTGAGAGGCCAGTGTGAAAACGGCTCCCCTGAACGCTTGGCGTCCCGGGGGGAGGATGGAGGGACAGCGGTGTGGTGGCAACCCAGCTGCTGAGGGAGAAAACGAAACCAAACAGAAACGCAGAGTGACAGTTTCCAGGTGTTTGCTGAGTGTGTCTCCTGGCGGGGGATGGGACGACAGGGGGTGGGAGAAAAAGGTGGCCCCAAGCTCACTCGCCCACATAACAATGCTCGTCTTATGCAATATGCAAAAACAGTAAAAACGGGCTGGTGTAGCTCGGTGGATGGAGCATGGGCCTGTGAACCAAAGGGTCACCGTTTCGATTCCCAGGCAGGGCACATGCCTGGGTTGCGGGCCAGGTCCCCAGTAGGGGGCGCATGAGAGGCAACCACATACCGACATTTCTCTCCCACTCTTTCTCCTTCCTTTTCCCCCTCTCTAAAAATAAATAAATAAAACATTTTTTAAAAACCGTAAAAACGGATGCAAAAATCAAGGATCCACAACACGCTGCCATTTGAAATAAGGCTGGGGGTGGGGGTGGGGGGCGCGGCTGGAGGTAATTTACATATCGTGGGGCAGGAGAAATGGGGAAACACAGATGCTCTCGCAATTGAACATGAGACGGGGAGGAAGGAGAGGTCGCTACCTTCTCCCAGCTGGGCGCTGCCCGCACATCTCTCTGGAGGGCCAGCGTCCGGGACCTGTTCCTGCTGACACCTGCCTCTGCAGCCTCCAGCAGGCCCATCGCTGGGGGCTGCACGCTTTGCTCGGGAGGCCCTGCCTCTGCCCGGGGCTGCCCACCCTGGCTGGGCACCGTGCCCTCCATGCTGCAATACAGCGCCCTTGCTCTGACGAGGAAAGGGAAGGCCAGCCTGTGAGTAATAAGCACATGCCACCTCTGTATCTCGGTTTTGTATCTCTGCCTTCTGCCCTTTGATCTGGTCTTTGTAACGTCTGATTCTCGCCCCGCCACCGAGGAGAACGGAGCTCCCTCCGCCCGCCCGTGACCCACGTGTTCGGCGTATCGCTCGCACATCCGCGGCCCGCTGATTCCTGGAACCCCCGTGAGCACAGGTTGCTTCTCCGTCCTCCCGATCTCAGTAGCAGGGCTGGACGCGGACCATCTGTTTTGCAGCCTCCCCTGCCCCAGGCACCTTCAGAGGCTGGGCGGCCCTCTCTCCCCACCCCACCCACACCAAACGCCAAAGAGGGCGTTATCGAGTTATGCAGTGGGGAGGGGGAGCAGGACAAAGGGACAGAGGGTTCCAGAAGACTCAGGATTATCACACCCTCTCTGTGAAGATTTACAGGGGCGAGGCTGGCACCATTTATTGGAAAAACAAAAACAAAAACAAAACCCAAATCTCTGTGCTAGCTACGCAGCCTTGGGGATAAGAAGTGGAGAAAGCACCAACTCAAAGAACCAGGTCTATAATGCAGGAGCAGACCACGCTGAAAACACAGCCTGTCTTTGAACAAGACGAGCGAATGTCCCGCTCCGGGGGACCCTGTTTCTCTAACTCGGAGCTGAGTATGACTGTCACCCAGTGCAAGGTCCCCAGGCGTCCCTGCTCCTGGGGCGCCCGTGGAAACTCGCTGTGACCTGGCCCATGGAAAGTCCCCTGAGCACACGCAGCTACGCCTCACTCACCCCCACCCCCTGGGCCAGGTGCAGGGGACAGCCCTGTGCACCTGGAGGCCTGGGTCCCCTAACTCCCTGCCCCACACCCTGAGCAGCTTGGTCTGCCCTCTTCAGGGGACTCCGCCCTGCTCCTTCCTTATCACGCGTTGGCATCTTCCTTCAGAGCACTCACCGCAAGCCGAGGCTCTTTCGGGCTGTGTCTTGCTGTGGAGATGACTTCCCCGGAGCCACACAGGGGTCTGGCTTTCGTCCTCTGCTCCTGACACGTGGTCCGCGGGTCCCTGGAATGTCCTCCTTGACAGGAGCATTTCTGTTGACCTGGACACTGGACCACCGGGCGGTTGATGCGGTTTCTGATGAGGTCTCAGGGACATGCTGTATCAGTCTCAACATCCAGGGGGGGATGGGGCTAGAGATACCATGTGGGACATCTGGGCGGGGGGTCAGGGGCTGGAGACTAAGGTGAGCCATGTGGACAGCCGCTGGCTGGGCACCAACAGAAACTGGACGTTGAGGCGCAGGGGAGCTTCCCCGGTCATCCGTGTTCCTTGTATGCTGTCACACACTGATGCCGGGGGGATGGCTGGAAGAATTGGGAGATGGATGGATGGACGGATGGATGGAGGGCTAGATGCATGCAGGGATGAAGAGGTAAATTGGTGGGTGAATGGGTGAATGGGTGGGTGGGTGGGTGGGTGGAAAACTGAACTGGGTTTGAGATGTTTGCAGGGCTGCATAGATAATCGGGCGGGTGGGTGGAGTCATGGATGGCTGGACGCATGAGCGGACGGATGACTTGGGAAAGAAAACAGTGGGGTGATGGCTCGCACACAGTCTCTTCTCTTTCTGCCCTGGGCCTGTGGCTCCCGCGTCACGCTTCTTTCTGCTTCTGGACTCACCCTGGGCTCCCGACCCTGCGGGGCCGCAGACACCCGCCAGCCAAGGCCAGCCTGACGGGAGCCACCTGCCTCTTTCCGCCCNATGTCCTCCTTGACAGGAGCATTTCTGTTGACCTGGACACTGGACCACCGGGCGGCTGATGCGGTTTCTGATGAGGTCTCAGGGACATGCTGTATCAGTCTCAACGGCCGGGGGGGGGATGGGGCTAGAGATACCATGTGGGACATCTGGGCGGGGGGTCAGGGGCTGGAGACTAAGGTGAGCCATGTGGACAGCCGCTGGCTGGGCACCAACAGAAACTGGACGCTGAGGCGCAGGGGAGCTTCCCCGGTCATCCGTGTTCCTTGTATGCTGTCACACACTGATGCCGGGGGGATGGCTGGAAGAATTGGGAGATGGATGGACGGACGGACGGATGGATGGCTAGATGCATGCAGGGATGAAAAGGTAAATTGGTGGGTGAATGGGTGGGTGGGTGGGTGGAAAACTGAACTGGGGTTGAGATGTTTGCAGGGCTGCATAGATAATCGGGCGGGTGGGTGGAGTCATGGATGGCTGGACGCATGAGCGGACGGATGACTTGGGAAAGAAAACAGTGGGGTGATGGCTCGCACACAGTCTCTTCTCTTTCTGCCCTGGGCCTGTGGCTCCCGCGTCACGCTTCTTTCTGCTTCTGGACTCACCCTGGGCTCCCGACCCTGCGGGGCCGCAGACACCCGCCAGCCAAGGCCAGCCTGACGGGAGCCACCTGCCTCTTTCCGCCCCAAACGGTCCCTCGTCCCGTTCTGTTTTCCTGTTGGAGCTCATGCCATCGACCTCGCCTTGTGGCCAGAGTCTGGACTTTGAGGGCATTGCTAGCCCCCCACGCCCCCGCCCAGACCCCTGCCATCTCAACCAACACCCTTCACGTAACTTCTCGATTTTTATTCTACGGTCACCCCCACACCCATGTATTATCTACAGACCCACGCACACCTATGAAATGGAACTAACCCCTATTCCTTTGTGCATCTGTGAGGAAAACCCATAGAATGAGTCGCCCGCAGTGGCGTGGGCCGGGGGGAGGGGTCCGTCGGAAAGTGGACCCCCTCACTAACACACCCGGCACGGGTGCCTGGCGCCGCCTCCTCAAAGACCACACCACGCCCTCTGCTTTTTACCGTGCTGCTCAGAACGCGGCAGGCCGGGTTGCACGACGTGTTGGGATAAGGAGAGCGTTGGCCTAGCTGGCCGAGGAAACAGACATACAAGTCCAGGAAGCTCGGAGAGTCCCAAAGAAGTTGGACCCAAGGAGGAACTCACCAAAAGACATGGTAATCGAAACACCGAAGGTTAAAGATCAAGAGAGAATCTTAGAAGCAGCAAGAGGAAAGGGGAGAGTCACCTACAAAGGCGTTCCCGTAAGGCTCTCGGCCGAATTCGCAAAAGAGACCTTGCAGGCAAGAAGGGGCTGGAGAGAAGCATTCCAAGTCATGAAATCCAAAGACCTCCAGCCAAGACGGCTCTGTCCAGCAAAGCTTTCATGTAGAAGGGAAGGGCAGGTCAAGTGCTTCTCCGATAAGGTCAAGTTCAAGGAGTTCATCATCGCCAAGCCCTCCTTCTATGAAATGTTAAAGGGACCTGTTTAAGAAAAAGAAGATAAAAAATACGAACAGTAAAAGGAGTGAGACAACTGTAATAGCATAACCAACAGCATAGACTTTAGCAAAGAATCGCCTAATAACCCAAAGAGTTGCAAAGAGCAGTTTTCTTAAATAGGGGGACGTTCGCAGGGAACCCATGGGCTCAGGTCTCTGCCGCTGGGAGGTGACGGTGTATCCAGAGTCTGAGGGCCTGGGCTTCCAGGGTCCTTCCAGTGTTGATTAGGGTGCGGGTTGCGCCCCCTGGTGGGAGGGAGTTGTTTTCCATGGTGGCTTAGGAGGCGAATCTGAGATGTGTGGAGGTGGAGAGAGGGAGGTGGGCGGTGGGCCGATGGGTGGAGGGACAGGCAGAGGAGTGGACGGATGGAGGGATGAATGGATATATTGGTGCCCAGGGGGGATGGATTGGTGGCTAGATAAATGGACACACACACACACACACACACACACACACGGATGGACAGATGGATGGATGGACGGACGGGTGGACATAAGGGTCACGCTTAGGGCTCCTATTTGGGCTGAGGTAAAAATGAGTGTTAGTTTTAGGGTGACCGTGGGGCTTAGGGTTGAGTTTCGCCAAGGGCTGAGGTTAGTATTAGGCTTAGGACCCTTTGTGGTTAAGCACGAGGGTGAGCATGTGATTTGAGGTTAAGATTAAGGTTGGATTTAAAGGTCATTTTGTGTACAAGGCAGCGGGCTGTGTGGAAGCAACCACTTTTTGTTTGTTTGTTTGTTCGTTCGAGTCCTTTGTTTTGTTTTGTATTCTGCCGCGTCAAACCTCACGGTTCGCGCTGACTCCGACACCTGGTTAGGCCGGGCCCACCCAGGGGCCCCTTCAGTCAACCGACCAGGGACTCGACTGCAACGATTCTTTGACCTTTGCCGTAAAATCCTGGGAGGGACCTGCCGTCCCGTTCCCAGTCCCTGTTCACGCCCAGTGAGTGTGGTGTGTACACTCATGCCCACATCACCGGAGGACCCGGGGTTAGGCCGCAGGTAACAGGAAATTTTCTTTTTCTACTTTGAGGTGCCTCCAAACGAGAAGTATCTTGCTCAAAAGTTTAACAGGCTTTCCCTTCCAATGTTTCACCAATTATTTCGTCTCCTGGGCTGGCTGGTTCCCAAGGAGTAAATAATAAATTCCCCACTTCTTCGTTCGCTTTGAAAAGTAATTGGGGAGCACGGCTTCCAAATTTAACAGGTTCCCAGGGAAGCAAGGCGCCCTCCGTGGGCGAGGCTGTCTTGGGCACGCTCGTCGTGCGGGGAACTGCAAACATCTCTGTGTTTCCCAGGACGAGAGGGAAGAGGACAGAGAAGACGCTGGCCCTGCTAGGAAGCCTGCCCTGGGGCATCTAAAGCCGGGCCCCCCTTGCAGGGGCACCCGGGAGCCTCTGTGTCCTCCTTGTCAGGGGGGACATCGAGGTCAAGGTCAAGATCGTGGGACTAGGGAGGCACCCGGAGCACACACCCAGAAATTCCCCAGGAGCCCCTTTCTCTGTGAAAGGCCACTTGACATGGGGTCCCCACCCTGGTCCCCTGGATGCTCACGGGTGGCCAGAGGGTCCCCCGACCTTGTTTCCCAGGCCTGGGTTTTCAGTTGGGGGGCTCGTGTGACCTGTCTGGGGCGCCATTGAATATAGGATCACACAAACATACACTCTCCAGATGCATAAAATTACATTAAACACCATATATCAAGTGTGGTCTATTCATCTTTAACCTCCATGTCATTAAAAATGAGTAGTGTCAAGAATAGGACAACATGAGACATTTAAAATATTTCAGCAGCTCATGGTTGTACCACGTAAGAACAACGTGTCACCCGGAAGGAAGTGTCTAGTTTAGACAATCTAGATACATACTACATAAAGTCGGTAAATAGTAAACGCTTGAGGAGATAACACATCATTTAAATTTCACGATGGATAATTAATCAGCATGCATCACGCAGTAAGTGAAATAACTAGTCAATGTACGGCCGGATGATAAGCAATTTGTAATTAACCCACTCTGCTATATTATATACGTTTATCATGATAATTTGGGGGGAAAAACACCAGGCCCTCTGCCTATGCCGGGTTAACGCAGGCGACCTCCCACTCTGGCCCGCAGGTGCCGCACGGGCGGGCCCCTCACCCCCACCGAGCCGGGCGGCCTCGCGCATGCGCAGGGCAGAGCCCAGGGCGGCTTAGGCCCACCCCCGCGAGCCCTCCGGAAGTCCCGCCTTAGAGGAGGGGCCAGGGCCAGGAGGAGAAGCCTGGGGCCGCCGCGCGTCCGCTTCCGCCGGCCCGAGAGCCGGAAACGGAAGTGCGTCACAGGAGCGGTCAACGTCGGGGGCGCTTCCGGCGGACGGTGGCGGCTCCGGGCTACAGGCCGCTGCGGCCGGGGTCGTCGGCGGACCGCAGCGCGCTGGGACCAGGGCGGCGGCGGCTGGGGACGCAGGCGGAGCCCCGCGGCGGTGAGCGCCGCCCGCAGCCGCCTTTCTCCGCGAGGCGGCCCGGATCGGGGGCCGGGGTCTGCGAGGCGCCGGGAGGGGGCTCGGCGGCGGGGTCTGTGGGCGGTTGGCGTCCTCGAGCCGTCGGCAGTACTGGCTGGCGCGGGGGTCCGGGAGATCCTGGGGATCCCGGGGCTGCGGGTATTGTGGGGCGGTGGTCTTCGGAGGGGGGAGTCCGTTGTCTGCGGCCGGTCGGGGTCCCTGGGGCCTGTGGGTCCGGGGGATCCTGAGCGCTGGGGGAATTATGGGGCGGGGGTCCCCGGGGTCCTGGAGCACGAGTGGCCCCGAGGTAGTGGTCTGGGGGATAGGGGGTACCGGGCGATCGGGGAGCCAGAGTTCAGGGGACCGCGGTTCGCGGGTCCTTGAGGGTCAGGACGTAACCGTGGGCCGCCGTCCCTTGGGTAGGGTTCAGCGGTGGCGCGGTGGGGGTCTGGGTCAGGGGGTTGCCATGGACACCGAGGGCAGTGGGGAGTTTGCTGCTTGCGGGGTGGGGTGGTGGGGGGCTGTGCTTCAGAAGCCAGGAGGACCACAGGAGGTTGGGGAAGCCAGGGTACCAAGGGTCCTGGGGGGTTGTGGGAGGTACCCAGATGACAGGGAGGCGTTGGGGGAGGCAAGCTGCTCCCGAGGCTGCTGGAGGGAGTGGACGCGTTGGAGATGGCCCCCACCACTAGGGATTGGGGGTGGCCTGGGGTAGCTGAGGGCAATCCTGGGTGGGGGGGGGGCAGGGCCGTGCCTGGGAAACAGGGTGCGGCTGCCTTGCTCCCCAGCGTCCTGGGGGTGCCCAGACCCTCCTGCTTTGGGTCTCCGCCCTCTGGCTGTGCCCCAAGGCTGGTGCCTCCGGAACTGCCCCAGCGGCTGGTGGGTGAGCAGAGCTGGTGGGCAGGTGGCTGGACAGGCCACCTGCACGGTCTGGGTGTCTGGTGTCAGCTCCTGGCTGGAGCCTGGCTCTCCGAGGACTCGTTCGACCAGTAGGGGAGACTTGCCCAGAGAAGGTGGGGGAGGAAGAGGCCACAGGTCACTCCCAGCCCCAAGCTGGCGAAAGGCTATGTCCCTTTCAACGTTAACTTGGGCAGAGAGAGCGATTGTTTTATTGGCACAGAACTTCCTGTTTCATGGACACCCACGCTGGGTTGCCTCCTCCAAGACCCTCCCTGATTCTTGGAGCTGAACTGTGTGCCTTCCCCAGTCAGTCACCTGCACCCTCCCGGGGAGCTAGGCGGGCTCTCGTCTGCCTCTCCCCGCTGCCGCCGCCGCTTCCGCCCCGGGGGTGGGGATCGGGCCTTGGGTGCCCGGTGCAGGTTGGTGCTGACGGAGGCTCGGGCGCTGGCCTGTCCTTAGAAGTTCCTTTCCACCCCGTTCTTTCTCCTTTCAGTGTAATCCGATGACCTAAAACCAACAGCCGCCTCGGTGGGGAGGGCAGAGAGGCAGGCGGTCTCGCGTCTCCTCCCTGGGCCTCGGGAGCTGACCACGGGGTGTGTTCCAGGCCCCTGCTCCCGGCGATGGCCTCGGCTACCATCGTGCATGACACGTCGGAGGCGGTGGACCTGTGCCCTGTGTACGGGCTCTACCTGAAGCCCATCACCAAGATGACCATCAGCGTGGCCCTGCCACAGCTGAAGCAGCCCGGGAAGTCCATCTCCAACTGGGAGGTGATGGAGCGGCTGAAGGGCATGGTGCACAGCCACCAGTTCTCCACGCTGCGCATCTCCAAGAGCACCATGGACTTCATCCGCTTCGAGGGCGAGGTGGAGAACAAGAGCCTGGTCAAGTCCTTCCTGGCCTGCCTGGACGGCAAGACCATCAAGCTCAGCGGCTTCTCCGACATCCTCAAGGTGCGCGCCGCCGAGTTCAAGGTCGACTTCCCCAGCCGGCACGACTGGGATTCCTTCTTCCGCGACGCCAAGGACATGAATGAGACCCTGCCCGGCGAGCGCCCCGACACCGTCCACCTGGAGGGGCTGCCCTGCAAGTGGTTCGCCCTCAAGGACTCGGGCTCCGAGAAGCCCAGCGAGGAGGTGCTGGTCAGGGTGTTCGAGAGGTTCGGGGCCATCCGCAACGTGGACATCCCCATGCTGGACCCCTACCGCGAGGAGATGACCGGCCGCAACTTCCACACCTTCAGCTTTGGGGGCCACCTGAACTTCGAGGCCTACGTGCAGTACTGCGAGTATGCCGGCTTCATCCGGGCCATGAGCGCCCTGCGCGGCATGAAGCTCCTGTACAAGGGCGAGGACGGCAAGGCCGTGGCCTGCAACATCAAGGTGAGCCCGGGCCTCCCCACGGGATGCTGGCCGAGGGCCAGGGGGCACCGCGCCCCCCCCCCCCCCCCGGTGGTCAGGACCGTTTCGGGGGCAGACATGGGTGAGCAGCCCCCGTGGGCGGTACCGTGTCCGTGTGTAGGTAAGGGCGCCCGGCCATACCCTTGAACGTCATTGTGAGGTCGTCTGCAAAGACTTTGGCGCCCTAGACCTTGGAGGAGTTGGTGCCTCTGACACCCCCCCCCTTGCCTTTATAGGAGGGCAGGGCCTGTCCTTCACCCGTGTCAGCTCTGTCCTGTGTTGTGCCTTCGAGGAGAAGGGCAGCAGCCAGACAGAGGACTTTGGCCTTTGCCGCTGGGAGGCAGCGTACACTCTGTTAGCAGAGGCCCGGGCCCTGTGGCTTTGGGTCCTGGCCACCGTCTGGGGGGGTGGCAGGGCTCCCAGGAGCCAGAAGGGATGGTAGTCTGGGGAAAGGGGCAGTTTTCTTTGTTCTACTTCGTGTGAGGCAGGTCGGCGTCTCAGGGCGGGTTCGTCCTCCTGGTTGAGTGAGGACCCCACGGGGGGCGGGGGCCCGGTCCACACGCAGACACTGCGCGATCCCGGCCCAGGCCCCGGGTCGGACAGCTCCGGGGTCCGGAGCACCCCCAGCCCTGGCGCCTGAGGTGCCTGAGGTGCCACTCGGTGGCTCCCCGTGTGGGCGCCGGCCTGCCTGTGTGCTAGAGCGCGGCGCTGCGGGTGGCCTCTCTACTTGGCGCTGCATTTCCTTCGAAGGTGTCTTTCGACTCCACCAAACATCTGAGCGACGCCTCCATCAAGAAGCGGCAGCTGGAGCGGCAGAAGCTGCAGGAGCTGGAGCAGCAGCGGGAGGAGCAGAAGCGGCGGGAGAAGGAGGCCGAGGAGCGGCAGAGGGCGGAGGAGAGGTGGGCCTGCTGCTCGCCTGTGCGTGCGTGCGTGCGTGCGTGCTCTGTGGGTCTGTGCCTGTGTGCACACTGCGGCGTGTGTCGTGTGCATGTGTGTGCTCTCACGTGCCGCGGCGCCTGGGAACTGGGCACCAAGTGCTTGCCCCGGTCGCGCCCCGAGGCGCAGTCCCCCTGGGGGCGAGGCTTGGGTGGGCCCCGCAGAGCCTCTCCTCCGTGCGCCCCCGTGTGTCCTGGCTGCTGGGCGCAGGCGGGGGAAGCTGTCCTGACAGGACGGGTGGGAGGGTGGAAGGCGCTGCCCGAGATTCATACTGTCCACTGCAGTGCGGAGGCCCCCGGGGCGCCTGCCTCTCCCCCCACCCCGCCCACTGCAGAGACATCCCGAGGCCGACTCGGGTCACGTTGTCCCCGTAGTGATGTGTCTTGTTTGTTATACAGGTAGTGAAACTGGCGCCGTGTTCTCAAGTTTGGCCTATAAGGGTGCCTCTGCGTGCCCCATGCCCGCCCGGGGCTGTGGCGGTCTGGCGTGTCTGCGTCGGCTCCCTGCTTGCTGCGGCCCGGGCCCGGGCGTGGGGCCGCCCATGGGTCTCTCCGTCCGTGGAGCGGGGGGAACGCAGCCGCCCCCCCCGCCCCCCCGCCGTGGTGGGGCCCTGTCTTCCCTTCCGTCCGCGCCCGGGGCGGTGGAACGGCTGGGAAGATGCGTCCACGCTGAGCCGGTTCCGCCTTGCCCTCCGAGGCCCTGGCCGTGGGTCCCAGCACGCGCGTTTCCGGAGCCTCATGCCGCGGTCGGGCGCTGGTCGGGCGCTGGTCGGGCAGGGGAGGGCCAAGGGAGCTGAGGCGCCCGTCCGCCCCCAGTCTGTGTCTGCAGTGGGCCCTTGGCCAGGCGTCACCCGTGACCCCGCGTGTGGTGCTGCTCGCCACCCAGGCTGCCCGGCCTTTCAGAACACGACTCTGGGGGCCGCTCAGCAGTGCATTTCCCGGTCTTTACGGGAGGACTGGGTGGGTCGGGCCTTGGCCCTGGAGGCAGGTGCAGTCTGGGCAGGCAGGGCTGAGGACAGAGGGTTCCTGTGAGGTGGGGCGTGTGCTGGGCCCTGGGGCGGGGGTGGGGCTCAGGCGTGTGGGATGGCCCGCACGCTGTCTTGGCTGGGGCCCGTGTGTCCGCTGTGTGTCTGCAAGCGTGTCTGTGGGCAGTTCAGAGTTAATGAGGGGTGGGGCGCAGCCGCAGCCTCCACGCTCTGGGGCAGGACGGTGTGGTCTTCAGTGTGTGTGTGCTCTGTGATGGGCACCCGCAGGCTCCGGGAGGCCTCGGGGACCCCCCCCCAGCTGCTGAGGCTGGGGGCCTGGCCCCGCGTGTGGCGGGAAGTCTGGTGCGGGGCCCTTGGCGCTCTGCCCGGTTCCTTCCTGGTGCACAGCGCAGTTTGGGCCCCAGCACCCTACACTCTCCTCTCTTTGGGGCGTCGCTCTGGTCTCAGCTGTGTGTGGTGCTTCTGGAGCACGTCTGTCTTTGCCACCGCGTCCCTCGGTCGTTTGAATGACCTCCCAGCCCAGGAGTGGGGGGGGGGGGTGCTCCAGACTTCCTGGCCATCCTAGTCTCGGCTGCTGGCATTGGGATGCTCATCTCCAGGATCCCTCCAAAGCCCGTGGGCAGCCAGCCCCGTCCTGGGCTTTCTGTCGTCGTGGTTTTGGGTTTTCTGGACTCCGCACTAGAGGTCGTGTGCGTGGGAGCCCCCGTGCCACGCCGTTCCCCCGGCACAGGCGCGGTGCTCCTGGAACATCCCTTGCGGCTGTGCACGGCCAGCTGTCATTGCTCCTCTCGGCCCCACGGGGACGCGGAGCCCCAGGTTGTCCCCGCGGGGAGCCCCTCTGGCGTCTGCCCGGCCTCTCAGAGGTGGCTGGGGCTGAGGAGACGGCGCGGTCGGTCGTGGAAACAGTTTCCTGGCCCGCACTCGCCCGCCCGCTCGGTGGGTGCGGAGCGCTCCCCTGCCCCCCCCCCCCCTCGCCTGCCTCACAGCCTCGTGTGTCTGCACAGGAAGCAGAAGGAGCTGGAGGAGCTGGAGCGGGAGCGGAAGAGAGAGGAGAAGCTGCGCAGGCGGGAGCAGAAGCAGCGGGACCGCGAGCTCCGCCGCAGCCAGAGGAAGCTGGAGAAGCTGCAGGCGGAGGAGCAGAGGAGGCTGCAGGGGAAGGTCCGGCTGGAGGAGCGCAAGCTGCTGCTGGCCCAGCGCAACCTGCAGTCCATCCGGCTGGTCGCCGAGCTGCTGAGCCGCGCCAAGGTACCCTGGCTGGCCCTCCTCCCCCCGGGCACACCCGGCCCCGGGCTCGCTGCCGCCAGAGCCGGGGGGACTGGGCTTCCCATGCAGGGCGGCCCGCTGTCCAGGGTTTGTCGGTTCGAGTGTCGTCCCAGACAGACGTCAGGCTCGGGGAGCCGGGGGATCTGCGAGTGAACGTCACCTCCCTGGGGGGGCTGAGTGGCCAGGCCCCCGCAGCGGAGCTCCCACAGGGTCCCCTGGCCCCCGTGGCCCGCCCCCCGCCGGGACATGCTGGCCAGGCTGGGTCAGGTCAGCAGGCCAGGAGCCCAGGGCACGAGGCGAGGGCGGGGCCCAGTCCTCGGGGAAAGCAGGGCGCCGCACCGCAGAGGCGTGCCGGCCGCGTCCCTGCTGCACGGCCGTGGTGCGGCAGGACTTGTCTGTGCCGAGTGGACGACTCCTCAGGCCCGAGAGCCTCTTCGTGCCTCCTGCAGGCTTCGCCGCTCACTCCCGTGAGCTGGGCCCGGGGCCGCGGGCAGACCTGCGCTCAGGCGGCCTCGCGCCCGTGCGGTGCGGCGCGGGGCGACCCCATAATCTGTTGTCTGCTTGCAGCGTTGATAAGGCCCCGGGAAGGACAATGGCAGGCGCGCTGAGACTTGTGGCAGCTCAGTTCTTATTTCATGGTGAATATTGAAGACACTGACCCAGGCCAGGCCCAGCACGTCCCTGGCAGCCTGCGTTTGCGCCGGCACCTCAGCCCCCTGCTGCGGTGGCCACGCAGGGCCCGGGGCTGCCCCCGCAACGCCCGCCCTGGGGCTGGGCCGAGTGGCTTTGCCGCGGCGTGTGTGCCTCCCTCGGCCGGACGCATGACCGCCGGGCGTGGCAGGGATGGGCGGCCTACCGCCGCCCAGCACCCCAGACCACGGGGCGCCTGGAGAGAGAGCCCAGAGCTGCCCGAGCGTGCGGCGGCCCCGAGCCCGTCTCAGGCCGAGCCTCTCTCCCGCAGGCCGTGAAGGTGCAGGAGCAGGAGCAGAAGGCGCAGGCCCTGCGGCTGCAGCAGCTGGAGGAGCGGCGGCGCCTGCAGGAGGCGGAGCTGCGGCGCGTGGAAGAGGAGAAGGAGCGCGCGCTGGGGCTGCAGCGGAAGGAGAGGCAGCTGCGCCAGCGCCTGCTGAGCATCCTGCTGAGCAAGAAGGTGGACGACCCCCAGGCGCCGGAGGACCTGGGCGTCACGCACGCGGACCTGCTGCAGCCCGTGCTGGACATCCTGCAGACTGTGTCGGCCGGCTGTCTGCGTGCCGCCTCGCCGCATCTCCTCGGGGCCCCGTCGGCCCCCAGCGCCCCCAAGGAGACGCCGCCGCGGCCCGAGGCGGAGTGCGCTCCCCCAAACGTGAACGGGAACGCAGCCGAGGATGCTCCGTGCAGGGACCGGCAGCCCTCTCGCCCCGGCGCGCCCGAGGACGCCTCCCCGGAGAAGCGCTGCCCCGCGGTTCTCTCCTGCATCCCGGACAACAACCAGCAGCCCAAGGGCGTGCCCCCCGCCTGCGAGCAGAGCGCGCCGCGGAAGGACACGCGTTCGGAGCAAGACAAGTGCAACCGGGAGCCCAGCAGGAGCCGCGGCCGGGCGGGCGGGGCCCCGGGCAGCGCGGACAGGCAGCAGCGGGAGCGCAGCCGGCCTGGGCGGGCGGGCAGCCGGGAGGACAGGGGGCGCCGGAAGGAGCGCCGCTCCCACAAGAAGCGCTCGCACCAGCGCGACAGCCCCCAGCGCAGTGCGAGCCCCGCCCATGCTCGGTCCCGGAGGTCCCCCAGCAGGGACCGCTCAGGCCACCGGGAGAAGAGCCGAGACCGCCGCAGCAGCTCCGGGAGGAAGCGCAGCCGCCACCGCCACGGCCAGAGGTCCCGCTCCGGGTCCCCCGGCCGGCACCGCAGCACCTGGGACAGGTAGTGCAGGGCGTGTCCTGCCGCCGTCCCGGAAGCGTGGGGCCCCCTGGGTGTCCCGGCGCCTCTCCCCGCTGCCTTGCGAGCGCGCCTCCCGGGAGCCTCCGCGCGGCCGAGGGCAACGCGACCCCTTTCCTCGGTGGCCGGCGGCCCTGGGGCCCCCTGTGGAGCCGTCTGTCACTAGCCCCCAGTTTCCTGTAAGACTTTTGACCAGTAGCTTTAACGTGGCCAGTCCTCGCGCAGCAGAAACGCCCGGAACGACCGCGGAGGGACTGGCCGACCCGCCACGCAAACGGCGGCGCAGCACCCCAGTTCCACTTGGTGACCGCCAGCCTGCGTCACCCACTCCCCGGCGGGCGCGCGGCCGGTCTCTGGGGACGAGTGGCCAGCGTGGGGACTCCACGGCCCCGCGGGGCAGGATGGGGAAGCCTTGCCCGGCTGGGTCTTTTGTTTGTTTGTTTTTTTCTCTTTATTTTTCTTTTTGTGACTTGAATGGACTGGGAAGCACCACGGCTGGGACGCCCGAAGAACCAAGTGACCTTGACCGAGGAAGTCGTGGCTGGGGAAGGAGAGTGTCCCAGGACGGAAGCGCTGGCGGGCCTTTGCTGCTTTGGGGGCCCAGGGCGCGGTCCGCGGGGGCGCGGAGGGACTGCGCTGCACAGACGCTCCCTCCGTCCAAGTTCAGGAGCCGGGCGGAGGCCAGGCTGGGGCGCCGCTTCGGTTTCTCGTCAAGGCTAGCGCGCGTGGTTTTTTTAAAAAGCTGTTTTGCTAAATTATTTTTATTCCAGACGTTTCCAACCGACTTCAGGCCGCACACTTGTTAAATTTTGTAACGATCCGCTTCTGCAAGTGAAGCGCGGAAGCCCTTACAGGTAGCAGTCACGCTTGCGTTAGGAAAGACGGTGTTGATTCCAGTTGGCATTTTTACGGTGAAATAATAAAACCTTTTCCAGTGAAGCCACGTTCTGCGTGTGCGGTTTGTCCGTCGGAAGCCCTCTGGGCCCGTGGCTGACTTCAGCCTCGCTCGGGGCATCTGGAACTGGCGGGCGGCACTTGCCCTTCTGGCCCCCTGACCCCGTCCCCGTCCCCGCCCATGCGTAGCGACGCTCACCGTGGGCCTGGTACAAACCCCTCAGGGGGACCCTGGGTCCTCAGCGCGGCCCAATGATCCTCAGCAAAGCCCCCGCAGCAGCCTGTGTGAAGCCTACGGAGCTGCAGGAGGGAGTCGGGGCAGCGGGTGGTGTGGGCCCCCACTGGGTCCCCACGGTGTGATGATCCGCCTTCCTCGAGCACGGCCTCACTGTGCAGACAGTGGGCGGGCGGCCGGCCTCTGCCGCCCCTGCCCCCGCCACCCTCACAGCTGCGGTGGGCACGGCGGTCGCTCACCTTCCTCCCCCTGGCCTGGCGTTGCCTTCACCATCAGCCAAGGTGTGGGTGCAAGGGACGCTGAGCTGCCCGGCCATCAGGCCACGCCGATGCCAGCCCAGCGGGGTCCCTGTGTGTCCCAGGGCTGGGTGTCCTTCTGGACACCCAGGACACGGTGCGGGGGGAGGGTCCCTGCACCCTAGAGGAGGTGATGGTGCGAATCCAGGATCTCGCAGAAGGCCAGGTAGCCGTGAGGTGGAGACGTCGGGCCTTCTGAGAGGTCACGGGGTCTCTGCAGGGCGTGGGAGGGGCTGCAAGGGACTGGCCCCAGGATCCAGGTGGACGTCCCTACGGCAGGCATGGACAGAGTGTGTTCACAGGTCAGCAGGAAGCGGCCGGGGAGATGTTGGCAGAGGAAATGGCAGCCAACGCGCTGCCGGACGCACAGGCCAGGCCCCACGGCTGGGACATCCGTCCCTCGCCACCCAGCCAGCGCACCGTGAGCTGGGCGTGAGGCAACGCCGCCGTGGACAGAGGGCACAGGCTGGGGAGGTGGGTTGTGGGGTCAAAGTTTGCAGAGAGAGTGTTCGTCCCCGTGGAAGAGACTCAGGAATCCGCATTCGGACACGCTCTGCCGTGATGTCCCTCCAGAGCCGCGGAGGGTGGCACGGGAGCAGGAGCCTGTCGCTCCTCCAACGGGTGGTGACGTCTGCACCCATAAGAGTGGACACGTCTCTGCTCCTCCTTCCAATCGTACTGATATCTCCCTTTCGGATTCTGGCACCGTTATGAGGCACCTACAAGTTAACAGTCGTCACGTCTTGCTAGAGTGCTGACTCCATACTTGTTTGCGATGCCCTGCTTGGCCCTCGGTCATTCTTGTCCTGCCGTCTGTCCAGTGGTCCACCGTGTGAGAGAGAGAAGGACCCCCCCCCGACCCCCCGGGTCCTTGGTCCTAAGGGTGTCAATCTGTTTTCCGAAGGTGGGTATTTCAGGGGCGGTCTCATGGGAAGATCTCATCAGTAGGCTCTCATCGGTCAGCTCTCCAGGTGTGGCCTCCTGAGCGGCCGGCACCGGGGCCGGGGTTGGGGCAGCGTGTGCCAATTCTCATGGCATCTCTGCTCCTGACATCAGCCGTGGCCCGGCCCCAGCCTGGCCGGGCGATTCTCTGGGCCTCGACCTGAAACACAGAACCTGCATGTGACCCCTAGTCTGACGAAAACTCAGTCTCCACCGTCCGCAGACCCAGGCTTTGTGGCTCGGATGACCGGACTCGGGTCAGAACCTCACGGTCCTGAGGGGACCCTCAGGCGTGAGGGAGGGGTCAAACGAGGGCCTCTACGGGGTTCCTCCAGTCGGGGGTCTACACCTGTGACCAGCGATCGGCTAGGGGTGCAGAGCTGGCCCTGGGGGTGAGGCCCCAGCCTATCACGCCTGTCTTGCCGGTCGTGCCTGAGGGATTTTCCGTCCCAGTGGCCTCCGGTTACCTGGCTGACCGTTCCTGCTCCGGTCAGGCCTGGCTGACTGCACGCCCTCTCACTTGTCCTCAGAAGGCCAGGGAAGCTGGGCTGTCATTGCCAGCCTCCCACGCGGGTCCCTTAGTTCCCTGTGGGTGCGGGGGCCCCAGGGAGCAGGCAGGCAGGTTAACAAACAGAGCCCCCGGCAGTGAACTCGGGAGGGAGCCTGTGGGGAGGTGATTGCGGGCCAGGTGCAGATTAGGGCTCCTGACTTCCCACACACGATTTTTTCTTTAAAAGACACAGCCTTCCTGGGAAGAGGCTGCAGTTCTGGGAAAGCCGGGCGTATACAGTAGAAATCTCTACATTTCCCCCTTTAGATGGAGCGCCAATCTGAAACTGGTCTTCAAAAAAAAAAAAAAATGGGATAAGAAGCTGCTCTGAAGATATAACCCACATGCCGGAATATCCACCCGTGCAACGTGGATAGAGCTCAGCACAGTTATTTTCTGGTGTATCCAGTGGCACAGCTGCCACCACAGTCTAATTTGGGGACATTGCTGCCTCCCCCAGAAACACTCAGCGGCCAAGTGCGCATTCATTCTTGTCTGTCGTGGGCCTCGTCCCGCAACGCAAAAGGTTGAGGGTTCGGTTCCCCGTCGGGACGTGTGCCTGGGTGGCCGGTTTCATTCCCATCTGATCCACGTTCCTGCCCCTCCCTCCCCGCGCCCCTGAAGGTCAAGGAAATCTTTAACCGACTGTGTCTGTGGAGCGGGGAATCCAGGCACTGACCTTGAATCTCAGGTATCGGGCTCCGGTCTCCGGGGCGTGCCTCCCGGGCCTCCCCATCGCTCGATCTCATTACCAAACTCATCGCCTTAAGGGAAGATTCGGCAGCTCAGGGGATCAGCCGGCTTAGCTAAGGCTGCTGACCGTTCAATCACCAGAATGCCATCTGTGGCCAGGAGCCATGTCCCCCTGGAGGTGAGATGGTGTGAGGTTCTGCAATCCTCTTCAGCTCCCGCCCTCGCTCCCCTGCAGGCTCATCTGTCTCCCTCCATGTCCTGCAGGATTTCTCACCCGCCCCCCCACACAGCCAAGACGACCTCACGCCAAGGGGGGGGTGGGGCTCACCCTTCGGACTTCCCGTCCAGCCCCCAAACAAGCGACCGGTCCCCAGACTCAGGGCAGACGGGTAGAGTCGTGAGCCACTGGTGGGCTCCCGGGTGGAGAAGTCGGCCACCTGCTCTGGGCTTCGCACGTGTAACAGTGTCAGAAATGGGGGCTGGCAGAGGGCCCCTCCCAGGCAGGACTGATTCAGCCCAGAGCAAGGGAAAGGTAGAAGGAGCCAAACAAGAACACACTCACGGAAATCTCATGTGCGAGAGAGGATGTGTGGGTCACCCCAAGAGATACAGCAGATGAGTTCAACTTCGTTCGTGCATGCTGACCCCCCCCCCACCACCGAGCATTTCCTCCTCCTGACTCCCAGGACGGCGAAGGAGAGGCCGCGGCGTTTTAATCACATGCACACATTTTAATCATTCATTTCAATCGTTTAAAACGATCGATGCGCGCGTCCTGAAGGACGCACGAGAAATCAACCGTGTTCGCGCCCGTCGGGAGGGGCCCCTTAANCAGCCAAGACGACCTCACGCCAAGGGGGGGTGGGGCTCACCCTTCGGACTTCCCGTCCAGCCCCCAAACAAGCGACCGGTCCCCAGACTCAGGGCAGACGGGTAGAGTCGTGAGCCGCTGGTGGGCTCCCGGGTGGAGAAGTCGGCCACCCGCTCTGGGCTTCGCACATGTAACAGAGTGTCAGAAATGGGGGCTGGCAGAGGGCCCCTCCCAGGCAGGACTGATTCAGCCCAGAGCAAGGGAAAGGTAGAAGGAGCCAAACAAGAACACGCTCACGGAAATCTCATGTGCGAGAGAGGATGTGTGAGTCACCCCAAGAGATACAGCAGGTGCGTTCAACCTCATTCGTGCCCGCTGACCCCCCCCCCCGAGCATTTCCTCCTCCTGACTCCCAGGACGGCGAAGGAGAGGCCGCGGCGTTTTAATCACATGCACACATTTTAATCATTCATTTCAATCGTTTAAAACGATCGGTGTGCGCGTCCTGAAGGACGCACGAGACATCAACCGTGTTCGCGCCCGTCGGGAGGGGCCCCTTAAAGCAGGGGTGTCAGACTCATTCTCAGCAGGGGCCACGTCGGCCTCGCGGTTGCCTCCCGAGGGCTGAAATAGTTTTAGCGCTGTGTACACATGACGACCCCTTAAGTGTTAAGGAGTTGCAATGACACTCAGGCCTTGGAAGGCAACCGCGGAGGCTGATGTGGCCCCCGGTGAAAATGAGTTTGACACGCCTGCGCTACGGCAATGTCACAGTAGAGACCCTGGCGTCCAGGGAAGCTCATGGGCGTTCGGAGTGAAAGCCACAACCGGCACTGCCTTCTGAGGTGCCGGACCGCATCCAGGACCGCCGAATGGCCGGAGGTGAGGACGAGAGGCATGCAGCCACCGGGCACAGCGCGACGTGGTGTGGGCGCTCCTGGTCCCTGCAGGGTGGGGGGTTCCAGGGAAGCAGGGACAGAGGGCTCAGAGGGGACTTACGGGGATGTTGTCCAGAGCAGGGTGATGTGGGCGTGGCCCAGAGCCCCCAGGTGGACGGACGGAGAGGACCACAGACTCACAGGCGGGTGTGGGCAGATGCGCGGCCTTGGGAACGATGCTGAGGTATCATAACTCACCTCAGAGCACAAAGAGCCAGAGGCGTACACATCCATGGGACAAGTGATGACCCGTGCGCACGAAGTGACCCGTGCAACTGAACGAATTGCATGACATTACATTCAGGAAATAAACACATTAAACCACACGATGATATAAATCTTTAGGACTTCCGGCCAAGATGGAGGCGTAGGTAGCACACACTGTGCCTCCTCGCACAACCAAAGGAAGGACAGCAACCATTTGAAAACGAAACACAACCAGAACGGAGAGAAAAACCAAACTGTATGGAAGTCCGACAGCCAAGGTGTTTAAGAAGAAACACTCACCCAGGCCGGTGGGAAGGGCAGAGACGGGCAGCGGGCGGAGAGGACTGGTGGCCAGGCAGCGGCTGGTGGAGTGGGCGGTCCCACTTTCACGTGCAGACAAACCTGGGGAGCGAGACAGACCCACAACCCCGGGTCCCACCTCGGGGAAATAAAGCCTCAAACCTCGACTGAAAACACCTGTGGGGGTGGAGACGGCAGCAGGAGAGACTCCCAGCCTCACACAAGAGTTGGTTGGAGAGACCCACAGGGTCCTAGAACGCACACAAGCCCACTCACCTGAGACTCAAGGGCCCAGTTTGACTGTGGGAAGCTGGGGGAAGGGACTGAAATCCGGCAGAGAGTGGAGCAAGTGCCATTGTTCCCTCTCGGACCCTCCCCCACGCACAGTGCCACAACGCAGCCACGTGGGTTGCCCCGTCCTGGTGAACACCTGAGGCTCCGCCCCTTATACGTAGCAGGTGCACAGAGACAAAAAAAAAAGTGGCCCAAATGAAAGAACACATCAAAGCTCCAGAAAAACTGCAACCAAGTGATGAAGACGTAGCCAGCCTATCAGATGCACAGTCCAAAACACTGGTGATCAGGGGGCTCACAGAGTTGGTTGAATTTGGTCCCAAGTTACATGAAAAAATGAAGGCTATGCTAAGTGAAATAAAGGAAAATGTACAGGCAACCAATAGTGATGGAAAGGAAACTGGGACTCAAATCAATGCTGTGGAGCAGAAGGAAGAAATAAACATTTGACTAGAAAAGAATGAAGAAACAAGAATTCAAAAAAATGAGGAGAGGCTCAGGAACCTCCAGGACATTTTTAAACGTTCCAACATCTGGATTATAGGGGTACCAGAAGGGGAAGAGGAAGAGCAAGAATTTGAAAACTTATTTCAACAAATAGTGAAGGAAAACTTCCCCAATCTGGCAAAGGAAATAGACTTCCAGGAAGTCCAGGAAGCTCAGAGAGTCCCAAAGAAGTTGGACCCAAGGAGGAACACACCAGGGCACATCATCATTATGTTACCCAAAATTAAAATGGAGGAGAGAATCCTAGAAGCAGCAAGAGATAAGGGGACAGTCACCTACAAAGGAGTACCCATCAGACTGTTAGCGGATTTCTCAAAAGAGACCTAACAGGCAAGAAGGGGCTGGAAAGAAATATTCCAGGTCATGAAATCCAAAGACCTACAGCCAAGATGGCTCTATCCAGCCAAGCTTTCATTTAGAATGGAAGGGCAGATAAAGTGCTTCTCAGATAAGGTCAAGTTGAAGGAGTTCATCATCAGCAAGCCCTTATTCTACGAAATGTTAAAGGGACTTATCTAAGAATAAGAAGATAAAACACATGTGTAGTAAAAGGACAGCAAGCTCACAGTTATTAACAACCACACCTAAAACAAAAACAAAACCAAACAACTAGAACAGGAGCAGAACCACAGAAATGGTGATCACATGGAGGGTTAGCAACAGGGGAGTGGGAGGAGGAGAAGGGGGGGAAGGTACAGAGAATAAGAAGCATAAATGGTGGGTAGAAACTAGACAGGGGGAGGTTAAGAACAGTGTGGGAAATGGAGAAGCCAAAGAACTTATATGTACGACCCGTGGACATGAACTAAAGGAAGGGGATGTGGGTTAGAGGGGTGACAGGGTGGAGGGGAGAAAAGGGCGGGAGGGACAACTGTAACGGCATAACCAATAAAATATATGAAAAAATAAAGTACAAAAACAATGACATGAATTTTTAAAAGAAACACATTTTTAGAATAATAAATACACTTTACAATAATGAAAGTAATTAATGAAAAATCCCAGTAGTTACATGGATCAAATAAACTTTAAATCAATGAAATATGTTCAAATAAAAACACATGACACCACGACAATGCATCAGTTAGAAATGCTTTAGTGAAGAAGGAAATCACTGAACGAGGAGCACAGTAACTTTGACTACGTTGAGGGAGGGTCCCTTCGTCCCGACTTCGTGGCGGGTTTTCAGGATAAGTGGGGAGTGACCTCAGTCTGAGCGCTTTTCCGCACTGCGGCGTGATTGTCCAAGGGCCGCCTGTGTGCTCTGGTTGGGGGAACCTGTGTTCAGGGCCCCCTCCCCCGGCCCATTTTCAGTCCAGTTCTCCGTGGTTTCCATTTTTCCGTGAAATGGATTCCCTGCGTGGTTCTGATATGCCCCCTGGTGGGGCGGGTCACTGGCAATTACCCCCTGTCACTCACCAGGGGGGGTCCTCTCCTGGACCCCCGACTTTTCACCCCGATGCACGTCATCTCTTTTGTTTCTTATTAAATGGAAACCCCAGGAAGAATTAAGGTAAGGACAAAGTAATACCATTTAGGAATGACGTCAGCAGTTCTTGGGGGGGCCCCATAAGCCCTGCCAGCCCCTTTATAAGGCTCAGGGGATTTTCCTCCGTGGCCGTCTGGTGTCCCTGGTGGGCCTGCGCGTGAGCCTCCCGCTGCAGCCCCCAAGCTTGCTAAGGACCTCCCTGCACCCGGGACACGCGGGGCCCCCCACAGGCAGGGGCAGGAAGGACATGGGCTCCCCGGGCGAGCAGGCTGCCCTGAGCCTGCTGGACCAGTACTCCTGTGGCTTCATGGTCTCCCAGGTATGTGCTCAGGGTGGGGGGGGCGGTACAAGGGGCACGCTCAGTACCCTTGGACAGGAGAGGGGGTGGCGGATGGGGGGGTGTGACTGCTCCAGGGGTCAGGGTCTCCTTCAGGGAGGCCGCAGCGTTTTGGAGAAATGGTCATGCCTCTGGGTAGAAACCAGGACATGGGGGCCGGGGGCTTTTCTGGGGGTGTCTCGGCTCCCACGGACCCCCTCTCGGAAAGAGCTTTTTATTTCTTTATTCGGCTCCTCTTTCTATGTTTCCGTTCTTTCATTTTCTTCAATTACAGTCGACTTCCAATAGGATTTTGTGTTCGTCTCAGGCGCGCAGCCTAGCCACGAGACTCTTCTGTGACTCCTTACACAGGGTTACCCCCCATATCTGCAGTCCCCACCTGGCCCCACCTACAGTCATTACGACATTGTCGAGTGTGTTCCCTGTGCCGGACTTTACACCCCCCTGGTTACCCTGCAACTGCTGACTTGGGCTTCTCCTCCCCTTCGCCTTTTCCCCCGTGGCCCCCACCCTCCGAATGATGTTTTTAAGAAGCGTGAGGTACCATCAGGGCACAAAGCAGACAGTGCTCGTCGAAATACAGATATGGAAATATTGAAGACCTTTGGTGACAGAGTAATGAAGGTTTTTTTTTTTTTTAAAAAAATCACCATTAAATTAGCAAAAAAATAAAAATGAGCTCCCCCAAACCAAGGTAGTGTGTTTACCCACAGCCAGACAATACAGATAGGAACTGCACAGGCCCACCTACACACAGATTTTAAAAAATAGATACTATCGCCCTGGCTGGTGTAGCTCAGTGGATTGAGCACAGGCCTGTGAAGCAAAGGGTCGCCGGTTCAATTCCCAGTCAGGCACATGCCTGGGTTGCGGGCCAGGTCCCCAGTAGGGGACACATGAAAGGCAACCACACATGGATGTTTCTCTCCTGCTCTTTCTCCTTCCCTTCCCCTTTCTCTAAAAATAAATAAAATATTTTTAAAACATAAAATAAAAATTTTAATTGCTATTTGGACAGAGAGACGGAAGGAGAGAGAGAGAAGCACCAAGGTGTGGTTCCACTCATTGATGGATCGAACCCGACCGGGGATCGAACCTGCAACCTTGGCGTATCGGGATGACACTCTTAACTAGCTGAGCTTCCCAGTTGGGGAACGATTTTATTCATAACGTTTTCTCTTCTGTAGTTCCCTTTGTTGTAAGAATATTATATCTATTTCATAGAACACACAAAACCTGTGTCACGGACTGTTCAAGGCAGGGGCGGGGTTTCCGCCAACAGGGGAAGTTCGGTTTTGGGGGGCATGTTAGCGGCGACTGCTCATGGGCACAGGTCTGCTTTTGGGGGCGATGAGCCTGTTCTGGGACCAGACGCAGGCCGTGGCTACACAGTAGTGGACGCCCGCGAAATGCCCCCGAACTGCTTGGTTTCAACGGTGAGCGGTGAATCTGTGTGAATTTCACGTTTCCAAAAATAGAGGCCACCGGGGGATAGATTTTCTCTTTAAAGGCCCATCAGGTGTCCGGTCTGCCCCACGGGGACATCAGCAGCGGGCGGTGGGTGGTCTTCCTCAGGCCTCACGCCTGTGGGCCTCGGGGGGTCCAGTCCATGCTGATTCTCTCTCTGCGGGTCCGGGGTTGACGTCTGGCGCTGACCTGCTCCGTGGCTAAACGATTTCAGATGCAGAGTTGCTTTCTGAGGTCAGGTGGTCACTCTCCCGGAATGGCCAGGCCCTTCCGCGTTTTTCGGGGAGGGCGTGCTGAGTCTCCAGTCGTATAACACACGGCTTCACCCTTGGGTGCCCCCAGGGCCACCCGGCGGAGAGGCGCCCAGAGGGTGGCGACGCCTGCAAACCCCCGGCACGGTGGGGTCCCGTGTGGTCTGTGGCTTCCCTCGGTCACAAGGCCGCAGGTGCCGTGACGCTGCGTGGCTGTGCCCTCTCCATCGTCGGAGGAGCTGCTGGGATTCAGGGCGAGCTTACGCAAAGGTGACGTTGATGGGACTTTCTGCAGAGACCCCCCTGGGTGACAAGGACCTGTTTGGGAGGCAGTGTGGGGTCTGGGGAAGGTGCGTCCTTCTGCAGAAAACGTGTGGCCCGTCTCCTGCCTGGGAAAGTGACTTAGCTGTCCCTCCGTAATGTCCCTGGCCCCCTGGGGCTGTTGGCTGTGCACGCGGCGTGGGCTGGCTCTCAGGAGTGCTGGCCGCGTTATGAATCCCGGGAGGGAGGGTCCTTCCATACACGTCGTACGAGGCCCTGGCTCGTTACCGCTGTGACAGGACCGAGCCGGTACAATCTCTTCTTTGAAGTATAGGGTATGGACTACGCTATGACACTTGTCCCATTTGGCACTGCCCTCTCACCAGCACGCCCACCCCCCTTGGTTCATGTCCATGGGCCGTGCATATCGATTCTTTGGCTTCTCCGTCTCCCACACTGTTCTTCACCTCCCCTGTCTATTTTCTACCTACCGTTTAGGCTGCTTATTCCCCGTCCCTTTCCCCCCAATCTCCCTTCCTCCCCTCCCAGCCGATAACCCTCCACATGGTCTCCATTTCTGTGGTTCTGTTCCTATTCCAGGTGTTTGCTTCGTTTGGTTTTGGGTTTGTTTTTTAGGTGCAGGTGTCGACAGTTGTGAGCTTGTTGTCCTTTTCCGGTGGATAGCGCCGATCTTCTTCTGTTTCTTCGATAAGTCCCTTTCACGTTTCATATACGAAGGGCTGGGTGATGATGAACTCCTTGAACTTGGCCTTACGGGGGAAGCACACTAAAATGTAGTTGACGCTGCCTTAGAACAAAGAGATGGGGGTCGATCTACCCCTGTCCTTGCTCCTTCCAGGCAGACCCGACAAACATCTGGTCAACCCCAAAGTGCGACTATGCCTCCACCGCTTGGAATAGCAGACACGGTTGCCGTGTGGATGAACGTGCCATCCAAAAACATTTTTTTTTCATTGTGGTAAAAGACACACAAGAGGTCCGGAGGCAGCCGTGGGGAGGGGCAGAGTGCAGTACGTCCATCCACACTGTTGCGTAACCACCGGCAGCTCCTCCGGGACCTCGCCTGCACCCGGAACCGAACCGCTGTCCCCGTCAAACACTCCCTCCCCAACCCGTCCCCCAGCCCCTGGCACGCACCCTCTACTTCCTGTCTCTGCGAGTTTGGGGGGGGCTCAGCCCAGGGGGATCCCTTTGGGTTTGGCCTTGGCCGCCTGGCTCATTTCACTTGACCTCGTCGAGGCCCAGCCACGTCGTCATAGCGGGTGTGAGAATTCGTTCCTTTCCGTGGCTGGGTAGCGCTGCCCCGCTGGGTGGACCCGGAGTCCATCCGTCCATGGACACCCCGGTGGCCTGCACCTCTCGGCTTCCAGCCCCTCCTTTTCCCTTTCCCCGAGGTTCTCTTTGCTGCCTGCGAGCTGGGGGTGTTTGACGTTCTCGCCGAGGCCCCGGAGGCCCTGGGCTCGGATGCCGTGGCCGCCCGTCTGGGCGCCAGCGCCCGGGGGACAGAGCTGCTGCTGGACACCTGCGTGTCCCTGAGGCTCCTTCAGGTGGAAACGAGAGGAGGAAAAGGTGAGATGCGCGAGTGAAGGAGGCATTTGAGACCCACGCTCTCCGCACCCTTTCGCCGTCGGGGACCAGAGGGCACGTGTTTCCGGTGCTGGGCGTGGTGTGGCCTCTATACCAGCTGCTGATCTTTGCTTTGGAGCATAAACGCAGGCAGGAGCTCTCTGTACTCGAGTGGCCGCAGCTGGCTCTGCAGGGAAACTTCTTTCAGACCAACTGGCCGGGGGCTGGGTGTAGCGCCCAGGCCACAGTTTGCTGATGTCTGCCCTAGACCTTTCCCTGTGCTGGTGGGCTCCTTGGCCTCCCATGAAGAAGAGAAAAATGTGGGGGAAATAGATATCCCAACAAAGTAGGGTGTTACGCTAAATCCATGCAGTTCAAAATTCACGCCAGGCTTCTAATCTTCTCACCTCGGAGTTGACGCAGCTCTCCTCTTAGGGAAGATGAGAGGGTGGCTTTAAAAAAAATGCTCTGACGTTGCAACAGTCAGAACTGTTGACCCTAGCATGTGCCTTCGGAGCGGTTTTAGGCGTTGGTCCACCCGTGATGAGGCCGAGCCTAGAAACCGCTGGTCTGAGAAGGCGCGGGAGCGTGTGGCCGCTTGCAGTGGCCATGGGGGTGGGGGGCGTTTATGCTGGAACAAGGAGTCATGTGCCCGCTGGGGCTCCGGGTGCCCACACCTGCACGGCCAGACCGGGCAGGGAGACACGGTTGGGGTAGGGACCATCCTCAAACAGCCAGGCTTGGGAACGAAGCAGGGGCCAGGCGCAAGCCCGCCGAGAGCACGGCAGCCACGCCGCGAATGGCGTTTGCAGACGAGCCCTCCTGGTGCGGGTGCCTGGTGGGTCCCCGGTGCTCAGCTGGGCAGCAGCCGGGGAGGCCGTTCCCGCTTGCTGCCTGGGCCCTGCTTTGGGGTTCATGGCAGAGGCCCGGGGGGCAGTCAGCTGTTAGACCGCAGTCTTCGTCTACGTGATCAGGGCTCGCATCGTCCTCTTGTTCTAAGAGGGGTGGGAAGTGGCGAGGCTGGGAAGACGTGGGATCCCAAAGAACGCCATGGTCACCTGCCTCTTCAGGATGAGCCCCGTGATGTCGTCGGTGTCGGCGCTGGCACGCAGCAATGCCTTGAAAGGTGACTTTGTTTCGTTGCTGTTGTTTTCTTCTTCTCCTCTGTTGCCAGCCTTGTATGAGAACACAGAGCTCTCCGGCACCTACCTGGTGAGGTCCAGCCCCAGGTCCCAGCACCACATGCTGCTGTACTTGGCCCGGACGACCTACCTGTGCTGGGCACACCTGGCCCAGGCCGTGAGGTGGGTGTGGCGTGGCTGGCTCGGGGTGTGCGCCAGGGCTGCCCCGGGGCTGGTGTCAGGGAGTGAGGAGTCAGGTCGCTTGCAGAAGCACACGAGACACCCCTCCAGGTTTGGAAAGGCGAAGCGGACGCGAAGCCCCCTGGGGTGGGTCTGCGGAAGTCACTTCCTACACAGGTGTGGTGGTGAGAAGTCCTTCGCTTCGAGGGTCTCCAGGGAAAGCGGTGTGCGTCGCAGGTGCCAAGCAGGGGAGTGATTCGGAACACGGCAGGGGCTGTGTTCCGGGGCTGCTGAACGGTGTCTCTGTCACAGACAGGGGGCCGGTTCGGGTGGTGCCAGGGACTAGGGCAGGGCGAAAGGGGACAAGCCCCAGGGAGGCAGGTGTCCTGGACGCCTGGACGCAGTTGTCCAAGCGGGGATCCCTTGCCCGAAGAATTCTTCACCCAGCTGCAGGGGAGGAGGGGGAGCAGGAGGAGGAAGTGCTGGGGTGCATCAGCCAGCCTTTCTGCTACAGTTAGACCAGCCAGCCCTCCAGCTGCAGGGAGACCAGCTGGCCCTGCAGCTGCAGATAGACCAGCCGACCCTCCAGCTGCAGGTAGACCAGCCGGCCCTCCAGCTGCAGGTAGAGCAGCTGGCCCTGCAGCTGCAGGGAGACCAGCAGGCTGTCCAGCTAGAGGGTACTTCCCATCCTTAGACGTCAGGCAATAGTCATTCTGGACTTTGCTGTCCCTGATGGCACATGAGTTTCACACTCTCTTTAAATCGCCCCTAGATTTCTTCCCCGCTCTGCGGGGGACGTCAGAGAACTGCCCCAGCAGGGGACACCAGTGACCGCCTCCCTCCTTGTTTTCAGAGAGGGGCAGAACCAGTACCAGAAGGCTTTTGGGGTTCCCTCGGGTGAGCTCTTCAGCGCCATCTACAGGTAACGTTCACCCTCGACTCTCAGAGTATTGTGCTTATTTTTTTAGGCAATGCAACACTTTATTTGTATTGTTTTTTCCACTGCCGTCGGATGGGTTTCAAGGCTACAGCCTAGGAATTGGACAATCACGTGCTCTACGAAGGGTTCCCCTTACCAGGCCGACTCATTGTGTCCCAACAGAGCGAAATCACACGGACGTTGCTGTCTGATGCAAAATTTAAAAACAAAACAAAACAAAACAAAAACAGATGCTGCCGTACTAATCATGTGTGTGTGGATCGGTTTCCTGAGCAGTTGTAGAGTTGGCTCTGCCTTCGGGTGACTAGACACGAGCCCAAGTTCATGTCCTATTGAGGCACACCGTGTTGGGCTCGGACACGGGAAGCCGGGGAATAACTCAGGTCTTTGCTGTCCGTCCCATGCACGGAGTGAATGCCGGGTGGATGCCGGCGGCTGCCCGGGGGGCTCTCGCCACCCGGAATGGGGTTCTTCTACTCAGCATGGATTCCACGTCTCCAGGGCTACCCCAACGTGTGCTGGGGGCGCAGCTCTGCCCAGCAGAGGGCTCCCTGTGTCCTTGCTTACGACGGCCACAGTGGGCGTGGCACGGTTTTGACACGTGTGGTGTTGCACGGCAGGTCCGAGGGCGAGCAGCTGCGGTTCATGCGAGCCCTGCAGGACATCTGGAGCGTCCAGGGGAGAAGCGTCATGGCGGCCTTTGACCTGTCCCCCTTCCCCCTCATCTGCGACCTCGGTGGTGAGTGTCCTCTGCAGGCGTCGGAGCTGCCGTTCACGTTCTCTGTGGCGAGTGTCTTACCCCTGCTTTCACAGTGGCCCAGGGAAGGAGCAACGTGGAAACGCCATGTAGGACAGCGGGCAAGGCGCCTTCTGTCACGTCCTGAAGGCCACTGTGGCTCGAGCCGGTCACCAACCAACAGGGTCGGGACCGAGCGCTGGACATGTGGGGACAGGGGCACCCATAACATCTCAGATTCGAGCGCCCTACCTTGTGAGGCTCCGAGCCAGCACAAGTGGCTGAGACTCAGCGTCCAGGGATGCGGATGGGGCCCCGCCAGGGACCACACCAGGACCGACACTGGGGCCACTCAACCTGGGGACGCAGGCTTTCGTCCAGGGGGGTCGTCCCGTCCCCTCACCCAGCTGCTGGGACGCAGCTCACGGACACACTGAGTCGACAGTTGTCACATCGCCTTCCTGGCGGAGGGAGGTGCCGTCTAAGCCCTCAGGGTCAGGAGGGATTTGTGGGTTTGGGGGGGCAGACGTCACCATCAGCTCAGGAAGCTGACGTTAGGGTGGGTGTGAAGGCGCATAGACATGACTTGCACGTCTTCGAAGGGGGGTCCCCTGCTGGGCGGGGCAGACCCTACATGGGGAGCCGGCGCCTGGTCCTCCTCCCTGTCTTAGAGGATGACCCTGGGGGGTGCCATTGAGGTCTCAGTGGCCGCACTGAGTGACAGGTGTCCCTTGTCTGTTGTGAGCAAATCCCTTGTCTGTTGTGACGCCTGGCTGCCCACCACCCCAAGGCGACCCTCCCAAACTGGGGGTCCTCCATCCTTCAACAGTGAGGGCCAGGTGGCTTGGGCTGAGCGTCCAGTGATAAAGTCCCAGTGCCAGGCCCATTCGACAGGTCCTTGTCTGCAGCTCAGAGGGGTTCGCCCAAATCCTGTAGGATGGTGGGAAGACGGAGATGGACAGAGCTCCCTGGGAAAGACCGCCCTTAGCCAGAGTTGTCCCCTCCACTGCCCAGAGGCAGCAGAAGCCACGTGGGGAGAGCTGACCCTGGATCTCCAGGTCGATTCTGTCTCTTGCTTGCTGTGTGGCCTCAGCCAGGTTGCTCTGTCTCCCTGAGCCCTGGTCTCCCTGAGAAGTGGGGTGATCCCGTGCTGTGCACGTGTGACCGTGGATTACCGCCAGGGACGCAGAAGGCTCTCTGAGGAACAAGCTGGTTTCTCCGTGGCCCTGAGTTCTGCAAACAAGAGCAGAGGGTGAAATGGCCCTCCCTGGGCGGGGGGGAGGGGGGCCCGGGGGAGAAAACAGGCCAGGAATCCCCAGGGAGGTGTCCCAGACCCAGGACATGCGCGGGGGGACATCGGGAAGCGTTCGCATCTCGGTGGTGCCGGGAAATGTCCTCCAGGGGGCGTCTGCCCCGAGGTGTCCTGCCTCCCTGGGGCACCCTGCGTCCTTCCCCCACGGGACAGTAGGCTGCCCTGGGTGGACAGAGGCCCTGGCCACAGGAGGACACAGCTCAGGCACGGCATTGCAGGTTGGACCCCAGGCGGGGCCAGCCCAGGAAGACCTCCCAGACTAGACAGAGGATGCTGTCGCCGTGACGACCAGGTCGGCAGCCTGGACCCGCTGGGATGGCTGCTCCCAGGCTCCTCTCTACCCATCGCCCTCCGTGTCCGCTTCCAGGCTGTTCCGGGGCTCTGGCCAAGGAGTGTGTGTCTCTGTACCCTGGGTGTCAGGTGACCGTCTTCGACATCCCGGAGGTGGTGCGGATGGCGCGGAAGCACTTCCCGTTCCCGGAGGAAGGGCGCATCGGCTTCCAGGAAGGTGGGCTCTCCCGGGCTGTCTGTGTCCTTGGGGCAGCACAGATTCCTCACGTGTCTATGAGAGGCCAATGGTGGAGAGTCCTCAGCACCGCCCCCCATAGAAGGGTCCTCGTGGCCGATGGAAAGCTGGGTCACCGCCCTATCACCTTCCGACCGTTTCTTCTTCCTTGGGGGTTGTCCCGGGTGAGGAGTGTGCTCCCCGAAAATCCGTGTCCACCCACAATCGGGGAACAGGGCTTTATTTGGAAAGACGGCCTCTTCGGATGTGATGAAGCGAAGGGTCGCAGAGGAGGTCACCCTGGCCCTCCCTCCGAGGACAATGTCCTTAGACGTGACAGACACAGAGGAGAAGCCACGTGGAGACAGAGGCGGGGACGGGAGGGACGCGACCACCAGCCCAGGGACACCGGGTGCCCCCAGGAGACGGAAGAGGCAGGAAGGACCCTCCCTGGAGCCCGTGGAGGGAGCGCGGCCCTGAGACCCCTGGACCTCAGATGCCTGGTCTCCAGGACTCCCACCGGGCGCTACTTCATCACAACCTGGTACAGATTTCTACTTTCCGAGCATTTGTGAATCGAGAGGCACAGAGTGTGCTGAAGGCAAGATCACGGGACAATGACTGATTCGCGAGCAGAGGAGGATTGTCAACCGGGCCCTGGAATGGGACTTCCTCTCGCCTTGCAAACACGGGGCTCAGCTCCCTCCCTCAGGGCCGTGCCTCGGGGGACAGACGCCAGAAATAGCCAGCGCATCTTCAATACGCCTCCCCTTAAATCCCCGTGAATTTGCAGAGTGTGGTCCACACAGGCCCTCCGGGGTCCGTTCCAAAGCTGCTACGCGTTTGCCAGGAAAGATGTCACGAGAGTTGAGTGGTCGGCACCCCGTATGCGTAAGGGTGTGTCTTGTTTTCAACCCGAGAGACGCTGGTTCTGTTCAACTCATCCCTCGGGAGCTGCCGAGGCCGTTGCCAGCAGCCTCCTTTACACGCGGCGCTGATGGCGTGTAGGAGATGAAATCCAAACAGGATTTCATTTCGGGTCTTTCCAGACCCGATGGAGGGAATGAGCCCCACACATCCTCCAACGGCCTTACGTTCACTGAGACGTCTCTTGGTTTGGGGCGTAGTCCGGGGGGATCCCCAGCTGGGAAGACCTCGGGAAAGCTCGGCACCCCCATCCCCAGCCACCTTCCCACGCTGGGTGGGGTCCAGACCACGGGGCCTGCGTCGCAGGCTGACCCCAGGGCCCTGCCCTCTGTTACAGGAGATTTCTTCAGAGACCCCCTTCCGGACGCAGACCTGTACATCCTGGCCAGGGTCCTGCACGACTGGGCCGATGAGAAGTGCGCACAGCTGCTGGCGAGAGTCCATCGGGCCTGCAAGCCGGGTAGGTGGTGTGATAAAGGTGCCTTTGCAGCCATTTTGTGACGTGTGTTCATCCCGGTGGTTCCCGAGGACATGGGCCCAGCCTCCGTGGGTGGTGGGGACACTGTCCCACCTGTCCCCTGCATCCTGGTGGTCTGAGAGGACCGCGCTTCCGTGTCCCCGGTGAAGAGAAGGAGGGATGCCAGCGGCAAGTCCACTGTGCCCGTGAGGACCAAGTTGCGTCCCGGCAGGGGGGCCTGGGGCTCGGAGAGCAGACAGGGAGGAGGAGGCTGGGGGACCCCAGGCTTGTCGGTCCCTCACTCGGGCCCGCCTCTTCCCGTCACAGGAGGTGGCATCCTGGTCGTGGAAAGCCTGCTGGACGCAGACGGCCGGGGACCGCTGACCACACAGCTGTACTCGCTGAACATGCTGGTGCAGACCGAGGGCCGGGAGCGGACCCCCGCCCAGTACCAGGCACTGCTGAAGGCCGCCGGCTTCCGGGACATCCAGTGCCAGACGACCGGGGGCATTTACGACACCATCCTGGCCAGGAAGTGATGCCCCGCCCCACCCCTGCAGGCCTGTCCCGGCCGGCGAGTCAAAGACCCCATTACGCACAGGTGGCCTCAGCCACGTGCCCCGTTTTCCGTGCCAGGGACGTGCGGTTTCTCCCGGCAGTTGCCGACTGCCCGACACTTTGTGGGATTGCACGTTCTGTTCTAACGTTTCTTTGGTCTTTATTCCACGCCCTTTCACTGAACTCTGCTTGATTCTGTTATCCTCTGTCTTCACATGGGGAGTAGGAGGCGGGCAACCTGGGGGCGTTGTTCTGACTGCCCTGGCGTAGCAGTTCCTGAAATGAAGGGATCCCTTTCCCCTGCCCACTCTGCCCCTCCCACTGAAGTTGGCTGGCCCTGTGGTGGGATGTGTTGGGACTGTCCCGGCCACATCCCAGACGCCTACATTTCCCGAGCAAAGGTCCGCACTGGGTCTGTCGTGAGGCCCCCACAAGAACCCAATGTCCCCTGGGATCGAGTCAGGCCATTCCGTCTCTAACTGTAGAGCAACTTCTGGCCACTGTGCTCCCTCCCCAGGGTCTTTCCCCACCGCATCTGTGGGGGAAACACATTAATCCCACCATGAGCAGAAGGCACACGGGCTTCCGTCTCCGATGTCGACTCTTGTTGGGAGTGACGACCCCCCAGGCACCCCACGCTGTGAAAGTCCCCCTCACCCCCATGTCACCAGGGAGGCAGCACATGGACCTGATTGGGGATTTTCCAGCCTTTTTCCCCTCTTTTCTTCATTCTGAAGTTACTCCCGAGTGTGGGCGAGATGTTTTGTGTGTGTGTCTTTCATGGACAGATCGGACTTTCACCGGTCTTCCGTGAGCCGTTAGGATGCATTGAGGATTATTTACGGATTTTCTGACACCGCTCACGTGAGGTTGACGTGTCCCATTTTGTTCGTTTCCGGTGCCAGACATCACAAGTCCCCGGTGGCTCATCTTGCAAACCGATTGGCGCTGTTACGTCGGGGGAACAGCCCCCCCCTCCCCGCGCCTCGTACAGTTCCGTCTCATCTCTCCTTGCGACGAGGACTCTAAAGACCTAGTCTGTTGGCAACTTGCGCACACGCACAGTGGGGGTGTTTCTGGCTGTAGTCAGCACGCTGTCAGGCAGTGTCGCCTGCAAGGCTTCGTGAGGTCCCACCTGCCCGCAGGCTCGTCCCTCTTGTCTGGCTCCACCCCTCTCGCCTCCCCGGCCCCTGTGGGCTACTTTCTCACTTTTATTGCCTAATCGCCGTGGAGGTTCCGCAGTGTGTGCGTGTGAGGTGGATGGCAGAGGGGTTACACGTGTGTGTAGCCTAGAACGTGGTCCCGTCGATATTCCCAGCACCCAGCTGGCCCCATACACAATTACCACGGGATTATTGGCCATATTCCCTGGGCCGCCCCTTACGTCCCTGGGACTGTTTTGTAACTCCCAGCCTGCACTTTTCGGTGCCTTCACTGACTTTATTAAGAAACTCACAGGTGTTACTTAATAACTGTACGGCCCCCGGCTCATCCTCTCTGTACCCACTCACCTTCCGTACCCAGAGCCAGGGGTCGGGCAAAGGTCTGGAACCCCCGTTCCCCAGGAGGGGACCCCCAGGAGAGGGACAGAGGGGCAGAAGTGTCCTTTCCAGGAAGCCGCATCCCAGGGCAGGCGACCGGATGGGAACGAGCAGTTGTGACCATGGACAGCAGGGGGCACTCTTGCCTCATCATCTCCGAGATCTCCTGGAACCAACCTGCTCTTTGGGAAAAGGGCTGCTTCCACGCGGCCTGGCCTTTCCGTGGCCACGCTGCCCGCTTTGAAAAACATCTACACGTCAGCCAGAACACACATCCCTGAGTCTACCCACCCCCCAGCCCCCCGCCTTTGCTTTCACTTTTTTTTCCCCTGGTTCCCTGGGCGTTAGATTTTTCCTGCATGGCCCCTGGAAAAGAGGATGCCTTAGGCAACATCCAACCTCTGGCCCCTGGGAGAACGGGGTCCGGTGAGGGGGAGTGGGGACTGGAACCACAGCACGATTCTCCACTGCGCGGGGTTACTGCGTGGAGCTTACACACATCGTACGATTGCATCGGCAGAGAACTAGAAAGTGCACGCATGGAAAGTTCTAGAAATTTCATGACCCCCCCCCCCCCGCCCCCAGCATCCACAGAGGTCCGGTCTGACGCCTTGGAAATCAAAGGCCGTGACATTTGCTGACCCCGTGAAATGGCGAGATAAAAGGGGCGCCAAAGGTCGTGCGGGCGTCACTGGGCGTTTGTGAGCAGGGGGTGCCGGGGATCCCCACGGGGGTCGCTTGGCCCCACAATCTCGACCTTTGATTAAACGCAGCCCCGGGCCACCAGCGTCCTCATTAGCAGGCCGTTTCCCTTTCATGGGCCCCGCTGCGGGCTCCGTGTTTATTTTCAGCAGCGGGGAGCGCGGCTTCCTGGGCAGGTGAGGCTGGGCCGGGTCAGCCCCAGGGGACCCCGCGTGGTGGCAGACACATATTTTAGCTGCGCCAGGAGAATGGTCCCCCCACCCCCGACCACCCACCTCCCGGCTCTGTGGAGGGCCAGGAAACAGTCCCACGGTGCCCTCTTTCCGGTTTCGCTCCTTCCCGAATTGTCTCCTGTTCTCCCCCGTCATTCTCCTGGTGTCTACAGGTCCACACCGTGAGCTGCCTTCTCCACCTCCTCCGTTGTCTCCTGAGGTCTCGTTCCTCCCCACCTATGTGATTTCCCGGGAAAGTCATTTTGGGGGTGCCCTGTGGTTAAAGAAACGGCACCGGGAATGTCTGAATCCAAAAGTCCCGGGCCGAAAGTTCAAGGCCGTGGGTTTTCTCTGGAGCCCTCAGAACAACAGCGACGCCGGGCGTCTCGGATGTGGGGTGTGGTGGGCACCGTAGGGTGACCAGGGGCCTCCTACCACGTCCCTGTCTGTCTACAGTGGTCTTAGTTCTCCACAGGGTTCATTTACAAACTAAAAACCACAGAACATACCAAAGCTACACAACCTTGGAAGAACGGCAGGCAGGCTTCTGCCTCAGGGCCCATCCCCACTAGAACCCCAAGGAAGACGAACCCTGCCACCCTCTGCCGGGCCGGCCCCGCCCTTGGCTGCACCCCGACTTCCTTCCCATCCCAAATACCGTATTTTGCCATGTGTGGTGCACACCTTTTTTGCCCAAATCATTGAGGGAAAAATAAGGATGCTCATTGTTCGTGGGGAGCACTCATTCTGTATCTTTATAAACGTTTTCCCTTCTTTTATTTATGGTCACGCATTAAAAGTGTAAGTCTAGAGAGCAGTAACAAAAGCAAAATCAGGCTCTGTAATATGATCATCGGTTTTAGATAGAAATAAAAAATGGAATTAAAAAACTGAAAGTTGTTATTCCTGAAAGTTTGAGCCAAAACTGTGATCGGTTTAATTTACGTTTAGAGGGAGGGGAAGGGAGAGAGAAAGAGAGGGAGAGAAACATCCATGTGGGGTTGCCTCTCATGCGCCCCCTACTGGGGACCTGGCCCGCAACTCAGGCATGTGCCCTGACTGGGAATCGAACCGGCGACCCTTTAGCTTGCAGGCTGACGCTCAGCCCACGGAGCCACACCAGCCAGGGCTGCCAGCCCTCCTTTTTTTTTTTTTTTTTAAATTTCCATGCACTGTGGAGGGGCACGGAAACGCCGCCCTATTCTCAGCCAGTGCTGCCCTAGACTGCCCACTCGTACGGCCTCTTCCGAGTTCTCCGTAGCGGTCCCGTCTGCCTGTACCACCACCACGCGCCAGGATCACACACCCCAACGAGTGACAGATGTGAGGTGATGAACCCGTGCACAGAAGGGGGTCCAGGCACACGGTGGAATATGACGCAGCCAGGAACAGGGGCGAGGCTCTGACTCCGGCTGCAGCATGGAAGGACTTTGCACACAGGAGGCTGCGTGAGAGACGCCAGACACCCACGATCACCCGGCGTCTTAGTCTGTGGGTAAGACACGTCCAGAGAAGGCCAACCTGCAGAAATGACGAGTCAGTCATGAGTTTCTCAGAGCCGGGGAGGTAGGTGTAGAGAGGTTTGTTTTGGGACAGTAATCATAGTTGCAACACAGCCATTGCTGGTGAATTGCCGGGCGAGCGAGTTACATCTCAATCAGGCTGCGTTCAGAAAAATAGGAAAGAAGAACCAGGCAGCCTCTATCGCCTGGGCTGCCTGCAAGGCGGACACGTGGTCGGCAGCTGGGAACGGGGGCTTCACAGCACGTCCCCCGCCCTCCGTGGCCAGAGGGGCTGAAGGTGACCCAAGTGTCGGCACCCTCGGCGTGGCTCGGGCTGAACACCTGCGTTCCTCCGGGGAGACGGGTCGGATGGGAGCTGGGCGGCGGGTGCTTCGGTGGACAGCTGCCAGGAACCCCCTGGGTGCCGAAACCCTCAGCAGCGTCATTGCTGACACCATGTCGACCATGTGACGACGTCTTGCCAGACGAACCAGGAGCATCCTGGGGACTGCCCGGCAGCAGGGCTCTGGAAGCTTCCGTCTGGCTCCCCGGGACCTCAACGCTGCCTTGCCATTTGGTCCTGGGTCTGTTCTCTGGGGTCCGTCGTAACCGCGACCTCAGCCGTCGCCCGAGTCTGTCACACAAACGCATGTTCTGGGGACTCCAGGCACAGCCTCCGCACGCCCGGACGGACCTGCAGAATCCAGACCGCCTGCCTGCGGGGCGGGAGGGGGGAGGGAGGCACCTGTTTCTGCCTCCCTGGGTCCCCGAGCCTCCTGGCTCGCCTGCGTTGGGGCGTGTTTCTCTGCCACAGACCGGCTGACTTTCGCGGCCCCACCGCAGTCCCCTCCCTCGTTTTCTTGGCAAGGGCGATGGGCCTCTTCTGGCCTCCCCCCGTGTTTAAACTCGGAAGCCCACACGGTTTAGAATCTTTATGGTGTTTCTGTTGGAATCGGCCCATCTTGGCCCCGGCTTCTGCCCCGACTCAGCGAATTTATTTATATACCGAAACGCTAAGTTGTCTTTAAGCGGGAGAAGAAAATGGATTACCTGCCAGCAGAGGTTGGGGAATTCACAGCAGTCAGCAAAAATGCCGGATCTTGCTGTATCTGCCTAAACGGAGGGGGCACAGAGGCGGGGGCCGGTGAGTTGCAGGGGCGTAGGCCGTCCCTTGCAGGCGGGCCCTGGGACGGGCGCCGACCTGGGCCCTCAGAGGGCGGGGCGCCCACCTTCTGTGTGGAGTGTTCTGGCTGCACCAGAGAGGGTAGCCCCTCCTGATTCATCGATGGGTTCCGGTGTTAAAACACAGCGCCGAGACGGCGTGCTGGGTGGCACGGTGGCGCCCCCCCCCACCCCGGACAGCTGTGACCACATCTGGACCTCCAGAGCCTGGGAACGGGAGCTTGTTGGGGGACAGGGTCTTTGTAGTTGAGTGCACTGTCTGAGGGGAGGTCGTCCTGGGTCAGGGTGGCCCTGCATGCAGTGACAGCGTCCGGAGAAGAGACGGAAGAAGAGACACAGACCACAGGAGAAGCCACGTGGAGACGGAGGCAGAGATGGGAGGGATGCGGCCACCAGCCCAGGGACCCCTGGAGTCGCCTGGAGCCTGTGGAGGGAGCGCAGCCCTGGGACACCTGGACCTCGGACCCCTGGTCTCCAGGACGGGGGTGTGGCCCTGGGTTACGGCCACCCCAGGAATCTCAGCAGCATCAGCTCCCAAAGGGGCTGTTACATTCTTGCCCGGGGTCTCCCAACCCTGCAAGCCCCCCCAAAGCTATTTGGGGCTCACAGCGGCTTCTTGGTCTTACACAGCAGAGTGTACCCTTCCTATGAGCGTAGACAAGGGGATACCAGAGAGGGTCGTCCACCACGGCTCCCGGGCTGACCGCCCATTCACCGTTTCTCACTCTGCCTCAAAGCCCCCGCAAAGGGCTTGTGAATGATAACAGAGCTCCCCCCGCCAGCCCCTCGGGCCACCGGCAAAGCCGCTGGGAGTCCACTCTGATCAAAGGTGACTTGGAGGAGGGAACGCCCAGCCGAGTCACCGACAAAGGAGCCCGCGTGGACGCAGGACATGCGGCCGGTGGCCGGGCTTCCCTGTGCCCACAGGTGCGTGCCTCGCACGCAGGTGACAGCCACTGGCGAGAGGACATTTTGCAGGAACGTCCCTTCTTTCTGTGAGCTGCCTCGTCACGTGGCCGCCTTCTCCCCGCCTCGGCTCCATTTCAAAGCACATGGGACTTCTTTTCCCAAGAGGGCACCACGGCACGTGATTCCTCTCAGGGTTTGGGGGGTAACGAGGACTCGGGGGAGCGTATTTTCCGGCCTGCCTTGTTTAATGAGGAGCCCTTCACGCTCGACGACGGGAAGGCTGCCTGGCTGTCCCGGAGGGCTCCGCATCTCTCTGGGGACCGAGGTACAGCACCAGCCGGCAAAAGGACCCCGTGTTTTGCCACCTTCAGTTCAGTCTTGTCCGAAATCCCAGCCTGGGTTGCAGAAAGAGTCTGGGAAGAACCAAGTCAAGTACCTGGATTGGCGTCGTGACCCGTGCGTTGTATGTAGTGGGAAGAAAAATCACCCATTCCTGTTTCTATTCTTGTCGATCGACAATCCCCATCACGAGTCCTGGATCTTTCCATCCACGTACCCGTCTCTCCATCTGTCTGCCTGTCCGTCCACCCACCCCTTATCTATCTGACTCTATGTCTCACCTACCTATCTGCCTATTGGGTTGGCCAAAAAGTCTGTTCAGTGTTTTCTGTAACATAAAAGACACATTTTTCACTTTCGCCACTGACTTGATCGATCTGGACACCCTGAGTAGGTCAGCCGTCTCCCACTCCTGGCTTCCAGTGGGGAGGGGCTGGGATGCTGCTGAACACCCTCCAGTGCATAAGACAGCCCCACAGCAAACAATTATTTAGCCGACGTGTCAACCGTACAAGAAACTTTGCGAACCACCTTTGACAGTTTGATCCATCACACCTTCTCCATATACTGCACACATCGTTATTTGCACATATTGCTGGCATTTTTACCTTTCTGGAAGTCATAAAGAGTCAAGCACTGAAAACGTTGCCTATCTTCTCCCGCCTTCGGTATTAAATCGACTGCAGAGGCCCGGCTGGTGTGGGTCATTGGATTGAGCACCGGCCTGTGAACCAAAGGGTCGCGGGTTCGATTCCCAGTCAGGGCACCTGCCTGGGTTGCAGGCCCGTTCCCAGTGGGGGACCCATGAGAGGCAACCACACATTGATATGTCTCTCCCTCTCTCCTTCCCTTCCCCTCTCTCTGAAAATAAATAAAATATTTTTTTTAAAAGAAAATATGGTGTTTGGTTGGGGAAGGAACCCAGGTTGCAGCCTAGGGTTGGGCTGACCTGGCAGAGGGTGTCAGGGTTAGTCTTCCTTGGTGGTGGTGGTGGTGGGGGAGGTTGTGGGGCTGGGCCCTGAGGCAGAAGCCTGCCGTGCTCCCCAAATTGGGTAGCTTTTGCGTGTCAGGCTGTTTTTCGTTTGTAAACTACCCCTCTAGAACTAAGACAACTGTAGAAACAACCAGGAAAAAGGTAGGAGAACTCAGGTGTAGCCTTCGTGGATGGGCTGAAGTGAGTCAAGCCGGGAGCTGCTGGGCTTAAGTATCCGCTTTCGAATATAGACTCCTTTCGTTCACCACCAAACCTTTGCCTGAGGAATTTTTTTTTGCCTCTGGAAAAAAAAAAATACAGCCTTTCAAAAAACGGCTCCACAAAAATACACCGATTTTGACAAGTCCTTTTTAAAAATGCATACTGATAGGCCAGCTGTTCCGATGCATTCTAATGAAATTTATTCACATGAAGTTCCGGACAGCTAAGCACTACTAGAGTCATCCTATGGGGAAAACATTAACAGACTTTTTGGCCAACCCAAGAGCTATCTGTCTATCCATCCATCCATGCATCCATCCGTCTGTCCACCCATCCATCTATCATATAGGAATAGGGAAAACGAGGACGATTATCGCCCGAGCCCATGCTCCTCAGGACCACCTTCCCCACTCAGTGGCTTGCTCCTTGATTCTTGCCTCAGTGTGTGTTTTGGGGGGAACCTGTACTGAGACAGGGGCTCACGGTGAGGTATGCGAGAAATTGAACTCTAAAAGCAATGTCTCCCCGCCCCCCAAAAGCAATGTTTTCCTGCATTTGTGACACTTCTTGTGTCTGGAGGCATGAACTCACCGCCGGGCTTTGTCTGCAGCCGAAGCTGGTCCTGGTTGAACATGCATGTCCACCGCGTCCGGGGCATCCTTGGTCTGAGACGGGCAGACGGCGTCCCGGACTTTCTGAGAAGCCCTCGGGGTGTGGTTTTCTCCTCTGACCACGTGTCGCTTCCCCGGGTCCCTCAAAGCTCACGGGCCGTGTTTATGGGAAAGAAATGTGCTGCGGGCGGAGTAATCGCAACAAAAGCAAAAAGCCGCAACGTTTATGCTTCAGGGTCCCGGTCCTCACAAAAACACCTCCTATTCTGAATACCCGCTGGCTGACCACACTCGGGCCCTCCAAGAGCCTCTGGTTGCAAGTCAAAAGTTTCTGTTGCAACGAAAAAATAAATACACAAACAAATAAACATAAAAAAAGGAACAAGAAACATGAACTGTTCCCATCGGGGTCGTATCTTCCGCTCACTCACCCAGGAGCAGCGAGTTTCCCCACACACGGTTTGTCTCTCCCGTTCACTGGGATCCGAACCGTGAACGTGGAACTCTTCTCTACGGGGGACGCTGTTGGGTGAAAAATAGATATTTTCCACTTTCCTCGGCAGCATCAGCAAATCCTGCAAAGGTGTGCAGGGGGAGGTAAGCCTTTTGCCCTGTGACAGGTGCCTGCTCACCGAGCCTGTCTCACGGGGCATTCACGTGGAAACTCCCGTGGGTGTCGGGGCTGGCCGTCCACCAGGGTGTCCCAGCCCAGAGACGGAGGACCCCTGCGCCCCCTCCCCTCCCGTGGACACCATCACCGGCGTGCGCTCCCCGCGCCGTCCCTCCTCTGGAAACTCTTCCCAAACCAGGCGGTTCTCCAATTTCTGGGAACACAGGTGACTGTTTATTTCAAAGCAGCAAATTAAGGGGTATTTTGGAAGCGGAGGGCAGAGGGACTCGCTCAGGGTCTCTCAGCCAAACGCAAAAAGGAACCACATGTCTCATTTCTTCAAGACATAAAAAGATCACACCTCCTGTGTTGAACTCTTTGCAATGCTATTTCCCCACAAATTCACAGTTTTGCTATAAAAATGATTATGCTTAGTAAGAGCTGACTCGAGGCTACAAAATATCAGAAGGCTGCCGGGTTCCCACCGCGCGAGACACAGTGTATCTGTTTCTTGGCAGAAGGGGGGAGGAGTTGAGAGACGCCCTTTGTCAGGCTTCAGTGAAACTGTTACAAGGAACAGCAGCCTCAATCTCGCTCTCCCGGACTTGACCTTCCTTCAGAGAGGACAGAGAGATTCACGCCGCTGAGCTTCCACGGTGCCTTCAAGTTGCGGAGAAAGGGTCCTGGAATTTAAGCCAAAGCATAAGGGTGTACATTTTTCCAAATTCTCCTAGAAAGTAAAGCCCCCACAGTATATCCGTCAGACCTGTTTCCCCGCCCCCCCCCCGAACATACCGATTCCAAAGGCGTGTTAGGGGGCCTGCTCAGGGCTCACGTCCGTTCTGCAGAGCCCAAGATCTACTTCATATTCTGCCCCTGGGTGGTGTGTTAGCCACTTGCAGAGGACACATAAAACAGGCATCAGTGTGGCTTTCCGGGAATCGAACCCGCGACCTTTTGAGGGTCGGGACGACGCGGCAGCCAGCTCAGCCACCCGGCCGGGGCTCAGGGTCTCACCACTCTTAAAACGTGGTGTCGGCATTCAGAGGGTCTTGCTGCTGCTCACTCCTTTGGAGCTCAACTCTGCTTCTGTGCGGGCTGGTTCTGCACCGAGTGTCAGGCACCTTTCCCGGATGGGGCCTGAGAAAGGAGTAATTAGGGGCTGGCCTTGCATCTCTCCCCTCTAAGATTCACCCCTTTTGTGTGTGGGGGGGGGCAATGTGCTCACCCTGCACCCCCACACAGGACGAACATACCCACCCTGTAAGTCCTAGGCAAGTAGCAGGCAGGGCCAGAAATGCCTGCTTAGGTCCTGGTAGGTTCCTCTTCTTCAAGACGCCGTCCAGGTCCACATCAGCTGCGTGGCGTGAACTTGAGCCTTGCCGATGAGATGAGCTCTGTACCCCAGGGGACACTCGGCCCCCTCTGGAGACAGGTTTGGTTGTCACGACTCAGGGGTGGAGGGCGGTGCTGGCATGGGGTGGGTGGGGACCAGGGACATCCCTTCACACCCTACAGGGCCCAGGACGCCCCACAGCCAAGAGCCCTCCGGCTCCCACGCCCGCAGGGCGGAGCCAAGCCACCAGCTGATTGCCCAGCCTGCAGCTGGCAACCTGCCGGAAGTTTTCGTGGTCCTGGGCTTTGCGTGAGTCAGCGCCAAACAGAACGCGGATATAGATGCATATACCTATATGCGTACATGTAGACAGACAGACAGATGGGGACTGGTGTTGAGGCAAGAGCTGCGGCACCACGGACACGTGGGGCATCCTGGGCCGAATACGGTGTGGAGGAGCCTGGTCTGAGGGTGAGGGAGCGCTCCTGGCCGCCAGCCGGTACCCCGGGGTCTGCCGCACACGCGGCCTTTTTTTCTGTTGAAGCGATCATTTCTGGCTGTCAGCATCTTTCCAGTTGGCGCCGATGGAACGGAAAGATGCTCCCCGTGCCCCGAGCCGCCCGCCGGGCTGCGGCCCGCTATGGGGTGGACCCACAGTCACACCAGCAGAGTTTTGACACACTTTTCCCACCCCCTCTTTGGCAGCAGCGTCTGGGATTTTGGTGGGGCGTTGAACCTCCGGGATCACACGGGGGGCGCCCACTCCTGGTCTGGGAACGGCCCCGATCGGTGATCCGTTTGGGCAGGGCGCGGCAGGCACCGCGGGCGCCTCCCGAGGCCTCTGCCCAGGACATGTTGCGGGCGGATGGCCGCCGATGGTCCGGAGCATCCTCGGTGCACGGCCTCCTTCCTGCCTCGGTCTCCTCTTCCCAGGGCCCTCCTTGGGCCGAGAAACACACCACTTTAATCTGTCTCTTCGTGGCGCTCTGAACACTACGATAGTGCCTGTGACCCTGGGTGTGTCTCCCTTGGAACCTGGAAAACAACCCGGGGGAGCCCTGTGAGCCTAGCACAGCACCCCAGGGGACAGAGTTTGGGAACTTGCTTGTTGGGGCCTGTGCACAGACGCGGGGGCCTCTTCCTCAGCGACTTGCTTCACGGTGGGGGGGCTCTGTTCCTCTCTGGGAGGTTCTGCTTTTGTTTTCTTTTTGTATTAATTTTTTCCCAGTGTCTTTCTTGAAGCACAGAATTGTTCCCCGGTGCACTCGGCGAAGGACGACTTCAAGGTGGGCTGGGTCCCTGGGACCTGCGGCTTTGAGGGGAGGTGCGGCCCCTTCCGCCAAGAAGGGGGGGTGAGGCTTGGGCTGTTTTGGGGGTGGCAGCGGGGGGCCCGAGTTCTCTCGCTGGAACGGACATGTCGTTGGAACAAAGGGAACAGAAGCAGACTCACAGACACAGAGGACAGACGGTCGGTGGGTTGCTGGATGGGAGGGGGTGGGGGGCTGGGTGGAACAGGCGGAGGGGGGAGCCCTGGAGAAGCCCACACTGGCAGGTACAGAACAGTCAACCAGACTGTGGTAACGATGTACCATCCTGGGGAACGATGAATACCCATTCTGGGAACCCAGTCTGGGAGCGTCAGGGGTTACTTTGTACCACGTGCAAGTGTCTAACCACTAGGCCGGGCGCCTGACGCTGATACAATATTGCAGGCCACCTGCAAGGGCAACAAATAAGAACACATTCGAAATACACAAATCGGGACAGCGAGGGCTGCTTCGCTGTCCGGGGGACCCTGCTTCGGAGGGTCTGGCCTCCCCCACACAGGCCGCCCTCCTTTTGCTGCCCCGTGTACCCCAGAACTCTGTCCCCACAGATCCACTCCAGATGCGTCTGCCCTCCAGGACTGAAGTATTTGTCACCTTCGACTCACGCTGGGCGTGAGTGGGAACCGGACTGAGATTCCTGGTGCAGATAAAAACCGGTCAAGTCTCCGCAGAGCGAGACCCTGGGGGCTCTGGGGGGCCCCGTGAGACGTGCAGGTGGGATTTCTGTTCCTGGGACCTTCAGGGAGGGGGGGTGGCGTGTGCACGGGGAGACCAAGGGATGGTATTGCTGGCTGTCCCCCAGGCCTCAGGGAGCAATGGCCCATTCTTGGGAGTGCAAACGGACCGAGAAGAGCCTCAGAGAAGGGGTCGCCTCCCCCGTGGGGAAGGGGCCAGCCTGCCCTGGGCATGAAAACCCAATGTTCACGCTGAGCTCTGGTTTAGAGTGCAAAAAACAACGCGGACAGAGCCCCTTAGAAATGCATCCGAGTGGCCGGCCCCGAGAAGCTGCCTCGTACGCTGGACGCCTCCACGCTGTGGGCGTTGAAACAGGACAAAGTGACCTGTGCATGGGACCGAAAGTCACCCTGCGTCCCAAAGAGCTGTGTGCAAAGGAGACAGGAAAGCCCGTCGGGGTGACGGCTGGACAGATGAGCCCTGGACTGAGAACGAAACACGCTGTGGAGAATCAGCGTCACGAGGCCACGTCAGCTGCGCCCACAGCCACGCCTCCCTGCTGTGGGTGTCCCTGTCCCCTCCCCTTTCTCACAGGTGCCACCCTGTGTCTGCTCCTCATGGGGACCCTGTGCGGGCTCCTGCCCGAGTCAGCACTTCCTCAGTAGCTGCTGTTATGGATCTCATCGAAAGGCCCTTTATTGTTAGGAGAACGGGGACCCCGGGACCCCGGGACCCCCCGGAATGGCCGTGCACGCCTGCCTCTCTGTAAGTAAAGGTCAGCACTGAGCCCCCCCGCCCCAGCCCCCCATCCTGCCCACGAAAAACAACCCACCAACCAGCCCACACTCCCTCTCTGCCCTGCCGTCCGGCTCTGCTCACCAGCGGAGGACGCAGGGGGCAGCCGGCTGCCGTCACCCTGGTACGGTACGCGGGGCCCCATCCCGGCTGCAGACACGAGGCACCTCGGGTCTGGGCAATCGGGGTAAGTTTCCGGGCCCGGTATTGGTGAGCAGGCTCATTTGCATTTTTTCAATTATGGGCAAGCCCGTGAGGGAAGCCCAGAGGGATTCAACTAATTTACAAAGCTCGACTGAGACACAGCCGAGCCCGGCAAGGATCCTGGTACCCGGGCAGTTAATACCTCCCTCACCAAGGTGCGCCAGGGAGGGTGGCTCGTCTGCCGCCGCCCGGGCAGAACTCATTTTTTTGTGGCTTCAAAAGGAAAATTAAATTTGGGCAAGACTGCCTGGCTTTGCATTGACAAACAGGGCAGGTGACAGGAGGTAGAAGGAGCTGACGTGACCTTGGCTCGCAAAGCCACTACGTACACCCCGATAGATCCAGTGTGAGAAGAAGTGAGGTGAAAATCACTGACATTAGGGTCCCCGAGAGATACTCAGACACCGTGTGTAGGGCAGTGTTATTTAAAGTAGCCGACAGGTGGGGGCCACCCCAGCATGCATTGATACAGTGGAGGGGGGGGTTCACCGGGCTGCGGAATATTACGCAGCCATGAAAAAGGAACCTCCGGCTTGCGCTGCAAGGGGGAAGAATTGTGAAGGCGTTGCAGTGAGTGACGCAGAAGGACAAGCCCTGCCGAGCAGTCAGATTCACAGAGACGGAGAGTGGAGGGTGGAGCCTGGGGCTGGGGGACGGGTGGGGACTGAGTGTGGAACGGGGAGAGGGTATGTGATTGGGGCGGTGAGGAAGGTTGGAGAGGCCAGTGGGAACGGGTGTGCAGCCACCGGAGGGTGTGATGGGGCCGTGAGAATCGTTCCTCTGTGGATGAGTTCGGATAAGACCCCGAGTCCAGTCCGCAGGACACAGAGGGGTTATCTGCCTCGGGGCGGGGCGTATACCTGGGAGCAGAGCAGACGGGGCAATTTGTCCTTCCAGGGCCCCAATTTTACGGGATATGCAGCCTGCGCTCAAAACTGAGGAGTAACGTTGGGTCTCCGCCCCCGCCCCCAGCCATGTCTGTCGAAGATGGGGGCGCGGGCGCGTCAGGGTGGCCTCCACGTGGCCCGGGAGTGCCGCACGGTGCCCGGTGAGGCAGCCGCGGATGCTGGGGGAGTGAAGGGCCGTGTCCACCGCCCCAGGTCCAGCAGGACACAGCGGCTGCTCCAGGGAGGGACAGGTGAGGGGGTCAGTGGCCGGATGGTCTGCAAGAACACACACACCCCCAGAGAGACGGCCGTGTGAGGACCCCGGGGAAAGATGGCCATCCACATGCCCAGGAGAGAGGCCTCGGGGGGAGCCAGCCGCCCCTGGAATCGGGACAGAATAAATGTCTGGTGTCCAAGCCCCTCAGCCTGGCCAACACACCTGAGACCAGGGCCCTGAGACATTCTCTGTCTCCTCTGATTTGGGTTCTGTCCTGGGTTGCAGCGTCCCACACCCTGCCCCCTGCCAGGGGCACCCTACAGAGTCCCCACTCCCGGGCCCGGGAGGCTCTGAGCAGCCCGATGTCCCACCGCAAACCGGCACCCAGCCCTCCAGAAGAGAGCTAGGGCCTGGCTGTGCCGGCCCCGTGCTGGGCGCTGGAAAGAGAGGCAGCCGCTACGCTGCTCCGGGAAATCCGTCCAACGCCTATTTACTCGCTGGGGCAGATGGCGGGAACTGGACATATCTCCAAATGACAGCGATACCCAAGCCAAAGTCTACTGGGACACTCACCATTTCTTTATTTTGTTTCTGTTCAAGATCTTATTGATCTATTTTTAGAGAGAGCAGAAGGAAGGGAGAAAGCCAGGGAGAGAAACACCCATGTGTGGTTGCCTCTTGTGCGCCCCCTACTGGGGACCTGGCCCACAACCCGGGTATGTGCCCTGACTGGGAATTGAACCTGCGACCCTTTGGTTCGTAGGCCCACCCTCCACCCACCGAGCTGCACCAGCCAGGGCCATTTCTTTATTTTTCCATGGCAGCTGACATTCAATATTATATTAGTTGCGGAGGTACAGTGTAGAGGTTAGACACTTATATACCTTACAAAGTGTCCCTCTGATATTTCCAGTACCCGCCGGGCCCTGTGCAGAGTTTATGACCGTGTGAAAACTTTGTTATTTATTTTGCGCTGAATTTCAGGACGTTCGTTTGGGTCCTTACGGGGGCACAAAAACGAGCCGAGTTTCTGACTCTGAAAGGATGCCGAACGGGAGGGTGTGAGTCACAGCGGCCATATCTCCACGAAGCGGAGGCGGAGGCGGAGGTGGGCCGAGCACGCTGCTGTCGGTATGTCTCAGGCACAAGCAGGCCCCCTGCAGGGGACTCACTGCCGGGGGGGGGGTGGGGGGGGGCCTGCCTCTGTCTTCTCCCAGCTCCCTGTCTTCCCCGTGTCCTCACATGGGCGTCCCTGTCTCTGTTTTCTCTTCTTATAAGGACTCCAGTCCTACGGGGTCAGGGCCGCCCTGGTGACCTTTTCCTGCTTGCCCCGCCCCCCGACCCTGTGACCCCAGACACCTGAGCATGGCATGTGGAAATGCTTGTGGGAACCTGGGCTGGGAAATGCGGCCACGGCTTCCCCACGCCCCGGGCTCGGGCTCACGGGCAGCCCGGCCTCGAGGTCGTGGAACCCACTCAGGGCCGCAGTGCCAGGCATTCATGGGTCGGCTCGGGACGGAGGGGGGGAGGGCCTGCCTGGGGGGACAGGGACGTGCCCAGGTGACCGCAGGGGCAGGAGGCTGCGGACCGTCGGGCCAAGGAGATGGACGCTGTCGAGGGGAAATGAAAGCACAGGCTGTGTGTACACGCACACGGCTCCCTGAGCCTCCCACACGGGCTGCAGACGCGCAGACGGCCTGGGTCCAGCCACATGACATGGTCACCCTCCTGTCAGCTGCTTGGAGCATGGTGCTGTGCACCAAAAGGCTGCAGGTTCGATCCCCAGTCACGGTGCGGATGGGAGGCAACACGTCCATACTTCTCTCTCTCTCTCTCTCTCTCAAGTCAATACACACACCCTCAGGTAACAGTGAAAACACAAACTTAGTCCTTAATAAACAGGGGGCTTTTCACGCCCGGCCTTCTAAGCTCGGCTGAAAATGCCTCTGAATTCTTGCACTGTGTCCCGGAGGTCTGAGTCCCACCATGCCGTGCTCGGGGCAACGAGACAGGAACTCGAGCAGAGACCTGGGTTCTCCTGCGACCTGTGGCCTGGCTCCTTCCTCCAGCAGCTCCTGATGGAGCCAGGTCCCAGCGGGTGAGTGAGAGGGAGGAGAGGTCCCCCCTTTGTGAACCTTACAGCCCCCGCCTAGGAAGGTTGCACGTTCAAACCACAGTGTGAAAACGGTTCCGTCTCACCCATTCTTGTTCTTCTCATCGGTCCCACTCGCCCAAGCTCCCTGGGCACTGGCCCCCCCACCCCCTCNTGTCCCGGAGGTCTGAGTCCCACCGTGCCGTGCTCGGGGCAACGAGACAGGAACTTGAGCAGAGACCTGGGTTCTCCTGCGACCTGTGGCCTGGCTCCTTCCTCCAGCAGCTCCTGATGGAGCCAGGTCCCAGCGGGTGAGCGAGAGGGAGGAGAGGTCCTCCCTTTGTGAACCTTACAGCCCCCGCCTAGGGAGGTTGCACGTTCAAACCACAGTGTGAAAACAGTTCCGTCTCACCCATTCTTGTTCTTCTCATCGGTCCCACTCGCCCAAGCTCCCTGGGCACTGGCCCCCCCCACCCCCTCCCTCCTCAGCATGAGGTGACTTCCCTGAGGGGGCTCTAACCCAGTCCCACAGACGTGCTGGCCACGGGAACCCCAAATTCCAGCCGCTCGCAGGCAGGGCTATTTCCTGGGCTCTTCCTACTTCCCAAGACACCCCTGTTCCTGGGTTTGGGGTCTTGGTCCCTTCTGGAACACCAGCCTCTTGTCCCCCCCATTGCTGTGACCCGCTGTCCCCCACAGCCCCTGAAGAATCCAAGGGGATCTGCCCCTGGAGACAACTTTCCGTAAGCTTGGGGGGGGGGGGAAGGACACGGGCCGCCTGGGGCCACTGCAGGTCTGCAGGTCTCCGTTCGCAAAACAACCCCGTAACAAAGACGGGGTAATAACTAGGAGATAAACTCCGCCAGGCAGCACGTTGGCCGACCGACACCTTGACCTTGCCCTGGGTCCAGCCTGCACAATGAGGAGAAGATGAGCGTGCATGGGGGTGGGCCGCCGCCTGGGACCTGCGTACCGCGGCGTGAGCTGACCGGTGTGCACGTTGCCCAGGGTGTGGTCAAGCCGCGGCGTCTGTGGGCACAGAGAATCGATGGCAGACCACGGCGTGACAGCAGTTTCATCCGCGTGCATTTGCTCTTCGAAGGAGGAGTATTTAGGACATCCCCCGGCAGGTCCGCCATCCCGCCCCGTGATTTCTCTGCGTGTGCGTGTCTGCAAATGCACGGTGAGCCTCTTGCACACAGAGAAACACACACACACACACACAAACACACCCACCCACACAGACACACACAGCACTCAGTGCGCCCTGGGCAGCTGTTTCCTTGGAGGGTAGCGGGCTGCCCTCTGGGATGTTTCCACCGGGCCGTCTCTGACGCACGTCGCCCTTAATCCCGTTTTCTCAGAACTAGATTAAATGCCGGGTTAAATCCTTTGTCCTTGCCAGGCTCCTCGGAAATTTTTGTCATTAAAAAGGAACAGAAATGGGCGTCTCTATTCCGTACGTGCCGAGCCTGTTCTGCCCACAGGGCGGAGAGAAAGCAGCCCCGGGCAAACCTCCAGGTCATTTTGCGAGGTTACACTTTCCAGGGATGTAATCTCACAGAAGGTTTCCCGCGCCCTCTCTTGGAACCCCAGGGGCTGATCCTGAGCCCCAGGGGACGTGCACAGAGGGTCTGTGACCTCTGCCACGGGTGGCGGGTGAGTCGCAAACCTCCCCGGGTCTGAAAACTAGCTTCGCTGTACCAGGAAAGCGCCCCGAGGCGGAGGGCTTCTCCACCCGCCGGGGCTGTGGTCTTGGCCTCCCTCTGCCACCGGCAAAGACCACGTGTCCCAGAAAAATGAGGCTGAGACACCATAACGCCCGCCCACGTTGGGCTGACCACTCCATCGGAACGTGGCCGGCGTGCCCTTCCCAGGAGGCACGGCCCGATGACGCGCGGGGAACATTGATAGTGGCGGAGCCACGGTGACCCCTTTTGGGACGAGGTGTGGAGGGAGGCCCAAGCCACAGGTCTTTCTCTGTGGGCTGCATGCAACCCAGAGGACAAACATGCCCTGGAAGTGACACTGGGCACGTTCGCACTTTTTACCGGCTCCCTCAGACGCACCTCCGGGCAAAGAGCGAAGGCTGAGTAAACACAGGCTTATCCCTGGGGCTCAGACCGGATGGGTTTTATTCAGGATTGTCCCTGAAGGTCACCGGGTTTATCCCTTCCAGCGGGGATTAGAAGCCAATCAGATTATGGAGCTGGCTGAGGGGACTTTGGGGGGGATGTTCGAAGGGAGGGGTGAGCCTGCGTGCAGGGGCGAGGGTGGGGGGACGGTGAGGGGTTGTGTGCAGGACGCCCAGAGCTGGAACGTGGCAGAAAGGACTTGCTGTGTCGGGGGACGGAAACCCTGAAACAGTCGAGTTTCACAACACACGTCTGATTCTGCCTCGCGAGGCTGATGGCGATGCTGATGACCGGGACAATCCGCCGTAGTTCCCTGACGCCGGGGGCCCCCTACGTGAAATTGAAAACCGGAGTCTTCTCCCACGCCTAAGCGTCTCCGCATCTTTCCCCCATTTCTTTGCTCTCCGTTTTTTTCTTCTAACTCTCCCCCAGAGCAAACACCGGGTAGGGATCAGCATCCGTCTGGCGTAGACGCGTGACAAAACAATGACTGACCCCAGACTCTTGACGTGCCCCCGAGCGCAAAGCCCCCCGCATGCCACTGGGGAACTCCTTGTGTGACAAGTTAGCGTTTTTTTTCCTCCCAAGCTTCTACCCTATTTCTTTATTGTTGTTTGTGGGGAGAGCGCTTTGTCTTTCTGAGTGTTCCAACAATAACCTTCAGCTCTTTTTTGAAAATTCCCATCCCGTCTCCTTCTCCCCTGGGGGGTGGCCACCAGTTCTGCTGTCTGTATCTGGGGCTGTGCTTCTGTGTGGCTTATTCTGTTAGATTCCGCATATGAGAGAATCTTGTGGTATTTGTCTCTCTCTGTCTGACTTAGCCCCGCCCCCGCCCCCCCCCCCCCCGCATAATGCCCTTCAGGTCCATTCGTGTTGTGACAACTGGCGGGGCTTTCTTCTTTTTCAGGCCCGAGTAGTATTCCACGGCATGTGCGTATCACAGTACTTTTACCCAGCCCTCTGTTACCAGACATGTAGGTGCTACCAGGTCTTGGTGATTATCAGTAATGCCTCCAGGAACACAGGGGGGCAGATGTCTTTCAGAATCTCTGCTCCTCTTTTCTTCGGCTTAACGCCCAGAAGCAGCAGCACTGGAGTTACTCGAGACTCATAAAATATGCTCGGGCAGTAGCCAGAAAGGCTCTCAGAAGGCTGGATTCCATCCCCGGCTGGTGTACCTCAGTGGATGGAGCGCGGGCCTGCGAACCAGAGGATTGAGGTTCGATTCCCCGTCAGGGCACATGCCTGGGTTGCAGGCCAGGTCCCAGCAGGGGGCGCACGAGAGGCAACCACACATTGATGTTTCTCTCCCTCTCTCCTTCCCTTCCCCTCTAAAGATAAATAAATAAAGACCTTTTTAAACCCACTGTCAATAGAGTTTGTGCCCTTCCTATACTGGAATTTGGAAGCTTCCATTTATGTCGGCACATTTTAAACAGATTTACTGACCGATTTATTTTTTGAGACAAGGGGAGGGAGGCAGAACAAGAGAGGGAGAGAAACGTGGAGTGGATGCCTCCCACACGCTCGCAACCCGGGCCTGTGCCCCGACTGGGGATCGAACCGGCAGCCCTTTCCGTCTGAGGGACGACACCCAACCCGCTGGGCCACACCTGTCGGGGCTGTCTCTGTATTTTTAAAATGTGTAAATCTACTTACTTTTGCTTACAGGGAAATCACTCAAACCACAGTTGAGCACCTCCACAGGTGTCCCCGAAAGGAGGGTTTCCTGCGGAAAATCAGAAAGGACAATATTTCTCAGCCAACAAGGACTGATTGATTGCCCAGGCCCCACAGATCCCACCCGTAAAAAGTCAGGGCATTCGTCAAAGCTCAGAGACTCGGCCGCCGTCCCAACCTCGTCCCTTGCAGAATCAACAACCACAATTCCATGTCGTTTGGCTAAAGTGTTTTAAACAGTGACCCTTTTCTTTCCCAGGCGGGCGAAGGGATATTTGGGGAGTCAGCCTGCCAGGGGCAACGCTGGAAGCAACCTGCAAGCGTGTGTGATTCGCAGGCACAACCCACACGAAGTTTCCAGGCTCTGTTCTGTGCCGCAGCTTCCGGCCTGAATTTAATCCTCTAAACATCTGCCTAATCTCTTTGTCTCTGTGTGGTGCCCTGACCACAAAGCTGGCCCACACGAGGGGGTGGGGGTGGGGGTGGGGCTTTTTATCCAGTGAAACTGGCGGGGAGGAGGCTTGGGTTCTGTTTCCAGCGGTTCACAGCCTCAGGGGGGGAAAAAATGAAACACAAAGTTCGTGTCTGCCAGCCTCATTGACAAGCCCAACGAGGCACCCAATGTGCCTCTGAACATTCTCTGCAGGGGCATTTGGGGCAGGCAGACTTTCCTGGTCTGAGAATTTCAAAGGACATTTGATGAAAGGCAAACCAAAAAAAAAAAGCAAGCCCCTGGAGCGGTTCTCAGAAACCCAGCTTGTGGTTTGCAAGGCTCCCTGCATCGGGGGCTCCCTTGCCGGTACTACTTCCGTAGCCAACAAAGAATGTGTCCATTTGCCAGTTCCAGGCGCAACTGTGCAGGATGCTGTCAGGGAGGGGTCACACCCCACTCTCTGGCCATCGGCGACACACACGGAACTGTTACACTCAGTTCTTTTCCTAGGCTCAGAACCCACAGGGTGACTGACGGCCCTTTGCGTCCGTTGCGAACAAGTATCAATAAGCTCGTGTCTGCGCATGAACTGATTCGGAAACGCACAGCAGAGCCGGGACTGCCAGTCTCCTTTGCTTGGCCAGGGGCTGCGTTTAAGGAAGCCGGCTTGGCCCCCAGGAGGGATGTAAATGCTGCCTGAAGACCGGTGGTTCTTTTTCTTTTTTTTTTTTAAGCTGCTGTGAAATGGTGTGTGGGTTGAATCAAAGGCTAGAGAGAGGAGAGAGATGGCGCCCCCACATCAGGAAGTCACCCGCACAGGTCTCCGGGAATCACACCTCCTCCGGCCCACACCTGCTCTCAGGCCTGCATCGTGGCCTGGCTTTTCTGGGGTCCCTCCCTGGAGAACTGTGTGCGCGACAGTGCCGATTTTTCCAGGGGACGTTGTGCCCCACATGAGGTCACGCCCGGCTCCCACGCAGGGTTTCCAAGGTGTTCCCAGGGGCACAGTTCCATCACCTGGTGTTCACTGCGTGGGCAACACTGACCTGCAGTCGGGCTGACTGGGGTGGTTCCCTCAGGGGTGGCCTGGATCCGAAATTGGATATGCCCCCGGGGCTCGGGTGTCTGCCCACGGTGGGGACGCCGAGACCCCTGCTTCGGGTCTGTGCCGGCCCCGAACGAACGTCCCACCCGCAGGAGATGGCCGACGAGGATTCACGTGCGTTCTGTGAGTGACATGAGCCTGTACCTGGGTCCCAGCCAGGGGCCCTGCGTTTCACACAAACCGTCCCAGGGTGGCGGCCGGAAGGCACAGCCGTTGCAAGGCCAGAAGCCCCCTCCCCCCCCCCCCCAAGATGCCAGGGGCCGTCGGGGTGGCGGTTCTGCGAGTCCGCCGCACGTGTTCTCCAGCCTCGTCTCAGTGCCGACGGCCTCACCAGCCCAAGCATCCGCCCTCCCTGCCTTTTGCTGCCCCTTCCCAATTCAAACTGCACATTCGGGGTGCAACGCGCCGACGCAGAGTCGGGCCATCATCTGTGACATGAAAACGAGGAGACAGATCGATGAGGGCAGGCTTGAAATAACGGTGGACGGGAGGCCAGGCGTGACGGTGGGCGTTTCTCCCTGCTCCGCCATGAATGCCGTTGTAGGACGAGGGGGTCATTACCACCGGGGGTGGGGAAGGGGGGCCGGGCACAGCCAGGACGTGATGGAGCGGGACGGGAGCCCCCAGCGCGGTGATGACGGTGTGGACGTGCCAACACCGATCATCTCCATGACGGCTGACCGCCGCGCGCGCCTCTGGGGGACCGGGACTAACCACCACGGGCGGCGTCTGCCCTCCACGCCGTGCAGGCCCTGGCGGGTTACAGAGACACGGGGACGCGCGGAAATGGGGATCCTGGCAGGAGTGAGTCAGAAGAAGAACTGAGAAAGGGAAATGTGAGCGTTCCCAGCGCAGGCAGTAATTAGCACGTTACTGACTGGGTTCGCGGGGCTGTTCCGCACCTGCCGGTCGGTGCCTCTCCTTTCTTGCCCCTTGCTCTCCTCCCCGCCCCAGCCCCCTCCCCTCGGGCCATCCCTCACTCTGCCCTCTGTATCTGGGAATTTGCTTCTGTTTTGCTTGCTCATTTCTTTTTTTTTTTTGCATCCCACACGTCAGTAAAATCACATGGCATTTGTCTTTCTCCGTCTGACTTATGTCACTGAGCATAAAGCCCTCCGGCCTCCTCCAAGTCATCCCAGACGAGGGGATGTCACTCTCTGGGCGGCTGGGTGATATTCCAGGGTGTGTGTTGGGTGGGCCCCAAAGCCCGCTGTTTCAAAACATAAAAGACTCGAGTTTCATTTCGAGAACCGGATCGAGTGGGATATTCTGAGAGTGGCTGCTGTCTCCCGCTGCTGGCTTCTAGTGGGGAGAGGCTGGGCGGGGGGGCTGCTGAACACCTTCCAGAGCAACAGACAGCCGCCCCCCCCCAGAATTATTTGGCCAAAATGTCCACGATACCAAGAAACTTCACAAACCACTTTGACACGAGCACCCCATCACTGCCCCTTCTGCCTGCGCTGCACCCATTTTTTCTTCTGTGCCTTTCTTGAAATAATAAAGCACACTATGCCCCCCAAATGTTGCCCATCTCCTTCCATCTTCCAATATTAAAATGACTGGACATTCACCCGTTTTGATACGTTTTCATGAACGCACGCTGAAATGACAGCTGTCACAGTGCAGTCTGACAAAGTTGTTTCCAGTGAAGTTAAAAACAGGTAGGTACCACTAAAGCCACCGTATGGAAAAAAAACAACCCCCAAAACGAACCCTTTGGCCAGCCAATCTCTATGTTATTCTCTTTATCATATCTCCGTTCCATCATGTGTATCTGTAGTGACTGATGGGTGTTTATTTTGCCCTTTGCATAGTACTCCCATGCTACACTTTTATTCTGTTGCTTAAAAAATAAAGTATTGGGCCCTGGCTGGTGTAGCTCCATGGATGGAGCACAGGCCTGTGAACCAAAGGGTCGCCGGTTCGATTCCCAGTCAGGGCCCGTGCCTGGGTTGCGGGCCAGGTCCCCAGTAGGGGGCGCACGAGAGGCATCCACACATGGATGTTTCTCTCCCACTCGTTCTCCTTCCCGTCCCCTCTCTCTAAAAATAAATGGATAAAATCTATACAAAAATAAAGTATGGATTAGTCCTTGTAAATCTCCCCGGCACACTCTGACATGAAGATGCTGTTGCCCGTGTCCGGGGAGCGGACAGGGCCGATGTGAGAACAGGTCTCCGCGGTCGGGACCCTAGTGAGCGCTCGCTATTTAACCCATGACCTGACACTACTGCTTAATGATACGTCCGTGAAGGCAGAAAACGGAAAACAGGATGAGACCAACACAGTTGTCGGGAAACCGTCGGATAAATATTGTAATAGGCGTTTTCCAAGGATCCAAGTTCCAAGATCGGGCTCCAAGAACGTTGGTCACGGCCCTGGCTGGTGTGGCTTGATGGATTGCAAACCAAAGGGTCGCCGATTCGATCCCCAGTCAGGGCACGTGCCTGAGTTGCGGGCCAGGTCCCCAGTAGGGGGCGCATGAGAGGCAACCCCACATGGATGTTTCTCTCCCTCTCTTTCTCCCTCCCTTCCCCTCTCTCCACAGAATAGATCAAATGTTTTTTAAAAAGAATGTTGATCGTAAAATTATCACCATCACCCTCATCACCATCTTTCTCATCCACGAGACTCTGAATGCCATGCGCTGACTGGCTGAACACGGCTGCCCCTGGGATTCTGAGAGAACAAAGCAGCCTGCAAGGACCTGTCCCCTTCATCCCTCACCCCAGAGAGACGGCGATGTGACCGATGCATTTCGGGGGCCGTGGAGCCTTCTTCACGGCCAAGGCACAGCAAAGAGTGACGACCGGACCTGCTAACGAGACAGCTTCTAAGTGGCCTTGTAACAAACGGGTCTGCGGTGAGCCTCCCGAAATATCTGCCTCCCCCGCACACCCATTTGTCAGCTGTCACGGGGCGGCTTCCTCGGAAAGAAGCGACCGAGCCCCGCGCTGCCCGTGGTCTCTCTCTCTCCTTCTCACCTCCTCTCTCCAGGCCTTGGTTTCTCAGGAGGAGCTTGCTGCCTAGAACATGTGTGGGCAGAGACAGGCTCCTTTCTGTCACTCTGTTCTTTCAGGGAGGGGGAAAATGACAGATGTCGGGGCGAGCCATGTCTGCTGATGACCATCTGGAAGCTGGAACCCTCCCAGGCGCCTGTCGACCAATTCTGAAGGAAGGGCTTTCGCCACGGGGTGCGCATCTGTGAGATGGAGTTTGGCTAGACGTCGGAGGGGGCCCCCCCTCCCCCAGAAAAAGAGCCGAGGGGAAACTGAAAAGCAATGTTGACTATTCAGACCCGACATGAACGTTTCTGACAGAGGAAACAGTCTTGCAGCTGATGCCACACCGGGACCCACGCAGGAGGCCCAGGCAAGCAGGGACGCCAGGTCCGTCTGCGCGCTCGGAGCGGCTGTGGCCGACGGTTCCCTTGGGTCCCAACACGAGGCCTGGGACCCCACTGGTAGTACAGTTAGGACCCGAGTCAGTCTGGGAACAGAGCTGGCTGGCAGCTGTCTGAGCCAGGCCAGCCCGCAGCGGGGCAGGTTCACAGAGGCGCCCGAGGAGATGAGCGCCATACGCCCAGGTGTCTGGGCAGGTGCGTGGAGGCTGGTGAGAAAAAGCCAGGGAGGAGAACGTCAGACTTCAAAGCAGGAAGTGTTTTTGCGATTTGTGTGAGCCACCCACCCACCCATCCATCCATGTATCTAGGCTCACATTCATCCATCCATCCATTCACCCAACAATCCAGTCACTCACTCGCCAGTCCATCCATCCACTCAGCCATCTACCTACCCACCTATGAATCTATCCACCCAATTATCCATGCATTCGCCATCCATCCACCTACCTATCTACACACAGACATCCATCCATCCACTTATTCGTCCACTCACCCATCCGTTCACTCGTCCGCCCGCCTCTGCATCTATTTAGCTTCCCATCACATCTACTCGCTCATCCATGCACCCACCCATAGGCCCACCCACCTATTTACCATTCCATCCATCAACTCAACCTCCACCCCCATTCATTCACTTGCCACCCACCCGCATATAGACCCATCCCTCCCCGACCTGTTCATCTCCTCCTCCACGGAGTCAGCGTGCGTGCATACTCAGGGAGCAGAAAGACAGAANCCACCTACCTATCTACACACAGACATCCATCCATCCACTTATTCGTCCACTCACCCATCCGTTCACTCATCCGCCCACCTCTGCATCTATTTAGCTTCCTATCACATCTACTTGTTCATCCATGCACCCACCCATAGGCCCACCCACCTATTTACCATTCCATCCATCAACTCAACCTCCCCCCCCATTCATTCACTTGTCACCCACCCGCATATAGACCCATCCCTCCCCGACCTGTTCATCTCCTCCTCCACGGAGTCAGCGTGCGTGCATACTCAGGGAGCAGAAAGACAGAAACGTGTGGTCCAGTGAACAGAACTGCAGGCCCCCCGTGAGCGCGGAGCCTCCCGGCAGAAAGCACGTGGAGACGCAGGGAAGCGAGGTGAACTGAGCCTCAGCAACACAGAGGCACCCCGTTCTTGGACACGGACATCCGTCCCCTGTCTCCCAAAAGGCAGTGGTAAAACCGCTGGGGCTTTCTCCGTCGGTCGGCCTGACGGCTTCTCTTCCCAAGTCAGGATAGGGCTAGACACGGACAGGAACACGGGCCTCTTCGCAGAGCAGGGAGGGGCCGGCGGAGGGGTCTGGGTCACCAGGAAGTCCGGGACGAAAACCAGTGAGACACAAGAGCCCAAGTTCAAGGTGAGATGCCAAGGTCAAGGGGAGCTGGAGTAGAAGGCATAGAGAGGTTTTGAAACACGGTGAGCGAGGAGAGAGACAGCCTTCCAAAGAGGTTGAAACCCCCTCCCTCCCAGCGGTGGGTTCTTACGGCCTGTTAGGAGGCAATCTCCGTAGCCCACCACCCTGTGTGAGCAAACCGGAGCCCCACACACTCACTCAGGGAGCCCTTTTGTACAGGCTTTCACGGGTGAGCGGGACTTCTCTCTGGGCCCAGAGGCGGCGACTGGATGGTCCTCCACCCGTCTCTGCCTACCACGTGGGACTCCCACGTGGAGGCTGTGGACAGCTGGACCCAAAGCCAAAGGAGCCTGGCGCGGGTCCCTACGTCCCGCCCAGCTGCTAGAGACACGGACTCCACTTCTCACCACATTTTCCCTCCCCGTGGCGATCGGTCTGCCGGGAGACAGTGCAGCCGCCGCCCTGGCCTCACCGGTGTAGTGTTTCCTCCACCACATCGGAGAACAGCATCGGGTTTAGACGTTGGTCCCTCAGACGCTGGACCCTGCGCACTGGCCCCAGAAACCCTGGTTCCCGAGCCTCCAAAGACGATGGCCGGGCGCTGGCTTCTCAGAGTTCACTCAGGTGGAAGCCTGTGGGGGTCCCGGGCAGACGTTTCGTGATATTGGTCTGTTCCCTTGGGCTGAGATCCTAGCGCATTTACCATAGGTCTCGAGTTACATTGCATTTCCATACGCACCGACTGCAATGGGCTTACTAAGGAGAACGGTGGTGCTTCTGACCAGGCCTGGACACCTGGAGGGAGTCAGTCCTTACCGATGTGAAGGCAGCAATTTTCCACCACGGTGGCCTCCAAAGGACCCTCAGAAGACCCCTTCGAGGTCTCGAGGACGGTCTGCGGCCAGCGTCACGCTTCCGAGACCCCTCTGCGTTGCAGAATCCGAGCACTGAGATCCTGAAGCCAAACTCATTCTCTGAGACAACAGTGACCGTCACGGCAGAGCTCACATCCCGAGACCTCAGCGAGAGAGCCTGGCTGCCCGAGGGTCCCACGGTTCCTTCGTGTGGTCTTCACGGAAACCCGACACGTCGGTGCTGGGGTTGTTCTAAGCCCCAGACACGTACGAGAAGCTCGGAGGGCGCAGACATGTGCCCGAGGCCACAGAGAGACTCTGGGGGGATTCGAGCACACATCCTGAGAGTTTCTGCACTGGGACACGGGATTTCCAGTGTAGACGTCCACACCACCCACACAGCCCACCAGAGAGAGAAAGTAGTCCCAGGTGTGGAGGGACCCTAGCACTCACGGAAAGGAAGGAGAACGGGCAGAGGGGTACACATCGAGGGAAACTGAGGCAGGGATGGAGCCAAATCATGGCGGCCTGGACTGGCCCAGAGGGTTTGGACACAAATGTTTGTGAATAGACGTCACTAAGGACAACTCGCAAAGGATTGAGTCACGGTTGGACGGGGCACGAAGGAATGGGGCTGTGCCTTTGGCCGAAACACAAACAAGAAAGAAAAGAAAAAAGGTAGCATTTTCATTGGACACAGAAGTGCCATTGTCTATGCGGATTTGGTTGAGATGGAAAAGGGATTCTCAGCTCCTAGAATGGAGAAGTCATCACAGGAATTTCTAAGGGGGGTCTTGGGTCTCCCCTTCTGGGGGCTGTGCCGACGTTAAAGAGACCCTCGTGCGGCGAGGTGGTGAGAAAGGCACAGACTCGATTATTAAGAATCCTCCTGTTCCCCCCGAACCCCGCCCAGGAGCTTGTTACAAAACAACACACCTCAGAAGAGGAGGCCGCCCCGCGAGGCTGAGAATCTGGCCACCAGCCCCCCATCCCTCACTGCCCGCGGGCTTCTCCCAGTTCTGGGAAGGTTTCCTTCAGCTTTCGGGGAAACACCTGCTTATCGGGAAATAAACGGTGGCAGGGGCCGCGGGGAGGGAGGGGGAGAGGCCCACAGTTCCCTGGGAGACTGCCTGGGAGGGGGAGGCTCGGCAGGCTGGGCACGCCCCCAACTTCTAAATCACTGCAGGCCCCAGCGAGGGGGCTCAGCGACCCCCCGCTTTGCAGGGCGGACACCAAAGAGCCGGAGGGGCCAAGGCTCGGTCTGATCCCAGCAGCGGCGAGGCGAGTGCCCCTGCAAGACACCCGTTCTGCTTTCTCGTTTAAAGAATAAAAGATACACGGTAGTTGTGAGCATGCAACACGGTGGTCGCTCACTTGGATCCCTTATAAAGGGACCAGCCCCAGATGTCTAGTCCCCCCTTGCCGGGCCCCGTACGTGGGTATTATCTTTTTATCGGCTACATCGCCGGCGCTGGGATTTCCGTCCCTGTTCGACGTCACGGTGAGTTGGAAGGCCGCTCACCAGCTTGGCGGAGCCGGGGGCCTGGGCTTCGAAGACAGTTAAATCGGACAGTGTCCTGCGGGGCCACGGCAGCTAGGCGACGGTCATTCCGGCAGAGGACAAACGTCATCAGCGGGCTCAGGGCAAGGGAGGATGGGGGGCTGTCAGGGATGCGATCGGGAGACCCTGGTTTCTAGCCCTGGCCAGGGAGGTCGTCGGGTTACGGCCTCTGTCCTTCCCGCCGGGGCTGCGTCTTCCGGGGGCTGCAGCCCGCCTTCCGTCACACGCAGAGGCACTGCCTCACCCCACCTACCGGCGCACACACCATATATGTAAGTTGACCGCCAGTCAGGGCAGTCATAACCCCTCACTGCAAAGCGGGAGGGTTAGAAAGACATTCACCCGGTCCCCATTGTGGAGACCACACGTCTGAGGTCACCCCCGTGTCCCAGGGCTGCGCTCCCTCCACAGGCTCCAGGGGCCCCGGGCGTCCCCGGGCGGGTGGCCACGTCCCTCCGGCCTCTGCCTCCACCTCTACGTGGCGTTCACAGGTTCCAGGAGTCAGAAGGCACAGCTGTCCTTTGGGGACACGCAATTCCAGTCACTGCTGTGCGTGCGCTCACGCCCGATAGTGCACGCGCGTGGAAACACAACACAGTAGGTGCACACCACGGAGTGTGTCCCGCACCAAAGTCCCTCACAGGAGGCCCTGCCGTGTTGCTGGGTGGAGGTTTCGACTTTGCGGCTCTGCCCTGAACGCTCACCAGTGAGAGAGGCCCCCAACCCTCCGCCTGGCCTTTCTCTGCCCTGCTTTGGGCGGGCGCCGAGGAAGAGCCCCCCAAGGTGGGACGCTAGCGGGAAGCAGCAGGAATAATCCGATAAAGACGTCAGGGCCAGCTGCCCCCCCCCGCCCGTCTGCCTGTGCTTGGGGCCAGACCCAGACTGCGTCCTATTGAAGATCAATGAAGCAAAAATCCATCTCATCGCCCCGGGGACGCTGGGGGTGGTGACTGCTGGCCCACTGCCCCCAAGTCCGTCCCTCCCTCCCTCCCTCCCTCCCTCCCTCCTTGCCTCACACGGGGCCTGCCAGCTTCCCGGCAGAAGGCGTTATGGCTCAGAAACTTCAACCTCGTTAATGCATCCAAATAAATTACAGCGTGCCTTTACGAAGCTGTGGCGTGGGGCAAGACATAAGTCATCAAGGCACATGCAGTGCCCCTGTGACCGGAGACTGGGACATGCTCCCCCCCTGGGGGGGAGGGGAGCCGGTGCATAGAAATATCTGAGCCACTCCTGAGCTTGCATTTCCACCTACACGCATCCCCCCCGCCCCGCCCCCGGCTGATCTACGCAGTTTTACACCTGAGCAGAACGTGAGCGGCAGGTACGTGTTGGCAGCGCCGATCCGTGGGTGCTTCCGCACCAGGTCTCGCTGAGCTTCTTTGCAGCGGTGTATCGGGGCGCGGGAGGAAGGAGAGGCAGCCTGGGGGTGTCCTGTCTGCCCCCCCGAATGTCTCGTCACCGCGGAACCAGCTCTGCGTGCTCCCCTCTTGCTCCTCCTCCCAAGCCCCCCAGCCAGAGTCGGCACCGCTCACGGGTGACCTCTCGTGAGCGGGTCCCTCCCGCCCCCGACAGAAGCGAGGGACCGGGACCTGGTCAGAGATGGCAGCGGTCCTTTCAAAATGGCTACACGTGTGACCACATCCCGGAGACGTGACTCGCCCTCTTATTTGCCTTCCCTCCCCGCCGGTTGCCTCTTTCTCTTCCTTGTGCGTTAGCAAGACTCCTTCCGTTTCTCTGATGCTCAGCTTCGGGTTGCAGCCGGGACTTGGGGGGGGCCGCAAAATGTGCCTCTCGGATGACAGTGGGTAAAAGGGACGCGGCCCATGTGCACGGAGGAATACAACGCAGCCGTGAAAAAGGAGGCGCCTCCCTTTGCCACGGCGCCACAGGGTGTCACGCTCCTCAGGACGAGCGAGACAGAAACACACAAATGCCAGGTGATGTCACGCTCGGGTGGCAGGTGGTGAATATACATGAAAAACAGGAAACAGACACAGACGGGCAGACGCGGAGGCCACACGGACGGGCCGTGCCCTGCCCCTAAAGCTGCCCGGGCGCTGAGCACTTGCTGTCTGGGGGGGATTCAGGGGACTGTCACATCCCCGTGTGGGCTGCCTGAGGCTGCGATGCGACCGCAAGGCGCGCAGAGCCCGTCTGGCCTACAGCAGGAGCAGAGAGGGGTCGGCGCGCGCGGTGCGGGCTGGTGGGAGTGCACGCGTGTGTTCTGCTCCGGGGAATCGCAAGAGGTGAGTGGACGTTGTCCCCGAGGCCTGGCCGTCAAGTGTGGGTGCCTCGCTTTCCACGGGACCCTCGCTGACGTGTGGGCACTGTGTGGCTGTGAAAACTGGGGGTCGGTGTGGGGGGGGGATGCTACTGACACATGCTGTGGGTGCAGACCAGCCAGGGATGATGTCCAGCATGCGGCCGTCCCCACGATGCCCCACCCCAGATGACCGCAGCGTGACGGCCAGAGGCCCTGCCCTGGGCAATAAAGGCACCGTAACAAACCGCATTGCTGAGGAAATCCAGCTGCCTGAATTCAGAATGGCAGCCTGAAGAACATCCCTATCCCGGTGTGACCTCCGGCCCCACGTCGACGCCCAGTCGGCCGCTGGGTCTCCAAGGCCAGATCAAGAACAGCCCCCCCAAACCTGCCCTCACCCAGCCCACCGGGGAGGGTGTGGGTCCCAGGTACGTGGGGCCACCTCAGCTTCTGACAGGAAGGACGAGCAGACGGGGAGCACCGACCCCCAATATCAGTCTGGCCCCCGGGGGGCGATTCCCTGGGCAGTCAGTTCCAGCGTCCCCCATCGCCGACCCCTGTGCAATTTCTGTATGAAACTGCAGGAGGCCGCGCAGTGGGCGGGGATTTACAACACGCAGGGACACGGGTGTTCCCCCGTGACTTCTGAGCCGAGAGCTGCTGTTGGCTCTGGCTGCAGACACGTGTGGACACTTCCCCCCGGGGAGTCGGTTTGCGAATATGACTTAACCGGGGGCCGTGTGTCCCGAAACCCAGGCCCGTCCCGGAAGCGGCTTCGGGCAGCTTCTCGAGCGCCGTGACTCAGCCCCGGTAACTCACGGCAGCCGCGGGGAGGGCGCAGCGCCACGCAGCCGACCCCAGGTCCCACGAAATCCACAGCCCTACTTCTTTGTGCCTTACCCAAAGTCCTCCGTGGGTAGCTCGTCAGTGACGTGGGGAACACGAGGGACCCACGGCACAGGTACTCACGCGCGTGGTGACGGGGGCAGGGGCGGTTCACAAAAAGCTGGAGGCCTGAAGGGCAGGGGAAGAAGGTGCAGCTGGCTCCGGTCATTTGCATTCACAGCCACGGCGCCCCGGCGACGTGCGGGCGAGTCCAGTTTGGGGGAAGGGACCCGTCAGCAGCGCGGGACGGCAGGAGAGGCCCCCTCGCGGGCCCCGATGCTGCAGGCACTTAGAAAGCAAGAGCAGCCTCCCGTGCGTGTCTTGAAGGCCCGTGGGGAGCGCGGCGCATGGCCGGCATGGCGAGGAGCCCTGGCCCGTCCATCTCCTTCCGTGGACTATGAGCAGGCGGACGCCTCCCTTCCGGGCGGCACAGGTAAGTCCCTGAGAGGGTGCTGGAGACACCTGTGCGTGACATCGGCACTCCCCAGGGGGAGACACGTGGCCCCGGTGTTGAAAAGGCAACGAATGCCTGTAGTATGTTTGATCCTGTGGAATGGGGACCCAGTGAACTGGATAGCTGGCCAACAGGATACACGAGGCGGGGACCCGAGAAATCCGGAATTACCTTCTGGAGGGCGGGCCCTTTGTGGGACAGGCTTCCCCCGCTGGGTGAGTGTCCTGGGAACCCGTCTGTATCCGTGCGCCAGCTGGCGTCGTTGTGAGAGGCTGCACCCGGCTGCGGTGAATTTTTTTTGTTCTGAAGAAACGAAGTGCGTTGGCCCGTTTCACGATGGGGGCGTTTACGAGTGCCCCACCCTCCCTTTTCACATATGCAAGGGAACCGTTTTCTCCATGTGGAAGAGCCAAAACAAAAAACGGTAGAAACACGAAAAGGCATCAGAATCGGCACGCTCAGGAACTGTTTTGTGCCGTGACACAAACGTCTCCATAGGTGTGTTCTACCCAATGAAGACTCCTTCAAAGGGCCTGGAGATTAAACGGGTCAGAAGAGAGCCACAACGTTCCATAAACAAGTTCCGGGCTTTGCGGGGGGGCGCCCCCTTTGCAGAATACCCGAGGGAGCGGCCCGTGCGCGCACAGCCACCCTCAGAAGCAGACTAGTGCCTCAACGGGGGGAGAGCCCACCTTCGCTGCACCCCCAGTTTTCGGTGAGAAGTCCCTGTGACCACATTCCCACGTCCCCACACTGGGGCTTGATATTTCGGGGTCCCACCCCAGACCTCCGGCTGCATGAGAACAAGAGACGTGTCCCATTCAGCTCCGAGCCGCCAGGCTGGGGTGTGCTGCACACAAATGAATGAGCAAACGAATGAATGAATGAATGAGCGAATGAATGAATGAACGGACCGGGTGGTGCGTCCCATTGCAGGGTCTGAAAGGAACTGACTGATGCCGCCCGGGGGGGGGGGACCCAACGGTGGCTTTGCGGAGAAGACACACACATCGATGTGAGCGGTGGAGAGTCACGCGTCCCGGGGCACGGAGCTCGACCCGCTGCCCCCAACACCAGCGACAGGCTCGAACCCAGAACCCCCAGGGCCCAGTGTGCCCCAACGTCAGCCTCACTCACCCGGGAATCCACGGGGTGGACCCAGCCTCAGTGGAGCATCTCCAAGGAACGCGACAACGATCAGGTGTGGAGGGACCCCGGCTCGCATCTCAAAGCTACGCTGACTCGGTCCCGGGGGGAACAGAGACGCCAGGGTGACCGGGGTCCCACAAGATCCAAGTCCGTCTGGCGGCCCAGCTTGTGAGCCTGGGGACCGAGGTGCCCCTCTCCGGGGCGTCTGAGGGAGGGGGAAGTCGGCTGGGCCAGGGCGGAGNATGCCGCCCAGGGGGACCCAACGGTGGCTTTGCGGAGAAGACACACACATCGATGTGAGCGGTGGAGAGTCACGCGTCCCGGGGCACAGAGCTCGACCCGCTGCCCCCAACACCAGCGACAGGCTCGAACCCAGAACCCCCAGGGCCCAGTGTGCCCCAACGTCAGCCTCACTCACCCGGGAATCCACGGGGTGGACCCAGCCTCAGCGGAGCATCTCCAAGGAACGCGACAACGATCGGGTGTGGAGGGACCCCGGCTCGCATCTCAAAGCTACGCTGACTCGGTCCCGGGGGGAACAGAGGTGCCAGGGTGACCGGGGTCCCACAAGATCCAAGTCCGTCTGGCGGCCCAGCTTGTGAGCCTGGGGACCGAGGTGCCCCTCTCCGGGGCGTCTGAGGGAGGGGGAAGTCGGCTGGGCCAGGGCGGAGCCTGCAACACCTCGGAAACCTGCTTGGAGACCACCCTGAGAGCCGCTGGCACTTCCGTACGACGACGTCTAACGGTACGAGGGTCTCTGAGGACCTGCCAACGTCCCAGGATTGGGGACTTCCTAGAATTCGAGATTCTGTGGGCTTTAAAAATTTTTTGTCTGTGCAGCTTGTTGGGGAATAATCGAGGAGGCACGTCTGCATGGGGCCTCAGTACACGAAGCGGTTCTGGGTCGGACCCTCACGGGGCGGGACTGACCAGGACATCTGAGCCGCCGTGGCCGGAGGTGCCAGCCCTCGGGAAGCTGAGGTCGGCACGTGCCCGGTTTCTGGGGTCTCGGACGCGGCTGGGCCAGAGGGGAGGGTTTGAGGACCCGGAAAGAAAGGCCGCTGTGCCCAGGTGTGGACCCGGGACACCCGCGTCCCGTCTGGAGGTTCTGCCGAAGGGCACGCGGACCCACACGCTTCCCTGGGCGTCTCGGGCGATCTTGCTGATGAGCCCGTCTGCCCGGCGAGCGGCGGCTTTGCCCGCAGCGGTGCCGGGATTCGGAGGCGGGAGACTGACACCCGTGACTGGCTTTCTCAAGTCTCCCGAAGGTGACCGGCCACAGGCCTTCCCGGCTGACTCCGTGGCTGCCACGTGACACTCCCGTTCCACAAGGGTGGCTGCGGATGACCCTGTTTATGGGACTCGCCACCCACCTCAGAATGGCGAAGCAGCGGCGGACACAGCAGCGGTTCCTGCCTCCTCCGTGAACCACGCCACGTGGGGGAGGGGGGGTGGCTGGCCGAACTTGCAAGGCACACCGTTGGGTTGTCTAGCGGGATTTGGTCACCTAAGGGAATGGACAGGCAGCTGTCCACAGCAGAGGCCACGGGTCTGGAAACGCAGGGTGGAGACCAGCAGCGTTTCATAGAGTTTCCAAAGGCTCGTCTGTGTGCGGGGGGCTTTGGGACCACCAGCCCCCACCCCGGGGAGACCCTGGGGCCTTCTTTGTCTGACTGGGGGGGAGAGGAAGGCGGGCCAAGGCCAGTGCCCAGTTCACCCTCCCCCGTCCTGGACACTGGACATCTGAGCTCCAGGGGTCCCGGGGCGGTGTTCCCTCCACAGGCTCCAGGGAGGGTCCTTCCCGCCTCTTCCAGCTCTGGGGCTCCCCAGGCGTCCCTCCCGTCTCCGCCCCCGTCCCCATGTGGCTTCTCCTGTTCTGGAATCGAGTCACCGTCTGCCTGCGTCTGCCAGGCCAGCACGGGATGACTGGGGCAGCCCTGTCCAGCCGGTGTTATCGGCTCATTGGAACCTCTCCTTCCCATCTGCCAAGACGTCCCTTTCCGGATAAAATGACCACAGTTCTGCGGGTTACAGGGTGGACGTGTTGTTGGGCGCACCAGAGGCCACCTGGACGAAAGGTCAACCACCCAGCGCTCCCCTCGTCCCGGGGCCCAGAGGGCAGGCCTTGGAGGTGGCGGGCGGTGAGTTGTCCCTCTGGAAGACGCGGCAGGGTCCCCAAGGAGCTGTCAGTTCAGGGACCAGTCTGTCCTGGTCCGGCACCGTCCGCGGTGGCTCTGGTAACCCACCTGCAGGGACGACGGGCCTGAGGCTACGAGAGGCGCCCTCGGGCCGCGGGGAGCAGCGGCGGCGGACAGGCCCGCGTCAGGCAAGGTGGGTCACACCAGCCCTGAGCACCCAGCCCAGGAAGGGTCCTGCCGAGGTCGACGGGAGGCCCCGGAATCAGCGCCAGAGCTCCGGAATAACGCGGAGGGTGAGGAGAGACGGCACACGGGGGCCTCCAAAGCCCCGAGACCCCAACAGGAGGCCGTCCCCGGGGAGTCTTCAGCTCCTGGGGCGCACGTCCAGCCCAGCCCACTTGTCTGCTCGGTGCCAAGCAAGGGACCCTGCATGTGGAAGGGCAGGATTGAATCGTTCACGGCCCCTCGAACCATCGGACACTTAGGCATCACAAGATTTAGGGTGCAGACCCCCCGGCGTGGGGCAAACACGCCGCGTGGCCCTGGCTCTGTGATGCCCTGCAAGAGGCTGGGCGGCCAGTGCATCTGTTTGGGGACCGCGCCCCGAGGGCGGCAGCCAGGAGATTCGTCACACGCCCTCGAGGGTGGCCTCTTCCCGACGGGGCCGCCGTCCCGCGAGGATGTCGGGGGTCACGTCGAGGACGCCGGTCATCACGCAGCTCCTGCCCCAGAGTTCCCGCTGCAGGTCCCGGTCGTAGGTGACGGCCAGCGACCTGGTCTCTTTCTCGTTGTAGAGGTAGCGGCCACCCACGCCCTCCAGCTCGGGGGTGACCGCCGTGTAGACGGGGGTCCAGGCTCCTTCGTCGGGGGTCTGTGGGGGGAGAAGGGAAGAAGCCCAGGGCGTGTCAGCTTTGAGAGCAGAGCACAGGGTTGTCACCTTGCACCAACACCGGGGGGGGGGGGGTGACAGAGCCCCACCCCAGGGTCCCTGCCCACTCAGGAAACTGAGCCTCAGAGCCGGTGGGTTTCTTTTCCACAGGAGCCAATGGGAACCCGCACCCACGTGGGTTGGATTTCCACCTCGGGTTCATTCATTCCGACAGACAGACACACAGACAAACCCCCGAGGCAGCCGTGGCCGGGTAGCTCACTAGAGTAGATTGCCGTGCCCAATAGGCCCAGTACGTTATGGGTTCGATCCCTGGTCAGGGCACGTGCAAGAAGCAATCCACGATGCACCAGCACATGGGATCACAAAGCAATGTTTTTGTGTGTGTCTCTCTCTCCCTTCCCACCCTTGCTCTCTCTCTCTCTCTCTCAAATCAATAAATAAAAATTAAAACCCCCCGATGTAAATATTTAGTCCCAGCACTCCTTCCGAAACCAAGCAGGCGCGTCCTGAGCCCCTGGGTGTGATCCGCAGTATCGAGTGACTGGGTGGAGGAATCAAGTCGGGGTGGCCGCCGGGATGAGGTCGCGGGCCCCACTTTTCAGACGGGGATCCGAGGCTGCCCGCGGTGTGCAGCTCGACGGTGGAGATGCCGGGATTTGAACCCAGAACCCCCAGCTCCCTGGTCCATGGTCTCACCCAGCCTGCCCTGCCCTCTCCCCAAAGTGAGTCAGCAAAGCCTGGCCCCAGCTGGGGTGTCGGAGGACAAAATGGGTCCTCCCCAGAGTGGGCCGTGGCAGCTCCGGACGCGAGCATGGGTGTCGTGTTCTAGAAACATTCACTGAGAAAAGAGAAAATGACAGCCATACCCCTGAGGGGACCCTGGGTGGCCTGCCCACTCTGCGAAGGACCCCTCCCAAGTTCCTGACCTCACCCCAGGTTCCCGTGGAGTCTCTCCTCTCGGAATTCCTGCCGTCGACCAGGCAAGGTGCATCCGTGGCGTCGTTAGGACAACAGTCTCCGGGGTCCATCCTCACCCAGCTCCGTCCCCCGTGCACCCCAGAAATGGCCTCTAGCTGCACGCCGATGCCCCGCCCCCGGACTCCCGTCCATCCTCCGTGTTCCTTAGCTTGAGGCATCCGATCCCGTCTCCTCCTCACCCTTCTCTGCCCCCAACGTTAACGTAAAAATACTGAGACTTGTGCACACGTCGTAGGCCGGGGCTGCGTTTCCTACCAGACCGAGGAGGGGCGCGAGCATGCTCTCACACGTGACTGGTGGCCACGCAGGCCCACCCCCTTTCGGGGCTGCCCGGGGTGGGGGACACGCCTCAGATCCCAGACCCAGAAACCACCCACGAACCGCTGTCGGCTCACCTTGAACAGCCACCAGCCCAACAGCTTCTGCACCAGACGGGTGCCCCAGAAGACATGCTTGTAGAGGCCGGTGTCGACCACGCCGGGGTCGGCGGCGTTGGCCGTGACGTGGCTGCCCTGGGCGGCCAGCAGGCGCTGCAGGTGGTAGGTGAAGAGGACCAGGGCGAGCTTGCTCCGGGCGTAGGCGCCGTGTGGGGAGTAGCAGCCGCTGGAAAGGTGCACAGGGAGGCCGTGAGAAAGCCTGCATCCTTCACTCCCTGTCCCCCCAGACGCCTGAGTACAAGCGGCCCCTCCCACGCTTGGGGGGTTGGAAGTTTGTTTTCCAATCTCCCTGGGAGTGCATGATTTTTCAAATGGGTATTTTATCCCAAATGTGGATTCCCAGCATGAAGGTTGCGTAGGTGCCTGATACTCACCTTTGCCTTGCAAATGCCTAGCAGACACATGGTCCCCCACGCAGGCCCATTGCCAGCGAAATGACCATGGAAGGAATTAGGGGGCCGCACGCCCCAGTGAGCGCCCCCCCCCCGTTCATAAAGCCCTGGGGGGCTTGGATAACTGAGTAGCTCCGACTCTGGCTTCCCATCCCCGTTCCCGGTCACATGATTAAATTCACCAAGACAGAGGGAACCCGTGCAGCCCCGAACACCTCAGTCTTGGACCCCAAAGGCGGCCGAGCCCCTGGTTCAGGCTCTCTGCCTATGAGCTCGTTGCGGCCCCGGGCGCCGTCTCGGGGGGAGTAGAACCAGCGTGGAGACCACGGGGGTGTCTCACGATGTGCTGGGACCCACACCCCCGGGGCCGGAGTCCTTTTGTGGGGGGGCATCTGTTCATTAACGTCTGTGGGGTGCTCTCTGGGCATGAAGTGACCATCAATACCTACACCTTCTCCGTTTCTACTGCTCCAGCTCTGCCCTGTGCACTCACGTGTCTAGAGATGCCTGGTTAGCTCACGTGTGTTCCAGGCATGTTCCCACGTGCTGGGCCGGGCCGATGTCTTCCCCCCTTTGATTATTCAGTGCTGGGGAGACCCGACCCGGCACGGCCCCAGGTGTGACGCAGAATGGCCACGATGGCTCTGCCCATTGTGCTGCCTCTGGCCGACGACTCCGTCCTTGGGCGTGAAGGTGTGGAAACCCAGGACACGCCGGGCTGTCGGGGGGTGGTCCCGCTCGACGCCCCGAGAGTATTTTTGTTCTTTGAAGGTCCCTTATCTGAGGGCGAGGCAGCAGCCCGCTTACATTGGCTCTGACGGGACCCATGTCCTCTTCTCAAGCTGAGTGGGATCTCTTAAGTTATGAGAACAACATCCGTGCGTCGTCTACGTCATCACAGTAGGAATCTAACACATGCAGATATTTAAAAACAAACAAACAAACAAAAAAAAAAAACCCGCCCTGGCTGGTGTGGCTCCGTGGATTGGGCACCAGTCTGTGAAGCAAAGGGTCGCGGGTTCGATTCCCAGTCAGAGCACATGCTGGATTGCAGGCCAGGTTCCCAGCAGGGGGCACACAAGAGGCAACCACACGTGGATGGTGCATTCTCTTTCTCCCTCCTTTCCCTTCTCTCTAAAAATAAGTAAAATCTTTTTTTTTAAAGGGCATTGTAGCCCTGGACAGGGGTCTCAGTGGGTCAGAGTATTGTCCTGCACACACCAAAGGGTTCTGGGTTCGAACCGGGTCAGGGCGCAGGCCTAGGTTACAGGTTCCATCTCACATCAGGGCGTGTACACAACGCAACCGATTGACGACATGCTCTCACATCCATGTTTGTCTTTCTCTCGAATCCACAAACCAGAAGAAAAAAAAAATAAAACAACCCGTGTACGTCTTTGAATTTATTCACCCCAGGGTTTGAAATTTATCCTACGCACCAGGGTAGTGTGCGGCGGGGGCAGCAACGGAAACTTGCACGACACGGAGCCCTAAATCTACGCAGGTTCCTCCAGGTCACGCCGGTGAGTCGCATGCGGGTGGTTTTACAGGGCGGCGGGAAGGAGACAGAACGACACGTTTTGAAGGTACGGCGTGAGGACAAATCAAGACAGCCCCCTACGGGAGGAGACGGAATAAGTCCGAGGGCGCAAGTGAGCTCAGGAGGGCTTCTCTGCCGCATGTGGGGACAAGGAAACACACACACACACACACACACACACACACACACACACACACGGTTGGCATGGAAAGCTGCCAGGCAAACAGAGCAGAGAATGAGATGCGCCCCCCAGCTCTGTCAACAGAACCCCAAGGAGAAAGGACAAAGGCAGCCAGTGCTGGGAAACAATAAAGTGTTGGACGTTTACAGAAAGAACCAGCAGGAGAGAACGATGAATCGACTCTTCTCTTAGGATCCTCGAATGCAGAGGCGAGAGAGACTCACGAAACGTCCGCGCCGCTTGATTCTAAACACGGACGCTTTAATAAATTACTCACGTGGTGTAGCCCCGAAACCATAAAAAAACACCTTCATTTTCAGTTTGTAAAAACCGGGTGATGGGACCCCCTGGAGAGAAAGCGGAAGCTCGATCCAAAACCAAAGCGGCGACCGGCATGGGGAGCCTCGTCGGGTGGAAAAAATCTTTTCTCCTTTCGGGTTCTGTGGCTGAATTAAAGCGACCGATGGCACAGGAATAGGAGAAAAACCTACACGTTTTAGTTTTAATGTGACAGGTGTGTGTGGCTTCCTAGGAGAAAAGTGTGGAAAGGTAGAGAGAGACATTTAGAGTCAACGGTTTCTAGGCTCTTTGAGAAAAGGTGGTAATTGTTCAGGTGTCCTCCTGCTCGTGGTGGGGGGTGGGTGCTGGGCTTTCAGACGCTCGTGTCGCTTGTCAAGTGTAGGGGGTGTCCCCCACATCAGGGGGTTTGTTTGGTCTGCGTCAGGCTCCGCTGCGACAGCCTCCCCCAGCTCACGGCAGTGACTGGGACACAGCCAACGAGACCGCATTCCCAGCAACAAGCTGGGGATACAGTAGGTCACACAGTTCCGTCGGGCAACCGACTCTTGAGGTCCTCATTTAAAAAAAGAAAAAACAGACTAGAGGCTGTGAACGGAAATGCACACCCTTGTATTCCCCTTTTTTAAAAAAAATACACATGCAGGGCTTGTATTTTTCACTGAGCCGTGGACTGGAGAAAATATCTTTTTCCTTCTGCACTCTGAGGTTCTGCACCGGGGGGTGTGCAAATTAAACTGTGCAAAGACACGCACACAGGAAAAACTAGCGTGAATACCCAGAAGAGGTTACACACTCATTCTCACACTCACGATCCAGGGCTCAAGCAGGCAGCGAGGCGATTGCGTTGATAATGCGTCTGGGTCTGAACAAAGAACAAGGGTTTTGGCTTCTGGTTGGGGAGGGGCGGAGGGACTGTGCGGAGAACCAGGCTGGTCTGGCTGCACAGACAATAGGCTGTGGGCTGATACCGTCTGCCCGGGAGTGCCACTCTGGTCCTGGTCTGCAGACAGCTTACGAATAAAAAGTCCTTCCCTGCCGTAAATGTCCTCTGCAAGAGGGGGCGTTTAGACAACTACGGGGAAGGAGAGAGTTTTTCCTAGCTGCTGGCTCTCAACTGCCTCGCGTTTAAAATAATCCATTGACCAGCCCTGGCCGGATGGGTCAGCCGCTGGGACCCGGAAGGCTGCAGGTTCGATTCCCCAGTCGGGGTGCAGGCAGGAGGCAACCGACCGACATCCATAAACACACCCCTGGGGGAACGACTACAGGGTATTATACTAAGCACACGAACTCAGTCATGGCCAACCTGTGAGCACAGCTAAAGAGAGCAGTGTCGGGGCATTAGGTGACCGTTTGAGTCAATGCACCCGGCCTTCCTTATCCTCTCTCACTTACTGACGGGCAGTAGGCTGCTCGCACAGTTTGGCAACTGGTAACGATGCTGCAACGAACGTAGTGGGGGTGTGCGTATATTTTTGAACTACCTGTATTTTGCTGTAGGTATGATACGCACCTTTCAGCCCACATTTTGGAGGGGAAAGTAAAGGTGAGCATACTACATGAGCAGTGTTAATTCCGTGTCTGTACACATGTTTTAAATTCTTTTTTAAAAGATTTTATTTATTTATCTTCAGAGGGGAAGGGAAGGACAGAGGGAGAGAAGTATCAATGTGTGGTGGCCTCTCGTGCGCCCCCTGCTGGGACCTGGCCTGCAACCCAGGCATGTGCCCTGGCTGGGAATCGAACCTCGATCCTTTGGTTCACAGGCCCACGCTCAATCCACTGAGGTATAACTCTTTTATTTATGCTTATGCGTTAGAAGTGTAACTCCAGAAAGCAATAACGGATACCTGGGTGTAAAATAATACCCTGGGCCCTGGCTGGTGTAGCTCGGTGGACTGAGTGCGGGCCTGCGAACCACAGGATCTCGGTTCGATTCCCAGTCAGGGCACATGCCTGGGTTGCAGGCCAGTTTCCGGCAGGGGACTCACGAGAGGCAACCCTACATCGGTATTTCCCTCCTTCTCTCCTTCCCTTCCCCTCTAAAGATAAATAAGTAAAATCTTTTTAAAAAAACTTAAAAAATAATACCCTGGAACCTAGTCACCAGTTTTGTTTCTCGATGTAAGTAAATGAAAAATTGAATTAAAAATTGCAATGAAAGGTTTTTTTCTTCCTTGAAACTTTGGGCCACAAACGTGGGTGCACACTGTACACATCAAAATACAGTAGTGCCTTTGATTGCTTCGGTAAATGCCCAGAGGTGGCACATACGTAGAGTGGAATATTACTCAGCCCCGAAGAAGAAGGAAACGCTACCATCTGCAACAACGTGGACAGACCGAGAGGGTACGATGCTCAGTGAAACGAGTCAGACCGAGAAAGGCAAGCACCGTATGACTTCACTGATCTGTGGAGTCCGATGAACAAAATAAATGTACACACAAAACACAGACAGACGCACAGACACGGAACAGACGGATGACTGTCGGGGGAGGGGAGTGGGGACGCCGGGTGGAGAAGGTGAGGAGACTGAGAAGCACAGACGGGCAGTTACAGGAGAGTCACAGGACCTCAAGTCCAGCCCGGGGAACACGGTGCTATTGTAATCACTGTGTGGGGCCCCGTGGGGGCTGGAAATATTGGGGGGGGGCACTGTAACGCATATGACTGTGTAACCACCGTGCTGCGCGCCTGAAACCAATATAAAATACAGTGGCCTGTCAACTGTCATGGAAACATTGTTTTTAAAAAAATGGTCTCGCCCCCTTTGCAGAAACCTTTCTAAAACAGAGGGATGGAACGGAACACCCATCACTGGCCCTACAAGAAACTGTAAGCAGAGGCTGCTCACCAGCAGGTTCCCGACACGCTCTCTTGCCTGCAGCCCGCCAGGGCCCCTTCCCTAGGAGGGTCGGGGTTTTGGGCGAGACCCCAGAACCTCCCCCCCGTAGCAAACGAGAGCCAGGCGCACCCACGTCGGCAGTCTCTCCGGCATACGTGCGATTTGACAGTCTTCAAACTCACTCTTGCTGGAAGGAACCAAGACCAACCCACGCTGGTGAGCCAGGGGACCCCACGTTCACCGGCCACGACATTATGGGTCACGTGGGCCGTGCCACGGCACGTCCCTGCTGAATTCTGGGGGCGTTGGCTGGTCGCACACTCTCTTGCAGACACCAAGCGTGGCCCCCTCGGGGGAGAGGCCCCTCCAGGACTGGACCCCGGGGATCCTGGTGCAACGTGACGAATCCAGACAAACAGAAAGGCTGGCTTCCCAGGGTGCGTCCTTGAAGCGACATGAGGGGCACTGGGGAGTACCTGTCACGTTGCGTCTCCTGTTTGGTGTTCCTGCCCCTGGAAACCACGGGGTTTGTCAGCAGGGAATGAAAGGGACAAAAGGAAGGACGGGAACAGAGGCGTGTCCCAAGGGAAGCCGGCCACGCCCTCCCTCCCTCGGGCTCCCAGCTCAGTGGAGAGGCCCAGGGCCTCCCTACGGCCAGCTGTCCTCAGGGCTGACAGACTCCACAGGGTGAGCCTCGCAGGGTCCCACAGACCTCAGACACCCCTTAGAAGCCCAGCAAAGGGTACAGGAGACCCCCACACTAGGGGGGTTCAAACCACACACATTCACCCTCTCCCGTTCTCAAGCCCAGGTGTCTGGGGTCCAGGGGTTCCAGGGCTGCGCCCCTTCCACAGGCTCCAGGGAGGGGCCTTCCCGCCTCTTCCCGCTCCTGGGGCTCCAGGCGTCCCTGGGCTGGTGGCCGTGTCCCTCCCGTCTCTGCCTCCATCTCCAGGTGCCTTCTCCTCCGGGTCTGCGTCTCCTCTTCTGTCCCTTCTCAGGACACTGTCGTTGGACGCAGGGCCACCCTGGCCCAGGACCACCTGCTCTCAGATCCTCCACTTCCTCCCTTCTGCTGAGACTCGATTTCCACGTAAGGCCCCGTGTCCAGGTCCCAGGGATTGGAACTTAAACACGCCTTGAATGGGAGGCGATGGGACACGAAGGTGCCAGAGCCTTCCTGTAAGTTTCAGGTGTTTTTATAGGAACCAACGCCCTGCCCTGTTATTGTATGAAACAGTGAGTGTGCTCCCCTCGTCGGTGGCTGACCATGAGGTTAAGCTCATGCAATGGCCGCTGGAAGAGCTGTTGACGAAGATGTCTGCAGGGTGACGGTAGTCCTCGACGCTGTCGACTGCGCTCAGTTTGAATCGGAGAGTGCTCCGAAAGGTAACTATGCACCTACCGTGACACTTCCCCAGTAGCAGCCGGACAGTGTGCCATCTGGGTAAACTGAGGCAACGGCGTGCGTGGTTCTCTACATGCCTTCCTACGACGTGGTAACGGGTGGATGCGCAGAAGGCGCTTAAACGTGGGACTGCGAGCCAGTCAACGGTTCATAGAGATCGTTATAATGATCACAACGAGACGGGTTTACGCAAAAATGGTCGGTGACGAGCACCACGCTGCTTTGATCCTGAGGGCTCCGCCCTGCGTGTTGTCGCGACACCCAGGACAAGGGGCTTGGAACTAGGCCCCCACCTGCTCAGGGAGCACAGACCCACCTGCTCTGAAGGTCGTCCAAGTCCAGCTCGCCGACGTAATGCGTGGCTGACGACACGGTGACCACCCTGGCGCTGCGGCCGGGGCTCCCTGACTCCTGCAGGGTGTCCAGGAGCAGGTTGGTGAGCAGAAAGTGTCCCAGGTAGTTCAGGCCGAAGTGCTCCTCAAACCCGTCCGCGGTCTTCCTCTGCGGGACCATCATCACGCCGGCTGCGGACAGAGCGGGTGGAGGGGGCCGTGAGATGCGAGCAGATGGAGAGGTCGCCCCCCCACCCCCCGACCCTGCGCTCTAGCACGACTGGCCCTGGCTGTGGCTGCTAGGCCGCCTCCCTGGGCGCCTGCGGAGCCTCAGAACAAGACACCTGCTCCGGAAGGGTCGCTGGGCTCGAACTGCAGAGCAGAGCCTTGCAACCACTTCTGCCAACGCGCTTCTCCGGCACAAGGCAGCTGCCTGCGCCCCTGGGAGCAGCCTGCGCTGAGCAGCCCTTATAAAGCAGTTCCAGGAATCCCATTTCGACCAATAGGACTCGGGCTCTCTCCAACCAATCAGAGCTGCCCAGTGATACCCTCATCAGCATCTTCACTGAGCTCTCACAGTAGCTCTATTCTGACCAATCAGGACGCAGCCTTTTGGGCCAATCACACTGCTAGGATTGGGAGCCCTCATTTGCATGAAAATGGACCAATCGGAGACAGGGGGTGGGGACTTGTGTCTATAAAAGTGGGCTCCCGGCGCTGCGTAAGGGTTTTTTTTTGCCACCCTTGGGTAGGTGGGTGGGAACAATTGGTGAGTGAGGCGTTTGGGCCTGCGTGTCCTGTGCTGTATGTGGTGGGGCAAAGCCTCCCTTGTTCTGAAATTCCGTCATTCTGTACGTGCAATTATTAGGATAACAGCGACTGTGATAACATGGCAGCAGGCGTGCAAAAAAGTGAGAACACCCTGGCTCGGATCACCGGGTGTGCCCCAGAGGAGTTAAAATTGTGGACAGCGCAGCGGTGTGCACGAATAAAGGGAGGGCCTCACCTCCCCCAACCGATGGTCTGGGCGAAACGGCTCAGCCCTGGTCGGGTGCTGACGTCCTGCGCTCGGTGCGGTTAGGTGGGTCGCCATGGCACCCCAATTTGCAGAGTTTCCCCCCAACGAATCCACCCAATGGTGCCCTGTGCGGCACGCGGACCCGTGTGTTCCCATGGACGGTGCACACCTGGGGCCCCAGAACAGCCACGTGCCCCAGGCTTGGAGCGGCCCCCTCCGCGCCAAATGCAGCCTCCTTGCAGCGGGACCCCCGGGTCCCTCCATGGAGGCGTGTGCTGGACGCGACCGTGGTCGTCACACGGAGTCCCCTCGAACAGGCCAGCTTGCACCGATGGGTGGGTCTGTGTGCGTGGGTATGCGTTTGTCCTGTGCGTGCATCTTTTTTTTTTAAAGATTTTATTTATTTATTTATCTTTAGAGGGGAAGGAGAGAGGGAGAGAAACATCAATGTATGGTTGCCTTTTGTGGGTCCCCTGCTGGGAGTTGGCCTGCAGGGAACTGAACTACAACCCAGGCATGTGCCCTGACTGGGAATCGAACCGCGATCCTCTGGTTCGCAGGCCCGCGCTCAATCCACTGAGCTACACCAGCCAGGGGATCTTTCCGGAATGTACGTACGCGGGTGTGTGCATATTTTCTCCCATAGGCACAGGCATTCCCATAGACACACCGACATTTATTCTGGACATCAGTGTGTGAATTAGCATACATGTGATTTGGCATGCATAGGCTAGGTATGTCTGAATTGCATAGTACCATACGCATAGAGCATGCATAGGCATTTCTGGCCATGTGCACGTCTGCCTATGTAAATGTGCTGGTATCTGGGACTCCTGCTCCCATTTCCAAAATAGCATTTTCGGGGAAGATGGACAAAACTGAGACTACCTTTCGTGACAGCCACCGGCAGGACATCTATCTGGTCGACCATCCCCACTCAGCCAGGGTGATGGGCAGTACCTACCTCCCGCCACCGGAGGGAGCCATCCCGCCCATGTGCTCTGGCTTCCCCATTGGGGGCCAAAAAAAACGGTCAAAATTCCCGTGTCCCCACATTGTAAACAAAAAGACAAAGCGGTTTGGAGCCCCTGGGGTTGGGGGCGGTTTGTCACCCAGCGGCGGTCCCTGGCATTGTCCACGTGCCTAAATTATGCCTTCCCCGTTAGGCAGCCTTGTCTTGAGGGGGAAAGGAGCCACCCACACACAGTCCCGAGACATGAAAATTTTGTCGGCAAGGCCCCCCCTTACACGAGTAGGGGACTTGGGGCTCCATGGGGATTTCTGATTGAATTCTGGGGTGTTAACGGGGGCGGCTTCCTAAGGCTTCAGCCTGGTGAGACGGGGCTGGGAGGCTAAAAAAAATGCACAGTCCAAGTGCAGGGCGTTAATAATCGGGTTGGCCAGGTGGCCGTCTGGCCACTTGACGATGGCCCTTGGGAGCCGGGATGGCGGCTGGTGGTTGTCCCGCCTCCCTCTTGCTGTGCTCGGCTAGCAGAGAAAACAGGCAGGGGCCTCGGCCACACGCACCCTGAGGCAGGACTGCCCCCTCGGCGTCTCGCCTGCTCCGGCCTGAATAGCTGGCCTCGTGTGTGTCTGTGTTCGCGGGGGCCCCCGTGGTCGGGGAAGAAGGTTACAGGAGCTGAAGGACACCCACCCCCTAGTCTCCCCGAGGCTTCACATGCCCTATTCACTCCGTGTCTGTTCCGTTCCCCTGTGATAATGGGCGTGACAAGGCCCTGGTGCAGCCGGGACGCAGAGATGCCGGCGGGGGTGTCGGCTCCCCCTGCGAGCTGCTGACAGATCGGAGGGCAGACTCCCAGGGCCCGGTTCTAAGAATGTGACAAGGGCGAGTCCAAGGTGCCTCAGATGCGGTCTGATCGTGTTTCCTGTGTAAACAGTGGCGCGGGGAGCGCGTGTTTTCACAACAGCCGCTGCCCTGCCGACTGCGGGCCGGGTCCTGGGCTTCCGAAGCGCCCACCCCGGGGTGGGCGCATCCAGGTGTGCGGGACCAGGAACCAGTGTCCGCTGCTGCGGGAGCCTCCCCGGCCTCGGCACTCGGGGCGAATTTCCCGAATGAGCTGATGAACAAAGACCTTCAGCAGAAACTTGGTTCTGTAGGCACCAAGGCAGGCGAGCATCTCTGGGGAGCAGGAAGGCGAATTGGGAGTCCTTCCTGATCTCGGGAATCTCATCCACTATCATCACGGGAAGAAATCCTACGAATGTAAAACGCCAGCCCGGTGCCGTCACGAAAACCTGATTCATGTGCACAGCAGGGGTGGGACACTCGGGCAATAAAACCGGGGAACCTAGAAACACCGACCCAGCTCAGGAGGAGGCTGACTGTGGATTCTTCCGGCATTGGCTCGACGGCCAGCTTCGCTCCTGCGCTTCTGAAGCCAGAAAGAGGCGGTTGGCTTCTGTTCTCCTCAGGCGAGCCTTGTCTCAGCCGTTTCACGCTGGCGAAACCTAAAAGCTACGAAGCCTGTTTCACTGACATGGGGGATATAAACCTGAAAAGCCACCAATGAACAAGAAAGATAAACACGGGTGGCGCTACGAAGGTTGCCGGCAGGAAGGGGGAGGGGGAGGCAAAGGCTAAAAGGGGGTCAAATATACGGTGAGGAAAGGAGGCTAGACTTCCGGCGGTGAGCACACAGTGCAATACACAGAACCTGTGTCACAGAATCAAAGGGTCGCCAGTTCGATTCCCAGTCAGGGCACGTGCCTGGGTCGTGGGCCGGGTCCCCAGTAGGGGGCGAGTGAGAGGCAGACACTGGTTTGTGTGTGTTCCACCCACTCTGTCGATGTTACGACTTATTCCCCTCACACAATTCCGTCTGGCCTCCGCGTCTGAAAGCAACGTGTTGGATGACACCGAAACCCACGTTTCGGGGCACAGTTGCGACGGTTGGGGTTCGCTGTACTGACAAAGAATGGGACACAGTGATTCTACACGTTTGGTCGAGGCATGTGGCCTGCGGGAAGAAGTCGGGACTGAGCTGAGCCTCGGGGTCAGGAGCCCAAACGCGGACGGCGTCCGTGGAGGCGGGCTGAAGTTTCGGTACGACAATACGTGTGAACACCCTCAGGCCTGAGCACACGCGTTCCCGAATGGCCACGGGAATTCCTGCTTTCCCGAAATGCCCCTCCCACGGGGCGGCGGTGGGCTTCCGCGTGTGTGTCCCAACCGACTCCCCCCCCCACCCCGGAATTCGCCGGAACTCACCGTTGTTGACCAGCACGTGAAGAGGAATCTTCTTCTTCTTGAACTTGTGCACGAACTCGCGGATGGACTCCAAGGACGCCAGATCGCAGTACAGAAACTCCACTGAGGAGCACAGAAACTCTGGTTACCTCCCTCCCGTGCACAGAGGGGATTTCTGAACAACCTCATTTCTATCCCACCCAGGAAGTGACGGGGGATCTGAGAAAGGAGGGACGTGCCGTGACGCAATCCTCGGGGAGGGACCCCCTCCTTGAACGCAGGGGGGACCCGTGCCCGGCTTCTTATCCACAGGAGAACGGCAGACATTGGGGTGTCAGCCCCGTCCTTGGGTTCCTTCGTACGGCAAACAATATGTCATGCAACCCCCCTGACCACAACTCAGGGGGTAAAGAGTCCCTCTCGCCAGCCAGCCGGACGGTCAGCAGCTCACACCGACAGCCTCTAAGCCCCGAGTGTCTCCAACAGATGCTCAAGCTTGGGGGAGAATTCTCGGGTACGGAGGGACACTCAGACCAGTTTGCCTGGTGACCCTTCAGCCATGGGGTCCTCGCACGGTCATGTCGGCTTTGCAAAGCTCCCCTCTGGGGACCCCCGAGCAGAGGACAGCATGGCCCCACCAAAGGCAAGCACCCACTGTGACATGTGACTCCCCAGTGGACACATGGGTGAGATTTCGTTGTCCTGTGACCCCTGAAACATCGCTGGAAACATCACAGCCACCAAGAGTTGGTCAAAACCTGTGAACCCGGGACGATGTATTTTGTCAAAGGCTCACGTCCATTTTTCACTGGGAAGGGACAGTTTTATGGATGGATTTGTTGGTTTGTTTTTATTTTTTAATCCTCATCCAAGGATGTGTTTCTTGATTTTAGAGAGCGAGGGCGGGAGGGAGAGAGACACAGAGAGAAAAAGACCGATGGGAGAGAACAACAGCGACTTGTTCCCTCCGTTTGCACCCTGACCGGGGATGGAACCCACCACCTTTCCGTGTACAGGACGATGCGCCCACTGAACCTCCAGCCAGGGCTGAGGGGCGGGTGATTGTCACAGAATCTCCCTCCCCGGCTGTCTCTGGCGGGCCACGAGGAAGCCTACGTTGAGGACAAAATTGTCGATATTTTCCTTAAGGAAACACAGAGGAGGGGGTGGTACGGTCCTCGGTCAGAGAACCCCGAAATGTGGTCAACAGACAAGCGCCATCCCTCGAACTAGCCATTATCCCTCTGCCGTAAGGCAGATTCAGACATCGTCAAGAAGTATTTAGAAGAAAAAAAAAAAAACCCGTTCATTTCATGTCTGCTGAATCCACTGATTAAAAAAAAAAAAAAAAGCAACACAGGGAGCTTCCCTTTTGCATGCGATTAGCATTCATTTTTCTAGCAATTCATTTCCACGCTACCTAGGACAGCCTCCGCCTGTGACGGATCGGGGCCAAGGCAGCCCTGCGGCTCCCGGTCGGGGCGCGCGCGGCTCTGCAACGCGGCGGCGCCATCTGGGTGGGAGTCCCCCGACACGCTGTCTGGTTCTCCCTGCAAACACGCGCGAGGGGGGACCCCGGGAGGGAAGCCCCGGCACCTGTTACCGCCTGGAACCTCCGGCAACGGCACGGGCGGGTGCTGACGCGCGGCTCCCGGAATCCCAGCCTCGTGCTGGGGTTGTTGGAAAGCGGCGCTGACCTTGGCCAGGCCGCCGCCTGTCTCGCGGGCTCCTGGCTCCCCTGTGACATCCCCCTAGACCCAAGGAGGGGCTGCAAGGGCCGCCTCTGCGCAGGGTCAGAGGGCACGGGGGTAACGGTTGACGCTGCACTCCTGGAGGGAGAAGACGCAGCATTTTTCACGCAGCGCTGTGAACAGCGCCTCCATTTGTAGCTGCGTAACGAGAGACACGCAAAGGGAGATGGTGTGAGGCCGGTCCACGGGCCGTAGGGGACGGGAGCTGGGACAGGAGTCCGCCACGCCGACAGATGGAACTCGGGGGGCAGACACAAGGGCGCAGGAGCCCGCTGGGGGCGCAGCTGGAGAGAGGAGGCCTGAGCTCCGTTGGTGGGCGTGAGACAAACCAAATGGGGCCCCTCTTGGGAAACCACACGCACAGCCATGGCTGCTGGTGAGGCTCGGGCGTCATCCTGCAAACTGAAAGGTCCCAGGTTCGAATCCCAGTCAGAGCACGGTGCCTGGGTGGCGGGTTGGGCCCTCTCTTTCTCCCTCCCTTCCCTTCTCTCGAGAATCAACAACAACAACAACAAAATGGATAATAATTTTAAAAAAACACCACATTCAGAGTGTGTGAAAAGACAGAATGCTCCTGTAAGCGGATGAGAAACTTTCCCACAGAGGATTAAAAAGGAGAAGGTTGGATACAGGCTGTACAGCGTCATGGGCCGGTGGCCACTTTGTAAGCTGTCTAAATGTCCCATCGCTGTGCGCTGAAGTTTGAAGGAACGTTCTATTCCTTGTCTTGTTTTCTCTTCCATTTTTACGCTGCCTGCGATGGCCTACGGTGCGCCCGTACTGGGACTGACCCAGACGTCTGAAAACATGTAAAAGGGAAGTAAGTACAGAGGCTGGAAAGCATCGGAAACATCCAGCAGGCTTGGACCGATTCATACAAGACCCGGAATGTGCACGACGCAGACACTGACGGGACCTACTGGACTGTGTGGCCTGTGTCCCCGAAGCGCATGGATCACGGTGACCCTGGAGAGGGACTGAGACTTCTCACATGCTGCGGTTCAGAGGAAGACAAACACCCCTCTACCAGGGCCCGGAGAAACCTCGCTGACGAGGCGGCGCATGCAGATTGAAAACCGCGGACGCGTCGATCTGGTGACGACGATTTCTAAATTACAGGTTCCCACTTCGCGCTGCGCTAATGACACGTTCCGTCTGTATCCCAGATATGAGCATCTCAAGGCAATGAATGCATTTCTGAGAAAGTGACGCTGATTACAATGTAATCAAGGAAATGAGGGCTAATCAGACCCATGAATCTGCAAGAAACAGAGAAATGAGGAAAGAATGAGGCATTCGGGGAAGGAGGCGGGGGCAGACAGCAGGAAATCCCGCCCACGCGGGCTGACTCAGGGCCCGCCGGGTGGATTTATTCCCTGACGCCGGGCAGCGAAGGAGGGGAAAGCAAGAGCCTGTCGTCCGCTACAGAGGGGCAGATAAGAAATCATGACACGGCTGTCCATTTTATTTCTTTAAATAATTTCATGTATTTATTTTTAAGTATGTAACCTTTTTTTAAAGGTTTTATTTATTTTTAGAGAGAGGGGAAGGGAGAACGAGGGGGAGAGAAACCTCAGTGTGTGGTTGTCTCTCAGGCGCCCCCTACTGGGGGCCTGGCCCGCAACCCAGGCATGTGCCCTGAGTGGGAATTGAACCGGTGACTCTTTGGTTTGCAGAGACCAGTGCTCAATCCAGTGAGCCACACCAGGCAGGGCCACAGCTGTCAATTTTAAAATAAGCTTCCACTGGGGTAAGGCAAAGCATAGGTGTTGAGCACCAGGGGGGGAAAAACGTCAGAGTTTCAAGAGAGAGGTTATTGCTTCAGAGTCGTTTTCGCCCCCCCAACAAAGCCTGCTTAATGTGCGGCCGGAGCCGCTGGCCCCGAGGAGCTGTCTCCCACAGAGCTGTGGGACAGCTCTGTGGGACGACGGGACAGATGAGCACAGGGCTGAGAAGGAAACACGCTGTGGAGAATCAGCAACGTCGGTACGATGGGGTAAGCACACTCACCCCATAAGGAGCCCCCCTCTTACGGGACCCCCTAGTTCCTCATCTGTCCCAAAGACTCCTCCCCCACCCCCGCCAACACCGACACCCTGCAGCCCACGTGAGTTTGGGAGGGACGCGCCTTCCTTGCACGGCAGACCTATGCCCCTCCGTAGGGCAGGGGGTGGTCCCTTCCTGTCTGCAGCCTGGCGCGGAACGCCAGGAGCCCCCCGCAGCGAGCGCGTGCAGCTCGGCGGAGAGCTCCTAAACCTTGGCCGTGATGCCGGGTGTGAGGGTCGGCACCCACAAAGCTCTCGGGCGGCTGGAATCTCTTGCAATGCCTGCTTTCCTGAGGCCTTCCCTGGAGACACGCGGGTATATTCTGCCATCCCCAGGGGACGGCCCCAGGGCTGTTCCGGCGCATTCTCCAACCACGCACACACGCGAAGCCTATTTTGAAACGTCCCTCCACGGTCAAGGTGCACAGTAGGCGCAAACCTGCTGAGGTGCTGACTGCCGGCTCTTTGCTTTTCTTTATTGACTTTCATAAGCCTCCCATGAGGACAGGTTTAGGGATTTGGGGGGAGAGAAAGAGAGAGAAGCATCACGCCCTGACCAGGAATCGAACCCACAACCTCTGGGTGCACGGGACGATGCTCCAGTCAGCTGAGCCACTCGGCCAGGGCTGACGGACGGAAATCCTTGTGTGATGGGCCGTGTGAGCTCCGCTCCCGGATACCTAGGGCACATCTGCTCCTCTGGCCGTCTCTCTCCAAAGAGAAACCAAATGAGCGATGCCCCGTGTCCTTCCCACAGCCCCTGCTACATTCGCCATCCCAGGGACGGACAGAATTCCACGTTACTGCAGGCGACGGGACAAGCGCTGGGGTTCAGGCAGGGGACACACGATGAATCCGGAAGGGGCGTCTGGATCTGCCTTCCCGTCTGGATCATGCCTTTGGGTCCCACAGCCCAAGCGCCACGTTGGTCTCCACCCAGGCAGCCATTTCCATGGGCACTGGGAGCCCCCTGCGTGGGCACGGCTGGACCCGGGGCCAACACCCGAGAGACAGGTGGGGACAGGCATGGGAGGGGCGGTTCCGTTCGCAGCAGGGACACCTTGCTGAGGCCACCACGTCACCAACAAGGACCAGACGGACAGCAAAATACATAGGCACAGTCCTCACCTCGGGGACAAGGACAGGGTGACGGGGAACCTACCCAAAGCTGGACATGCCTGGATCATTTCAAAAGTAAAGCGATGAATGCCCCAATGTACAGGATAACATCCCTTTTTTTATATATATATATCAGCAGAGCACACTGATGTCACTGAATGGTAAGAGCACACCTCTTACCATTTCCCTCTTTTGGGGACACGAACGTGACTTTGAAACGCTACACCCCAAGGACACCTGTGTAACTGAGTTTGATTGTCTTCCTGGCACCGTGAGAGGAGAAATCTGGCCACACCTGGTCGTGACCCACAGGCGAGGAGAGCGTGCTGCAGGGCCTTCCCAAATTCGGCAGGAGGAAGAAGAGGTGAAGGGGGAAAGGGAGGAGCCAGCCCAGGACCACCCCCACCCCCAGCCCAGTGGCAACTGAGGGGACAAAGGGGCACAGACGTGGGACAGAGAGCTCGGGAGATGCCCAGCCTCAGTTCGCTCCCCATTGACACGGAGCTACGGATCAGCCCTATGGTCCGGGTGCCGCACGGACCGGCCCACCGCCGTCCGTCTACTGCGGTACCTGCCGAACGCGTTGACGCGTTCTGGAATTCCTGCTTTCATTTCCTGAGAGGACGGTGGACGGACGAGAGGGAAGACGGCCGAGGGACTGGGGGGGCGCGAGGAGACCCCGAGAGACTCGGAGACGCTGAGTCATCGATTATTCCGCACCTCGTCCGGAAGGAGAGAGACAGGCAAAGCAGCGTGGTGTGCGTGGTGCTATTTGCTTTTAAAATTAGGTTGCTAATTAGCCCGGTGAGTCACTGGCTGGGTGACTGTGTGTAGGGTGTCGGGGGAGAGAGAGATCAGACAGACACTCGGAGTGTCACACGGGGGGGCCAAGCGGGGACACCCCACTGGGTGTGGGACACGAACGCTGTGGCTGTGACTCCGCTGCCCCTCTGGGGCGTGACCACCCCGTGCTCAGTGCCCACCCCGGTCTGGTGCCCGGCCCACCAGCATGTCCGTGTCATGCCACAGCCCACCACCTTGCATGCTCTTCCTCGGAATTCTAGCGAGAATATTCAGCGGCTACGTGTGCTTTCAAAATGGTGGTGGTCCCGCTGGCCTCTCGACTGCCATGTGAGTGGGACCCAAACACTGCCAACCTGGGGAGTGTAGAAGAAGCTTGGGTGTCCAGGGATTTTGCGGGGGGTGAGTCCCAGAAGCGTGGCTGACCTGGCTCTTCAGCCGCTCTGGAGGGGGAAGGTGGGGTCAGGGGACCCAACGTGCTCCCCTAAACCTCACGGTTGGCGAAGACAGTTGGGCATGGTCCACGGCCACCAGGGAAACAGGGACATTTCCAGGACGCAGGGCCGTGGGAGGGTCCAGACGTGACCCACCAGAACCAGCGGCTCCCGTTGGTCCTGGACTAGCACAGATGCTCACCCGCACGCAATTTCCAAAACACGGCGGGCTACCCGAAGTCCTTCCGCGGACCAAGAACCTCCGTCCTAAACGATGCCACTCCTTGTGCTGGATCCGAGCTGGCTTTTTGTGAGACGCTGTTTCCCTCACTTTCCCCTTCAACGGCTGCCGTATCTTCAACCCAGGACGCTTGGTGCACGAACGTTTCATTTGCTGCTTGCGTATGTGTGTGTGCGCGCGCTCAGCCCCAAACCTTTCTAGACGGTCTGTGTTATTATTAGGACCCCGTCGGGGTGCACTTAGCCGGCATCAGTGGGGGAATCATTCCAGGCTCTGGGACAAAAGTCTGAGTCACCGAACACGAGTTCTTTTTTTTTTCTAACACCGTGCTCGATTCTTCCTTTGCACGTGACGCTCGCTCTCCCAGCTCCTCTGGTGTCTGTCCCCGTTCTTTGCTCCTAACGATTGTTCTGCCGCTCGGAGAGCTTAATCTTCAGCAGGCAGTGAGCTTCCGCTGGGTCGCTCGCTCCTTCCCTGCCGGCCCCTGCGGGTTTTCTTTATGAAGAGCATTTTGCGGCGGGTAATGCCTCTTACTATGCGGCACATCTGTGCTCACATTCATCACGCCACGAGGTTAATTGCCTTTGAGTAAACAAAAACAGGTTGTGTTGGCAGAGAGGGAGACGGGGGAATGAGCCGCACATTCTCCTTTGTACCGTGGGCGCTCTGTCCCCAGAGTCTGGGGTGGAATTAATTATCTGGGGCTCCCGGGATGCACAGGCCCGAGGGGCGCCCAGGGCCCACGGCGGTCAAGAAACACAGTCTTCTCCCTGGGGGAACATGGAACTGGGCTCACGGGGGGTCCTCAGAGGGCGGGCAGGGGGCATCCTTCAGCCCGCGGGTGGCTCTCCACGGGATGGCACACTGGGCCACCTGGGGGGCTGGTGGACATGCAGGTGGGAACCTCATCACCTGCAGGTGTGGGGTGGGGCCTGAGAACCGGCATTTTTAAGAAGTTCCTAAGGGATGGACGTGCGGGGCTGGTCCGGGAGCCGCCCACCCAACGCCGCCAGATGGGACCACACCCCAAGCCGTGCAGCCGCCACGGCCATAAACGCAGGTTGCGCCCCACCCCGCCGACGGGAATCTGTGGTGGACACGCAGGACACCAGGGCCTGTCATCTCTGCGGACCTCCCAATCCTCACGGAGCGCCACCCGGTGTGTCTGCGCTGGCCCTGGTCTGGGCCTCGGGGGCCTCCAGTCTGGCTTGCAGGCTGCCCAGGAAAACGGGTGCCCCGTGGTGGGGTCCTGACCCCAGATACTTGGGGCAAAGCACAGGAGGTGGGCGTCTGTCACGAGGGAGCCTGCAGTGACTTCAGAACGAGGTTGCAGTCAGTCCCAGGAAGAGGTTGCAGTCAGTCCCAGGAAGTGATTTTTATGCCACCAAAGAGGGAGGAGCTTAGCTTGTTTTTCCCAGTAAGCGTCCTATAATCTACACGCTCAGAATTCACAGCCGGGGGAGGTCTGGCTGAGACTTCACAGGCACTGGGATGGGCGTGGACTGTCTAAAATGCCACACGGCCCTGAGCTTCGAGGGCCCCTCTGCCCGCCTCTGACCTCGGGGGCGAGTTCACGGCTGTCCTCAAAAGGGAGCAATCCCAAAGAACCTCTGCACCGCAATGTTCATAGCAGCACAATTTACAACAGCCAAGAGTTGGAAGCAACCTAGGTGCCCGTCAGTCAGTGAATGGATCCACAAACTATGATACATTGACACAATGGAATTCTAGGCAGCAGAAAGAAACAAGGAGCTCCTACCCTTTGCGACAGCATGGATGGAACTGGAGAGCATTATGCTGAGTGAAATAAGCCAGGCGGTGAAAGACAAATACCATATGATCTCACCTTTAACAGGAAGCTAATCAACAGCACAAACAAGCAAGCAAAATATGACCAAAGACACGGAAATAGAGAACAGGCTGACAGGGACCAGAGGGGAGGGAATTTCAGGGGAAATAGGGGAGGGAATTAGAGGAACATATATAAAGGATACATGGACAACAACTGAGAAGGGTGGAATTGGGAGGGAGGTGGGGAGCACTGGGGGGGAGGGGTGGAAAGGGAGCGGGGGGAAGGAAAACTGTACCTGAACAACAATTAAATCAATTATTTTTTTAAAAAGGGAGCTTCCAGTTCTGTGCCCTGGGCCCTGTGGATGGGACCTGATTTGGAAACAGGGTCTCGAAAGATGAGGAAGTCCAGGATGTCAGATTGTCTTGGACTCGGGCTGGGGTTTAAATCCAAGAGCTGGTGTCCTCGTTCGAGGAACGGCACACGGACACGGAGAGAAGCCACGTGGAGATGGAGGCAGAGACGGGAGGGACGCGGCCACCAGCCTGGGGAACGCCTGGAGTGCCCAGAACTGGAAGAGGCAGCAAGGCCGCTCCCTGGAGCCGGTGGAGGGAGCGTGGCCCCGGGACACCTGGATCTCACAGGCCTGGTCCCCAAGACGGGGACGGTGTGAATCCCTACATATTTTAGGAGCATCCGGTTCCCTGTGAGTTTGGTACGGCCGACCTAAGGCACTCACACAGCCCTAAGTGGAGACGGGAACACCCATGCACGCCGGCTCTCGCTCTTCCTCCACCTTCTGGTTCCAACGACAACCTCCGCTCTGTCTGTCCTCAGCCCTGCCCGTCACTTCAAGGGGCTTCTCCCGGCCACAGCCCCCGCCTCACCTTACGATCTGTCACTCCGTTCACACCCCACATGCTTAAGCGGCGAGTTCAAATCCCATCCCAGACCCATCAGCTCCTCATCATCTCCGCCACGGGGGTGTTTCTGCCAACCACGCCTTTTTCTGGCCTTTGTATTTTCGATGCTTTGACAACGGGAGTCCGGCTCACCTTGGAGGGGCGGCCTCTCCCACGGCTAAGCAATTTTTCAAGAAATTCAATGACTAGCTGGTGAGAGAGCTTGTCAAATGCAAAGCCACGGCCTCCGTGTCCTCTACAGAGCTCTCGTTGTCTGGGCCCCCAGCCCTGTTCCTCATGTCCCGAAGGCGGGAGCCAGTCAGCCACGGGCAGCACCATGTCCAGAGCCCAGCGGATTCATGCACACCACCCAGTGCTCAGCCTGCTCCTGTGCCTGCCCATGTCTAAGTCACAGTAAAGGCTGTTGGAGGGGTAGGCTTCCCCATCTTTGTCTACTTCCCGGCCATCCTGGGTGGGCCTAGGGGGCAGTCCATGCCTGTCCACTTGAGAACTGTGTCCTCTCTCACGGGGGTGGGGGCAGGACGGGGGTCCAGCACAGTGACCCCCAACACCTCGATCCCAAACATGCTGCTTCCCCTTGGTCAGGCTGAACTCGCTCTGGTCTTCCCTGGCTGCTCCTGTTTCTAGCTCCTGTGTAGGTGGGTGACCCAGGGCCTGGCAGGACACAGGATGCCGGTCTGTCTGGCCCCCGTGTGGGGCCACCGCCTGACCTTTCTCCTCACCAGGTGACGAGCGTGCACGCTGTGGAAGTCCTCCGGGAAACTGGGGGGCCCCTTGGCTGGCCCAGGACACAGACGTTGGCCGCTGTCATTCACGCACGGCTGACGGCACAGCCAACGTGGCTGTGGCCCGCCCTCGCCGCGGGAAACGGAGCCACAAAGCTCCGCTCTCGCCCCTCGTCCCTTGGAAGGCGATTTAGGTTCTCCTGCTGCCCGTTCGTGCAAACACGCTGAAAGGCTCCGCGGTGCAGACACTGGGTTTCTAAACACAGTCCAAGCGGGCGCTGGAAGTGGGGGGTCCCGACGCACCAAGCAGCGGAGAGCCCCAGAAATGGCACACGTGAGCTCCACCGTAACAGGAGGGTGCAGGGAAATTCGGAGACTTCACGTAGTCGACGGCGCAGAGAAACCAGGGGGACATTTTCAAGCCCTCGCTGGCGAACAAAGGCCGATGGGCCTGCCGCCTGCTGTCCTCCTCCTCATTCCCAGCCGAGGCCTGCCTCCCGCACGCTCCCTCCTTCAGCCACATCAGAGGGAACCTGTGCCACCTGCTGTCCTCCCCCCTCCGGGGGACACACTCCTCTCTCAATGTCTCTGTCTCTCTTGGCATCTCTGTATCTGCAGAGAGATAGACGCATGGATGGATGGATGCAAAGACGGATGGATGGATAGATGAATAGATGGATAAATAAATAGGAAGAAAGAAAGGTGGGTGGGTGATGGAAGCAGAAAGAAACGCCACTCCACAAACGCCCAGTGTCGTGGCCGTGGGGAGGGCTGGGGCCCGGGTGTCTGCTCTCTGGACGAAGCTGAAGGACAGGCCTCGCGTGCCCGCCTTTCTCGGAGCAAGCGGCTGACTCTTCGGGGCTGTGCTCCCTGGCTCCCGACGCGGCCCGCTCGGTCCCTCTGGACGAGGCCCCCAGACGTGGAGCCGGGGCCGGGGTCAGAGAAGGACGCAGGTGCCGCACGGGCCTCTTGACAAAGATGACACCCATCAACTCAGTGGGCCTGGGTGGTCACTGGCGGACCTGCCAGCCCTGTGCCCACGAAGTTTTCTGCTGAGTCAGGATGACACCCACTCTTCAACCAACCGCTGTGCATTTAGGATTTGGGGGAGACTTCCACCCCAACCCCGAGGCCACCGGTGGCATCCAGAGACTCAAACCTGTTCTCCAGCCACGCAACAGGGAAGTCACGTCACGTGACTTCACGTAACAGGGCCCCGGGACGCTGGCGTGAGTCTGCCAGAAAATCCACGGTCTCGGGAGGCCTTGCAGACCAAGAGGCCTGGTTTCGCGGGCCCTCGGAAACCAGGAAGCTGGCAAATATGTACCGTCTCCAAGGAAAGCGGGGGGGCGTGAGTCACAGGACGTGAGTCACGAGTTAGAGGATTCTGTCTGAAATAAACTTCCTCCCGGAGCGCCTCCAGGGACGTGGGCTGCCCAAGGTCATCCACCAGCCGGGCGTCAGAACAGTGTCCCACCTGCGGTCCCAGCCCCAGGAGCCCAGGAGCCCGACCTGTCCTCGGCCACACGCCCTGTGGTTACCGCACGGCGCGGCCCTTGGAGTTTCTGCTCCACGCGGTCTTCCCGGGGTATGTTATAAATCACCTTCCATGGTCGGCCCTGACGGGTTGCTGGCCCTGTGGCTCCGGGACCTCCTGGCGGGAGCTAGTCAGACCTGAAGCTGTTTGGGGTGCAACTGTGACGTTTTGGTCTCTCCAAGACAGGCCGCAGAGCTCTGGTGACGTCCACTGGGGTCCGTGAGAGCAGAGAACCAGCATCTTCGGCTGCAAGAGCAGGCCCAGCGGGTGGAGGGCATGAGGGGCGAGGTGCCGCTGGGCCTGAGGACAGCATGCAAAGAGAAGAAGTGAAGGACCATACGACGTCACTCGGGGGTGGGATATAAAACTGAAAGCAAAACATCAGCAAACGAGGAGCCCTGGCTGGGTGCGGCTCAGTAGACGGAGCCAANCAGGAGCCCAGGAGCCCGACCTGTCCTCGGCCACACGCCCATGGTTACCGCACGGCGCGGCCCTTGGAGTTTCTGCTCCACATGGTCTTCCCGGGGTATGTTATAAATCACCTCCCATGGTCGGCCCTGACGGGTTGCTGGCCCTGTGGCTCCGGGACCTCCTGGCGGGAGCTAGTCAGACCTGAAGCTGTTTGGGGTGCAACTGTGACGTTCTGGTCTCTCCAAGACAGGCCGCAGAGCTCTGGTGACGTCCACTGGGGTCCGTGAGAGCAGAGAACCAGCATCTTCGGCTGCAAGAGCAGGCCCAGCGGGTGGAGGGCATGAGGGGCGAGGTGCCGCTGGGCCTGAGGACAGCATGCACAAGAGAAGAAGTGAAGGACCATACGACGTCACTCGGGGGTGGGATATAAAACTGAAAGCAAAACATCAGCAAACGAGGAGCCCTGGCTGGTGTGGCTCAGTAGCCTGAGCCAACCAAACGGTCACGGGTTCGATTCCCAGTCAGGGCACAGGCCTGGGCTGTGGGCCAGGTCCCCAGGAGGGGGCGCAGGAGAGGCAACCACCCATGAGCCTTTCTCTCCTTCTGTTTCTCCCTCCCTCCCCCGCCTCTAAAAATAAAAAAAAAATAAATCTTTTAAAAGAATAAGCAAACAAGGAAAACCAACAAAAACCCATAGATACAGAGAACGGTACGCTGGTCACCAGAGGGAACAGGGGTGGGGGGTAGGACAGGGTAAAGGGGGCCAAATATACACAGTGGCAGTAAGTGACCAGACTTTGGGTGGTGAGCACACAATGCACTATACAGCGGAGACGTCATAAAATGTTACACTTGAAACCTGGAGCATCTTAGGAACCATTGTCCCCCATAAGCTAATTTTTTTAAAGTAAATGTACACCTCCCGTTTTGAAAATTGCTTTTACAGATGGAGGAAGAGGAGAGGGAGGGAAAGAGAGAGGGGAAGAGAAAGAGAGAGAGAGGGAGAGAGAGAAACGTTGACCAGCTGCCTCTTGCACCAGCCCTGACCGGGAATCCAACCCGAGACCTTTTGGTCTGTGGGACGACGCTCCCACCGACGGAGCCACCCAGCCGGACTCCCATACATCTCATGTCTTCAACAAAGTGTTCAAGGGCAGCCCCCCCCAACCTGGATCCAGCCGGCAACGCCATCAACCCATCTAAAGCAGGGAACTCTGGGTGCAACCAGCCGGTGGAGGGCCAGACGCCGTCCTCCTGGAGCCGAACCAGGACGGCGATACCCCAGGAGGGTGGTCTCTCGGGCGCAGAGGGAGGGACCCCGAGAACTCAGATGCTGGGCCTCTTGGTCCCCACGTTGCGCCGATGACGAGAAGCCCAGGGGTTTGATGCGATGCTTCCCGCCCCGTTGCGCCATGCAGTTAGTGCGTGGCGCTTACTCAGAAGCCGGTGAAATCGTGCCCGTGACAGGCATCCCTAACATAGCGGTCCTTGGCGGGTCGGTGGCGCCCGAATGTGTCTCAGAACCAGACGTGCCAGCACTTGGATGGAGACGTCGGTGGTCCAGGGTACGAATTATTTTTAAACCGAGAGCACCCACAGATCCCAGGCACACACGTCGCCCTGGGTTCGGAAGGCTGGGGGCTGGCTGTGGGAGAGCGGGTCTGAGCCAGGTGGGAGGGGAGGAGGGAGTTCTCAGAACTCCGGGATTGGGGACGGGAAGGGAGGCGGGGGGGTCAGGGCCTGGGCCGTGCGGGGTCGCTGACCCCGTGCCCAGAGACGAGGGTGCGGGAAGTCTCCTGGGACATAACTCGTGTCGGGTGAACGGGGCCTGCCATTCCCGAGTGGGTGTCTCCTCTGCCCTTGAACCTCCTGGGGTGGCTGTCTGCTCTAGCCTTGAACTTCATTGGACGGCTCTCTCTCATCACCTTGAACCACATGGGATGCTGTCCTCTCTGGCCTGGAACCTCACTGGGTGGCTCTCGCCTATCACCGGAAGCTCAGGGTAATACATGGCTCTCGCACTAGACAGGAGAATGTCCAGAATCAACCCTGCAGAGCGTCAACTCAGTGACATGTCGAGAAAACTTTTTCCCAAACCATAGAAGTCAGCAGAAAAAGAGGATGCGCTGAAGCGATTAGATGGGGAACGTGCGACGGAAGTCAGAGAACCAGTTCTTTCCTCTGAAGGCAAGAACTAGGGGAAAACGGCAAAGAAAAATGGAACTAGAGGCAGAGGCCCAGTGTAAAGAAAAAAAGCCCCGTGATAAAGAAAGAGGGAAATTGGCTGTGAATGAGCTAGAACAAACCATACACATCATTTTTAAATGCCCACGCGGCCACCAACCACACCCTGGTGGAAGCGGACACTTTCCGGATGGACAACAAGAGGCGAAAAGTCGTGAGAAAGGCCGAGGCAGCCTGTGTGCGGGAGACAAAAACCAAGTAAGGTTGAGAGACCTCGTCCTCACTCTTGGGTTTCAGTCAAGAGTCCTAGACAGCCTCTTGATGTGCAAGCGGCTCGCGCAAATGCTCCCAGATGCCTGGGACGGGTCGTTCAGGTGAGAGAACAGGACCCTGTCAAACACTCCAGGAATCGGGAACTCGGAGCAGCAAAGACACTCAGACACACGCTCCATCCGGTCCCACGAGAGCTCCACGCAGTCGTGAGCACCGCCGGCCCGCCCGCCTGCCCGTGGCAAGACGGACGGTCAGCATCGAACCAAAGTCGCACCAAAGCAACCGGGGTTCTTCTCTCCTCAAGGGCCATGTCCGTGGAACGGGGTGCGGCCGACGCACTGAAGAGGAGGCCCGTCTTGGGGAAAGAACACCATCTCTAAGTAGTTTCTAAAAGCGGAGACAAAAGCTGCGGCGGGAAACAGCGGTCCCCCAAAGAGAGTTTGGTGGGGGGGCGTGGGGCAACGTGACTGCATGTATCTCCAAAGAGTAGAGTCTGTCCTCACTACGGAACTTCGGGCGCTCGTTAATTGGGAAGCGAGGAGGGCCGGCACCGCGTTGGAAGGGATGATGGCTGTGGGTGGTGGTGGCAGCGGTGGCATGACCAGAGGGCGTGGGGGTGGGTGAGGCGCCAGGCACGGCGGCGAAACACGCTCCCTTCCACAGAACTCAGACACGAGGGCAAGGGCAGAGAAGCACCCACGTGCAAGGCTGAACACAAGAAGTCGTGCTGCGATGGAACAGGAATCGGCCGTAAACACAGACGAAAGCTTGCCGTTCGGAAGAACGCAGGGGGACCCGGAGGGCAGGACACTCGGTGACATTAGTCAGGCAGGGAAAGGCAAAGGCCCGGTCGTTCCACTCGTATGTGGAATCGAACGAACACAATAAAACAAAAACGGGGATGGTCCCCCAAAAGGAACGGGTGGGCGATGACGGGTGAAGAGGGGGAAGAGAAAAACAGTTAATAATAGCCCTGTGATCCGTTTTCACGGGGACATTAACGACTACCATTAGCAGAGTGGTCACATCATACCACATAAAAGTCTCAAATCACTGTCTCACTAAGGAATGGAATGCTGTGTACCAACGATATACTTCAATAATTCTTCAGAAGATTGGTATCGTTGTCTGGGTCAGCTCCCCGTGGATAAGGGGTGCCCCTGGGCAGGCGGCGAGCTCTGTCCGTCTTCTTGGTCGTGTCCGCCCATCTCTCTCCTAAACAGAACGGAGCACGACTCAAGAATCACCAAAGAAGCTCAGTAAGGGCTTTGACTGGCAGGTTAATGAGAGACCGTTTTTATCGGAACAGGCAGAACATGCAAAATCTAATGGGAAAAAAAAATGCGGGAGCTATTCACCCAGGGGCACAGCGTTTACATTTTTCTTTCCTTTCAAAAAAATTAATTACAGGGGGCGGCTGCCTTTCTCTGCATTCAGAGCCTCTCTTTCCCTGCTCGGTCAGGGCTTGGTTGCCTTCCCGAGGAGAACACGCCCATTCCGTGACACGCCGGTTCGCTCACGAGGCTTCCCCGGGGCCGCGGATCCAGACAGATGGATTCCGCGAGTCTCGCTGGCCCCCGGCGTCCAGGTATCCTCCAGCCCGTACTGACAAAAAAGCGTAGAGTAAACACAGAGGCATTCACAGAAGAACTTTCAAAACTCACTCCCAGGTTCAAGGAAGAAGAGGCTGGGGCGGGCGTGGCGTCTACAGAAGCGAGAACTTCGGGGGAGACCCAAGACGTGGCGGAACGGTGAGAGGGGGTGGGCGTTGGGGTGGCGGCCGTTTCGTGGATTTTTCTCATGAGCATTTGCTTTCGACACCACTCCTTTCAGGGGCGTTGGCGATGTGGTTCGACCGACTCGCGTGCGTAGGCGCAGCCTTGGGGGAAGCGTCCGTGGAGGAACCCAGCGGACAGAGGCAGACGCATACAGGCAGAAAGCAGATGAGAAGCTTCCAGACGGGGGTGAGTGCACGTGGAAGAACTGATCCCAGACATGCAGTGTATTCTAAAAATTAGACGGCGGCGGCAACAGCTCTACCCCTCGGAGAACACACCCAAAAGAACTGAATGGACACGTAACAGGCAGAAGTGTACGATTCCGGACTTTCTTGCGTTCAAAATAGTCATCGAAAAACAATCGCGACGACACCCATTCGGTGACAGAGTACACGCCTGGCACTGTGTAGGTGTCTTTCACCGTGCGGCCTCAGAAGACTATCGTCGCCCCCAAAGGAAACGCTCCACCCAAGAGTCCTCATGGCACAGTCACTCCCGTAGCCCCCAAAGGCTCTCATTCCTTTTCTATGGATTTGCCTGCTTGGGGGACATTTTCTGTAACAGCATCCTCCACCAGGTGCCCTATTTTGGTCTGGCTTCTTTCACTCAGCGGTACGTATTCAAGGCGCCTGCACGCTGCAGCCTGAGCCAGAGCCTCGCTCCTGTTCGTGGCTGCGTAATATTCCACCCTGTGCATGGATGCCATTCTGCAGACCCACCCACCCACCCGTGGACAGTTGGCTTGCTTCTACCTGTAGGTGACCACGAGCTACTGCGTTCCCACCAGGGGTCACAAGCGCTCGTGTGGGCGCCTGTCTTCATTCCCTTGTGCAAATACACAGGCGCAGACACCGCTCACACCGTGATTCACCGGGTAAACACGTGTGTTACGCACGACGTTGTTAACTCACCTGTCTAAGGGGCAGAGAGACGGCTTCTACGATCACTCCTACAACCTCATTCAGTCTGGACTCCCGCGGCTTGGGGACCCTGGAATCCTCCCCCCACCCTCTCCATCTTCACCCCAACCCACCATACCCCTACACACACACACACACACACACACACGCACACACACGCAGAATGTTCAGTCTCTCTCTTGAGACTCAAACACGTCGCCCTGGACACTCCAGCACCGACTTGTCCAGGACGGTATGGGGCCACGGCTCTTTCTCCCTGTCACCCCCAACCCCTGTCTTCGTACCACGCCCCAGAACCCACCGAGACGGCTGGGGTACCCTCGATGGGGCAGGGCTGTGTGTGTTTTCTCAAACAAGTCAGAGTTTTTCTGCAGGACGCTATTCCCCCGAATCACATTTCCCCGTCCAAGATTCTTAGGATATTTGTGTGGTGAGCGTATTCTGGAAGGCAAGCGAACAGATGGCCCCCAAATCATCCTCATTTCAGTCCCGACACGGAAAGAAATCTCAGAGAAGGGAAAGCTATGCGTTGTCCCCCCCGAGGCCATCCACATAAATGTTTGGAGAAAACACATCACGTTTTTCCATCTTCCCCTGAGTCATTCCTCAGTCATTGTGGGCGAAAGCACCGAGATTCCAGGCAGGAAAAAACCAAGCAGAATGCACATCACGACGCAGGAGACCACACACACACACACACACACACGCCCTGTCTCCCACGGGGCGGATACAGGCGTCGCTCACACAGAACAGCTGGAGCGAGATGTCCTCGCCCAGCCCCCACCTGGGTGGGGTGACCGTGTTTTTCCCTTGGTGGCCACGGACAGCGCGCAGGCCCAGCCCGACTGTCTCCCGAAGGCACCAGGGGGCCGAGAGAGCTGAGACAGGCCAGCTGAGACAGGGCAGGGACCACAGCTCACGAAAGCAGGGTCCTCCTAAAAAGGCGCAAGGTGTCCGTGGGGTTTTCAGGGACCAGGTTTGGCAGTGTGTCATCGAGATGTGTGTGAGCGTGCTTCTTTCTTTTCTTTTTTCTTTTTAGTTTGCTCTTCAGGTGCAAAGAGAGAGCTGAATCCACCAGTCCCCCCCCCGCCCCCGTGCCTCTCTCTCCCTTTCATTTCCATGCATCGTATCCCTACGCCCCGTTTTGTTAGAATGAGCTGCGGTTCACCCCGACAGTGGTGCAGAAGCAGAGCCAGCGTCCCGTCCCTTCCTCCTCCCCTGGGGAGGACACCCTCCGCCCACATCTTCTGCCTGCTGGAGACCGTTCCCCAGCGTCCACCTTGACCCCTCCAGACTCCTTCACGGCTGAGAAGCCCTGTTGCAGGCAAGCCAGGACCTCCGCTGAACCAGCCACGGCAACCAGCTCCTGCTGCATCTAGCAATGTCCCCCTTTCTGATAATGCACAGGGCCTACAGAGAAGTAGGTGGAGAGGACACTGGAAGGTCACTGCAAGTGGCCACGTCCCACAGCTGCCACTGCTCACTGCCCCGAGTCTTCCTGGGCGTTCGCAGCATCAGAGAGAGCCGTCTGCCGAGAGGCAGCGGCTTCCATATGTTTGCCAGGAGGAAGTGGGCGTGTCCGCTGGGGCACCAAAGTCACCTTTCCACAGCCACCTCCTGCAGGGGTTAACGCAGCGCCGTGGTGAACCCCAGGCTACACATTCCAGGACCGTCAGCATCCTCCAGTCCTCCCGGGGCGCCCCGGAGGCTCTGCAGGGCATGATCGTGCTGACGGCAGTCGGCTTGGACCGGGTCCCTTCTCCCAGGAGCGCTGCGCCCGGCACCAGTAACTGGGCCGGGGGAGGCTCGGGATTCGGGGGGCCCGTCTCATCCCCGGAACTGCTGCATTGGTTTCGTGCAGGGACCTCAGGTCTGAGAGGGGAGCCTGCCTTCTCCAAGGCCTGGGAGACCTGCAGGGGTGGGGGTCTGGGTCCTCACCGGGGACTCTGGGGACTTCCACTGCGTGGTGGCCCTCAGATTCGACTGAGTTCTCAAGTTGACATGTCCTCCTGCGCTGGTCACCTCCAGTCCAAGACCTGCAAAAACTCCAGCGAAGACAAACCCAGAGGGCTGGCTGAGGGACCAGCCTCTCCAAGGGCTCAGTGGTCTGGCGACGTCGGAACAGCCATCCGTCTCGGTGCCGGACACCCGGGTCGTCCAGCCAAAAAACTTCACGTCTTAGACTCAAGATGCTCCTGTGATGTTTCGGGATTTATTTTTAAGGAACGAAGACACCCAGCCCGGCTCTGAGGAGGGGAGGAAGATGATGCTGACCCGCCACGGCCAGGGGCTTAGGGACTCACCACGGGCGCAGAATGGGGGAGGAGGAGGCAGGAGAGGGCCAGGCGTCACACGCGAGACACAGGTGGGAACTTCAGCCATATGGACACACAGCAGTGTGCTGGCCCTGGGAGTGACTGTGACTCAGTATCTGTCGGCTCACCGGCGTCCCCGAGCCACGGTGAAGGACAGGACAGAGGAGAGGGCTCTCGGCACCTTGTGTCACCGGGCGGCGAGACACCAAACAGCCCCGGCAAACGTACACAATGCAAACGGACTCCCTGGACTGGCCAGGCTGTCTCCCTCACAGCGGGGGCAGGGAGGGTACTGGGAAAAGCAGGTCACCCTCCCGGGTGACGGAAAATGCTGCCGTACGATGACAGTGCAGAACACATTCACAGGTAACCCGAGGACACACAGCACCGCCGTGCAAAGCAGGGCAAAGTCCACGGAAGCCCTGCCCAGAGAGCTCAGTGGGTTGGAACAGCATCCCGACAGGCCAAGGTGGCAGGTTCGATCCCCAGTCAGGGCACGTAGAAGACCCAACCAGAGATGCATCAATACACACAACAACAAATCAACGTCTCTCTCTCTCTCTCTCTCTCTCTCTCATATTCCTCTCTCTTATCTTCCTCTCTCTTAAATCAATAACAAAAATAAAATAGTCCATGGCAGTACCCAAAGTCTGACACAGACATAACCTGGGAAAAAAAGACCCTAAAATCACGCACACCACCACATTCTTGGAAGCAGCCAGTGGCTCGTGATACGAGAAAATTACAAAGGGGACAAACTCGGACTCAATCCAGGAAGCAGTGCGTTGCTCTGTCAACGTCGGGCACCTGTCCTCAGTTTGGAAAAGCAAAGAAGCATTACAAAGGGCCCCATACCCGTGGAAGTCAAGGTCACGAAGGCGGCCAGAGGCTGGCGGAAGGAGTCCCTGAGACCGTGTGTTCCCAGGGACGCTGTGTCCCTACTTCCTGTGCTAATGCTTGTCCGCCGTGGTGAGCACCGGCGAACTCCACCGTGCATTCCACCGGTGCTGTCACAGGGAGGCCACACCTCCTCGGGGGCTCTGGGAGGCCAACACTCTTTGTTATTGTCACACCTGATAGTCCTGGCTGGTGCGGCTCAGTGGATGGAGCGCCAACCTGCACACCAAAGGGTTGCTGGTTCGATTCCCAGTCCGGGCACATGCCCGGGTTGCAAGCCAGGTCCCCAGGAGGGGGCGCACAAGGGGCAATGGATGTTTCTCTCCCTCTCTTTCCTTCTCTCTAAGAGTAAATAAGTAAAATCTTTCTTAAAAAATACAGTGGATACACAAGCTATGGTGAGTCAGCTTTGGGTGTTTGGCCGTTAAGGAAAACAAATCAGGGTATTGATTGTCTGTTAGAAAAGTCGAGCTTTTAAGAGAAAACCAGCGTTTTGGGAAAGTTGCATCTGGCCCCTGGGAACTTGAGGAAACGATGCGATTTCTGTTCCATGTTGAGCCATGAAGCCGGAGAACTCTAAGAAGCCCCCCTCCCCGGATCCGTGAACCCGTCGTTCCCAAAGGACCACCGCGAAAACACATCCATTCTAAACTCCAGCTAGACCACCGACTTGAATCGAACAGAATTAGACCAGTTTCACCGATAATCTTCGCAGGTCCCGCCTTACAACTCGTTCTTTAAAGCGGCAACCACCTCTTGGGTTCTTCTGAGAGCGTGTCAAAGGCCACCGACGATGACGAGGAAAAGCTATCAGAGGGTCCTCCGTTTTCCAGATGCATATGCGTGCGAGGTCGGATTTTGTTCGGCGGAAACAAGTGGGGTGGGGGTTCCTTCCACACAAACCTCCGACGGCCAACAGACTGAACGAAGGCGCGCGGGAGAACCCTGCCGTCTCTTCTCAAGCCCCTCATCTGCAAAACGGTGAGACAGTGCCGTGTCTCTCCCCGACGTCTGGTAGAAAACACGCCGTGGAGGCCAACCGGGGTGCTGGCTTTATGCTGTGACGTCTGCCCCCGTCACAGACACAACCTGCAACACGGTCGTTGTACCAGCACGTCATCGTACAGAGCAGAAGTGACAGAGAGCCGGCGGGAGAACCAACAATTAGGCGGCTGGTGAATGTCCCCCTAACCCCCGTCGTGAAGGTACCAGCGGTGAGCCAGCCACAGCCTCAGGGGGTGTTCGGAACCACGGCGGAGGGAGTTCATGACAAAACAGAAGAAGGCGGCCATTCCACACACATCGTGAACGTGCCTTCTCCCCATGCAAGTGACACATGGCGCAACCTGCCTCTCATCCACGCACCACGGCAACGTCCAGTGGCTTTGGTGGGTCTCTACATGCCCCCTGTAGCGTGTATTCAAGTTCTTCCTTCCTATTGAGGCCACAGTTCTGGCCCTGTGAAGGAGAGCCCAGAGCCCCCTCAAGCCTGGTCACCTCTTCCCTCTAACAGGTCTTCCCCAGAGTGGCCTCCTGCAGAAAGAACACACCGAGGATGGGCAGTAAGCCACACCACCTTAGGGGTTGTGGATGAAGCCACAGGCAAATGGCCCCACGGGGGACACGGAAAAGTCCTTGCACATGGAGGCTCCGTGGAACCTCACCCTACTTGACACACAGTTCCGGGGCACCTGAGTGCACCGAGCTGCCCGCTCTCTGCACCGGCGGCTTTGCACACACTACGTGTGAGACCCAGACTTCCTGCAGAGCACGGGCGGGGGAGGGGGGGCGTTATTTTGCAGGCAGCTCAGGGACAGATGTCAAAGGGGCGACGAGGCTGGGACTGGGTGTGTCAGGAACGAAGGCACGAAGGCCACGCTTCCTGCAAATGCACAGGGTGCCTCGGCTCCTTGTTTCTGCACAGCCCCGGCACACGGGTCCTGGGGGGAGGACGAGGGACCACCTACAAGCCGGTAAGACAGCCCCCACCCCACCCCCCCAAAACCTGCCTTCCCTGGCTCCCTCCCACTTACAACTCTCCATTTCCAGAATGGTGAGAAAATACATGTCTGTGGCTTAAAAAAAAAAAAAAGTCCTCCGTTTTCTAACTACTTATCTGGGTGAGACTGGACTGTATGTACTCCCCAAAAGGAACCCACGGCAAGAGACGGGACCTAGACGCAGAATGGAGAAACCAGGTGTCCCCACAAATGCCACAGGCTCCCGCCTCAGCCGCTCTCTTCTGTGAACAGGCAGAAGTTCAAGTTCTCAGACTTCTGTGTGGAGCCTGAGGGTTCACGTCTTTGGTTTCTGCGCACAGATTGACGATTCCAGTTCCCCTGCCCCAGCGTGCAGACGGAGCGTTCAAGACTTCTTACCCTTTTAAACACCGACGGCAGGATTGCTACCTCGCCTGCACTCGCTCCCTGCAATCGATTAGACGTCTGTTGAAGGAGACGACGGAGCTGGACCACGGAGCAGGGTTTTGACAGCTCCTGGAGATGTGTGCGGCTTATCTTTGACGCTCTCCCCACACCCTACACGTCATTTATTTCCTGTTCATTCTTTCCATTTAATTCATCCCCTGTTACATTAAAATCAAGTGGCCTGGTTAGCACTTGGAGCAGANGATTGCTACCTCGCCTGCACTCGCTCCCTGCAATCGATTAGACGTCCGTTGAAGGAGACGACCGAGCTGGACCACGGAGCAGGGTTTTGACAGCTCCTGGAGATGTGTGCGGCTTATCTTTGACGCTCTCCCCACACCCTACACGTCATTTATTTCCTGTTCATTCTTTCCATTTAATTCATCCCCTGTTACATTAAAATCAAGTGGCCTGGTTAGCACTCGGAGCAGATTAGTTTCCCACACATGCAAAAACAAACAAACAAAAAAACTAGTGGTACCCCAGGGGAAAGACGACAAACTTTTGGGAAGACTATATATCCTCCGCATAGTGGGTGTTGTCTTGCTCGGCGTAACACCACGCCACTTGTCTCTGAGTTTCCCTTCCCTTCTGCATATTGGGGCAGCTCCCCTCTATGACATCCGGGACCCACCCCCTTGCACCCACCCTGCTTTGGGTCGCCCTCGACGTCACCACACTTGGGAAGGACCCAGCGTTTCCCCAAACGGCACCGACACGGACATGTCCCGGTATTCAGGACGCTTAACCCGAGGTTGCTCAGGGGCTGTACGGCGTGCCAGGTGGGCCCTGCCCGGGTGGGAAGGGGGTGGTGCATCCCAGGGGTCCGCGAGCAGTGCTGTGCCCCACCCCCCTTCCTGCCTGACAGGAAGCTGCATCACCAGCCCTGGCTCCCCGTGACGGCCCTGCACGGGGATTTTGTCACCCTTCGATCTTCGCATCACGCACCCTCTTCAAAACCCTCCCGCCCCCCAAAGAAGGCGCGTCACACACCTGCTTTGGCAGGCGACAGGGGGGATACGACAGCGGTGACCCACAGTCACGACAATTCTCTGCAGTTGGATTTCCACGGCCCTTAAGGAGGTTGCAATGAGGACCAACATATGGCCAGGACGAGGGGCTGAGTCAAACACCCTTCAGCTCTGCACTGGCGCCTGTGGGGGGCACCTCTGCAGGCAGAGCCCTGTCCTGGCCACCACGGATGAGCATAAGTCTACCTAGACATGATCTGCCTGGGGAGGAGAGGTGGCCGATCTCTCAAAGGAGAAGCACCAAGAGCCTTTTCCTCAATGGGCTTTTATTGGGTTCCTTCTGCACAGGAATCCAGGTAAAGCTCATCAGTCATTGTCAGGTGGTAAGGATCGAACAAGAGTCAGCATACAAAGAACTATGAGGGCTTATTCTGAGTCAGGGTCTGTGAGCTAACGGGCTACAAAACTTTGGGAAACAAACTCATTTCCTGCTCAGACCCTTATCATTTAATGGAGAGCATTCTTAGCAAAGCACATTTCACAGGATTTTATGCGTTCTGCCTGGGGCCTGATCGCCCCTAGGGAACCACCCATTCCAGCTCAGGGCGGCACCGCCCTCCGTCATTGTTTCAGGCTTAAGTCAGGCAGCGGAAGTAAGGCGGCCACGAGATTAGGAGACTTCTCGCCGCAGACAGAATGAGGGCTGGGGCTCTGTCAAAGCCAAGGGGTGAGGGTCCATCACTCTCTTTCTCCATGGCCTCCCAAGTCCTTCCCTGGGGGCCCCCCATGATCGTGCCTGTCTTAGGTCGTTCCCCCCTTGGGGAATCTTATCTGTTATCGGCTAACCAATGAAGCATTGGGGGCCAGTTATGGATGAAGTAAAAGGGGCAAAGGCGGTACCCCTTCTAGGGAGATAAGCTTTGTCTCCTTAGTGGCTTAGGGTCCCAAGGTCGTCCACTCAACCTTAGCCATGGGGGAGGCTAGAGCTTCTGAAACCAGGCAGGGTGGTTCCCAACAGGCCCTCTGGGCCCTTCCAACACCATCCATCCTTGGCACTGGCTTGCACAGCGCGGGGGGAAGGGGCACTGAGTCAGCTCAGCCTCCCGCAAAGCTGACTGTGAGGTTTGGGGAAGATGCCCATGACCCACTTCCAACCGGAGCGTGGCCATGTCAGACACAGGCAGACATTGCCCGTGTTTGGGAAGAGGCCACCTCACCTGAGATCAATGGGTCTTCACCCTGGCAAGAACGAAGCTGCCCACACTCGGCCCCCGCCCTCCCTGCACCCCGTCCTTCATCAGACAGACAGACAGACGCCATCCCTTTAGGGAGTTGGTGTCTCGGGGTTGCCTCATCTGGGGACGGGAAACAGGAGCAGAAAACACGTGTCTTTTTTTCTGGACAAGAACAGATGAAGAACCGTTCCACCACGCCGAAACAGTCTTTCAAGTTCCTCCCGCTGGCCTGAGGTCCATAGTCATTTGTTCACGTCATAGCGAAATGACGGCAGAGGAGGCCGCCGGGGCGGGAAATGCCTCAGCTCGCACGCACGCACGCACCATCGGAAGCTAACTCGCAACCTGCTGAGACTCGATAACGGTGCCGCACAGGGACACGGCGTTCCTCCACCACCTCCTGCCTCTTTCCCCCCTCGCCAGTCTTCCACCGAGAAAAATTTCCGGGCACCCCGACCCGCAAGGGGTTGCTACGGGATGAAGAAGGCCCTTCGTGTAGGCGAGATGCGGGCCCGGACCCCGTCTTTGGGAAGGTTTTCCGTACACGCGCTGCGGTCTTTTTTTTCACCTATTCGTGTATTGGTGGGCCCTTGGGGTGTCTGCCGATCTCGGCCATTGTGAAGGAGACTGCTGTGAACATCGGGCTGCGTGTGGTTTTTCCCTCTTGTGTTTCACAGGGTTTATATGCCCAGAAGTGAAATTGCTGGGTCATCAGGCAGTCAGAGGGGAGGTTTGGGGGGCTGGGTGTGAAGGGTGAAGGGCAAAAGCCCCGCGGATGAAAGGAGTTTCGTCTGGGACGGAAAGAGACAGGACGGGCCTCGGTGGAGAGCCGAGCAGGGAGTGAGCGAGAGGAAGATGTCCTCTGCACCGGCGGCCCCGCCGGCCACCCGCCTGCCCAGCCCAGATGAACGTCCACCACCCTCCCAAATACCAACATCTGGTTGTGTTTAAAAATAACCAGAGGCTTCCAAAAACAGCCCACGCTACCTACCCTGCTCCGGAGGTGCTGACTGTGCAGAACCCGGCCGACCGCGGGTCCCACAAAGCCCAGGTGAGTTTCAAGCGGGGTCTTGTAAGGGCACAGATCCCATGCGTCCAGGTGAGACGCATGGCCCCGCGGCCAGGTGAGCCTGCTGGTCGGCAGCAGCAGGTCATGACTCAGAGAACACAGAGCCCAAAAGGAGTGTATCGGGGGGAACTTTTGTAAAACCCAGGGTCAGGCGGAAGGAACGCCTGCGTGCGTGTGGGTGGTAGGGTCGTCATAGGGCGGTAATAATTTACAGTTCTGATTCGAACATGTCACCTAAAAGGTCCTAAGGTGTGCTTGAGGGTAACGGTGTTACGTTACAGAATCACATGCTTATGACTTTGTGATAAAAGAGTTTGTAATAAAAAAAAATGGTGTTATTTGTGCCGGCCCCTGCCTAGGACAGCTGTACATCCGAAAGTCATCCGGAATAATATTAAATGTCCACTGTCACTGAAAACATTTAAACAATGTGTAAGGAAAATGCAGAAAAGGAGAAAATATTGAGAATGCCAAAAGGAAAAAACTGTCGGGCGCCTTTCGTGTCTGACTTTTTAGCCCAACGCCCTCTGGGTCCCTCCCCGAGGCCGCGAACGGCCAGGTTTCATTCTGTGTTTTCATCGGTCGTGAGCTGAATCAGTGCAGTGTGCACCTGAAAGGAACAGAAAACCGCACGTCCACTACCATGAAATAAACATAACAGAAACGGACGGTGTGTTCCTCGCCCCGAGTGTTGGAGAGAACCACGAAGCCCGTTTTTCCGGCAGAAAAGCTGGCATTTCCACGGTACCCCTTCCGTCCTCTCGCTGTGTGTGTTTCTCCGGAAACCCCCGTGAGGCCCCGCCTTCTTCTGCAGGGACACTCCTCAGCCCTTGCATTGGTTTGTTTGCTTTTTGCGTTTGCTATTTCATCGGGGCCCAGGAATAATGCAACCTCAATGGGTCTTTCATTAAAAAAAAAAAAAGTCAACACAGGATATAAAACGTCCCTCTCTGCGATTTTTTTACTCACTCGCCCGGGCCCATCATTATGCTCAGAATGTGTTTGCGAAAACAGAAATAAAAAGAGCAATTTCCCCTGGGGTCCTGTTTTCCTGAAGAAAGGGCTCCCCCCCACAACCTCTCCCCGCCGCCTCCGATTCAGACAGAAAGAAGGAATTACGGATCGTGCGGCAGGGGGCTCCGCAAAGCCTCATTTCTGCTGGCCACCACGGCAGGCTGAATGCAGCCATTGTGTCTGAGGCATTGTGACTGCAGGTGTGGGTGGGTGGGTGAGTGTGTGTCCCTTGTCACAAAGCAGAAAAGAGAACGGTCAGAGGGGAAGAAACATCAAGTCAGCGTTCTCCACCAGGCCACTGCCTGTCACCTACAGAGGAGGATGTCTTTATTACTGTCAGGCAGAGGGGACGTCAGGCAGAAAGGGTCTGACTCCCGCCCTGGCCTGCGGCCCGGTGGGTTAGAGCGTCGTCCCGATACGCCGAGGTTGTGGGTTCGACCCCTGGTCAGGGCACGAACGAGAAGCTACCCCTGATGGATCAGGAAGTGGAACCACAAAAATGAGTGTTTCTTCCTCTCCCTCTCTCTGTCTCTCGTGTTACCAAATTAGAAAGCGTCTGGCCTCCTATTTCCAGATCGAGAGCCCGCAAGTCCACGGCGATGGCGGCCCCCATGAGACATCATCTGGAAACAGGGTGTTGGCAGGTGGGATGAGGGAAGGATCTGGGAGGAGGTTGTCCTGGGTCACGGTGGCCCTGCGTCCAGTGACAGGGTCCTTAGAAGAGACAGAAGAGGAGGTGCAGACCCACAGGAGAAGCCAAGTGGAGATGGAGGCAGAGACGGGAGGGACGCGGCCACCAGCCCGGGGACGCCTGGAGCCCCAGGAGCGGGAAGTGGGGGTGATAGAGAAAAGTCCCTTTTCCGCCAGCCTAAGAACGCCCCATAGGAGAGTCTAACTTCTGCATTCCGCTTCTGTAACCTGCTTCCGCTGTGTAGACAGGAAGGTCCTACAGGTTATACAAACCCCAGGAACCCTTTGTTCGGGGCTGAGAATTTGGAGATCACCCTCCTCTGGGCCCGTGCACGTAAATAAAGATGGTGCTCCTCAACCCTCGGTGTCTGGTCGCTTCATTTTTCTGGAACATTTGGTTCCCTGACCGGGAAGCGACCTTACATAAATTCGGGCTGATTTGCCGCTGGCTGGACAGGGCGGGCCGGGCGGCCGGTAGCCCGACCGGACACCGGGGGAGCACGTGCCCTGAGATTTCTTAGGCCCCGACCCGCAACTCCAGACGGGAAGTGAGGATTTCGAACCACAATCTATCGAAAATCAGAAGGCGCCAAATTGGAAATTGGTAAGTGCCCCGGGAACCGGACCGGAGACCAGGGAGAGACTGATCACCTCTCATAGCCAGAATATTTGATCGGAGTCAGGAACTTAGACTGAGTCCGATCACCGTGCCCTCACTTGCGGAGGGACCAGACCCGAGACCAGGAAGGGAGGTTCGAGTCCCCCACCAGTGGACGCACTGGTGTGAGAAGAGGCCTGTGTGTTATTTTGGAACTCTGTGTTTTGGATTTTGTTCTGTATCCGTATCTGAAAGGGAAGAGAAAAAGCCCACTGACAGGCAACAAAGACCAGGGTCACAGGCGCCTACAGCCCTCAGCCTAGCTGGCTTAGACCCAGACCAGACTGCCACAGAGCTTCAGAAACTCCCATTCCCCTCAGAGAGGCCCTGGCCAGAGATCTAAAATCATTCACTGAGAAGGAAACTGGATGACCTTGGACAGATTTGCTGCTGCTGGCACTGCTTAGAATTAGGAATGCCCCCAAAGTGTTTAGGAGACCTCCTCCCATCCTCAGAATAGATAAAGGGGGGAGATGTAGCAAGAGACCTGTTTAGACAAGCCCAGACAAGTCAGAGGGACTGAGTCCGTTTGCTGAGCCACTAAGATAAAGAGGAGTAAACAACTAAGTAACTAAGAAGTAAGAACAAAAGAACATTACCTTATCAGTAGCCCTGCTTTCTTGCTTCTGTAAACCTGCTTAGCTCTGAGCTGCTGCTGTGCGGACCCTGCAGCAGTCAGATTGTCTGTGTAACTAGTTCTGGTAGGAATGGCTCTGGTTTTGAAGGTCATGAACTGAGGTCCAAGGCTGACCATCTGATTTATAGGGTGTTTGCAAGGTCTATAATTCAGAAAGGTGAAAAATGTCCCTGCGAATCTAGGGGCTTTTAGCTGCCGGATACTGAGTTTATGGATAAATCTGGATAGGAAAAAAGGCTATAGAAGGTTTATGAATATTGCAGAAAGTCTGTGGGAAGTTATAAAAATAAATGGAAATGTGAAAGTTTTGCAAAGAAATTATGTAATATTAGTAATAGAAGGTATAAGGCATAGAGATGCATCTTAAATGGGTATTAGGAGAAAGATTTTCCTTCAAGGTTTGCGTTTTTCTCCCTACCTGATCCCTCCAGAATTTGGCATTCTGAAGGAATGAATAATGGTAACGTAAGGTTTCTTTGCATAAAACCAATAAGACCAGTCATTAATAGTGGTTTTGTTAACCAGGACTTTGACTGGAATGTCACACCTGAAGGAGGCATGTATGGGTTCTGGTCGTTACCAGAGAGCTCAGAGGAACTGGGATTGACCTGTGAAGCTGGCAAAAGCCCACGAGTAAAACCTGGTACATTGGTTGGTTGTGCGGTCCATGCCAGTCTTTCCGGGGAAGGAACGAAGGTTGCCTTCCTGAAAGATGGCTAAAAGGAACCTATAGGCACAATAGAGGCTCGAGGATTTGAGTAAAATGACTGGTACAGGCAAAGCCAGATGGCGGATGTGTGGCTCTGCTTCTGTGCCCTGAGGGGAGGACTGAGAAGTCAATCTGAAGGTTCCCTGTGTGAGTTCCAGCAAAGCGGATTTGAAGATCATAAGTGATCCAGGCTGCTCTTGGTGTGTTTATGCAAATAAACAGTCAAAATCAAAAGTGGAACCTAAAGTAGTCCTTATAATAACAGTGAGGGTGATCTTAAGGAGAAAAATTACAGTTCTAGGAAAATCACTATGCTCAGTATTAGATATCAGAATGGCGCAGCTAACTGTCTTAAATTTTCATTTAAGAGTTGAAACCAGGTTTGTGATGTCACCAAAGATGTACAATTTACAGGTGCAAAGGACCTGTCAAATTGCCACTGTTAAATGTCATTTCAGGAAGGACCTTGCAATAGAATGTCATCCCAAAAGACAGTCTCACAGGCACGCAACTGGTTTGGGAATTATTGTGTGAATTAATCTGTGTGTTCTTCTGTTTACATAGGCCGTATGCCTATGACCTGCCTAATCTGTCACCTCCAGAATATGACCTGATCAGAAGGCCAACGGTCCAGTAATGCCAGCCTTTGGACACCAAGCCTGCGACTTCCTGGTGACAGCCAACTGACCAGGACCCTGTAAGGTCCTTCCCCTTGCAGGAAGGACTCCCTCTGTGCTGCACCCACCTCCTCCTCTTTCAGGGTACTCCTGACCCAAGGGTAGGTAGGACGACGTCCATGTCCAGCCTGAAGTAGTTACAAGAAGATGAGACCTCCGTCCATTGTCCTTTATATGATTCCAGAAGGAGAAAGGAACCTCAGAACCCCTCCTAATAGTTAATCACAGGAGGAGAAAAATGATGAGGAAAGAAACCTCATTAATGCTCTGAATCCAGGAACGGGGGCGGGGGGGACCTGTATATTCCTAGGAGAAGAGTGTTGCTATTTTGTTAATGAAAGTGGCTTAGTTAAAGAAAACATACAACGCATAAACGAACTTAAAGACAGACTACAGCCCAGGGCCGGGACGGGAGTATCCTCCTGGTGGCAGGAGTCATGACCGTAGGACCCTGGGCCATCAGAACAGTAGTCAGCCAGTTAGAAGGAGCACTAGTATGGAAGACCACTAGCCGAATTCTCATGCTCCAGCAACAACAGGAGCAGAGCGTCCCGTTATTGGAGGCTGAGACAGACGAAAGTGCTGTCTAAGCACCCACGGGGGGGAATGATAGAGAAAAGCCCCTTTTCCACTAGCCTAAGAACGCCCCGTAGGAGAGTCTAACTTCCGCATTCCGCTTCTGTAACCTGCTTCCGCTGTGTAGACAGGAAGGTCCTACAGGTTATACAAACCCCAGGAGTCCTCTGTTCGGGGCGAGAATTTGGAGATCACCCTCCTCTGGGCCCGTGCACGTAAATAAAGATGGTGCTCCTCAACCCTCGGTGTCTGGTCGCTTCATTTTTCTGGAACAGGGGAAGGACCCTCCCTGCAGCCCGTGGAGGGATCACGGCCCTGGGACCCCTGGTCTCCAGGACGGTGACACATTTTGCTTGGTTAAGTCCCCCAGTTACGGACACGCCTCTGTGGCAGCACCAGGACCCTATTGCAGGGAAAGTAAACCCCAACTCGGTGTCCAGCACGTCCCTTTCACCTGGTCTCGTGCAACGCCATGAGTCTGTCGCTCTCTGTGGTGTTCTCGGCTTGGGCGTGGGTTAGTGACCCTGTCACAACCTAAAGCTCTCCGTGGTCAAAGGCGCCACGCACACAGACACTGTCCCAGCCCCACCAGACGGACCTGGCGTCGGACCAGGGAGAGAGAAAGAAAACCGGACGATGGAAAGCGTGCGTTAGTTACACCTGCGGAAATATCACCAGAGGCCATGAACGCGTCCTCCCCGGTGGGAACTGAACAGAGGTCCCCGTGCCTGTGACAGACACCGGTCTCTGGGCAGGTTGGGGACAACGAATGAGTCCTGGGTGCAGACGAAGGGACAGGGAACCCCCCTGAGCCTGCTGCCGTGGTGTCTGCCCTGTCCGCTGGGAAGTCATCTCACGCAGGTCGACGGCACGAGCGGAGACAAAGTGAAATCGCCCCCGGGGGAGGCCATTTCCATTCCCTCAGAGATCCTCTCTCCGATGAAATGAGCACCCTGTGGGCTGGGCGGGGGGAGATTTTGTCGCGCCTGTGGCTGTTCTGGAAGTCTTCCTGGGGGGTTAGCAGGATGGTGACCCCAGGCAGGCAAGACAGAGAGAGAGCCCTGTTTCGCAGAGAGCCCAGGCGCTGTGGCTGCACCCTGTGCTCCCCGTAAATCAGCTCAGGCTCCGCGGGGATGGCGGTCCTAATGAACCCGGAGGCCCATTTGCAGAATAAAAGCCATTAGGCCAATTATGAGGGCAATTCACTGGCTGAGCGCCCTGTCCCTCCATCCAGCGGGCAACCCTGGCATCCTGGCCCTTGGTGTTGAAATCCTGGGTCACCGCCCTTCTGGACGGCCGGGGAGAGAGCTGGGAGGCAGTGCTCTGTCCTCCACACACCAGGGGACGTGGGGGGCACCAGCCACGAGCGGACACGTGGAGCTTCTATCTGTCCTTCCTTCCAGTGCAGAAGCTCAAACGTTGGCTCCAGATTTCCAGCGACAATCCGGAAGGTTCCCGTGGGTGCCGTGGCAGAGGGCGCACCACGTCCGCGGCTGGAAACAAGAGCTCTTCTTGTTTGTGCGAGGGAGACCCAGTGATGTTTTCTACCTGCTAGAAGCTTCCAGCATCCTCGGCTCAAGGTCCCGTCCTCAAGCTCAGCCAGGCTGCAAAGATTCTTTTCCCCCCGGCCTAACACTTTCCATTGCGAGTGGAATTTGTGTTAATTCAGAGTTCAATAAAACAGCTCACCAGAGAGAGAGAGAGAGAACCCGCCACTACCCTTGAATCCCTTTATAGTGTCCCTACCGTCCCCTCTCTTCTGGACACAATGAAGAGCAGCTCGACTCTCTTGGACGGGCATTTCCCTGGAGAACAAGCCCCACCCCACCACCCAGGTGTCCACAGGCCAGTATCACCCTGGACACAATTGATGCCGGGACGCAAGGGCTATAGAAATAAGGACTTTATAGCACGCAAGCTCCAGCCCCAAGGGTAGAGGTTGGCTTCCTAGGACAGCGCCGAGATAAGCAAAGGGGAAGCGTGGGCCGAGTTCCCCATTTGTCGTCGCCCCGGGAGGCGACACTTCCTCAACCCAGTGCATTTCCGGGAGCGTGGGGGCCGTGCGCGCACAGGGCGTGTGCTTGATACACAAAGAAGCCCGAAGAACAACAGAGGCTGCCCTAGATACAACTTCTCACCAGGAACCCCCTTGCCCAGGGGCAGAGCCACGGTACAAGAGCTCCCTGGGAACGCCCGGGCTTGCTGTCTGAGTGAACGTCACCCAGGTTCAGTGCAACCCCGAGGAGAGTTAGGAACTGAGGAAGCACCATTGCCGATGACAGACAGACAGCCACCCATTAGCTTCTCCCACCCTGCAGGGTGACAGTGATCGGAAATTAAAAATGACGGCAACCCAGGGCACGGGAAGCCACAGAAGGAATGCCTCTCTCCGGGGGCAGAGCGGAGACACCACCATAGTGGCAGGGACACGACGGGGACATTGGTGCCCGAGGGTAGCTGGGTCTCCCCAGGGGCCCATGAACGCCTCTGGGTGTCACCTCCGGATGTCTGTGATTTTGTGTGATGGGCGCTACGGTAAAGAAGACATCAGGAACCATCTCCACCAGTATCATCACCACCATCAGCACCCTGAAGTCTTCAACTTGTATCCATCGGCAGTGAATGAGTGGGCGGAGCCATGTTTCGATAAAACTTTATTGACAAAAACAAGGGGAGGGCCAGATTTCTCACAGGGTGTGTGCAGTGCGCAGGCTCCTGGTCTGGATGATGCTTGGAGGTTTGGAAAATGCATTTAGGAACTCGACCACGGGCGAGAGTCCTGACTTTTGCTATTGAAGCATGTTGCTCTTCTGGGTGTGATGTCTGATTTATTTGCATCTCTTTGGAAAACTGCTTTAAAAAAAAGGAGGTTTTATTTATTTATTTTTAGAGGGGGGGAGGGACAGAGAAAGAGAGGGAGAGAAACAGCAATGTGTAGATGCCTCTCATGTGCCCCCTACTGGGGACCTGGCCCGCACAACCCAGGCATGTGCCCTGACTGGGAATCGAACCAGTGACCCTTTGTTTGCAGGCCAGGGCTCAATCCACCGAGCTACACCAGCCAGGACAAACAGTTCTCTTTTTTTGTTGTTGTTAAATGAGACATTCTGGTTATCAAATGTATTAGCCCAGAATCAAGAAACCATTCATTCCTTTTTGCCCCCAAATAAATCACATTTTTTATTAGACGATACTTCCTCTTCCTTGTTCCAGTGTTTGAGTTCTGCATTAGAATATTATTTATTACTTCCATAGCCTCCATCCTAATGTTGATGTCCTTCCCCTGGGTGCTCAGTCAGCCATAATTTTTCCCCGTTTCCCCGTTCAAGAACAGAGAGCAACATAAATGGTCTCTGTATTTTCGCTGTATTCCACAGGTGCTCGCTTAATTCGTGTCTACTCTTTGTACACAAGTTCCTTCCCGGCGCTCAATCTTGTCAGCCTACACGCTGTAAAACGGCAGCTTCTGAACAATGAATGTGAGGGTGGGCACTCGGGAACTCCACTTTCACCGGGAAAACGTATTATGAACAGGCGGCTCCTGGGGCCTCACTCTCAGAGGGGGCAGAGCAGGACAGAGGGGGCCACCACGGGGACAGGACTGGTGTCGTCCCAGCATTTGTGGCGGGGACAATCTTTGGGGTCACACAGGAGAGCGAGTCCTACAGAGTCATCGTTAACGCCGTTCACAGGGCCATCGGCGTGGGCCGAGAGCGTATCTCAGTCCCTCCTAAACTCTGCTCAAACGAACCCAACATCTTACCCAAGAGTCTACCACTGGTACCCTCGTTCCCCGAGACGGTGTCACGAGTGCATGGGAATTCCCAGTCGCGGAAAAGGGCGCGGGGCCCTGGCCCGAGGGCTCACTGCCTTGAGAAAGGAGTCTCCTCCACTCGCCCTGAATGAGCCAGGGTTCACAGGGGACCTTCCTTCCTGTTCTGGGCAGGCCAGGGGAGGCTCAAGCTGCACCCCGGGGGGACTTGATGACACATTCGGGGGAACACATGGTAAAGGAGCTCTCCTGGGTACCTCACCCGGCAGGTGCCCTGTCTGGAGGGTGAAAAACACAGGAAATCACTCCAAATTTCCCCCTGACCACTGCTTCATCAAGGACAGCTTTATCCAGTGACACTCAGTCATGCCTAGGTCCCGGCCGGGTTGCTCGGTGGGTTGGAGCATGGCCCCAGTCGACACGCCAAGGTTGTGGGTTCGACCCCTGGTCGGGGCACACACAAGAATTCACCGATGAATGCATAAAGAAGTGGAACAAGACATGGACGTCTCTCTCCCATCAATAAATGAAAAAATTAAAACCGACAGCTGAACGCAGAGGCCTCTGTGGAATAACGGGAGTTTCTGTCACAGCTGCACAGCCGGACCTCACAGGGTGGCACGCCGCTGGCAGGGGGCACACATGGGCCGGTCGGGTGGGCGCGGCTGCACCTAGGGCCTGTGGTGGGGGCAGACGCCACCCCCCCTGGTGAGCGGGGCTCGGCGTGGCCTCCGAGGGGCCGTCCTGCCGGCTGCTGCCTGCGTTCTCCTCAGCGCCCGGGACCGGGACAGTGGCCAGACACGCGCACATCTCAGTGGCTGACAAAGCCACCCTTCCCCCTCCCCCCTTCCCCCAGCACGTCTTCTTATCTGTTACATGGCGCAGACAGCACGCCTGGCGGAAAGCACTCAACAATGATCCCGGTAATTAACTTGTACCACGGCCCACGTGGGCGGAACGGAGAAATGTTGCTGTGGGGCTGAATCGGCAGGGGGGGGGGCCTCAGCTCCACCGTTTGGCCGTCAGATGGAAGCACTCAGTGCTCTGACCCTGACCCTGACCCCAGCCTCTGACCTCCAAGCTCTGACCCTGACACTAACCTTGACCTGACCTTAAGTCTAAAGCTCACCCTGTCCCGCACCTTAACTGGGACCCTGACTGTAACCCTAGTCCTAACCTTAACCCTGACCCTAAACCCTAACCTGTAAACCTAACCCTGCACCAAGTTCTAACTCCGTGTTCCAAGCTTCCCCTCTGACTCTATCCCTGACTGAACCTCTAGCCATAACTCTAAGCCGCAACCCCAACCTCTGTCCCTACCTAGGACCCTGACCCTCCCCCCAAACTCTCACCCTGACCCCCAGTTGCCTTGGGAGCAATGGAGGGTGTGAAAAGGGAGGACTTTGTCCTGAAACTCTCCTCCCCCCGGAGAAGCCCACTGACCATTATTCCACTCAGCAGGGGGACACGCGGACTGAAAAGCATTTAACGTCCCGTGGAGAGGGGGGCTCTGCCCCTTGAGAAACCAGCGCTCGAACCATGACGAGGCGTGGAGGGGCCGTGAAAGGAGCCAGTCTGAGCAGGGTTATGAATGTCGTAAACACGGACGGCATCACTCCTGCCCGTGGTTCGGGGCACACGAGATTCAGTTACATGGTGTGTGTGTGTGTGTGTGGAACTGAAGGCCAGTCCACCCCCCAGGGCCGACTCCTGGGTCCTGTGGGAGTGACCAGGGTCCTGCGGGCTCAGACCTCCCGACGCTTCCACTCATTCTGTGCGTGGTGAGCACCGGCCATGGGTCCCCCGCTTGGAACACTGGTGCCGCAGGCCCCACGGTCACCCGGCTCCGTCCAGTCCTGTCCCGGCGCCCCGTGTCCACTCCCAGACCACGCCGAGCCTGAGACCGAGACCTCCACCGCACCCTTTGCATGCCCTCATCCGAGAAGCAGGAGGACCAATGCAGAACCGACCTCACCCACGACACACAGCCAGCCTTCCGCCCGGGAGGGTCTGTCTCTCCCAGAAACTCAGTGGCTGTGACAAGGGGGACGTCGCCGCTCCCCAGAGGGACCGGGCATCGTCGCCTCCCTCCAACGGCCCTGGCGGCCCCTGCCCAGAACAGAAACGCGGACCAAGACGTGCCCTTCCGCGTACGCACCGAAGCCTGACTTTCAGCGTACAGAGCGGAAACGAGCCACCGAGTCACGGAAACGAGGCCCCCAGAACACGCTTCCCCGCCGAAAACAGGAGCCGGCGTCCCATCGTTGCGAACAGCACCGACACTTTTTACGTGGCCCCACGCGGCCCCACACAGGCCTTTGCTCCTGACAAGTCTTTCGGCGACTGTCTTTGCTTTAATTCACTCAGACTGTGTAAAACGGCATGCAACACGTCCCCCGGGAAATGGGCGAGCCGCCCGCCGAGGCCCCGTCCACCAGCCTGTTCCCATGCTAGCCTCACGGGGGGTCGGCCGCGGGCGCGACCCCCCCCCCATCTGACCACCGGGGAGCCCAGCCGCGGGCGACGGGGGTTACCTTTGTCATTCAGCGTCTCTTCCTTTATGCTCCGGACAGCTCCTTCCGCTTTGGCTGTGTCGTTTCCAGCTGCGAGGAGAAGGACACCCACCGTGAGTGGGCAGGTCACCTGGACGTGAGCCAGAAATGGCTCCCCGAACCTTCGGGTCCTGCCGACCTGCCCGCGGCTCAGGCACCTTTCAGGGGCGGCAGGCAACACGGGAACGGCAGGGCGCACCCCAGCCTGGAAACGCTGGCACGGACGCCGGGACACAGAAGCGCTGGCTGGCAGCGGGTTGGGGCCCACGCGCCCTCCCCCCTCACGGAGGGCCCAGGCTGCCACCACAGGTGTCTCGCGATCAGGGGGCTGGAAGTGACCGTTAATCAAACGGTCATGCGGAATGAAGAGTGGTCCCCGCCGGCCTCTGTGCAGTTATCCAAAGTCACAGACAGCAGGGACAATGGCATGGTTGGTCAAAGGGATGGGGCGTCGGGACTGGGACCCACGCAAGTGGCCAAGCTAAAGCGTTAGCAGCTCAGTGTGCGGGGGGCGGGGGGGGGAGCGGGAAGCAGACAGTGGGGGAGGCGAGGATGCAGGGCCCCCTCTCAATTTAAGTCAGAAAATAAGAAACATTTGGTGCCGACAACCCAGGAACCAACGCCCAACCGGCACCCCCTCAATGAGGTTGTAACAGCCACAGCTTCGTCCTTGGGGCTGTGGGGGGCCCAGGCTTGCTCACCTGTGTTCACAGCCCTATCTTTTTTTAAAAAAAAATCCTCACCCAAAGATATATGTACTGATTGGAGGGGGGGGGGCATTGACGTCAGAGGAAAAACTTTGATTGGTTATCTCTCGTAGGCATCTTGACTGGGACTCGAACCCATCACCTTTTGGTGTATGGGGCCGTGCTCCAACCCACTGANAATAAGAAACGTTTGGTGCCCACAACCCAGGAATGGGACGCCCAACCGGCACCCCCTCAATGAGGTGGTAATAGCCACAGCTTCGTCCTTGGGGCTGTGGGGGGCCCAGGCTTGCTCACCTGTGTTCACAGCCCTATCTTTTTTTAAAAAAAAATCCTCACCCGAAGATATATGTACTGATTGGAGAGAGAGAGAGAGAGAGAGAGGAACATTGATGTCAGAGGAAAAACTGTGATTGGTTATTTCTCGTAGGCATCTTGACTGGGACTTGAACCCATCACCTTTTGGTGTATGGGGCCGTGCTCCAACCCACTGAGCCACCCGGCCAGGGCTATACTACACATTTTCATACCAGGCGTCACTGGCCGAAGATGCCTCGAAACCAAGTTTAAGATCATCACAGCTCCAAAACATACACTTCCCAACCTCCCCAGGACGCCACGTCAGTCTTTGTACAAAGATTTGACGTGTACGAGGACACGGCTCCTCGGGGGTTTTCTCGTGTATTCTTCACATCTGCACGTCAACATAATTGGTTTGTAAGGTTATGGGGTTTTCGTTGGCCGGTTTGGGCGTCGGGTGACACCGAGGACCAGACAAGGGGAAATGCAGCTGTGGACGGAGCCAGGGAAGGCCGGGACGCACGGGCGTGTAAGTCCTCTCCCCGAGTCACCGGTCACTGTCCTCCACGGTCCACTGGCGGCGGGGAAAGGAAGAGGGAGAATGAGAAACGAATCGAGAATGAAGACGTGAGTGAGTGTGGGTGATGACGGGCCAGACAGTGGGCAGGGAAAGCCGTTCGGGACACGGAAAACCCGCTCCGTAGGGTTCGCGTACAAACCGTCATCGCAAAAGGCCGCAGTTCAGTGCCGACCAGGTGCATAGAGCATTTAATCCGACTCAGGTCTTTTCCCAAAGCTAATCTCCACATACCCCTCTTCCCCAGCGGAGTAACAATTCTACCCCCGACTGACCGGGACCAGGAACCACAGCAAAAGGGGTCCGTCTGAATGGTGTCCACTTTGGGGGCCGGAGAACGTTTCCTTGTTTTCAAAGAGGAGTTACGGACCAAGATAAGCTCTGAGAGATTTTTGAAAAGAAGAATGGAAAATAGAGCGTCTGTAAGGCCTAGCGACAGAAGAAGCTGCTATCCGAAACATAGGTTCCGATTCTGACGTGGGCTGAACTGTGGCCCCCCAAATCCACAGGTTGGAGCTCTGATCCCCAGGACCTCAGGATGGGAAAGCGCTTGGAAATGAACTTTAGAAAGAGGTGACGAAGGTGAAATGGGGTCCCTGGGGTGGCCCTGCCTGATCCCACAGGACCGGGGTCCTTGGAAGAAGAGGAGGTGGGGACACAGACACCCCCAGAGGGACGCCCATGTCTGGACACGGGGGAAGACGGCCGTCCACACGCCCAGGAGAGGGGCCTCAGGAGGGGCCAGCCCTGCCCACCCCTGGGTCTCGGCCTCCAGCCTGCAGGCCGGGGAGGGAGAGATGTCTGTTCTTTGAGCCACTCCGTCTGGGGTCGTTTGTGACATTGGCTCTGGCGAAGTCATTCAGCTTTATTGCTTTTTTTTTTTTCCTTAGTGAACCACACTAAAAAACTGCATGATCCACATTACCACAGAACCAGCGTCCTTACCCCAAAGAGGGTCATATTTTCTGTCTTTGTTTTTGAACACGACTCCTCACGCCTTCCCACTGCTGTTCTTTCTCTGAGCAGGCCAGGGGTTACCGCCCTGCATCGGCCTGCGCCCAGTCCTCCACCCCCCACCCCCCGCCACCACGGACAAGCACGGAAATCCTCACCTAGGACCACGTGCATGCCGAGCCGCGCCAGCCGCCTGCAGGTAGCGTAGCCGATGCCTTCCGTGCCGCCGGTCACTATGGCAACCCGGCCAGCTTGGTGGGGGAAGGCTGCAGAAAGAAAAAAAAGGAAAATCAAAGTGAGGTTCAGGAGCCCAGGATCCGACGCCCGGAGCGGGCTGCGATCTTCGCGGTTCCTCTTGCATTGCCACCCACAGAATCCCCACCGGCAGCCCTGAGTGGTCTCCGAGGGAGAAAGACCCCCGAGCAACGCTGCTGGACCCCACCCCGCCGCCACCACCTCCGTCGGGACCCTGCCTGTCGCCCTGGGGACGGCCCGGCCCCAGGGACTGGGGCCTGCGGTGACAGGAGCAAAGGCAAACTTGTCCATATATGTTTGCACACCTGCACACCCCCCTGGAGAGAGAGTCAAGGAGAAGCATACCTGGTCGTCCTCGTCAGAAGAGACTTCCACGTGAAAAAGGTCAAACCATGAAAAAGCCAGCAATCTCCCAATAAGAAAGACCTTCCTCATTGTAAGTCAACATGGACGGGACTAGACAAGTTCTACTGTTTGTTTTTTAACGTGGTGTAGTCAAAGGGCTAATTCCCTCCTATGGAAAGAGCTCTTGAAACATCAGCAAAATGAAACCAATGCCCTACCAAGCAAAAGGGGAAAGTTAGCCCTGGCCAGGCAGCTCCGTGGGTTGGAGTGTGGTCCCATCCACCCAAATGGGTGTGGGTTCAATCCCCAGTCGGGGCACGTACCGGAGGCAACCGATCGCTGCTTCTCTCACATCGTTACCTCTCTGTCTTGGTCTCTCTCTCCCCCCTCCCTTGTCTCTCTAAAATCAATCAATATATCCACAGGTGAGGGTCAAAAAAAATTCAGTCTATTAAAAAGAAGAAAATGTTGTTTTGGGGGGGATGGATGATTTCATAGCAAAGATGACTTTTCTAAGGAACAGGCACAAGCCTTGGAGGAAAAATTCTACCCCTCTGACCACATAAAAATATTTAATTCTGTAGAGCCAAAATCACCACCAATAACACAGGTCACAGGCCAAAGGCAGGCCACATGGTACAGGTCCCATATTTTTTTCGGTATAGAAAGAGCTCTCGGAAAAATAGAAGTAAAGTTCGCAGCTTCGTCAACAAACGAGAACAGTTTGTGCTCCTCGGAATGGGTTCACCCCCCGAAACATGGGATGCTTGCACACGGGATGAATTCTCCACGGAGATGGTTATCTCCCCAGCCGACGAGGGGGCCACGGCTGTTTACGCAGAGCTGCCCGTGCTCCGGACAATCCGCCCACTTCCAACGACTAATGCCCCCGAGGCACAGCCGCGGGTTCGCAAACACATAAAAGACACTCACTGCCGATGTTTATCGGAGCAGCATCGCCAGCTCCCGGGAGATGGCTCTCGGGTGCTCTCCGAAAGGGAGCGGCCAGACCCTGGTCCAGCAATGACCTGGATGAAGCTACGAGGAATTGGGGGAGCAGCTTCAGAAAGGGCTCCGTGGTGTGGGCCCCGATTTACGAGGCCTGGTCGACATGAGGAAGTCGGACGGAGAGAGAGGGTACCAGCGGTTGCCGGGCTGATGTGTGGGGTGACGGGAAAAGGTGGTGGGTGCAGCTGCAGAAAGGCCGGCAGAGGCTCCTGGTGGGGACGGGGCTGCTCTGTGTCCTGACAGTGATGGGGAATTCACTAATCGCCGTGAGTAGCACAGAGCTAAAGACACAGCAGATTAGGGAGACCCAAGGTGCTTCTGTTATCAGTCTCTTCCCGTGGCCCAGCGACCACAGACTTGCAAGTCGTCAATGCGGGCAGCGAACTTGCAAGGTTTCACCCCCGTCCTCCTCACATGCAATCCCGTGGGATTCTACAAGTGTCTCCAAGGAGAAACTCTTTCACGCGTTACATAAAACACCCTCACAAGTGAACAACAACAAAAATGAAGTCTGAGCTGCTGCTATATACGACAGCCAGCAGCTGCCCAGTCAGGGCAGACGTGGGAGGCAACCAATCGATGTTTCTCTCTCTCTCAAATCAATGTATTTTTTACAAGCTGGGTCTTGGGGTTGGTTTTTCCCGCCCAGGAGCAGACAGAGGACAAGTCCCAAAGCCCTCGGCACTGGCCCCAGCCGGATGCCCCTTCCCGGGAGCGCTCACAGCCAAGGGTCTTCGATTAGCCGTGGTCACCGTCCCTCAAGGAGAAGGCACGGCTTAAGCCACGTCCTTCCACACCCGACTTTCTAAACGCACACACAGCTGGTGACCGAAAGAGGCGCCTCTGCTCTGCGCCTCTGATGTGGTTGGGGGATCCAGGCAGGGCACCGTGGGTCGCTGAGATGGGTCACGTCCACACGGCTCACCTGCTCAGGTGCCATCCGAAGGCGCACCCGGAAGGACAGACGGGTCTCCACTTTCCAAACCAACGACAACAACAACAGACACTAGTTAAAAGTAATTGTAACTGGTGGAATAGCCCAGGAAATCCCCAACAACCCTCAAGGGTAAGAGTATGCGTGGAGATCATGTAGAATTGATTGTGTCCGTCGTGTTTCGTTGAAAAGGGAGAATTTCACCCCCCAGGAAAGTGATTCTGGGGAAAAACAGACCTTTAAAGCATCAGACGCAAAAATAGCCTTGGGCCCAAAGCACCAAGACCCTTACCAGGACCGGGTCCACCAAGGGAACTCTTGAAGGGGGCGGGAAAGACTCACGATACGGCAGACAAGACAAGAATACACAGAATGCCACTTTTCTGGTGTTTAATACGCAGTCACTTTGAACAGCTGTTACCCCACAGTAAACGCCATCGCGCATCTGGTTCAAGACCCTCTGGGGTGCATCCGAGAGGCAGGGTTCCCTCTGGGAGCGCGCACGCGTGTTCCCTGCGGAAGGAGCGCCAGGGCGCGCCACACGGCGATGGGGCCTCGGAGGGACGGGTTCCTTCTCCTCGGCCTGTAGTTGCGACTTTTTTCCGCGGAGGTGCCCAGACCCTGTGGCGAGGCCGCGAGGGGAGTGGCTGTGCAGAGTCCCTCGTCCTGTCCCCAGTGAGGGCAGGGCCGCGCTGACAAGGAGCGTGCCGGTTATGGAAGCGGAGGTCCCTTCTACTGGGATGCGAGTGGGTGCCCTCCTCTTCGAGCCCTCCCTGGTCTCGCCTTGGTTTTTGTGACTTCCCTGTGGGCACGGCCACCCCCCCCCCCCGGGGTCGGCAGGCACAGCCAAGCACCCCGCCCCCATACCGCCTCCCTGAGCTCTCCCCTCGCCCACCCCCAAGCTACACGAAGCCGCCGTCCCGCACCCCGAAGAAGCCGCTGTGCACCGCGTCCCCGAACGTGAACGCCTGCTCCTGGTCCAGCCCCCAGTCCCCCTCGCCCTCGCCCTCGGGCTCGGGCTCCGCCCCCGCGCGGCTGTTCTCGTACAGAAACACCTGCTCGTCCACGTGCGCCGGCGCCAGGCGGTTCCTCTTGGCGCTGACCACGCTGGCCGCGGCGCCGAAGAGGCGCTCCGGCGGGGCGCACGTGGCCGCCACACACCAGTACTTGCGCAGCACCTTGGGGAGCACGGGGAACAGCGCCAGGCGGTCGGACCACCAGCGCAGCGGGTCCTCGCCCAGCCCCAGCACCTTCTGGGACTTGAAGTTGCTCAGCTCCTCCAGCAGCTGCGCGTGCAGCTCCTCCTGGTCCTCCACGCTGCCCGTGGGGCAGAAGATCTCCGCCAGCATGCTGTTGATGACGCTGGTGGGCGGCGGCGGCGTGGATGGCTGCGCCGGCTTCTTGGCGGGCGGCTCCTCGGGCTGCCCGAAGGCCTTGTCGTCGGCCGCAGCAGTGGCGGGCGCGCCGTCCTTGCCCTTGTCCAGGAGGCCCTTGGCTTCCTCCAGGACCCTGTTCTCCACCTGCTGCCTCTCGAAGGCGGACAGGAAGGGCAGCTTCTTGTAGCGCGGGTCCAGGAAGGTGGCCACGTTGAGGAACATGTCGACCTCGGGCGCCTCCTGGTAGGTCTCGGCCAGCGCCTTGGCGATGACCTCCTTCGCCATGCTGGTCTCTTTGGAGTCCGTCTCCTTGACCGTGAGCGTGGTGCTGAGCAGCATGTGGAGCAGCGGCTTGACCATGCTGACCGTGGGGTGCCGGGACGCGCTGAGCATGTCGGCCACCTGCCTGAAGGGCTGCAGCAGCCCCACCAGCCCCTCGATGGCCGCCCACTCGGCGGCCTCCAGCATGAGGTGGTGGTTGTTGCTGTCCTCCACCAGCACGCCCGCAATGGCGAACTGCTGCTCCAGCAGGCGCTGCAGCATGGCCAGCGTGCCGCCCCACCAGGACACGCGGTCGCTGACCAGCATGCAGGGGGCCCGGCGCTGCAGCTTCTGCTTTTCCTGCAGCATAAACCTGGCCACCGGGGACTGCTGGAAGTAGTCCACCAGCCGCCGGCAGCGCGCCAGCAGCCCGCCCAGCTTGGGCAGCTGGAAGGCCTGCCGGATGCCCGCGTCGAAGGCGTGGCCCAGGCAGGGCATCTGCACCGCCACGTCCAGCAGCGAGCAGGCCTTGGCCACGTCCTTGCCGCCGTCCGTGGTGGCCCCGGACACCTTGGCGCTGATGCCCCACTCGATGAACGCCTCGTAGAGGACCCGCGTGATGGTCTCCGCGGCGTTCTCGTCGGGCACCTCGAACGTCTTCAGGCACCGGGAGCCCGGGCACAGGCCCTGCGGGGGCCCGCCGCCGCCGAGGAAGTGGGCGGCCAGCGTGACGTACGTCCGGTTCTGGTTGTGGCTGCGCCACACGTCGGTGGACAGGCCGCACCAGGGCGCGTCGGCCAGCTCCTTGCGCACCGCCTCGCGCACGGCGCCGTACTTCTCGGGGATGGCCTTGCCGCAGAAGAACTTCCTGCTGGGCAGCTCGTACCAGGGGTCCGCCGTCTTCAGCAGCACGCGGAAGGTGGGCTCGTCCACGATGGAGGCGGGGTACAGCCCCTCGCAGATGAGGCCGAGCACGGCGGCCGTCAGCTCCTGCTGCCGCTTGGCCTCGTGGCCGTGGCCGGCGGCCTTGGCGGAGGCCAGCGGGTCCTGCGCGGCCAGCTGCGACGCCTCGGGCTTCAGCTTGGAGAAGGCGGTGGCGAAGGCCTCGCGCATCTGCTCGGTGTTGCTCTTGACGAACTCGCAGAACTCTTCGGGGTGGTTCTTCTCCAGGTGGTAGGACAGGTTGGAGGTGTTCCCGGAGTAGGCGATCTGAGCCCTGCAGATGCGGCAGTAAATCTTCTTCCACTGCAGGATGCACCCCTCCGCGTTGGTGTCGAAGCCGAAGTACTTCCACACCTTGCTCTTGGCGCGCGGGTGGGCCACGAGCTTGAGGTCCGGCGGGCAGCTGTCCGGGCTCTTCCCCTCCATCGTCCAGGCCCGGGGTCGGGGTGGAGGGGGGCGAGGTGGGGGCGCCTCTCACGCGTGGCCACCTGCTGAGAAGCAGCAACACAAACAGAGGGTGAGAAGGGGCCCAGGCACGTGGCGGAGGGCGGGCAGGGCGGGCAGGCGCCCCAGCGGCTGCGCTTGTGGAAACAGGGCCCGCGGGCCGCGTGGGCCCCCTTTCCTTGGCGCGAGGCTTTGGCACAGCGAAGGGGAGAGTCCGGGGCACGGGCTTCCGTCCGGGGCGCTCCTACAGACGTGGCGACGGCGCAGTCCTGACCACAGGCGTTTCTTTGAACGTCTTTGTGCGCCTTACGCGTCTTGCGTCATCTCTGCTGCGAGCGCTCCTACAAGGTCCACCGACCGCGCACCGGCCAGGCGGGGCGTTTCTGTGCAAACCGCGTTCACGGACCCTGCCTGATCTAGGAGACCCACCCCCACCCGCTGCCTTGTCGTCCTTTACAACGTGAGTGACGCGCGCGCGCGCGCGCAAGGCTGCCCCGATGCAAAAAAAAGACAGCAAAAACGAGAGCCCAATTTGGGCCAAGCAGTCGTCAGTTTGGCTTAAGACGCAGTAACATTTTTTAAAGTTTTTATTTATTTATGTTTAGAGAGAGGGGAAGGGAGGGAGAAAGAGAGGGAGGGAAACATCTGTGTGTGGTCCTCTGTTGCGCGCCCCCTACCGGGGCCCTGGCCCGCGTCCTGACTGGGAATCGAACTGGGGACCCTTCGGTTCTCAGGCCGGTGCTCAGTCCACGAAGCCACAGCAGCCAGGGCTGATTCTAGTCTGAAAACGCCCAGGGCGGGCAGTGCCATCCGGGCACGGAAAGCCACGACTGCCCTACTAGGAGCCAGGCCCCGGGGTCCCTTCGTTGCTCATGCCCTCGCCCCTAACCCTTTGAGTTCCCCCCACAGGGCAGGGACGCCTCAAAGGGCAGCTGAGTTTGGGTACGTGGTGCATGTTCTGTGTGCAACGTCCTACCCTCTCTCGTCAAATAACAAGCCGCCCCAACCAGGTATTTCCCGAGTGCTGAGAGTCTGTTCAGAGCCAAACATTGGTGAGCACTGGGGGCGGGGTGAGGGGCGGGAACCAGAGACTGTCCCAAAATTCCGGTCCTTGGACAACCTGGGGACATGACCTTGTTTGGGAACAGGGTATTTGAAGGTGGGGTGAGGGAAGGATGTGAGAAGTGGTCGTCCTGGGTCAGGGTTGCCCTATGTCCAATGACAGCGTCCTGAGAAGAGACACAAGAGGAGACGCAGACCCAGAGGAGAAGCCATGTGGAGTCGGAGGCAGAGACGGGAGGGACAGGGCCACCAGCCTGGAGATGCCTGGAGCCCCAGGAGCCAGAAGAGGAGGAAGGCCCCTCCCTGGAGCCCGAGGAGAGAGCACAGTCCTAAGACACCTGGACCTCAGACGCCTGGTCTCCAGGACGGGGGAGGGTGACTGTGTGTGGTCCCCTGTCACGACCACCCCACCAAGATCAGGGGAGGCCCAGCACCGCTGTCCTTGCACCATCAGGGCGCAGACAAAGTTTCCTCCGGAGCAGCGTCCCACCCGGCGGTCCTAGCGAGTCCGTGGGCCTGTCCCCGAAAGCCACCCAGAGGCCCAACGAGGTCCTGCCTTTTGTCACGTCCCTCCGAGCAGCTGCGTTCTCCCTGTTCAGCGGGAGTAGAACAACGAACCAACAGCCAAACAGAGCGTCGTCTTTGGTGCAGCCGATGACTCTGGGCGGAGACACCCGAAGTCAGACCACGGCTCCCCCAACCTGTCTCTTCTCGTAGGCGAGAATACGGTCACATTACATCGCAAAATGTTATGTTTCTGGTGATGACAACCTGCACGTGGCCTGTTGGCTGTTAGCTGAGATAACAGTTTCAAGTATTCTGAATGGAGTCTGAATACTTGAAATGTCTACGTTTAATTCCCAGTACTGAGAGGTCTCAAAAATAATAATAATAAAGCCACGTGAGCAAAAAGATCTTTGTGGGTGGCGGGGGTCGGGGGGTGGGCCCTGAGAGCGTAACGTTTGAAAGCTCGCCTCCCTGCACCCAGAGGCCACACCTGCCCACGGGTACACAAAACCAGCAAGAGTTAGCGTTCCCTTTGTAGGCCTTTCAAAACCCCGTACTTGGAAAAGCAGGGTCTGTGCAGACAGCGTCGTCCGTGGGCCGACCGGCATCTTATGGGCTGGAACGTGCTTCCCAGCCCAGCACGCAGACTCACTTTCCCTCCTCACAAAAGGACGTTTAAGGAAAATTCTAGGCCGCGGGTGAACCCGACGGGGACACGCGCCTCGTTCGATTCAGAGAAATGGAATTTGTCACAGACACTCTTTGTCCCTCGCACAGGTTGCGTTCGGATCAGTGTTTGGCGTCCGCTTTGCCCGTCCGACCCAGGGATTCAATCTTGTCTTTAAAAGGTGGGGCTGCGGCTTACGAAAATAAAGTCCAACGGAAAGGAGGCACACAGGACGCAGCCTGAACCCGGCACAGATGGGGGGGAAGGAGACACCTTTTCAGGAATTCTTTACAGAATTCTGTGGGGTGCTTACACAGTATTTCCGTAAAGACAGGGCTGCCTTTGAGAGGGACCGCGCCGTGATTTCGGTTCCACAAAACACGTTGCGAGAAAAGCGGCCAATGAGCCGCGGGGGCGTCGGCACCCGCTTCATACAGTCTAAGTGCCCCCCTGCGTCATCGTGCCCGCGGGGAAAGAACACTAAAGCCCTCCATTTCTGCGTGGCCCCCCACGGGTGGTCAAAATAAGCCCGCCGGCGTGCGTTCCTGGCTGGCAGGCAGGTGAGCGAGGCCCGCCCGTGGAGAACGGCATGCTCCCGCCGGGCTCCGCGCAGTTTGGGGACCCTTCCCACAGGGGCCCACAGTTGACAGGTGAGTCCAGATTAACAAGGCACACGTGCACGGTGTCGCGGGGGACAAGAGGATGTTGGGGACCAGCCGGGAAGGAGTTTGGAGGGGGGAAAATGGATTCAAGGGGTGACACCGATGGTCAAAGACGCAAACGAGTTTTTAGGGGGTGCGCACGCAAGAGAGTCGACAGATGACCAAATTATAATAGTGTACCTGTGAAATCTGTTCGGAACCAAAGTCACCTCAGTGGAAACCATTCTGGTTGTCAATCAAAGAAGAGGCACGTTCACCTCCCAGCCCCCAGGCTTCAGGGGAGATGCTGGCTTCCTCCTGCCCATTCAGGTGGAATCACCCGGACCGGGTTTGAAAACACAAACAGCCCGGGCCTGGCAAAACCCCACAGCTTTGCCCCTGTCCAAGGAAAGATTTGTCTGCCTGAGGGCCGGTGGGGAGGCCGGGGCACCTCGAGGAGTCCACCGTATTTTACCGCATATAATGCGCACCCACGGTTTTTGGCCCAGGCTTTCAGGGGGAAAAAAAAAAACACCTTTCATTGTGATTTTGTGATTCAGTTTTTTTATGGGCTTCTACTTAGACACAAAACTGACGGTCGTATGGCAAGGCAGTATTTTGCCCACGGATATCGTTCCGGAATCAGGACTACCGGTGCATCATGCAAATCCTTCGTCCCCCCTCAAAAATGTGAACCCGAATAGCGCACGCGATCCAAGGGGCAGTGTGGCTTTCGGGGTTGGGGGATGGGACAGTATTTACACAGCCCTACCCGCCCCTGGCCTTGGCTTCAACCCCATCCTTCCGGGCGTTCTTGCCAGAGGCCAGCAGGCCCTCAGGGGTCAAGGCAAAGCAGAAGCGAGAACTCTTGTCCACAGGTCAGGCGGGACAAGGGGCAGATTAGCCGCAAAGCCACTCCAGATTGTGCTTCCGAAAACACGGTTGTTTTTCCCCTCAAAGCACTATGTCCGTGGGCCGACAGGACCACTCCCGGCCCACCAGCGCACCCGTGGGCGCACCAGGCTTCTGGGTCTTAGCTCCTAACCGTGCCGCGAATGGCCGATCCGGGGCACCGGCCCACAGGCAGGTGGGAGGTCCCCAGGCCCTTCGGCGGCCTGGACGCGAAGTTGCCCGGGGGCGGCCCCGTGCGTCTCTAACCACCGAGAAACAAAGTTGCCACCGAACGGAAGTGCCCTCCCTCGCAGACCTCCGTGGCTCCCCAGCGCCGCAGAAGCCAGTGCCTCGGCCCACGCGTGCCAGCCCCGTCACTCGGGCCGGGGCCGGGGAGGGGGCGCAGTCACGGCCCGACCCCCTGGAGGCCGAAGAGCAGCCTGAGGTCTGGGACTCCGGGACCCCGGGCTACTACCCAGGGGAGGGGGGCCCTCCCTGGGTGAGACCTCGGCCCCGGGCGCGCGGGGCGGGGCGGAGGAACAGAGCGCACGACCCCCGCCGCCCGGGCGCCCAGCCCTGCCCTCCTTCCCGGCGCGCCCCAGAGTCAAGGTCACGCGGGGCCGGGAGCGCGCCCCGGGCCGGGTGTCGCCGCTGTCGCCAAAGTCCCCCCTGTCGCCGCCAGGCCCGCCCTCTGCCGCCCGCCCGGGAACCGCGCGCCCGGCTCGCGCGTTTCCGCCGCTGACCTGGCTCCGCGAAGCCCCCGAGGCAGCGGCGCAGCAGCTGCGCCAGGATCACCGCTGCGCCCATCGCGTAGACGCGCAGGGCCGCCCGCGCCGCAGACAAAGGCGACATGGCTGCCCTGCCACCGCTTCCGCGACGCCCGCCCAGGACGCGGCTGCAGAGACGGACTGGACGACAGCGGAGCCCCGCCCCTCCGGGGCACCGCCCCCGCCCCGCCCCGCCCCGCCCCGCGCCTGCCCCGCCCCCAACCCCCTCCGCCCCTCCCCCCCATGGAAAAGTGACCCAGCCGCCTGTCCCCTGCCGGGAACCCGGCGCGAACCACCTGGACCGCCCCACCGGGCCAAGGACCCCCTCACGGATCACAGACCCTACCCCCACCCTGATCGCGGCCCCCCACCCAGATCCTCACCCTGCTGGCGGGACCCTCGCTTGGACCCTTAGGGGGGGAACCAGAGAACCACCCGCACTGGGGCTCCCACGGGGACCCCTACAGGGTCCTGGAACCACACACCCCGTCCAGGTCAGGTAATGGCCCCAACTACACATGGCCCCACCCTCCTGCCTGGACCCCCGCCACACCCGTGCTGGGGACCAGCAGCTCCATCCGGCCCGCCAAGCAGGCCCCACGCAGACCGCCACCCAGAGCCCCACCGGGACACCTGGCAGACCCCCACGAGGCTCTCCATCCAGCCCCCGCCCCCTCCAATTCTAACCCCCACTGGACTGCAGGCCAGCACCCTTCGTACACACCAAGCCGGGCTAACCCCTAATTCCTGCCAAGACCCAGGACCGAGGACCCCCAGGCCCTCTCTGCCGCCGCTAGAAGCCAGGGTCCCACCTGGGTCCCCCATTAAGAAGTGACCCCCCCCCCCGCCCCCGGCCTGCCTGGGGCTGAAATCCTAGCGCAGCTCTAGGGGGCGCTGCGGAGCACCCAGGCTGTACGCCCCTGGGGTTGCCTCCACTGGGCTCCCGCGGGGAACAGAGACGCTAGGGTACACCCCTGCGGGCCACCCCCAGGCCGGCTGAGGACACGCCCTTCTGGCCTTTCTGCCCTGCGCCCCGCGGATGAGAAAACTGAGGCCAGGCAGCGTTCCCATAATTCCCTGCTCTGCTTGGCCAGGTACGCCCAGGTGCGTCATCCCTGCTCAGGTGCGTACGCCAAAGAGCATCGGGGGACCTCACAGTGGCCCCCGTGGCTCCTCACCCTAAAGGGCTTCCCGCAAGGGGCCCCCGCGTGGGAGAAGGGAAGTCGTCGCCCGCAGCGTCAGAATTGGAACCCGGGTCTCCACGACGGAGCGCCAGGGCTCGCCCCTGTCCTGACTCCCGTGAGCNCCCCCCCCCCCCCCCCCCCCCCCCCCGGGACAGGCGGAATTTCTGGCGTGTTCTAAGGCTCCTAGGCCCCGTGATTCGCGGAGGGTGAGCAATGCCAGGTCACCTCTAGGGGGGACCCCAGTGCCCTCCTCCTTTCTTCCTGCCCCCAAGTCCGCCAAGTGTCTCTGAATGTGGGGTTTCCGGAGGAGCCGAGGATTGGGGGCTGAGACCTGAGGGCTTCACCGGGTAGTTGGGGGGAAGACCCCCTATAGTCTGTCAAAGCCGATGCCTCACTCCGAACGCACCTGTGATACGTAACCCCACCTGGAGCAGCCCCCGGCAACGCGAGTGTGTGACCTCACGGTCGCGTGGGTGGCAAGCTCGCACGGTCGGTTCCCCCTGAGTCTGTTGCTCCAGGTCTCCCCAGGTCAAAAACAGGAGGTCCCCCCACCCACAGGGACGGGTCTAGACAGGCCCGTTTCTAGGCTCACGCAGGTGGGCGGCAGAATCTGGCCCTCCGCGGTTGCAGTGCTGACGTCCTGGCTGGCCCTCCACTCCCGGTCTCTCTCTGCTTCAGGCAGGGGTCCCCTGCGCCCCCCATCTGGAACCTAACCATCTTCCCTTCCTGCCGCCAATCACTCCGGCCAATGGTCAGAGACTAAGGTTTCCCAACAACCCCCCTACCCCCTGCCCTCTCTGCTTGGACTGTGCCTTTGGCATCGTCCCCAATGATATCCCCAGCTCCAAGGAGGGAAGACGGCCTTGTTTTGTGACCTTGTGATAAAGCCCTTCTCAGAGCCGGTCCAGGAATGTTACCCCCTCTTGCCTAGTAAACCCACACTCACTTCCCTGGGGGTCGTCAGCCTTTTACTTCTAAGAACTGTGGTGCGGGAAGGTGGAGATGTGAGGGGTTCACGGAGAGCCACTCTTGAGAGACCACCGGGCTGGAGTTTAGGTCCTCCTGCTGGGTGGGCACCTCCCATGGGTCCTCGGATCTGTCTGTGCTGTTGCGATTCTCATCGCCAGGAGCACACCGAATTTACAGAGCTGTCTGCACTCGCCCAGGGTGGCATGGAACCCGAGGGGGGGTCTCAGAAGCCCCCTGAAATTGCAGGCTGCTCTTGGGGACTTGGCAGCTGGGATAGTCAAGTCCATTCCAAGAACCGGAGAAGCCCACAATTTCTCCGTGGAGTCACCATGCACGGAATGGGAAGAAGGAATTAGGAGGGTGTGTGCGGACAGGGTCCTGGTGGTCCCTTCTGCCTCCTGCTCTTCAACAAACAGACAAGGTCAGGCTGTGAAGGAGCAAGGTGACGGCGAGCTCCCCTCCTTGGTGGGCGCGCTCTTGGCCGGTGTTCCCTGCCCCCAGGACCTTGGGGAAGGTGGGTCACGCTCTGCAGTGGTCTCAGTCAAGGTGGCAGCGTGGTGGCTTGTCTTCTTCTGCGTTCCTGGCCGTGACCTCCGAGCGCAGGAGAGTAATGGGCGTGGGTGCGGTGTCTGGCTCGGAGAGGCTGTCTTGGAAATGCGTTTCCTCCCTTTGTCAGGATCAGGGTGGGGGGCGGACAGAGGCAGCATCTCTAGGTGACGGCGACGTGCGTGTGATTTCTCTCCCGAGTATCAGCCGGCCCGGTGGTCCCTGCACCTCCTCCAGCGATGCCTCATGCGTGGGCGTCCAACTCCAGTGTCGTGTCGGAGACCTTCAGACAGGCAGGCTGCCGAGATGCTGAGGGGGCACCTGAGCAGCAACAGCAGGTGTCTCTGCCGCCCTCACGCGGGGACCCCGGCCTCGGGTCTCCGCCGGTTCTTCCTGCTGCTCAGCCTGGGCTTGACTCAGACGAGCCTCGGGGTCATGGCCACCAGTGGGTGTCCCCGATAAAGACGCGCAGAAACCAGGCGATCCCCCTCCAGGGGGCCTCGACCGTCGTCTTCCCGACTCCACGGGTTTTGCTGTGCATAATGCGTGCCTTTTTCGCCCAAATTTTTGAGGGGAAAAAGCAAGGGTGCGCGTTATAGGTGAGTGTAATGATTCTGCACCAGGGAATAATCCTGCGGATAACGCACACAAAACATGGGTGCACCTTATACACGGCAAAATACGGTATTTTGTAGAACTGTAGAAAGGCTGGACACCTGTGCCGTTAGGGAGACATTGCTTTTTTTTTTTTTTTTTTTGTTAAGATTCTGTTTATTGACTGGTAGAGAGAGAGGAAGGGAGGTAGAGAGAGAAGGAAACATCAGTGTGTGGTTGCTTCTCATGCGCCCCCTACTGGGGACTTGGCCTGCAAACCCAGCCATGTGCCCTGACTGGAATCGAACCTACAACCCTTTGGTTCCCAGGCCGGCGCTCAGTCCACTGAACCACACCAGCCAGGGCACGCTGTATTTTTGGGGGGTTGCCTGAAGCCTTATTCTTTCCCCCCAAATTTATAGTGATGATAGCATTCAATCTGTTTCCCTTGAAAGTAATTGTTGGTAGATTCATCCTTACTTCCACGTTACTATCGATATGTCTCACATTTCCTTCTTTTTCCTAAAGAAGTCCCTTTAACATTCTCTTTAACGCTGGTTTGGTGGTGATGAACTCTTTCAGCTTCTCCTTGTCTGGGGAGCTCTTTACCGGCCAATCGATGGTCAATGACAGCAACCGTAAAAGTCACGGCGTCTCACCATTTGTAGAAGCGCGATGGGTCTGTAGGGTATCGTGCTCGGTGAAATAACTCAGAGAAAAGCAAACCTTGTGTCAACTCACTTGTCTGTGGGATCCGAAGGGCAATAGAATCAAACAAACCAAAAAAGTCCCACACGGGGAGTGCGGCCCACAAAATCACAACAGGTCTGTATAGTGCCAGGTGGGGACCGGAAATCTCGGGGGGCCACGTTATCTGTCTGATCACGGTGCTGTCACCTCGAAACGGATATAATATTGAACGTCAAGTGTAACTGAAAAATAAAAAAAAACGCATTTGAAATCTCTACATAACAACTGTTACGACATTGAGACAGTGACTTGCAGCCAGTGTGGGCCCCCTTCCCGGGTTGTCCCGAGATGCACAGGGATGGAGAAGGCCGGGTACGCGTGGAGAACCTCGCAGGTCCCCGGGGAGAATTAGTGGGGGAATCCTTCTGGGTGGTCCATGGAACGGACAGGCAGCGTCACCGCAAGTTGTTGTTTACCATAACTTCAAAATACAAGGTACAGATTGCAGACGTCCTTTTGAGGAGCTGGTGGTTCGAAGGCCCGGATTCGTGAGGCGAAGGATTACTGCTTGTTTTAAATTTTCGTTCACTCACTCACTCATTCACCCATCCACTCATTCATTCACACATTCATTCATTCACTCACTCCATCAGCCAGGGTGCCAGACCCACCACGGGACAGCCGTGAGCCAAGCCCAGCCCGCTGGTTCCCGCACGCACAGGCCTTCCGAGGACTCAGACGACGTGTATCCTTTCCAGAAAGGATCGTGGACGTGCCTTCCCCCCAAGACTTTGCCCGAACTCGTCTTTAGGAAGCCAGAGTGTCCCCTCTGGAACGCTCGCTGAAAAGTACTTGGGAACAGATGGGCCTGCCGGTGGCCCAGCGGCTGAAAAGTAACGTCACGGGGATGCCACCCTGCAAAGTGGCTGGGGTGGCCTGATTCACGTCACTTGCCTTTACGTGTCGTGCACGGACCCCACTGACCACACTGACCCCGATGAAAGGTTGGTCAAGTGTATGTCGCATTTCTGTATTCCCTCCTCCCCTCCCAAGGGGCAAAACAAAGCACACTTCCCACACGCGCGCGCGCACGAACACACACTCGTGCCCTGGGGACGTCTGTACGTGGATCGCAGTTTGCCTCTCCTCAGAGGAAGGCACCCATCTCTATGCAAATGGAAGGCGTTCTCGCCACCTGGCAGTCACGGTTGCGCTCTCCTTGAAGACTCCAGGCCGAACCCCCGTCCCCCTCCCACCCCCATGGGTCATCAGATGCCAAGCTGGAGGCTAAGGTGTTTTTCCCGAGCCGGCCCAGTCACACCCCGCTGCTCACTGTGGACGCGTTTATATATAGCGTGTGACCTACTTCCTTCTGCACGGGCCTCCCCGCCGATCGCCCAAGGGAACACGGGGATCGTTCCTGTAAGTGTCTGTTTCGCGTTTTCCCGGCATGCGGCAGCCCAGGGACTCAAGGGCTCTGGGGGTGGGTTTGGGGGGTGCCTCCCGGGCGGTCCCCGGAACCTCACCCATCCCCGGTCCCCATTCCATGGGGTGATTTCCGACACCACGGTTTCCCCTTTTCCAAATCCCTCCTCCCGGTGCAGCGGATCCTGCTTCCCCCAAAGCTAAGCCTTGCCCCGGGCTGTGGGGCGTGCTCGTGTTAATGGGGAGTTCCCGTCCCACGATTTGGGAAGAGGGAACCAAAAAATTGGGTGGGGAACTTGCCAACGCCTTTAGGCCAGGACAACGGAGCAGAGAAAGAAGGCTCGCATCTTTGTCTAGGAGTCTGGGCTCATCCCGGTGAGCTGAACCCACAAGACGCCCAGCTATTCCCCTCCTTTGCTGCTTATCCAGTAACCAGAGCGGGGAGCCGCCAAGAACCGGGGAGCAAGCCCCACGTGGGTCCCCCAAGCGACAGGCTCGGAGGGGATGGTCCCCACAGAGCCGCCCTAAATTCAGACAGCAAGTGCGAGTCTGTGAGGGGGCCCCCTAACCACCCTCGGGTTTCGTGACTCGCTGGAAGGACTCACAGGACTCCCGGAAGGCGCAGACTTAGGGTTACCCTTTTAGCACGAGTTTAGATGCAAAGTATGTTGGAGGAACACATAGGACAGTGTCGGATAGGGGCAGGTGCACGGAGCTGGCAGGCGCTGTGGACGGTCCCATTCCTCAGTTGTCACCGGTGTAGGACGACACCCACACAGCAGTGCCAACGGGGCAGCCGCCAAGGCTTCCGTGTCCCTAACGAGGTGCCATCGTGTGGCACGATGACCGATTGATCCTCGGCCCTTGGGGTGGGTGGGTGTCGGCCTCGAGCCTTCCCTCCAGTCAGCCGGGCATCCCCCCAAAACCTCAGACCCTTTCCTCACACGGCTGGCGTTTGGGTCGTGACCAATCCCCCACCCTGAAGGACCCCGAGAGCCTGAACTGCCAGGGCCCACCACCGACGAGCCAGAGCCTCCCGTCGCTTGGGAAATTCCAGAGGGTTCCCCTCCAGAAGCAGGGATGAAACTCTGACCCTTCTCTGGAAGCCAGATTGCACCTGCCGAGGATGCATGAAGGTGGGGAGGTACCGGGCATCGGCCTCCAGAGAGAAGCCGGTCCGAGGTCAAGGTGGCGGTTGGAAGAGTCTCGGAAGAACAGGGGCTGGTGGATAGGAAGGACGCAGACCCGCAGGGTCCGGTGCTGAGACGGGGCACCAGCCGGAGCTTGTCGGGGTGTGAACATCAAGGCGAACGGACATTAACACCTTGTCTCCAGAAAGTTTCGGTCTGGGTCAGGGTGACTTCCCTTGCGCGACTGCCTGTGGTATTTCTGGGCTTGCGCGCGGTTACCTTCCCCTTACGATTTTTTTTCTCTCGGGGCCAGCTCACCCGGCAGTCACAGAGGCACAGCGCCGAGGCTGGGCGACCTCTGGGAGACCCGGGAACGTCCTCCCGTGTCTTTCCAAATGAAAAGGAAAGAAGTCGTGGCTAGAACTCGGTAGGAATGATATTCATTCTTATGCAAATGGAGTATGAACTAGAATTTTAATTTTCTTCCCCATGGAGGCCGATGTTCTTGGGCGGAGATCTGCGCTAGAAGACGGGGCACCCCCCCCCCGCCAGCCCCGGGATCGGGGGCCCCTCACAGAGCCCCCCTGGGGCTTCTCCACGTTTGTGGTTTGCATGGGTTTTGCATAGACAGACTCCCAGCGAGCGTGTCCTGGGCTCAGGATAGGACGGGAGCCCCTGTGCCTGGCGGAAGGGGCTTCCTCCTCGGAGAACCGAGGAAAGCGGGCAGTCCCCTCTGCTCCGAGAGTGTCACGCCCACGTCCACTCCCCTGCACCTGCCTGTGTCCTCTGTGCCCACCCCACCTCGGGCCAGGGTCTCTGTGAGCTCGAACCCCTGCCACACGGCCCGCAGACTGTGAACGTGGGCGGGTCTCCACCCCAGCTGGGCAAAACGGGTCAAGAATCCTATGATTTCCCTCGTGGGCGGCATATAAAACAGAAAGCGACAAACGAACCACTGGGGAGAATGACCAAACACCCACAGGCAGACCACAGAGGGTGGATATTGACGCCGGAGGGGAAGGCAGATTGGGGAGGACGGATAAAGAGAGTGAAGGGGGTCAAATGAATGATGATGGGGGAAATGAGAAGATTTAATGGGGGGGGGCGGGACCCCCCGTGTAATACACAGCTGGTGTGTCACGCCAATGTACTCTCCCCACCTGTGAAATCCTCTCACCCCACGCCACCCCAATCGACCTAATGTTTTCAAAAGCCACGGGACGTTTTCTCGCTGGGACGAAAGCGGAATTGCAAAGAGGCCTGCGGGAGAAGGGAAGAAAATCAATCAGTGGCCGGAAGAGGACTGCGGTTCAACCTTGCAGAGGAGACACGACCCGGCCCTTTCCGAGCCAGGGAGCTGATGGACGGAGACCAGAAGCCCTGTCTCTGGACTCTCTCTCTCTGTGGGCGTGTAACAAGCTGCCCCTCCTTCGGACGATAGTTCCCCTCTGATTAGTGGGTTCCCTATTGGAGCTTGGTCTCTAGGGCGTGCGTGTAAAGACCCTGAGGTTTTTGTTTTTTTTTTAAATCGCACAAATAAATTCGTCATCTTATTTCCCAGTCCCGACCGTTTTTACGGACCCAGACGAAGGCTGATTTAACGGAGCAGATCGGGCCGCCAGATCGGCCGTCTCCCCACGCCTCTGCCTCCCGGTTAACGCTGCCAGCCCCGGCTCGGTGTCTGCCCGTGTGTCTGCCCGTCTAAACCTTCTGCTTGGAAAGGCTGTGTGTGGACAAGGATCCAGGACCACTCCAGACGCATTCGTCTGTCTTCCGACGCTCTCACTCATTCCTGAGGGATTCGGGGCACGGGCACGGGGACGGGGAAGGGACGTTTCCTCCTGGATGCCGAAGCACGTCCAAGCGTGCGTCCTTGGCAGCAGGCCCTGGCACGTCACCCCGCCGCGCAGCGAGGCGCTCCAGAGAACATGTTTTAAAGGTTCTGTTGCTCCTAGGGAAGTTACAAAAATATTTTGACATCCTGAAAGCGGCTTCCTGCTTGTTGTGTGTTTCCTTCTGTTAAAGAGGAAGGAGGGGGGAAAAAAAAGGCGAGGGTGCCTGAAATCCCTCCCACGGTTTAGAAAGAAAACGTCTTCCTCCCAACGAGGAGATGACGGCGCTGACTCATCCCGTTGGGCCGTGTTGGTTCTGTTTCGTTGAAGGTCACGTGGACGCCTGGTCCCCACAGAAGAGGTCTCGGGAGGTCGGGGCTCCTCGGGGTGCCCTGTGGCCTGGCTGCTGATAAACTGGCAGCTCTGGGCACGAGGAATAGAACTAGGGGATACTGAGGACCTCAGGTGTCAGCATCCCTCTGACCTAGAGCAGGAGCCTGGAGCAGGGGTGCCAGCCCTGTGACTTTGCTGCGGACACAAGAGACTTTCTGGGACGCGCGTCGGAAGGAGACCCAGACCTGGAGAGAAGGGGGTGGTACCCACCACCACGGGCTCTATGGGTGGGGGGGGGCACATTCTTCCACGGTTCCTCCGGCGTCCCTGTTGTCCAAGGACACCCACGGCCCAGGTCTCCAGGACCTGGAAAGGGACCCCAAAGCCACCCACGTGCCAGAAATGTCAACACATGCAATCCACCACGCTCCTGTCTTGTCATGCTCTTTTTTTTTTAACTTCCCCCCAAGGTTCGGGTCACCTGTCTCCCGTCCTTTACTGCCTCTCCACGTCACGGGGCTCCTGTCTCCATCAAGGGTTGGGTGAGCGAATCCGTGGCTTTGGCCACCCTTGGGGGCCCCAGCGCCTATGTTCATGGTGGTGTTACTGACAGGCGCCCGTCCACAGGCGAGTGGGGAAGGAAGAAATGGTGCATTCGTGTGTGTACGAGCGATATGCCTCAGCCGTAAAAAGGAATGTGATCTCTCCACTTGTGACGTGGAGGGACCTAGAGGGTACGATGCTCCGTGAAATGAGTCAGACGGGGAAACACCAATACCGTATGATTTCAGTTACTTGTGGAATCTAATTCACAAAAATACATAAGGAGATAAAATGGAGACAGACTTGTAGACCCAGAAGACAGACTGACGGGGGGGTGTAAAGCCCAGCATGAGGAACAGAGCCAAGAATATTGTCATAACTGCCCTGGCTGGTGTGGCTCAGTGGATTGAGTGCAGGCCTGTGAACCAAACGGTCGCCGGTTCGATTCCCAGTCAGGGCACAGGCCTGGGTTGTGGGCCAGGCCCCCAGTAGGGGGCGCACGAGAGGCAACCCAACGCGGATGTTTCTCTCCCTCTCTTTCTCCCTCCCTTCCCTTCTCTCTAAAAATAAATAAGTAAATTCTTTTAAAAAAAGAATATTGTGGTAACTCTGTCTGGGGCCAGGTGGGTCCTAGAAATATCGAGGAAGAGCATTTTGGAAGGTACAGAGATGCCCAGAGATGCCCAGAAATTCCCTCTGGGCGCGCCTGCCCCAGACAGGATGCTTTGCTGAGAAGCTGACTAACGCTGAGTTATCTGTGCTTCCCGAGTACAATCATTTAGAAGCGGCTTGGGTGCCGAGCGCTCCTCATTCTCAACGTTATCCCCTCCTTGGGAGGTACCCGCTGTCTCATAAATGCTGCTCCCTGCTCGAATGTTCGTGCGGCGTGGGCCCGAGGCGGGACTGGGGACCCTCATTTCGTCCCACGGCTCGAATCAGAATTCAGCTCTTCGCCCGTTAACGGCGCGTTCGGGCCGTCTGCTCAGCAGCGTGTACAAAACCCCGTGGAACCTTCTGCATGGCGCCTTTGTTTTACTTTCGTTTGTTTTACCCTCGCCCGAGAATAGGTTTCTTGATTTTACAGAGAGAAGCAGAGAGGGAGGGACACGGTGGGGATCGAACCCACCACCTAGGTGTGTGCCCTGACCGGGAGTCAAACCCGCGACCTTTTGATGTGCAGGACAACGGAGCCCCCGCGGCCGGGGCTGTTTTCATTTCCGCCCCTAGTCCTGGCGTGTTGAGGAAGATTCAGCGTCGTTCCAAGAACCTGTGGGTGTGGAGAACGTCAAGCCCTCCCGGGATCCACAGCCGGTAGGACAGAGGTGTGACCTGACCTGCCTGAGCGATAAACTCGTTAGGAAAGAAGAAATCAGCGTGCTTCCCCAGAAGGAGGCAGCCTTGGGAAAACTGATGACACCTCCGTTTTCTACGAACCGAACGGCGACCCAGGGGCCCGCAATCTGCCAGGGAGACCTCGGCCTTGGAGCCCAATAATGATTCCACGTTCTAAACCCTCAAGATATGAGGCGTGACACGGCGTAAGCGCCAGCGCGTGGAATCCCCTGATGGGATCTGTTGGTGCCTGTTCTTCCAAGACGACGGATTTCTGTATTTGCCTGCCTCCTCTTTTTTTTTTTTTAACATAAAAAGTAATTCCTGCCCTGGCTGGTGTGGCTCCGTCGGTCGGCCGGTTGGGCGTTTTCCTGCCCACAGAAGAGTCACTGGTTCGATTCCTGGTCAGGGCACCGGCCTGGGCTTCGGGTTCGGTCTATAATCAAGGTCTGTAGGAGAGGCCACCAATCCATGTTTCTCTCCCTCTCTTTCTCCTTCCCTCCCTCCCTCCCCCCCCTCTCTCTCTCTCTCTTTCTTTCTCTTTCTCCAGTCTGCCTTCCCACCCACAGTGCCCTCGGGGTCCCTTTTCCCCACGTCCTCGCCAACGCTTGTCGGCTGATGTGTTTATGGTGGCCATTCTGACAGGTGTGACGTGGTATCTCATGGTGGTTTTAACCTGCGCCCCTCTGATGCGTTCAGCTGAGAAGTTTTTCCGACGTCTATGGCCCATCTATAGGTTTGGAAAAGCGTCTTTTCAGGTCCGCTGTCCGTTTTTTAATTAGATTGTGTGTTTTTGTGGTACTGAGTTTTAAAAGGTCTTTATCCATTTTAGATATTAACCCCTCATGAGGGGTGTCGCTTGTGAATACCTTCTTGGCCATGAAACAGAATGAATTCCTACCATTCGCAACACGGATGGGCCTAGGGGGTACGATGCTCAGTAAAATCCGTCAGGCCCCCAAAACAACTGTCCTAGGACTTCGCCGAAATGTGGAATCTGGAAAACAAACGAAGTACACGGAGAACCCAGAAACCGACTCACAGACGCGGAGAACGGACTGAGCGCTGCCTGGAGGGAAGGGGGTGCGGAGGTGGGTGGAAAAGGGGGACAAGTACAGGCGGGCAGTTCCAGAACAGCCCCAGGACGCAAAAAGTCCGGCACAGGGAGCACAGACGAAAATACTGCCGTCCTTGTGAGGGGGGCCGGGCGGGCCCTAGCAATCGGTGGGGTGGGATTCACGGCTTGTCCTCACGTCTAATCTATGTTGTAGGCCTGAAACGAAACGACGGCTACATGTCCACGTGTAGTGACAAGTTAAGAAATAATAATAAATTACTGGAAGAGAGAGCGAGTTCCCTGTGTGTCTCTCACATCCCGAGCTCTCCAAGCCACGCCGTTGACGGACTCTCGGAATCCCCGGTCTCCTCTCTGAAGGGAGGGTTCTGCGGAAGACGGGAGGGTGGGCGGACAGCCTCCAACCGGGCTCCCTGGGACACCCCACCGCGTGACATCCATGCCCTGTGTCACCCCTGCCCTGGGAATTTGCAGAAGCTGTGGCCGAGATGCCAGAAGGCCCATTCACGGCTGGTGCCTACGGTTGTAACGTCCCTCTTGCTGTCGAGAAGAGTTTCAGGAATTGTCCACGGTGCGTTATGGACCAGGGCTCGTACTGTGTTTGGTGGGGAGCGTGGGTGCCGCGGGTTAGGCAACGTGGCCCTGGAGATCCCCAACCCGTCCTCTCGGCGGGATTCAGCTTCCCCAAGGAAACAACGCTTTTTGAGCAGAGTGGTGTCTGGGTGACGCTGGCCCACGCGCACTGGCTGCCCCCTCCTGCACCCCCCCTCCCCCGTATGTCTCAAGGCTTTTCTGAGAGCATCCCGTGCGCCAAGGCCCAAGGCAGACACTCTGATCCACACGTCTTTCGTCTGCCTGCACGAGAAAGACGGTCCCTTTAACACGAGTCTGGTCTGTATGGGCCTGTCTGAGGAGGATTCAGCCGTCTCCTCACCAGCAGACGTCCCAGCCGGCCCGGCCTGTGGCTCCAGACAAAGACGTTTGTGGGACGCGTCTGCGCCCCACCCCCGCCCCCGCCGTGCCCCAGAACACGCAGATCTCTCTGGAGCAGACAAATTGAGTGTGGCATCTCATTAACACTCACGGGTTGACTTCCTTTTTTTTTTTTTTTTGGCATTGCTGAAAAAATGTTACACAGAAGAAGTGGCATATTTTGCAAGTGGAAAAATCCTGTGGGCACACACACACTCACACACGCACACACACACACACACACACACACGGGGAAGAGTCCCCACTCACAGCTCGGTCTGCGTGCGCCCAGCTCAGGGGCTCTCTGTCCGCCAGGTCGGGGCCGGTGAGCCTGGGCCCATTGCGGGGGATCCCATCGCACTCCTACTTTGGTTGCTCCCTGGAGTTCTGAGGCTCCGAGGAGAGTCTGGGGGACAGGGCCGGGGAGAGCGTGGCAAGGGGAAGGGTGTGCAGGTGCGACCCTCCGGTGACCCCACCCGAGCTCTGCGTGGCGGCCCTGAGCAGGTCTTTTGCCCTGCCGGCCGCAGCACGGTGGGCGTGGGTGGGGTGACCTCCCAGGCCGGGCATCTCTCTCACTGACGTGAGCCCAGCTCTGGGATTTGAGCAGCGGACAGGGAGAGCATCGGGGGAGGAGCGCGTGGGTCCCTTACACGCGCGGCAGGAGGGACCACGCCCACGAACCAGCGGCATCCTCGCCTGGAGCTGATTCCCGCAAGGCGGGACCGTTCCTGTGGGCTTGACCATCTCCTGCCAAACCACGATCAGAAGCTCCGTGCCGCTCCCTTGCCCCTCCCAAGTCCCCCAAACGAAGCGTGTCTCCCCCTGAACACTCTTCTCTTTCCTTTGCAGGTGGTGGGTCCCCTGTGCCCAGTTGAGTGGGTCCCAGGGAGCCCCACCGTCCGGCCGGGCATCCGGTCTGCCTGTGTCTGGGAAGGTGTGTGAGGGTGAGAGCGGCACTTGAGTGGGTGGGTTCAGCCGGGCAGATTGCCCTCCCCAGTGTGGGTGGGCCTGGACTAATCCGTGGAGGGTCCGACTAGAACAAACAGGTGGAAAGGGAAGAATGCTCCCCGTCTGCCTGGCTGCTGGGGCTGGGGCCCCCCCGTGTCGCCCTGCCTTCAGAATAGAGCACACACTGGCAGCTGTCCCGAGTCCGTGGCAACCAACCGTGGGGCTCGTCCGCCTCCGGAATCACGAGTCGGTCTCTTATTCTACCCGTCTCTCTCATCTGCTTTTTCTCTCCTCTGGGCAACCGTGGCGAACACTCCTTTTGGTCAATGCGTCTTCCACGCCGCCCGCCCCCCCCCCCCCAGCCCTTCCTGGTCTTTATCCGTCTTGCGTAGAACTCCGCAAGCCACCGCTCCCCGGTACCCCTTCATCTCACCGGTTCCTCATCTCTGGTCTGAGGCCCCATCCAGGCTTCAAGCGCCAGCCCCCAGCACTTCCTCGCCGACTGATTGCTGGAGATTCCCATCTTGGCGGTCACCACGGCCCTGCTGCGCTCGGAGCGACCCCTCCGCCCACCCCAAGGAGGCTGCTGCCCCCGCCTTCGGCTCCGGGTGCACTTCTCTCCTACTCTGCTTCTCAGACGGATTCCGGCAGGCGGGACGGCCTTACGGCGTTTCTCCCCACGCGCAATTTGGGGGTCACAGAACGTCAACAGGGCGTCGGGAAGATGAACACTTCCCAAGGACGGCACACGTCGCCGCTCCCCCAGTGCGCACAGGGGGAGCCCATCTTTCTGAAAGAGCCAGATAGCAAATCTTTCCGTCCACAAGCGAAGAGAGAAAAATGAGGGATCGTACGAAGGTTACATTTAAAATAGGAGCATTAGAAAATGTGAAAATGGCTGTTAGCCTATGGACCCTGTTGAAACTTTCCCTCCTGCGAGAATACTTCAAAATAAACCTTTCCTAATTCTGGTGTTTCCTCAAACCCTAATTTGCCCATCACTGGTGATGTGGGTTGTGCGACAACACCTTATTATTATTTCTTTTTACGGCGAGCGATTTTGCACCAGGCAGCTGGTTCGACCAAAGAAGCCACATGAAGCTGGCCCTGGTTTTCTGAACAGGGCGCCCAAGAAGTTTGCTTTGTGACATGCATTGTGCCACGCGTGCGTTTTCTAGGTATGGACCCCAGAGAGGTCGGGGTGAGGGCAAAAAGAGCAGAGCTGAGAAACGACGTCTAAAGCTCCTCCGCGGTCAGCGACTGCCTGCTGATTGCCCGCCGGGGTTTGCCTCCCACGTCTCCTGTCAGGGTCTCGGGGGGGCCGGCCCCCGAGCACCATTAGTCACGGCGTTCGGTCGCTAATAACAGCTTCTGAGATGTCGTTGGGGTGGTAGACGGAGGGGGGATAGTAGCTCATACACATTCATCCTCGAAGCCAGGCTCCTTCTTATGAGTCACAGTGTTGAATTAGTGACAGCCTGTTTAATCGGAGTCGAAGAATAATACGGGAGGATTGTTCCAACAGCTGCGCCTTCAAGAAAATTAAAGCCGCACCTTGAAGGAACCTGGATCTTCCTCGCCGCAGAGTCAGGCATTGTTCCTACGCGTGTCTTACACCCACGAACCTCAAATGCGGGCTCCCCTTTGGGAACAAGGGTGCGTTTCTCTCGGGCTTCTTTTCTTGCTTTTGCAGCTGTGTTGCTTCATTATGTACACACACACACACACACACACACACACACGCGCGCGCACGCACTTCTTTTTAAAAGTTCATTGTTCAGTGACAGCTGACGTTCGTTATTCTATTCTATTTGTTTCAGGGGCACACCATAGTGGTTAGACACGCCCACAACTGACCGAGTGATTCCCACCCTCCCCCGCCCCCGCCCAGGAAAAGAGAAGGAAACCTTACCATTCAGGACAAGGTGGGTGGACCTAGCGAGCACAGTGCCCAGTGATGTGAGGCCGACAGAGGAAGACGGGCACCCTGTGATGTCACTCCTGAGTGGGGTGGGATGAACGAAGGAAAGAAAGAAACAGGACAGACAGACCCTCGTGGACGTGGGGTGCTGGTGGGGTTGACCCGTGTTTCTGACCGATTCTTTGAAAGCCAGGTCTCGGGGATGACGAATTTTATATTGGTTTCTGACTCAGAACTCTCTCTCTGTCTCTGTCTCCGTCTTGCTCCCTCTCTGTCCCCTGGTTAACATACCCACCTGCACTACATTTCACCTGTTTCTGTGTTTAAGGAGCTCCCGTGTTGCTGCTGGCTGGCCGTCCGCACACGGGTCTATCAGCTCTTCTGCCCCCGTTCCCAGCCTGGACCCTCGCCCGGCGATCACTCGTACAACCTGCCGGGGCGCCTGCGGGCAGAAATCATACACCACCCGCGGGAAGGCTCAGCGCGTGAATGTGGACGTGCAGCCTGCCTCCCTCCGTTCGGTGCTTTGTCATGGGCTCGGAGCCGCGAGTCTGGCGTGCGGCTTTGCCCCACCTCCTTCCCAAGTTTCGGGACTCACACCTGACACCCCGTTCCGCCACACTGAAATACGTTCCCGTAAAGTGCCCGCTCTCCTCCTTTGCAGACGACACTTGGGAATCACAGCGGTCCCTGTGCTCCAAACGGCGGCCCCGACGCACTCATTTTTGGCCGGCAGGAACGTGGGCGACTGGACCGCTGAGACGTGTGGACGCCCTGGGTGTCGGCGGACAGCTTCCTGGGCCGCACCCGCAACCTCAGGTTGTGTGCGTGTGTTTGTGGCACTGGGCGGACCCTCCCTGGCCCCGGGGGTGGTGTGCTCCGGGCAACTCCCCCTGCCCAGGGAGCGGCCCTTGGGTTCCTGTCTGCATTTCCCAAAGGGGGGCGCCACAGAGCTCTCGCTGGGGCCGTTTATGGACACTTCAGCCAAGTAGGATTCCAGGGACCGTGGCAGGTGCCCTCAGTTAAAGTGGAACGTTTATGCTTTCGACGCACAAAGGCACGTATGCAGCGATATACAGGGTCGGGGGAAGGACGCCTGCTTGAGTGCGGTTGGTAGGGTCGTGGCACGGGGGTCGTAAATCACAGTTTTAATTTGAAGAGGTCACCTAAAATGTCCTAGGGTGTGCTGGAGCGTGGCAGTGACAGAATGGCACACTTCTGACTTCTTAATACAAGATTTTGTCATTAAAAAGGGGCGGGTTTTTTTTGTGCCGGCGCCTGTATACATATTTACGCATACCTATAGAATAAGGTTTACATAATACATACAAATAGATACTTTATATGTACTCATAACATTTATATTACATACAAATATATGTATATATACATTTGCATGCCCATATATAATATTTACATTATAATTATATTTACATTATAATTTAGGTGCACACGGGCCTATTGGTTCTTCTGCCACCCCCTTCCCAACTTTGAATTAAATTATAATTTAAATATAATTGTATGCAGTTGACCCTTAAGCAAGGCGGGGGTTACGGGTCCCAACTCCGCACACAGTAAAAAAAACATTCACATATTACTTTTGACTCCCTAGAATGTCACTACGAATAGCCTGCTGTTGACTGGAAGCGTGAAATATCACGTAAGCAGCCAACCAATCTTTATTTTGCAGGCCATGTGTATTCCATACTGCGTCCCTACAATAAAGTAGGCGAGAAAAGAGAGTGTGTTATCAAGAAAATCACAGAAAAGACAAAAGACATTTGCAGCATCTATTGAAAAAAATACACGTATATGTGGACCTGCGGGGTTCCAACCGTGTTCTTCAAGAGTCAGATGCATATATAAAAATATAACATTATTCTGTAATCCTCTGATGGAATAGGATAAGGTTACAGCAGGTTACACAGGCGAACGTTTTCACGGGCTAAAAGCTGGCGTGAGTGGGGAGTGGCATTTTCCCTCAGCCAGTGCCTTCCTTTTTCCTGCCACAAAATCGTCTAGTCTGGAGACACGGGTCAGCCCATAGGCAAAAACCCTCCACAGGGCGTCCCTGTAACCCACATCCCGCCCCCAGGAATGATTCCCTGAACGCACACCTCCTTCCGTTGCTGTACCTTCTCCTCTGAGCCGTGGGAATTTCCCAAAGGGACGCCAGGTGAATGCAAACCCCACCGCGCCTCTGTCTCTGCGAGAAGTTACGTTTGGAAACGCAAGCCAGGCTCTGCCTGGTGCAGACGGCAGCTCAGGGTTGAACCACCGAGAACTAACTGTCTGGTCGGACTGCTCACTGGGACCTATCTACAATTCCACGGAGCGGGGAGTCGGGGGCCCTCTCTCCTGTGTATGTCCTCAAAGTCGTTGGTGGACAATGGGGAGCGTTTTCTAGGACCTCAACAAACTCCCTGCCTGTGACGGTTAAGTGCTGAGGGCGGAGCTCAGGCCCCGGGACACCCCCCCAGCCTTAGGGAAACTCGGGGGGTCTGGAGATGCTTCTTAAAAGACAAAATGCCCAAGGACAGAGTTTTGATATTCTTTCTCGAGACAGACGATTCTGCCCAGCACTGATCTTCCCCTCGCTTACGGGAGGCATAGTAGCGTCCGTCTTGAAACTGACTTGGTGAACCCCGGTTAAAGATTCATTACGCTGCTGATTCTAAAAGAAAAAAAAAAGATGTTGTAAGATAAGATGCCCTCTATATATGTGTAGATATAAAAGGAAGACAGAGTCGAGACTCTCCAGGCAGGGTTGACGACGTAACAGGTCTCAACGCTGCCGCCCTGCTGAAATGGTTGTCAGCAGGTAACGAGGAGCACGACTCCCCCATTTGCCAAGTTTGGAGAGTGACATGTGTGGCGATGGTCGAGAGCTGGGCTCAGATCAAGCCGTGAACTAGCAGCAACCTGCCACCTCCCGCTTCCAGCACCATCCGGAGAAGGTAACCCCTCTGTTTGGCGTTGCTTGTGACCCCGAACATTTCCTCAGGGCTACAGTTACACGGCCTCGGTGCTTAATCTCTCCTCTACAAAGTCCTGGAGGCTCCTTGTCATCGGGTTGTTTCTGTCCCTTGGGTTGGTTTCTCGGTGACACTACGAAGAGCCTCGTCAAACATCCGCGGGACGCTCGTGACAAAAACAAGGCATTCACTCTTGACTGTGTCCATTTAGTGAGTGAATGCCGGTTGCTTGTGCCGTGCCAGGAATGAAGGTAGGTCTGTCTGAACGTCCCTCGGGACGGACATTTGGTTTCAGAAAACAATGGGTGGGTGGTAAAGAAATGGTCAAATGGATAGGTGGGGGGTGGTGAGTGGATGGATGGATGAATAATGGATAAATGGATAAGTCAGTGAATGGATTAAGGGTAAATGGATTCATGGGTGAATGGGCGGATGGACGGATACGTGGATACGTGGAGGGATGGATGGATGGGTACAGGTGGACGTAGGAATGTCTAGATGAAAATGTACATAAATGGATGAGTGCATTGCATGTACCGGTGGATAGATAGATACGTTAATGGGTAGGTTCATGAATCCATTCAGAGGTGAACAGATGAATGCGTGGATAGGTGAATGGGTGGGTTACTAAATGAATGGAGAGCTAGGTAGGTGAATGTGTAGGTGGGTGGATAGAGAGAGCGTCGGGGGTCAGAGGGGTAGACGAATGCGAGATTCTCAACTTCCTAGCTTATGACCGCTTCCTTCCCCCCCTGCAGGCAGCCTGCTGGTCCCAGAGGACAGGAGGCTTGGGCTGAGGTAGAGGTTACAGGCAGGCACTTTGGTCGGCGGCTCCAGGTACCACCTGTGCTGTCCTGGGCTTGCGATGCTGCCTGTCTACCCCTCCACCATGATAACCCTCGGGCGGAGACATGCATCACGCCTACCTCACGAGTCGCTCACGAGGACTTGGTGGGGAAAATAGGGTCCGGGTGGCCTCCCGAGAGCTCCGCACACGATGCTACAATTGAGAGATGGCCGTTCCGTGTGTCCCCACCGGTGCCACGTGGGGACGCTCCTCAAGTGGCCCCGAAACTAGGTCAGGCCTTTCGCAAGCGAGAACTGTAAATGAGCTGCTGGTGTTAAACAAAGTGACCCGGATTTTGAGTGAACATGTCTTCCAGCAGAAGAATCTGGAGCCCGTGGCTCTCTGGGATGAAAAGGCCGGGTCGCACTCCGGCGGGGTGGCTCGGTTGGTTGAGTGACATCTCATGAACTGAAAGTTCAGGGAGGCAGCCAGCTGGTGTCTCTCTCTCTCTCTCTCTTTCCCCCGGTGCCCCCACCCCCCGCCTTCCTCTCGCTCTAAAATCAATAAACACACCCTGGGGTGAGGATGAAACCATAATAATGAGGCATGTCACAAAAACTCAGACATGTCCACCTACCTGAACAGGGAAGGTGAATACCAACCACGAGAAGGACGATGACCACGTCCACTCAGACTGAGGAGCAAAACAGACCAACGGGCCCGTGCCGAAGCTGTGGGGGCTGACACCTGCCCCCTGCAGGTGGACACCCTGCAGGTTGAGTCCTGGCTGCTTGGCCCTCGCGCTCACCTGGGCCGCGCTCCTCACGGTCATCGGCCCCTCGGTCTACGCACAGCCACCTCCCTCCCTCCCTCCGGGCCTCGCTGCAGTGACAGGGATTCCGTGAGCGACACCCACCCTCTGACCGTTACATTTTGGGGTCGCTTCGTCTATGCTAGATCAACGCCTCGTCTACTCCCTTCCAGAAAGTGGCGTTTTCTACAGTTTCACCTGCAAGGAAATGAGTGTGTTAGCCGGCGTTATCTTGGGTCTCCCCACAGCACCAAGTTTTTTCAAGAGGTACTCATTTCTTTTTATCTTTGCCCAAGGATATTTTTTCATTGCTTTGAGAGAGAGAGAGAGAGACAGAGATGACATCAGAAACCTCCACCAGGTGCGTCACACATGGGTCCCAACTGGGGTTCAAAACTGCAACCGTGCTGAGCGCCCCAGCCACGTGGACACCCAGGGCTTCACCAGAGTCACCTTCAGACATTTTTTTTAAAGAATCACCTTCACGTGTTTTTTTAAGAGACCGTTCTTCGTGATTTATGAAGCCCGTGGCAAGACTACTGGGTGGCTGGTGGCCTCGTGGATGTGGGGGTCCCCCAAACGAGGCATGGTTCACTGGGACAGCCGGGGGACGAGGGTGGATTTCCGAAAGGCCCTGGTCACTGCGCATTGAGTCTGTGTGGGTAGAAAGGTGTTCCTTTTCCATCCATGCCTCCCAGCTTATCCAGCCCCGACATAAGCCTCCAACCTCCAACGGGGCCTTTTTGATTCAAAGAGAGGAAGACTCCTTCTGCTAGGCCTCGTGTTAGCCAACTTCCAAGACCTTTTGCTTTTTGAAACCTAAGGTTCCCCTAGAAGAACGCCCGCCCGTACTCACCGATCTCGTTAGCCAGTGCCGCGGGATGCGTCCACCGCCCGTGACGTCGCCGAGACAGCCTGCCTCTTCCTTCCACGGGGTTCCCACCCCAGGGCCACGCACATCGACTCGTTCCTCACTGGGTTCATCCCTGGGCGAGTTGGAAATATTCATCCCGACGGTGTGTGTCCTGCGGGTGGAGGGTGTACCGTGTGGAGTGATTGGTGGGCACATTTGGGCATCCAACAAACAACGGATCACCATGGCCTCGGGCCACAGGTGTCCAGTCCCTGGTACCTTCCGTGTCTGGAGTCGTGGGGACAGGACCGTAGATGGGGGTCTTCGCCGGGCTTCTGTGCTGGGGGAACCCTGCGCCCTCGCCACCGAGGCCTCCACCCAGCTCCTCCCAGGGCCTTGGAAAGTAGCGGCGTCTGCTCTGCAATGTGGTCCTCAGGCGTTGGGGACACCCAGGGGACTCCTGCCTGCCAGAGGTCTCAGTGACATGCACCCCCCAAACGGGGCAGGGGCTGGCCACCTCAGGGCGATTCCCCACCCCGGCATGGGCTCCTGGCCCTGAGCAACACCTGTGGCCCCATGAAGCAGCTGTGTGCCGACCAGCGCCCCATCCCTCTGAGGAGCCAGAACACCCCAAGACGCTGCAGCCTGCTTTCTAGGGGGTCCTGCAGCGCGCCCCCCCCTCCCCAGAGCTCCCTCCACACAGAGTGCGCTTGTCGGGAGGTAAATACCAAAGCCACCCCTTCACCCCACACCCCTGTTTCCCTGCTCACAATCAACATTAAAATAAGTGTCTTATGAGCACAATGGGCATTTTGTGTTATCCGATGAAAGTGTGTGTATTTAAAGCTGCACTTTCCAACTTCGAGCCTCGGCCCTTCAGGCCCGTTCTGGGCGCGGTCCCTGGAGCTCCCCGTGCCTTCTGGGACCAGTGGGGTGGCAGCTCGAAGCCGGGGCGGGTGCCCAGGAGGCCCGAGGCCACCGGGAACCAGGAGGTGGAGAGGGCACCAGCGCAGGGTGGCCCCCCAAGTCCTGCTGTGAGGTGGGGACACCCCCGGTGCAGGAGAAAAAGACGTCAGCACAGCACTGGTGTGATGCGTCACCGACCTTTGCCTCTGCTTCTCCCCTGTTGGTGTTCCTGGACACACCCCCCGTCCCCACCCCTGCAGACAGCCCCCGGGTTCGGGTCTCACTCTGCCGGACGCACAGACCCCAGGCTACGCCGGCCGCCTGTGGCGGCCCCTCTCGGCCTGGCCCCTGCCGGGTCCCACGCGCTCCTCTCCCCCGAGCTCACGGGGGTTTGGCTCCCCGCCACGAGACAAAGACCCACTCTGGAGCCGGGCAGTTTCAAAAATATTTTATTTTCTGGAATAGCCGTAATGTGTCAGCTCCGACGGGAGGGCCTCTGGCGGGCGGAGAGGCAGAAGCCATGGAAGGGGACAGACAGGCTTGCGGGACAGAAGGACGGCCGGGCTCGGGAGCGTGTACAAAACGGGAGGGGGGCGGGCGGGCGGGGACGGGGGGCCTACACAGCGCGGGCACACACTCACCGAGACGTTCACGCCTCACACCCCCACCCCACAGGGCAGACCGGGCTCCCCACCACGCGTCCCCTGGGATTTTCAACAGAGGTCACGAAACCCAGCCCAAGGGTCCTTGGCAGTCACGGCCCCGTCCCCGGAGACGTGATTTAGAAAGCGCCCGAGGCGTGGTTTACAGTTCAGACATTCCCGTGCTGGGTGTGTTTCTAGAACTTTCCACAGCCCGCACTCTGATTCCATGCACCCAGCTTCCAGTCCCCGTCGGGCAGGGTGACTCATTGATGTCGGAACCAGGTGTCTTCCGGCAGCACCACGCTGATGCGACCACGGAGAGGGGGTCCCTGTGTGTCCTCCCTGGAGCGTCTGGGGAGCTCTGGATGCCCGGGGTGTAGGCAGTTCGGGGTGATGCTCAGGCAGGGGCTGCCCTTGTGACCCCGGGGGCCGGGCCCCCGCCGAGCACAACAGCGTGCTCTCTGCGGCCCGGCGCCCTGGCCTCGGCGAGCTACGGGGGACAAGGACACCGTGCCTGGGGCATCTGAACCCACGAAGGAGGACGAACTACGGGGGACAGGCTGACGAACACGTCACAACACGCAGGGCCAGGCGGGCGGGCGGGCGGGCGGGGATGGCGGGAGGGGACCGCCAGGGTGGGTGGACGTGACAGAAACCAGCATGGCCCCGCGGGGGACTCGGCCTGTGAGTCCCGGCCACCTGGTGATGGCTTTGCAAGATGAGAGTCGGGGGGTGGCCTTGCTCCTCCCGAGGGTCACCCCATCTTTTCCCCCTCAGTGCGGGCAGAAGGGATGCTGGTCGCTTCCCCACGGCCGCCGCCGAGCGGTGACATCGCAGCTGCGCCTCCCGACGGCGCCACCGTCAGAGCATCCTGGCTTGCACCTGGAGAGCAGGCAGGCCCGGGGCTCCCCCAGCGGCCAGAGCTCTCTGTCCCTTGGGTGACCCTAAAGGACGTGAAAAGAAGAAAAGGAGAGTGAGGGTGAGCTGAGCACAGCGACGACGGGCCTGCAAAGCCGGGGACAAGGCCCTGCCCCGCCCCCGCGTCGGGGTCCCTGTCCCCCATCCCTACGAGACCGACGGGCCGGGGCTCCCCGGAGAGGGGGCCGATCCGGGGACTGGGTCTCGGGAGACACACACGTGTGCCAGAGCAGCTCTCAGCTGCTGCCGACCCAGCCACACCTCTTGGGGCCGTGCTGGGCTCCGTCGGGGCCTCCTGGACGCTGCCTGTCTCACACGCTGAATCTGCCGGCACGAGAGGACAGAGACCCCTCGGGGCGTGGGGGAAACGGTCCGTCTTCCCCGAAATCACGGGGCTTCCGTTCACCACTGGCATCCTACGGCTCACTCCCTGACGCTCCAACCCCAGGAGCCGCAGAACCCAGGGGGTGCCCCGGGCCGCACCCAGCGGTCATCACGGCCAAACCCAACGGTTCCAGGGCGTTCTCGGGGCCACGTCGGGAAACAGCGTCCCGCCTTCCCTGCACCGGGGACCGGGGAGAATGTAGGTCCCAAAACGGGTCACTCGGCTGCGACAAGAACCAGCCTCCCTTTATAGTATCTTGGACTAAAATAATAACAAAAGTGGCGGAGCACAGGCCCGGGGCCATGATTTATTCCAGGACAAGAATCATTATTTCCCAACTTTCCTCCCTGGCAATGAGCGAGCCCTCTCACCCCACCACCGACGCGGGGCTCTGCCCCCTGGAAACACTCGACGATACACATGCTTAACAATTTTTTTTTTAAAAGAGAGAATAGAGAAGAAAGCAGCCACAGACAAAGTAGAGTGTTAGGTGTCTAACTCCCTTTCTTCACCATAAAACTTTCACTACCATGTAGCGTACACAAGCCGGGCCCCGTTCCACGGGCGTGTAGAAAATGCGTAAGGTCCCCAAGGAAACCACTAAGAAATAATGATAAGGACGACCCAAGAAAGCAGTGAATTAGTCAGGTCTGCAATTAGGTGGCATGCCTGTTTCCCAAAATCACGGTGCAGAGCCACCCTACTATAAAAGCCACACAGTTTGGGGGGACCCTCCCTCGAGGAGGGTCCCAACGCTCCAGAATGTCGTCATCGAGACATGGAGAAGAGAGACGGGAATCTGCTTCAGAACGCGAACGACCAACAATCCTGTGAAGAGATCGGCAAAGGACCTGAAGAAACACCTCTCCCAGGAGGACGTACGGAGGGGCCAGAGACCTACGGAAGGATGCTCAGCGTCCCTAGCCATCAGAGAGACGCAAATTAAAACCACCGCGAGATACCACCTCACACCGGTCCGATGGGCCGGCATAGACAAACCAGCCAACAGCAAGTGTTGGGGCAAATGCTGAGAGAAGGGGACCCCTCATGCACTCTTGGGGGGGATTGCAGACCGGGGCTGCCCCTGTGGGAGACAGTGTGGAATTTCCTCGCCAGACCAAACACGGAACTGCTTTTCGATCCAGCGATTTCATTTCTGGGAGCACGTGCGGAAAAATCCCCAAACATTAATTCGGAAGCCTACGGGCACCCCTCTGTCCCTTGCAGCGTTATTGACGACGGCTCGGGTTTGGAAGCAGCCCAAACGCCGGTCAGGGGGCAAGTAGACCAAAAAAAAAAAAAAAAAGTACGGCGCCCTTACGCGACGGGATACTCCTCCTTGGCCACGCAAAGAAGGAAACCTTACCATTTGTGACAGCGGAGATGGACTTGGAGGGTGTTCTGCGAAATGAAATGAGTCAGGCACGGGAAGACAAATGCCATACGATGCCACTCATGTGTGGAATCTAATGGACACAATCAAAGAACCATCGAAGCCGAAACAGGCCGTAGCTGGTGTAGCTCAAGGGATTGGGCACGGGCCTGCGAAGCAAAGGGTCGCCGGTTCGATTCCCAGTCAGGGCACAGGCCTGGGTTGCGGGCCAGGTCCCCAGGTAGGGGCGCATGAGGGGCAACCACACACGGATGTTTCTCTCCCTCTCTTTCTCCCTCCCTTCTCTTCTCTCTAAACAACAAACAAACAAAATCGAAACAGACTCAGACACACGAGGAGTAGATGGAAGGCTGCCAGAGGGGAGGAAGTTGGGGGGCCGGGTGGAAAAGGTGAGGGGGGTAAGCAGCCCAGAAGGGCTCTTGTTCCAGGAGGGCCACAGGATGTCAAGTGAGCGGGACATCCAGGGAATGTGGTCAGCAATGTTGTCACAGCACTGGGTGGCCGTTGGGTGGGTGCTGGAAATGTCGGGGGACCCCTCCCTTTGCCAAGCGTACGATGGTCCAAGCACCGTGCTGTGCCCCTGAAACTAATGGAACATAATGCTGAAAGTCCACGGTAATGGAAAAACAAGAAAAAATAAGTAAGTAGAGGGGAGAGCAAAATAAAAGCACAGGTGTTCAGGGGACATAAAAGATTTCGTTTCCATCGTCCTTGTGTGCATAGCTCAGGACAGGGTCACAGGGCAGCCGTGCAGAGACAGAACCAGGGACGAGTGGACATCGAGGACGCGCTTCCCCCTTTGTCCCGGGGTCCCTCCCGTGATCCTGCCGGCCGAGGCGAGCTTCCCCCGCCGTGTTCGTACAAAGCCCACACGTCCATGGGCAGCTCAGCCCGCCGAGGACTCTCAGAGACGGAAGGTGAGGACGATGGTCAGCGTGGCCAGACGGGAGAGGGACCGAGACGGGTTGTGGGCAGCCGCAGCTGACCCCACCATGCTGGCCCTCACAGCCGCCCAGCCTCAGAGACCCTGAGTTTCCCCGCCACCAAGGGAAGCCGTCCCGGGGTTTGTAAGGGGCACACGAACCCACGTCACCCCAGTGGGGAGGATGCGTGGATGTGTGGTTCCTGACGCCGAGTCCTCAAAGACCTCCTTAGGGGGGGAAGCGCGCAGGCGAAGTTACGAAACAAATGACCCGTCCCCCACCCCCAAACCCACCCGCAGGTGCCAAGGGCTGCGCGGGGTGCCCCCCTGTTCCGGGAACTCTTCTGGAAATGCCCGCAGCCGTTATATCTTCCACTCCCAGGCGCCAGCGTCACCGAGAGCCGTGCTGGGGGTGGGGACAGGAAGGCAACTGCCCCTCTTCCTCTCTCGGACCCTCCAGGTTGTCCGGGGGTCCGTCCCCCAGCCCCCGCCCCTTCCTTCCAGGCCCAGACCCCCCGGTGGTATCTCATCTCCCTTGTGAAGGTGGCATTGAGCCTGAGACAGGGAGGAAATAACCAGGGAAGATGCCACTTTTGCCTGCTTTCTCCGCTTGCTTTTTTATTTTCTACTTAGAGTCTCATTGGAGCACTTGTTCATCCCGTTTTAAAGATAGGAGGGGAGAGAGAGAGAGAGAGAGAGAGCGAGAGGAGCAGGGAGCAGCCCTGAAACCCAGGCGTGTGCCCTGAGTGGGATTTGAACATCTGACCTCTCAGTAGATCGGACAGGACTTCTGCGAAGTGAGCCACACCGGCCAGGAGGACTCGACCTCGTTTTTCAAAAAAAAAAAACAACCCTGGAAATGCCTTCAGAAACAAGAAGATTTCCAACCTTCTTTCTGCCTCCCGAAGTTCATGAGGGACATAAGCATGTCCTTGTTTATCAGGGACGTCGAGTTGGGGGGTCTACGTGGACCCACCAGGGAGTATGAAGCTCTGACACCCCCATTTTCTTCTTGCCTGCCTGCTGTGCCCCCCGCCCCAACCGTGAGCCCACACATCTCTCCTGAGCAAAAGCCAACGGCCACGCCAGCAGCCGGGCCAGGCCAGCGCACACTGCGGTAGCCAGTCCCGGCCCTGTTTCCAAGCCAAGTTCTAGAAGCCGGGCCCCGAGACATCGGCAGCCCCCCCCCCGCCCGTCCTCTTCAGGGGACCAATCAGGGCCCGTCGACATGTTCCCGGTTTCAGAGACACGGAGTCCACAAGGGTCACTGGATGAAGCCCGTGTTTGTCTCGCCCTGGAACACAATGTCCAAAACCCAGAAAACCCTCCAGTGCCCACTTGCTTTTTTTTGTTTGTTTTCCTCTCCAATCTTCACAGCTGTTGGTCGGTACTCACAAAGCAAGAGGTTCTGATTTTTTTCTCTTTAAATCTTCACCGAGGATATGTGTATTGAGTTTGGAGAGAGAGGAAGGGGCAGACGAGAGAGAGAGAGAGAGAGAGAGAGAGAGAGAGAGAGAGACATTGATGTGAGAGAGAACAGGACGTGGTTTTAAATACACAAGACGTGGTTTTAAAATCTTAGGGGAAGTAGTATTCCCCGGCCCTCAGGGACAGAAGACAAGAGCAACACAATCTAAAACTTTGAAGGAGAAAGCAAGCGTTGTGAGCCTGGACAGACACACACAGACACGCACCCACGCCACGCACGCGCCCGGGAGCCAGCAGGTGTGCGGGAAGGATTTCCCCCCGGGGGGGGGGTGCTGGCTGGCGAACCTCGTTTCTTCCCCGGTTCGGCGAGTTACGTAACCTTCCCCTTTCCGTCTCAGCCTCGCTTCTCCTCCGTTGCTCTGTGTAATTGGGGTAATCATCGCACTCCTCTCCGCCGTCGGCGGGAGAAACGCAGCAGCGTCAATGAAACCGCCGAGTGGACGGCTGCCCGCGGGAAAGGCAGGCGGCAGGCCACGGTTATTTATGGGGAAGGACGCGGCGCTGGCAGAAATCCCAGCCCCTCCGTGCCCTGCGGTGTCCCCAGAGAACGAGGCAGGTGAGCAGACAGATATGTCTGCCGCCTCACGCCTCTTCCAGCTGGTTCAGATTTTCCTTTCTACCTCGATGCCCCCCTATGTGGGTCTCGGCGGCGGCGGGGGGACACCGTGTCGATGCTGAGAAATGGCCCCTTTTCTCGAGAGAGGAAACGCCCCAACGGTGGCCGGGAGCGAACGGCAGGCACCCTGGGGAGCTGATTTATCTGCAGGCGCGGAGACAGGCGGACGGGGGAACCCGGCGTGAGTCTCCCAGCAGCAGCGAAAAGTCTCCCATCTTGGAGACACGGCTCCATCTTCAGTTGGAAGGTCCGGGGACACTGCCCACGACCAGGGACGACTGTCCCCTCACCAGCTCTGTGACCTTGCCCAAGAGGCTATGGATCCTGGCCTGCGTTTCGGCGCCTACGCTGGGGCCGGAACGAGACTCTGACCTCTTCCCAGCACAGTGGTTGGGAAGTAGACCACACGGGGCTGTGTGAACTTGAGGAAATGTCCTGCGAACTTGTCTGAAGGGTCTTGGTCTCCCTGGGTGACTGGGGTGTCTGTCCTTTGCGGGGGAGGGGTGACCGTCTGGCAGAAGAGCGTGCTATCTCTGCGGGCTTTGTGCTCGCCTCGTCTTGTGAACGCTGAGGAGCGCCGTGGGGTGGACGTGGCCATGACCCTGAGGGACAGCAATGCAGGACTGGGCACCAGGCTGTAGTTTCCACGTTGTCTTTGGGGCGTCGGGGAAACCTTGCTTTACGGGGACCGAAATTGCTGGAGAGAGAAACACATCTGAGGGACGCTGTCGCTTGCATGCTGTCCCTTCCCTGTCCCTCCCAGACGTGCCCCACTGGCCTCCAAGCTCTCTCCCCCACGTCTCCCCGGGACACCCCGGGAATCAGGCACTTCACGGGGTGGCAGGGGTGGGGCCCTTTCTCCTTCTCCTCCCGGAGAAGGGAAATACGCTGGGTGAAATCTGGGGTCCTGGGTGCCGGGCTGTGTGTGCGGTGCAGACATGAGGCACTCTGGGGGTGTTTTCTCCCCTGCGGGGACACTGAACTTCAAGGCACAGCTCAGAAAGTGACCAGCACGGTTCGCCTCCAGCTTGTCTGAGCTAATTGCACTTGCCCCCTCGGAGGGCGGGGCTTTGGAAACCTACAGACTCGGCTATTCTGGTTGTCAATTGGGGGTGTTTTGTAGGACTGAGTTGGGAGAGTCTGATCCTTGTGGCCCTGGCAGGGGAGGGTGGGCTGAGATGCCCATTCCATCTGGGCACAGCAGGTACACAGCCAGTTCCACACGGTGCCCTCAGAAAACATGTCCTTCCAGTCTAGGGGCGTCAGAGGGTGTGGGGGTGCTCCACCAAGCTGTCTTTATTCACTCAAACAGCAGTGCCCGTCTTCCCAGTCGCGTCTCCGGGCCCCCATCCTCCCGCACCCGGTCCTGGAGATGTGCCCGAGACGCTGCAGAAGCTCTGGCCGGCTCAACCCCAGCTTCGCCACGGCAGAGGCACCGCACGCCCGCCACAGCTAATCACCCCGCACCAGACAGTGTCAGCCCCTGCCTGGAGTTACCGACTATCCCCCCCGGGGGTGGGGGGCAGGCACCCGGGAGGCTCTGATCCCCTCGATTCCTTAACCCTGCGGTGGCCAGAGGCGAAGGAGCTGGAGAGAGGGAAATACACGGACTGAGTTGTCACAAAACGGGGCTAGGCACGACCAGACGTGGACTCCCCTGGGGGCACAGCAGGGACCCCCACGTCCCCGCGGGCTGGGAGGACAGTGGCCACCGGCAGATACCCAATTGGGCAGCGGTTCCTCGCCCAGGCTCCTTTTCGGAGAGACAGGTTCGGCGGGGAGGGCCTTTTTCCTGGCTGCCCCGATTTTATTCACAAACTTGCCCGGCGCGCTGCGGGGGGAGGGCGGCAGAGCTGGATTCTCGTCTCTCTGGGCGCCTCGTGTGGGGCAGGGGTCAAGGAAGCCCTCAGAGGAAGTCCCCTTCTCCCACCGTTAGCATGCCTGGGCTGGGCAGCAGGGCGCTTCAGACCTCTTTTCTCCTGCTCGCCAGACAAGTCCCTTTGCGGCGGATGCCGCTGTGTCCCCCGCAAACGCGCGCACCTAGTACACCGGTGCCGGGCTTCGGGAGGGGGGACATCGGCGAGAAGGGTCCCACCCCCAGCTCGCAGGCGAAGCTCTGGGGACCGGGCAGAGCGAGGCAGGCACCGGGCACCCGGGGGCTCAGTCCCACCCGGCCCGGGGGGCCGCCGCGCAGGTGGCGACCGAAGGCGCGAGTGCTTTGCGCCCTGCTACACCAGGCGCCTGGCGGGACTGCTCGGCAGCGGCCCAGCAGGCCGGCTCCCGGCCCCCGCCCCCGAACACCCACCTGCCCCCGCTCTCCACCTCCGGCGCCCCGGTGGGGAATACAGGGCGCAGCGCCCACCCCCCGGGGACGGTCCCGCGCCCGGATCGCGCGCCCTCCGCGAAGTTGTGGTTCCCCCACCGTCGCCCCACCGCGCAGGGCGGCCGCAGGAGTGCACTCACCGGCTCCCCCCGTCCGTCCCTGAAGGTCAAGGCCAGGTGGCAGCGGCGGGCGCGCAGCGGGGCCAGGGGCGGGGGGCGCGGGCGGGCCGCGCAGCCCCCATGCCCGGCGCGGGGGCGCCCTCAGCGCGGCGGCCCCCGGGGCCCTGGGCGTTCAGATGCCGTGGTCGCAGTCCACATCGCGGCAGATGTACCAGAGGATCACGTAGAGGATGAGCAGGATGGCGAAGATGAAGAGGGCCACCAGGATCGCCTTGGTCACCGGCGAGATGAGCGACTGCATGGCCCCGGCGGGGCGCGCGGGAGGGCGGGGGGCGCGNGCAGCGGCGAGACGGCGGGCGCGCGGTGACAGGTGGAAGCCCGGCCCCGCGGGGAGCAGCGCGCAGCCGTCCGCGGGCGGCGGGGGGCGCAGGGCGCGGGAGGGAGGCGCGGGGACGAGCGCGGGAGGGGCTGCGGAACGCAGAGGGGGGTTCCCTCCGCAGACCGCGCGGGGGGGGGTGGGGGGTGGGCGCGGGAGAAGCTGCGCCACGCCCCCTGCGCCCCCCCTGCGCCCCACTCCGCGTCGCCCCTCCTGCCTCTGCGCCCTCCCCGGCCCCTCACTGTATCCCCACCTCGGTTGTCCCCCCTGTCCCCCTGTCTCCCTCAGGTCCCCTCCGCTTCGGAGTCTCTTTTCTTTTCCTCCCTGATTTCGGAGCCGATACCCCTCACCCCCGCGGCTGGTGCGCTGGCTGTCATTACAGAGGAACGGGCACGGAGAAGGGGTGGGGGAAAGAAGGGGGCTGGTGGAGACAGGCGGCCCCTTTCTCCTTCCTCCTCCTTCCTGGGTGCAGCTGAACCCGGGAAGGGTTTGCGCGGCGCCTCCATGTAGCAGGAGAGGGATTGGAGGTGGACGTGGTGCAAGGGAGCTTCGGGCCCAGGGCGCCCACCATGAGGACTCACGTAAGGGGAGCGGGGTTCCCAGTTGTGTGATACACAGATGGATGGCCCCGAGGCGGCGGACCTCTGCAATAGGTCCTTCCAGCCGAAAAGACGCCTGCCCGTGCTCCCCCCAAACACGTGTCTCCCATCCTCCGGGCCTGGGACCTGTGGATGAGCGGATGGACGTTGCATCCTGCAGCCCCTCGCAGCTTCGCACCTCCCTCAGGCCAAGCACCTTCCTTCTGTGTAGGGCTGAGGGCTCGTGGGGTGTCCCGCAGGACAAGGGAGGGGGAAGGAGGCCCCACGCACCAGCGCCAGGCTCCTGGGAAAGGAAACAGGGTCCGCCGGCAGAGTGGCCAGTATGGAGTTGGTTGGGGGACCAGGGCATGGGGACTGGCACCAGGAACAGGACTCGGAGCCAGGCACAGACAGGCCCGCGGCACCTGGGGTTCGGGCCTAGCTCGCCCCGGTCCTCGTTTCCACCTGCCTCCCTCCGACAAGTCCTCCTGTGTGCACTGTGGGAACAGCAGAAATGCAGGTGGGGACCCCGTCCCTCGTCCCCCTGGGGCCTCCAGCCACAGGGAGAGCCAGGTGCCCGAGAGCTTCTGAGCTGTCGGACAGACACGGACACCCTTGATCTTCAGAGGCAGGCACACAGCGGGCCTGGCCCGTCTGTTGGAAACGACGTCCCCTCGGGAGGCAGCTGAAGGAGGGCTCAGGGTGCCGCGTGGGTGCCGCGACCGTGGGGCCTGAGCCGGTCACGCAGGAGGCAGGAATCAGGAGTCCAGCTCCCCACGCCCCAGTCTGCCCCGCGTGGATAGGCAGCGAGGCCAGAAGGGACCCCCCCCCCCCCACACACACACACCGGAGGTGCCCAGCAACCGAGAGGGAGGAGTGGAAATGTCTGTTATCTGTGTCTGCTGTCTGGGAAAGGAACGCTGTCAGAACGGGGGGTGAAGGACAGGCTTGGCAGGGGAGGTGACGCAGCCCAGCCCGTGGGACTTCCTCATGTCCCCAGGGGGAGAGGAGGCCTTACCAAGGACACACGCACGCACACGCAGAGCTCCCGATTCTCAAGGGTGCGCGAAGGGGCAAAGACAGAGTGTCCTGCACTGCTCCATTAAACTTGATCTTGCCTGCGCCTCTATCAGGGTGGCCTAATGGAGCTCGGAGCGCCAGGGAGCACCCAGGTGTGAAGGGAGACGCCGCCTGGGGGGGCAGGCAGCCCGTTCCCTCCTGGCCAAATGGAAGGGGGTTGGGAGGGAGAAAGACAGAGCCCCCTTCGCTGGGCCCACACCGCCACCTTCACAAGCTTTGGCACCTCTGCTGGCCCCTGTGCACCCCTCGTGGGTGTGTTTGATTGGACTGAACCCCCAGAGGGCCTGGATCCAAGGGGGGACTGCACACCTTGGCCTTGAGCCACCCCCTTCCAACTCACCACCTGTCCCCGATGGGGTGGCAGTCGGGGGACCGGCCCCCATTCCCTACCTACCCTCCAGGCCTCACCGGTCACCTGGCGGGTCCCCCTGGGCACACCGTTTTCCTTTCAGTCTGCGGCATCGTCGCCATGGTCGCTGTGTGACCCTGCAGTTGAGGACACGCACCTCGTTTTCCTCTTTTTGTGTATTCGGTGAGTTCCTTGGCCAAGTCCTACAGCAAGGTGCAGTTGCTGTGAATTGGCTGCCCCCCCCCCGTCCCTCCCCCCGGGGGGGAACTAGGGAAATGGCAAAGGGCTGCTCCCTCTATCAAAACGCACTGGCTGCCTACAAAAGACTCTTTCAAAGTTGCTGAGTCTGTGGGTGGGGGGCTGTCAGGCAGGGTGGGGTCTACCAACGCGCATCGAGCTGGGAATGAAGGCTTCCTCCTTTTAAATCGGCGTTCCCTGCACCGAAGGCTCCGCATTCCTCCTCTGGACATCACGTACCCTGAAGGTCCAGGTCAGACCCCGCAGGGTCNTGCTCCCTCTATCAAAACGCACTGGCTGCCTACAAAAGACTCTTTCGAAGTTGCTGAGTCTGGGGGGGGGGGGTTGTCAGGCAGGGTGGGGTCTACCAACGCGCATCGAGCTGGGAATGAAGGCTTCCTCCTTTTAAATCGGCGTTCCCTGCACCGAAGGCTCCGCATTCCTCCTCTGGACATCACGTACCCTGAAGGTCCAGGTCAGACCCCGCAGGGTCATTTGAAGGTCGGAACGCCGGCGTGGGTCAATGGGCACGCCTTCCTTGTGGCTTTGGCACTGGGCTCCCAAGCCACGACCCGGCAGGAGGTCCTGAGGTCGGCCGAGAGGCTGCGGCGAGCGTCTCTCACAGTCCCGTGGGGTTCAGGGGGTGCACAGCCAGCCTGGAAGACCCACGAGGAAGCTTTTCTTTCCTTCAAGGGGCACCGGCCAGTGTGTCCACCGGTGAGATGCACCTTCTATCAAGGCCTGGGGGAGTAGCGAGCGCCCTGTGAAGAGGCACACGCTCTGTGCGGCAGAAATTCGGAGACGCCGGGCAGCCGGCCCGCCCGCTCCGGTTTCGGTGGAAGAAGGCAAACGAGATGTGTTATTCTCCAACGTGACAGACCCGAGGACACGCCTTCCGCTGACCGAAGCTGCCCAGGACGGTTCCGGGAACATTTAAACACTCATTGAGGGGGGCACATGGCGTGGGGAGCAGGCAGACAAGGAAAGCCCTTCCCCTCTCTGTGACCAAAAGGTCGTGCGTGACTAAGACAAGGAAGGACGACAAGATTTCTTCGGGGCCACAGGCTGACTGACGGGAGATGGGCGCGCACCCCAGGCCGGCCCGACCTCCGTGTCGGCCTTCGTGCTGAAGAACCACGCGCCTTTTCCCGAATGTGTCCCAGGTCCTTGGAGAGCGCTGGCAGGGGCCCAGCGCTTTATAGAGAAGATTTTTGGACGGTGCCTTTGTCTGGCTGGACTCGATTGCCTGGAGTAATTCAATTTTAATTGCCTGTGCGCCAGCTGCACTTTGGGGGCAGAAAAACGTGCATTTTAGCCCCCACGCAGCTTGCCCGCGTTCTCCACCGCGCCGTGGTCCCCCCTCCCCGAGGGTGGCGGAGGGGGGGCCTCGGAACCCTGGGGGTCAGCCCACGCCGAGTGAGGCCCCCGAGACTCCGTCCGCTCTTCCGGGACTCCCCTTCGTATTCATAAAACTCGGCTTATCCACCGCCCATTTGGTCTCTGAATCGGAGGCTGGCCGGCCTGTGTGTGAGTGCGTTTGAGTGTCGGGGGCCCCGAAAGGAGGGCTCTTTCTCCATCTGGGCTGATTTCACGAGGACAAGGCTGGTAAGGAGGAGCGTGCCTGGCCGTGTGGACTCGAGGCTCTGACTTAGGCAAAAGCAGACCTGCCAACGTGGGCAAAAAAAAAAAAAAAAAAAAGAAGCAAATGAGAACAGCAAGAAAACCCAATGAGCCGAAATTACATGTTTGTATGGTCCGGGGAATCTTGAGGTTCCGAGGCACCGAAGTTTGCCCAAATGTTGGGGGGCAAGTAAGGACTCACGTTTATCCATGGGGCGTGCCTGACATGCCTGGTATCTGCTCTCATGTTCTATAATTGTGGGTTCCATAAAACTCCTTGCCCCGCAAGATGTTCAAAGATCAATGTTAAAATTCCTTTATCACACACCCAAACCAGCCAAGTCTCTAAATAGCGATGCATAAAAAAAAAATTGAATGAAAGATTTTTCCCCCTGAAAGTTTGGGCCCCAAACGTGGGTGTGCGTTATACACGGGAGAGGTTCCCGGCTTATTTGATTTTTATTTTTATTTTCTGTTGCCTCCGAGCTTCGTTATCTTGGGTTTACGCCTTTTTGTCCCTCGTTCAAATCCAAGTTGGTTCCGGGCAGCCTGGTGGGAAAGGGCTCAGCTTTCATGCCCAGGTTCGGAATACGCTCAAACTCGGGTTTTGGACGTCCCCNAAAAAAAAAAAAAAAAAAATCTTGAGGTTCCGAGGCACCGTAGTTTGCCCAAATGTTGGGGGGCAAGTAAGGACTCACGTTTATCCATGGGGCGTGCCTGGCATGGATAAACTGCTCTCATGTTCTGTAATTGTGGGTTCCATAAAACTCCTTGCCCCGCAAGATGTTCAAAGATCAATGTTAAAATTCCTTTATCACACACCCAAACCAGCCAAGTCTCTAAATAGCGATGCATAAAAAAAAAATTGAATGAAAGATTTTTCCCCCTGAAAGTTTGGGCCCCAAACGTGGGTGTGCGTTATACACGGGAGAGGTTCCCGGCTTATTTGATTTTTATTTTTATTTTCTGTTGCCTCCGAGCTTCGTTATCTTGGGTTTACGCCTTTTTGTCCCTCGTTCAAATCCAAGTTGGTTCCGGGCAGCCTGGTGGGAAAGGGCTCAGCTTTCATGCCCAGGTTCGGAATACGCTCAAACTCGGGTTTTGGACGTCCCCGATTTCCGCCTGTGAATTGAAATGTGAGGACCAGCGTGACTTTTACCCGAGAGGGGAGCTGGCGAGCCCACGCACCTCTCCGGAAGGAACACGTTCATCGGGAAATGGCTTTCGAACCCTGGAGATAACCGTCTCGTTGCAGGAAATGAGTCCCTCCGGTCAATCCGGAGTCGGGGAGAGGTGTTCTGGAGGCAGCGGTGCTGCGTGCGGGGCACCTGCTGACGGCAGCGTGATTTTCTTGCCGTCGATTCCAGCCACGGCGAGCTGGCACCAGAACTGTAGGAACTACAGGGAAACGGATGTTTTACTTTCACAATAACAGACAGCGGCCTCTGGGCTTTGGCTTCAGAATGACGAATGCATTCAGACAGGGGCAGACACTCGTGGTTATTTCTGCGGCTGTGGCCCGAGGTATGTTCTACATTTTCTACGCTGGTAAGTCTTTCTTTTTTTAATAAGCCTTACCTGAGGACTTTTTTCTTTTTCTTTTTTTCTTTCAGAGAGGAAGGCAGGCAGAGAGACAGAAGGAGAAACAGCGATCGGTTGCCTTCTCGTACACGGCCTGGCCGAAGATCGAACCCAGAGCCCACCTATGGGCCCTGACCAGGGATCGAACTCACGACCTCTCAGTCTGGGGGACGATGTCCCAACCACACGGAGCCACCCAGCCTGGGCTGGCACGTCTCTCTTTCCGACTGTGTTCCCATTGTCATTTGCTCCCCACGGAGCGCCAATCCAGATGTCAGCAACGCTGGGGAAAATGAGCAGCTGGCCGTGCATTCCTTCTAAGGGAGATCTGAAGTTGAATCGGCATCTGGTGCTCGGCGTTGGGCCATGGAGGGTTCTTTCAATGCTCCCCTTGAACAAATCTGCGGGCCCGCCTGCCTACATTCCTGGGACCCGCCGAGTCATTTGGGTTATTCGCCAGAACACCCAGTCGAGGCTGACAGGCCAGGCGGGGTCTCGGAAGTCATGCTTTCTAACAAAACTGTCATAAGCTGCCCATAATAAGCCGTGACATTTAGCAGAATACTCTCCACAGAATGTGGAAGCTGTCGTAATCTCCACGCTTGGTGGGTAAGGTCCTCTGGGGGGAGATACGGGGGGGGTGGTGTGTGAAGAACACACTTCACCCACATCTGACAAGGTTGCCCTGGCTGAAGCTGGGGTCCCCGCACACAGAAAAACCGACAATCTCCTTCCGAGTCTTGGGAGCAAAAGGACACATCTCAGTCTGTAAGGAGTCTCCTTCCTCCGGGTGGTCTTCCCACACACTGAAAACCACGGGAAAGCCGGGAAAAATGCGAGCCGGGGCACGTGGGAGCCCCGGGGCTGGCTGGCAGGAAACGGGAAGTGAAAGGGACTCGCGAGTGTCACAGGCCCAGCACCCAGCGTCCTTGTATGGACAGAAGAAACCCCGAGAACCAAAGAGGACCTTGGGGGTTTTGTCCACTGCTTTGCCGAGAAGCGATTTTCTGTTCTTTGAAAACATTCTATCTGCCGGTGAAGGAGGCCCCAGGTGGTCAGTGTCCTTGATCAGCAGGCCGCCTGTAAGGGGAGGGGGAGGTGTTGCACTTGGAGAAACTGTGGGACCGTGACATTTGGGGGTGCAGGCAAGATGGATGAGTCCAGTCCTCCTTGGTGCTGTGTGCCGTGTTAAAACATTTCCCAGGAAGCCCTTTGAGGGAGGCATAGCGGGGGGGGCCCCCCTTTTCCCGCGAGGTCTCTGGGAGCAGCCAGGCAAAGGGGCAGTTTGAACCCCGAAATTCCTCCGGGGGGGGGTCGGTGTCGGAAGCAGTTCCCTGTCTTCCACATCCTGTCAAGAGTATTCTGCTAAACGTCACGGCTTATTAGGGGCAGCTTATGACAGTTTTATTAGAAAGCACGACTTCCCAGACCCCGCCTGGCGTGTCAGCCTCGACTGACTGTTAGGAAAGAATGATGTTCGGTTTCCAAAAAGGTGCTGGGTAGGGGTCCAACAGAGGTGGAGTTTTGGGAAACCTGCCCCGTGGCCCGCAGGAATCCTGCAAGTCCGGAGCTGGCTTCAGGAGCCCATGCGGGGCGTCAGAAAACTCGTGATTACAACCTGGGTTTTTGAACACGGGCCCCAGGACGCACATGGTCAAAACTGAATTCTTTGCCTCTGGCCGGCGGCACACAGCCTCCCAGAAACCCAGGGTGGACCCCACCGTGGCTGGGTTTCCTGGGGCAGGGGGCACCGCCAAGGTCCGCGCAGGCGCTGCAGCGGGGTTGGTACCCCCTGGGCGAACCTGAGGAAGCTCCCAGACTGGGCTCCTGCTGGGGAGGGCGTGGGGAGGTGGGGGGGGGGAGGGAGCGACCTTTTGCGCTCAGGCGACGCTGCTAAGCTGAATTCCCTTGTCTGACTGCGCCACCTGCCGGCGACCCAGCGCGACTGCTGCCCTCCTCGGCTGCCGGCCCCGGGAGCCTTCCATCTGCAACGGGGTGAGGGGCCTCCGTGGGGGGGGGGCCCTGGGAAGTCCCAGCGGGGCCGGGGGCTCACCTGCGAACCTGCAGGAGGGATGCTCTGCCTTGCGGCCACCTGGCCCACCTCGTTCAGGTGGGTTTTGCAGGTTGCTCGCTGCAGTGCCCTTTGCCGTTAAGCTTCTGCGATAAGGCAGGCTCTGTGGTGAAAACGGTGGGTCCTCAAGGAGGAAAAGAGGGCCTGGAGGCGCCGGGAGGCAGGAAGAGACGGAGAGGGGCAGAGAGGGAGGGAGACCCAGGTCCTGGCGCTGCTACCCACAGCCCCAGGACTTCACAGGGCGCTGCTCGTGGGTGGAGGGCGTGGCGTGGCGTGCTTTCTGTCTGTGTGCGGTGGTGCGAAATGGACCAGGTCCCCAGCCACCTGGAAATAGAGCGCGACCCAGATTCGTGCGGGGCGCTGGGGCGCAGAGGGCTGGGGACCCCGACCGCAGCCGAGACCTCAGGTCCCAGTGGGAGCCAGGTCTGCCTGGTTAGATAGACAGGCCAGGGGGACAGGTGCGTGACAACGCGGCGCTTCCTCCCAAGATCCAGCAGGGACGCACAATAGGATCCAGCCAGTCCATTCCTGGGGGTAGACTCGACAGACATGAGAACATCTGTTTGCCCCCAAATACAGTGCAGCAGCGCACATGTCTGGGGTTGGATGGGTGTGGATACACAGAAGGGGTGTGTGTGTCCAGGCTCGTGGTGGAATACTACGCAGCCAGGAACAGGAGCGAGGCTCTGACTCAGGCTGCAGCGAGGACAGGCCTTGAGCACACGATGCCCCATGAGAGACTCCAGACACACACACACGCGTGGCCCCCTGGTGTGGATTCCGTGTGTATGACACTCCCAGAGCAGGCCAGTCCACAGGAGCAAAGAGGGGTCCGTGGTTATCAGGGGCTGGGAGAGGGAGTGCAGACTCATGGGCCAGTGGGGACAGGGCTTCTTTCTAAATTAGGCTCATGGTGAGGCAGCTCTGTAAATATGCTAATCCTTACTGACTCAGACCCTTGAAAATGGGCCAACTCTCTCACATTCACAGGTGTGTCCATAAAGCCACGTGCGAGCGATTCACATCTCTGATCCGGCCTGTGTACCTGAGGTCGCTGTGTCGGCCTGGCAACGGGTCCGTCACAGTGTGTGGGGACCAGAGGCCATTGTACCCGTACGGTGACGCCCGGTTCCTCATTGATCACACTGAAGGCCGCTATTGGTTTGGGGGCTTCCTTTGGCCCCCTTCAGCTTTATTCAGCCGTGATCAGCAAGCGAGTGTTTTATATATAGTGAAGGCACACACACACGCACACACGCACACACACGATGTTTTGATATGTCTTCTGACAGGAGCGCAAGCTCATTAACCTATCAGTCACCTCCCATGGTTTCCATTTTCTTTCCTTCCTTCCTTCCTTCTCTCTCTCTCTCTCCTTCTTTCTTTCTCTCTGTCCTTCCTTTCCTTCTTTCTTTTGTGAGAACTCTTAAGACCTGCTTTCTCAGCCCATTCCAGGTACTTTACACAGTACGGTTAGCTCTCGGAAGTACGTCCACAGCGCATCTCCACAATTTCTCTGTCTCGTATGACTGACACTTTGTGCCTTTTGACTAACGTGTCCGTTCTCCCCTCCCCCAGCCCCTTTCCACGCTCCGCTGCTACACCTCACAGTCTTTTAGATCCCACCTGTGAGGGAGGTCGTTCAGGCCTAGTTTTAAATTCTGCCTGGCTCATCTCGCTTTGCACATTTTGCAGGTGCGTGGGTGTNTGAGAACTCTTAAGACCTGCTTTCTCAGCCCATTCCAGGTACTTCACACAGTACGGTTAGCTCTCGGAAGTACGTCCGCAGCGCATCTCCACAATTTCTCTGTCTCGTATGACTGACACGTTGTGCCTTTTGACTAACGTGTCCGTTCTCCCCTCCCCCAGCCCCTTTCCACGCTCCGCTGCTACACCTCACAGTCTTTTAGATCCCACCTGTGAGGGAGGTCGTTCAGGCCTAGTTTTAAATTCTGCCTGGCTCATCTCGCTTTGCACGTTTTGCAGGTGCGTGGGTGTTCGCAGAAGTGGCAAGAGTTCCAGCTTTTCCCAAGCTGACTTGTTTTCTGGGGTCCGCGGGGACCGTGTTGTCCTTACCGACTTGCCCATTGGTGCCATGGGCGTGGGCGTGAAGGATCTTTTCTAAGAGTCCATGAGTAACCTTGGCTTTTCTGTATCATGACTATACACGAGCAAAGCCAAGCCATACATTCAGGGCAGTGTGTCTCTTTTATTTTTGTTTTGTTTTCTTTGTAGAGAGAGGGGAAGGGAAGGAGAAAGAGAGGGAGACAAACACTGATGGGCTGCTTCTCGTATGTGCTCCAACCGGGCATTGAACCTGCAACCCAGGTATGCGCCTTGACCGGGAATTGAACCGGCGACCTTCCCCTTTGCAGTACGACGCCCAATCCACAGAAACACGCAAATCAGGACTGAATGTGGGTGGTGTTTTTTTTGGGGGGGGTGCTCAGCAGCCCCTGCCTTAGACTGTGAATAACAGCCCCGTTCCCAGTGCTGCACCTCGGGCCTCATTTCTGCCCGAATCCTCGGCCGCCCACTCTACCTCCCCTGGCCGGGGACACCTGTGTGCTCACCTGGAGGGGGACAGAGAGGCCACAGGAAACAGAGCTCAGGGTCTGTGGGGGCTTTTGGACGTGAAAGGAACTTCTCAATGTTCAAGTTCACCTGTGCTACTTGGATGAGAACCTCCAGGGCCCTGGAAGCAAAGTGGCTTGTCCGAGGCCTCCACCTGGCTTTGCCACGGGTCCTGCGATGATTGGGGCAACGCCATGCCCCTGGCTCAGCTTGTTCTTCGAGGGTGCCCCCTACCCCCGGTCCCCAGCACCCTGTGGGCGAGGACGATGAGACTGTGTTTATTACAGAAAACGGTGGAGACCATGAACAACTGTGACGTCCCCAAACCAAGCCTCGCCTTCGGGGGAGAGCCGTGTTGCTCCCTCAGGATCTGAGAAGACGGCTGATTTGTCCCCCAGGAGGCGTGTTCAGGGGGGAAACAGGAAGGAGTCAGGGGATGAGGGACCGAGGGAGGCTTGCAATTAGAGCGACAAAGTGGCATTTAGGGGGTGACGTAGGTGACTGGAGTTCATTGACAAGGGGCGTGGTGACTCTTTTAAAAAACGTTTCATTGATGCTGTAGAGAGAGAAGCATCGATTCACGGTTCGATTTATGGATGCATCATTGGCTCACTCTTGCATGTGCCTGACTGGGCCTCAACCCCACAACCCTGGGGCATCCGGTCGATGCTCTAACCCAATGAGCACCTGGCCAGGGTGCTTTATACGTCTCCATAGTGACCACCTTGCAGACCGAGCTGGAAGCCAGGAGTCATTGTCCTGTTCCTCCCGGAAGCAAACCCTGCAACCAGGGTTCAGATGCACGCGGTGGGTGTGTGGGGGAGGTGGGAGGGGGGGGTGGGTCCCAGGAATGACGCACAGGTGCCGCGGCCTGGAAGGTGTGACTCCGCCACCGCTGTGTGTAGCAAACGCCTGGACGCTCTGCCTGGTCTCCCTGTCGAGGGGCAGGCCGGCTGGGTGGTTATGCAGCCCGTCATGGCTCAGGCTGGCCCTGACCTGGGCCTTGTGCTCAGGGACAAGCAGGAACCCCCCCTCCCCCCCGTGAAGAGTGCACAGACTCCGGCCCCTGCAGGCCAGGCAGCCCTGCGGGGAAGTGAAACTGGAAGGCGGACGGGCAGGTGCCGAGGGGCGGAGTCCCGGGCCTGCTTGGTTTCCTGTGGGCAAACACCACTCCTGGTCTGTCCGTCCGTGGCGTTCTTGCCAGCGCAGGCGGCTCTGGCTCTGATGTGTGCCTTCCCGTCCCTGAGCTTCGCGTCTGGGGGACTGGGCGAGGGGGTGCTAGGGCCGCAGTGACGGCGGTGGGCCCGTGAGTGAGTGTGGGGAGGTCCTGGTTTGCCAGGCGAGCTGGGTCGCCAGGGACATCCTGGTCGGGGGGGTTTCTGAGGACAACAGTGCACGGAGGAAGGCAGAAAGAGTGGTCCCCTGCAGAGAGGGGCAGGGTGCGGGCGTGGCTCCTGTCTCCCTCTCAATGCCTTGGGGGCAGGTGCACCTCAGACGCCCGCTCTCCCCCACGGAGAGCATACAAATCTCTCTAGTTTTCAACCAGCCTGTGTGGGGCGCTTTGCTCCTTACATCAGCCCCATCAGCCCAGGGCACTGGGTGAAGCTTCCTCCTTCCCGTAGCAGGAAACGACTGGCAAACTCACCTCCTCCACGTGCTCGTGGCCTAACAGGTGTGTGACGTGGGGGTCCCAGGGTGCCAGAAAGTCCCCAGTGCTGGCTGTGTGCTCCCTGGAGGCAGGGAGGCACGAGAGGCTGTCCTGTCGGCTCACCCCACCCCTCCTTCGATGGCACGGGGTGGGGGCCCTGTGTTGCATCCCCTAGTTCACCCTGCTCATCCTCAGAGCAACGTGGGAGGAGCGATACACTCAGGAGTAGACCAGGCTCCTTGCAGGCACTGGGTTTAGACAGAAGGGTATGGAAAAGGGTCGGCCGCCGGAAGCAAGAGTAGCCACGGGGATCCCACGGCAGGGGCTTTCTTCACGCACGTGGTCACAGGGAGCTCGGCAGGCAGCTTTCTGATGCTGGGTGCAGAAAACGGCCCCCAGATCTCAAGACACCACGTGGGTCTGCCTGGGGTCCACGGGCACCCACCATGTGCGCTCCACAGGGCGAAATCCTCAGGATTCCGTCGCCGTCGGCCTGCTGCCCTCTGAGCTGCCCCAAAGAAGACTCTGGCCACGAAAACGTGCCCAAAAGTGGAGAATTAGTGCACCGTTGCCCTGGTGTGTTTACAAAATATTTCAATGGCAGTTTACAGTCAGCACTATTCTCTGTGAACATCAGGGGTCGGCAAAAATACATCCTTTTTGTGGTGATCTCTTTTGTTGGCTTCTGGGAGCCTCATTCTCAACGGAGCTTTGTACCTTTTTTTTTTTCAGTTCTTTTCTCTGAAAATATCCCCAGGAGCCTGTCCTGCCTTCAACGCACAGCAGGGGGCGACCTTGGTCACCTGCCGTGGACATGGCCTGTTCAGGTCACCCCTGAGGACACCAGGACTGGTTCGCCTAAAAACGAAAGGTTTTCAAAGTGACAGGTGACGGTGTGTATTAGCGGTCAATAAGAACAGCTCCTGGGGAAGTGCTGACTCGAGCAGGAGCCCACACAGGGTCCCCAGGATGAGCAGACACAGGGGTGGCCCCTGTGAGAAAGGGGAGGGGACAGGGACACCCACAGCAGGGAGGCGTGGCTGTGGGTGCAGCTGACATGGCATCGTGACGCTGGTTCTCCACAGCATGTTTCGCTCTCAGTCCTGTGCTCATCCATCCAGTCGTCACCCTGTCGGCTTTCCTGTCCCCTTTGCACACAGCTCTGTGGGACACAGGGTGGCTTTCGGTCCCAGGCACAGGTCACTTTGTCCTGTTCCAAAGCCCCCAGTTTGGACGCATCCGACGTGCGAGGCAGCTCCTTGGGGCTGGCGCTCCAACTCCATTTCCGAGAGGCCAGAGGTCATGATCGTTATTTTCTTGTAACACCGACAGCAAGCCCTGGAAAGGCAGCATCGGGAAACATAACTCTCGGAGTTTGACGCTTGTCCCTGACGCCGGTGCGGCCCGCTGCCCGCATCGACAGGTGAGTCTCTCGTCACCGGCAGACATCGCCACGGTGCAGACATGCAAGGTAGCCAGCCACCTACCCTCCTCCTCCTTCCCCCAGCCCGTCCAACCGTCCTCAGGAGCTAAATCTGCGCATGAAGATGGTGTTGGGGGTGTGATTAGTCAGAGCCCCCAAAGAATGGGACACTCTGCTGCTTGCAGAATAAAAAGGGAAGCGGACCCTTCGTGTAGTTCTATTTCTCCTAAATACTCCCCCAGCCGCAGGGGGTGTCTCCTTTTATATTGAAAAAAAAAACATAAAGAAACCGGTGACGCCTCATCAGCCCTGTAAAAATACGGTGGCGATTTCTATTCTGTTAAAAACGCCAGAGTTACTGATTGGTGACTGCAGAAGGGGCGGTGGCTTTGCTCGCCGCAGGCAAAGACGGCTGGCTACCGACTGCATTTTCTTTTTCAATGATTCAACGCGACGATTCCCTCAATGGTAACGTTCCATACTCGGAGTCACCGGTGGGGCACGGAGTGTTTTAGACGGCTCAGTCTCCTTCCCAGAGCAGGGCAGGGGGCCCAGGGCAAGCCATGGAGCTGACGCATTCTGCCAGCCCCGTCTGACGTGTTGGCCGTACCTGTCCAAGGAAAGTCCAATTCTCCTTCCCACCTCTCCTTCCCAATCCCCTTAACAAGATTCATCGACTGCTACGTCGGGCTGCTTTCGGAAAGAAAAGAATTCCTCTATATCACATGCAAGTGATATACTTCTTTCTGTGCCCGCCGAGGGGTGTGTGTGTGTGTGTGTGTGTGTGTGTTTGCTTATCAGCCTGGGCAGCACTTGGCTCCCCGGGACATCTGATTAGTCGACTCATTCAAGGAGATACAGCGTAGGCGTTCGCCGCAGAGCGTCCAACTGTCAGGGCATATGCCACCGATGCTCTGAGCTGCTCCTGGGGTCCCTGCGTGCCGGGTGATTAGCCCCGTGGAGTTGCCCCGGAGCCCGAGGGCTGTGTCTGCTCCGTGCTGATAAAGTCCCAGCTGCACAGCCACCGAGAAGTTGCGTGCTGGGATCACATCATCGCTGCCCAAGGGTGACCCCATTGTGTCTCCGGGTCCGTGGCTCCTGTCCCCAGCAGAGAAAGGATGCATAAGTCACCACCGCCCTGTGTGCCTGTCATTTAATCGGCAACCAGATCAGTTTCGTGAAACACATTTTTTTTTTATCCGCTGAAGAAGGATTTTTTTCCCCCTTAGGATCTTGTAGCTGAAATGAGACCCGCTCTGATTTTTGTTCCTTTGTAAACACTTAAAGCGAAGGGGTCCGTTGGGCGGGGAAAGAGCGGGGTGTCCAGCGTCTCAGATTGTGGGACGATGAGGTGCCGCAGGGGAGACGCTGCACCTTACAGGCCGGCGTTTGCCCCATCGTGACAGGGGATTGTCTCCCTGACCTCTGGCTGCTGCGAACCTTCCATGTGCAAATCTTGGGTTTGGCCAAAAAGGCTGTACAGCTTTTTTTTTTCCTGTAAAATGAAAGACACATTTTTTTTTCTCTTCACCCGTCGATTTATTGATTGGGGTATTTTGAGTGTGTCCGCTCTCTCCCACCCGGTAGAATGTTGATTGTTCTCAATGGATGTCTCGTTGGGATCGCTGTTGACTTTCACTGGCCTACCCGACCGCGGAGCGTCGTCCGGCGAGAAATCTCCAGCACGAAACTTCACAAACCACTTCTGACACGTTGCATCACCCACAGCCCCTTCTCCACACACCGCACACACCCTTTTCTGCATCTCGGTTGTGTTTTTACCTTTCTGGGAGTAATAGAGCACGATAGGCTGAAAATGTCGCGTCTTTTCCTGCATCTTCAGTGTTAAACTGGCTGCACAAAAATGCACCCAGTTGGTGAGTTTTTCAACAAATGCACGCTGATCCTCCCCCCAAAAAACAAAATAAAACAGAACAAAAAGTTCATCTATCGTCCAATCAAGGTGTCAGTGGATGAGGGGTCAATGAATACCTCTGCTAGTAAATCATTTATTTTTCTTCGATAAAGTTGCATGAACCAAAAAAAGAAAAAAATGCACGGGGACCCCACAGCAGCCCTCATCCAATCTCACAAAATTGTTTTGAGTGAAGTTAAAGACAGGCGGGTGCTCCTGGAGCCATCTGACGGGAGCACTGGAGCACAGGTGTCGTTGGCCCACGCACCATCACACTTTTGGGGGTGAGGTACAGGGCGCTGAGGCAGTCCATGGAGATGCTAGCCTCGTGCCAACTTCCGCCTTCCTGCTTTCACGCGTGGACGCGCTCTTTCCTCGGCCCGGGGGAAGGCGCCCGGGCTCCCTCTTGGAATAAGGAAGTCCACGAGAACGCCGGTGTGTCTCCTACGGTCCCATCGAGGGACACTGAACTGCATACCAAGGCACCTCGGAGTCAACCCACCAGGTGTAGAGCCGCCACCGGGGAGGGCCCGCCATCCAGCCTCTGATCTCCCGAAAGACCGCAGAATTCGTCCACGTGAAATTCTTCAAGACCCGGGGGAAAGTTTATCTGGAGCCTGTTTGTTCTCAGTGGCCTCCCGCTCCACGTAAGGCACTTCCTAGAGTGACGGGTGTTGGGGACCCTCTTCTAACCGCCCCCTCGTGTGTCTCTTGGAAGAAAGCTTCTGATTTCGACCAACGTGCAGGATTATCTCTGGAAGCCCCTTCTCCGAATCCCACCTGCAGAGCCCCCTGTGTGGCCTAAGGGAGCCCCTCTCCAGGTCCCCAAGATGAGGACCTGAGCAGGCTTGGGGACCCCTGTTCAGGCCACCCCACGGGATGGGAAGAGCTGATGGGGCCCAGACCTGGGAGAAGGTGTCCCCTCCACGGCCAAACCAAGTTGCTGGAACAGGGGGTCGAGGAAGCGCCTGGCTCCCCGGGGCCCATGCGGGGTGGCACCAAGCAGGTTTGGGACGAGGACTGGGAGCGTCCGGCCGAGAGGGGGGGCCACCCCCACACGGAGGGGAGGCGTGTCTACTAGGCTGGGCCCGTCTCAGCAACTCACCGCAACAGAAGAGTCCGTCCTCAGAGAGAAGGGTGCCAGCTGCCCCACCCAGGGTCACCGCCGCGGCAACACGCAGGGGGTGGTGTAGGTGGCTGACGTCCCTTGGTGTCCGTGGTTGTCCATCGTGAGGTCGCGCTGCGTTCGTGGTCAGAAAATGAACTCAAAGCCCTAACATTAGCACCAGGAACGTGACGGGGACCTTCAGGAATGTGAGAGCCCGAGATGAGGCCAGAGAGTTAGGCGGCGGGCAGGGGCAGGGGGGCCGGGCAAGGGGAAGACCGTGGAATGAAAGGCAAACACAGGACTGGCCGGGTAGATGAGTCTGCTGGACGACTGCCACGATACACTGAGGTTATGGGTTCAATTCCCGGCCAGGGCACATACAGGAAGCCACCGATGATGCATTAATAAGTGGAACAAAAAAACCGAGGTCTCTCTCTCTTTTGCACTCTCTGAAATCAATTTAAAAAAAAAAACCACACTGGCTCCTGGGGACCAAGGATTCACAATTGGGGAGTGAGTGTGGGCACGCCTGGCTCTCATCACACACCCATCACACGCTGCCTCGTCAGGGGATCACATGGCCCCCCACGCACCCTTAGTCCCTCCTGCCCCAGGCCCTTTGCACAGGCCAGGGCCACACCCAACACTCCCAGCCACCCCCTGTGTGAGACACTAATGCCTCTTCCTTTTACAGACGCCACCTCAGCCGTCACTGCTGTCAGGGGATCCCCTTTGACCCCCGCCTGGCTCCCTACCACGCCCCAGGTGTTCACCTCGGAAACGGCAGGAGGTCTCAGGACCTTCACCCTGGGCACAACCCCCCAGGGGAGCTGAGAGAAGCCGACAGCTCCCGTTGGCGGGTGCCCTGTGGGATGCCTGGAATGTGCCCGCGGACAGGAAAAGACCAAGAAATGGCTGTGACTTTTGGAAAAAAATGTCCTGAAGTCAGCGGCGCCCTTCCCGGGCCCCGGTTCAGGAGATGGCACCCACTCCGCCAGCTCCGAACAAGGATCCCTGTGTCAGGGCGGCTGGCTGGGCCTGGGGGACAGGATGGCCCGGGCGAGGGAAGGCATTTGCGGGGGGGGGGAGCTCCCACAAAAGCTGCCAACCGAAGAGCCCAGTGCATGTGGGGACACCCCTCGTCCACAGAGGGGCCGGAGGCATGCTCGCTCCCAGGGAGGGGCCCGGGGGTCTGGTGTCTGCCAGAAGCCAGGCATTTGTCCCTGAGCTCAATAGCCAGATGACTTGGGGGGTGGCTGGTGGGGAGGCTGAGCGGTAATCCACGAAGTGTGGCCCCGGGGGATTGGGAAGATTGGGGTGCCCCTTCCCTGGCCTGGAAAACTGCACGTTCATGTCCCTGTTCTCTTGGAACATGTAGGCTTCTCCCCATTCCTGGGGGAAAGGGGTGCCTTTGTCCCCGGGTGTCACCGCACCTGAAGGAAGAGAGGAGAGGACAGGGCCACACCACTCAGCTTTTGGGGGGGGCAGCGTGTGGGTCGTTGGCCCCCATGGCGTCCGCGGTTGAAAGGGGCGTGATGGGAACGGTGGGATCAGAGGCGACGAGGATTTCCCGAGGACCTGGTTGCAGAAATCGGCCCTCAGGATCCAGGTCGGGGCCGGTCTGCCTGGGGCCTTCAGCATCTGATTCTCATCTGCTCCGGTCGGTGCCGGGCTGTGAGAGAGCAGGGAGGCCCGACGGTGGGGTCGTTTATGTGTGGTTCAGAACAGCCTTCCCTCGGGGGTCCCTGTGTGGACTCCGGGTCCTAGGGTGTCCAAGGGCCCTCCAAGGAGTTTGGGCTTCAGGGGACCCAAATGCATAACATTAGCAAGGAAAATCAGCTTGCACACTGGCCCTGTGGCTCAGTTGGCTGGAGCGTCGTCCTGTACATGGAAAGGTTGCCGGTTTGATGTGTGCGCAGAAGGATGTTTCTCTCTTATATCAAAGCTTCTGTCTGTCTCTCCAAAATCAATAAACATATACTCAGATAAGGATTTAAAAAACCCCATCTTACCCTGGCTGGTGTGGCTCAGCAGACTGAGCCCCAGCCGGGGGGAACAGGTCGCGGGTTCGATTCCCAGTCGGGGCACAGGCCTGGGTTGAGGGCCAGGTCCCCAGGAGGGGGCGCGTGAGAGGCAACCACACACTGATGTTTCTCTCCCTGTCTTTCTCCTTCTCTTCCCCTCTCTCTAAAACTACCATATAAAATCTTTTTTTTTTTAAGAAAATCATCTTGACCACTGGTCCACAGTGCAATGTTCTGAGTCCTCATAATGTGACAAGGAGATAGAGACAAAAACTTGGATCTTTGTTTTCTGCACCCTCAGACGCAGAGGACGCAGCGGTGAGCAGCTGTGAAGGCCCCAACATGTCACTTGCTTCCCCGCGTCTCTGGGTTCTGGGTTCTGGGTTGGTCTTGCTCCCGTCCCACACCTTACCCTGTCGGGTTGACGGAGAACAGGGTCGCCGTGCAGGTAACATAAGGAATATGCCTGGACCACGTTTGCAAACGTTGTTCGCGATCATTCCCAGCATCCAAACGGCCTGCGGGTGGTCCAGGCACCTGCATCTCCGTTGTGGGAGTTGTCTGTGCTTCTGGAGACCGCTGGCGACCCCCATCACTACCGGCTCTTCGGTTGCTTCCGAAGCCTGCCTCGGAGGCCTGGACAGGATGCCGTCCAGCGAGAAAGAAGCGAGCCAAGTCCAGCCGGCCTAACTGCTCCGACCCGACGGGGCCCCCTAATCTCACCGTCGCTGTGGCCGAACAGCTCGCTGCACGCAGACAGTGCTTCACGCCTAAGGGATCCGCGCTCCCGGTGCGCCCCGGTGTGGAGGCGCGTCCAGGCGAGAGTCCTTCGCGGCCGCGCAGGGGCAGCCGCGCTCTCGGGGAGGGGGGCGCCGATCGACTTCCTCCCGGCATGGTCAACGCGTCCGGGAAGGTGGGGGCTTAAACTTATGAAAACGCAGCCCTTTCCCTCGTCATTTCATGGTGCTCGCCTGTGCTGTGACTTCTGGGTCTCGGGGGGGAGGGGGGGGGCAGGGGGCGTCCCGCCAGCATGCACTTACCGGCCAGGGATGGGTTCAGGCCGCATCCCCGGCCTTCGGTCTTGGACAATTATCTGACTTTCTTTCTACTTGTTTTTATTTTTGTGAAATCGTCACCCAAGGATTTATTTATCGATTTTAGAGAGAGAGGAAGGGGAAGGAGAGAGAGAGAGAGAAACATCAATGCGAGAGAGAAACAGCCATTGGTTTTCTCTCGTAGGCAATCCGACTGGGGATCGAACCCGCAACCTTCTGGCGTACAAGATGGCGCGCCAACCCACGGAGCATCCCGGCCGGGGCTGGGTTTCCTGTTTAGGAGTTTTATTGTTCAGTTTCGGATGGCATTCCACAGGATGTCAGACTGAGTGTCCGGCAGAGCGACCAGACACTCCCGTGACTCCGATCTGAGAGGAGCAGGAGAACTCATCCGGAAGGCATCCCGTCTAACTATTCCGGGAATGTGCTCTCAGGTGCAGGACCCAGCATTGCTGGAGGCAGGGGACCGCACAGAGGCGTTGAAGCGCCACCCGTCCCCCCCCTCGCGGTGGCCGGCTGCGGCCACCCGCGGGCCCCGCGTCATTCCCTGCTCTGCCTCCGCATCAGGTCTCTCAAAACACCCACTGAGGAGGGAAATAGCTTTTCAGACAAAAATTCACTCCGCGAAATAAGGCAGCCGGAAAAAGACAAGCGACCAAGCAGAGACAGACTGCCACACGCAGACGGAGAGATTAAGCTGGACCAGAGGAGGGGCCTGGGGGGGCTGGGGGAAAAGGGGGAGGGGTCAGGCAAAAAAGAAAAAAAAAACCTCCGAGGAGATGGGTAGATCACCCACTGTCACCCTGGTAAACTCGATAAAGGTAAGTTTAAAAATCAGTGTTTTGGCAACGGGTCCAAACACATTGGCTGCGCGACCTAAAACTTTCCGTTTGTCACCGTTATTATTATACTTTTTTGTTTGGGCTTGTTTGTTTTTGGTTACCCCCCCGCCTGAAACCCGCCCCCGGGCAGAGAGATAAGGCCCCCCCCCGCCCCGCCGCGCGCTGAGCTCTGCGCCGACTGCTGCCAGTTTCGCTGCGGCGCGTCTCCGTGGAAACGGCGACAACAAACCTCCTCCGCGCTGGGGGCAGGGCCACCTCGGGGCCGTTGACTGCGCCCTGCGTCCTTTGGTGACTTTCTCAGCGGACTGGTCAGTTCTCAGTGGGGCGGGCGGGGCGGCTAAAGGCCACCCAGCAATGCCCCTCGGCCAAGCGGGCTGCGCTCAGGGCGGTTGTAAGGGGACGGACGGCTCCCCTGCCCGATGAACTCTGCTCCTTCTAGCCCCGCGCCTGCAGAAAAACACTAGAGAGCCGGGCGTGTCCCCGAGAACCGCTGACTGTCGTGGTGAGTGGAAAGGGACTTGTGGGTTTCGGGGCCTGCGTGCGGGCGGGGCCACCGGAAAGACGAAGGAAATGGGATTTGGAGGTGGGCCAAGGGCTGCGCCCTCTCTCAGTGACTCATCTGCACCAGGGCTGTCCGGCTGGGCTTGGGGGAGGACCTGGGCCGATTCGGAACCAAGGCCGGCCTCTCTGGGGCTGGGCGGAGCTGGGCAGGGCTGTAAACACCCCCGTGCTCCCCGTCCCCACCCCCACACACATACACAGACCATTCAGGTTCTCTGAGATCAAAAACGGGGTGGTGGCTGTGGGCTTCCCCAGAAGCAGGGGCTGAGGTTTGGCCTCCAGCCAGGGGGGCTCCTGTGGCTTCCACAAGGGTCCTGGGGGCTTCTGAGGGTGAGTCGAGCCTCACCCTGGGGTCCTGAGGCTGCTCACACCCCTCTTATCTGAGGCCACAGCTCCCTTGCCCCAGGGCCGCTGCGGCTCAGGGCTCCCAGCTGCAGGAGCCAGCCCAAGGGGTGCCAGCCCTGGCTCCCCATTTCTGGGGAACCCCTGCGCACCCTCTGAGGTCTCTTCCCTGTGCTTCCTTTATCGGGGGTCCTCACCCACAAGACCCCTGAGGGAGCGGCGCCTGCCCTGCCCACTGGGCAGGCCCCTTCTCTTCCAAGCCTCTTGCCTCCTCCGGAACGTCTCTCCTGACACCTTCCAGATGCAGGGCGGTTTCCGTGGCGGTGATGGAAGACGGTTGGAAGACCCCTGGTGACAGGGTCTCTCCTTCACCCCACTTTGGTGACCCTGCTTCTACACAAAGCAGCCCCCTGCTGGTTCAGAACAGCCCTCATCCTCCCTCAAGGGTCTTCCCCCCCGCCCCCGCACTCCAGCCACAGGAGCCCCCAAAGGCTGGCTAGTACAGGGAGGTGGGGCGTTTGTTGCTATTTCTCCCAGGACCTAATGAGACGGGTTTTCCAGCAACGTTTCTTGCTTGGCCGGTGAATGGTAAGCGCTCTGGAATGCCTTGTGCATTAGGGTTTCGTTAGGGCCACACAGGGCGGAAATGTGCTCACTGGAAGTGGACTGAATGGCCCTGGCCGGGTAGCTCAGTCGGTGAGAGCATCGTCCTGATGCACGGAGGTTGTGGGTTCGATCCCCGGTCAAGGTGCATGCAAGAATCAGCCTGTGGTGCATGAAAAAATGGAACAACGAATCAATCTCTCTCTCTCTCTCTCTCTCTCGTCAATAAATTTAAAACAATAAAAATAAATAAAGTTCAATGGATTGGTAAAAGTCTTCACTTCATTGGCGTCTGCAGTCTCGTAAATAAGAATGTGCAATACTGATGTCCTGGGTTGGTTTTTTTTAAAATCATTTTTTAAAAGATCTTATTTATTTACTTTTAGAGACAAAGGGAAGGAGGGAGAAAAAGAGGGAGAGAGACAGTGATCAGTTGCCTCTCACACACCAGGGACCTGGCCCTCAACCCAGGCCTGTGCCCTGCCTGGGAATCGAACCTGTGACTTTGCTCTCTGCAGGACGATGCTCACCCCACTGAGCCAGGCTAGTGAGGGCGTGGTCCTGGGTTTGGTGTCGTCCCGTGGCGGTCACGGGAACCTGCCCCCAGGCGGCGAAGCTGGCTTAAGGGCCTCTGGGAGCGTGGGCACCGCCTGGCCTCGCAGGCTGTGCGACTTTCTCTGACTCGGCAATTATCTCAAAATACAAAAGATTTACCACTCACCGTCTGTGGAATCGCGGTGGAAACGGGTGTACTGGAGGGTCTCTTTCAACACGCAAGCTCGAAATAGTGTGTCTGTAACAACGGGAAAGAGTGCCCCGTGTTCGATCTGGAACTGATTCAACGGGAGGCTCTGTGGCAGGAGACACCTCGACCGTGTTGAGTGCTTGGTGAAGTCGGGGTTAACCATTTACTAGAGTCCACGAGGAGACGGGAATAAACGGGAGGGTGTGTAAACACACACACGCACACTCGGACCCAGGGACGGGATTGCCGGTTATTCATTTACGGGGTCAAAAGGACAGACGCGAGGGGTGTGCAGGGGTCAGGCCCTGGCCCCGGAGCGGAAGGCGCGCCTTCCACCAACTTGTATCAAAACACATCCTGGCTTTAATCACAGAGTGTTGATCATGTCCTTACCGGCTCCAAGAGCACATAAGATGTGTCCTCAGGCTTTTAGTTCAATCCACCCCACGTGCAAAGTGCCCAGGCGCCCAAAGAGGATGGTGCCATTTATAGTCCAACCAATGACACCCTGCAGCCTGTTCTGAGGGGACCCATTAAAAGCCGGTGATCTCGGCACCTCCATCTTTCTGTTGGGACGCTCGTCGTCCCAAGCCAAGCAGCCCCCCCCCCCACCGGCGACCCAAAGTCAAGTCAGGCCTTGTCCTTCTCAAGAATCTTAGACCGTGGGTCCAAGGACTCCACCCCATGGCGTGTGCAGCCAGGAGATTTCCGCTCACACGTGGTCCGTGTGGACCCACTAGGGGAAGAGGCCTCGAAGCCCGGCAGAACCTGTCGACCCCAGACCAGCCTGTGGGACCTGGACCTCCAACTAGCACATGCTTGGGTGTGATAATCAAAGCCAGAGAGATGCCACCCAACCGGGCATTGGAAGTCTTGGATGTGTCCCCTGGCTTCGGAGCCAAAGACATCGCAAACCGCTCCGGGATGACTNTCAAAGCACTTCCTGGCTTTAATCACAGAGCGTTTTAGTTCAATCCACCCCACATGCAAAGTGCCCAGGCGCCCAAAGAGGATGGTGCCATTTATAGTCCAACCAATGACACCCCGCAGCCTGTTCTGAGGGGACCCATTAAAAGCCGGTGATCTCGGCACCTCCATCTTTCTGTTGGGACGCTCGTCGTCCCAAGCCAAGCAGCACCCCCCGGTGACCCAAAGTCAAGTCAGGCCTTGTCCTTCTCAAGAATCTTAGACCGTGGGTCCAAGGACTCCACCCCATGGCGTGTGCAGCCAGGAGATTTCCGCTCACACGTGGTCCGTGTGGACCCACTAGGGGAAGAGGCCTCGAAGCCCGGCAGAACCTGTCGACCCCAGACCAGCCTGTGGGACCTGGACCTCCAACTAGCACATGCTTGGGTGTGATAATCAAAGCCAGAGAGATGCCACCCAACCGGGCATTGGAAGTCTTGGATGTGTCCCCTGGCTTCGGAGCCAAAGACATCGCAAACCGCGTCGGGATGACTTTAGCTGGAGCTCCCGAGGTACCAGGGAGCACGTGCAGATTCCTGTGAATTCTCGGTGACCACGCGTGTGATGCCGAAGCCGCTTACGGCTGGAGGCCACCGTCTGTCGGCTGTCTCGGCACCGGGAACCTCTGCACCACCCGGCGTCTTAAAAGGACGAACGCGTGGCTTCCGGAGCACAGCCCTGCAGTGACAGAATTCTCACGGGGAGGGCAAGGGCAGCCCGGGGAATATCGTGAGTAATATTGTAGCAGGTGTGGCTGCCACAAAGCCCTTGAAACTCGTTCAACATCGTATGGAAAGGAAACCATGATTGAAAAGAAAAAAACCCTTTTAAACGTTAAAAGAGAAACATCACCTACCAACCAAAGGTACGGCTATCGCTAACGAATTTTTAACGGCGTGGTTGGAGCGAACAGCGCTTCAAGACGCCAACGCAGCCGGGTTTTTACTTTCTGTGTTCTACAACCGCACCTGGAGATACTTGGCAGTTGTTCCAAAACGTTTCGCTCAGTCATCCCTCTGTCTGCTCTAAATGATGTGTCTCTGCCTGTGTTTTCTTTTTCTTGGCTACGTAGGATGAATCAAGTAGAAAACAAGAACTTGGTAACTGTCGATGGTGCCCTCATTTCTGTGTGGCGTGGCTGTTTGGGTCGGGGCCCACGAATGGGGTGGGCCTTCCGGTGTCGGCTGGGGAGCCCGCGGTCAGGCCCTGGGGTGCTGGAAGGTGGCTTTTCCGGCTTCGGCTGGGAGGGCTCACGCAGGGGCAGGTGTTCCAGCAAGCGGCAACCTGTAGGCAGCACCTCGGCGGCGTGCCACTGGCCAGTGCTGATGCCAATCCCGCCGCAGACAGAAGGGGGCGGGCCTGTGGCGCTGCAGCTGTGATGGGAGAAGCCAGAGAGCCGCCCTGCAAACCGGGCTGACCCTGGGCAGAAGCGCACCACGCCCCCACCCCATGGGGTGCACCCCAGGTGGCTAACGTGGCCTGCAGCCCCCACAGAGACCCTGGGCCCGAGAAGATGTGGACGGAGGCAGGGACAGTGGGCAGACGGCTCCCCGCCCAGCGTGTCGGGCACTCACTAGACCAGGCGATCGCCTGGATTTGCAAAATGATTTCCCCTTTGCATTTCTGACTTGTCTGCTCCCTGGTGGCCGGCGTCCAGTCTCTCAGTGTGGGCATCAGCCGTGCACCGGGGCATGAGGCTGATCTCTGGTGAGGTCATCAGAGGGTCGACCATGCTAATGCAGTCAGTGACTCTTTCTGTTGGGGACTGGAGGCATGGGTCAGTCCCCCCCCCAAATTCATAGGTTGAGACCCCAACACCCAAAGCCACAGTATTAGGGCGTGTGTTCCTTGGGATGGGATGAAGTCGCGAGGGTGGACCGACCCCCCCACCTCCGCACGGTGGGGTTAGTGGCCTTTACGAACCAGACCCCAGAGAGCTCCCTGGCTCCTCCCACTGGGTGAAGACCCAGAATGAAGCTGGCAGTCTGGTGTGAGGACCACCACCCTCGCCAGACGCCGAATCTGCCGGCCCTTAGATCCTGGACTTCAGCCTCCAAACGGTGAGAAATAATTGTCTATTGTTTCTTATCTGCCTGATCTACGATCTCCAGTCCAAGCAGCCTGCGTAGGAAGGTCCGTCGGGAATTGAAGCTCCGTTGTGATCGGTTGCTGGGGATTCCAGGGGGTGCCGAACCCAGGAGACCCGGGTGAGCCGGGGCTGGCACAGGGGTGAAGGCCGGAGGGCTCAGCGCCCCCCGTTCCCGCCGTCCAGGGGCCGCGACCACAGAGGGAAGCGTGGTCTCCGCGCTCCCCTAGCCAGGCAGGCGTTGGAGAAAACCGTAAGGGAGGTACAGGGGTGGCATTTCCTGTGGCCCTTGCATCACAGGAAACCACTGACTCTCGTACATGATTTACTGCTGTCCTAACGGGGTTTCACGAACAGTTGTCTCGCTGGCTGCCACCAGCCAGCCTCCCCACCAGGACAGCTATCAAGCCCAGGCGGCCTGCTTTGCCGAGTCCTGCCCCCACCTCCTCCCCAAAGCGATAACCGTGGCTGTGCTAATTCCATACGTTATCTATTGTGGCGTCGTCTGAGCCAATAGGGTCGTCCTAACAATTGCACGTGCCGATGCCCGAGTCGGCTGAGAGGTCAGGCCCCACACCGGCACACGCAAGTCCGGCTGGAACACTCCGTTTTGGGGGGGCAGCTCATGACACGGAGCCTTTGGAGAAGCGACGTGTGTGGACACTTCACGCGCCTGCCCCTGTCACACTTACCCAGGCACCGGTGGGCCTTGAACAGCGACGGATAGGACTACCCAGGTCCCGTCCTGCGTGGACAATGTTTTAACGAAGTGTATTGGGAAATGGTGGGGAGATTTGCGAGGGGACACAGACGACAAACACGCTAGCGGTGTCGACGATGAAGTACAAATGTAGGTATCCAGGAGATGCATACAGTACGTACATATGTATTTTCTCTTCCTCGTAATTTTTCTTCCCTACACTGGCTTCTTCCTAGTTCATTTAGTTGTAAGGAGGCAAGGTAGGATGCGTGTAGAAAACCGTGTGTGTAGACTGTTTGTGCATGAGGTCGGTCAGGCGGGCTGTGAACAGCCGGCCACGAGTAGTGAAGTTTGGGGGGGAAGCCAAAGTGTGTGTGCACATCTTTGGCTGCACCGGAGGGGGTGCCTCTGACTCCGACGTGGCTCAGACGTCAACTATAGACTCGGTGTGTGTGGCCGACGGGGACAGAGGACAAGAGAAGGAGGCATCTGTTATCCGGATGAGCTCACGTCCACGCCTGGGGTTCTGGAGTCATGTATCTCAAGGGCCCTGTGTCTGGGCTCTGGGGGTGCGGGGTGGGGGGGCTTCCAAGCCAGGGGCTGACTCCGGGAAGGTGCCCGGGGTCCCGACGTGTCAGCTCCCTGAGAGTCACCGACACCGACAGACGTCCCTTCCAACGGCTCTACACTCGCCCCGCCTCTTCGACACACCTTTACCCCATCAACTGTGACCATCCGGGCCCACCTTTGTTCCCTGCCCCCGGGCCGGGACACCGTGCCAACGATCCCCACAGTCCTAACCGAGGAGGTGGTTGACCGGCTAAGGCAGGCTTAGAGACAGACAGGATTTATGACTGAAATGAGGGGAGCGGCCTCTTGATTCTGAGCCACAGGAACCACAGGCTGCCGCTTCCTCAATGGAGGAGTTGTTCATAGATTAAGCAGCTTCCCTACGTCTCTTGATTCCTGCAGAAGCCCCAACCCTCGCTGTGCTGAGGAGGGGGTGTGTATAAATACACACACACACACACACACACACACACACCAGGCTTGCATCGAGGCTTTGCCAAATTAATGAAGCTGCTGTTTCTAAAATGGGTCGGACCGCTGACGGGCAGAAACCACGACGTTTCCCACATGGGAACTCCGAGGGACAAATGGCCCTTGATCTTTGGCTGCCGTGACCGCTGGGTGGAAAATGCCAGGGGTGTAAGGCAGGTCGGGGGCTGCGCGGCACCCACGGCTCCGATTCCGGAGCTGAGAACTCTTGCTTCTCATCCCAGCCCACCGCTCAAGCCCTCTGTGACCCCAGGAGTGTGCTGGATAGAGAATTCAACACTCCCACTTCATAGCTGGTTTTCAGTGTGCAACGACGAGTTAGTTATGAAAGAGTACACAGATGTCAGGCAAATAATTTCCTTGTTTGTTTGTCCGTCCACTCATCCCACCACCAAATCCACTTATTCACTAATCTATCCACCCACCCATCCATCCACCCATGCATCCACCTGGCCATCTGTCCATCTACCCAGCTACCTATCCATCCGTCCATCCATCCATCCGCTGATCCACCCACCCATCCATCCATTCTACTAGTTCAGAACATTCTCTTGCGTAGATTGTACAGCGGGTACCACAAGCGTTGCCAAGATATGTCTCGGCTGCTTTGGTCAGCCCAAGGACCCCCGTTTACTCTCTATTGGGCCCAACGTCTGGTGACAAAGACCTGAAATAAAAGGGGTTTACATGAGACTGAAGCCGACCTGACTTTCACAAAAGGTAAGACAAAAGCTTATCCCCATTTCCATCAAAGAAGTGCAGGCAGTTGTCCCGGATGGGCATGGCTATTCTGCAGTGTCACTAGCCATCACGTGTCCCTTTCCCATGTTCTGTCGTTCTTCGAGAGTGCCTTTCATCCTCTAGCTTACCTCTCACCCTAGCTGCTGGGGCTCCGGACATCGCCTCCGTATTCCAGGCAGCCACAAGATGAAGCGCAGAAGGCTCAAAGCGGCCCTGCCCAGTCACTTCTCCACTTCTTAAAGAATTTTTCAGAAGTCTCCCCTAACAATTTCTGCTGACATTGATTTCATTCCATAGAACTCCTTTTCTTGTCGTCCTTTCTTTTCTTTTTTTTTTTTAATTCCAAGGGAGGGTGAGCCAATAATCCTGTAGCTGGCCTATTGCCAACATGAAGAAAATCAAAGGCCCTGGTTGTGGGGTGTGGGGTGGGCAAGTTATAGTCTCACATGCACAACAGGTGGGTGGACAGATGGATGGATGGTTAAATAGATCAGTGGGTGAATAAATGGGTGGATAAATAGACAGATGAGTGAATGGACGGATGGATGGATAAATAAATCAGTGGACGGATGAATGGATAGATAAACAGACGGATGAGCGGATGGCTGAGTGAATGGGTGGACGGACGGACGGATGGCAGTCAGACGGGTGGATGAATGCATTAGGAGACAGGTGGATGGATGGCTAATCCTATGTTTGTAAATATCGAGGGACTATGTGCAAATACACTTATCACTGGCTTGGGGAACAGGCTACAGATAGACCAAAGTCAGGGGGATTAATCATTACACACTCAGGAGACAGGCAGGGGCCCATCAGAGGCCGGGAGCGACTGAGACTTAGGCTGAAACAAACGTACGAGGGGGCCGCTGGAGTCTGCCAGCCATGGCCAGAACTCGGCCGGGCCCCAAGGCTCAGCCAGCGCAACGCACGGGACGCGGGTACTCCCAGTCCCAGTCCAGCTCACGGCCTTCCAACACACCTCCCGTGCCGTTTGGGTACAACTCAAGAGGCTCCTTCCACCCGACTTAGCTGCCATCCTGGGAGATAAGGCTTCCCTGTCACCCAAGTGTCTGCGAACTGTTGCGGACGTTTTAATTCGGAGACAAGCAAGGTGGCACTTGCCCCCCTCCTCCCCCCAGGGAGCTGAATGAATCGGAAGGAGAAGTCTGCCAAAGGCCTCTGCATAACCACGTAGGTGAAAGCCGGCAAGCCTGGCGTGAGGAGGAACACCAGGCATATTCATCATGGCCGGTGACGGGGACCTAGCCCCTCAGTGATAAGGTGCACCCAGACTCCAGAACTTTCTGGAATATCACAAGGGTGGAAAGAGAGGGGTTTTCCGATATGGTGAAGAACTTTGGGGTTCGTGCAGGTAGGACTTTCCTTTGAAGATGATAGGAGTGAACTGGAAATTGCCCAGGAAAGAATCTCTGCGTTTGTGCAGGAAGCACATGTGTGTGTGTGTGTGTGTGTGTGTGTGTTTTAATCATCCAGGCTTCATTCTGAGGTTGATTGACCTCAAGGTGCCAAAAAGGCTGCAGCAGCTCCAACATGCCCTCTTTTTCTACCCTAAGAGCTCTGAGCTCCTCCCATTGGCCCTAGCCTAGGGTCTCCACCCTCCATTGGCCCCAAGACTGTGGCGGGGAAGGGGGCGGGGAATGGAAAGAACTAATTGACACTTTCAAGGGTACATGGCGGAGGGTTAGGGGAAACAAATGTCAAGAAGGTGCAGGGCGCCTGAACATGGGACAGGGGGGTCAACCCAGGCTTATGACAAGAAGGAACACTTCAAAGGCTGGGTGTTTTGTCGGTCGGCTGGTTTCTCTGTGAAAAGGAAACATTGTCTGCCTGTCTTTGGGATTCCCTTGGTGAAGGAAACCGCAGCCCAGTTGTCAAAGTGTAAGGTGAGCCATCACCCAGAAGACGCAAGGTGGGCCCTGGCGCAGGGCTGTGTCTGACTCTCCTAAACTCCGCCCCCCACCCTCACCGCCGGGGCCTGGCACGCAGAGCCGGTGGCAGCAGACAGGCTCCCCGGGGCAGGGCCCGGAGCCAGGGCCTGGACTCCTGCGGGGAGGAGCCGACAGCGGCACACTCAGGAGCCCTCGGTGGCGTTCGTCGGCCGACTGCCGCACTGTGACTCAGGAATCCTTCACCCAGGCCCCGGCGGCCATGGGGACAGAATTTTAAGCTAAGGTCTTCGTTAAAGAAATACACTGTAAGCCTGGCACAGGGAAAGGCAGCCGCGGGCCTCTGGATGTCTCCAGAGACCCCAGAGAAGGGGGCGGGCCGCCTCAGACGAGACAGGAGACCCTTGTCTGGCCCTCCCCGCCCCAGCCCACCCCCGACCTGGCCTGGGGGCATTTTCGGGAACTGGAGGCCCCTGGAATGGCAGCCCTGGGTCAGGCGGGGGAATAGACCACAGACCGGCCCAAACATTGGGCCTGCCGCCCCAAAGCCCCCACCGCTGCTGTGGCCTCCGTGAGTCCAGCCTGGACTGTGGGGGTCGGGGCGCCCCCACTTTGTTTTCCTAAAGGAGTCTCTCTTGGGGGTAGGTCCCGTGACAGCCTGGAAGGGGTTGTGGAGACAAGGAGGGCCCCCACAGTTTCCACACAAGGGAGGTGGTTTCACTGGGCTCCTTAGAGGAACCGCGCTGGGGGATCCCCATTAAACGGAGAAGCGGGGTTTATTTGTTTCTCTCCGTGCGGCTCTGGGGTTTCCCTTACGGGCGGGTAAGGAGTATCCCCATCCCATCCTTTCCCCAGGGGGGACAGGGCTCTTTTCCCCGGCCTAGCCGCCCCCCCCCCCCCAGAAGTGGGAGCCGTGCCGTCCGCTCTCAGCTCCGTGCGCTCCACCCAGGGCTGCTTCTGGGCAGCAGGGCCGGGTGGTCACGGGCGGGGCGAGCGCGGGCCAGGGCGGGTTGATATCGCCGCGCCCCCTTCTCCCCGTCCCGCGCGGGCTCCGCCCCGGGGTGGGGGGGGTGGGGGGTTGGAGTGCAGCCTCCGCCCGCGAGCGCCACTCCGGGGATCCTGCCTGCGCCGCACCGGGCGCACCATGGCGCGCCGGGCTGTCCTCGCGCTGCTGCTGTTGGGCCTGCTGAGCACTCGGGTGTCCCCCCAGGGTAAGCGTGCGGCTGGGGCAGGGCGCGGGGCCCCCGGGAGTCCCGCCGGTGCCCGTTGTGTGGTGGGGGGGGGAGCAGGGACGGGCCGCCCCGGGCCCACCTGGAGTCTCCCCGCGGGGCGGGGGGCGGGGTGCTCACGGGTGGCCAACGCCCGAGGGAGGCAGCCGGCAACTTTTTTCCTGGGCCAGTTTGGGCGCAGTCCAGAGGAGAAACGTCAGTTTTTGTTTTTTTTAAACCACTACCTGTGCAAAGTCGCGGGGGTCTGCAGGGACCGGTGATATTCGCTTTCCCCACGTGGGGGACAAAGTTTGTTCCCGGGGCCCGCCTTTGCCCCCGGACCCGGGCTGGGCTCCCCAGCGCGCTCCTTTGTTCTGGGGCGCGGTGGGAGCTCCGAGCCACGCCCTGCGTCCCGGGCCTAAATTTGGACGCCGCCGGGGAGCCTGACACCCAGGGGGGAGGGGAGGGAAGCCTTAGACCAGCTCAGAGCGTTGGAGGAGTCCAAGCGCCCGCCTAGTCTCCAGGCCTCGGGGCCGGCAGCGCTCGCGAGGCGCCGGCCCGCGAGGAGAGAGGCTCCGCCAAGACAAGAAACGTGTTCTCAGCGGATAGGGTGCCGCGCGAGATGGTTCGGGAGACCCAGGAAAAAAGTTTCCGGCGCGGGGAACTTCGCTGGAGCCCGGTCCCGCGACCCCACGCGGTTCCACCCGCCGCTTCCTGGCGTGGGCTTGGGTTTCTGCCTTGAAAAAAGAAGGCAGTGGAGGACTGGCCCGCCCCTCCCCCGCCCCCGCGGAATGCAAGGTCTGGCTGCCGCCAGCCCCCCGGCGCGCCGTGAGCGTTTATGCCGAACGCTGCGTTATTTGTCCCGGCGAATGCGGCCGCACTGCCAGGCGGCCAGGGAGGCGGGCCGTGCGTGGAGTTTGGAGACGGGTCTGGGGGGCGCCGCATGTATATTTGGAACCAGAAATAGGCCCGAGAAGACGGAGAAAGCCTGGCTCCACATGGGAGCAACTTACGCCTGACCTATGGGGCCCTGGAGGGGTTTGGGCGGGGTGGGGGGGGCGCGGTGTGGGCAGAGACCTCTTCCTACCTCTCTGGTTCCTTCTGGAATGTCCCCGCTTGTCCCCCGTTCCTTCATAAGTTTTTTTTTTTCTGTCCGTGTGTGGTACATTTCTTCCAACTATACCAGCTCCCCCCAAACTGAGTCGTCTCTGCTACTTGTTTATCGTTTCCTGATGGATTTTGTTTTTTTTTCCGGAGCACCTACTGTGTGCCCCGCCTCCAGAGAAAGGGGTGAGCGGGGGTTCTGGTAACCCCAGCATGGGCCATCCATGGAGAGGGGGCGGCGGGGAGAAATATCCAAACAGGAGAATGGGACAGGGCCCCAAGGGTGACTTGTCACTGTGGGGGAGAGTGACCGGCTCTGTGGCTATGGCCTCAGCCCCCAAGGAAGTCATTTTGAAAGTTTTTAGGGAAGAGAGAAAACAAAACAAACAAACAAAACCCAACCCCCAGCCCCGTTAGCCAGGAATCGCCTGATTCCTTTGAGAAGTTGGTTGATGTGTTTTGGATGCTGAGGCTGGCTTGGGTGCAGCCGTAGGTGTGGGGACGCCGAGCAGGGGGGTGGGGAGGGGACGGGAGCCAGCCTGGCGCCCCCCAAATGCAGAGAAATTGGAGGTTTAGTAGCCACTGACCTCCTTCGGGAGCCCCATCCTGGGGCTGGGGGTAGGAACAGGCTGTCCCGAAGGGTTTTATCCGCAAAGTGTCTTTTGTGGCTGGTGGCACTCAGGACACAGTTTGTCACGGAAATAGGGTGGTGCCTCGGTGTCCGCCCTGGCGGCAAAAGTCCTGTGAGGCCGGGGACGGGTCTCCACTGTAGGGCTAGTGACACTGGCCGGACTTCAGAGTCCTTGCGTTCCCAGGTGTCCTCCAACATCCCTGTGGGGCCTTGAGGGGTGGGACAAGACAGACCACAGAAGGGGAAAGAGGTGCCTTCAAGCCTAGGTGGAGACAGGATCTGGACACGTTTTTGGTGGTCATCACTGGGAAGGGCGTGGCCTTGGTATCTGCGGGGTGGAGGCCAGGGGTTCCGCTCAGCACCCTCCAGAGCCCAGGGCGCCCCACCTCCGAGAGTCCTCCAGCCCCAGATGACCTTATGTCTGTGCCACAGGTTGTTGGCCACTGGTCATCGGGCCGACCTCGGGGAGGATGGGCATGACTCGAGTCCACACGCACCTTCAATGCCAAAGTCACTTCTGTGTCTCCCCGTTTGGAAGCTGCAACGCCCACCTGGGCTGGGGTCTCCTGGCCAGTCTGGGGGTTCCCTGCCGTCCCCACCCAACAAGCATAGGTTTCTGTGGGGGCTTGCGTTCCCCAGCCCCTGGCCTTGCTTTTCCCCGTCCGACTGTCACTGAGGAGAGAATACAGCACAGGGGTCATGGCCGGGGTTGGGTGGAAGATGATGTAGGTATCTTTTCCAGGCCCCGTGTCCTCCACGGGAGACGTCCTGGGGTTCCTTTCCATTCACACTTTCCCATCACGACGGTCTGGTTTAGGGAACAGGGTCACCTGTTTCGAGGACCGGCTTGGACGCGCAGAGAGTGGAGGAGCTCCTCGTGCAGTGCCTGGTCCCCGTGACGGTCTCCTTCCGTCCTCACACTAGGAGGGGGGGGCTGTCTCCAGCGGTTCCATAGACACACTGTCCTGTGACCTCCCCCTCCTTGCCAAACCCCGGGGTGGAGCATGGCATGTGTGTATGTGTGTGTGTGTGTGTGTGTGTACACAGAGGAACCGCCCAGATTTTTGTGTGTGTGTGACGGAGATAGAACGCTTTGGAAAATATTTCCTACTGACATGGGGACTTCCTAAGCCTCCCAGAATGAGCCCTACGCAGGACCACAGACTACCCAGTACATCACAGGCCAGCAAGATCGCCAAGGAAGAGCGAGCCCTCTTTAGAAAGACCAAGGGCGTATGCGATGCTGTACGTTGTAACAGAGGCGCCTCCAGCCGGGGCAAGAAGTGCAGGCATCGGCAAGGGGCAGAGAAAGAAATTTGGGAAGGAAAGGGAGCTCAAGACAACTGTTTCTTGATTTTCCACAGGGACTCGGTATGAATCGGCCTTTTGCCCTTAAGCCGCACGGAGACGCCTCTGACACGCACGCACGCGCGTTTCTGAGAATAGTTTGTTATCATCTGCTGCTTCTGGACAGATCGCCAGGCTGCCCAAATGCACGCGTCATCGGGCCCGGTGGGTGCCGCCACCCTGGTTCTGCCTGCGGTCTCGTTGTCCTGCAGGCAGAGTGCTGGTCGGCCAGCCGCCAGGCGGTTCTCTGGGTCTCTGCCGGTCTGTTGGTGGAAAAGGCGCTAACTAATCGAATTCCTCTTGGTGTTTATCTGATTAGCAGTATCTCTCACTTCTGCCGAGAGTCCTGCCCTGGGCTTCCCCTTTCTTGAAATTCCTGTTCTTACTCTCTGTCTGCTCCATTTTTTTTTTTTTTCCTTGACCGGCTTTGGGAGCGTAACACGCCTGGGTGTGTTTCAGCTCTCTCTTAGCATGACTCACACTTGCCGCTTTCCCTCGTGTGTTCTCTTGCTAGTCATTCTTTTTTTTTTTTTAAATCTCTTAAACAGGAAGCTAGAGACTTCCTTTTTACTCACCCCAGAGGCAGAGGCGGGCCCTCCAACCAGGGACTCTCAAACAGCCAGGGGAGGCCCCCGGAGGGGCCCTGGATGTGGTGTGGGGTCGGCGGCCTGCAGGAAGGAAAGGAAATCCAGTGGGAGAAAAACGTCAGCCGGCGAGTTCCACGCGGCCCTACCCATTTCGTCTGGGCGCCCTGAACCCTGACACGAAACATAACCTGAAGCCGTGACTTGCGGTTTTGGGTAGAGCCCCTCCGTTTTAGGGGAATGACCTTAACGTTGCAGTTGCTTGGCAACTTGTAATCGCTCCAAGGGTGCTTTTGGAAAAAAAAAATAGTGTGTGTTTTCGTTTGTTGAAGGGAGGTCTCTCTGAAGGGCCGGAACGGCCGTCCCTCGGCCCAACACAGTGCAGTCAGAGTTGGAGTTTCTTCTGTGTCGCTCGGCCCCCCCAGGGCCCGCCGGGCGCTGCCCGGTGGTGTCAGATCAGGCAGGGATGCAGACCGGAAAAGGCGTGCGTTTCCATGGGACCGCAGCGTGCCCGAGTTACCTGTGCATGAAGCGTGAATACTTCCTGTTGTCTTCGGGGGCAGGTGGCCTCGCAGGCATGCAGATTTTCTAAATAGGGCAAGAAGCCAGAGGGTGGCCACGGTCCACTTCTGCTTTTGCCAGCCCCCTTCCCGTCCAGAAGGGCGTGGGTTCAGTCCAAGACGTGAATGAAAGTGGTGTCGTCTGCCGCATACTCAGCAGAACGTGGACGTCCCCCGGGAAGGGATGGGGCAAGGAGTCGGTCGGGGGGGTGTGTGACACAGAGCGGTGCACACAGACCGTGAAGGGGACGTTAGGCTGGGTCTCAGCCAGAGCAAGGACACTAAGAAAAGGAGCCTTGTGGGGATGGGTGGCTACTGCATGGGTGACAAAGAGGGAGTCTCTCCCCGCTGAGAAAGTTACTGAAGGACCGCGGCCTGGCGGGAGAGAGGTAGCACACACTGGGCGTGATGGATGGTGGACAGATGGATGGACGGACGTCATCGATGATGTATCTGTGTGTGTGGATGGATGGGTCGTTGGATGCGTAGTTGGAGGGATGCATGGATGGAAGACTAGAAGGATAGACGTTATAGATTATAGGTGGATGGATGGATAGATATACGTGGTAGATGGTAGCTAAATGGTAGAGGATAGATAGAACATAGAGATATACAGATGGAGTTTCTTATTCATCCATCACCCATCCATCTGTCCGTCCACCCATCCACGCATCTTTTAGCTGTTGCTTTTTCTTCCTCTCTCTCGCTCTCTACCTAGAATCTATCAATCGCCCGTCTGTCCAGAGAAGTAGCAGCAGCCGGCCCTCTCGGGTGGTGTCCCGCTGTGGGGGTACATCCCCTCAGTGCCCCGAGACCCCTTAGACCCCCTCGTCATAGCTCACCGTAAGCGTATCCCTGGGCAGTGCACGCCGGGCTCTGCATTCCAGGGAGAGAAGGAGCTGGCTGGGAGCTGGGGAAGAGATCAGGAAATGGGAACCACAAGGGGAAACATAGCATCTGCTGGGGTGCAGACTGCACCCTGCATTTTGCTTTTCTAGACAGAGCTCCCCCGAGAGTCCCACCCCAAATCTATCTGCATGGTGGGCTTACGCAGGTAACCGCTGAGAGATTCGGTCCAGCCCGTTGCCCCTATGCTGCCTGCTAGTCCCTCCCACCTGGAGCTTCGGATTATTTTCTCGCCCTCCTGCACCTCCTCCTCCATCCCGGTCTTTAGTGGTGCAGCCATTTGCCCAGACTGTCCCACTGAAGAGTCGCCAGCGACCGTTGCCAGCTCCTTGGCATTACATCCAGTCTGTTAGCCAATACCTTTGGCGTCATCCCCTAAACCTTCCTCGGCCCTTGCTCCTTTCTCCATCTCTCTTTTTTTTCCCTAATGAGATTGGCACGCCCATGCCTGACATCCTTCCTGGACAAGTGTAAGAGCCTGGACAAATCTAGTTCCTTCCCTGGGTCCCTGGGGCGCTTTCACGGGTCCTGGAGACTCCCTCTCAAAATACTATATAATTTTTAAACGTATTTTATTTGTTGTTAGAGAGAGGGGAAGGGAAGGAGAAAGAGTGGGAGAGAAACATCCATGGGTGGTTGCCTCTCGAGCGCCCCCTACTGGGGACCTGGCCCACAACCCAGGCATGTGCCCTGACTGGGAATCGAACCAGCAACCCTTTGCTTCACAGGCTCGCCCTCCATCCACTGAGCTACCCCAGCCAGGACAATAATAATTTTTTTTTAATGCATAAGAAGAACTAGGTTTCCAGGGAAACCAGGTACAGTAAGCCAACTCTCCAGTGTCCAAAGAAGAGGCTGCTCCGTGCCCCCCATCCTCTCTCCTGGTGCCCAAGTGATGGTCCAAAGTGCAGACCTGCTCAGAGACCCTTCAGTGGGTCTGCACACCCAGCTTTGGGGGTCTCAGCCTTGGCCCCAGAGCCTAGTACCCTCCGGAGCTGTGCGCTCTCTCTACCAGGAATGTGGCTTGGTGGGGGAACACAGCATCCCATGTTTAGGGAAGTTCAACTTGGTGCACGAGAGAACTTGCTCAGTCCTGGTAGGGAACTCATCTAAGACCCATCACCGAGGCCTCTGCAGCTTCTTATGGGTGGTAGGTGGTGGAATGGCCACCTATCTACCCATCAGTCCATCCACTCAGCTGTCAGTCCATCGGCCCACCCTCTCACACATCATCCATCCGTCCACTGTCCATCCACTTATCCATCATCCACCCATCCATGTATCCCTCCCTCCCTCCCTCCATATTCTTCCACATATCCATCCTTCCATTTGCTTACCCACGCTCCCCTGCATCCACGAGGAATGGCAGAGGTTTCCCAGAGGACGGGTCATTTTCTCAGGGCTTTGAGGCATCAATAAGAGTTTTCCTGGCATGAGAAGAAGGGTTGGACATTTGCGACCAAGGGGAGGATGCAAGTGAAGACTCGGGGAGGGTGGAGGTGCCCACACTGTGACTCTGAGGGCCTCACGACTCGTTCCCAAGATGCTGGGGACAATGATAAATTGCCTAGCGCCACACGGTGACGTCTATCAGACACCGCAGGAACTGTGAGGATTCAGTTCCGAGCAGCAGAGACTGGACTCAGCTGTGTCCCCGGGGTTCATTCTTTTTCATGCTGGGCCAGCAGGGAATGTTCTGGGAGCCCGGGGACGCCCAGTCCAGTTATTGTGGCCACGCACGCGCCTCCTGGCCTCAGCCATTTAGCAGACTCTTAGCATTGAATACATGTCCCGGCTCTCGGCTCCCTCTCTGCCTGTCCTCTGTGCTCACAGCCTGCGCTTGGTGGTAGAAATTTCTCCATTCAGGCTAGCCTGCTGCACGGGCCATGTGCACAGCTGGGTGCCTGGTTTTCTGGGGTTCGGCCCTACCAATGGGGCTTTGTTCCGGAAAACCTTTGCCTGGGGTGAGCAGAGACAGACGGGCGTGGGGTGCATGCCTGGCTGCTGCCTCCTGTCCTGGAGGCTTCGTGGGCAGTTGTGCAACCGAAGTTCTTAGTGAGGCTCCGGGGCGGGGGCAGGGGGGGGCAGGGCTGCAGAACCTGGGAGCAGGGGTGGCTGCCCTACATGGTGCAGGGTGTGGGGGCTGTAGCCTGGACACTAGGGGAGGGCTTGGGGGGTCGGGCGGAGTTCCCTTCCCTCCCACCCTGACGGCAGCCCCGTGGCATTCGTTATTATGGTTTATTCTTGCTCTTCAAGAGGGAACCTGGGGGGCTGAGGCACACTCCAGCCGCCTGAGTTCTCCTTCTCTTCTGATTGTACTTCTGCAAATTGTTTCGATTTTATTTTTACCTCTGTTTCTTATCTAATGTAAAGGTTCTGTTTTGAGGGTCTATCACGCATCCCGTCTACGACTTACTATTCTACATCGCCATTTGTTTCTGTTCTAATTTTGTTTCTCAGATGAATTGGTTTTAGTTTATATATGTATTTGTAGGATTTATAAGTTCTGTGGTTACATTCTAAATTGTGTAGTTTATAATTATATATCATTTCTTATTATAAGCCTTCATATTTTGTTGCTACCATTATACTTCCTGTCTGTTCATTTTTATATATAAATTTTATATATTTACGTATTGGTTCTATATTTACACATACATTTTATATATAAACAAGTTATATATTTGGTAACCACTGTAATTTATTATTGTACGTAGGTTTTATTTCCACTCTAATTTATTTCCATTTTAGTTTTATAGATGTATATAGTTTACACACACGCATCCTATATATAAATGGCACAATTTTTAACTTTTATAATGAATTGTTGGAGCTCTATTCTTATTGATCCCAGTTGTATTTGTACAATTTATTTCCATTTTAGTTCTGTGCGTTTCTTTCTATCCTTTATCTGTTCCCTGTGCAAAAGTGTGTGAGTTATAACACTCTGGTACTTTATAGGTATTTTATTTCTATTCTGTTTTTGCTGCCAGGATTGTCTTCTGTCTGTATTTACTCAGACCTGCTGCCTAGATACACTGTCGCATTTTGGGAAGTCTACCCTTGTGATGGAATTTAGGGGGGTCCCACTGGAGCTTCCTCCCCGGTGACGGTGTCCCACCCCCGGCCCCACCAGGCAGCCCAAATACCAGGGTGCTGGGGACTCATCTGGGTCCCCCCGTGTGCTTCTCGGGGATGACTGGCCCCAGGAGAAAGCACAAGAATCAGATGAGAACCAGAAGGGTGGTCAGGGTGACTCAGGCCTGCCCCCTGAGGCCAGGGGCCTCGCCCAGGGTGACTCACCGCCTGCGTGCACAGCTTGGGGAGCCCTGAGGGGCGGGCTGGAGACCGGGGGCGCCCGGGTTTCCGCCGAGGGACCCCCGGCGTGGCGTGCGGTGTGCCCCGAGGGTTCCCCAGCAGCAGACTCACCATCTGCCTGGCCGCCCGGGACCTCACAGCGCCCGGTGGCCGGCTTGACCCGGCTGAGGACGACTGGACAGCCAGGCGTCCTCCCCTCGCTGGACCCCCAGAGCCGGCCTCCACCCCTTCCTCCGAATTCCACATGCGTGGGTGCGTGTCTGGGGGAGAGCGTGCCCACAGACTCTCGGCCTCCAGGGCAAGGCAACCCTTCCCCGGCCATTTCAGAGGCACAGCCTTCTTGACAGAACCAGGCGCACGCAGGCGTTCTGCTCAATTCTACCCTCATGGGTTGTTTTAGATACAGAGTGACCCATCGGTGGTAGCCGGGGCAGCGAGTGTTTAGAGGGAGGAGACAAATCACAGCCCATCGGCGGCGTGTCTTCCAGAGCCGCCGATCGCCCCGAGCAGTGCCCTGCCCTGCCCCTTTCTGTGCATCGTTTCCTTAATTTTCCAGTTCGCTCAGATTTTCCTGAATTCTAACTCGACTCTTTTTTCTCTTAGATGATTTCGATTTATTGGATGCCCTGGACGGTGAGTGATTTTTTAACAAGATTGTATGTATTTATCTTTAGAGAGGGGAGAAGGGAGGGAGAAAAAGAGGGAAAGAAACATCCGTGTGTGGTCGTCTCTCCGGCGCCCCCTCCTGGGGGCCTGAGCTGCCGCCCAGGCGCGTGCCCTGATGGGGAATCGATCCGGCGACCCTTGGGTTCCCAGGCGGTCACTCCATCGGCCCAGCCACACCAGCCAGGGCTGTGAGGGATATTTATCAACAGCGTTTTAAAGACAATAGCGTGACTGTTTCGTTGGGACACCCAGTAAATACGTTTACACGTGCCGCCCTGTGGGAACAAGACCCACACAAGGTGAGAAAAAGCAAGATGCCCTTGGTCAGATAGATAGTCACCGGCGTCCCCGTTTCCAAATTAAGGTCCCCTTGGGAGGATCCCGGTGGACACGAGTTTGAGGGGGCAGCAGAGGCTTCAACCCGGGGACACATTTGGAAAGGCTGGACCCACACCCAGCAAGGCAGGCAATTGCCAAGCGCCCGTAGGATACTCTCGCTCCTGAGGAAGTCGTGCTTCTGGAAGACCAGCGGCGAGATGCTTTGCGGTCCCGGTGACCACCGCTTGCTGTCCTTTGCCTCCCAGGGGACCAGGCTGCGGAGGTGTCCCGAGGGATACCCCGTGCCGAAAGCACGCTCAAACTCTCTTCGTGAATTTTAGTTTCAGGTGCATTTTTATTTGGTGGGAAGAGTCGCAATAACAAAAACGATGCTCCTTAAAATTCTGTGGATTAACGTGCCTCAGTCCAGCCCTAGCCTCATCATTCAATTGTTTAGAGCATCGTCCCCATACACCAAGGTCGTGGGTTCGATCCCCAGTCAGGGCGCATGCAGGAAGCAGCCAGGGACCACAAATCAAAGTCTCTCTCTCTCTCTCAAATCAATCCATCAAAAAAAATTGAAAACCTTACAAAGCCCACCGATGTTTTCATTTTTTCAGCCCAGGTTGCCTGGCGTCTGTGAAGTCCTCGGAAGAGGGTCTTCGGGCATTTGAAATCGGGGAACGAATTGTTCTGATAATATTTTTTGAATAGAAAACGGTTGCCATTTTCCACGGCGTATTTGTGGGGGCAATGGCGTTACCGGGAACAACCAGCGAGACGACGGAGACGTATGTAAAGCATCTTGAGTCTCCTGCGTGATCTCCAGTTTCAATCTTTCGGATTTCTCATTCTTATTTAGTGACTTAATAAAAGATAAGTGTTGGAGAAAAATTTAAAAAAAACATGATTGACTCTTTTTTTTTTAAATGGGGCATCCTACAGAGTTGACTTTGTTTCTGAGCTGCAAGCGTTACTTACAGAAATGTCTTTGTATTTTTTTTTCCAGACACTGAGAAGAAGCCCACGCCAACCCCCAAAAAGCCCTCTTCGGGTAAGAAGCAAATGTTCTTTGCGAGCAAAGAGAGTGGGCCAGTTATTGTCTTGCACCCCGGTTTCCCCGAGACCTGGGTGACACATGGACAGAGCCCCCATAGACCCCATGAGAAAATCCATACGGCAGCCGCCAGGACCTCAGGCGTCCGGGCCTTCACGCTCACTGATGCTTTCAAATGAAATGCAGAAATTAGGGACACACACTGAAATTGGCCAAGGCTCTCATTCGGTGGTGGTTAGCCACTCGGAGTCAAATCAGTGCCCCAGGTTGTATGGCTCTTCCTTGTTCTGAGTTTTTATGTCCGGGGATAATATATCCGCTTAGTTATGGGGCTTGTTTGTAGAGGGTTATCTCTTGAGCGAAGGGGTCGCCCGGGACTTTGTTCACACCCAGGCGTTGGGACGCTGCACGCACCTTGCGGGATACGTGGCGGTTGAATGTGTGAATTTGCACCACGGGACACCCTCCTCATGCTCACAGTCGTCCAGTGTGTTGTGTGGGGTGGACACGCATGTGCCTAGACGTGAACTGGAATTGGAAAACAGTTCCTAACACCAAGAAGGCGTCCTGGGGAACTCTCCAGAATCATCATGCCGATACATCCAGGGTACCTGGGTCAGGGCCGCCGTTGTCTAGGGCCAGGTGTCCCACAAATCCGGTCGCCCACTTCTGTCCCCGTGTCTTGGCAAGCCCACCTCGCAGAGGTTGCTGGCCGTCTGTCGGGGAATGGCCGGAGAATGGGAAACGAACCCGGGAGAGTGTTCTGGAGGTGGCGTTGGAAATCCACCTCGGCCCGTGGGCTGCTGTGGATGGATTCTGTGTTCGCCGTGTCGTGGACTCACCCTCAGAGAGATGAATGAGCCGTGTGGCAATCGGTTGGGGAAAATGGGTCCCCCGTGGCAGTCCTGCTCAGAGGGACGGCCAGAACAATACCAAGGGAGGTGGGGACACCCTTCTCCCCAAGACGCCTTGTTTCTTTGCGTTTTGCCCCACACCTCGGGGACTAACAACTACCGTCTTTTCTCTAGGGGACGACTTCAGTTTGGAAGATGCCGTAGCTGGGGGAGGACACAGTGAGTAACGCTTGTCGTTCTGCTCCGTGGCTGACTTGCTCGTCATCACCAAAGGGGCGTGATGATTTCAAAGAGCTGCATCGTTTTACGAGGATACATAGAGTTGGAGTTTTTTTGTTTTTTTTTTTAACCAGGAAAACCTAGGGAATGAGCGGGGTGCGATTGGCGATGGAGTTTATCAGTGTGCTCACTTTGACTTTGGAAAGTCTGGTGGTGTTTTGTGGAAATAGAAGGCAAGCTGATGGGCCTCCCCTCCAGAGGGACCCCATCCAGGGCCGCACCCTCTTTGTGCTGCCGTATTGACGTGATCGACGCTGATTGCACGGCCCGGCGACCGGGCGTCTCCATTTTGCCCTGGGGACCCAGAAATAGGGCCGCTGGTCCCCACAGCTGCACTTAGATTCTGTGGGATTCCCGCGAATGGAAGTACTGTGGCCGGGAGGACGACGGGGAGAAACCGGCAGGGGGCGGGCTGAGGGCGCGCTGAGCAGACCGGCTGCGTGCAGGTGGACGCTTCGCTGTCTTTGCCGAGAATTCGTCGTTCTTACAGCGCGCCTCTTTTTCCCGACAGACGATCCTGTGCCTCCCGGTCCGCCGAAACCAAAACCGAATCCAAACCCCCACCACCCCGGAACTTCTGGTAAGACCCCAGATCTCTCTGCCGGTGCCCTGGGTGGTTTCAGAGTACGGCCTTGTCCCCATCACCGGTGACCGCTGCACGTCCCTGGACATCACCGCCCCATCGCTGGGGTGGTTTTAGGTGCCACCGGGCTGACCGTGGTGGTTCTGCGCAGGGGAATCCAAGTTTTCCCCACGGTGAGGGCAGGCTTGAAAAGGATATTTTGGGTTGGCGTGTCATTTTTACGGGGCAGTTGTTTATTTTACTTCCAAGCTTTTTATGGGCCCTTTAGAGAATGGCAGGCAAGATTTTTTTTTTCCCGTTGAATCTTCATTATTTTTCCCCATTTAGGTCCCTCCTACACCCCTCCCCCCAGCAAGCCCCACCCTGTTGTCCATCTGTGAATCCTTTTTCCTTTTTGCTCAGTCCCTGTACCCCCTAGGCCCCCACCTCACTAGCTGTCATCTGTCCTCCGTCTGTGAGTCTGTCTCCGTGTCGCTTGTCAGTTCAGTTTGCTTGTTAGATTCCGCGTGCGAGTGAGGTCGTATGGTATGTGTCTTTCTCTCACTGGCTTGTTGCTCTCAGCACGGTGCTCTCCGGATCCATCCATGCTGTAGCAAAGGGTAAAAATTTTTTCTTTTTTTTTTACAGCCAAGTGGAATTCCATTGTGTAAATGTCCAGCAACATTTTAAATGTACAGAATCGATACGAGAAAAAAATGTCCGCTTGCTTTTTTCATCCTTTTTGCCTTTGGGGGTACATCGGTATATACTCCAAGTCACGGGGCGAGCACCAGTGTTTTTTTAATGGAATTGCCTGTTCACGTTTCAAATTTTGAGAGTTTTTTTCTTTATGTATTTGTTAAATTTTTTAACCCAGAAAAAAACAAACACTGTTCCTCTACCACTGTTAACATTGGGATGGTTATTCTCCTCAGTATTTTATTTCTGAATTAGATAAAACAGATGAAGTAAAAGGGTTCATCTTTTATTTATTCTGGGCCATAAAATATGTTTTTGCTTATTAATAATAATCTAGAAACATTTTTCCCATCCTTTAATAGTTTTCATCTTATAACTTTTTAACGGCAGCTCTATGCTGCTATAACTAATCTCCAAATTTGACAATGTTCCCTTTTGTTTCTTCTGAAATGTTGGAACTGTGAATTACAAAAGCAAATTCAAGCCGTCGTCACGCATTTAAAACTTTTTTTGTTAAAAAAGATTCTAGCCCTGGCTGGTGTAGCTCAGTGGATTGAGTGCGGGCCCACCAACCAAAGGATCCCGGTTCGATTCCCAGTCAGGGCACGTGCCTGCGTTGCAGGCCAGTTCCCAGCAGGGGACGCACAGGAGGCAACCACACGTTGATATTTCTCTCCCTCTCTCCTTCCCTTCCCCTCTACAGAGAAATAAATTTTAAAAAATTTTAAATGTTTAAAAAAAAGATTCTAGAAGTCCAGCTGTTGAGGTCAATACATGCAAACTACCTCGGTAGGGTTTTTTCTTTTAAGATTTTATTTATTCATTTTTAGAAAGAGAGGAAGGGAAGGAGAAAAGGAGGGAGAGAAACCCTCAGTGTGAGACACATGTGTCGGCTGCCTCTCGCACGCCCCCCAGCCGTGGGCCTGGCCCACAACCCAGGCGCGTGCCCTGACGGGGAATTGAACCGGCGACCTTTTGGTTTGCTGGACGACGCCCAACCCACTGAGCCACACTGTTTCTCCCAGTTTTTATTTATTTCTGTGAATAAGTTTTATGTGCACTGTTTTCCTGTTTATTTCTTCTGCCTTGTAGATTTTTTTAAAACTAGATACTTCATGACAAACAGCCTTTTCACTTTTAATAATTTCTCTCTCGTTTCTTAGTTTTCCGAACCCTTTCACATTGCCCAGTGATTCGTGTAAAATGTTTTTCCCTGTCTTCTATTTGTATGTTCTTTCTGCAGTTCACGTGTGTGTGTGTCATTGTGCCTTGGCTAGAAAACCCAAGACAAGTTCCCCGTCTGGGAGGGCAGACATTTGTCCCGCCTGACTTCCACTCGTCTCTAAAGAAATGTGTTCGGAAAGACCGATACTCATTCACGGAAGTGTCTTTCCATCCCTATTCACTCTTACTTCCTAAAAAGGAGTGATGATACTACTACGTGTTAGCTCGTGCGGGTGGTCAGCAAAGAGGGTAATTTTTTTTCCCTTTGAACCCACGAATGCAATGAGTTACACGAAAGGATGTTTCTGTAGAACGTCTACGTTGGAATTCACGAGTTAAACCGGTGCGTCACGACAGGTTTTGTGAAGCTGATGGATTCCGTTTGTCACATTTGGTGGGGGTCGCCTAGGCATCGTGGGCTCAGAAACCGTTCCTAAATGCGGGGGCTTGGAGATCGAAAAAAGTTACGGTGTTTCATCCGTCTGGGCTGGGCGTGGCGGAGATGAGTTTGGCTCCAGTGGGGTCGCCTTGTCTGGGGTGGCCTCTGCTGGGCTGGGGGGGGCTCCCTTCCTTGCGTGTCTCTCACACCCTGGTGTCACCCGTACGTGAGCTCATGCGTTTGTGGCAGGGGCGCCAAACCCCAGGAGGCCACCCCCAAAACATTGCTTGGTGTCTGGGGTTGCTACCGTCTTGTTGCCAGAAATACCGGGCCGGCCAAAAACTTTCTTCGTTTTTTTTTTTTTTCCCGTTGGACTCTAGTAGGCTCTGGTTGGCTTCTGCCGGCTCTAGTTAGGGCTTAGTTGTCTTCGACTTTGTTCGAGACCGTTTCGTTAGATTGTATTGTGATCGCTGTCACATCGGGGTGCATTAAAAAAAAGACCATAAAAACCGGCGAATGGGGGGGGGGCAGCCATTCTAATGCTGAAGATGGAAGAAAACATGCACCATTTTGGGCATGTTAGGGTTTGTTATTTCAAGAAGGGTGAAAACTGAAATGCAAAAAAAGAGAAAAGGTTTGTGCCGTGTGTGCAGAAGCTGCCGTGGTGGATCACGCGTGTCAGAAGTGACTCGTGAGGGTTCGTGGGGGCCGTTTCTGGCTGGACGATGCTGCACCGTCGGGCAGGTCAGCTGAGGTTCCTACCGATTCAATCGAGACGGTCATTGAGGACCGTCAACCTCGTGCCGCGTGGGAGAAGCCGACCTAACTCCCGGCATCCAAACCAGTCAAGTTGCTGGAGAAGATGGAAGATGCACCTTTTATTTGATGGATCAACGTCATAGGGACTTTTCGGCCAGCCCAGGGGGTCCCCCATTTGAGTCCAGAGTGAAGAAGACCCGGGAGGAACCCACGACACGGAGCGGGAAAACCGCCTGTCACAACCGCGATGGACCTGCGTGAGATCGAGCCCTTTCCGACCGTTGGGTTTACGGCCATCCAAACCCACGAGGACCCACCTTCCATTTCTCCGGGCGTTCTTTTTCTGGTTCCTCCGCAGACTTTTGGCCAAGACTGGTTTGGGGAGTCTCGCCACCGAGGTGGAATTCAGTTGCCGTCGCCTGTTTGAAAGACGCAGTACCTCGGTGGGGCCCCCTCGGTGGGGTCTCTCCTTCGGTCCAAGACATCCAGACCCCGCCAGCCGTCCCCGTCTGACCAGTGACCCTGTTTTTCTCTCCTAGGTGAGCTATCCGATGCCGACCTGGTCGACGCCACGTCTGGTGGAGGTAGAGTCAGTTACTTCTTCCGTCTCTTTGCCCTGTCACCTGTGGCTCGGCTGTTACGCAGATTTACTAAGGCTCGAAAGGCTGAACCCTGGGTTCTGACTTTCTGAACGTATCACGGGTGTGGACCCTACACCCTTCCTGGTAGAAGCTGGTGCCTGGCTGTTCTGTTGAGGGCTAGGGGGCCTTTCCTCCTCCTTCCGCGGGATGGGGCTCGGTGGGAACGTCCCAGACGCGTCCTAAGTGACCCAGTCACCTGGGTCTTCTGTAACTGGCTCGGGCTGCTCACGGGTTCCCTCTTGGCGCTAACGAACGTTGAAATCATGGCCCCGGAAACGGAGTGATGTGACCTCCCCAAAGGACCCTCGTCACCCCCGTTGCAGTTAGAAAAGTTGGTTTCTGTTTCTGTCCTTGAACTCTCAGGTCATCATAGGGGTCAAACAGTATATAACGTTATCACTCAACCGACAAGGAATGGTATCATCTGTTTGTAATTATTAGGATGTGCCTATATGCATTTGCTATGTGTACAGGTAACTACCTTAATATAGCTTCTACGTCCCAGGAGTCCCCAGAAATATGTCTCAAATTTCCACCCCCCCCCCCCCATCACAAGGGGCAGGGCCTCAGGTGGGGTCTAAGACCTTGGCCTGGATTGTCCCCGGGGCCCAGTATAAGGGGACAGAGTTCCCGAGAGACCGTCAGGACTCACTAGACGGTGGCTGTCCTGAAGCCCACCATGCAAGGATGGTTTGAGTGAGTTGGTTTTTTTTTTCTTTTCGGGGAAAGTGAGCGAGACAGAGGACACCTTCCACAGAGCAGGGACAGCCTGCCTGACCATGGACAGCGGCTCCCTGCTCCCCAATGTCCTGTCACTGCTATGGCCTCTTCGGTTAAGGTCCCTTCACAACGCAGGGTCACAGGACCTGCTCCTCGGGATGAGTTTTTCTTCACCGAAACTCTGTGGGATGTACTTGGTCAACCAGTGTGTCCTTCTCTTCTTGACCAGAAGGGGGCGGAGGTGGAGGCGGCGGTGGAGGCAGCGGTGGAGGAAACCAGAGGCATGACGGGGAAGAGCAAGGTACGACACCTGGTTCCTGACACGCTGGCTTTGGGTGTTTTAAAAACGGTGCGAGCGGCCAGCTTGAGCTGGCCTCCGGTCCTTTGGTGACCGTGCTCCAGTGACAGTGCCCTGCGTTCTTCCCCCAGGCGAACCCCAGGGCGTGGTCCCTGGCATCATCGGGGCCATAGTGGTGGCTGTGGCCGGGGCCATTTCCAGCTTCATCGCCTACCAGAAAAAAAAGTTGTGCTTCAAAGAAAACGGTAAGACGTCCTCCGCGCCTGCTTCCTCTCGTCGCGCGCGCTGCTCGCGTAAAAGCCAGTCTTTCTCTAACACCAAACCCCAACACGTAGAGACGCAGTCGTCACGTGAGACTGCACCCCAGGGAGGTGGCTGATTATTCGTCACGTTGCTAGCATTCTGGAACCAGAAGGTGTCGCATCCCAGCACGCCCTCCCCGTGTTGCGCTGTGTCAACTTGCACGTGTTACTAACCCTGCCAGAGCTTGGCTTTCCATCTGCAAAGGGGCAGGTGACCGTCCAGAGAGTTTCCCGGCGGGGTCAATGAGATGGCGCGTGAATGTCTTGGCAGGTGGCCCGGCACCCAGCGAGTGTCGGAGAAGTGTTAGCTCTTAGGATGCAGTCATCTTTAGTTGACGATCGCCGTCGTCCCCAAGGGGCTACCGCGTTTCTTCTGGACCCGACGGCATTAGAATGGAAACCCAGGGCGAGCGGCTCCCTTTCTGCCAAGAACCCGGTGCCGGCAGGTCCTGGGAAGGTCCTCAGGCGGGATGTAAGACAAACCGGGGCCAGGGGCAGGGTTCGGTGCGCTCGTACCTTCTGTGCAAACCTGCACTACTTCAGGTTGGTCCCGGTGCCTGAAAGGTCTGTTTCGAACACCGCTGACGTCCGGGTGTGTCTTGACATCCCTTTCTAGGTGTTGCCTGCTGATTTGCAGGACTCACCAGGGGTGGGCTGTGGTGTGATTTTTGGGAGGGGGTAGGTCTCATGGGCTCGATCCTTCTCCTCCGTGGAAGGGGCCTCCTGGTGTCTGGAACTTCTCCTGTTTCCTCTGACCTAATTCCTTACTCCTGTCGAGCCATTGATGTCCTGAGCCTGGAGGGGAATCTCCACCACATTTGAATATACGCTGATGCGCGCAAAGCTGGATTCCACCGAGAAAGTCCCTTCTCCTTCTCCCAGCAGAGTAGATGTTTATGTCCACAGACGCTATGTAGAGCCTGCAGTTAAAATGCTGCCCAGCTTTTGAACTCAGGGACGTAAAGACAGCTGCTGGTTTGATGTCCCCTTTCTGGCGTGGAAGAGTCCTCGATTGCCTTTTATTTCCTGCCTGTGACCAGGTGCCTTCTCTCTGGGGGTGCCCAACGATTCACGGTCGGTCGACCTAACGGCGAGCATGCATCCTCCTGAGTCGATGAGACTCCTGATAAACACCAACAATTTTAGCTCTGGTCCGTGTGGCTCCGTTGGTTGGAGCGTCAACCCACAAGGTCACGGGTTTGATTCCTGGTCAGGACGCAGGCCTAGGTCGTGGGTTCGGTCCCCAGTCGGGGCACCTACGAGAGGCAACGGATCAGTCCCTCTCTGTCACATCCAAATTTCTCTCCATCTCTCTCTCTCCCTTCCTTCCCTTCTCTCTCAACATCACTAAGCATGTCCTTGGATTAGGATTTTAAGAAAAAAGACTTAATGATTATAACGGAAAGGGGAAACACAAAAGAAGACACGTCTTGCTCTCGTATCTTTTAGAAACAGCAAAGGGGTTAAAGGAATAGCAGGTGAGTAGAAGTGAGCTTGTGTTTCTTTTTCTTTCCTGAAGCCTTTATTTATTTATTTATTTTGAGAGGGGAAGGGAGGGAGAGAAACATCCATGTGTGGTTGCCTCTTGCCCACCCCCTCCTGGGGACCTGGCCCTCTACCCAGGCACGCGCCCTCGACAGGGAATCGAACCTGCGACCCTTCGATCCGCAGGCTGGCACTCCATCCACTGAGCTACACCAGCCAGGGCCTGTTTCTTTATCAGTTACACGTTCCCTCCTCTCTAACGATGCTCACCTCAGAACATGCTGTCCAGCACAGCAGAGGGTCAGGCGGGCTCACCGGGGAAGGAGGCGTGGGAAGATGTTCCGAAATCTCCAGGCGAAACCCCGGTGGATCCTGGAGGTACACAGCATTTCTGTTACCTGGCATATTGGACGCCTGGACCCCCGGATAGAGTTAGAGGAATTGAGTCGATTAGATAAAGGTCTGAGTAGATTTGATGCCATCCAGTGGGTGGAAACGGGATTCAGAAATCGGGTTGTGTTCTCTGTCCCACCCAGCCCGTCCCTGGGTATTGTGTTTGATTGAAGCATTTTGTCCATTTTTTTTTTTTTTTTTTGCGGGGTGGATGGTCTTGAAAACGGACAGCTCCTCGGGGAGAAACAGTTGCCCTTGTAATTTTGCAAAAACGAAACCCTCTTTTCTGAAGAATTGGCCTAGGGGGATGTAGGAGTCCACTTAGGGCGCGCAGAAAGTGAGCTAAATTTATTTCCCCGGAAAACGTTCTCTGGTGGGGTCTTTTGTTCTTCCGAGGCTCAATGGACATCGGGTGCAACTCCAGTACTTAACTCTTTGCAGTTTGTGTACGACTCGTGAGCTGGAGAAGACGCAGAAACCAAGGGGCAAAGGGCAAGGAGAGGAGGAGGCTGGGCCTTGTGATTTCAACAATGGCTCGCTCTTGTCTTCGGCCACCGAACGTGCGCCGTTCACACAAAGAAAACCAGGTGCCGTTCTCCTAGACACCCCTTAATATGACAGAGTGACTAGGTCTCTGGACTCCGTGAATAGACATTTAAGCTTCTACACTCAACGTACCCAACCAATTTAGTATTTATTATCAGGGACGTGCTTTTGTGGACAGAGAGAGAATTAAAAGGCGGAATCCAGGTGCCGGGCATGGGACCATCCTAGGATCTGTAGGCTGGCTGTATGCAAGACTGCTTCGTGGGTTTTTAGCTCTGTGACGGCCATTTGGAGAGCACACCCCTGGGTGATTGCCTACGAAGGACATTGGTACCGCACGCTCTGGTCCCTGACCAAGCCAGGGCTGTGGGGAGACCGTGATTTTACACAGAGAGCGATTTTCCAGGACCTGGTCGCCGGGTTGACGCTTGTCGTGTGTGCTGAGTTTGCGTTAAGATGCGTCTGGGGCATGTGGGTGGGAGCAGAGCTGCCTTCTCGGCCCGGAGACGCGTTCATCCAATGCTGTCCGTCTTGGCCAAAGTCTGCCCGGGGGCCTTTCGGTCCCATGGGTTCAGCTCGAGGATGAAAACCTGTGTGTGTCTCCAGCCAGCGAAAGTTGGTAGATCGGTTGGTGATTCATAAAGACTTGAATTCACAGACCTAAGACTCTGATCTGGTTTTCACGGGGTGCTGCTGACGCGGTCTCAGACTGCGGGCGTGTGGTTGCTGTGTGTCTTTGGGGTTTGGTGGGTTGGCTTCGAGGGGCTGGTCCGAGCGCCTGCTGACCGGGCTCCCGGCGTGCACGGCTCGTCAGGAGCCTGGCTCTTCTTGGCTGGTGTCCCTGCGTGTGAATGATGCTGTTCCCTGTGTCTGCGGCTGGTTCTTGCTGCTTGGGGCGCACCCACCGGCTTCGTCCGGTGTCTGCTTGGTAGTGGTCTGTCGAGGCTTTGGTGAGATGAGGTACTAACTTATCTTGCTTCCTCCCTCCCTCCCGTGTTTACATCCGTCTTATCCATCCATTCTTCAATTCATGTTTCCTTATATCCATCCATCTGTCCATCCATCCATGTATCCGTCTATCCATGGATCTGTCATTTATCCATTCATCACCCATCCATCTACCATCCGTCCACCTGTCCATCCATTCATCCACCTATCTATCCATCCATCCCTCACCCATCCATCCATCCATCTATCCATCCATCTCTCCAATCCTTCCATCTAACCCTAACTCTTCCTCCCTCCCTTCCTCCCTCTCCGTCCTGCTCCTTAATTTTGGCCTCCACTCTGTTTCTGCGCCCCGGAGCTGTCCGGTCTTTGGCCCTCCCTCGCCTGACCTCCGAGCCAAGCCCCACCCCGAACCCCCGTGTTTCTGTCACTCCTTTGCCCTTGTGACGCCTCGTGCCTGCCCCCCGGGGCGTTGGCGCGCTGCTGGAGCCCGCCTCAGAACGCTGACTTCTCTTTCCTCTCTTCCCCAACCTTCCCTTTCAGATGGACCGAAGATGTAGGGAGGAGCGGCAGCCCCCTGGGAGGGCCTCTAGACCGTCCTGCCTGAGCAGGGTGTCTGTCTCCTGAGGCGCACAGCCAAAGCGTGCCCGACCCTCCTCCCCTCCCGTCGTGCTAGGGAATGTCTCGGCGGTCGCCTGCTCCCACACTCCCTACCGTCCCATGGCGTCCCTTGCTTTGTCCCTTTGTCGTACACGGAAGCGTCTTGTACCCAGGCACGGGCCACTTCGGCAAGTGAAGATCCGGGGCAATGCGTCCTTTTCAAGTGAAACCCCAGAGAGAGGAGTGAGGTGGACGGCCTCCACGCGTGAACCAAGTGCGTCGCCACGGTCGTCTTTGGTGATGGATTTGGCCGGTGGGCTCCATCTTCCCTGCATTGTCCTGGGGCCAAGCTGACCCGGGTCATTGGGTCTGAGCTCGCAGACCACGGATGCGATTCGGACGCTCGGATTCCCAGCCCGTAGACTTCTCCTGCGGTGCATGTATCTCACTCCGTTCCCGCCAAGCAGTCCTTGACTCTCTCTCTCTGTCTTTACTCAGCTTGTCCGGATGTGGGGGGGTTTCTCCACGTTGGGGGAGGGGAAGTCCACACTTCTAGGGGTCCCCCTAACCATGTCGCAGGTGCGTCATTGTTAAGGCAGACCCTTGCTGGCCTCAGAGAACGTTTGCGTCCGTGCGTGCCCCCGTGAGCATGGAATCATCCCTGGGTATTTGTTCCTTCTTCATTCTCGGCCCTCTGCTTCTTGGGCATCGAAATGACTCTTCTCGTTTGCATCTGGGGCGGGGGTCTGGGAAGCCTTGCTGGTGACTTGGGGCCGAGGTTTGGGGGTTAGGGTGGGGGTTGTCAATGGGGCGGTGGTTGGGGGAGAACCCTACAGTGTGGACCCTGTGGGCTCCCTCGTGGGTCTGGTCACCTCCGGCAGTCCCCTGCGTGACTGATGTTTGCAAGATGCGTGCAGGGTCTCCCGCGTCCGGTGACGTGATGCCTGGGCCCCACTCAGCACTGGGCCACGTCTGTACCGCGTGTCTGCGGGTCCCCAAGAAGTCAGTCTGTGGTGTAGCCTGAAGGTGGAGCCGTGCTGGTCTGTGGTCCCCAGGGCCCCACACAAGGCGGGCATGCCCATAAATTAGACACGCATTGTCTAACCCCAAACGGGCTGTGAGTCTGGGGCCAAAGGTTTATCTCCGGCTCCCTGGAGGGTGGAGACCGTGGGAAGCACCCAGCACGTTTATCAACACGGCAGGGCCTCTAAACACCCTCCTCCAGAAGTTGCCTCCACCCGGTGCCGGGCGGGGGGGGGGGGTGTTGGGACGCCCAAGCCCTTTCACTATGCTGCCCCCTAGTGTTTCCTCAGAGGCCAGCGCCGGGGAGCAGTGCCTTCCCTCGCAACAGTGCCTTTTGCTCTTGCTGCCCAGATTACATGGGCCTTTTCTTGGGTTGTCTCAAACGTGACCAGATTTGAAGTGGCCATTTACCGTCCTGTCAGAATCTCTCGGCTGATTAGTCACTCACATTTTATTTTGGTGGGCACCCATGTGCAAGGAAAGCCCATCAGTAGATGAAGGAGCGGTGGGACCGTTGCACAATGGAATACCACGCAGCCCCGAAAAGGAAAGAAATCCTACCCTTTGCCCGGGATACGCCTGGAGAGCATTCTGTTCAGGGGCGTACGCCCGTCACAGAAAGACAAGTGCCATGTGATGTGCCTCCTATAAGGAGTGTAATGAATAAAATCAAGTAAGAAATAAAACACAGACAGATTTATACATACGGAGGGGGAATTCATACATTCAGAGGGGAGGGGGTCACGGGGCTGGGTGAAAAGAGGGAGTGAAAAAATAGTAATAGACTCGTAGACACCGACAACAGTGTGGTGATGACCGGAGGGGAGGGGGTGGGGGAGGCAGAGAGGGTACAGGGAGATAAATGGTGTTGGAAGGAGACAGCCCGGGGAGGCGAACACACAAGACAATATACAGACGCCGTATTATAGAATCGTACCCCTGACATCGATGTAGGCTTATTAACCCGCGTCACCCCAGTGAGTTCAATAAACAGAGTTTAAACATGAAAGAGTCCAGGTTCCAGAGTGTGCTCTCAAACGTGGCCGGCGCTGGCAATGTGCTGGCCGCCCCACCGGCCCACGCCGTGACCCCGTGGCCCTCCGCGTCCCTCCGCTTTGGGTCCGTTTCCTTCTTGTTTGAACGGCGGACACTTGCTCTCTGGGGTGGGGGTCCCCGGTGGTTCAGGGAGGGCGTCTGTGTCCCGGAATCGTTTCCTGCACACCACGACGCGTCTTTCGGAGACTTGGGTGAACAGTTACGGGTCTGTCGGCATGTAAGGTGTTCTCGGAGCTGGTGACGCTGCTTGCTTACGGATTGGTGCACGGGTCACAGGGTCTCACGGCCCCGATGCCCTTGTCCGGGTCCCTGTTCCCGTGGGAAGTGCCTCTTCCTGGGCAGGAAAGAAATGGGTACGTCTCGTCCCTGCATGTCTGACACCCGGTTGCTTTTGGTCGTCTGGGAGCGAGGTCGTGGGTGCGTTGCTGTGTGCTTGCAAAATCTTGCCAATAAAAAAAAATAGATCCCAGTCAAGCACGGTATTAAAAAAAAATGGGGTTTGTTTTTGTATGTGTGGAACGCTGTACTACGATTCTGATGTTTCGGCAGCCCTTCCAGGGTCCTCGTTTGCGCGGCCTTTTAAAAAACCATTTTAAAAATACATGAAAGCAACGTGGCAAAGATGGAACTAGTCACAAAATCTAGGCGGCTGACATAGAAGGTCTTTCTACGTTTCTGCTGGTCGAAGATGTTTCCCAGTAAAGAGTAAAAACAAACAAAGACTGCAGACCTTGTAGGAAATAATCCCCATTTTAGAAACGTCCCTTAGGGAAACACTGGTTCTCACCAAAGATGTATCTGTAAAGATCTTCATATCGCCATTATTCCTACGACTAACTGTCAGGACCCATCCGAACGTCCAAAACGAAGGAAAGAAATATGTTAACAAAGTATGCCCGTTCCCTATCATAGAATAGTATGCACAATAATTAAATTAAAAAATTGGAAAAAAAAGAATAATATGCAACTATTAGAAACGGTCAGGTTGAGGAAGCAGGGTTCCAAATGCAGGGAGCATAATTTTTTTTTGTAAAAAAAATAAACACATGCCTAGAAAAAGAAACTACGATGATCTGTGTCAGAATGTTAAGGGTAGTTGCCTTTTCTTCTCTGTAACTTTTCCTGCTTCCCTGATTCTGTGGGTACCTACGCGCGGCTTTCCTAGTACACAGATGTGTTTAGTATCGACGAAATACGTTATCATTATCACTGTGGGAAGAAAGGACTGTGCCGCTTTTTTAAAAAAAAAAGTCAGGAGCGGGCAGGCAGCCCCCTGAGCCCTGGCCCCCCGGCTGGGGTTGGAGGGAGGGGGCGAGGCCCACTCAGCCTGAGGACGGTGTTGGTATCGGGGGTCTTCTCTGCGTATTCACCTGGGGGCTGTTGTGTTCTCCTTCGCAGCCGACCAAGCAGACATCAACATGGAGACCAATCGGACCACCAACACAGAGCCGCTCGGTGAGAAGGGGGTGCCGGCCCCCAGCTGGCCCGGGGCGTCACTGTGCCTCTCCAAGCAGCCTCCGCTTGTCCCCTTCCCCATCCCCTGGGGGACACTGGACTGGGCCCCTTCTGTCTCTTTCCTTCTGAGGGGATGTGTTCGGGAGGTGACGTTGACTCTTCCCTGGGCTTTCCGTCTGCAGGCTGTTTGAAACACCCATGTGATCGTTTTCCCAGGGGCGCTTGGGCGCAATTTGCTCTCTCCGGTAGGATCCAGAGGAGAGTGTTAAAACGATGGCACCCTCTCGGGGCCAAAGGCACATGTTTTGACATGGGGACCCCTTTTGAAAATGGCAGAGAGAAAGAAAGTATGCGTGCACACGGAAGACACTTGATCCGTGACAATTGTGTTGAATGAAATTTTGGAGTGTTTTGACTTCTAAAAATAGACACTTTGAGGAAGTTTGTGTTTACTTTGGTGCTATTTCTAACGAGGGGTGGGGGGAGGGGGGAAATGTTTAAAATGAACTCTGGTGCCCTGGTCTTTAAGCACCAAAAACGCAAAGAGAGGCCTCCAGATCTCAAAGGAGCCGATCGGAAAAGTACAACTGCACATCCCTGTGAAATAACCAAAAAAAGGAAAAAACAAGGACCCTCGTCAGACAGTTATTTAGTCTGAATGGGGGAGGTTACAGGGGTGTTCTGCTGTCTGAGAGAACTCTCAAGTTCAACATGACTTGCCTTCCTTCCTTCCTTCCTTCCTTCCTTCCTTCCTCCTTTTCCTGAAGTGTGTATTGCTTCTGGCTACAATTGTTATCACGCTGGTATCCAGCTACAGAGTTAATCGATGCATGTTGCTAGCCCCGGAGATCTGGTTGGGCCTTCGTGAGCGTTCCTGAGCCCCGTTATCTTAGACGGACAGGGAGTCACCAAGGTCTCAAAGTTGGAAGAAGCAGATACCCAACGGGCGGGTCGGGGGAGCTGGGGACGCTGTGTGACACCGTCTTTTCTTGTCTCTCTGTCCTCGGCAGTTCAACAGACGATTATCGAGAAGTAGAAGGTGACCGGCACGCACAGCTTGGTGGTCACAGCAGGACAGGGGGGACTTGGATGCAGCACGTGCGAAGATGAGGCACGGCGGGGAGGGGTGGTGCCGGCGGGGGGGTGCAGCCTGCCGGGAACCAGCCCCCCCTGCACCAGCCCCGCCTGGGTGGCCCCACCTGCCTCGGCCTCGCCTCCCCCCTGCCCCTCCCTGCCCACCTTGGATCCTCGGGTCAAATCCTCAGAAGTGGTTTGCCCGTCGCTGTCCGGCGTAGATGCTGGTGACCAACCAGGACTCCGACATCCAGAGGAAAATTTCCCGCACCTTCTCCAAGGCCCTCCAGGGTCCCCACGGGATGGGGCAGACTGTCCCCCGCAAAGTCCCCGTCATTCCAGTTCCAGAGACCCCCCGAGCCGTGGACGCACACCGGGCGCATCGGAAACTTCCCCAGCGCAGGCCGTTTCACACCGTGAGAGGACCCTTCCATCCGCTTCCTCAAAATTTCGTGTCTCGGGACACTTTCTCCAGCAGGCGAATAAAAGGGAATGAGAAACCGTGCGCTTTTTCCTGAAATGCTTCTGCCGCAGGGTCACTTGGCAACGAACGAGGCTCCGGAACCGAGTGGGACGGGTCCCACGGCAAGTTGCAGCTGGGGCGGTAAGACGGGGCGTCAGCCTAACTCCTTGCTCAGAATTGCAGGGTTTTTTCTCTTTGCCATGCGTTCAGATATTCCCCCTGCATGCAGGTACTCCACGCAGATACTCCCCTGCATTCTGATATTCCTTCTGCACTCTGATACCTTCTTGCACTGAGATACTCCCCTGCACCCAGATACTCCACGGCATTCAGATACTCCCCCTGCATGCAGCTACTCCACGCAGATACTCCCCTGCATTCTGATATTCCTTCTGCACTCCGATACCTTCTTGCACTGAGGTGCTCCCTGCACCCAGATACTCCACGGCCTTGAGATACTCCCCGGCCTTGAGATACTCCCCGGCATTCAGATACTCCCCTGTATTCAGATACTCCCTCTGAATGCAGATGCTCCCCAGCATTGAGATACGCCCCTTCTCCCGGGTGGGCACAGGCCAGCAGCAGTATGTGAAGTGTTGGCACCCTCTTCACGACATGTTCTGAGTGCTTTGGTGCCAGAGAACTCATTCTAAGTTAGGGGCAAAACCGCTCTGTGCCAGAGGAATCCATCCCCTTGTCCACTTCCCGACGCCGTGGCATAAACCAAAAGCTCGTGCTTCCTCCTCGCCGTCACCAATGACGTTTCCATGGCAGGAAACATTGCCCCAGGTAGGACCACGCACACCCCACGAGGGCTGGCACGGGCATGCTCTCTGTATAACTGCACGGAGAGGACTTTGCCTGGTGTTCCGTGTTCATCCCCTGAAGTGCAGGAGCCCCGACATTCTAAAAGGTGTGGACGTCCTTGACGTGTTTCTGTCCACCGGACCATTAGGATGTCTCCCTGTCCCCCAAAGGCCCACTGCTTGTCCTCAAAGCCAAGCCTCACGCACCTCGGTCCCTGTGCGAAGGTTTGGTGTTTTTGCGTGTGGCTGGGTGGCCATCGTCCGCAGACGGATCTGGGGAAAAGGCTGGGCCACCTTTGCTCCTGGATCTTCCCCACATGGGTACTTGTAAAATCTGCCCCCAATAGCGCGTGGGGTGGGCTCCCGAGGCATCCGCCCTCCTACTGAGGAAGCCCTGTGCACCCCCTCCCCATCCGATTGCCCCCTCAGACTCTGCTTCCCTTTGAGGTCTAACACCTCCCATGAGCTTCCTTCCCAAGACTGACATCCGGCTTATTGGGAATTCTAGTCACTTTTCTGCCTCTATAAAAAGAAGGGTAGAAAAAGGATCGAGACCCCCTGGGGATCCGCCCCAGCCAGGTCTGGGTGCCCTGGGGTTCAGATGTGTGCAGTCGGGGGCGTGACCTTCTTCTGGATGCAAGGGGAGGTGACACATGTGTCACATGTACATTCTCTCAGTCAGCAAGAGGCGGGGCCGACTGGTCACCAAGTGCTGAGTTTAGCTGATGAGCCCACAACCCTTCGCCGAGTATCGGGAACCACTTGCGTTACGAAGGTGGCAAAGGACACGCGCCTTCCTCCCCGATCGGCCATCGGTGATGGCCTTGGCGGTCCCACTGGGCGCACCGATGGGCTTTGTCCATGAGACATAAAAATGCATATTTTTGTTGCTCTGGATAACATTGACTTTTGTAAGGATATTAATGATACGCTGTGCTCACACGTCTCACGGACCGAAGGCGATAGTGGACGAGTGGGTATTTTTTTTAAAAGTACTCACATTTTGCCCTATATAATACACGCTGTTTTGGCCCAAATTTTTGAGGGAAAAATAAGGATGCGCATTAGACATGGGTGGTACCCATTGCATAGCTCCATAAATATGTTTAATTCTTTTGTTTATGTTTATGTGTTAACCGTGTACCTCCAAAAAGCAATAATGAGATCCATGTGCAAAATAATACCCTGGAATATGATAAGTCGGTTTTGTTTCTAAATATAAATCAGTAACAAATTGAATTAGGAGGTTGAAACGAATGTGTTTTTTTTCCCTCCTGAAAGGTTGGGCCAAAAGCGTGGGTGTGCATTATACATGGAAAACTACGGTATGTGGGATTATGACTCATACACAAATCTATACATTTAAGAAACATGTCGGCCAGGCTTACTTTGTATAGCGTGTGTATGTACATTTTTCTGGAGTCATTGTCATTTCCCATTATGTAAAAACACACATGACTTTATCAAAGGTGGATTTTCTGGAAAATTGCATTTTCAATGAAGTGGTTTATTGCATCATTAAATAGTTTGGCAAAAAAAGAAATATGCTTGGTTTCATCCCTCGGTGCTGTCCGCAAAGAAATCACAGGGCAGTGGGGTTTGAAATCAGGATGAAAAATGTATTTAAGCAGGAAGGGGTGAGGGTAACACAGTACAAGTTTTGTTACAAGTCTGGGACCTGATGTCCTGAACCAGCCCCCCTGTGAGCTGTGGTCAAGTTTTCGCTACCAAGAAAATGCTGCAACGTATGTCTTTGTCCGTAGGGAACTTTGCCAGTAAATGCCTGCGGTCCCAGAAAGGCCTGCCGGTGTGCTTGTTAAGCAGAAGGGTGTGTGGGTGTTTCATTTTTGGCCACGCCTCCTAGTGATGCCCCGTAAGGGTTACGCCAATACTTAGTAGCCCATTATATGCAGACCTGTTTCCTCAGAGGCCGGCAGATTTTCTGATCCTTGCTCATCTGTTTGTTCACACACAGTGTCAGACAGACCATCGTCCGTCTCATTGGTCTTGTCAGGAGCGAGGCCCAGAATCTCCGTGGGCAAAACCCACGGGCCGTTCTTTCTCCGGGAAAGTTCTCCGCATAGGCCCTTTGCCCATTTGTATCTGGGTCATCGGTCCTTTGCTTATTCATGTGTCGGAACTCTTTCCGTATGAAGGGTGGTGCCAGGAGACTGTGAACTGGGGAGTGAGGAGGCTTTTTCACTGTTTCCTTAGCCTTTGGGGTTTTGAGCGGGTGTTTTCCCCACTCCGGTGTTTAGTATCTTTACGTCGTGAAACGAGTTAGCTAATGTACTGAGAGAAAGCATTGATCATCCTGACATTATTATTTTACGTAAAAATATGTTTCTTTATGGAACACGAGCACTGGGTATACACTGTAGTTTATTATGTGCCCTGTTTGAAGGGAATTCTCTTTGAAACAGGAAGACGTGTTCCTTTCCTCTCTCTATTTTTTTAAATTTCGCTTTTCGATGACAGTGTACATTCCAAATGATCTGGTATTAGTTTCGGGTGTACAGCGTAGAGAAGTGCATCACAAAAGCTGTGGGGTGTGTGTGTGTGTGTATATAAATATTATTGCATTAAATTATGTATTTATTAATAGATACCTAGCATGTCAATAATTATATAGCATTAAATTATCTATGTATTTATTATTATATACTATACTGATACTTATGGAGGATTAAATGATATATTTATATATACACCCACAAGTGGACAAAAAGCAGTGTGAGTGTATCGATATATAAACACACGCACAGGAAGGAATACTACTCAGCCATGAAAAAGAATAAAACCCTTCCAGTTGCAATGGCATGGCTGTACCGAGAGGTATTATGCTCAGGGCAAGTGAGCCAGAGGAAGCACACACCATATCATCTCACTTGTGTGTGGAATCTCAAAAGACAAACAAACTAGCATTGTTATTTCTTCAAAAAACTCACACTTCTCACTGTTTTATTATTATCTTGTTACACAAAGACATTTGGTGCCGCAGGCGTTCGTATTGGCACAGGCAATGAAGAAGGGATTCTTCTGTCTGTATAATGCTCCCCAGCACACCCTGCGTGGGAGAATCCCATGATTCCCCAAGCTCTCACTGGTAACCCACATTCTCCCTGCTGGTACAAACCGCAGCGTACCGTGTTTTGCCGTGGGTCATGTGCCCCCTTTTGCCCAAATTTTCGAAGGGGGGAACTAAGGATGAGCCTTGCACATGGGTATAGTGACTACATACCACGGGGACAATGAGTATAATAATCCTGTGTGTGATGGGCCCAGAAATAAATTGATGTGCAATCACGCTGAGTAACTCCAGAAGGAGGCACATTATACCTGGTAAAATACGGTATATCAGCCAGGCTGGGTGCCAGGAAAACTCAGAGGCCTCCCCCCCCGCCGCCCCCGGTGACTCACTTCTCCTTTCGGCGCGCTTCTGCCTCCACGTGGCTTTTCTGGGGAGTACTGAGAGGTATCTTCCCTGTTTTCCTGGGCACTGACCCCCTTCCTCAGAGGGTTTCGAAGCCTTTGGCAAAGTCCCTGCCACTGCTTCGAGGCAGGGACTTTGGAAACGTGACTCAGTGAGCGTATGTGGATAAATTTAGGCCCAAGATCAATCATATACATAAGGCCAAAAAAAAAAGGAAAGGAAGAAATGTGAACTCAGTCCCTGGGCTGTGTGGCTTCTCTCCCGGGAGACTTCCGAAGGAAGGTGTCCGTGATGTGCCTGCCACGTACACGCCATGCTTCCGACGTCGATCACGCGTGCTCAGGGCTTCTGCCTTTTTTTCGTGGCGTGGAGCCCAGATGAAACCGCAAACCAAAGAATTTTGCCAAGTCCGGCTGAGCGGCGGCTGCGTGCAAGGGCCAGAGCGACTCTTGACTTCAAATTACGGCTCAGGTCGCCTTCCCCGCAGCCGAGTGCTTGCTGGGTGGTCAGGAGGCACCAAAGAGTATTTGTCTCTTGGCACAGCACTCCGGGGCTCACCCTTCAGTCCCTGGTCGTCCCCCGGCTCTGCGGGGACACGCTGGGCTGGGGGAACGCGATCTCGTGGAAAGACACGGACTACGTACGATCTTCACACAGGCCAGCGCCTTGGGGCGAAGGGGCGGACGCTTCTGAAAGGGACTCGGTCCAGCTCCTACCTTTGTCAAAATACACAGCTTTGTCCTTACGGTGCTCTTGTTCGAAGGGGAAAAAAAAACCTTATAATGGTTCACATGCGTGTAATTCTGTGTAATTGCACTGATGAAGACGCCACAGCATTTGTGTCTCAGCACTGTGGAGGCCGCAGTGGGGAACACTTACTTCTGGGAGAGGAGAGAAATGTGTTTGGTCTCTTGATGTCATTGGTTTTTTTTTTTGTTATTGTCGTTTCAAAATAATAATTTTAAAAAAGAGCTCTGTGAGGCTCTCGCGACCACAGGAAGAGGTGGCCACAAAACCAGGTAGCTTCAAACCGCAAATGGGCGTAATATCCTGTCCCCGTCCTGGAGACCAGATATCTGACATCACCCAGGGGTCCCAGGGCCACACTCCCTCCACAGGCTCCAGGGAGGGGCCTTCCCACCTCTTCCGGCTCCCGGGGGCTCCGAGCATCCCTGGGCTGATGGCCGCGTCCCTCCCGTCTCTGCCTCCGTCCCCACGTGGCTTCTCCTCTGGGTCTGTGTCTCCTCTTCTGTCCCTTCTCAGGACACTGTCACTGGATGCGGGGCCACCCTGACCCAGGACGACCTCCTCTCAGATCCTTCACTCAATCCCTGTTTGCAAATAACGCCCCATGGTGAGGTGGTCCCGAGGGTCAGGACTGCGCCATACCTCTGCAGAGGGGACACAGCCACCCCCAAACAGTGAAGTTGCATTCCCTGGAGCCACGGGCGCCTGGGAGTGAGTTTCACAGCGCCTGCAACCTTTGCGCCCCACACAGATCCGTATTCGCCACATGGTCACGGAGTAAAGGGACTGGAGGATTGTCAGTGTGGACAACGGTCCTGCAATCAGGAAGCAGGTGTCCCGGCGAGTCACTGGACAGGGTCCTGGTGCCAAATGCCGGGCGATACCATGGCCTTCAGGCTCCCCGTCTGCACCGCCCCGGCCCTCCTGGTCATCTCCACTCCCTGCGCCAGCTTTGGGGGCTCCGGGTGTCCCTGGGCTGGTGGCTTCATCCCTTCCTCCCCTTTTCACCCCGTTGAACGTAGCCACCGATTTTGAGAGCGGACTCCAGGCGACCCACCTGCACCAGCACAGCCAGGCTGCAGGCTGGAGCCCAGATTCCGGCTGCCTTGGGTCGAAAGCGGAGCTGGGTGCGGGCATCTCCCCAGATCCCCGAGGGGATGGGCCCTGAGGACCGGGCGACGAGCTTCTGAAGGGTCAGCGCCTTGTCCTTTGCGGCAGACGAGGGGCACGCGTGGCGTGGGTGGCGCCCTTGCGTGGACCCAGCGAGAGCGCTGGGTGTCGCCGCCTAGTGGGATTCTGGGGAGGCTCGTGGCTGGAGCGCACTGAGCTCAGGGTGGAAAGCTTCCCTCCCGCACCACCTCCCACGCCCACAGGGAGCCGAGCCAAGGAGAGGGTGGGGCCCTGGGCGCGTGGGGGAACGCCTGCCTCTGCCTCATCCGGAGGGTGGGCCATCGAGGCTCGGGGAGGCCCCACGAGAGAGGTGGAGCACGCTCGCTCTCCTCCGGCGGGGCCCTGGTCCCGGCTTTGGCCTCTGAGTGAGAGGCAAGCCCCTGTCCTGTGGGCCTCGGGATTCTAGCCGGCTTCACACTTTCCCCGTGAGGGAATCGTCTCTCTCTTCCGGCCTCACTGGGGAAGAAGAAGTCAGTGGCGGCGGTGGGGCTCTGATTTCACAAGTCCCTTGGCCGCGGGGGCACCGAGGGGTCCTTCTTCCTCCGGAGGCCAGCCATGGAAACCCGGTGGGGACTCTTCTGGGTCACCGCCGCCCTGTGCTGGCTGATGCACGCCCGAGGTAAGAGACACGCCGTGCCCAGAGAGATGTGTGGGTGTGGGTGCCTGCCGGTTGCTTCAGAAACTTCTCATAGAGGAGCAAGTGGAAGCTTTTAAGTGGCTGAGTGTATTCCAAAGGGGACCCGAGAGTGACGGCTGGCAGGGGACAGGGACCACCGTCACGAGCGGCAGCGGAAACTGAAAGGGGAAATGTAGGATGTGGGCTGATGTCCCCCGCGGCCCTTGGAAGCAAACGACTGTTTTCTGGTGTAGGGGAGGGCGTGTGTCTCGCCCCCTTGGAAGCAAACGACTGTTTTCTGGTGTAGGGGAGGGCGTGTGTCTCGCCTCCGCAAAGGGTGTTTCCTGCGAGGCCCCTTCAGGAGTGTATGTTGGGATTTCTCAATCTCCTTGGGCTGATTGGAACGCGGGAGCGCCGATGGCTTTTGTGAGGCAAAAAAAAAAAAAGAAAAAAAAATGCAGTTGGAGCACAGCTTGGTTTTGCAGCAGATGGCTCACCGGAGACGGGGTTGGGTTGAAAGGCGGTCTGCTCACAGGCTGAAGGCTTTTGAGCAATGTGGCGGCCCCTGGTTGTACATTTGAAACTTCTGAGTTGTTTACGCCCCGAAGGCCACACCCAGGGGCCGGCTGTGCGTCTCGCAGGATGTCGGATGGCTGGGGAGGGTGGAGAGCGAGTTTAGGGCCTCGTGGAGTTGTGTAGGATGTGAACAGCCCTTCCACAGGCTTTTTTTTCTTTCTTTTCTTGTTGTTCTTTCACTATTTTAATACCGGGAAAGGCACCCGGGGGAGCTTGAGAGAGCGTGGTGGGTCAGGAAGGGAAAGACGGCATCCAGACGCCTGACGGATTGTGCCCTTTCCTGTTTACCCCGTGTGGCCCATGTTGAGGGGCAGGGACGTGGTTGTTTAGGGAGAGAGGTGGCCAGCAGGGGCGTGGCCAGCAGGGGCCCAGACCCCCCGGCCTGTACGTTTCTGCAGGCAAAGGCTCGTCCCGGAATTTGCAGAAGCCGCGGGGAGAAGGCAGCTTTGGGACGCGCCCAGAGCGGGGCACGGGGAAACCCAGCCCCAGAACGGCACGTCGCCCGAGTTTCACCCTCGCAGCTGTGTGTTGCCCCGAGACCCGGGGGCTTCCCGTACCCCACAGGCAGGGGCGCCCCCAGAGTGCAAACTGTGTTCCGTCCTTTATGACACACGGGACAGCAGATTCCTTCAGGTGACCACGCCTTTACCATAAAGCTGTGCAGACTTGGTGTGTATTTAACAGGCATTCACCGCGGGGGGAAAAAACTGAGGATCCTGCCAGGCCAGGTGTCCCAAGGTGTTGCCCCTCCTTCTTTTGAATGTTTATTGATGTTAGAAAAAAGAAGGGAAGGAGATGGGGAGAGAGAGACATAGCAATGAGAGAGAGAAACATCAATTAGCTGCGTCCCATATGCGCCCCGACCGGGGATCGAACCTGCAGCCTTTTGGTTCACCGGACGGCGCTCCAACCAGCGGAGCCAGCCACCCCAGCTGGAGTTCCCTACCTTCTCACTGTCCACCCAAGTCCTGTCTGCAGGGGATTTCTTTTTTGCAAGACAGCGAAGGTGCTTCCCTGCTGGAGCCCCAGGCTTGAGAGCTACTCACAGCGCAGGGGGGTTCCTCTCGTCTCGGCCGGGAGTGGGAGTCCCTTCTGCCCCTGTGTCCTGGGGTTATGTGGCGGGGGGCTCCGAAGGACCCCGATGAGCACTGACGGAACGTGGGTGGGCCCCATCCAGGCAGGTGTGCGGGGTGCATCCAGGTGCATCTGCCTGGGGGGAGAAGGAGTCTGGGGGTCTTCCCTGCCAGGCTCTGACTCTTTGGGGTGTGAGGACCTCCTGGAGCCTGGGTGGTTCGGCCAGCTGGATAGTATTCCGGTTCCCACCATGGACTTCCAGAGTGGGGGCCCGGGCCAGCAGCACCCACGCCCCTGGGAGCTGGGGAGACAGGCAGACGGCCTCACCCAGACCTGCTCAGCCAGAATCTGCAGGCGGCCGCGTGCCAGGCTGATTGGCAGGTCACGTCAGTCTCTGCGCCTTTGAGAGGCGCCAAGGCTGAAGCCCTGAGGCGGATGGGACCGTGTTGGGGGGGTGCCTGTCTCCACAGGGCTCCTCCTCTTCCTCTCAGCCACCCCGACTCATAGGCTGATATCTTAACCCTGAGGACCTCAGGACGGGGCTGTGTGTGGAGATAGGCCTTTAAAGGGGTGATGATGGTAAAATGGGGTCCCTAGGGTGGCCCCGATCCCACAGGACGTGGGTCCTTGGAAGAAGAGGAGACGGGGACACAGACACCCCCAGAGGGACGCCCGTGTGAGGACCCAGGGGGAAGACGGCCGTCCTCACGCCCAGGAGAGAGGCCTCAGGGGGAGCCAGCCCCGCCCACCTCTGAGCCTCAGCCTCCAGCCTCCAGGACGGAGGGACCCCTGGGCCCAGGCCCTTTGGGGAGGCAGCATTAGGAAACGCCATCACACCGCATTTCACGGGGACCCTCAGCAGCGATTCTCTCCTGTCTCCCTTTCAGGACAGATGTCCTGCCTTTTGTGATGAGGTGACTGCTTCTCACTCCTCTGTGAGCGAATCCTTGACTTCCTGGAGGGCCTGCGGGTGCAGGGGGTTTAGATGCGGAATGTCCTGGCAAGGGCGTTGTGACCCCAGGACCTGGCACGGCTTGGCCGGCCTTCTGGGGAGCGGCCCACCTACCAGGAGGGGGTTGCTGGGGGCAAGAAGGAAGCGCAAGCCCCGGGGGGTTGGGGCGGGGGGGGGGGGGGGGGGGGAGGACAGCCCTAGGTGTGAATGCAGGCCTGCTGCAGAGAACTTCACTGGAGAGTCCGGGCCAGAGGGGATTTAGTCCCAGGGGCACTCCAAGCGGGGTGGGGGGATTTAGTGAGGCCACAGGAGTGAGGAGGACGCACCCACCCTGCCGGGCGCCGTGTCCCTGGCTGGCCTCCCGCTCACGTTCTCCGACGCCTGGGACCGCGCACCTGGGCAGATAGATGGCTGGTATTCTCGGTGCTGTGAGTCACACCGTGCCGGCGAGAAGCTGCTCCGGATGCGTGCTGGGCATTTATTTTGTTTCCTTTTTTTCTTGGAATTAGGGGGTCAGACTCAAAAGGGAACCTGAAGATTTGCGTGCAAACAGTCGCGATGGGTTTCCGGGGGAGCCCTGGTGTGTTCTGGGGACACACTCAAGGCCGCGCCAGGCACGGTGATTTCCGCTCACGGGGCAGACGCCTGAGCCTGAAGGTTGCGTTTCGACGCAGCCGGCCTTTTCTGGGAAATAACTAAAATCCTCTTTAAGGACGAGGACCAGGGGCTGTGGGAATCTCGTTTGTAACCCGTTCAATTAAAAAAAAAAAGTTGAACTCTGGTGCGGGGCGCAGAAAGAAAACCACAAGACAGTTGTCACACAGGACGGGTGTCACCGGAGGAACAGCCAACTGGGAGAGCGCGGGGACCGGGACCACTCGTCAGCGGGGCGTGAATTCTGCCGTCAGCGGCGGGCACTGGCGCCCCGGCCTCCGACTAGAAATGGAGTTTGTGTTTTCTTTCTCTCCTTTCTCAGGGTTGGCCCGGGGTGGGGTGGGGGGCTGCCGGTCTCCTTTAGACTCAGAGTCACTGGTTCAGGGCTTCCCGGGAGCTGGGAGGGCTCTTCTGCTGGGTCTGTTTGTCACTGAGCAGCTTTCAGACAAACTTCAGACAAATAATAATAATAATAATAATAATTGGAAGAACAGCTGTGGGCTGTGCTTTGTAACATCCCCGCTCATCATTAGCGGACGGTTGTCTCTCAAACCCCCCCCCCCCCCCACGACGATCAGCCTTCCTGCCGGGGCCGAGGGGGTCTGGTGTGTCCCCCCAACCTCCTCCCCACAGCGGCGCCCCCTCCAGGCCTCACCCCCAGACTGTCCGCGGGGGTGGAATGTCAAGGTGGTTTTCTGCCGGTTGGTTGGTTTCTCTAAGGGGGCCAGTTCCCCTGGAGCTGTTCTCTGCAGTCACAGTTGGGCTTTCTGTAGCTGCAAATGAGCCACGAGCCTCTAGGATATTTATCGCGGGGCTCCGCCGGGCTGCTGGGAGAGCCCCTTTCTATATAGGAACGTCAACTCGGGTGTTTTTAGGGCGATAGCCGGTGTGTTTTTTGCATGGGAGCAGCCAGGCAGTTAGTTACGCGTGAGTTCCAAGGTGTCGCCCGGCCAAGGATGGCGGGGCGGGTGTCATATCTTAAATACCTGCTTTTTCTTTCTGTGGTGACACTGTGCTGTGGGGTGGAATGGGGAAGGCCTGTTCTGTAATCCCCACGCCCGAGGCCACTTCCTCCCCGGTGTTTCCAGAGCCGGGGCCATGTGGCTTGGACTCACCAGGCAGCCAGCTAGTCAGCAAAAAAAGTACAGCCTAAAACAAGAAAAATGAGAAGCAGATGTCACGTTCCACGTCCAGTCTCATGCCCCGAGCGGAAAATCTGCGTCATGAGAGCTCCTGAGCCAGCGCCCCCGTGATGGAGACCGGGGACCCCCCCCCTACCCCCACCCCCGTCCCAGGCGGGATCTGGCAAAGACTTGACCTGCCTGCTGGCAGGACCCGACCGGTCAGCCTCGCGGCTGCAGTTGCCTGGGTTACGCAACGAGGTGGGTGGAACCGCCACCAGCCCCACACGTGTGAATCATGCTCACGCACGCCTCCGTGCACGGGGGCACTCACACCCACCAGGCGCAGCTCTGTCCAGGGCCCTCCTGCGTCCTGTTCTCTGCCCCCCGCCCCCGCCCTGAGGCACCCCAGGCCCCTTCACGCCCAAGCAGGCCACGGAGAAGGAGACACAGGGAGGCTGTGTGTGTAGAGACAGGTGCCCCATGCACCCGGAGGCTGGCAGTCAGGGGTCCCGCGTCCCCACAGAGGCATAGACCTCCCTCCCCAAACGGCCCGTTGGCACAGCACACTGGTACCTCCCACCGTGTAGCAGAGGGCACATTGGAGAGGGGCCAGGGGCCCGAAAGACACCACGGAGGCCCTGGCCACCCTGGGAGCCCGGGCGTGGCCAGCCCACCAACCACAGAGGACGGTTCGGCGTCCGTTTATCACCTGCCTGTCCGGCCGAGCTGCTTTGGAAGCCCGCAGAAGGCGGTGGAGAGCCATCAGAATGCTGTCAGTCTGGCTGGGCCGGCTGGGGACCTCCCCCAGGGATTGCCCCTTAGAGCTGGACAGGCAGACAGAGGGTCAGCCACGCCCCGGGGGCTGGCCCGAAAGGCAGGGGTCCCAGGCACACACAGTCTTCTGTCCCCAGACCGAGGGAGCAAGGAGTGGCCAGGTGGTTCCCTGCCGCAGATCAGGTACCACAAAGCAGAGGGGCGTCTGCAGGGACCCCCAGAGGTACAGAGGGCTCTCTGGGACTGGCCTGTAATTATGTCAGCCAGTGTCCAGCCGGCCTCCAGTCTGGGCCCCCGTCTGGGCCTGTGGGACATGCTGGCCTCCGTGTCCCCTGCCCTCCGATGCCGCTGCCCAGACCTCACTCAGAGGCCTTGTGTCTGGGGCTGTGCCCACTTCAGCGGACACTCAGCCGGGGACCCCAGAGGCTTCGCACGTGGCCACATGGTGTGTGATTCCGTGTGTGTGAAACGTTCATGGCAGGCAAATCTGCAGGGACACAGAGGGGGGGTCAGGGGGGGTCAGGGGCTGGGGGAGGGGATGGGCTGACGGTTCATGAGGACGGGGCTCCTTCTGGGGTGAGGAGGGTGTTCGGGAACCCGAGGGGCGTGGCGGTTACGCAGCCTGGTGCCGGGGCTCGAAGCCGCGGACGTGTTCCCTCGGCCACGCATGGCCCGGCAGGCTGCATCCCAGCAAAGCCGCGTTTGAAAAGGTTGTCGGCCAAAGAGGAGATTCGGGCCGGTCGGGGTCTCCAGGGCTCTCGGATCTGGGTTCTGTAACTTGGGGGGCTGTGGGGTGGGGGGAGGGGAATGGCAAGAAAAGAAGCTGGTGCGGCCTGCAACCCTGAGCCCGTGGAAAATGGACATATTTAAGTCCTGGCTGGTTATCTCATTCCGCTGGAGCATGGTCCCCATACGCCAAGATTGTGAGTTCGATCCTCGGTCAGGGCGCAGAGAAGAAGCAACCAATCAATGCAGGAATTAAGTGGAACCACACATCGATGTTTCTCTCTCTCACTCTCTCTCTCTCTCCACCTCCTTGTTCTCTCTCTAAAAACATCAATTAAAAATACACATATTTTTAATCGAGATTAAAATCCATATGCATTGAAAGTCACCATGCGCATGATTTTAAGATCAACGCGCAATGTTGGACAACCACCAGCGCTGCCTGATTCCAGAACATTTCGCCCGAAAAGCACCCCCAAACCTGTCACGGGTGCCCCCTCACATCCCACCCGACTGTTTACCCATCTGGCCTTCTCAGGCTCGAGCCAGTTAGAAAGTCAGCACGTGCTTTCAGGCCTTACTCGTGTCATTTTCCGCGAGTTAGAAGCCCACAAGCGTAAGCCGAATTTCGGAGCCCTCACGCACTGCGAGGGGAGCCTGGGGTGGCGGGGTTTCGGCAGGCTCTCCAGGAGGTCCTACAGCGTGGGGTTGGGCCTCGGGTCAAACTCCGTCCTGTCTTAGCCATAAAGGAACCCGACTCCAGTCCCGGCCGGCTGTACCCCATCTCCCGTGAGCTAAAAATGGGGCCAGAAACTCTCCTGGTGACTTAAGCAGCACCTTTACAACAGCTCACATTGTCGCCTCCTGCAGGAAGGCCTCCAGGTCTGCTGGCCCAAAGCATCAGCGTGGCTGGCTGGCTGTGTTTTTCCCGTCCCTGCTGTGTTTCATCCATAGCTTCGTGCACGTCTTGTGGGGTTGAGGGCGGGCTTGTGGGGTTCACCCTTTGCTCCCCAGCCCTCAGCGGCCTGCCTGCTGGCGTAGCTTTCCCCTTCACAACGTTCGCAAAGTGCACAGCTTCTGTAGTTTGCCTACATGCCCCCGTGTTTTGCTTGGTAGTTAGAGGCAGCTGAGACCATGCCTGTCCTCTTTTTTAAGACAGCCACACGACCCTGGCTGGTGTAGCTCAGTGGATGGGGCGCCCGCCTGAGAACCTAAGGGTCCCTGGTTCGATTCCCAGTCAGGGCCCATGCCTGGGTTGCAGGCCAGGTCCCCAGTAGGGGGCGCTGGAGAGGCAACCACACATGGATGTTTCTCTCCCTCTCTTTCTTCCGCCCTTCCCCTCGCTCTACAAATAAATGCTTAACAAAACAAAAAGAGAAAGCCAGTGATGGAATTATGTTCCTGTGGGGGGTGGGGGGGGCGGCCTGTTGGGAAAGATACCGCATCGGTCTGCACAAAGCCTGGGACCTGGAGGGTCAGGGGACTTTGTACGTCCAGTTAGCTCTCGGTGGGGGGCGGTCTGTGGCTCCTGAAGAAGGAAGCAGGGACCCTGGCCACCCTTGTCCGTGTGTGACCGGCATCCTGTGTGTTCCCCACAGGGCAAGGCGACTTTGACTTGGCCGACGCTCTCGACGACAATGCAGGTACGTGCGTGCAACCCCAGCTCCCTCTGTGAGGTCGGGTGGGGGCTTCGGAATCCCTGGGCACGACGCCCCTGCGGTTCCCAGGAGACGGAGATCCATGGCCGGGTCCCGCTGATGCATCTTTGGGGCGGGACTCCATTGCTTCGCCCGGTCGTGCTCGGGGCTCCCGCAGGCTCCTCTGCTTTCCTGAACCTCTGCGGCTCAGGCAGTGCCGCCCGACACCCCGGCCGCCCAGCACCCTGGGCATCCAGCCACTGACCCGTGCACCTAACCCGCCTCCCCCCTCCTTCCTCCCAGCAGGGTTTCTTGTCTATTTTTCAAGTGACACTTCATTTCATTTCTTTCGTTTTTTAAATGGCACGAATTTACCACGCTCCAGTTTGGTGGGTGAGGAAAGCCTGGTTCGAGTCTCAGCAAATTGCAACGAAAACGCCCGCCCGCTTCCTTCCGTTCTGGAGGGTCCCTGGGACAACCCCCTGCCAGCTCTTTGCAGAAACGGCTTCAATGGGGGGGGGGGGGGTCGGATCAAGGCGCCTCTGTCCTTGCGGACTGTCCACCGAAGGCCAGGACCTGTCCTGAATCAGAACCACTGTCCGCGGAGCGTTGAAACGCTGCTCCGTCTCCATCACGTCTGCATCCCCACCGTCTGCTGTCTCTCTCCCCAGCTTTTGCCCAAGGTCAAGGCCCTTACATCCATCCCCTCTCACAGCATCCACAGCTTCCCTCTTGACCCAACTCGAAAACCAAGCCTGGGATTTAAAGCGACTCCTCGGCTTCGTCCGGGTCCCCGCCCAGCATCCGGCTTGGCGGTGGAGGTGTCGGCCCCTGCACGGCGACCCAAGGAAAGGGTGGGCCCGCAAGCAGGCAGGGATGCGGGGTTCTTTAAAAACAAAACAAGACAAAAAGAGATGGGCTTGTCTGCTTCTGGCCTCAGGGGCAGCCCGCGCTCACCCGGCCCCTATACACGGCAGCGGTGGGGGGTTCGGGAATTGGAAGAGGCGGGTGGCGACCGACCAGACCCCCCGCTGAAACAGAGTGAGCACTGGGAGATGTGGACCTTCCCACCACCCTAATTTTCTGTGCTCACCGAGCGAGGCCTTTGCTGGCAATAGCCCCACAGGAGTGGGGCGTCACGTTGAAGTGAAGGCAATGGAGAAATGTCCACAGGCCCCGTGATGTGGAGACACCTGGAGCCCAGAGGGGCCGGGTGACACAGTATGGGCGGCCGAGTGGGGAAGGTTTCAGGAAAGAGAACAGTTCAATGATTTCCTGTGAAGTTCGGGCTGTGTGGTCAGCGGCGGGCGATCGGATGGATAGAGAAGACAAGGGCGAGGACGTGGGCTCGGGGCCGGACCATTGGAGGGACTCCAACCAAGGCTGTGAGAGGCACGCTGGCAGCCTCGTTCGCGGTAGCCACAGGTGGAAACAACGCGAGTCTCTCGGAGCTGATAGACAGATTCAAAGAATCCACGCGGTGGAATATGACGCAGCCAGGAACAGGAGTGAGGCTCTGACTCAGGCTGCGACGCGGCCGGCCCTTGAACACAGGAATGCCTCGTGCGTGGAAGGATTCCAAGCACGCAGTTTCGTCTGCTTGCAGAGATTTCAGCCCTGGTGTCTCATTCCTTTGAGCGACGTGCCCAAACCTGTTTCTCTGGTGGTTCCTGTTTATCCGCCTCCGGGCACAGCCGGGCTCCCCCAGCCAGGAGGCCGCACGCTGCAGCCCGAGCACTGTCCACGTGGCGTCCACACCCACCAGTACTGAGCCTGAAGCACCCCGGTGCCTTCCAAGACTCTGGGGGTCTCAGTGACTGACGTCCAGGGGCCAACAAGCCCTCCACCCGCGTTTGTTGAGTGAATAAATGTTTGCACAAAAAAAGTGAGGGGAGACGTGTCCTTTCGGAAGCTGGAAAGCCAGATTCCTACTTCATTTTTGCCTCGTCCACCTCTGCAGCCAGACCCACCACCCCTCGCTTGTGCTTCCGGTCCACCCTCCTGCCCCCAATCCTCTCGGCTGAGCGGACCCTCCTGCATGGGTCTGAAGTCCCACCCCCTCTTCGTTAAAACATAATTCCTAACACAGAGAGCTGGCTCCTCCTTAAAGCACCACCCTCACCCCCACCCCCTGGCAGCTGCGGCTAAGACGGGGGTGCCTGGTTTGGGGGGTGTCTTCTTTGGTCTTTCCCCCCCGGTGAACAAGACTGTGAAATTTCTGTTCCGTTCCCTTCACTTGGAGAGCCTTCCTTTGTTCATTTCTGACACGCAAGTCGAGTGTCTGTCCTGATGGTCACGGAGTGTGTTTTCTCTCTTTATTTCCAGAGCCCACAAAGAAGCCACACTCAGGTGAGAGATGACCGGCTGGGCGGACCAGAGGCTGCGCCCTCAAGGGGGTGTGTCTGAGGGGGTGTGTCTGAAGGGGTGCGGGAGGATGGTCACAGAGGTGCGGTGTGCTGTGTGTCAGGGGGGGTCATCGATGGCCGGCCAGGGAGAGACGTCTCCGCATTCTTGCGAGGGAGGCCGGTGGGCAAACTGGAACCTGCATGGATGGCCGGTGGGCATGCAGAATAGGGCAGCTACCGCGGAAAACAGGTTAGGAGTTCTGTAACAGTTTCCACCGAGAATTACTCTGGGTAGCAGCAGTTGCGCCTCCAGGTATGAAACAGGGACTCTGACCAAAACGTGTAAGGATGAGTCCATCCTTATGTGCCACAGCCCCCAAATAGGGACAGCCCAGCTCCCCATCAGTGAGTAAATAGACGAACACAGCCACACTGTGGAATACTATGCAGCCATGAAAAAGGAGTACACCTCGGGCCCAGGCTACAATGTGGATGGACCACGAGACCCTTATGCAGATGGATATAAGTCAGACACAGAAGGACGAGTCCCACAGGCTCACATTTATATAAAATGTCCAGAATGGGCCTTTCCTGCCAGGAAACTTTCAATACCGGTCCTGTCTCTCCGGGCCCCCGATTTGGCACGGAATAACCCTGCACCCCTCATGCGCCTTCGTGAAAGAAATAGCAGCTGCCACTCCGGTGAGAAGAAGTCCCAGGGGACACGGCTGTGTAGTGTACCATTGCACACCCGCACCACAGCTTCTTTTAAAAATCTGTGTATTTCTTTCATGGCCATGGCCACTCTTTACACGGACTTTCTTTTGGGGGGGTCAGGGGGACACTGGTTCACAAAATGATACGGGTTTCAGGGGCACCATTGCCAAATGCATCATTCCACGCTGTAATGTCTTTATGCATTTGTCTACGGAGGGGCAGTCGGGCTGCTTCCGACGTCCTGGCTTCTGTAAGTAGTGCTGCAGTGAACATGCAAGGGCACAGAGCTTCTTAAACGCGTGCCTTTGTTTCCTTCAGATAAACACTCGGAAGCGGGACTGCTGGGTCATGCGGCAGGGCTATTTTCAAATTTCGAAAAGAGGAATTGAAGACAAATACATTTAGCTCACTTCCCTTTAATGCTGCCCGCTTTGGGAGGCGATCTTAAGATGCCATCTTATTGTTTGAGGTGATGCGTGTGGTTTGACTCAAGCAGTCCTGTCGTTGTTATTGTTACTATTAGTCTTAGGATTGTGATTATTGAATTGTATTCATCCTGGAGATGAGCTACAGACACGGGGCGGGGGAAGCACTAGTAACATACTTCAACAATGTTGCTGCCCGTAAGGAGGCTGTGCAAACATCAGCCACAGTTTCAGCACAGCTGGAGAAGCCTGTTTGAAATGTAAGGGTAAAAAAGATCCCATTGGCAATAGCCACAAAATCTGGAAGGCCTATAAGAACATCTAAGCAAAGGTAGATGAGACGGGTAGGGAAAAACGTATAAAAAAAATAGACATCGGCCTCACCGAGGGTGGGGAGAATCGACATTATAGAGGTATTAACTCACCTCAGAGCTGCCAATCCAATGCATTTTTCAATAGAGATTTAAAAAATATATTGTATTCATTCATTTGTAGAGAGAGGGGAAGGGAGAGAGAAAGAGAGAGAAACACAAATGTTTGGTTGCCTCTCGTGCGCCCCCTGCAGGGGACGTGGCCTGCAACCCAGGCATGTGCCCTGACTGGGAATTGAACTGGCCACCCTTAGGTTCTCAGGCTGGCGCTCAATCCACGGAGCCACACTAGCCAGGGCTCCAACAGAAGTTTTTGGAAAAACCTTTTCATAGAATGTGTATATATATATATATATATATACTCCATATATATATGGAATTTAATTGCTCTAATAGATATTGAGATGCCCGACGCAGCTATGGACATTAAAACAGTCACAGAGGGGACAAACGCAGCCATCCGTCGGCTTGGAGGGAGAGTAGACGCGGGCGTTGGATGGTGTTAAGTCTTTGTCCGTCCGAGAGGCCACCGAATGCTGAGACGCGAGCGAGTCCACGTCCACACCAGGGCTGGCTGCTTGCCATTCTGGCGGAAAACACAGGACCCAAACTCAGCCTCACGCAATACTCAGAGGCGAACGTTTGCCTGTGATTCAATGCCCACGGGTGAAAAAAAAAATCCAAAACACTTGAAACCTTCTGGTAAGATAGAGGGATACCAGAGGGGCATTTTCTTCAGGGAGACGCAGGGAAACGCAGGTTTGCTTTCGTAAGACCCCAAAACAAGCAGACGGATGATAACCCGGTGCCTTTTCAGCCCTTTTCCCTGGGGAAGAGCTGGGGGCCAGGGCGGCAGGCGTGAGTATTTTGAAAACAAAGATGTCATTGCGAACAGAGGGGAATACAATTTCTTCCTAGCGGAGTGTTTGGTCTGGTTTGGTTCTGTTTTTTTTTTTAAGTTGGACGCTTAGCCTTATTCATTGAAGCTGGCCTTGCCAAAGAGGGCAAAAAGTCAGTGAGTTCAGGTGGGGAATACGGTTCAAAGCAGAGTATTCGGTGTCATTACCAGGCCAGGAGGCGTGAGGATGCCAATGCACGCATTCCTGGCGTCTTTTTCTTGTATTTCGCGTTGGAGTTCGGAACCCCCTTCACGGCAGGCAGCCGGTCCCATATCTTGCTGTGAGAACTAGATTCTAAAAAAATAGAGAGTTCTGGTTGTGTGTGCGGTTGCGCTTTTCCCTGAAGATTTGGGGTTGAGCCTCGCGTGCCGGGAGCTGAGTGATTTTCAGCTGGTCGATGGTCACGTATCACCCGTGACCGGCAAAGGCAAACGGCACATAAAATCTAGGGCCACCAGCGTGACTTGGTTCTACAGGCTGCTTCTCGCGAACAGGGACCTGCCTTGTCTTGTAACAACACAATATTTTCTCCCCGGCAGACATCTATCCCAAGCTGAAACCCCCGTACCAACCGCAGCCCGGAAACCCTGACAACGGTGGAAGTAAGGATGCTCGGCGTTCAGACTCCTTTCAGCATGGGGCTTGGTGGACCTGGCCTTGAGCTTCGTAGGGGCTCCCCTGGGGACCCTTCCAAAACCAAGTCCGTCCTGGATTCCCCGGTCCTTTCTCTTCACCAGGAGGGAGCCAGGAGGTCGAATCGACGCCGATCGTTTTATCTTCCTCGGGTGTCCGACAGCTGGGGAGCACGGTGCATTCAGAGGGCACTGGTGTTATGGGGGTGGATTTCTCACGAGACTGTTCATCCTTTCTGTAGCTTGTTCGAGCCACTGGAAACGTGGTTTTTTCTTCGAAGAGCCCCCACCTGCCTCCCTGTACTTTAGTGCAGTGGCCCCCGGCTTCGGGCTTGTTGCAAACGCTAGGCAGGCACGACTCCTGTAGATTCTTTAGGAGAAAACAGATAATAAGAGGGCGGAGGGGACGGGGGCCTGGCTGTCAATGAATTTTATTACAATCCACCAACCGTAGAAAGCAAAAAATTCCCTGGGCAGAGCAGTGTGCACCTTCCGCGAAGCTCCCTGCAAGCTGGTGGGGGCGTTGTGAAGGACGGAAGTTCGTCTGGCCCTGGGAGGGGTCCGTCACCAAAGGCAGGGAGCCCGGGGAGCCCGGGAGCTGCTGTGCCAGTGAACCCCAGCCGCAGGCACGAACAGGCTCGCCAAGGGCGGCTCCTGTCGCCTTTTCGTCCTCGTGTTTATTTTCTCTTCTCCCACGTATGAGTCGACGTAAGAACGTCCAAACCTGTACGTTCTTCTGAGGGCTTTTCCGAGTTTATCTGAGCCCTAGTGACGAGAATTGCCGGGAAACGGATTCCCGAGGGATGGAGAAAATCCTCCTAAAGTTGGCACCTTATTGTATAGATTAGCATCTGCAGTATCTGCATATGTAGGTTCGGTGAAATGCATCGGTGATCCATGAGGGAGGCGGGAGAAAGGAAAACAGGGACATCTCTAGGGCGGCAGAGAAAGTCAAAGGAGAGACGAGGAACAGTGAGCACGATAACAATGAACAGTGAGGGGTTTGGGGTCTCCCCCTGGTGCGGTGCCTTTGATTTGAGGGGTTCTGGGAAAAGACAATTCATTGTGTTGTTGCAAAGGTATGTTTGTCGGGTAGGTTATCACAGATGCAGAAAGACGAGGCAGGCTCCGTGCTGGTCAAAAACTGCTGAACGCTCAGCGTGGTGTGAGCAACTGCTGTCACAAATCCCCCACCAGGAAAAGAGTTTTCAAAAAAAAAAAAATCCACAGAAGCCAAACCCAGCCTCTCACCTCAACACCAGCCGGTGCCCAGAACACTCCCTCCGCGGGGGAAAGCCTGGACTACAAGGGGCCCACCCTCCAGAAAATAATTCTGGCTTTGGCAGGGGAGGCCCTCCTCGTATTGTGTAGGATGTCTGTTGCTGAACCACGTCATCACTGCCCTAAAGTCACCGTGCCATTTTCCCACAGATATTTACCCAAGGCCGAAGCCACCACCGCCTCACCCACAGCCTGGCTATCCCGAGGGTGGAGGTAAGAGGGAGCGATGATTGGGGCGCGTGCATTGGATACAACATGTCGTCTTGGGTTCTCTCTGGGATGGCGAAAAGCCCATTGCTTTGAGATAATACCTAAGTGTGCTTCTGGAAGGGGTCCCACCTGCTCCCCACCAGACCTGGGGCTGCTGCATCGGCGGCAAACACGCTTTATTTTCTTTGGTATTAGCAGGCTGAGAAAATGCACCAAGCTCCAAAGACGCTTCGTGTTCTTATTGAGGAAGGCATTTTTTTTTAAGAGTTCATGTATTTCGTTTTAGAGAAGGGAGGGGAGGGAGGAAGAGAGGAAGAGAAACATCCATGTGTGGTTGCCTCTCTTGCGCCCCCTGCTGGGGACCTGGACCGCAACCCAGGCATTTTGCTTCTCTCCCTGCACAAGCCCTTGTGGGGGGGGCGGATCTTGTGGCCCGAGCCCCTGCCGTATTTCTCATGAGAGGCTGACGAACGCCCCCAAGTGGGAACCCCACCCATTAACAACGGATGACTCACACTCATTGCAGGGCGAGGGCAAATGTGTGTGTGTATCATAGCCGCCTGCTATGGTGACAGGGAGTGATATGGTGCGAGGTCTCGAGACCCTGTCTGGACGTCAGCCTCCTACGGCCCCACACACACTCTGTGACGTTCAGCGGCACGGCGTTCACGAGGGCCACCGCCGCCCCGTCCTGCAGGCCTCGGTCAGGACCCTATTCATCTCCAAGAACCAAGCTCCCACCCTAAGTGTGGGGTTCAGGAAGAGGCCCCCGCACAGGGCCCCATCACCCTCCCACGAACCTGGGTTCTGGGGACGCAGTCTGCAGGGTGTTTCGACAATGGCTGTGTCTTTTGTCCCTCAGGTTCCTTCAGTGATGGGGACGATGGCCGCTACCCGCCCAGGCCCAGGCCCAGGCCGCCCTCAGGTTTGTGCAGCTTCTCCGGGTGACCGGGGCCAGGGGCACACTGTTGGGGCGCAGCCTGATACCATGTAGGGTCAGCTGACACCTGTTGCCTCACAGAGTGACCGATGGCTTCTGTATGGTGACCATTTGAGATCTGTTCTCTCTACTTCTCTACCTGTGTATGTGTACCTTGATAAAGTCCTGCTATAAGTATGCGGGCAAGCATGTGAGAACTTGCTTTATGCACACACATGTATCTGGGCCACATAGGTATAAGCACGTGCATCTTTGTTTTACATGCATGTGCAGACACCCACATTCTAAACGTGCACGACAACACAAGCAACACCATGCGAACACATGCTACATGTATGTGCACACATGCAATACATGTCATGCCCATCATCATGTGGAACATGCAGTTTACATGTGTGTGTGCATAATAATACACAGGGTCTGGTGCAAATAATGCCCATTTTATTACAAAATCTTTTATGACAATATCATAAGCATGTCATTCTATAACATGACAATGTCACACCCAAGAGCACCCTAGGGCGCTGTAGGTGACACGTTCAAATTAAAACTATAAATTGTTACATGCATAGTATTACCATCCCAGACACACTCAAGCAAGTGTTATTTCTGTGGGACCCTGTATATTCATACGTAGTGATTTTCTTTTATATACATCCATGGACCTATATTGATGTGTGCAAATATTACTATATATATCTGTTGTTATACACATCTTTATATGAATACATGTTCTTTTATATTAGTATGTATGTTTCGAATATACACCCCCCCTCGGAAAGTCCCCCGATACCAGGGGCTCCTGGCCCCTCTGCGGTGACTCTTGGGGGCGCCTTCGCTGTTCCCACCGGTCATCAAGGACACCTGCTGAAACCGCTCCCCACTCCACCTTCTCTCTACAGGAGGTGGCGGAGGCGGTGGCGGTGGCCACTACCCCAGTCACGATGGCTACGGAGGCGGCGGCGGAGGCGGTGGAGGCGGCTACCGCCCGGGTCAGGATGGCTACGGATCCCACGGTGCGCTCAGCGCGGAGGCCTGGGTGGGGCGCGGGGCGGCGGATGAGGGAGGGTATCCAGGGCTCCCAGCCGGGGTCCCCACCTTCCATCTGGGTCTGTCCCTGCTCCGCGCGTCTTCTCAGCCTTCTCCGCGTGGTCGCTGACCCGCTGCTCCTCCCGCGCCTGAGCTCGGGCCGCCCACACGCCTGTGTCCAGGGGGAGAGGCAGGGAGAGAGGGCAGGCGGTTCCCCGGGGGGTTCCGTGTGAGGCAGCTCCTGGGGTCCAACGCACGAAGGGACACTTTAGGGCGGGGGAAGACGCCCAGGGCCGAGGGCACCTGGCACAGAAGCAGTGGGCCAGGGCTTGCGCGCCTGTGCGCACGGCTTGGTCTCGGAGGCGCGCAGTGCGCCTCGAGGTCCCAACGCTCTTGGTTCCCCGGGGCAAGAATGGCCGCGAAACGTCAGAGCCGGGACGGGGAAACGTCCCGGAACAGACACCTACATTCTCTAGTTTCAAGTGTAGGGCACCGTGATTCGATATTTGTATCGATTGCAAGATGACCAGCCCAATAAGTCGAGTTAATACCCAACACCTCACATAGTTACCACCTTTCATTGTGGTGAGGACTCTTGTGATGTATTCTTTTACAAACTTTGAAACCCATAATGTGGGGTTGTGATAATAATATAACATATAATATAACAATATCATGATAGCTAATATAATGTTAACATCATGTTTCATTCATATAATATAATATGGAATTAACCATCGTTACCACTCTCTACATTACACCCTGGGTCTTATTTCTTTTATAATTGCAAGTTTGTACTTTTCGACACCCTTCATCCACCTATCAATCTATTGATGAATTTTAAGGGACTATTGTTTTTTAAGTAGATATCTTATATGTTTTTTAAAATTTTATTCATTTTTTAGAGAGAGAGGAAGAGAAGGAGAAAGGGAGAGAAGCATCTATGTGTGGTTGCCTCTGCCGCCCCCTACTGGGGGCCTGGCTCACAACCAGGCCTGTGCCCTGACTGGGAATTGAACTGGCGACCCTTTGGTTCTCAGGCCAGCACTGAGCCACACCAGCCAGGGCTGTTATTAATTATTATTATTATTATTAGTTGCTGTTCCCCATTTGTTAAGCGTTGTGAACATCTTAAAAGTCATCAAAGAACTCTTTTGGGTGGACGCTCCTATTCCTATAAAGATTTTACAACCCATGCAAGTGGGTTTTGGATTTCGGTCACATTCATCTTCTTTATTGGAAATCATGGCGAGGTTTTACGAAAGAAACGCAAGGGTGATGCCCAAATAATCTACCCTTGACGGGCTAGACATTTGTCACCATTGAGGTGGCCCTGAGCTCAAGATTCTGCCGCTACAAGGTGGAAGAAAGGTCACGGTGGAGTAGAGCAGTGAGTTCAACCCCAGGTGCGCGCTCTCTGAAGGGTCCGCCTCCTGGGCGTTCTTGGATCTTGGGTCGGATTAGATCTATGCCCGTGTAGTTTGGTCCCATTCATAGATTGGAGAGAAATGACTCACCCCACAGGGGGCCCACCGTCCTCCGTGTCTGCCCGTTTTCCCAGGAAATGAGTTTGGTCTCTCATGACGCAGTACGGTTTTGGGGGGGGACCACCTCCTGCAGGGCTCCAGGCGTGCTCATCCTGCAGCCCCCCGGGGGCTGTTTGGGGGCCCCGAGCTGCGCGCGGCTGGGAGTTACCAGTCTGGTTTGCACCCAGCGCACTGAGTCACCGGGCTGTTCCCTGCAGGTGGCCCAACTGTTGGCCACGTTCTGTCCTTCTGTAGGGCCCCAGAGGGGCCAGGGCTGAGCAGCCCAGGAGGGCGTGTCCTGAGTGAGGACCTGCCTGGTGAGGTCAGAGGATGTTTCCCTCCTTTTTTGAGGAGTTGGCTTTCCATGGCCCGGTTTCTCTACTAGGAACTGTCTCGGTGACCTCAGGCTGCCCACATGGGGCAGCTTCAACAACGGACATTTCTCCCTCCCCGTCCTGGAGGCTGGAGGCCGAGACCCAGGGGTGGGCAGGGCTGGCTCCCCCCGAGACCCCTCTCCCGGGTGTGTGGACGGCCGTCTTCCCCCTGGGTCCTCACACGGGCGTCCCCCTGGGTGTGTCTGTGTCCCCGTCTCCTCTTCTTATACAGACCCCAGGCCACCCTAAGGACCCCATTTTACTGTCATCAGCTCTGTAAACACCCATCTCCAAGCTCACACATCTTCAGAGTTTCTGGGGTTACGGCCCCAACCTACGAATTTTGGAGCTGGGCATAGCTCTGCCCCAGAGCACCCAGTGGGCACTTCCAATCGACAGTATATTAAGTTCCCTGCGACATTTACAAATAACCAGACAGACAATCCCAGTTTAAAACCAGCGACATGCACACGGTGCCCGTTTTCAGAAACCTCAAATCCTGCCTGCCACATCGTCTCCAGGCGTAAGGAAAAGTGTGAAGCTCTGTCTTCGTTGTGACCGGCTGTGGCGGCCACTCAGAAAGTGTTTCCGCCCTGGCCTCGCCCCGACCACCCTGTGAGGTTTTTCTGACCGATGACCCAGCCAGTGGGCAGACAACTCAGTCACCATCCCTTCATCGGGGACCTGCCATGTGGTCTCGACGATGTTCTCTCCTTCGGGGGTCCGTCTCAGGCGGCCTCTGTCTGCCCAGAGGCCAGCCCACCAGCGGGACCGCCTTTTCCCTTCCAAGTCCTGGTGGCCTTTCCGGGCATCTGGCCTCAGGGCTTCTGGCTTTCTCCTGGGGCAGCCTTCCTGGGCATTGTCTTCCTCTTCACGCCACCTCTCTCTCCCTGCAGGAGGCGGGCGCTCTCGACCCAACTCGGGCGGATATAATAACTATGGTAACGGAAGTCTCTCTTCTGAGCTGTGCCGGGGAGATGCGGCCTCTGCAGCGCTAACGCCCGCCTGGGCCCCGGTGGGGAGCTTGCTTGCGCTGGCTGTCCTGCCTGCCGACTAACCCACTGCCTGGCTCTGCCATCATGGGCGTCCCCGCCTGCCCCCACCTCCGGCCGCGACGGTTTGCATGGGATGAGGCCGTAGTTTCTCGAAGGGACATGCACAACATGCTTTGGCTGCATGCACATATGTGAGCCTGTATGTTGCGTACATGCTTGCGAGCATAGATTTGCACATGCATGTGTTGTGTGCACCAAGCGTGCATGTAGCTTTCGTGTGCCCAAACACATGCATGGGATGCATGTATGTTCACAGACACCCCACATGTGGGACCACACATGTGCTTTCATGTGCACGTGTGCTGACATATCTATGTGTGTCTTCATGCGTGTGCTCGTGTGTGGGCGTGTGCTTGTGTACGTTGGACATCTGTGCTCATGTGCACACATCCCTGACCCCTGGGCTGAGAGCCATTTTCCCTGCCCCTCATTGTCACCGTGACGTGGAGTATCCTGTATCCATCCTGCGTCACCTTTCCCAGGGGGCGGGCAGCCCTGTGAGAGCATTCACTCTTGCCTGCTTGCTCACGGCCGCACCCCCCGCCTCTGCGTGGTGCCGGCGATACAGGGCCCCCCGTGAGCGCTGCCGAATGCACGCGTGACCCTGTGCTTTTCCCGTTGCAGGTGACAGCTACAATACCTATGGCAACCCGCAAGGTAATATATCGGTGCACCCCCCGCCCCCGATGTTTCATAAGCTCCCAGCGTCGCCCACCCATGGGGGAAGGGCCAGTGTAGGCGTGCGTCTTTGCTCCAACCCGGTGACGCTCATAAACGCCGGGTGACTTTCTTTGTCAGGAAACTCCTGCACGAACCCTTCAGCGTGGGGTCAGGCGTGTGGCGCTCAGAGAGGCAAAGATGGAGACCAGTGGCCGTGCTGCAAGGCGCCCTGTCTCTGTGAGAGCAGAGACGGGCTGTCTTGGTCGTTCTGATGGGCTGTGGTCATTCTGCCCTAGCGGTCCCCCCAAAGAGCTCAGCCAGCGCCCCTGTAGGTCCAAGACGAAGGGGGTGTCTGTCATGGGCAGCTGGAAGATGGGTCCCAGGCCCTAAGCCACGAGACCTTTACTTGGAAGATGAGGAGAAAGCCATCCGCCCACGGAGGAGGCGGCGGTGACGTGTCTGTCGTAAAGAAGAAAAGGGGACCAAAGTGATTTTGTAACCGGAAGTTGTGACGTGCATGCAGAGTCTCTGAATCCGTCTTGGTTGGGTATTTGGTGTTCTTAGAAGGTCCTTGAAGTAGAAGGAGGGGAGCATCATGCCTTAGAGAGAAATCCACGTCGGACGCATTGTCAGAGGAGATGCGTGCAGCCCCGTAGCAACACGGAGGGCCAATCCTATGCCACGTCGGAGTGGGGTGGGGGGTAAGAACTCTTGGCAGAATGTATATGGAAGCTTCAGTCTAAAGGATGAGTCAGCAGCAGCCAGAACAGGACAGCAAGGTGGTAGGGACCACGGTGAGCGAGGTCAGGCTGGCTCCGCGGCTGGCACACCAGGAATGTGGGTGGCCAGGGTGTGGAGTGTGATGGGCAGACGGGCCTAGAGAATGGCCGGGCGTGCAGGTGGGATTCAGCCGGCCCTCCTGTCAAGCGTGGACCACACAGGGCTGAGTGTCAGGGAGACCGATGACAAGACCCATGCGGTTCCCAGAGGGGGTTGCCAGTGAGCTAAGTGATGGGCAGCAGAAACGGAGAGGACAGGTCAGCTTTTAGGGTTATTTCGTGAGTAGTACTCATGTGATTGTTCTGTACAGAACAGTGGACAGGCAAACATGTATCCGTGAGCACCACTGTGCAACAAAAAAGTCCCAAAACGTGTATCAGTGAGCTCCGCTGTATGACAAAAGATCCCAAAATGTGTATCGGTGAGCTCTGGTACGTAACAAAAGATCCCAAAACGTGCATCAGTGAGCTCTGCTGTGTCACAAAAGATCTCAAACTATAGTGGCTTAAAACACGACCATTTGTTAGGAGCAGGATGATAGGACTTGGGGTGTTGGGCTAAAATCCACCCACATCCCTCCGACGGACCAGGTCACGCTTGTTCATGAGGAGAACGGAGGGAAGTGTGTCTGCACTTTGAGGCGATACAGCTGCATGTCTGTGTTATGTTGGTCGAAGTCCCCGTTGTGTGCATGAAGCCCGGCCACCACCTCTCGAGGGGGCGGTGGTGCCAGGTCACCTTGCAGAGGGTGCGGACACAGGGAGGGGGAGACCGAACCACCAGAGGCGGGGTGTGGTGTGGTTATCGGATGAGGGATGGGTCCCAGGGCTCCAGGCAGCCTGGAACACTCATTCCTACAGTGGCCATTCATCTGTCGCCTATGACACGCCAGGGGCTTGACCCAGTCAGAGGTGACACCTGTGTGGTTATTTCAGATGCTGTTCCCCTACCATGAAAGGGCCTTTGTGAGTGAGAGGCGGCCACGTTTATTGAGATCAATAACAGCTACCGAGGAAGCGCAGACTCAGGCAGGAGCCCACACAGGGTCCCCGTGAGGAGCAGACACAGGGGTGGCACCTATAAGAAAGGGGAGGGGACAGGGACACCCAGGGCAGGGAGGCCTGGCTGTGGGCGCAGCTGACGTGGCATTGTGACGCTGATTCTCCACAGCGTGTTTCATTCTCAGTCCTGGGCCCATCTGTCCGGTCGTCACCCCGCCTGCTTTTCTGTCCCCTTTGCACACAGCTCTGTGGGACACAGGGTGGCTTTGGGCCCCGTGCAGAGGTGACGTTGTCCTGTGTCAACACCCACAGGGTGGAGGCATCTGACGTGGGAGGCAGCTCCTCGGGGCCGGTGGCTGCGGCTCCTTTGCAAAGGGGCTTTGTTTATAGTATGGTCTTCAAACGAAGGGAAGGGAGATGGCCATGGGGGGGCTGTTGCCTGTCTCTCCAAGGCGCCCCCCGACCTCGGCTCTCTGCACAGGAACCCCAAGCGTTGCCTGCAACGTGATTTCAAGGCCTCGCGGTCTGCAGCCCAGAGTCCCAGCAGGCTTTGGGGGCAGTGCGGTCTGCTCCCTTTTGGGTGAAATGTTGCTCTTTCGTGAGTTAACATTCTACGTCCCCAAAGGTACAAGTCCCATCAAACACATTTTTAAGAGACGTAGGGAGGGCGCCTTGTGCGCACAGTCTTGGGGGTCCTGAGTGGGTACCCCACAGTTACTTAGCTCCACTCGTGGCGAAGAAGAGCCCCCTGGTGAAGTTCCCTGCGCTGAGTGGCTCTTTTTTTCCCCCGCGTGGGTGTGAGGGCCGCAGGGTAACCGCTGGGATCGCGCAGGGATCGCGCAGGGATTTAAAGCGAACGGCATTTCCGCGGCCTTCTTTTCTCACGGCGCGGTGCCGTTCTTGACCCCTGCAGGCAACATGGTGGCGAAAATCGTGTCTCCCATCGTCTCCGTGGTGGTGGTGACGCTGGTGGGCGCCGCGGCCACCTACTTCCAGCGCAACCGCAGGAGAAACTGCTTCAGAACCAATGGTAAGATCCACTCCCGTTTCTTCCCCCGCCCCCACCCCATTTTCCAAGTCTGATAAAGAGACCTTGTGGCATCTTTGACCAGCGCTGCTATTTCTAGTTCAGTCCAAAGACAGCCTCTTGCCCTCGCAAGCAATTTCAAGTTGAAACTTTGTCCCGAACCCGGAGCAATGTGAGAGAAAGCGCTGCGTTTTCACAGAAGATGCTCCATCCTTTTTGTAAAAAAAGATTTATGTATCTATATTAGACTGAAGGAAAGGGAGAAAGAGGAGACAAACGTGAATGTGTGGTTGCCTCTCACGCGCCCCCTAGTGGACACCTGGCCCGCAACCGAGGCATGGGCCCCGACTGGGGATCGAACCTGCGACACCAGCCAGGACTGGTCCAGGGTCTCTGGTTTGGAGCAGCGCCCCTGGTTAGCCAGCTGCTGGTCACTGAAGGCTCTGAAGATGTCTCTAAGAGAGGGACACGGGGTGAGGGGGGCGGGGGAAGAAGTTCTATTGCACGATTAACAGCTCAGAGTCTGGCGCATCTTCTCACAATTCCTGGATGAGAAGAAGAAGCTATCAGCAGAAACCTATCCCTATGGCCTTGTTCCCCCCCCACCCCCCCACCCCCGCCATTATAATTTGTGCAATTTCAAACCCCTAAAACCTGCCTGTCGCTTCCCCCTGCTGGTGGATGGGAGGTAGTGACCCATCCCCGGAGGGCCAGCCTGGCTCTCGAGAAGCCCAACCTCGAAAGGGCGGTGGGGGAGAAACAGAATTGAGTAAAAAGGCCTCGCTTTCTCAGCAGCTGCCTCAGCATGACAGAGCACTCCGTGTTCCTTTGGATGGCTACGTCCCAGCGCCCCCGGGGGCCCATGAGGACAGGGCTGAAATGGGGTGAAGAGAGGGAGGTAGTCACCCTCAGGCACGTTGCGTAAATGGCACGGCCACACACGCAGTCCCGGAGGGCAAGGGAGTTTGGCGTGCAATACCGAAATAATAATAGTCATAGTAACGATGATAGTTCAGACTTCATCGTGCACATTTGCCACCTGTTGGTAGAAATAGAGTTTTCCCCAAACTGGGAAGGGGATAAAATAGAAAGGATCAGCTTGACCGGAGGACGCAGAGTTCCCCAATTCCCCTAGGGTGCTCGCCGACCCCCCACGCAGAGCAGATGCTGAAACGGGGAGCGGGTTGTGCGTGGAGGTAGCTGTGGAGCGCTTTGCTGAGAAATGTCTGTCGCCCGGTCTTGCCCTGCAGCGCCGGAGAACGTCTGAGGACTTGGGGGCGCCCTGGGAAAGCCTCCGGCTCGACAGGACCCACGCTCCCCGCTCTTGTGGGAAGTCTGCTTTGTCCTTTGCACATTCCTCTGACTCCTCTCCTGCCGCGCACGGATGAGCTGCTGAGAAACCGGTGCCTCGTCTCGCTGGGTGCCATGTCCTGCTTCCCCAGATCAACCCGACCCCTGGACCTGGTGCTGCCAACGCGCCCCCCCCCCTCCCCCCCCCCCATCTTGGACACAGAGCTGTCCGTGTTTGCACTGAGCTCTTCACACTACCTTCCTCGTGCCATGGAAACACGCCTCATGGTCGTGCCTGGGGGCTTGGCCGTGAAACACAGTGTCGGCANTCGCCCGGTCTTGCCCTGCAGTGCCGGAGAACGTCTGAGGACTTGGGGGCGCCCTGGGAAAGCCTCCGGCTCGACAGGACCCGCGCTCCCCGCTCTTGTGGGAAGTCTGCTTCGTCCTTTGTACATTCCTCTGACTCCTCTCCTGCCGCGCACGGATGAGCTGCTGAGAAACCGGTGCCTCGTCTCGCTGGGTTCCATGTCCTGCTTCCCCAGATAAACCCGACCCCTGGACCTGGTGCTGCCAACGCGCCCCCCCCACTCCCCCCCCCCCATCTTGGACACAGAGCTGTCCGTGTTTGCACTGAGCTCTTCACACTACCTTCCTCGTGCCATGGAAACACGCCTCATGGTCGTGCCTGGGGGCTTGGCCGTGAAACACAGTGTCGGCAAAATGGCTCAGGGTCTCGGGCAGGGTTGTGGCGGGCTTCTGGGAGAACCGGGGTTTCCGACAGGCGAATGTAGGAGTTTGACGGGTGCTGTGTCCCTCAGCGATGCCAGACGCCCTGGGCGCTCAGGTTCACAGGTGAGGCGGGCAGGAGGGACCCACAGGTGCGCAGGGCAGAAGCCTGCTCACCCGTTCCCCTCCCGCTGCTCCCCGGGAGCCCGCATTTGTATATCACTGCAGAAAGCCTGGGTGGGGGGATTTTCAGGTGCGAACGGGCTTTCGGGAACACGGCCCCGGAGAATCAGCCACGGGGTGCGTGGTCCTGTGACACCTGGCGGTGGCAGTACCTGTTTGGAAACTGTGGGATGGACATAGCGGTGTTCATTGCCGAGGCTTTTCCTGGGATTTTTAGTCTTTCTCACGGGCTGGGGGCAGCAGCACTGAAGCTGCTACGTTGGCTTTGCTTTCTTTGCACTTTTTTCTTTGTGCTACCGTCGAAAACCTTACACCCTTGCACATAAAAAAAAACCTCCTATTAACTGTTCGCTTGTACTTGAGAGATGCATCGGGGAGAGGCAAAGGGGAGATCGGGGTCGATCCGTGCAGTTTGGTTCCATTAACGTGAGTGTTCACAGGGCTTGTGCACTCGGCCATGAATACGAGAACCAGGGGTGAGCTCGTGGCAGTGAGCAAGTCACACAGGACACCCCTCAAAGTCCCCAATGTGGGGCCTGCCAGTATGGGTCCGGGGCTCGGTCTCCAAAGGGAGAGGGTTGGAAGCAAAAGGTGTCTGAGAAATAACTTGAAACCAATCATTGAGGCCGGCGACGGTAAAAGTGGGTAAATGGTGATGGGAGGAGGCTTGACTTGGGTGGGGAACACACAATACAATGTACGGGAGGGTATTACACAATTGTACCGATGGAACCCATAAGATGGTATTAACCAATGTCACCCCAAGAAGCTCAATAAACATTACAAAAACCCCAAAAGGAAAAAAAACTGTTGTAAGTCTATGTCTCTTCATCATTACAGACAATCACAGTGGAGTCGTGGAATAAAGGTGGTCAGTTATGACGGTTTAGTGCTGTGCTTACTACGGCTTGCATCGGGAAATCTCCGGGGTTCCTTTTATAGCATAATTTATAGTGAAAAGAAAACAAAGCTAACAATTGTGTAGAGATACCTGAGAACAGAACCGCATGTCTGACGTCCCGGATGGAGGTGGGATTTGAACCATATGAACACAGCCTGGGTATTACACAAGGAGACCTACTGGAGATTGGGGTGGGTGGAGTGAGGTCATTCAAGGGCTCACAGGTGTCTTCCAGTGGGTAGGTCCTCAGCATCCGATGGCCCTGCTCTTCCCAGGGCATAGATCAGTGTCACTCGTAGTAAAAAATGGCTGCGGTTGCTCCAGCCATCACAGCCCATCTCCCAATATCCAGAGGCTAGATTGGGATCATTTCCCCTTGGATGTCTTCTTTTAAAACTGCACAGGTCCTTCCACAAGTCACCAGCTGAGTGAGCGCTCAGTCCTCGTGCATACACCAGGGACTGTATAGCCCCAGACGGAAATGGATCAGGTGAGAACCTGTGAATCCTGGGGGGGGGGGGGAATCCTACGCCTGTCAGAAATGTGCAAGAGAAACACGGAGGTCGGATGGGAACCGATAGCATGTGCTAGGAACCCTTTGCTCATTTTCGTTATCAAGGTGCTCGCCACTGGAGCGGTTCAGATATCACCCGGTTCATTTTTATCCAGGTCTCCGATACAGCTATAAATGTTCGATCATACCCACACGTACGTGTAACCATACACTGGACACCTTTGCTCTCCTCCTTGGCTTATGTTTTGAGCTCATTCACAGGGCGTCTGTCCCCAAAACTTACCTTACACAGCCCAATTGTCTGGCATCTCTCTTGTGGATTCCGGGCTGGGGGTCCGCATTTCGGAGGGGGTGGGAAACCGAGAGGTGTCTTGGTCAGAAACGTCCGAGGGGAACTGGATGGACCCACTTCACAGCTGAGCGGAGGCTCCCTCGGAAAACAGAAGGTGGGGGAGGGCTTGGAGCCACACGCAGCTTGGGGTGACCGGCTGGCCAGAGCAGCCGGGGTGCCTGGGAGGCAAGGACGTGGGTGGGGGACAGGGGACAAAGCTTCCCTCTTTTAACCCCATGAGCCGCCCGGTGTCATCGCCTGTTCTCAGGAGAGTTGCAGAGAAGGTTGGGGTTCCATGGAAACCTGGGAGAGCTTCTGGTTCCTGGGGAACCACAGGGGGCCGGTTCTGCCGTGTGGCGGATGGGACAGGCTGTGCGGCTGCCTGGGTCTCAACAGGGCGTTGCAGCGGACATGTTCCTCCCAGCCCAGCGAGGAGGACAGGCCATTTGTCCCCAGCCCGGGATGCGGCCGCTCACCGCACCATCCTCTCCGGGCTCAGAAAAGTACGTTTTTCCTCCGCGGACGACGTCTCTGGTTTGGAGACCCCCTGTCAACGCGCGGGGGAGGGGTGCTCCTGGCACCTGGCTGGTGGAGACCACGGAACTCCTCCACCCAGAGAGTCACCCAGCCGCAAATGTCAGTACTGCTGAGGGCAACAAATTCTGTCTTCATGGGAGGGACTCTCTGTCTGTCTGTCTGTCCACCTGCCTATCCATCCATCCATCCATCTATCCATTTGTTTGTTCATGCATCCGTCCAATACCCATCCATCCTTCCATCTGGTGGGTGGAGACACAGCCAAGTGTCAAGGCGCAGCAAAGACTTCAGCTCCCTTGAGAAGTGAGCCCGCAGGAGGGGCCCGTCACGACCTGACTTCTGCTCCTGGTGAGATGCGACCGGCGCGAAAAGAGCCCAAAGGCTGTTGCTCAGCTTGGAGATGGAGATGTGTCCGCCAAGTGGTGCAGAGGGAGCTGGCTGGAGGGAGGCGGGAGGCGGCCGTCTGCCCATCTAGCCAGTAACCACCGTGAGAAGGCGGCCCTCACGGTGGTCTCTGGATATCACCTGTGATGGTTCCACGCAGACATCCCCGAGACGGACGTTGTGGGAGCCACGGGCAGCGGTGGAAGGTGAAATGCCCCCATCTCTTCCCTGGCGCCGCTCCTGGGTTCAGCCCCAGCTGGCTCCTACCCAGGCTCTCTCTTGCTCCAGGACGGTTTCTCAATGCAGCAGGGTTGTGTCCCCAGAGGCCACCGGGCCGTGTCTGGAGACATGGAAGGTTGTTGCAACTGGGAGAGAGGTCTTGCTCCTGGCATCTGGTACGTGGGGGCCAGGGGGGCTGCTGAACACCCTCCAGGGCCCTGGACACCCTGCATCGGAGAGCCCTCCAGGCCGTGCGTCAGGGTGTGAGACTGGGAAATGCTGACCCAGCGTGAGAGGGTTTTTGTCCTCTCCGTTTCTCTCCCTTTCTCCGTATCGGTCTGACCATTCATGCACCCACCCCGTATCTGTTTATGCAACCGTTCCTCCATCCATTCACCCATCCCCTATCACCATCTATCTATCAGTGTCCATCCGTCTATCTATTATCTATCTTTTCCTGCTTCTTCACGTTCAAATTCATCTTCACAATAACACAAAGGCCTCGCTGGTCTTTTGAAATTATGTTGGTGGCGTTGGCTCGGATGGCCTAGAAGTGGCTGGTTTTCGTGGGGATGGGACTCCTCCCGTTTCCCTCCCCCCACCCCGGGGACCCCGGCACACCGGCAGAGCGGGTAGCCCCGGTCTTGTGTCCTGTTCAGCAGGAATGGCAGGCCCCTGTCAGGTCCCCCGGAGACCGGAGCAGGCAGGACAGGGACGACTCCGAGACCAAAGAGTCCCCGGAAATAACTGCTGTTTTTTTCTGCCTCTGCCCCGAGGGGCTCCCCGATCCTTCTCAGGCTGTCCCCGCTTCCTTCTAAGACTCTGTAGCCCCCCCGGATCCTGCCGTTTTCCTCTGTCCGCTCGGGGGAGTGTCCCAGATGGCCGGCCCTCCAGGGCAGCACCCTCGGGCACCCTGGTCCTCCTCCTCTCCACCTGAACATTTGACGGGATGGGCGCTGCATCTCATCTGAGGATTCCCCCCCGCCCGCCCCCCCCCCCCCCCCCCCCCCCCCCCGGCCGCCCCGCGGGGGGGGGGGGGCGCCCGNGGGGTGGCCTGGAACCACACCTGACCCGCAGACCTCGGTCTGTCCAGGTCTGGGCGGTTGCCTCGAACTCCTCGCCAACATCTGAACAGCAGGACGGTGCATGCCACAGCCTGGACTTCTTGGGACAAGGGTTCCCGGCTGGCCGCCATGGCCCACGCCCTCCACTGCACCCCGAAGCCCAGTGAGGCCCTCCACGCCCATGGACATAGTTTCCTAGGAATGGCTGGGTGGGCCTAAGGGCCTCCCAGACGAGTCACCTGTTGGCGCGGGGTGTGGGTGGCCTGATGCAAATCCACCGTCACCAAGGAGACACTGATAAGCCCTTATCTCCAGCTCTGGGGCTCCGCAGACCCAGAGGGAACAGGAAGGTGAAAGGCTCCAGGGGACCGATTTTCGTCTGGATCCATGTTCTTTCCCACGCGCCCATGCATTCACTCATGACTTTATTCACCCCCCTCACGCACGCACGCGCGCCTGCTCTCACTCATTTACTCACTTCCTTCATTCCCTTCGGCATAGATGAACTCGTTCCGGCGTACCTCCGCTCACTGGTGCCAGCGTGACGCCCTTAGTTCGTGCACGCATTCCTGCCTTCCGCTCACCGCGCATTAGGTCCCAGACTCCCTCCCTCCAGCCTGCATTCAGGATTTCTTCCCCTCGTTACTCCTTCATCCACGCATTTGTTCACTCACTCATTCGTTCACACAGCGTCCTCCTTCACGCATTCAACTCGCCAGTCACACGGGCGCGCATTCATTGGCTGGCTCTTGCAAGCCTTGAATCCTTCATTCACTCACGTCGAAGAATGGCCATTGCCGTTCATTCATTTAGCCACTGTCCTCACCCCTTATCCCTCCTGCTGCCCCGAGCGCGCCTTACTCTTCGCTTCCCTCAGCGCGATCCTGGAATGCAGATCCCGGGCTGGCGGGTTTCCACCGTGGCCTCCACGCGGACCGCGCGCTGGCCTGGCGCCCAGGCCCTTGAGGCCATTGCAAACATTTACTTTAGGGCCGGCTGGTTAAAGGTTAAATGTCCGAATCCAGGGATCGCGGACTCCTGCATTCAGCTGGGAGGGGGCTGCGCTGGAGCTGGGGCGGGGCATCCCCGCCAGCAGCCCGAGTCGCCCGGGCGGGCGGGGGCGCTGGGGCGTTGGAGACGCGCGCCAGAGCGGCCGGGCAGAGGAGGGACTGGGCTTCCGGAGAGCGACCAATCGCGGTGCTCTGTCCGCTGGGCCTCCCGGGGCCGGTGGAGCCACTCTGCCCGAGAGCACGGGCGGTGTTGGGGGTGGGGACACAAGGGTCCCGGAGACACAGCCTGCTGGAGCGCGCAGAAGGTGCTGGAGACCCAGGGGTTCGGAGGCGTGGAAGCCCCGTGGGTGCGGCTGGGGACCCGGGAGGGGGCGAGCGCCCCTGGGGCTGCGGGAGTGCAGAGAGGCGGTGAGGTGCGGGGGCGGGGAGCGCAGAGGTGGACTTGAGCGGAAAGAGGTAACGGAGGCGAGCGGGAGGGACGCAGCGGGCCGTACGGGACTGGGGGGCCCGGAGGAAGGGGATGGCTCCGGGACGGCTAAGGGGTGAGGGGAGCCCGGCAGGCAGACAAAGGCTGCGCCCAAGCGCGGAGGATGAGGTGTGGGGCGCAGGGGTCACGGAGGGGCCCGGAGTTCAGCGGAGCCCAGGTGACACGGAGCGAGGAGCGGGCACTGGGCTGGAGCTGCATTCCGGGTGTGTCTCTCACAGGCCTGGAAGTCCGCGCTGGTCGGGCTAGAAGCCGGAGAACCCACCCAGCGCGCCCAAGTGCACGTCGGCCCCTCGGCGCCCACGCGGCGCGCGGAGCCTCGGACCATGCCCGGTGAGTCGAGGAGCGAAAGCCCCTTCGATTCAGCCCGTCTGTGTTCCTTCTGGCACGCGCGAGATGAGTCTGCGCTGGGCAGCCCCCCCGCCGTGCCCCACGATCGGCCCAAACCCCGGGTCTCCCATCGCCTGCGTCCCCAACGTCTCCCAAGTTTGGAGGAGCTGGCGCCGCCCGCTGCACTTGGAGACGTGGATGTTCCGGCGGTCGGGAGGGAGCGGCGTGCAGCCTGGTCGGGGCATTGAGAGTTCATAATTCCCCTTCTGTGGAAAGTAGCTGGGGGGGGCGGGGGGTCAGTGCGCAAGTTTCTGGGCCAAAGCGCTAAAGTATCTCAGATTCTCAGTGAGTGGGCACAGATGGGGAGAGCTGCTGCCCCCTCTCCGAACTCCGGGGGGGGGGGACGGACGGGGGGGGCGGGGCAGGGCCTCGCGGTTCTCGTGAGTTCTGACCGCGCGCCTGGGTCGTGAAACCCTCCGCAGGCCGCCAACCGGAGACAGAGGGCGCACGGCTGGCTTTCGGCCTGTGGCCCAGTCTGGTCCCCAAGGGCTCGCGTTCGTTTTTGTGTGTCTGCCCTCGGATTTGGACAGCTGACTTCGGAGACTTAGAATTGGACCCATGAGAGTGATGTGGATGGTTTGCATCCTTAAGACGGCCCCGCTCCTGGGTGAGACCCGATCATTTACAACCAGTGTTTTTTTTTAATTAATATGCAGAGTAGGTTAGTTTGGAATCAGGGGATCAGTTCGATGCCTCTCCAAGTGGCTTCTCTGTGGTGTTCCTGTGGTCTAGCCCTAGAAAGGGCAGTTTGGGGGGCGCCGAAGAAGAAGGGTGGGTTCCCTGAGCGCCAGGGTCAGAAAGGACGTCCTGTTCCACCCCACAGCGTGCGAAACCACGCCAGCCCCGAAGCTGGCGGGGCCGCGGAAGGGCAGCATTGGGCCCCAAACCCGTGGACGCGTCTCCGTCAGCCCTGGGACGTGCCGTGCGCGGAAGACTCTGTGTGGGTTCCCCCGCTCCTTGCAGGGAACAAAAGCACCTTTGAGCAGAGGAGACAGGCGGGGAGCGAGCTGCCCGTGCTATTTCAGGGGCCTGCTGGAGGAAGGCCTGAGTGGAGGCCAGGCCAGGCAGAGCCACAAACTCCTCTCGTGGATTCATTACAAAACTCCCAGCCACCCTGACCTTGAGGCTGAGCGGGATGTCGCGAGACTCTCTTTCTTTCTCCTTTTTCCTTTTCGCCTGGGTTTGGAGCCCCACGAGGAAGTTTGTGTCTTTCTTTCTTTCCACGCTGGGCCCCGGGGCCGGGGTCTCCTGCAAAGGCGCCCCCCCTCCAAAGCCGCGACCTTGGACAGCCGGATCATTGGTCTGTCACTGGCCGCTTCTTCAGGGCAAGGCCATCTCGATAATGCTCATTCTCCGTTCGATGAAACTCCGCTGGCCCGTCTTTGCGTTTCGGATGGAGCTGCCATGGGTGGGTTTGCAGCGTTGTGTCTGAGCCCAGGGCGGGCTCAGAGTGCGCCTCGGGGGCTTGTGTTTGCGGTCTCGTCATTGTATGCGTCACAAGGTCAGTCGCTGTCCACATCGTCGGCCCAGGGGCCGCAGAAACCCAGCTCTGTGGACGCAGCCGTGTCTCCCTCCTTCCCGTGGGTGTGGCGCCTCTTCCTGCCCCACGCACAGCCTCATCCCGCTGCCCTTGGCCTCGTCTTTTGCCCAGCGCCCTGGCCGCCTCGGGTCCCCGCGTGTCTCGAAAGAGAACCCACTGTGGTATTCCTCCGGTTGTTGAAAAAACTAGACAGCGAGGTATTTAGGTGACCGATAGGTAAATGGCTAGGTAGCGACCGAGATCAATAATGATGATACGTGTTAGGTAAACAGGTGATCGATACGTACATAGGGGCTAGATAGGTAGAAAGGTCCTTGATAGAAAGCTATAGATGATAAATACCATATATAGATGTATAGGGGTGGATAGATACACACATAAACAGTAGCTAAATGGTAGAGACATAGAGACATAGACGGAGAGATGATACGTAGGTATCTTTCAAGATGCCTACTTGACGTCTGAAGCTTGCTGTCTGCAACAGTCTGCAACAGTCCACTCCCAGCGGAGATGTCAGAAACCCTTATCACTTCCTAATTCCAGCCCAAACCCCCCAACAGACAAAAAGCCCAACCCACGGAGAGCGCGCAGACAGACAGGCTCCTGTCGGAACAGGCTCGCTGGGGAATTTACTCGGGGAGGACTGCCCCCGTCAGGACGTCAGCCCCCCGGGGAAGCGGAGCTGGGAGACCGCCTCGGCTTGTCCCAGTCCGCCCGTCTGGGAGTCTGTCCGCCTGCTCTGAGGGCCGGCAGTGGGGGGGACGCTCAGATCTCCGAGAACGGAGTTGCTGCCCGCTGTGCCTTTCAATTCGGTCCCGCCGCTCGGCTGCTTGCACCAGGCCCAGAGTTCTCTTTCCTGGCACCCGGCTCCCGGGGGCCCAGAATCCAGGGTTCGAGGGTCCGGCGAACGCCCTGAGTGTGCACTGGGACCCAAAACGTTGCGGTACACGGCACTTTCTGCCTCTCCTGTGGAGACAGGAGACGGAGGACTTGAGGTGGATGAAACCGATGTAGTTCCCTTCCTCCCCTCCCCTCCGCTTCCTATACCCTGCAGCTGCCGCCTTTGCGACCCGTGGTTGGTGCGGGATTCAACGGTCACAGGGCAGCGTTCCTGTGAGTTGGGTGGGGAGGGCGGGGGCGGGGAGCATCTTCACTGGAAATCAGATAATCCGTCCGATTGTGGCTGCACCTTCTGATTCGTTTCCTTGGACGATGCACCTCTTCGAGGTGGACTTTGGACACTTCTGTGCAGAAGGAAAGGCAGGGCTGTGGCCCCTGTCCGTCCCCCGTCGCTTAGCAGCGGGGAGGAAGAGGGCGGGAGAGCGCCATCAATGTGTTGCTTCACTCACCTTATGCGTGATTGGTTGATTGGTGCCTTCACTGGATGGTTCTTCCACGAGCCCCGGTCGGGCATCAGGAACCACTGACCTTCCAACGACATTCCAAGCAACTTGGCCAGAGCTAGGAAATGTGCTTTGCACTGTGGTTGAGTGATCTTTGTGTCTAGGGTTCCTTCGAACTTCCTGCGCGTGTGTGTGTGTGTGTGTGTGAACGTACGTACGTGAGACTGTTACCAGCGAACATTTTGCAATGCTGGCCCGCCACTCTGTGTGAGTGGTGAAGCCGGAGAGAGGAAGGCGCGTGCCCATGACCAGCCAGGAGAACTCACTGCTGTTTGTCCCTCGGTGTCCGCAGTGTTGGACCAGGCGTTTGTCACGCTGGCCACCAATGACGTCTACTGCCAGGGGGCGCTGGTCCTGGGCCAGTCCCTCAGGAACCAGAGGGCGACCCGGAAGCTGGTGGTGTTGGTGACGCCTCAGGTGTCCAGGCTGCTCAGGTAAGATGGGGAGACACACCTGGGCCCAGCCGGCTGCTCCGGGGGAAGGAAGGTCAGCCAGACATTGTCCGTGGTCCTGGACCGCTCTCGGGGACGGACCGATGATGGATGGGAGCGTGCGTGACGGACAGCTATTGCAGATGGATACCAAAGAGTCTCTTAAAGGACCCTCCACGATTATTCAGGCGGGGAACTCCATCCAGGCGTGTGCTACGGCGGAGAGAAGCATCTGGGGACGGCCTTCGGTGCCCCCTGGGGCCACGGGGGGTTGAGAGTGTGTGCATTTCGCTCCCCGCACTGAGTGGAGGCGGAGGCGGGGACGGGTGGCCCGCACCCTACTTGGAGGCAGCGGGGTTTCCCTGCCGGAAGAGTCCGGATGATCTGGGGCAGCTTTGAGGGGAGCCCCTGAAGGACATAAATTCCAACTTTCCAGGCATGTGCCCTGACTGGGAATCGAACCGGCGACCCTTTGGTTTGCAGGCTGGTGCTCCGTCCACTGAGCCACGCCAGCCAGGGCAGAAGTAGCATACATTTGAAAAGGGGAAAAGTAAATAAACCTGTAGGACTCAATTCACACGTATCCATGATTATCATCGAGGGAGACAGAGTCAAACCCCGTTTCAAACAGGCTGTGTCTCCTCACAATCTTTACCGGTGGGTTTTTGATGTCCGTCGCCGAATCCTGACCACAAAAGTTACTACCGTGGTGTTTGCCGCAGTAAATGGCGGTTTTCTGTTCCCCTCCTTCCCTCGACCTTTATTACTTGGAGTTTTTCTGTAAACAGTAGCTGCCCATCTTCCCCGTTTACTTAACTCATTTGAGTTTGATATCGGTCCACACCCATGAATATTCGTTGCACCCATCAGGTGTCTCATTCGTGTGGTCGATCCAATTCTATCTCGTAGGCTGTGGTGAAATAATAGGCAGACACCAATACACAGAAGACAGGCCCACTGCATTTGGAGAAAGGGTAACGGGTCTTTCACCATTGGACTCTCCAACTTGCACGCAACGAACAACGCGTGGTCTCAGTACAGAAAGCCCCGGCGGACCTTGCCGGGGACATGGGTTGGTTGGCACCTGCTCCGCCGTCCCTGCTCCCCGCCGCCCGTTTTGCAAACGGAGGTGCCTTCCTAAGCGCTCACCTGACTCAGTCTGTCTTAGGCATTTCTGGACAGTTGGTCCGGTTGTGCGAGTCTGCGGACTCTTGGAGCGTGAGTGGAAACGAGGGCAAAGCTCTAAGGCATCCGTGGCGGGGGGCGGGGGGGTAGGGGGGTGGAAATACACAAAGCCAGGCCCTGGGCTGGTGGCTCAGCGGGTTGGAGCCTCATCCTAGGCATCAAAAGGGAGAAGTCTGATTCCTGGTTAGGGCAGGTCCGACCCCCAGTCGCGAGGCAGATGGGAGGCAGCGGATCGACGCCTCTCCGTCTCTCTCTCTCCCTTTCTCTCTTTCTGAAACGACCGAGTGTCTCCTTGGGTGACGACTTAAACGTGCCAAGAAAGCCAGGGTATGAAGCGTGTAGAGAGTGTGGAGGGAGGGAGGGAGGGAGGGATTCAGCTTCCTCTCCCCTGGTTGCGAGCAGCAGCTGCTGAAGGCACGGATTCCGAGCCCAAGGCCGTGCCGCCCTCCTGGCAGTCAACACGTGTCTTTCCCAGGCTTCTCCTCTCCAAGGTGTTCGACGAGGTGGTGGAGGTGGACCTGATGGACAGCGCGGACTACGTCCACCTGGCTTTCCTGAGGAGGCCTGAGCTCGGCGTCACCCTGACCAAGCTGCACTGCTGGACGCTCACGCACTACAGCAAGTGTGTGTTTCTGGACGCGGACACCCTGGTGAGTGTCCAGAAAACACCCTTCAAAAGAGTGTTTTCGTTTTCTGGTGAGTCCCGCCGCGCGGTGACGCCCAGACGGCCCGCGGGGTCGGGGATCCGTCATGGGCCACGCGCCGCCCTGCCGCTGCCTTTCCCTGGGTTCCCACCGGGGTGACACGCCTCTGTCATCCGCACGGGCATTCGTTCTGCCAGAGCCAAGTGTCGTATCCCCACCTGCGCCAGAGTGCATCTCCTAGGAGAGGCGTTTACAATCCCATCCTTTTGTCGGCACGAAACAGAATGATTTAAAAAAACATTGCAAATCCAGCCCCAATTGAGTGTCAGCGCCTTGCGCTGTCTCAGGGACTGGACAGAAGCGTCTGGGATCTTGAGATCTGACACCCCCAGCGGTCATTTCGGGGAGCCACCGGCAGCACAGCAGTGCAGGGTGGCCGCTCTCAAACACACCCATTGCCGAGGCGTGACGTTAACGGGAGTTGGCGTGTTGCGTGGCCACTCTCTGAGGCGTCTGCGCGGAAGCAGCTCTCTGTGCCCACAGAGAGACCCAAAGGAGAAGGAGAACAAGACACAATCAGAGCCTTAGGTTGCACTGGCGTACAAACCGCTGATGCCGAGTGCCCGTAGTGTTACTGAGCACGTTTGGAGGGTGAGGGGCGAGAAACCAATTTGCTTTGGGAGACCCTGGCGCTCCCGTCGCTTGAGCCACACAGAGCACACAGAGTCCCACAGGACTCGCCAGCCCTCCAGGCGGGGACACGCTCTGAAAACTGTGGGCGTACACGGTTCCGAGGTGGACGGCTGCCGCCCGCACGACAGGGCATCCTGCTTCCCAGCAAATTAGCTTTTTTCTAGAAGTAGAAACAATGTGCTTTAAAACAGACTCTCAAAATGTAGCGCGGTAAATACAGAAACCCGTAACATCGTTGCTTGTATCAAGGATTATGCCCCTGGACGTAAGTGTATGGCCTGCTGTTCCTGTTTTCAAATTTTTAAACCCATCCGGTGGTAGGTGTGTGAAGGCAGCGTCGTCCCCAACACGGATGTCATGGGTTGTGCAGCATGTTACATTGCATGACTTTGCAATGGGTACAGTGTCACTACGTGATGGGGACTTGGCAGTTCCGTGGGACCATCATCAGGCACTCTGTCCCTCCCTGGCCAAAGTGTTAGGCGCACAGGACTGGACGGGATTCAGAGAACAAAGTCACTGAGAAAAGTCAGGCACGGGTTTTTTTGCCCGTCACCCAAGGCCGCCTGGCTCCTGCGTCCGTGACCTGCAGCAAACCACGGCCAAGAGGCGCGTGGCTGCAGGTCCCCGCGTTCGGTTCCGCCAGGTGCTGTCCAACGTGGACGAACTCTTTGAGAGGGGGGAGCTGTCGGCGGCCCCCGACCCCGGCTGGCCCGACTGCTTCAACAGCGGGGTCTTCGTCTTCCAGCCGTCCCTGGAGACCCATCGGCTGCTGCTGAGGCACGCCACGGAACACGGCAGCTTTGACGGTACGTGGCGGGGAGCTGGAGGTTTGTGGACCCGTCCCCCCAGGCTCCCGGCCCCACCCCCGCCCTCCCGGGTCTCTGAGTGACCAGGGGCCACCCCCAGTCAAACGCCTGGATGGGAGGGAACCGCCGGCGGGGCGATGGGGAGGGATGAAGTTCTATGGTCAGTAAATGTGCAACCAAAAATGCACCGTGAGTGCCTTCTGCCAGTTGAAGGAGTGACCCCCAACCCTGAGCTTATAGAGTGGGTCGGCCAGCCGTTCTCGCCAGGGCCAGTGACACGGATTTTATTGACACCTGTCGGAAATATTTAACTCCACGCTTGCACCGGGGAAACTAGCCGCTGACGAGGAGGCTTCATTCCCCAAAGGAGCGTGGCCGGGTCTCCGTAAAACTTTATGTATAAAAGCCGGCGCCGACTTTCGTTGGCCAGCCTTTGCCATGAAAGGGGAGAGAGAATTCAGCAGGTCCGACCAGAAGCCCAGGACTGGACTGGGTGGGCGTCCACGGGTGGCCAGATGGCTAGAGTTTTGGTCATGGGGAAAAATACTGGGCATGGATCACCCCTCGTTGGGAAGGAGGAGCTCATGAAAAGGGTGGAGGAAGCATCGTGACTGCAAGACAGAGTTCGTCCTGGGTGGAGGGGGGAATTTCGAAGACAGTCGGCGATTTTATGATTAGCTATTTGGCCGATCAGTGGGGGGATTTGGGAGAGAATGTGCATTTTTAAAAGAATGGTTTGCTATTCACGGTCTGAGTGCGTGGTGGTTTTTTTTTTTCTTCAGAGTGTGAGTGGGATTAAGTCCTGGCACTGTCGTGCGTGGGGATGGCTTCAAAGGAATCCCTGGTTTTACCGCCAGTGGTAGATTAGTCGTGGCATTCCCTCATGGTAACTAATAAAAACGAATGCGTGGATTCAAGGCCTCCTGGGAGGCCACATGGTCACGTTGTGGGGGGCAGAGCGGAGACGCGGAGGGGCCGACCTTGAACGCCCTTCCACCCCACCCCTGCCTGGGATTCCCGAGTCCCCAGCTCTTAACGTCTTCGGGTGTCCGTTAGGGGCCGACCAGGGCCTGCTGAACAGCTTCTTCAGTGGCTGGCCGACCGCAGACATCCGCAGGCACCTGCCTTTCATCTATAACCTCAGCAGCAACACGGCCTACACCTACAGCCCGGCGTTCAAACAGTGAGTCCACCCCGCCCCCCCCCCGGGGCCCCGCCCCCACCGCGAGGGCGGTTCCCAAAGCGTCACCCGGGGAACCCCTGGGGGTTCCCTGCGGCTCCTGCGCGTCTACACGGGCACGCTGGGGAAAAGAGCTCTATGGTGGTGTTTCTCTCCGTTTTCCTGCGCGGACGGCGGGACTCTCCAGGGCCTGTCGGATGTGGCAGAGCCGTGGGTCAGATGGAGACACATACATAAACAGCTTAAGAGGATCAGTGCCACCTGTTTACAATTTGGGGGGGTGGGGGAGGGACAGATATTTCCGAAATAATGCCTGTGACGACTAATGTGCAATGATAGCTTTGGGATAACTGTAATACATTGGCTGTGACCCTATGATGCAGTGATTTTTAAGACTGTCGAGCGGTCCTGGGGCCCAAGCCGGCGACCTCAGCTGCGGCGGCAGGCCGCCTAGCTATAACGGGTGGTGGAAAGTCTGAAAAGAAGCTAGGGAATGGACAAATCAGTCTAGAGCGTGCGCTTCTCACGGGAGCGACGCTCCCCACCAGCAGGCGGGCATCGGGGCAGGCAGATCGAGGCAGAGCAAACGAGGTATTGCCATTTCATCGGAGGGCGATCCCGGGGTGGGGGGGGGAAAGGCTTAGAAGGTGTCGGGGGGACGTTGGGTGGGAGTGCAGCCTTCTGCAGCCACTGTGGGAGACTGCGTGGAGGTCCCTCACACAATTTAGAAGGAGCGTACAACCTTCCGTATCCACTTCTGAATGCTTCTTCGCAGAAAACGAAAACACTCTTTTGAAGGGGTGTGTGCTCCCCGATGTCATTGCCATGTTATTTATTTATTTGAAAAGTGTCTTATTTATTTATTTATTTTTAGAGAGAGGGGAAGGGAAGGAGAAAGAGAGGAACATCCACGTGTGGTTGCCTCTTGCACGCCCCCTGCTGGGGACCTGGCCCGCAACCCAGGCCTGTGCCCCGACTGGGAATTGAACCGGCGACCCACTGGTTTGCAGTCCCGCGCTCAATCCATTGCCAGCCGGGGCTCATTGCCGTATTATTTAAATATATTTTATTTATTTATTTTAGGGAGGGGAAGGGAAGGAGAAAGAATGGGAGAGAAACATCCATGTGTGGTTGCTTCTCATGTGTCCCCTACTAGGGACCTGGCCTGCAACCCAGGCATGTGCCCTGGCTGGGAATCGAACTGGCGACCCCTTGGTTCACAGGCCCGTGCTCAATCCACTGAGCTACTCTAGCCAGGGCTCATTGCCGTGTTATTTAAAGGAGCCAAGATAGGGAAGCAACCTGGCTTCAATAAGACAAGTGGATACGGGAGAAGCAGGAGATACAAACAATGGAATATTAGTCAGCCATGAAAAAGAAGGAAATCTTCCCCTCTGTACCAACGTGCTTGGGCCTAGAGGGCATTATGCCCAGTGAAATTAGCCAGAGAGAAAAAGACAAATACCGTATAATTCCACTTACATGCGGCATCTCAAAAAGGAACACACAAACAAACAAAAAATAGAAACAGACTCAGACACAGGGAACCAGCTGATGGCTATCAGCCGGGGGAGGGGGGGGAACTGGAGGAAATGGAATAAAAAATCCCATAAAAATAACTAACCAAAGAAAAAATAAACACAAATGTCTCTGGGTGTTGGCTGTGGTGATCATGGAAAAAATAAAAGAGGCTGACCGGGGAACATTCATAAGCGTGTCCAAGAAGCCCATCTTTTGGGAGAGGGGCAGCTTGCCCCCCGGTGTTTGTAAACCCCTTCACTGATTGTTCCCCGTTTGGGGGGGTGTTCCCCGTGGGTTAAGCTTACATTTCATTCCGGGTATTTACACACGGAAATGCTGCCCGGGTCGATCATGTTTTCAAAATTAAAAATAAAGAAATCCTAAAGAAATACCCCCCAAACCTCATGGTTAAGCTGTCGCTTCAAGCGTTTGCCCAAGTAACTGCAGGTGAATGTCCTGGTGATTCCAGGGCGTCGACGAAGTTGGAAGACACGTCCTGGCCGAGCCTCGTGGCTGCTGCTGGCTTGTCGCGGGGGCCTGCCCGGTCGCCCTCGGAGAACTTGCGTGTCTTCCCTCCCCAGGTTCGGCTCCGGCGCGAAGGTGGTGCACTTCCTGGGGCCCGCCAAGCCGTGGAACTACAAGTACAACCCGCAGATTGGCTCGGTTTCGGAGGAGGGGTCCGGGTTGGCCCACCGGCACCAGCTGTCCTTTCTCAACGCCTGGTGGGGCATTTTCCACCACAGCATCCTGCCTCTGTACGGGAGCGTCCGGGACGCGGAGGGGCACGCGTCGGCCGCGCACACAGTAAGGCGGGCAGCCGGCCCCTTGGAATCTGACGGTTGTGAACAGAGTCGGTCGTGGCGTCATAAGTGTCCACAGGGACACATGATGGCTGGACGTAGAATGGTTATACCGTGAGGTACAGCAATGTCGGGTCACGGTGTTGTACCCCTAAAAATAGTATCATATCGTGTGCCAACTATCCTTTCATTTAAAGAAAAAATGTAGCCCTGGCTGGTGTGGCTCAGTAGGTTGGAGCATCATCCCGGACACCAAAAGGTTGCAGGTTCGATCCCCAGGGCGGACAAATATCAGAGGCAGCAGATGGATATTTTTCTCCCGGTCTCTCTACCTCCCTCCCTTCTGTCTTAAAACAAGGAGCACACCCTTGGGCGAGGGGAGAAAAATTAAATTACACGTTGGAAAAATAAAGCAAGAGTGGAGAACAGAGAGACGCTCTCCACGGTCAACACCTAGTGTATGTCCTGCCAAGGTGGCCCTCCTCTCTCCCCAGAGTGGGCTTCTCCCCGGAAAGGTACTAAAGGCGAAGGTAACCTTTTGGGACCCAAAACGGCGACCCTAATGAGCAGAAGCGCCGGCTGCCTGGTCCCGGGCCCATCCGTAAATAATGCGGAAGAACAGGGAATTATTTAAATTAGCTGCTTCATCAAGGAGAGAGCCTCTCTGAGAAGTGCGGGAAGACGGCTGATTATCTTTTCGTTCAAGGAGGCACCTCCCACTTGACCTCGTTGGCAATCCAAGGCATCTTGTGAAGAGGGTTTTTTAAAAGTGGTTGGCATTTATTTCACGGTAAAATATATATATATATATATATATAAAATGACAACCCTTCACGCTCTAGATCACAAAGAGCCTGCCCTCGATGTGACGTCAATGCCTTTGCCCGGCGTAAGGCCTGTTGACATTAGGTCCCTGGAATAGACTGCCCCATGAGTTTTTAGCTAGCAGACCGCCCCGACTTTGTAGAGTGGGATTCCTTTTCTTGTCAATGTGCTGCCTTTACACAGGTATCAGAAAATGAATACCGAGCTTGGGAACTGGCAGAGAATTCCCCTGTGGGCGGGGAGGGGGATGGGTGGACCCCGGTTTTCTGTTCGGCGGACTTCTGGGCTCCTTGTCGAGGAGAAGTGACCTTTTCCCTGATACTTCAACGCGCGTGGGTAGGAGTGTATTTTTGTCTGTGTTTTCGGCTGGGCACCGTGGGCTGAGGTAGAGTCTGGCTCCGCCCACAGGTGTGGGGGGGGCGGGGCGGGGCGTCCTTCTCACCTGGGAGGCAGCAGCTTTCTCAGGGACCACCGGCCCCCTGTTTCCTCACTGGGGACTTTGTGAGGGGTCTGTTACCAGGAGTCCCTCGGCCGCGGGGCTACCCCGTGTCGTTAGGCGGGAGGAGTGTGGCATCTCATGATGTCAGAGCGCAGCCTGCTCAGCATGGGTATAGGTCATGTGTAGGTTTGGGGGGTGCCTTCCACAAGCGTGGCCTTCACAGGGCAGGGGGGAGCTCACGTCGAACAAACCCAGGTCGTAGGGTTGGGACAGGCCCTCCACACGGAGAACCGGGTGGGTCTTGGCAGCCCGAGAGTTGAAAACAGGTCCGACCAGCTTACTAAGCGTGTCCCGTTTTTGCTTTAGGCTGGGGTCGGCGGCACTGAGGTGCCCTGTGCAGCGCCTCCTACCGAAGGGCAGTGTGCCAGCTCCGTGGCGGGGGCCAGCCGACCTTGGCCTTGTGGAGACCCTGCGCAGCCCCCCCTGGTAGTGAATGAGGCCCCGCCCTCACCTGAAAGAGGCCGTTGGGAAGACGTGAGTACCTGCAGGCCACCCACTCCGGTGTGGTGGGCCATCACTCATGGGGTCTGCGCCTGCTGGGTCCTGGGAGGGGACGGGCAGGGAGGCACCCCATCTTCAGCCTGCTCCTCCCTGTGCGGTCCGGCAAGATGTCTGCGCCCTGATGTGCCACGCCAGGCACGCTCCCCTGCGTGGGGGCAGGGAGTGTGCAGGGCCCTGTGGGGGCCGATGGCTCTGGGAGGCAGACACACGCCTCCTGCCTGTGTGTCGCACACCTGGAAGGCGCAGCCCATTGCACGCCACCTGTCACCGAAGCACGCATTTGGCAGAAGCGAAGGAGCGGGGGCATGGGGAGGTGATCCCGGATGGCCCAGGTGGGGGTCCGTATCAGCCCAGGGCTCCTCGGAAGAGGGAGACGAGAGGGCGGAGGAAGGAGGTGGGAGCAGGGAAGCCCAGGGGAGGCGCGCTGGAGACCCCCTCGGGAGCCCCCGGAAGGAACACAGAGCTGCTGACTCCTGGGTGTTACCCCGGGGAGACCCACCAGGGGCTTCTGAGCTGCGGGGTTGTGACAGTGCATCCGCCCTGTTTTCAAGCCCCTGGTGTGTGGCCACTTGTTCCTGGGGAACTCCTACACACACCTTAGGACAGGTGTTCCTTCTGATCTCGATGCTGGGGGAGCCCCGAAACTTTCTTGTTTAAAAGGGGGCGCTTTGGGTTCCCATGACCCCGCACTCCAACGGGACACGGGCAGGTTAATCTCCCGCCGGTCATTTCCTCGGAGGCCGTGGGTTTCCGTCCCGGGACAGGAAAAGGTGCGCCCGATTTGCAAACCAGAACGAAACAGTCAATGAGGCGGTTTACAGGTTTCTCGTGGCAAAGCCTCACGTTCAAAGTCCTGTAGCTTCTCACCCACAAGGCTAGGAACTCACAGTGGGGTGTGGGGGTGTGTGGGGGGGTGGCTTGGAGGCTGGGCGGCAGGACAGTCCTCATGCCCCAGTGCTTCCCAGTGTTTCCCGAGCTCTGGTTCTTGCCGGTTACAAACAGCTGATGTTTACGCCGTGGCGACTGGTTGGAAGGCACTGCGTACGTGGCAATCGTGCGGAACCAACTCTGCCCCGGCCCCGTTGCACACGAGTCAGTTGTGAGTTCTGACCTCAGTTCCAGCCTGCACCGTTTCAAAAGACCCTCCGGTTTGGACCGGGGAGTTGGAGGGGGTAGGAAATGAAACATTTTTTATTCCCTAGTTTTTCGTTTCTTCTCTCCACCGCGTGGGTCTGGCCCCAGGAATGCCCGCTGGGAGTTAAACACAGGGCAAGCCCCAGCTGCGGGAATGTAAAGAATGCGGCGTTATGTATAGAACCGCTCTCTTCCCCAACCGGGAGCCCCGCCTGCCTGCGAGGACATGTTGAAGAAAAACCAGCCGGAGCCAGAGCGGACCAAGGGCACGATGTGTTTACCAGACCATCCGACTCCTCACCCTCCCTCAGAAAACCCTCTGCAGCACAGGCACGACTTCCGTCCGCGTTTTGCTTTGAGGGGAGAGGGGCTTTTTTAGGCCCCGGGTCCCTGAGGGGGACTCGGAAGGCAGAAAAGAAACCCCCCAAGACCAGACGGGAGGAAGGGAGGCAGGAACTCTCTGGGATTGGACGAAAGGTTAAATGATGGACACACCTACTTCTTACACACGGGGTGGGTACAGGTTAGTTCACATTAGAAAGTTAACACAATAGCGTTCACCATGAGGGGATTTGTGGTCTCGGCTTGTGCCCCCCTGTCGTTTGGGGGAAAGGCGCATCGTCGGACGCTCCAAAGGCGTGTGATTATCACAGACACAAAAAGACCACACACGGGCCCGGTCACGGTAAAGAGGGACGTTGGTCAGGGAAGACTCTGCCCTAGGCCGCAATGCCTGCCCGCTGTGGCTGGCTTTGAGTTCCTAAGCTTTCGTCTCCGACCCTCCTGGTCTCTGAGTGTGTAGAGCCCCCTCGCTGGCTGGGCTGAGTTTCTCAGGGGTCGACTGTGGCCCCTTTTCATCCTGAAAAGCAAGCTGGCCCGGGACTTGTCTTGTTGCGAAATGTTGGGTGACCGCAGGAGGGGCTGGGGAAGGGGATCCCCGGGAAGGAAGGTGAGCGTCTGGCCCCTGAAGGCGCTGGGGGGTGGGGGTGCTGGGGACAGAGAACTCAAAACAAATTCTAGTAAACGGGGGAAGATAGGCACCCTGCTTCCCACACCCCCACAGAGCCCGGAGATGGTCAGGGAAAAGCAGGAGGTGAAGCCCACGCTTTTAGAGACCGAAATAGAGACTCCGGCTGAGAGCCCCCATTTGCAGGCATGACAGACATACTGAAAACCTGGATGAAAAAACAAAATATGAACAAAAACTACTTCGCCCAGCACCAGGCCCCTCCCTCTGCGCCTCCTGTGAAGAAGAAGGGAGGGGTGGGTGGCTCTTAAATACGGCTTCTGCTTGGATAGTTTATGATGAGTCTGTAAGAGCGATGGGAGTCCAGGTGCCTTTACAGTATCTATTATACATATATTCAGTATTTCATTTCTGCTCCAGGGCGCGTTTGGAATTCATTACGCAACGCTGCTGCCACCTACTGGCCACTTGTTGCATTACGACTCTCGGTTCTTCCCCCGCCCCACTGACTGAAAAAATTTTTTAACCCAGCGAAGGGGAATAAGTTGTTCATTTTTCTTTGTCGTTTCTCATCCTGCCCTCTGCCTGTGGTTCGCAGTATGTCTTTTTACTTTATTTTTCCACCTTATTTTTAATAAAGCTTTTTGTTGGAGAAGTCCGTATCTAGGAAAGGGGGGCAGCCGTAATCAGCATCCCTGTCAAGGAATCTTCAGAGGGAGACAAGCCGAAATTGCCAGGCCCAGAAAGTCGCCCGAAGGACCCCCTGCCCCATCGCAGGCCCCCGGGAGGGCTGTGGGGAGCGGGGCCGGTGTCCAGGTGGTCCGCACGCAGCCTGGAAAAGGTTCCCGAGGAAGAGAAGGGGCAGAGCGTAGAGTGGGGGTCCCCTCTCCAGGAGGGGAGAGGGGCTTGGTGCGCCCAGATGCTCCAGCCCTGAGGGGTGGGGGCTCGGAGCTTCGACGAGGCGGCTGGGGCAGTGCGGGGCAGGCAGTCCGGGTGGGCCTTGGGCAGGCGGCAGCTTGCCGGGATGCTATCTGTGGGCGCAGGGCTCGGCGCTGAGGGTTGTGGTCCGGTGTGTCCTGTTCTGTAAGTTCTCGGAGCTGCTGAGCCCCCTGGGCACGCCCACTCCCTTTCTCGTCTTGAGGACAGAGGCTCCTGAAGCAGTCAGTGTCTATCGGTGGTACACTATGGGGTCCAGCCCATAATGGGAAACGGGGCCTGAGACAAAGGGGGGTGTTGTTCTGCCCTCTGGGTTCCCGCAACCCAGGCCTGTGCCCTGGCTGGGGAGCGAACTGGCAAACCCTTACGTTCTGAGGGCAGCGCTCAGCCCACCGAGACACACCAGCCAGGGCCAGCCTGGTCTCTTTCAGTGGACTTATGTGTGCCTCCCTCCACCTTGCTGAGTGAACCGGTCGTTTGTGCGTTTTCTCGGGCCGCCTGTCATCACGCCGTGTGCGGGCACCGTCTGTGGATGGATTCTCTGTTGGTGGACTGTTTGGGGTGTTGACTAACCCTGACATCTCCCCCAGGGACCACCCCGTGGGCACCTCCTTGCCCTGTGTGGGCACGTCTGGAGGGCTTGTCCCCACGGCGGGGTTGCTGGGTCAGTGCATGTCCACGTGTAGCCTTAACAATACAGAGTCGATCATGAAATGGGAGTGGGTCGTGCGGAGGGTTTTCTCAGAGGGTGTGCGTGACCCAGGGAGCATCGGGGGGTGTGTCCCTGTGTCAGTTTGATTTGCAAGATCGAGCTGACTATTGGGACTGGGCCAGTTCGGCTGCCTGGATGGCACTAAGCAAGAGACAGTACGTCCTGCCTGGCCTGGTGTAGCTCAGTGGCTTGAGCTTGGGCTGCGAACCAAAGGGTCGCCAGTTCGAATCCCAGTCAGGGCATGTGCCTGGGTTGCAGGCCAGGTCCCCAGGAGGGGGGGGCGCATGAGAGGCAACCACACACGGATGTTTCTCTCCCTCTCTTTCTCCCTCCCTTCCCCTCTCTGTAAAAATAAATACATCAAATGTTTTTAAAAAGTACAATACATCATGTAGGACTCCATGCCAGTAAAACGATAGAAAATGCAAGGTTATCTTCAGTGACAGACAGATGAGTGCTTTGCGGGGGACGGTGCAGGAAAGAGGGACACAGTAGAGAGGAGACTTTAGGGGAAACACAGACATGTACTCTCGCGCTGGGGCGTGTCAAAATTTGCCGAATGGTACACTGTAGCCGGGTTCAACTTCACGGAGGCACGTTATACCTCAGTAAACCCGGCGGCCAAATTTAAAGTTACTGTACGTTCTTCTTGGCAGTCGGATCTTGTGGCTACAAAGTCTTTCCACGACAGTTTATGGCGTGAAAGCTTCGTTTTGGTTAACGTTTATACGGTACGTCTTGTTCGCTCTTTTTTCCTATCAGCCTCTCTCACGTTCTTACGTTGAGGATGTTCCTTTTCAAGAAGCGTTGGATGGGGTTTCCTTTTTCTTGGTGTCCAGTCCAATACTCCTGGCTTTCAACTTGGATACTGTGTTGACATTGTACCCAAGTGCTGGTATATTGATGCCTAAATCAGTCTCCTGGTTTGCTTTCCCTCAGCGCCCGTGTGAAGGAACTTTGTCTCTCTCTCTTTTCTCCTTTTCCTTTGAATTCATGATATATTTTTATTTATTCTGTTGCAGCCTCTATTGACCCATCATTCCCATTCGTTTGTGTTTTAAATGCTTCCCTGGACGTTCTGATTTTCATTCCCCACTCTCTATATTCTGATAAAATTCTAATAGAAACGACGTGGGTATTTCATCAAAGAACCCCAGAACTGCATGAGAACTGGAAGCCCTGAACCGCACTGTCTTTATCCAGGGCGCGTTTATTTAGTTTAGTTTCGTTTTGGGGGGAGAAGCTTCCCTAGAGGCGATCTGCCCGCTGCAGGTGGACCTGCTGTAAAATGCAGTTTCTCGTTGCGGTGCGGCTGGGCTGTCTCTCGTCCCCACCTCAGGGGATCCCCAAAAGACCCGGTGGTGTTTGGGCGGGGGGTCCCTGTGCAAACACCTCAGCGCAGTGCGGGGTCCCCCGCGGCGGAAATGTCTAGCCAGGTTCCCAGCTGTGGTTCCCCGTGGTCTCCAGGCGAAATAAGACGCCGGACGCATTTATTGCATACACGTGGCCGTACGTTTTGTGTGTGTAGCGGCTCAGGTCTGCGGGGCTGGTTTTGGTGGGAGCCTTCATGTGGAGGAAGTAGCGTCAATGGACACACCCTGCTTTCCTGGGCATCTTCTTGCGTTTAGCTTCCACCCCCTTGGGCAGCACAAAGTTCACCAGAGGGTAGCCCCGAGGACAGGGAGGGGCTTCCTTTTCGTTTCTTCTGCACGTGTCTGTTGGGGCCGTGCATTGGAGTCCTGACGCCCCCCTGAATAATTTGGCTCGGTGACGTCCTCACACTCTTTCGGAGTTTGAGCTTCTCTCCCCCGGGAGCCCAGAATGGTCTGAAGCCTTCCCAGTCCCCGAGTCTTTCCTCTCAAGGGGACCCTGAAGGTGAGGCCGCTGGGCAGGGGGGCGAATCAGGGGCACCCTGGTTCCCCGAAGAGGACCACGAGTGCGGTTTGCAAAAGCTCCTCGTTCTGCGGACGGGGGGACGGACGCCAGAGGCTGGATGTGCTCCAGACGGCCGTGAAATTCTCTTCTTCCCTCTGATATTTTTCTATTTGGAAAAATGTGCAACAAGACAGTGGAAAAGGAATAGACTAGACAGCTGTCCGGGTGTGTTCTTCACCTACCTCTGTGAGGTGTTAACAGTTTGTCTCCTTTGCCTGCTCTCTGACACACACACACACACACACACACACACACACACAATTTCTTCTCTGAATCCCTTGTGAGTCTGCTTCCGACATCAGGAAGCCACACCCCCGAATACATGCGCACGGGTACAAGGAAGACCTTTTATACCAACACAGAGCAGACAGTGTTCCTCAACACCGATGCAATGCTGTGCGTCTCCGACGAGACGACACTTAAATCACGTGCGTTGGCCACCTGTCCTTCTCCTCTTGTCCTTGAGCTCCTGGAGCCAGCCGTCGTCTCGGGGTCCTCCCTGTGCTTTCGGTAAACGGATGCGTACACTGTCAGGGCCGTGGGTGAGAATTCGTCCTCGTTTGGGGCACCCAGGAAGCGGTGCCCCAAACGAGGAAGCCGACACGGGCGTTGTGACCCCGGCACGTCGTCCTTGTCTACCCCAATTTTCCTCCCGCGCGAGGAGAAGATAGTGGGGGGTCTTCAGGGGAGCTACGCTGCTTTGCATGGAGGTTTTGCTAACGTGCTTTTGTTATTTTATTTTTAATAACAGATGATAGGTAAGCCTGACATTCAGGCTTCCACAGGAGTGACGTCCAACCCGGTCTCAGCTCCTTGCCCCCCATCAGCAGATGTCACACGGACCCCAAACATCTTGGTGCCCCTGCTTTAAACACTGACAGGCGCCCGTCTCTCTAGGGGCAGTCTTGTCATCTCAGCCTGTCTGTGGGCACAGGCTGTGAAGGAAAGCGCCCTGTGGTTTTCATCTTCACCCCAAGAGCTTTCTTTTCTTTCTTTCTTTAAAAAAAAATTTAGAGAGAAGGGAAGAGAAGGAGAAAGAGAGAGGGAGAAATGTCAATGTGTGGTTGCCTCTATGTGTGGTTGTCAATGTGCCCCCTACTGGCCACCCGGCCTGCAACCCAGGCATGTGCCCTGACTGGGAATCGAACCGGTGACCCGTCGGTTTGCAGCTGGAACAACATGGTGTTGGAATTAGTCTCTTCCCTATCCAGTTGCAGAAGGCACTGGTTTTCTTCTCAGAGGCCCACTCACCCTTATCATGTGTCCCAGGCCATTTGGCCAGTCTCTTCCATCTTTGGGAAGAATCACTAGAGAAAACAGAGCGTCAATACGGCAGATACCTGTCCCTTCGTTAGGAAAAAAAAAAAAAGAATCAGCACGACTCTGGAACCAGACTTAATTTAGGTATTTCACAAGGATCAATGTCCCGTTTTGTCCTTTTAAACCTACCTGCCTTCATCTGCGTCCTCAGGAGACGGAACCCAGGCAGACCCTCCTTAATTCACGTGACCCGTAGGCACCTGTGTACGGAAGATAGAAAAGAGAGAGAGAGAGAGTTCCTTTGTCTGGCAGACAGGCCGTCGTAGGAAAGTGCCCCGTCGTAGGCTTCTGATGGGAGCCAGTGGGATCTGACTCTGGAAGTTCCTGTCATCCAAACCCAGAGCCCGTGGTCCTGTGTCAGGAATGCCGGGTGCTCAAGAAAAGCTGGGATCTCAGCCCTCGTGGGTGTAGCAGAAAGGCCACCCTTGGGGTGCGTTCGTGGTCTCTGTTCTCCCCGGGAAGACCTTTCTGCTGGCTGTGGTCTGGACGGAGGTTCTCTGAAGCCCGCCCCCGACTAACGATGCCTGTTGTGTTCCCAGCGTCCCGCGGATCACAGAGGAGGCGGCCCATCGCACGCCTCTGTAGAACTAAGCCCGGAGACCCGTGTGGACGTCCTCAAGGACCCCAGCCCCGAGGATGCGTTGGAGGTGACGCTTCGGTCCTTTGCTTGCTCGGGGCTCCCGCTGGGCGCTGTCTGCTGTGGGACCTCGGTTTCCAGCCACACTGTGTCCAACTTGCTCGGGGCTCCCGCTGGGCGCTGTCTGCTGTGGGACCTCGGTTTCCAGCCACACTGTGTCCAACCGTACAGTCCACCTGCCTCTTCCGGGGCCCCTGGTCCATGTGTCTTCTCTCCAGCGTTGGGCCGGCGGCCGGTTCCCTTTCCGTCCCGTCCTTACCAATCACGCCCTTTCTCCCTTTCAAACCCGTTTGGCAAACGTTCGTTGACGCTGAGAGCTAGGCTGTGCTTTCTTAGAGCGAGAGGAGGCTTGGAAATGAATGCCCGCCGATCCGTGGTCAAACACGATTCCCTGTCCAAAGACTGGAGAATTGGGGGTGCCTCTTGGGGCCAACCCGAGCACGCGGGGGTGGCTCCTTCAGAGACGCGTAAGAGTCTTTCCTCCCCCTGCCTCAGACGTGTGCTGTCTTCGTAAACTTTCCTTCTCTCTGCACACGCATTTGAGGAGAGGCACGGCCGACATTTTCTTTTCAATGATGATTTAATAACACCATTTGGTCTTTAAGTCATAGGAACTGTGGGTTTGTAGCTGGGTGTTGGAAGGGTGACGGAAGTCTGCCTTGAGTGTGTGCCTTTGTGTAGTTGAGCCGATATGTCAAAAAGCGCTGGATCCTGGGTGGCTGATAAAGAATAGACATTTAGTCCCTGGCTGGCATAGCTCAGTGGATTGAGCACGGGCCCGCAAACCAGAGGATCACGGTTCGATTCCCAGTCAGGGCCCATGCCCGGGTTGCGGGCCAGTTCCCAGCAGGGGACCCACGAGAGGCAACCACACATTGATCTTTCTCTCCCTCTCTCCTTCCCTTCCCCTCTAAAGATCAATAAATAAGATCTTAAAAAAAAAAGAATAGACATTTAGGAACCGGGGACCCTTTGGTTCGCAGGTCGGCGTCCAACCCACCAAGCCACACCAACCAGGGTGAAAAACAAGGCCTAAGAAAACGCAGTCACACATGCAATGACATTTCATAACATTTATTTAAAAAACGTAGGCCAAAGACATCTATCTAATAACCGCCTATGACTTGGACGGAAACAGAATCTGTTTCTCCTTTTCCATTTTGTCGTTTGTGAAATTAAAGAACCCCAGGCGCGTGGGTGGAACGGGCTGTGTGCGGGCAGCTCCCAACCCGTCCCCCTCCCTCTGCCCTGTGTCCCCCAGGTCGGCTTGGCCGTCTCGATGTCCGAGATTTCCATCGAGGAGAAGGTCCGGGAGCTGAGCCCCGAGGAGGAGAGGCGGAAATGGGAAGAGGGCCACATCGATTACCTGGGCAGGGACGCCTTCGCCCGCATTCAGGAGAAGCTGGACCGCTTTCTGCAATAGCCCGGGCCCGCCAAGGTCCCGCCGCGGGCGTGCTTCCGTGTGGCCTTCCGCAGAAAGACACTGTCCCACCAGGTGCCTCTCTCGAGGGTGACCGATGGTCGGTCGGTCGTCCGGCTTGAGTACCTCTCTCCAAGATCAAACACTTAGATCGAAGTGCCCCGCCAGCCCAAGCCACCCAGCCCTACCCGGCTTCCTCCGGAGATCAGACGTTTTTCTCAGTTGGCCGAGCACCAGCAGCAGGAAGGAACGCGTGGTGGGCCCGGGACCACTGTCCCACCCCACGGAGCTGCGGACGGGGGGCCACCACTTCGGTCCTGAGTCAGCACAGGTCAACACATTTTCTCCAGCTCCTAAGCACTTAACAGCAGTGACCTGTGTTCCGGGCCTGCTCAGGAGCACCCCCCCTCTCCTACCCCGAGGGGAACATCCTCTCGCTGAGGACTCAGTAAACAAACGTTCAGTGTCTCAAGTCCTACTTTGACTTTGGGAAGCGTGTTGCTCCAGTTGTCCCCGTTCTGCGAAACCCGACGGGGCCCCAGAGTGCCATCGACAGACCGCGGACGTGGGCGACGCCAGAGGTGTGCGGGAGCTGTGACCTCGTCCCAACGGGGGCTGGCCGCTGGTGTGCGTCCTGCATGCGAGGCCCTCGGAGAACCTGCTTGCTATCACGGCATCCGGGGAGCCGCTGGGGCCACGCGTTTCGCCCGCCGCCACCTTCCCCCGACGGCTCTGTGCTGGGTGCCGCTACCTCAGTTCCAAACAGCGAGTCACCCCGCTGTGCGGCGAGCCATTTCAATGTCAGCTCGGCCCTTCCGGGAGAATTCCCAGCCTTGGGAGCCTGGACCCTGGATTTCCGAAGGAAGCCTCTTCAGCAGGGGCCTCGTTTGGTGGGCTCCCACACGACGTCCGGACACCTCAGAGTGTTGCCATTCTGTGCCCGCCGCCATGGTTGCCATTAAACACGGGCATCGCTGTGCGAAAGAGAAGGCGGTGTGGTTTTTTTCAACGGGCTTACGGGGTCTTCCTCGCGCACGTGCTGTGGAACGGCCCCGGGCTAACTAGACGCAGGTTGGGGAGAAGGGGACGGGGCTGCGGTGCCCGTCGCTGGGGGTGTTTGGCCACACGTTTTTATCCCCCGGAGCCGCTTAGTGGGGCTAATGGCACCTGGCCGCGGGACATGAGTTTCGGGGACAGCTTGTGTAAGGAGAGGGGTGGCTTGCCATCTGAAATGAAGGGCAGTGTCCTTGGAAAGAGCCACAGGGACACGGCCTGCACTGTGCCGGGTGGGTGGGGATCGACCGTTCATGTCCCTGCTGTGTCCCACAGAGAGCATGTCGCTGCTCTGAGCCGTGGCGTTGGGGTGGGAGAAACAGAAAGCCGGGCCCGGGCTCATGTGAGAGGGACGCAGAGCACGTGAGGAATCTTGGGGTCCGGTTCAGCGACTCCGGGGGAGAGACTTCGTGCTGGGGGCCATGGTGCCGTGCGTCAGCGGCTTCTGGACTCCTTGTGTTCACCATCCAGGGCCGGTTCTGCGTCCCTGTGTTGTGCCCCAGATGCTCACGCAGTCAATGACAGTTTTGCCCCAGCGACCCGGTCTTCCTTCTGGTGCGGGCTCCCCTGCCTTCTGAGAGACGGGAAGGAACGCGGGTATTTCGCCGAGTGAAGGGATGTGGCTGCCTGCCTTGGTTGTACAGGGAATTTAAATCACCGCAGGGGTGTTCCAACAGCACTGGTAACAAGTAAGTTGCATAGACTAGGGAAGCTGCCTTTTTTCTTTTTTAGCATTTGGCTTCATCTACCATCCATCCACCCACCCACCCATTACCCATCCATCCTTTTATCATCAAACCATCCACCCTTGCACCCACCCACCCACCCGTCCATTCAATACTTATCAAGGTCTCTGTACACGGCAGGCACTGTGACCTGTTCTAACACAGGGCAAGAGAAGTTCGAGGACATCTTGACGGCTTCTGAATGACATCCACGTAAGAGGCATAATAACACGGTTCCGAATAATGCCAGGGCCAGCGTCTGTACCGCACGACGTCGGGACGACGGAATTGGTACAAGTTCAGTCCCTAAGGAATGGGACTCAACCTGTACTATCCCTAACACTTTGGTACAGAGAAAGGATTTTTAAAAGTGTTTTATTGTTCAAGAACTATTTAACTGGGGGGGTGAGTGGGTGGGCAGAGAGAAGTAGCGTGGGCAGGAAAAGCACGTCGAGGTATATGGATGTGGCCAGGGGCGTCACGGCGGGTGACGTGTAGCTTTAGAGCAACAAAGGGTAGCACTTTTCCTTCTCGAGCGTCCGTGGCCGAAGCCGGCGGCCACTACTGCCTGCTCCGTAAGTGCCCGTGGACGGTCTCGTTGCTGATGGCAGACAAGCTGAGGCGGAATGCGTTGCTTTGGGCCACCAGTCCCGCGGTGGGCAGAGCAAACCAGTGGTCCGTTCCGACTTCACAGAGCTGTGTTATTTAGAGTTCACAGCAGCACCGGGCCTTTGGGTCGGCAAAACACTGAACAGCTTTTATACCAGCTCTTTCCACCCCCCAAAAAGAAACAAAAACCGGGTTCTGATCCGTGGCACCCGTCGAAAGTACACCCGTCGAAACACAGTGGTGCGCCTCCAAACATACCCAGTGTGTGAAACGTACTTTGCAGATAAGAGGCGTTTTCTTTTAAGTTTAATAGCAAAAAAAAAACCAGTCATAGTTCAAGAAAACTCCAGTTGTTAACCAAAATAACGAGTGGGGAAATCAGGAGGTGAAACACAAGACTCACATGTTCAGGGGAAAAATAAAAAGAATGCCGTGTAGGGAGCCGGCTGGTGCGCCCGTGTGCCTTTGAGTGAACGTCAGCACCCGGACCTGTGCAAGGCCGCACGGGAAACATTTAAGTTTGTTTTTTCTTTTGTCTGCTCCTTTACATTGTTCTTTACGTTCTGCATATAAGTGAAATCCTATGGTATTGGGCTCTGCAGTATTTCATTGAGCATAATAGGCCCATTTATGCTATGAAACTGGTACAATTTCCTTCCTTTTTATGGCCGAGTAATATTCCATTATAGATATGTATGTACCCAAGCTGTTTTATGTCCTTTACTGACGGACACTTGAGCTCCCTACCAATTTTAGCTATTGTCAATAACGCTGCAATGAATGTAGGGATGCATATATTCAGGGGTTTTTTTTAGATATACACCCAGAAGTGGAATCGCCGAAGTAACATCCAACACGGGGAATATAGTCCCTCATAGGGTAAGAACTGTGCTTGGTGCCCGGTGGGTGCTGGGAATGTTGGGAGGACCTGTTTGTAACGTATATTGTTATATCTAAACACCATGCTATGCACCTGGAAACTAATACGAAACAATACTGCATGTACACCGTCCCTGGAAACGTTTTTAAAATAAATTTAAATTCAACCAGAACAGAACCTGTTGAAAACGTTTGAGTAGTTTTCCAACTTTTTTTTAAAAGATTTTTTATTTAGTTATCTTTAGAGGGAAAGGGAAGGAGAGAGGGAGAGAAACATCAGTGTGTGGTTGCCTCTCGTGCGCCCCCTACTGGGAACTGGCCTGCAACCCAGGCATGGGCCGTGACTGGGAATTGAACCGCGATCCTGTGGTTCGCAGGCCTGCGCTCAATCCACTGAGCTACACCAGCCGGGCCTTTTCCAGGTTTTTAAGGTTGCACGTGAGTTCATTTCCCCAGAGGCGGTAAGCGTCATCTCCCTGGCAAGCGGCCCTTTACCTGCCTGGACGTACACCCTCACATCTGCCTGAGAACCCTCTCTTTGTGGCTGCTTCTTGACCCCATTCGGCCCACGTGCCTTAGCTCCCCGACCTCTCCACGAACCCCAGATGCTGGACCTGTTATTTTGCACGCTGCTTCCTCATTTTTCATTCACGTGGGTCATTTGCGGGGGTGGAATGAAGACACGAACAAAGGCCACCAGGATTTGGAGCACGGCACCTGGGAAGGAACGGCGGATCTTGTCTGTGCCTCTTGTGGCGAGGACCGTTGGCGGCTGCCAAGGCGCCCCGTCTCCGAATCACGCCTGTAAGCAGACCGCGCGGCGAACCGAGAGAAGGCCCTGTCCGCGCTGTTCAGGGAGGCTGCAGAGGGCGCGGGGAGCGTGGCTGGGGGGCAGTATTGCGGGTTCTGCACGGAATGGCTGTTGTCTGCACCCCCCCCCCCGCCCCGAGTTGGGTCTGGTGTCCCTCATCGTCACCCATGCCCGTGGCTGACACTTTCCCCCCTAAGTTGACCTCCATTGAGCTGCTCTCCCTGGGTGAAGAACGTCCTGCCCGCCTGCCCTGTCCGGAAGCATCCCCGGGGTGGGGGGGTTTCCTAGAATCGGACACTAAGCTGACCTCCGACAGGCAATCAGGGGACTAGCTGGCATGTTCTGTGTTGTGAGGGAACCGCAGGGGCTGTGCTCTGTGCCGAAAGGCGACTTCTGAGATGGGGAAGTGTTTGCTAGCGACAAAATCACACCTGCATTGCTTCCAGGGACGATGGCACGGTGAGCACGGGGTGTCGGAAGGTTAGAGTGGGCGGGGGGGGGCGAGACCGAGAGGCACTTGTGACTTGTGGGAGCAGGTCGAGAGCGTCGCCAGCGGCCCCATCGGCAGCCCCAGGGTGGGGGGCCTCGCCTGGGACTCCCTTGGGTGTGCTTGGCTGTGGAAGGCACAGCCACACCTAATGTTGCACCCGGCACCCTCTGGGGGGGGGCAGGGGAGGGACACCCAGATGAGTGTTGGGCGCCATTAGCCAACGTGCGGGGAAGGAGGAACGGACGCCAGGCCTCTTCCTCCTCGCTGCCCTTTTTAACCAGAGCGGGGTCTGTGTTTCCCATCCATTGACGGCTACGCGGGTCCAAGGCCCGGAGACAGTGGCTGCACACACGCCAAGGTGGTGAGGATAAGAAGGGCCGTGACCCAAAGAGCGCTTAGCACAGTGCTGGGGGCAAACAGGTCCTGGGCTTGGGTTGTCTTCAGTTTCCCCGTCCTCGGTCTGGGGATTGGGTCTCGTGGCCACAGGTCAGTATACACCACCACTGACTTCGGTCTCTTTGTCCAGCGGTGGCGGGGAGAAGGAAGATGGGATACATTCACACAACGAAATATCACTCAGCCATAAAAAGAAAGAAATCTTATCGTTTGTGACAAGACGGATGGACCGAGAGGGTGCGGTGCTCAGTGAAATACGTCAAAGACACACAAATCCTGTCTGATCGCACTTACAGGCGGAACCTTTAAAAAAAAAAAAGACCAAAACAGTGCCCTGGCTGGTGTGGCTCGACGAATGGAGTGTGGCCTGGGAAGCAAAGGGTCGCCGGTTCAATTCCCAGTCAGGGCACATGCCTGGGTTGCAGGCGAGGTCCCCACTAGGGGGTGCGTGAGAGAGGGGCAACCACACATGGATGTTTCTCTCCCTCTCTCCCTCCCTTCCTGCCTCTCTAAAAATAAATAAATAAAATATTTAAATTGAAAAAAAAAGACAAGTACAAAAATAGTGAAATGTACAGGTTAAAAAAAAAAAAAAAAGACCAGATGGGTGGTTCTCGGCAGCTGGGGCCGGGAGACAGGAGGCCTGGAGAGAAGTGGTCACGGGTGGCAGAGTGGCCACCATCTGCTCCTGGAGTCCCGAGGGTGTCCCGAGCGTTCGCTAGCGCCTCCGTGCGGCCGGCACAGTTCACGGTGGGTAAGGGAGATGCTGAGCGTTGTCTTCACAAGGGGAAAGGCCTTCTTGCATCTCAGCGGGAAGACGGATGTTACCCTCCTGGGGCGACCCCACCCCAAGGTAGGTCCGTGTCCTCTGCGCCTTGAACTTCCACAGGCTTGCGAGTCTGTTCTTTCTCAGTGGCGGTGGGGAAAGTAAAGAAATACAACCAGACGTGGTATAGTGTAGTGGACTGAATGGGGTTCTCACCCGGGAGTGTCACTGGTAGGATTTCCGTTTCTACAAATCTACGGAACGTTATCTTGCCGACCTTGGCACAGTGGGAGGTTCGCAGGCGACCTGAGAATAAAGGGCCTTCCTAAGTGAGAAGGGACCCCCCCACCCCATTTATTGACTCGGGCAGGAGCCCACATAGGGTCCCCGTGAGGAGCAGACACAGGGGTGGCACCTATAGAAAGGGGAGGGGGCAGGGACACCCAGGGCAGGGAGGCGTGGCTGTGGGTGTATCTGACATGGCATCGTGACGCTGGTTCTCCACAGTGTGTTTCATTCTCAGTCCTGGGCTCCCCCGTCCAGTCGTCACTCCGTCGGCTTCCCTGTCCCCTTGGCACACAGCTCTGTGGGACACAGGGTGGCTTTGTCCTGTTCCAGCACCCACAGGTGGAGGCACAAGATGTATAAGGCACTTTATCGCAGCAGGCAGCTCTGACTCGGTTTTAAGGGGGTGGCACGATGGTAAAGATTTTATCTTTAGAGGGGAAAGGGAAGGAGAGAAGGAGAGAAAGATCAATGTCTGATTGCCTCTGGTGCGCCCCCTGCTGGGAACTGGCCTGCAACCCAGGCATGTGCCCTGACTGGGAATCGAACCTCGATCGAGTGGTTCGCAGGCCCAAGCTCAATCCACTGAGCCACACCAGCCAGGGCTGCCTTTATTATATTTTTATACTCTATTCTTTCTCCATGTTATGATTCATTTTGCTCTTTGGACTCCTTCATTCTGATGGGCGAATAATAATACCCTACTGCCTACATACATATAGACGTATGTGTGTCTAGATAGATGTATGTAGGTAGGTAACACCGTCTTCCCCGTGTGCCCACTGACCGAGCCTTAGGTGGTCTCCACGGCCGGGCAGTTGGAGACAATGCCGCTATGAACTTAGGGATGCATACATGCTTGTTCTGCCCGGTGTTTTGGGATTCCGAGGATTTATTTCTACCAGTGGGATCACTGGGTCAGAAGGCGGTGCCGTTTTCTGTTTTTCGAGGAAATCCCACGCTGCTTTCCACGGTGGCTGCACCGTCTGCATTTCCACCAATAGTGCACGAAGGCTCCCCTTTCTCCGCATCCTGCCCACGTGGGCATGGGTGCTACCTTCCCCAGGGCAGCGCCCCCCCCGCCCCCGCCCCCGGGGAGGTCACAAGTCCGGGTGGTCTCCGTCCTGGCCGCAGGAGCAGAAAGGGAAGGTCCCACAGCAGGGCTGCAGCCACGGCTTCCAGAGAATGTGGCTCCGGGAGAACTGGGGGGGCACCGGGCTCCGCGTGGCCCTGTGCCTCTGCACCGCCTCGCCCACCCTGGCGACCACCTCGTGGAACCGGGGCTCGGAGCCGGGCGACAGGGGCCGTGCCTCCGAAGGGTCCCGGGAGAGGTCGAACAGCAGTGGCGGGCTGTGCTGGGTCACGCCGTCCCCCGAGCAGGGGCACACGCCTCGGCCGTAGCAGGCCCCCGCTCCCTCGGGGTGGAACCGCGGCGTCACGTAATGGACCTTCCACACCCGTCCCCCTGAAGGCAGATGGGGCGCTGGTCAGGGCAGCTGGGGGCCCATGGAGAGCAGACGCCCGGCCCCCCACGAGGAACCCTTGGGGGACAGCAGCCCCCCCCGCCCGGCGTCGGGCGAGCGTGTACTCACGGTCCCTCTCGTGCCAGCGTGCCGCATGTAGATACTTCCCACAGTAATGAAATAGGAACTCGTGCTCCGAGTGCGCGGCAGCTCCCTGCAGCAAGGCCAGCAGGCTACGGCCGTCGATCACCCTGAGTCGGCGAAGACACCAGAGGGAGGGATCAGCCCTCAAGGCCAGCCGGGCTGTGCCCTGCCGCTGGAAACAAACCCCCGAGGCTGCAGGGGCCCCAGCTGGCAGCGGGGCCGGGGCAGGTTCAAGCTGTCTCCCTGAGCCGTGACCAGTTTGCAAGCGTCCCAGCAGGACACACATCGTCCTGTGGAGATTCCAAGTCACCAAGTCTCAGGGCCGCTTGTTACGCAGCACGGTGTGAAAAGCATACGAGTGCACACGCACACACACACACACACACACAGACACACACACAACATTTGACCTGGGATGTGAACACAAAGCCTTCTCCAAGTCCGGCTGCCTCACCCAGGCCCCTAGCTTGAGCGCTGAGGTCACATGAACCTATTTAGTCACTCGAGACTCCCGAGATACACAATGTCACCTGTATAACTGGACGGGCCCCTGGCCTCTCGGCCCTTCCAATTAGGAAGACGCCTTTCTGACCACAGACGAGCCCTGGAGGTACTGCTTCATCTCTCACGGCACCCAGATGGGGGTGTGGAGGGCTCACGTTGTGTGCCTGCGGGGCTGGGCGTTTGGGGAAACCTTAGCCTGCGAGTTATGATGAAGGTGTTTTGGGGCCGTGGCTGAGGTCTACAACCCGTGGACCCTGAACGGAGACGAGCCACCCGGAGGAGGAGGGTGGGCCGCATCCGACCGCCCGAGAGCTGTCAAGACCCAACACGGAGGCTCCTGGGACGAGGTGGAATTCAGCCCGCCCCCCAACACAGAAATCCCGCCTGACTTCCCAGCCTGCTGGCCTGATGTAGCATCGAAGTCCGTCAGCGTCGATGACTGCCTGAGTTTCTTACAGGAAGTCTTATTTGGTACACACGCATGCACACACACACACACACATTTCAGCCACCCATCTATAGCCTTGCTTCTTTCTCTCGACTAATAAACTAAAAAAAAAACTAATGCGTTTTTTTTTTGTGACGGGAATTTAGGGGGAAGGGTATCTCACGTTATCCACAAGAGTATGTCTTTGATCCTGACATTGGAATCCAGCAACACTAGGAGCAGAATATTGCCTCCGAGCCTTGGCCCGAATTCAGTGGATTGGATTCTTGTCCTCTGGCCCCCGAAAGGTGGCAGGTTCGATTCCCAGTCAGGGCACATACCGCAGTGGTTGGTTCGATCCCCAGTCTGGGCGCAGACAGGAGGCGACCAATCTGTGTCTCCTTCTCTTTCTCTCTCTCTCTCCCTCAATTCCTCTCTCAGCCTATTCTTGGGTGCAGATTAAGAAAACAGACTCTGACGTGTGCTTTTTTCTCTTGTCTGAGAGCGACTCTTTGCCACCGCCCTAATACAGAAGTGAGCACGGAAACTGCGGAATGGGTAGCTTGACCCGATATTTTATTTTAATCTTGAGCCTGACTGAGGTCGGTTAGTTTGTGTGAAGCGGTCGCCTGCCCTGGAGGACAAGGGGATTTTTGTAGCGTTCTCGTGGTGTTGGTGTTCCCCGCTAAATGCGGGCGATCTCCGGAAGGAGGGAGCAGGGTGTCATCCTACGTACCTGTCCCGGGGCACCTCGCTGCCCCCCAGCTGGACCACGGTGGGGAAGATGTCCATGAGGCTGGTGGGCTCGGAGACCACCCGGCCGGCGGGCAGCACCCTGGGCCAGCGGAAAATCCCGGGGACCCGGATCCCGCCTTCCCAGCCGGCCATGCCTTTGCCACCTGTAAGTAAATGACACCCCGTGAAGACTCCCCAGGCGGCTGTGTAATCTAGACACACACACACACACACACGCCTGTGTGCCACGCCTAGCCGCGTCAGGGGCAGCTGGTGTTTCCCCCAAACTGGCCACAGCGATTTTACTCCTGGACCTTGGGACGCCCCTTCCCCGGCAGATGGAGTCCACATCCCTTCCCCCTGAAATCCGGGGTGCCTTTGTGAGCCCTTCCACAAACAGGGCGTGGGGTGGGTCCCTTCAGAACCCCTAGTGGGATTTCATGCAAATGCAAAGGGGTCTTCCTCTTTTTTCCCCCCTGCATAGAGAGGGCGCAGGACCTGGGAACCCGCTTTCTCTCGCTCTCCGAACGCCGCAGCACACCCAGCGCCCTGCTTTCTCGCCCTCCCTGCCCAAGTCCTTCGTTTCGAACATGAACCCCTGCCAGGGGCCCTCTGGCGAAGGGGTGGGGGCCCCGTCGACCCCTCGGTGAGACCCCAGTGATGATGAAGCCCCGGACGACTGCCAGCTCTTTGTAAAAACACACGCATCACGATGAACCGGGTGTTCCCACTCCGGAGGAACCCCGGGTACGGAAACTCAAGCGAGCGTATGACGGTGGGAGAGTTTGAAACAGGGTCCCGCTCCCCACTGGCTTCTCTACGCGGGTCTTCCCTGGGACGCCGTCGCCGTGGTGACCCCACGGCCGCCTGACCGCACTCACGCTCGACCCCTCGCGCCCACGGGCCTCACCTCTGTATATTCCGTTCCATCCCCCCAGCTGACCGAGGGCTTCGTCCCTTGCCTCCAGATGTCCTCCGTGGTCAGAGGTGAAGTACGTGAGCGTCTTGTTTTTCAAACCGTGTCCTTCCAGCGCGCCGAGGAGTTGACCTCGACGGAGAAACGGGACGTGTCGGGGAAAAGGCAACCGACAGAGCATCGCTGGGTAGCCCTCTGCCGCGGCGAGGCCACGAGCGAGCCGCGTCCTGCCCGGACTTACCCACAAGCCAGTCCATCTCCTCCACGTTGTCGCCGTACAAGCCGTGCCGACTGGTCCCCAGAAACTCTTGGGTGGTGACCAGGGGGATGTGCACATGCAGCAGGGACACAAACAGGAGGAACGGCCTGTGTTTGTTTCTGGAAGGAGAAAAAAACGCCCTTCAAATACAACGGGCTCCCCCCCTGCCCCGCGTCAACGCTGGGGGACCCGGGACGTCAGCGCAGAGACCGGAGCCCGGGAAACCAGTCCACGGGCAACGTGGAGTGCCTCGGGCCCGTCCGCACCCACGGCGGGCCTGCGAAATCCCAAAGAGGCTAGGGAGACACAGGTGCTCTGAGAAGCCTTGTTGTCTTTGAAACGGGGTGGGTTAAGCGGGGCAGGAGGCTCACGGCAGGAGGCTCAACGTCCCTAGCCATCAGAAAAATGCGCATTAAAACCACCACGAGACGCCCCCTCCCACCCGTCGGCCTGGCCGTCCGTCATCCATCCATCAACAAAGGACCAAGTGCTGGCGAGGGTGTGGGGAAAGGGGAGCCCTCCCAAAACTACAAACGGGACTGCCTGATAAGCCCGGCAATTCCGCCTTGGGGTGTTTATCAGAAGAAACCGGAACCACTATTTCAAAAAGATGTATGCACCTTCATCGTCACGGCAGCGTTTTTTTTTTTACAATCCATCGCCGGGATCTGGAAACAACACAAGTGCCCATCAACGGGGGAGCGGATAAGAAAGATACGGGTCGTGTGTGCGGTGGAATATTACTCAGCCACGAAAAAGGTCGGACCCTCACCTTTTTGAGACAGCCTGGGGAGACCTACAGGGCATGACGCGAGTGGAAAAAGGCAGACAGAGAAACACTGATAGCATCTGATTGCACTTATATGTGGAGTCTACAAAAGAAAAGACTTGAACAGACAGAACGGAAACCAGCTCCGAGAGACAGAGAACAGACTGATGGTTGGTTGCCAGACGGGAGGAAGGTTGAGGCTGAACAAGGCGAAGGGATTGAGACGCCCAGACGTGCAGGGACAGAACAGTCCCAAGAAGGTCAAGTCCAGCCCAGGAGATGCGCTCAATAACATTGTGATAACTAAATACGGGGCCAGGTGGGGACCGGAAATATCGGGGAGACCGCTTCGTAAGTTACATCAACGTCTAACCACCGTGCTATGCACCGGAAAGGAAGGTTTCAGCTCTAACCGAAGACACAGAAACAAAAAAAAAACCCAGGTGGTTCAATTACCTTTCAATGTAGGCCACGGCTTCCTTCAGCAGGAGATGGGTTGTCCTTTCCAGGACCATGGGCTGCTCAATGACGTCGTGGTCCCTCATCAGGATGCAGTTCCATCGCCGCACGAACCCAAAGCTGGCGAACCAGGCGGCGAAGAACAGGAGGAGGAGGCCGGCCGCCGCCAGGACGGCCCTCCAGGGGACGGAGAGGAGCCCGCAGGCCCGGCCCGCGGCCGCCGTCAGGATCCCCCAGGCCGCCCACTGGGTGTAACGCCGCAGCTGCGCTCTCAGGGCTGCGTCCACTTCGGGCGGCCGGCCCGGCTGGCAGTCGTTCACCAGGGTGAAGGGCATGCCGTAAAAGTAGTCAAATCCGTGGCGGAGGGGGTGGTGGCAGTGGTCCCCCCGGGTGGCGCAACTGACCCCCTGGTGCCACTTTCCTGAAGAGAGAAGCAAACAAGCTCAGGGAAAAAGACCTCCACGGTAAGGGCCATGCGTCCGAAACGCAGCCCCTGGTCAGCTCAACGCGGGCGGGCGCCCGGAGGACGGCTAAGGTGCCAGGCGGCGGAGTTTGAAACTGGAGAGGAGGGTGACAGAGACCAGGAGAGTGGTAAGTGCCGGGGGAAACACGGGCCGACCCACCAAGACTTTGAGGTAAAACTCCGTGTCCCGGAGAGACGCCGGCACTGGAGGCGACCCAAGAGAGGTGGGACCTGGGGTTCTGCCCCGAGACGTCTTCCCCTCGGCAGAGCGGGGGGTCCTCGTGAGGGCGCTCCTTCAAGGGCACCGCACCCCCGTACCTATGAGGCCTGTGGCGTAACCTCCGAGCTGCAGGATTCTCGCAAACGTGGTTTCGTTCTGGGGGAGTCCGCCCGAGCCCCCGTTCCACTGAAGGGCCCGGTACCCGTCGCTGGCGTCCATGCCTGTGGAGCAGAGCAGAGGGGACGCGCTGGGGGCCTCTGGGCAGCCGGGGGCGCTCTCCACGGGGCGTGGGTGTGCATGGCCCTCCAGGGGCCCCGCCGCAGGGCCTGGAGTCGTGTTTGGTGGTCACGGCTCGGGGAGGGGGTACGAATTCCATCTGGCGTGTGAAAACGCCCTGACGTTGCTTGGGGGAAGACCTACCAAGAGAATGCCCCGGCCCGGCAAAATCAGGAGTGCTGACGTGGAGAGTCCGAGTCTCCATGTGTGTCTGTATATCTATCATCCATCCATCCATCCATGTGTTTATCAATCTACCCACCCTCCTACCCAACAACTACCGATGTATCTATCCATCCTTCTGTCATCTATCTATCCATCCATGACCTATCTATCTTTTTGGCATACAGGATGACACTCCAACCAACTGAGCCAGCCGACCGGGGCTCGATGCAAATATTTAAATGCAGACAACACCCCGGTCAGCCGCCACGAAGCTTTCAGCCTTCTCAGTGTCCACCTATCAAGACGTTTCTCACGACTCTGTAAAACACAGTCATTCGGTAAATTCCAAGACAACAAAGAGGCAGCTTGTGTTTGTCCTGTTCTCCTTGGATCTCGGCCATCGTGACCTGCTTGTTAAACTCAGTCCATCCATCCATCAATCAGCTGGTTGGGCATCACCCCTTCAAGCAAAAGGTTGTGGGTTCGATTCCCGGTCAGGGCACACGCCGGGGTTGCGGGCTCAGTGCCGGTTAGGGGCGCATGAGAGAGGCCACGGATGGACATGTCAGCCACCAACAGAAAACTCCCTCTCTTTAAAGAACCAATAAATACACCCTTAAAGAAGTAAAAGTAGAAAACAAAATGGGTGGACACAGATGTGGCCGACTTGGGTCGCTCCCCCCCCCCCCCACACCCACCTGATCTGAAAGAGTGTCTCCCGGTCAGGAAGGCGGCCCTGCTCGGGGTGCAGAGCGGAGCGGCCGCCAGGTGCTGGGTGAGCCTCACGCCTTCTTCCGCCAGCCGGTCAATGTTGGGCGTCCTGAGCAAACCACACCGGGGTCACTGTCATGAAGGGGAGGGCCTCCCCCCACCCCCTGGCTTCAGCAGCTCCTTGGAATTGGGAAGGCATTTGGAAGGGACCTTCCTAGAAATAGGGTCTTTGCCCATGGGAGGAGGGAAGGGTCTGAGAAGGAGGTCGTCCTGGGTCAGGGTGGCCCCACGTCCAAAGACAGTGTCCTTAGAAGTGACAGAAGAGGAGACGCTGATGCAGAGGAGCCACGTGGAGGGAGGCAGAGGCCGGAGGGGACCCCCCCCCCCCTGGAGCCCATGGAGGGAGTCTGGGCCTCCGAGGCCCGGTTCCAGGAGAGTGGACGCACGCTTGTGGTTTGAACGCACCCCCTGCGTGCTCGGTTGCTAAGGCAACCAAAGGAAACATACACCCGCCCAACACTGTTCCACAGTGTTGGAAACGTGTGCTATTTTACTTTGGAAAAATAATTCTTTCGGCGTCGAGATCGGACACACTCGGGGATCTCCTACGTTCTATAGGCAGATTTTAAAAAGCCTCGTCAGCCAGACGCCCGTGCACACTCCACAGACCCCGCCAGGACCACCACCAGCCCATCGTACCTCAGCGTGCGGTTCCCATAGCAACCAAGGTCCCCGATGCCGAGGTCGTCCGCCATGATCAGTAGAATATTTGGTTTCGAGGCACTGGCTGTTTTGAATTCGCAAGTCCTCAGGAGCAAACATACGGTGACCAGAGCCGGCCAGCAGGCCCTGGAGAGAAACGCAAACGGCAGGCATGAAGGTCTCCGCTTGGGGAGGAAAAGTCACCCTTTCAAACCAGCTGGCAGGGCAGGCGTGCGCTGTTCCAGTCATTTAGGATTTAACGAGGGGTCGCGTCTACCGTCGGCTTCCTTTTGTCGTCACTGCTTGCAGAACGACGTGCACCGCACGGAACTCGAACGAGCCCGCTGCGCCAAACTGGCGTTTGTTTTTGAACCGCACCGCTCCTTCCCGCCGCTGTGTCACTGCGCCCCACACGCCTCGGTCAAGGCGGGGTTAGGAGGGTGAGCGCACGCCTCCCTTTGTCCCTGCGGAGAGGCCCGGTGTCCCCAGAGTTCCGGGTGCGCCATGCTGCGGGCGGCCTGGGAGGGTCGTGGCGGAGGGACAGTTACGTATTAAAATGACCAATGTGAGATGACAAGCACCGCAGACATGACCCGGAGACTCAGGACGGCAGTTACTACTACCTAGAGACCGCGCGGCTTGGAAACGCGCGCTCCCGGAGCGCGCAGGCGGCCCTGCGTAAAGGGACGCGGCGCGCACGGGGCGGATCCCGGGCTCTCCCCGCCCTGTAACCCGGAGGTTACTTGGCGACGGTGTGGCCCGGGTCTGGGCCATAAGCTTCTACACCTAGGTTGTCCTTGTGCAGTTCCCCCCCGGGGGCGAGTGTTGGAGGAAGGTCCAGCCGCACTCCGGGGCCGCCAGGAGGGGGCCTCGAGGGCGTGTCTTAGGCGGTGGGGGAGGGCCCAGCCTGGCCTATCTATTTCTTCGCTTTTCGTGTTCTCTTGGCCCCCGTGGGGCGGGGCTTTGTCGCCGCCCCCACGTTTGTTTTTTTTTTTTTGGGCCGGGTGTGGGTCAAGACGGGCCCCTCGTTGTACCCTGATGACTCTTTGGCATAAACAGCTGCCCTGCCCGGGGACCCGCGCTCACCCTGGATTCCCTTCCACCCCGCGTCCCCGGCTCCAGGCCCCCAGCGGGGGCTGCGTCCCGGGGTCCCGCGCACCTGGAGGCGACTGCGGCGGCGCCTCCCCTCTGCACCATCCGTCCCGTGGCGGAGCGAGGGCGAGCCAGACGCCCCGGACCTTGCCCGGAGCCCTCTGCGCCGGAGTCCCGCCCCCGGAGCTGTAAAGTCTGCCTCCCTAATCGGCTTAATCTCCTCCTGGGCCTCCTGGACCAGTAATCTTTGAAACAGGTTTTCCCGGGTCCCGCAGGTTCCTGCGGTCACCCCGGGTGACTAGGACGAAGGAGGAGGCGAACGAATCCGAGCTGAGCTGGGCTTGGGCAGGGTGACGACCCACCGCCCCTCCCCTCGGGCCCTGAGGACCGAGCCTCCTTCCCTCCGTCGAAGGAAGGGCCTGGGAAGTTTCCCGGTGAAATCAAGCGCCCGGCATGCAAATTCACTTTCCCCGGGCCCTGGCTACCAGATTGCTACTCTGTGACCCAGGGGAGGGCGCGTGCGTTCGTGTGTGTTCCATGTCACCTCGCTCAGCGGGACCGCGTCACCCACCGGGGTCTGCCTGGCGGCCCTCATTCAGGTCCCGGCCCCCACGAGCTACGCTCAGGTCCCCAGCGACGTCTTGAGCTCTCCCACTCAGCTTTGCCATTGAGTATATCACTCAGCTTTGCAGTTGAGTATCCGTGTTTACCGAAAGTGTGTGTGGGAGTGGGGGCGAGGGGGGGCTCCACTGCCCCCAGTGCCCCGGGAGGGTTTACTGGAAGCGCAGTGTCTGGAATGCCTCCTAAATCCACGGCGTTGGAATGTCCGCCGTCGGGGCCAGACATTCTGCTGGGAGAAAAGACGGGCAGTCTTTTGGCTGCCCTCTTGGCTGCCACCCTCTTGGCTGGCAGTCTGAGTTCGCTCCGGGGTATTGGGATGACTGTGTAGCTGCATTCATTTTTGAGTATCCTCGATTCCTTCTCTGCCCCCGTGACCAGCCGTGGTCCTCCATGTGGGACTTCCCGGCTAGGGTCTCTTTTTTTCAGCCAATACGACGCAGGTGGGGAAAATAACTTGAGGCCCAGGAGGGGGGGAGGGTGCAGAAGTCCAGGAGTCAGACGGAGCTGGGAATGGAGGTTGGCAGGGGCCGCGTGGACCCTTTGGTGAAAGTCTACGTTGGAAGGAGTCAGGACTGCCCTAACTCGTGCAGGGGAGGGAGCTCGGGGACGCTCGGGGGTGGCCACCTGCATTTAGGAATGGCAAGCAGAGGAGGGGTGGCGGGGAGCTGGAACCCCCTGGAGTTCTGTTTGGGGTGGGGGAGGAAGAATGATTCCGGTCCTGTGGGTCTGAATTCCCTGTAAGAATGTAGGGACCCTGATGGGTCGGGAGAGGGCAGTGACCGGGCAGAGCGGGTGCGGGGCAGGCCAGAGCTGGCAGAATCGGGCTGGCTCCCCGTCCGACCCCTACGGGTGGGCACGGAGCTGGGGGTCCTGGGCTGCTTGCTGGGCCATCGCGTGTGTCTTTACCCCAAAGGGGAACCCACCCTGGGTAGAATTAGGCGGAGGCCGGCCCGGGCAGCTGTCGTGGGCAGCCCTGAGCGCCTCCTTTCCTGGGGGCTGGGGTTTGTCTGTCAGTCCGTCGGGGGGCGGTGCTTTGAGGGGAGGGTGCTCGAGGGCGGGGCACCTTCTGGCAGCCTGAGTGTGAAGCAGGGCAAGGAGTAACTTTCTTGCATCTGGGGACTGGAAGAAGTGTGGACAAAGGAATGCACGTACGACCCAGCAGAGGACGTGTTAGGGGCCGAAGAGATGGATGACTGTGTGAGGAGGACTCAGGGGGAAGACGGCCGTCCTCACGCCCAGGAGGGAGGCCTCAGGGGGAGCCAGCCCTGCCCACCCCTGGCTCTCCGCCTCCAGCCTCCAGGACGGGGAGGGAGCAACGTCTGTCCTGCAAAGCAGGACCCAGACGCAGACCCCAGGCTGAAAACCACGGGGTCCTCGTCCAAGCTGAAAGGATACACCCGCGCTCTTTAATGCGGCCCGTGGCACGTGGACACCCGTGTGACAGAGAAATGTGTTGGTGTGGGACTTGAGCTCTCCGTGGGGATGGAACAGGCTTTCCTCGGGGGAGGGCCGGGGTCCTGTGCCCAGAGAGTGTCTGCGGCAGGAGGGACTCGGCTGGTCATTGCCTACCGTCTGGGTGGACAGCCCCCCAGGGGCATTTTATTTAGTAGAATTTGGTCTCTGGTCTCTTTCCGATTAGCGTTGGCCCTCCTCTCCAGCCCCCTAGAAAACACGTGACTGAGCCCCCGCCTGCTGCCCACCGCGGGGAGGGCATTTTGTTCTCGCCCGGGTGGAGAAATCGAGGCGCGGCTAGTCAGAGGTCCCGGTCAGGCGGTGTCTGTCCGTCCGCGTCCCCTTCCTGGTCACACCAGCACAGCGGGAACGGCCCACAGCACGGCTGCAGCCACGGTCTCCAGAGGTTGCTGGGCGTGTCCAGCTGCAGGGCGACGGGGCTGAGTGTGCGGCGGTGGCCCTCCACGGCCCGAGCCACCCGCTCCACCACCTGATGGAATGCGGGCTCCGTGTCCGGCGTGAGGGCGTGGGCCTCCGAGGGGTCTCTTGAGAGGTCAAACAGCAGAGGCGGGTCGTGGCGGACCACCCCGTCCCCGGAACACGGGCACACTATTTTGTCGTAGCAGGCTCCCGCGCCCTCCGGGTGGAAGACCGGAGTCAGGTAGTGGACCTTCCAGATGGCTCCACCTGCGGAAGAGACAAGAATGGTGGGAGGGGTTGCAGAAAAAGGGGGCCGTGACCTTGGACCGATGCGTGCGCCGCACGGGCCAGCCGGAGGAAATCCCCAGTCGGGGGGCGCATCCGAGAAACAACCCATCGATGGCCGACGTTTTTCTCTCACATGTTTCTCTCCCTCTTTCTCCTTCCCTTCCCCCGCCTCTAAAATCAACAAATGCATTTTAAAAAGTAAAAAGAAGAAGACAGTTGGTAAGTAAATCCCAAAGCTGGACATTTTAAAAACGATCCTTAGAAACAGAAAACATTTGCCGACTCCTGTGAGGTGGACGGTGGAGGCAGAAAGAGTGTGGCGATTACGTGCGTAAGAGAATAAACTGCCCGGGGGAAATGGATACTTTCTGAATAATAACGGCCTGGATGTAACGTCCTACCAGTTGGGAAACGTCACAAAAGTAACGCTCTCGGAAAGATACCCATTCCTCCCACATTCCACGATGCGTTGCAGGCAACAGCCAAGCGTATTCTCATACAATTAAAAAAAAAAACTTGCCAGTAATTTTACGGTTCTAGGGAAAGGATCGTGGGTCCCGATTGCCCAGAGCATTCCGCAACGCAAAAAGTATTGGGTGAGCCCATTGCTGCTTACATGACGATGTTATGATTGTTACCACGAAGGTGAGTGACGTGAGACGCACAAACAGCCGTGTAGGTGGGAAGAACAGACGGGCAAGGTTGGAGACAGACACACGCAGTGGAGAACAACGGCCGGGCAGAAGTGGACGGCAAGGGACAGAAAGCAAGACCAGGCTGTCCCCTGGCCCTACTCACGGTCCCGCTGGTGCCAGCGAGCGGCGTGCAGGACCGTCTGACAGTAATGCAGCAGGAACTCGTGGTCCGAGTGCGCGGCGGTGCCCAGCAGGAGGGGCAGCAGGTCTCGGCCGTCGATCACCCTGTGGGAAGCAGGACAGGCTCAGGGACCGGCGGCCACACGCCACCGCGAGCTTAGGGACGCCTCCGGGCGGCCAAGGAGTCCGTCCCCTGCTGACGTCACTTCTAAAAGAGGTGACCACCGCTCCCAGACCAGCTCCCTCGAGGGGTTACTGTCCATCTGACTTCTCATCCAGTCCCCAAATCAGCCACCGTGTCTTTGGGACCCTTTTTTGTTCTCTGATGCTGATTTGGGCTTGAAGTCATTCCAGAGGGGTCGCGTGTTTCCTCAAAGACTCAGAAGCATCGTGTCCCCTGCGTGGCTCTCTGCTCTCACGTCCTACTTTTTCTTCTTCCCCCTCCCACGACGTGGTCCAGTGTCCAAGGGCCAGGCCCACCCCGCGGGTGCCGATCCCCGTCTCTCACCCCTCTCAGGAGAGAAGACGGACCCTCGGGGTCCTCACGAATGGCCACACTCCTGAACCTTTTCCTGCTCACTGATGGGGCCCCCTCACTGCAGGACGGGAAAACCTTTCTCTGTGTTTCGTGACTGGATGAGCGACTCCCTGTGTGCGAGCCGTTTCCTAAAAATAATCTGCTCAGGGCACGAGGCCACCCACTTTCCACGGCGGGGGGGGGGGGGAGACACGTCATTCAATGCTTGTATGGAAAACAGATCCTATTTAATGTTGCTTACTTGAATTTGAAAAGTGTTCAGGGTCTGGTGCCTCAAAACTTAGTCACGAGCCCTGGCTGGTGTAGCTCAGTGGATTGAGCATGGGCTCTGAATCCAAGGGTCGCTGGTTCAATTCCCACTCAGGGCAGATGCCTGGGTTGCAGGCCAGGTCCCCAGTGCAGGGCCCATGAGAGATAACCACACATGGATATTTCTCTCCCTCCCTTTCTCCTTCTCTTCCTCTCTCTCTAAAAATGAATAAATAAAATCTTGAAAAAAAAAACCTTAGTCATGAATGCAGGTGACCGATTCTTATATGCATCATGAAAAAGCCATAAAATGGGTCCTTCACTCTAATAATAGTAAACGGTCTTGGTCAAGTTGGAGACTTTAGAACCCTAAGCAGATGTTACTTGGACAGAAACAATGAAATAAAATTGTATATATAATATATATTAATACACCATATTGGATTGATAGTTAAATTTATACTATATTAACATGCTTTGATATGTTACATATTATGTCATAGTCTTACATGCAATATTCCATCCTCTGTATTCTTTCCTTATACATTTGTGTGTATGATAGATAATAAAAATGTGTTTATATACATCTATACAACTTCCCCTGCAAACGTGTACATTTCTAAACACGCAGATGCGCATGTTTATTAGATACCGACGATATGCGACTGCATTTGTTTTCTAGTGAAACACACTTCCAATATACGTGCCAGACATTTTCACTTCTTGAAACACCTTCAGTTCTATTAATGGACTTTAGAATTGACGGCCAGTTTAAAAAATAAACCCCCCAGCAACCAGAGAGGTGGAATCCCATGAGAGCAAACAAGAGAAGGAGAAGTGAGGGTTGGAAGTCTCCCGGTGAACCACGCAAGCTCTCTGCTGGGAACCCGTGGGCGTCCTAACTCGGCCATAAGTATCTGGGCCTTCGCACACATGCAGAATGTACGTACATGATTAACTCAGTTGCACAAGCACGTACAGCACGTAAACTGAATTTAGCTTGTGTCGTTCGGAAAGGATAGACACTCACATATAACTGGGAGCCATGCCCAGAAAAAAGCTGAACCCCGTATAGGCAGAGATCAACCTGTCGACAAGCGCACTGTGTGAAAAAATCTCAGTCCCGGTTGTTTGTACTGAGGAGGTAATTACGCCGGGCAGGAAAGTGACGAGATCGAATTTCACACAACACAAAACAAAATGAAAAAAAAAAAAAACCCACCAAAGGAAATTGTCTCTCTACCGCAGTGGACAAAAGTAACTTTGCGGCTGTTTGTATAAAAAATACAATAGTTAATAATGACAGCAGAATAAACGGTATGTTTCATGTGCTCACAACCACAAACCTACTTTTGCCCCCGTCGAACAAGCCGGTAATTTTTCGTCTGTGCACAAAGATTTAAAAATATATAATGTTTATAATACTAAATGTATTCTATTTATATCATGTGTTTATATAAATAAATATGATTTGTATATTTATAAATTATATAGAATATATTTTATATAATTTATGATAGCATATAATGTACAATTCATATACTATTTATGTAAATATATATTTAAACATATCTGTGTATATATGAGTAAATAATAATATAGACGCATATAGAAACAATACATATAAAACGTATTTCTACTATATACTTGCTGTATAATTTAATTATGTATTCTTCTCTAGGCTGTTCAAGTTGTGAAATCATTTTATTTCCTTGCTATTTCTCCCTGACATTTCCTATACATTTAAAATATATATTTTATTTATGTATTTATTTTTAGAGAGAGGGGAAGGGAAGGAGAAAGGGAGAGACACATCCATGTATGGTGGCCTCTCAAGCGCCCCCTCCTGGGGACCTGGCCCGCAACCCAGGCATGGGCCCTGCCTGGGAGTCGAACCAGGGACCCTTTGGTTTGCAGGCTGTTGCTCAGTCCGCTGAGCCACACCAGCCAGGGCCAGTTTTCTACACATTTTGAGACGAGAACAACGGAAAGCACCTAAAATTTCTGAACTACCCTGAATTGTAACTACTTTCCTCTGTGGCTTGTTGGATTTTTCCAGGACCGTGGTCCTTAGAATAAAATGGGATCCACTTCACAGCCAGGAGAAGACGAGAAGAGTGTTTTTGTACAAAATAAAGGGGACACGTGACCCTGGCAGAGAAGGAGAGAGGCCGGGCCTCTTTCTCCAGGTACTGATGTTACAGGATACGTGACCCCCCCCCCCCCGCCCACACAAGCCACATCGCACACCGATGTCACCTCGAGGGAAACGGGAACTGATGTCCTTGGGGGACTCCATACCTGTCCTGGGGCACCTTGCCGCCCCCCAGCTGGACCACGGTGGGGAAGACGTCCATGAGGCTGGTGGGCTCGGAGACCACCCGGCCGGCGGGCAGCACCCCGGGCCAGCGGAAAATCCCGGGGACCCGGATCCCGCCTTCCCAGCCGGCCATGCCTTTGCCGCCTGCGGTCACAGAGGAAGAGAAACGAGTGCCGGTGACGTCAGATGGGGCCCCTTACTCTGCGTGACTGAAGCTTTTGGCTGGTCTTTGAACAAATGCTCCCCCCCCCCCCACCGCCTCTCTCTCTGTCTTGATGAATTTGCTCCCCAGCCGACGTTAGATTTCACGGCTTTTCTGTTCTGCCTGTCGATCCATGTCATCAGCCTTGGACAGCAAAGCAATTCCCCATCCGAGAATACTGTCTTTCTAATCAATCGATTCGGAATTTCAGTGTAGCGTGGCCATGGTGCCTGTCCATACTCTCTGAATGCATTACCTGGACAGGACCTTCAAACCTGAGTCTTATCAGCTGGTGGATGGACACCTGCCATGGGGGTCTAGCTGTACAAGGGAATATTACGTGGCCATGAAAAAGGAAGGGGGTGAAATGCATGAGGTAGTGTGGATGGACCTAGAAAACCTTACCCTGAGTAAAAACAGTCAGCTGCAAGGGACAACATATTGAATCATTTCATTCATGTGAAATGTTTAGAATGGGAAAACATCGAGGGAGATGGAAAAAAGTTAGTAGCTGGCAGAGCTGGGCAACGGGGAAAACGAGGGATGGTGATAAATGGGCACCTGAGTTTCTTTCAAAGGCAGCGAAAACATTCACTCAGTAGTGGTGTGTTGTGGCCCACTCTGCCTCGTTCTAGGAATGGTATCTCAACTCCCTGTGGCTAAGGGCGAGGGACGGCTTCTGGAATGCGAGCTGAAGGAGACAAAGCTTGTCTCTGGTAGCAGACGCTGCCTCAGTTTCCTCTCCCTGCCCCCAAAGCTTGGTTGGAAGTCAATGACGGGTAAGACCCCTCCCGGCGGGGGGGAGGCCTTCGCGGAAGGACTTGGGGGGCTGCAACAAAGAGCAGTGGACTCTCACCCTCCGGCTTTGACAAAGCCGGAGTCCCCATGTTCTCTGGGAGAAGCACTTCCTGGCTTTAATCCCCTTAAGCCTGAATACCTGTTGGGGAGGGGTGCAGCTCCTTGCCTTGCTAGAGGGTGTCCTGGGGAAGAATCTGGCATCACAAAGATTTCCTGACAAACCTGGGAAATCTGCTCTGCTAAGAGTGCTTTCATTCATGTGTTAAGGGTTCGAGCAGGAAAACCCTAAGACTCTGTTCCTGATGGACACTGACTCAGACTAAGCCCCCAGATTTCTTTGAAATGTTATCTCCTGTTTGATCCTTGCCGCCCCGTATTCCTGTGGATCACAACCCAGTAAAAAAAGGCCCTGGAGGAGGGGGCTCATGGCCTTTTTCCTCTGGGAAACTGGCCACCTCTCCTCCCCAAGCAGATCACATCATGTCTCAGTCACGTTTACTCTCAGCCGTGGCGTCGGCTGGGGGCACTTGCGAGGAAAGTCGCCCCCCCCTCCCCAGGGGTGGTGGTTGTGCGATTCTGAGAACGGACTAAAACCCAGGGAAGGGTGCAAAAAACAATCCAACCCGAAGAGGGCAGGTTGTCCGTTCTGCCCGCAGGCCAAGACAGGCCAAGCTCTCAGCGGTATTTGTTGCGTCTCTTAAGGCCCGTCGCCCCATTGCCGCGGGAGGGTTGAGGATGGCGGGGGGCGAGGGACGCTGTCAGCCTTACCTCGGTAGACCCCGTTCCAGCCCCCATACTGGTGGCTTCCCCACTGGGCCTCCAAGGAGCCCCCGTGATCCGACGTGAAATAAACGAGAGTGCTGTTGGCCAGGCCCGCCGTCTCCAAAGTGTCCAGGATCTGCCCTGCAGAGAATTGGGGCGGTCGAGCCGGGCAGAATGGAAGGCTGTCTTACACCAGATTACCTGCCTTTTGGACTTGCCCCGACCGAGACTTTCGCGGTGACGGGCCGAGGAAGCCAGCGGTAGTACGGCTGTGCTGTTTCTGGGCGTCGTTGATTTAAGATCGGCACCCCTCTCTCTCTACAGCCCCCATCCCGTGTCTAGGAGCTTTTAGGCATGTGACACAAGTCATCTGCTCCGGGGGACAGAAAGGGTCGAAACTTAAAACGGAGACCAAAAAAAAAAAAAAGAAAATCACACACCAAAAAGGTTGGGGCCGAGAAAGTCTGGGAAGGAGGCCGATTACGGAATCAGCACGTATGTCCATTGGTGAAACATCGTGTGCGGTGGCGGGCCTGAGTTCTTGACCGTCACGCAAACGATGCCTTAACCCCGACGTTCATTGCCGCCTCGTCCACGATGCCCACGGCATTGGGCAACCAAAGTGTCCCTCGGTGGGTAACGAGATGAAGACGATGTGCCCTGGCCCCGCAATGGACTATTACTCGGCCGTGAAAAAGGAAGGCAATCCAGCCGAATTCGACGGCGTGGAGGGACCTCCGGGGCACCGTGGGGAGACGAGTCAGACAGCGCAACACACAGGCCGCGATCTGGGGTGCGGAAGGCCCTTCCCCGTCCGCAAGGTCCCAGTAGAGTGCCCTGGCGTCCGTTCCGCCGGACCCTTCACGATCTCCTTTCCCCATCCTCGCTCTCGCTCCCCGCTGCCGGATGAGGAGGCTGCCCCAGGCACGTACCCACCATCCCGTCCATCTCCTGCACGTTGTCGCCGTACAGCCCGTGCACGCTGGCCCCGAGGAAGTCCTTGGTGGTGACGAGAGGGATGTGGGTGTGCAGGAAGGACACAAACAGGAGGAAAGGCCTTTGTTTGTTTCTGTGAATAGACACCACACGGCCAGGGCTCATTCTTCTCTTGGAACACACACACACACACACACAGAGACCTGACAGCCGAGCCCTCCCAAAGAGCCACTGAAACGACGTCGCCCGGACTCAAACGTGTGTCTTTGCGACTCCACGCACCCACCAGGGAGACTGCTGTGGCGTTTGCGGGCCTTTCACGGGACGGTTTCTCCCTGTCAAAGTCTCGAATAGTACGATTATTCTTAATCCGACACCCTCCCGACAACGGAGAGGAAGGACATTGGTCGTGACTCTGGGATGTGAGGTGTATCTCCTTCGATCCTGGCCGTCCGTGTTTCCACCCCAGACCCGGGCTCGTAGAGTGAGCGGTGTCTCCTCTCTGGGGAAGTTCAGGGCGTGAGATTGTTCCGACAGAGAACACTTTAAAAAATAACGAGTTAGGGCCCTGGCTGGTGGGGCTTGGCGGATTGAGCGCCGGCCTGTGAATCAAAGAGTCGCCAGTTCGATTCCCAGTCAGGGCACAGGGCTGGGTTTGCGGGCCAGGCCCCCAGTAGGGGGCGCACGAGAGGCAACCACCCATTGTGGTTTCTCTCCCTCTCTCCCTTCCTCCCTCTCTATAAATGAATACATAAAATCTTTTATACATGATCTTAGCCAAAAGGCCGAGAAGCAGTGACTACATAAAATCTTTTTCAAAAAAGTTATTAATTCCTATTTGATTCTCCCTTGTGGAGGCAGAACTTCCTTTTTCCTTCCCTCTGTGTGAATTTCAGGTCTCTCCTAGATTTAATTCTTGTCCCATAGAATTTAACACTGATTCTGAGAGCGCAGACGCAAAGGCGAAGGCCTCGCTGTCAGGTAGGGCACGTTGGACGCGCCTGCCTGGGTTTGCGAGGTCTCAGTCTGCACCTTACACGCAGGAGGCGACTCCCTCAGGGCCTCTCAGAGAACGTTCCAGAATGGGACCACAGCCGCATCGCGACAGGCCGCTTCCACTTTCCTGGAAGGCCCTGGGGACGCACAGAGCTGCCCGCCTGTGGGATGGGATTTATCATCAGGCCCTCCTCGCTTCGACCGGGCTTCTTCCTCCACCATGGAAACGGGAACCTGCTCTGAAGCGCGCCTCGGGACCCTCCCGTCTCGGTGGTGGAGGGGAAACGGATTTAGAGTTTTCTGTAAAGGGGTGTGAGGTGCTCCACCTGGCTGTGTCCCTCCCACGGGGCCCCAGGGTGATTAGGGGCTGGTGGAATGACATCCCCCCCTTAGCAAGAGGGGAGAGCGTTCACTTCAATGGGATCCTCACCTGGTTGAAAGAACACCATCGAGTCAAGCGGAAGGAAGCCTCGCTCCTGGTCCCTCTGGGGTCCCCCACCATTTCACCGACTGAACCCCCAGGGCGGAAAAGACCCCCCCCCCCGCCCCCGACGTGTTTTGTCGTGAAACAGGGCGCCGCGATGAAGCGGACCCTCTGGCGCTCACCTATGGACAAACGAGGAGACCTCCCGGAGAAGGAGAGGCGTCGTCCTTGACAAGTTCATGGGCTGCTCCGTGATGCTGTGGTTTCTCATCAGGAAGCAGTCCGCGTGCACAATCAGCGCGCCCATGAAATACGAGGCCGCAAAGAGCAAGACGGCCACGGCGGTGGGGCAGAGGGCCAGCGCCCACGGGACGGGGAAGAGGCCGATGGCCTTCCCCGCCGCGAGCGCTAGGGCCAGGCAGGCCGCCAGCAGCGCGTAGAAGTTGAGCCTGCGCTTCAGACTCTCCCGCTTCTCGGAAAGGACCCAGTTGGCGCAGTCCGCCATCATGGAAAACGGCATCCCGTAGAAGTGGTCGAACCCGTGGTTCAGGGGGTGGTGGCAGTGGTCCCCGGAGGACTTGCAGTTGAGACCCAGGTGCCATTTTCCTGAAAGGCGGAAAGGTGGATGTCGGGGTGACGGTGGGCTTATCGTTCCCCTCGGGGGGGCATGGAGGGTGTTCCCGTCGTCCTTAATTTTATTTCATGGCCTACGTCACCTGCTTTGTGGACCTATCAAAAGGTAGGAGTGGGCCCTGGCTGGGGTGGCTCCGTGGATTGACCTCCGAGCCTCAGAACCAAAGGGTCGCCGGTTCGATTCCCAGTCAGGGCGCGGGCCTGGGTGGCGGGCCAGGTCCCCAGCAGGGGGCGCGCAAGAGGCCACCACGCATGGATGTTTCTCTCTCTCTCTTTCTCCCTGCCTTCCCCCTCTCTCTAAAAACAAATGAATAACACCCTAAAGAAAAGATAAGAATGCTATTTGCGGAAGCAGAGAAAGAAGAACAAAGCGGTCACATTTCTACTCAGAAAAGGAAGAAAACACCACCGTGGAAGTAGTTGGAAAATGGGCAAAAGGAGAAAAACAGTGAGTGTTTTGCGATGGTGGTGAGCTGGCAAACTGGCACGCCCCACCGGGCCGCTGTTTTCTACACATCTCCCCGACACCCAGCCACCTGAGCCGCAAGCTCGGGGCTGCCTGCCGGCGGGGATCTTCCCGTCCGGTGGGGGAAAACCCACTCCCTCCCGAGGCCTTCGGTGAAATATACTGCGCACACCAAAGTAGGGTGGGTCGCGCCGGCAACGGAACATACCTACGAGTCCAGTGGCATAGCCTTGACCTTGCAATATCTTCGCAAAAGTAGTCTCGTTGGTCGGAAGGCCTCCCGGGACCCCGGTCCACAACAGAACGCGACCGCCCTGGCTGGACACCATGCCTTGGAACAGTGGTCAGAGCAAGGTGACCCCCCCCAGCATTGCTCTTTACCATTGTCATTGTCATCGTCCCTAGTCTCCTGACGGCTGGCATGCGATCTCGGATTCGTTTCGGGGTTATTGTTATGTATCGCCGACAAGGCCTCCCCACACCCCTCCCCTCGGGCGACCCTCGGTCGGCCTGTCCTCCCTGTGTGTCTGTCCGTGAGCCTGTTTCCCTTCTGTTTGCTGGTCAATGGTGTTCTTTCGATTCCGCAGATGTGGAATCATCTGGTATTTTTGTCTTGCTCTGGGTGCGCACTGAGAGAAACCCTCTCTGGGTCCACCTGTGTTGTCCCGAGGGGTCGGACGGCATTCTCTTTCTGCCTGAGATCTATCCTGGGGTCTCCGTGGGCCACACCCTGTTTACTAATCATTTCTCGGGGCTGGGGAGAGGGTCAGCTTTTAAGCACGACTGTCAGTTTCAAAGTTAGACTATTTGGTGAAAATCGCCCCTAGTCCGAACGAGGCGGGAAATGTACTGGCGCCACGTTGGGTCATACTTTCCGCAGCCAATAAAATGCCCAATGAATTGAAAAAGTTGGCGGGGGCACCTGCGTTTTGCTACGCCAGGGCGATATATACAAAGAGAGCGAAATCCCCAAGAAAGACTTAAAAATGGCTTTAGGGTTTCATCCCAGTCTGGGTACGGCCGGGGGCGGGGGGGTTCGAACGTGCCCGCACGTCGGAACCATTCAGGAACCGGCGGATAGTCTGACACCCGCGGACCACTCTGGAGGCTGGGATTCTATCCGGTCGTTGACCTGGTGTGGAACTGGAGATTTGGAAGGGTTGGGAGGGCCCTCCAAGGGACTCTAATGTGTCGACAAGGTCGTGCGTGTTCAAAGGGTTGGGAAAAATGGAAACCTTCGAAGTGTATCTCCTGACGGGTGGAAGGAAGGGATGTTCACGTTTCAGCGTTTGTCAAGAAAGCGTCCCCGGGAGACCGATGTGCCCACGGGTGTCACACTGGGTCTGGAGATGCTTTCACGCTACGACAGAGCTGAGGCCTCGAAGCCCTCGAAGCCAGACGTAGTTACCATCTAGCCCCTCGCAGAGAAAACGTGTGTCACCTTCTCCCCATGGGGTCACCCCCGTCCCAGGAAGCCACCAGCTGGGCCGATCCCTGCCTGTGCCCCTCGTTAGCTATGGAGCTCGATAAATCGGTCAGTTCAATAGCATGACTCCCTGCCTGGTGCGGCTCAGTGGATTGAGTTTGGGCCTGCGAACCAAAGGGTTGCCGGTTCGATTCCCAGTCGGGGCACATGCCTGGGTGGTGGGCCAGGTCCCCAGTAGGGGGCGCACGAGAGGCAACCACACCTTGATGGGTCTCTCCCCCTTTTCCTCCCTCCCTTCCCCCCTCTCTCTAAAAATAAATAAATAAAGTCTTCACCAAAAATATCATGATGAAAATAGGGGACAGTTGCCCTGGCCAGGTGGCTCGGTGAATTACAGCATCGTCCTGACGGGCTCAGGGTGTGGGTTTGGGCACATACAAGAACTAACCGATGGCCTTGGCCGGGTGGCTCAGCCGATGGGGATGTCGTCCCGTACACCGAAAAGCGTCACCGGTCTGATCCCCCGTCAGGGCTCGTACCTGGGTTGTGGGTTCAGTCCCCTGTTGGGGTGTGTGCAAAAGGCAGCCGGCTGGTGTTTCTTTCTCCCATCAATGCTTCTCTCTGTCTCTCTGCCTGTCTGTCTGTCTCTCTCCTTCTGGGTCTCTGTCCCCCTCTCAGCCTTTCTCTCCCTCTCTCTCAAATCAGTAAAAGATACCTTTCTGTGATGATTACAAACGACACGGGGGCTTGGACCACTCTGTCCCCCTGTCCCGGAGGATCCACGCCTTCCTAGGGGGACTAGAACGGCCACAGGCAGCCTGTGCCTGTGAGTCGGCACAGGAGAGGACCCACCTGATCGGAGAGGGTACCTGCCCGTGAGGAAGGCGGCCCGGCTTGGGGTGCAGACGGAGGCGGCCGCGAGGTGCTGGGTGAGCTGTACGCCTTCCTCGGCTAGGCGGTCGATATTTGGAGTCCTGCGGAGAAGAACATGACGCGTTGCACTCTTCAACCAACAAGGACCTGAGAAACGCCTTTGCCGGCCACTCCTGGACTCATCCGGGCGTTCGTTCCTAGAGGTGACCAGAAGCAGTGGCAGGAACTGTCTTTGCCTTCTGAAGCCGCAGAGACTCTTGGAGTCGCCCTGGCTGGGTGGTTCAGGGGGTTGAACCCTCGGTCAGAGCGAGGGCCTGGGTGGTGGGTTGGGTCCCCTTGGTGTACGGGAGGCAACCGACCGATGTTGCCCGCTCACGTCGCTATTTCCCTCCCCCCAGCCCCCCGAAGCGTGCCCTTGAGGGAGGATTAAGAATAATAATTTTTAAAACTCCACAAAGACAAAAGAAACACAGGGAATTGATTCGAGGTGATGTACAAAGCTCCTGCGACCGACATCGATATCCTGGGGAACGCGGAAGGCAGCGTCCTTCCCACTGGGGACTCACGGTCCTGGTGGGAAAACAGTGCCTTCCGGGGCCGACCCAGGTACGTGGTATGGGAGGGTGGGAGTCACGCAGAGCTTCGTGGTGGCCTCCAAGGACAGCCGGGAGGGGACCGAGGGGGCGAGCTCCCGGTGGGCCAGACAGAGTCGCAAAGCCAGACGGGCGCGTCCCGTCCCGAGGGGCACGGGAGCGAGGTTGTCTGTCTGAAGTAGAGACTTCTCTTGGGTGACCTTGGAATCACCCACCGTTGGGTGGGTTTGGTGGGACGGGTGGAGGTGGAAGGAAGAGATGTCTCCGGCTGAGGAGGCGGCAGGATCAGGGATGCCAAATGCCGTGCCCAGAAGTCAGCATCCCCCTTGCCCACGCCCAAGCCCAGAGGCCTTGCACCGCTCACGCCCCGGGCCACGCTCGCCTTCTTGCCTGATGGTGGCGTTGCCGTAGCAGCCGAGGTCCCCGATGCCGAGATCGTCCGCCATGAGGAGGAGGATGTTGGGGCGGGAGCCGGAGAAATCCCTCCCGCCGGCGGCGGAGGGCCTGCAGCCCAGCAAGCAGATGCCCACGGCCAGCCAGCCCCTGGAAAGCAAGGTGGGAAACCCGGGCCGAGCGCTGCGTTCCGCCTCGTCCACGGACTCGTGCGTGCGGAACGTGCCTCTCGTTTAGGGGACCCTGACTTCACACCCCATGGCCGCCGGCATTGAATCCGTCTCCCGGACCCTTGCTTTTTGTTTTGTTTTTCCAGGTGAAAACAACGGATACTCGTATTTGTGACCCAGGGTGTGCACACACACACACACCCCCCCTGGGACGCTAGTCCTAGAATGCCCAGGGTCATCAAATGAAATAGTGACTGACCGGCCGCTTGGAAAAGCGGGTGCCCAGCCCGTCCACAGGACAGGGAAGAGTGGGAAGTCACAGGGGGACCCGAGGCCGGCTGGGCCCGGCCGCCACCTCCCACCGCGGAAGCCCTCAGACCGGCGTGACTGCTTGGATGGGGAAGGTGGGGACTCCCAGCTCCTTCCGAAGGCGCCCTGGACGCCCCCAGGTAAGGGGCCGCCTGGGCATTGTGGGTCTCCCACCCCGTTCTGAGACCCGCTGTTCCGGGCGCATTCCCAGACGGCCCCAGAGGGCACGTGGACGCAGGGGCGGGGGGAGGCTCACAGGGCCACACCGAGTCGCGCCTTACCAAGAACGTTCCAGAGGCGTCATGTTCTGTCCCGACTGCGAGTTCCTGTGAGGAAGAGAGAGAGCCATCGGCCGCCGAGAATGAGCTACCCCCAAGTGGAAGGGGGGGGCGCACGTCCAGAGAGGGGGACTTGGATTCTCTCTGCTACGGCCCCCCAAATCCCAAAGCAACTACCGAACACCCAGAAAACGATGGTGCTGTGCCTTGCGGGAAGGTCTTGAACACGCCAACCGGGCCGTGAGGAAGGCGGAATGTGTGTATGGAGGGCCCGGTGGTTTTCCTGCGCCAAGGGTCATGCTATTCCTCCTGAGCTGTGGTGGGCGGAGCGCCGTGTGGGGAAACACACCAGGGACGGGCTGGTGGCCTTGGCTGGTCCGACTGTGTTCGCACAAACACGCCAGGCTTATCCTCCTGTCGGTTTCTGATGCCCCGGGGTGGGGGTCGCTGGTCACGGTAAGTGCATACGAGAACAGGTGCCCCGTGAAACACTGGTGCGCGTGCTCTTCAGTGGCACCGGGGACAGTCCCGCCATTCCATCGTCACCCTCACCCGCTGCAGGGTGAGTTCCCGTTGGGAAACTGAGGGTCGGTGCGGAATATCGACACCCACTGCCACCCCCCGCCCCCGGCGCCCTGTCCCCTCCGTCTCTGTGCGTCCGACCCCGCTGGGGACCACCGAGAGGTGGCATGCCTCAGTCTTTGTCCCCCTGGGAGGGGCTGTCCCCGAGCCCCGTGACTTCCCGTCCTCGCGTTGGGATTCGCGGCGGGACTGTGCTGCCGGGTTGGGCTGGAGGCGAGGACGGAGAAAGGAAGGTGCTGCCCACTGGGTTCCTTTCGCACAAGGGGACAGTTGGCAGGTCACACGCCAAGGTGGACACAGCCCCGAGGCTGCACGCTCGCTGTGCTTTCCCCCCTGTCGACGCCAGTCCTCTCTCTCCCTTGTTTTGGGGCGATTTCGGGGGGTGCAATGATTCAATCTTCCCCTCTCAGGGAGGTATATCAGTATTATATATACATATACATCGTACGAAATACACAACCCGGGACACCATAGGACCGGCGTGTTATAGAAGACACTCAGTATGTCATACACTCTAAGGTAGAGAAGATTTTTTTCCTTTCAATCTATTTTGATTGCTGGTTGGTTGGTTGGTTTTCAGAAAAAAGCATAGCACAGGATAACACACTCGGGGGGCATCTGCAGGATGGAATACGACGCGGCCGTGAAAACGAAACGAGTGTTACCTTCTGCCACGGGCCTGGGTGAACCTGGAGACCCTTGGGCTCAGCGAGACAAGCCAGGCTGTGAAGGACAAGGGCCGTGCGATGTCACTCACCTGTGGAATCCAATCAGCAGAGTAAATGGAGGAAGTATGTGGAGACAGAGGCGCAGACACCTGGACCGACGCACACCTGCCGGGTCGGGGGAGGGGGACTCGAGGAAAGAGGGGGAAGGGCACAGTGAAAGAACACGCGTGCCTGACCATGGACACGGGTCTAGGGTCCACGCCAAAAAAAAAAAACCAACAGAAGAGAAAAAGCATTTTATGAGCTGCGTCTGGCTTTTCCGGGGACCATGGCCGGTGTTGGGTGCAGCTCCTCTCGGGTTAGAGTTGAGTGTGTGTGTGTGTGTGTGTGTGTATGCTGGTCCCCTATGGCTGGAAAGTCGCAGGACGCTTAGGGACAGCTCGTCGGTGGCCCACGTCTTAAATAACCGATTCCCTACATCAGATACAGCCAAGGGTTAGACCATTACACCGTGGCACCGAGGTCGGCGTTTTAGCCGTTAACGACGCCGCAGACTCTGCTTCACGTTCGCTCGTGGGTGCCAGATGAAACTTTCCCTAAGCAAAACAGAGCCAAAGAACAGAAAACAGAGCGTGGCCCTCAGGGGCTGGGGGGGTGGGCGGGGCGGGGAGCTGGGGCCTAAGGACACAAAGTTGCAAGCGGCCGCGACGGAGGTCTGCAGTTCTGGCCCCCTAGAGTGGGCATTATCGTCAGCAACCCTGTGGCACCGACTCACAGACTGCGTCTTAAATTGCTCTCAAGCAGAACCAGCCCAGGGTAATTCTGCAACCGCGTGAGGCTTCTGCTCACAATATTGTGACTATGATCGTGTAAAACCCAGGTGTCTTAAGACACTGTGTACAGAGAACACCTCCGTTTGAGGAAAGATTTCTAAAAAGAGGAACAAGATATTTCCAGTGCGAGGCACCGGTGAGGTAGCCCTGGGTTCTGTCCCCGGCACGGCAGAGGGAACTCTCCGGGGTCCGGCTGTCCTCCATCCCCAGGACATCCAGCCTGGCGTCACCACGGCTGTGGGCTCTGTCCCCAAACCCAGGCTGGGTTCCCGTGTCCAGCGTCTCTTTGACATCCAGCCCGCGCATCCTGTGCCATCTCTAAAAGTCTAGTCGAGCCCCTTTTCCATCCCCACTGGGCACTTTTCCCCCCGTGAATTTGCCTGCACGCTCCTCCCGGGGACAATCCCTGTGGCCTATTTCCCCGTTTTCTTTGGAAGGCAATTGCTTCTTCGTCCCCGCCCCAGGGTGCAGGACGGGAAGCCGTGGCCGGCCACCCAGCGTCTCCTTGTGCCGGTGGACGGCACCCGAGACAGAAGCGTGCTACCTGAGTGCCGGCGGTGGCGTGCTGGGCCTGGCGGAGGCCGCCACGCAGGAGGCTTGTCCGAGCGACCTCCTCCTGGACGGCGGGACCCAGGCTGCTGCCGGCTGGGAGTGGCCCCCTCTCCGATGGATGTCGGGGGGATGCAGCCACTGACTCACTCTCCGAATAAACAAAGTTTGCAGAGAAGCTAGCTGGGACCTCCTGGAGAAGGAAGGACGCTGCAGGCCCGGCTGCCGCCTGCTCTCCCCTGCGGCGCACTGGGCCCTGCGGACCAGACACCTCTCCCCGAAACAGTGCCGGCTTTATTCACCAGGCGCCAGTCCGCCTTCTGGCCTTCTCTCAACCCACAAAAGGCCGGGCCTGGCTCTCCTCCCAGCGGGAAGAGCAGTTGCCTGAGGAGATTGGAGTGATTTGCACCCCCCTCCCCTCCGACAGAGGCCTGAGAAAACAAAAGGGAGACAGACTAGCCACAGTGTGCAAAGAACTGTTTCCCTTGATAACGATACATTATAGGGGTGCACGTTAAGCACGTACACTTATTTTGGGCTCTGTGCCAATGTTTTTTTTTTTTCATTAAGAAGTTTTTTTAAAAAAACATGGTTGCAAAAATCTTTTTTACCCCCCCCCCCCCGCCCCGGCAACCTTGGAAGTAAAAATACTTCTTTTCAAAGATGTTACCCAATAAGAACTTTTTGCCCGTGTCCGGGTGTTGAATCCCATACAATAGGCTTGTTTTCAAAGCCCCTGAGTAAAAAAAAAAAAAAAAAAAAAAAGGTGCATTTTTTTTTTTTAGCACAGTGGCATCTGTAATGCATAACATTTGTGCAGTGTCACTCTGGGGTCCATGNTGGACAGATGTTACCCAATAAGAACTTTTTGCTAGTGTCCGGGTGTTGAANCCCCTGAGTAAAAAAAAAAAAAAAAAAAAAAAGGTGCATTTTTTTTTTTTTAGCTCAGTGGCCAGGGCATTGTTCAGTTTTTGTCTGAGACCCACGTGGCTAAAGAACCATCTTCCAGGTTGATGCTCACGGGCGACGATTCTCTTTTGCTTTCATCCTCACCTGAGGACGTGCCGATTGACTTCAGAGAGAGGGGAAGGGGGGGGGGGACAAAGAGAGGGAAAGAGAAACATTCACGTGAGAGAGAAACGTCCATCAGCTGCCTCTCACAGGCGCCCCAAGCAGTGACCATACCTGCAACGGAGGTGTGCGCCGTCCTGGCTGGGAATCGAACCCGCAACACGTGGGTGTCCCAGACCCGGCTCCAACCCACTGAGCCGCCCCAGCCGGCCCTGGAATAATGGTTTACGGCTTTAACAAATCCGGAGGGGAACAGCTCAGGGACCGTGGACTTAGGAATCCTGACCCCACGGTTGCAAAGGGCTCTCAACATACTTGGAATTCTTTTGGTGCAACTTCAGGGAAAAACTAAAAACAAACCAACCAGGAAACCAAAACCTGTCTCTGGGGTCTTTAAAAAAAAATCCCAGGTTGTCCTCAGTTCAAGCTAGGACCTCTGTCTTTTCCTTTTCTTCTGATAGTTGCTTTTAGGCTGCGCTGGCGTGTCCAGTCTCCCGGCCAAGCGTGCTAAAGAGACCGCCTGAAAATCTTTGAATGTGCGTGCCCCTCCGCTCGCTGCTCACCCGACCCCCAAAGTTATTAAAAGAGAAAAAAAAATGTCCCTGTCAGGCTAAGATGAATACATAGGGTTCATGGGAAAACGCCTCCCACGTTGGTGGCCTTTTTTTTTTTTTTTTAAACTCTGAAGGCCGCTTGTAGCCTCCGCCATAGGCATCTGTGTCAAAACAGGCGAGCCTGGGTTATTGGGTCACTCGTGTGCTTGCTAAAATCTCTGGCCTTTTCGTTCTTCCTCTGTTTCGGAGGTGGGACCGACTTCGAGTGCCACCGGGAGGTATGTGTTTGTCCTTCCTGCGGGTTCTGCCCTCCCCCACCCACCCACCCCCCGCCCCGGGCACCCAACCACAGCAGAGCAAACTCGGTTTGAGAGAAGGCAGCCACGCCCAGGGAGGTGTTTTTCTGCATCCTCTTCCCTCCCCTGTGTGCAGCCATAACTGGGGAAAGCGAGGCCCACAGAGAGTGACTCCACGGAGGAGGGCAAAGCCCAGGGGCCGAGCTCGGAGTCTGAAGAGAAGCCCTTTCGTTCCCCAAGACTCGCTTTGTAACACCAGGCTACAATGCCGCTGGCTAGCGGGCGTGCTCTCTGTCCTGGACACAGAGCGGAGGGCCAGACTTTAGCTCATGAGCGGCTTCTCTGTGGGAACCCCTGGAACTGTGGGGAGACCGTCCGGGTCCCAGGTGAGCAGGACACCCCCCCGCCGCCCCGCCTTCCAGCCCTCCCTCGCCGAACATCGGCACACCTGATGTGGGACACCCCCATCTGTCTGTTCCGTGAGCTTCTGTGTTTGATAGCTGCTCATTTCTTCCGATTAAACTGCAACAAAAAACCAAAACAAAACAGGGTAAAATTTCCCACCAGGTGAGCGGGTAGGGGGTCTGCCTTCACTTTCCCCCCAAATAACAGGCACCTGCAGGCCAGAAGGTCACACACGGAAATCTAGACCCCTGCGGTCCCACTCCGATCTTTGCCTGTGCGGGGAAGCACGGACGCCGCCGCGGAATCTCCCTCGACATCTGTGCGAGACGTGATGTGTCCACTTCCCAGAGGGGCGTCCTGTTCTATTTCGAAAAGCTGGGCTCAGACCTCGGGGCGCCCCAAAAACTCGGACTCGGGGTGTGCTGCTGAGGTTCAGTCAAATATCCCTCAGCCGCCGAAGAGAACACGATGTTGTCATTTCTGACCACATGGGTGGACCTAGGAGGCATTCTGCAAAGTGAGTGACACAATACTTGACTGTTCCACACGTCTAACTCTCATCCAAGCCTGCCGGCCACGCGGGGGCCGTGGGCTTGTTCCACGCAGCATTCCTACCACCTGCAACCCGGGGAAAGCACAGCATATGTGCAGAACCAGAGAAGTCATGCCTCTATAGTCCTCGCCCCCAGATACATCTTGCTTCTCCAGAAATTCTGGGGCTTGGGCGCGTGGGTCCCACTGTTGGCAGACAACTTTCCTGGGTGTCTCACGTCCACGGGGACGTCTTGCCCACCTGTACACGCAGCTGAGGAGGCCCGCCCCCCGGACGTGTGGGCTGAGGGCGAGGGACGCTCCGTTCCTCACAGGATGTGTCCCTGAGGTTGGAGAGACCTTTCTAAGTGCCCAGTGGTGTTGAGCATGCTGACCTCGCCTGCTGAGTAGTCTGGCCCCGGTCCCACCCTCTTACTGCTGAACGGTAGCCTAGGTTAAGTTTTCAGGTTTTGTTTGATTTCATTTCCCCTTTACTGATCTGGGGGGCAGTACTGCCGATGTCTCCCGTTTCCCCCCTCTGTGGCCCGCCTCCCCCCAGCGCGCTCCCGCCCGCTTCCCTGAGTCCACACTGATACAGGGTGCAGCCAAGGGGGGCCCCAGAAAAGATTTGGAATGGTGTCCAGAACTCAAAGTGTACAGGAATATTGGAGGAAATATTGAGATGTCCTCCCCCCTCCCCTCCCCCCCCCCACAAGCTGTCAGTTGGGGGAAGGGACGAATGGAGCAGGGCCATTGAGAGCTGTTTTGCATAGCAACAGTTTTGCAGCTAACCTCTGGAATGGTCATTTAACATATCTATAACCTTTAACTGGTTTCATAGATATGTTAAATAGCCGTGGCCAAGTTTTGGGCCAGGGAGGAGTGGCAGCTAACCAGGCTGGAATTGGGGCTGCTTCTCTGAGAGAGTGCCTGCGAGAGAGGCATGTGGCTTTAGCAGAGTGAAGACCCCCTCTTGGCCAGGTGAGGGGGAGAGCCACGCTGTTTTGGAAAGATGTAGACCCCTGTAGCCATTAGGAGGGAGAGCCACACGGTTTCAGCGGAGTGCAGACCCCCCTCTTGGCAAGGTGAAAGGGAAAACCACGCAGCTTTGCCAGAATGGAGATCCCTGTGGCCAGGTGAAGAAGAAAGACGCGTGCTTTTGGTGGAGTGCGGCTTTGGTAGAAGAGGCCCACGCAGCTTTGGCGTGCTCCCTTTGGCCGAGTGGCCTGGAAAGCAGGAGAGACTTTGACTGGAACTTGGTACAAAGAACTCTTGCCAGTGAAAGGTGCCACATGACTTTGGATTAATTGGAGATCCTGCCTGGACAGGCAGGCGACACAGCTCACGTGCCAGCGGCCTGAAAACGGACGTGTGCTCTTTTCCTGATTTACAGTACCCGGAGTTGGGACAGTGGGAGAAGGGAGCGCTGTGTGTGTGTGTGTAGGTGTATATCCTTAAAGACTTTAATATTTCAAGGAAGGCATTAGGCCTGAATAGCATTAAATAAACATTTTGTTTCCTTTTCACAAATCTCTGGCATTGAGAGATGTCTTTCCAATTGGTGGCGGACAGAAGAACCCTATAGATATTAGTGTATCGTCCTTGGGAGGGGCCCCTGTTTTCTGTAGCAGTGTTTGGCATCCCTCGGTGGGCCAAGTATTGCCCCCCCCCTCGGACCCTTTGTTCGGTAACAACACCACACCGCTGTCTGTGTCCAAGGGCAAGCATGCTTGCTCTTTGGCTGAGCTATCCCCCCTCTTCCCCCCCCTCCCCTCCCCTCTGACAGCTGTCAGTCTGTCCCTGTGTCCGTGCCTCCGTTTCTGTTTTGTTCCTCTGTGCACTGGGTTCATCAGAGTCCGCCTGTAAGCAAGGGCAGATGGTATTTTTCTCCTTCTGACTTATTTCACGCAGCACCCCACTTCTGGGGGCGCATGAGAGGCATCCCACTTCTGGGAATACACCCTAAAAATCCCGACATACTACTTCGAAAGCATATAGGCACCCCTGTATTCCGAGCAGCATCATTTACAATCACTGAGATCTGCAGACAGTCCAAGTGCCCATCGGTAGACACATGGATTCAGAAGCTGGGGTGCATCTACCCATAAAATATTGTGTGGCTGTAGAAATTTTAAAAACTCTTATCTTTTTGTGACAGCGTGCGTGGAATGGGTTCAGCTTTTTTGAAAATATTTTTTCTTTCTTTTACCATTTTATGTATTTATTTTTAGAGAGAGGGGAAGGGAAGGAGAAAGCATGCAAGAGAAACATCAGTGTGTGGGTGCCCTCTCATGCGCCCCCTTCTGGGAACTGGCCTGTAACCCAGGCCTGTGCCCTGACTGGGAATCGAACCAGCCACAAGGGTTTGCTTCACAGACTCGTGCCCAATCCACTGAGCTACACCAGCCAGGGCTGGGTTAAGCTTTTTCAGAAAGTTCTCGTGGCGGAAAACGTATCCTGTTGCGTTCACCAACCGCGAGAACAAATGTCGGAGACTTTCAGGGTTCCAAAGATGTTACTTTATTGGCCAAGTTTAACCTGCGCAGGGGTGAACTCTCAAAGTGTCCAGTGACACAGTGCCCGCAAGGGCTGCAAATGAGAGTCACGCCAAAGGCTTACAGGCTTAGGGTTTTAAGGAGGCGCGCAAGCAAGCTGGATACAGAAGCAGATGTGGCGGTTAGCGGTTGGCTCAGCGGCACAATAGGGTTACTGATTATTGGTGAGTTAACTCGTGCACTGGCTCGTGCTCCTTTACCTGATTGGTCAGTCGAGCTCGTGCACAGGGGCAAAATTTCCCTCCCTAGTGACTGTCCAGATGGCTATCTGCCTGACTAACCTCTGCTCTTAACCCACATCCTGGAACACACCTTGCTCTTCGGGCGCGTCCCGGAGCCTCTTTGCGTTAGTTAGTAAAACACCTTTTGCTTCCTTACAGCTACGTTCTGGCTAGTTCCCCTTGCCCTCAACATAGCCCATAACATCATTCAATCCCGGTGATTATAGGTGAGTGTTTGCTGCCGGTCAGGAGAAAGAGAGGAAAGATGTCTTCCCCGAGTAACCACGTAACAGGGGTTCCGGCAGGTCGTGTCTGCCCAGAAAAGGGATGGGCAGACTCGCACCAGGCCCCACTGTGGTCCCTCGTAGGTGTTTAATTCGAGCAGGGAGCGTAGAAACTCAGGGGCGGCAGCTCCTCCTTGCATGTGCTCACACCGCAGCTCATTTCGACTCAGTGAAATACACGTGGTTCATTCACTCTGATCCCAGTCCCGTGCGCTTACAAACTCAGCGGGGGGTTGAGGACGAAGCGGTGCGCAATGATTTTGTTCAACCCGCTCTCTCTGTTTTAAAAGAGATTGCATATTGCAGATACATGGAATTCTGCAGCGCCTTTCGTGGGCCCGAGTTGGCGCCTGAGACCCGCGGCGGATGTGGTCTGAATTCACAACTCACTCCTTGCGGTGGCTGCACACTGTTCTGGTGGGCGCCCCTGGGTTGCTTCCTTCATTCCCCTGCGTGTCAACCCTCAGGCCGCCACGTTCTGCTTTCCGCTTCTTGGGTTCCGGCGTTTTTAGGCCAGTCTCCGGAAGGTAGGGCTGGGAACTGAAGATCTCAGCGGTGAGGGACGTGGGTTGGGTCATAAAATGATGTTCATACGATGTTGTGAGCCTGGAAAAAATTGGTCTTTCCTTTTGAGAAGGTGTCTGTCCTAGGCCTTGAAGGAGTACACGCCTTGTCCCGTTGCCGTGAATAAGTGAATAAGAAACTGTCGCCGCCCCTACTCTGCCCCTGTGGACACCAGGCTTCTGGCCTTGGAATTCACTTCCCAGTGGGAATAATTTCATTTTTTATTAGCGGAGTTTTTCTCTGTGAAAAGCAAACAGTGGAAGGTGTGGCGTCTGTGTTACCCACAGGAAAAACTGGCTTGACATTCATTGTTGGGGAGAAGAAACAGAACGATTGTAATAGCAGATGTGTTTAAAATGTGTTCCTCTTGCCCTGGCTGGGCCTGCAAACCAAAGGATCGCGGTTCGCTTCCCAGTCAGGGCCCATGCCTGGGTGGTGGACCAGTTCCCAGCAGGGGCGCACGAGAGGCGACCACGCATTGATATTTCTCTCCCTCCTCCCCTTCCTCTCTCAAGATAAAAAAATAAAATCTTAAGGTCTATATATAACAAATTTGTTCCTCTTGTTGCATATGGTCTGTTACCTTTTAAGATAATAAGGGTCCAAGAATCAGTTACTGTCAGGCCGTGTGGAAGACGTCTGGGGATTCGTGCGAACCCCTTTAGAAACCTCGTGTGTGTGAGCAAGGGTTGGAGGATGGTACCGTAGCCAACTCGCTGAATTCTTTCCGGCAGGGACGCGTGGGAAACTAAACCAACGAGGAAAGCGTTATGGAACCTTTCCTTATTACTGCATTTCGATTTGAAAAGAATAGGATGGCAAGTCTCGTCTTCCAAGTCCGCAGCTGTGTGGGTGAGACGGGGAGAACCTTGCGTCGCTAACCAACTGCATTGGATGGCAGGCACCAAGGGTAGTTTTTTTCCACGGGACCAGTTCAGTGGAGCTCACGGTGGAGAGTGGAGGATTTTGTCCACTAGTCGGGGCACTGGGGGATGTTGGGGGCATTTGTGGTCCTTTAGACTGGGGAGGGGGCTCCTGGCATTTGGCAGGTAAATGTGGGAGCCCGCCAGGCCGCAGGGGACCAAGGACAGAGCCCCCACTGTGAAAAGGGTGGCGGGACTTGGTTTCTGGTCCCTGGAGCCGGCGGGTATCTTGACATCTTCCGGACCTTCTCCTTCTCAGCCTTGAAGGAAAGAACAAGATCTTGGCATAGGCGTCATGTTCCAAGGAAGTGATAGTCATGAGGACACTGCTATCTGTGGGCTAATGTTCTCAGGATATGAGAACATCTTGCCCTCTTGATAGCCTTCGGGAATGTACAAACTTTTGTAAAACAGCATTGTTCTCAGGCCACTGCAGTTCTGCATATAAGCCAGCAGTTCCTTGAATAAATTTGCCATTTGCCAGCAGAGCACTTGGTCCTCTCCATTTTTTAAGTCCCTCACCTCACCTCGCGACCACCCTTGCTGCCGCGGGCGGCGGCAGAGTGGCGCCCGAAGAACAGGGACCCGGAAAAAGGGGGTCAGGGGGGACCAGCAGAGTCCTAATCGCGAGGATAGAGGAGCCCAAGAGGACCGCCGCTACGGGGACCCGGTAAGTTAAAAGTAAAAGTAGCAGGGAGCGGGGTTGGAGAGTTGTTAATCATGGGAAGTTCCCACTCATCAGATCAGGGACTTTTTGAAAATGTCCTCTGCTCCTTATTGAAGGGGCGAGGCATTACTACCTCTAAGAGTCAAATACATTGTTTTGTAGATTTTATTCAACAAGTTTGCCCCTGGTTCCCGGAAGAAGGTACTATTAATATGGAAACTTGGAAAAAGGTAGGAGAACGTATTCGTGAACACTACCGTGCTCACGGTCCAGAGAAAACTCCTGTTGATGCGTTTTCTTTGTGGACACTAGTAAGAGATTGTCTTAGGGGAGATTCTGAGCTTGAAAAATGGGAGCGTGGGACTCGCAGTAGCCTGTGAGCCACTCGTTCGGCAGAGGATCTTTCTCACCCTGCACCTCCAGTGCCGACTGCCCCGCCTCCAACGACTTGGGAGTCGCCACGGTATGAGGAACCTGATCTTAAGGTGGCGACTGATCTTAAGGTGGCGACTGATCTTAAGGTGGCGACTGATTTTAAGGTGGCGACTGTTCGATCGGGGCCGCCAAAGCCTGATGAAGCAGATTGGGGAGATCTAGCAGGTCAAGCGGAGCCTGGATAGCTCAGTTGGTAGAGCATCAGACTTTTAATCTGAGGGTCCAGGGTTCAAGTCCCTAGATAGTATGATCCTCATTCTCCTAAACTGTTAGTGTCACATTCCTTATTTGTTCTTAACTTTTTAACTTTGGATGCAGAGGGACGCTCCGTGGCTGATCGGCATTGGGGGCCGCGCATGCGATATTACCCGTTGGTTTATTGGAGAGACCCCCTAGATGGCTCTCGTCATGGACCTGACCCAGTTTTAGTTTGGGGCAGGGGGCATGTTTGTGTTTTTCCAACAGACGCAGAAGCCCCTCGTTAGCTTCCTGAACTCTGTGTCCGACATGCCCAGAAGCAAGATGAACCGGCTGCGGAGACGGCTAGCACGACTGACAATACAACCTTGCCTCAACCCCCCGGAGCGAGCTCGGAGAAGACTCCAATGCCCCTCCTTTAAATATAGACATTGCTCGAGATGCTCAAAATTTCTTATCTGCTCTATCCAAACAGTTTCCCTCTTTTGGACATTTTCTTTATAACTGGATAGGTTTTGGTGTCTTCATTATCCTGCTTTTATTATGTATACCTTGCATCATTCGGCTTTTTATCAAACAAATTGGTGGCTTATACGTAGACCTCAAGAAACATAAGCTGAACATGACGAAGAATGTGGAGCCAGTGCGTTATATAAAATAAAAAAGGGGGAGATGTGGGAGCCCACCAGGCCGCAAGGGACCAAGGACAGAGCCCCCACTGTGAAAACGGTGGCGGGACTTGGTTTCTGGTCCCTGGAGCCGGCGGGTATCTTGACATCTTCCGGACCTTCTCCTTCTCAGCCTTGAAGGAAAGAACAAGATCTTGGCATAGGCGTCATGTTCCAAGGAAGTGATAGTCATGAGGACACTGCTATCTGTGGGCTAATGTTCTCAGGATATGAGAACATCTTGCCCTCTTGATAGCCTTCGGGAATGTACAAACTTTTGTAAAACAGCATTGTTCTCAGGCCACTGCAGTTCTGCATATAAGCCAGCAGTTCCTTGAATAAATTTGCCATTTGCCAGCAGAGCACTTGGTCCTCTCCATTTTTTAAGTCCCTCGCCTCACCTCGGGACCACCCTTGCTGCTGCGGGCAGCGGCAGGTAAAGACCAGAAACGCTGCTCAACGCCCCCACAGTGCCGAGGGCGCACCGAATCAGAGCATCCCCGTGTCCAATAACCCCGATGTCCCCGACATCCCGGAGAGAGGCTTGGAAACTGGGCTGTCACATACACGGCCGCGGGCCCCTCGCCTCCCGGACACCGCACAGTTTTGCTCTTTGTCGATTCCCCAGCATCTCCGTGCCTGGCCAAACGGAAGGTCAGGGTTCGCTCTGAGCGTGCAGCCAAGAGCGGAATGAGAGGCTGGAGCGGGAAGTACGGTCATTATCGCTGGTCCGAGGCCAGTATGGCCTGCTGGGTTTTGCCCGGGTTTTCCTGGCGTGCAATGGTACCTTGGCTGGCCACCCTACGCACGACTGCCTTTGGTGTCGCCTGGGGTCCCCCGCGGCACGCCCAGGCACAATGACCCCTCCGCTGGGCACTTCGCGGGGTCTGCACCCAAGCGCACGGGGCCCCAGGCGCGCGGAGAAGACCTGGGCGCCTCTTTCGCGGGAAGAACGCAGGGATTCCCCAGCCTGGTTTCCACCGCCGGCCTGTTTTTCCTTCACAGATATTACTAGAGAGGTTCTTTTCATCGCTGGGCGGGCGGTGTTTAGATTTACTGATGGGACCGCCCGCAGCCGGCCGCTCCTGGCGCGCATCTGATTTGCTGCAGACCAGGGGAACCGGCGATATTAGAGCCGACCCCACCCTGGGCGGAAATCACGCGTACTCAGGTAGCCTTGGATGGAAGGGCTGGTCAATGTAACCAGGGTTTGCATTTCACCCGAGGCTGGGAAATGCCTCGTAGCACTCACTGGACACCTGGGCCACCAAGGAGACCCCTGACGGAAGGAGGCACACCTCTTATTTAAAGGAAAGAAGAAAGAATTCTCTGGTGGGAGTATTCCTGAAGTTTATTGAGCCATTTCAGCACGCCCGTCCCGGGGAATATCAATTTGAATCCGTGTGTCAACAGCGTTGTGACGAGCAGTCTCCCTCTGGCCTGTTAAAAGTAATTTCTTTTTGGTATTGGCTGGCAGTTTACCATCCTGGAGATCGGCCGTCTGAGGTCCGGGGGTCCCAGGGCTGGGCTCCCTGCCCAGGCTCCAGGGAGGGGCCTTCCCACCTCTTCCGGCTCCTGGGGCTCCCCGCTGGTGGCCGTGTCCCTCCCGTCTCTGCCTCTGTGTCCATGTGGCTTCTCCTCTGGGTCTGCCTCTCCTCTCCTGTCTCTTCTCAGGACATTGTCATCGGACGCAGGGCCACCCTGACCCAGGACGACCTCCTCTCAGATCCTTCCCTCACCCCACCTGCAAGCGCGCTGTGTCCAGATAAGACCCCATTCCCAGGTTCCTCCATAAACTTTTATCCCAAGTCCATGACCTACGTGTTGCTGCTTGGGAGTCACTGGGCATTAACCCCCAAAGGTACACACCTTAAAATGCGGAGTATTCTTTTAAAGCTTGTTGCCAGCTTTATTGAGACAGGCCCAACGTGTGAATGGGGCGTGTTTAACCTGTACAATGTGATGACGCTGAATTGCACCTGGGAAAATAAGTAGCACAGGAGCATTGGTTAATGTATCCATCACCTCATATTGTTACAACGTTACAACCGTCCCCCCCTCACCCCCGTCATTTTGGAAGCTCCAGTCCACTCCAGTGTCTCTGTCTTTAATATTTAATGCGCATATTCACACAGCGATTGCAGCATTGAACTCCGTTTAAAGTGGGATTCTCATATTGCCTAATTGCTTCTTGGCCTTTCCTAGGTGGAAACCATCAAAAACATGAAATCATCGGCTGGTTGTTTTTGTTTTTGTTTTTTTTTCCTGAGGGGGGTTGCTTTGTAATGAAGGAAATCATTTCAAAGACCTCGAGGAAGGCAGCCAAGAAGTACAACCAAACTGTGAAACCACGTTTGTGTGTGAGGCCGGCCCCACACTTTTACAGACTTTCGGAAGTTCACGCGTGTCTCAGGAATCGCCCGTGTTGAAGACAATCCCGTGTTAAAATTTGGAAGGGGCAGGATAGAGGGGAACTTGCAGGTGAGCGTGGTGGAGCCTGCTTAGAATCTCAGCATGTGAATTTTGGGTAGAAAGGTCCTTGGTATACCTTAGGGTTCCGGAATGGGCAGGTGCAATTTGGGGGGGACAGTGAGAACTAATTCCCTTCTGCCATGAAGGTGAGTTCTATTTCCATCTATTTAACAAAGAACATTGATTTCTCACCGGCCGGGAAGAGCTTTGCCCTGGTAGCCACGATCCTCCACGGAGACTGTGACCAACCAACCCAGAAGGAGAGTTATGTCTGAGATTCCGGTGGAGACGGCCAAGATTGGTGAATGCCTGAATTCATGGTGCAGGCGGCCCCGCATGGCTTCGGGAGGCATCGCCCGCGATGCTACGGAATGTTCTAGGGGGTGACGTGGGAGAGATTAAAGATAGAGAAATGGAGTATGGCCACGATGGAATCAAATTGCACGCTGATGGATCCAATGGGCACTGGGGACAGAGAACTACGGGCACAGCCTGGAGACTGGGATGCAGACATCACCAGAGGTATCTGGGTGAGAGCCTGGGGAGATGGGCATTTCAGAGCCTCCCCCCACCGGAGGTCTGAGATAGGACACGGGACACACACACCGTGCGAGACCTCACACTGAGGCCCACCTCCTCCATGCCCCAGCCTTGGGAGAGTCTTTGGGCCCGGGGATGCCCAGTGCCCGCTCCGTTAAAACAGGCGAGCTGTCATTAAGCTGTGGAAGCCAGCCAGGGGTGACAGTCGGCGGATGCCTCGGGAATGAGCAAGCCCCATAGACCACGTGACTGTGCTCCTCATCTTTGTTACATGTCGTTTGCGTCGTTCCCGAGCCTACGAAACCTCAGCGACCCACAGAGATCGGACGGTCCGAGGCCGGGGACACCAGGCTGGACCACTCTTTCAAGCCCTAGGAAGGAGTGATGCTTAAGACCTGCTAAGCATGACTTTCTGGGTTCCCATGGCGCCAGGCCCCTGCTCTCTGTTCTTGGGCCGAGGAAGGAAGGCAGAGTTGATTATTCACCGCAGGCACAGCACGCGATGGTGTTTCCCACAAAGTACCGTCCACACAGTAAGTTCATCCAGTTGTTGGACGCATGGACACCCATCGACCCTTTGTCCGTTTTCCCAGGACTGGGCGAGGCCACCCCGGTGACCTCATCTTACCTTCATCACCTCTGGGAAGACTCATCTCTTAAAACAGTCCCATTCTGAGGTTCTTGGGTTAGAATCTCAGCATGTGAATTTTGGGGGCACAGTTGAGCTCAGAACATATCACGTGCTTTTTTTGGCCTCTCTCCCGCAGCCTCCTGTGTTCAGGGTCCCTCCACGCTGCAGCCTGAGCCACAGCCTCGTTCCTGTTCCTGGCTGTGTAATATTCCACCGTCTGAGTGGCCCACCGTGGTTTTGAGGGTTTCAGCATCTTCCTTAAATTCTTTCTTGAGCCTCTTGTACCCAAGTGTCGCCTTGGTCCCTGAGGGAAGCCCCGTCACCAGGCAAAGCCCAAGCACGTGGCAATACCGGCTGCCTCCAAGCTTCCATTTAAAGAGTGGTGTTTCGCCTCAGAATGAAGATCAGAGGGTAGCCTTGCATTTTACGCATATTCTTAGAGACGGAAAGGAACCGGTCGACTTAAAAGTGTGTCTGGTCTGCAGGAGCAGAGGCAAGCAGGCCTTTATCTGTCTCCCCCACGGAAACTGGGGGTAAGAGGGGAGACTTCATTGAGGATTCGTACTGGCCCTCCCAGACACACTCCACCTCGACCCGCACAGCTCGGGGCCTGCCCCACAACACCCCCCCCCCCCCTCTGCCGCAAAGATACTCACATGCAGCACCTTTTTCTCTGCAGTTTAGGGGTTAGACACATTTTTTGGCACTAATGGCTTTTGTGTGAAATCCTCACCTGAAGATATTCTTTATTGATCTGAGAGTGACAGAGAGAGAGAGAGAGAGAGAGAGAGATGGGTTGCCTCCTGTGTGTGCCCCAGGCAGGGATGGAACCTCAGACCTAGTCATGTGCCCTGACTGGGGATTGAACCCACAACCGTCTGGTGTACAGAACGGTGCTCCAACCCGCGGAGCCACCGGGCCAGGCCTTGTGCGGCGATTTCAAGACCTTGAAACATGAGCTGCACAGAACGGGAAGTAATTTGGATTCTGAAAGACGCCATTCATTGGGTGATGTTGAAATGATAGATTTTTACCACGTTAGCATCGTGGGGGATCTCAGTGACCCATTCACTTTCCGAAATGATATATTTCAAGGGACCCATTGACATTTTGAAATGATACGTTTTAACTACATGAACCTTAAAATCCTGTGAAATGTGTTTTGCTAAGAATGCTCTCAGTTTTGTGATAAGGGTCCGCCGAGCAGGAAATGAGTTTGTTTTCCAAAGTTTTGTAGCCCTTTAGCTCACAGACCCTGACTCAGAATAGGCCCTCGTAGTTCTTTGTATGCTGTCTGTTGTTTGACCCTGACCGCCTGACAATGACTGATGAGCTTAACCTGGATTCCTGTGCAGAATGAACCCAATAAAAGGTCACTGAGGAACAGGCTCCAGGTCCTTCTCCTTTGAGAGATCGGCCACCTCTCCTCCCCAAGCAGATCGTGTCTTGGCAGACTTATTCTCATCCGTGGTGGCCGGGGGGTTTCTGCAGGCGGAGCACCCCCCCCCCCGCATATATTATGTATTCTTACCTACCTGGTACTGTGTTATAGTATAGATAATTCATTTATCGTCTATATTACTACATTACCTGTCGCTATTACATACGCTGTAAAATAAGATACATTCTGTTTGACTCAGCGGTGAAGAAGATCGAGGGGGCTGTCAGAGAGCATCGTGGAAACCGCGGCTTCAGCCTTGCTGTGGGAGTTTTCCCTTGTGCGGGCGTGGGAAGGGACACGACGCTGTGCCCAACGCTTGAGGAGGAGAACGGGGCTACTTGTTACCAAGCACCCGCGTGCCGTTACAAAGGGCATCAGGAGCAATTCCTGCGCTGGCATGTTCCATCCATTTGGGGTGAAAAACAATCCCCTCCACCCGGGTTTTTCATCCTCAGACTTCCTTTTTTTCTCTCCCCGTGAAGTTCACTCCTGGAACTCGGTGGGACCAAAGTGGGTCCAAACCTCAGTGTCCCCAAGCAGGGGGTTTCCTTTACCGTGTTTTTATAATTCTGTGTCATTGTTCAAGGAAAAGGCAGACCCAGGGAACCGCCTCCGGATTCTCGTGGATCTGTGGTTCCTACGAGGAGATTGGAAGCAGAAGGTCTGATGCCCTTGCTTTTACACGGTTCCGTCAGAGACTTCTAAACCCCGGCAGGTGGTTCTGCAGGCGCCAATCACAATAAGTATATTTCATTTCAGCCTGAAGTGTACTTAAAATCTGAAGTGGAGTTCTCGTCGTCTTCATGTCTCGACTTTGCTTGCTTTCTTCTTTTCTCCTCCGCCTGTCTGACAAGCATTTGGTTCTGGGACAGAGACCTGGCTAACCACGGGGCTGGGCGGAAACCGTGGCACCTTGCGTTTTCTTGGGTCAAATGGGGAACGCAGTGTCTAAGTCATAGAGTAGCTATGAGCCTCCCATGCGTTACTTCTCGTGAGTTTGCCTTGTGTGCGGTCAGTAAACATTCTTATCATGAACCCCACCACTGTTGCCAGTGCTAATTAATTCTACCCCCTGAAGTACAGAATAGATGGGCGAAGACAGTACCTCAAGTGAAAATTTAAAAAATGCCTGAAAAATGTTTAATTGGGGGGAAAGGCACGCAGAAAGCACTCTTGGAAAGCAGGGTGAACGAAGATAAATGTATAAAAGAAGGCATCGTGGAAAACTCAAGACTTCCGACGACTAAGAAAAGATGTCACTGAGTGACATGTCTAATCTTCTAAGAATAGGAGTCAGCTCCCCAACACCCTCCCTTCTGACAGCTGTCAGTCTGTTCTCTGCATCTGTGGGCCTGTTTCTACTTGGTTTGGCAGTTTAGTTGGTTCATTAGATACTACAAAAAAGTGCAATTTATCTGGCTGGCTTATTTCACTTAGCACAATGCCCTCCAGCTCCATCCACACTCTCACAACAGGTAGGAGTTCCTTTTTATGGCTGCGTAGTATTCCTTTGTATAAATAGCACCATGTGGATGTCCACGTACCAATTGGAGTCTGATACTTCCATATTGTGGAAGTCTCTACAATGGTTGATAAAACATTGTCCACATCAAAGAGATCCCTAAGGGCAAGAAGAATTGGAAATTTTAAAAAAAATCCAGAAAAGACACCTGCATTGATCTTTGCTAGCTTATTTTTATCCCTCAGACTTGCTGGGAGACCACCTTGGCCCTCACTGCCCACAGAAGGGCACCTAATAGAGACCTTGGCATTTCTTGGCAAGAAAGAGAAAGAGAGAACCCAGTCCTCTAGAGAGAGAGGTGTGTTGCGTATTTACCTTCTCAAAATATCCAAATCAATAAAGTATTAGTACCAATGAAAAAGGTGTCTTTCTTTTTACAGAAAAAAAAAGAAACAAAACTAAACGGACTTTTGGGCCAACCCAGTACCAACAGTCAAACAGTCAAAGGTGTGTTCTCTCTCTTATAGAGAGAACCCAGTCCTCTCTACAAGTTCACCGGCACAGCCTTACCGAATCACGCACCTGATGGGAAGGTTCTTTTTGAATTCAGGGTGTTCTTCAACAGTGTCTGAGAATCTTAGGCTGGGAAGAGCCTTCTGAGATTGTCCCCTGCCATGTCCTATTCTACTGATGAAGACAAGACATCGCCCAGATATGGATCAAGGCCCCGAGCTAACGATGAACCAGCAGGTGGAAATCCCGGGGGGGGGGGCTGCCCCCTCACACCTTTCCCTCCTTCTCACTTCCTTCACTCCCATCTGGCACAGGAGGCTGTTAAGAAAAAGCAAGACACTGGGCTGGCCGAAAAGTTCTTTTTTTTCCCATACGATGGCTCTAGTAAGCGCTTGCTTGTTGTCACCTTCATTTCAAACAATTGTGTGTGCTTGTATTGTGACAGCTGTCCTACCTGTGTGCCTTTAAAAAAAAAACGTCACCATTGGTGAATTTGGGGGCAGTTGTTTTGATATTGAAGACGGAAGAGGAAGATAGGCCACATTTTCAAGACATTATGCTTTATTGTTTCAAGAAAGGTAAATACGCAGCTGAAACACACAAAAAAGATTTGTGCCGTGCATAGAGAAGGTGATGTGAGTGATGCAACGTGTCAAAAGCGGTTTGCAAAGTTTCGTGCTGGAGATTTCCCGCTGAACGGTGCTCCACGGTTGGGTAGACCGTTGGGTAGACGTTGATCGCAATTCAATCAAGACGTTCATTGAGAACAATCAATATTCTACCACACGGAAGAGAGCTGACCTGCTCAAAATATCCAAACCAATAAAGTATTAGTACCAATAAAAAAGGCATCTTTCTTTTTACAGGAAAAAAAAAAACTAAACGGACTTTTTGGCCAGCCCAGTACCAACAGTCAAAGAAACACTTTCCTGCACGGTGGTATCTCCAGCGATGGAAACCGACATGGTCTCTACGGATGGACAGTCTGAATTCTTTAGCAGTAGGGCTTCCACTCGCTGGGGGTTCGGGGCCAGCTGCCTGGCGTATCTATGTTGCAATTGTTCCATGCGCAAAGCGCCCGTGGATAATTGTGCACAGCTCACGAGATTTTTGTTCAGATTCATGGAGAAAGTGCCTGGGGAAATATTTCACACACAGCGCCACGCAGAGCACGACATACATAAATTTGCTTCTTTGGTGAGTTGTTCTGCAAAAGATCTTACAATGAAAATGAAGGCACTAGAAGACGCGGGAGACTATGTGTGTTCTGTTCCAGAACATCGCCATAAAACAAATATTGTAAAAGCAGTCACACGTTTTTAAAAAATTTTCCAGCGCATATAAAAGTTGTTTATATGTACGTTCTACTGTAGTCTGTTAAGGGTGCAATGGAGTGCCATCTGTAAAAAACAATATATACTCTTAATTACAATGCACTTACTTTATTTGTAAAAAATACCAGGCCCCACCCGAGCCTTCCGTGAGTCCTAATGTTTTTGCTAGTGAAGGGTGTCACCTTCAATTCATATAAAAGATGCAACATGTGTAAAGCACACAAAAGCAATGTATAACACACAAAGTATGCCTGTATACTATGTATTAAAACCATAGAGACCTTCGCTCCGTGTCCAGGAGCTGCAAACTGGATAATTAATGAGCCATGGACCCAAGTGAAGTTATAAATGATAAAATTCAGTCTATCATGCAGAGTGAGTTACTATTATATTCTACGCTGATGCTGGAGAAAGTTATGTGTGAGGGGTGGTAGGGCGTGTATGGGAAATCTCTTTATGTATCTCTGAACATAAAACTACCCTACACAGGTCTTTATATGCCGTTGCCCATCTGTAACGTGGCATAATCTAAGCCTTATTGAACTTTAGATGTATTTAATCCCTAGACCCATGAAACCACTAGAGGTCACACTCTGCTGGCTGCAGAGCTGACTGACAATTCCTACCAAAAACAACTTTTTAAATGTATCCATTTCTACCGAAGGTCTCAAACGTTGAACCTCCAGGCCAAACAAGACATTGGCACGGGACACACACCCTTTCCCACCTATTCTTTTGAGTGGGTCAATGAATTAGCCCCGTCGGGCTCATGGGGTGTGGGGAATTCAGAGACGCTGTTCAGATGGTTGTGGCTTTGCTGCGACGATACTTTTCCGGCAGGAATAGCCGAGTGAAAACGCTCGAGGAAGGCGGGCAGACAGAGCGGGAACACTGAAAGTCCGTGATTTATCCTCTGGGGTTTCCTAGGCCATCACACGCCGATCACAGGTATTTACGGTGTCATCAACCCACCCATTCTGCAAGTGGCAGGCGTCAAGTGGGCAACCTAGAAAAATCCAGGGACTGAGTTGAATGTGGAGCGAAGAGGTATGCTTTCCTTTGTCCTGAGATCTTATTGTTCCGGGTGGGAGATGGAGATGGAGATGGAGATGAGACAGAGAGAGAGTTGAAGGTGAGCTATACCCTCAATTGTAACCAAAGACAAGTAATCACAATAAGCTTCATAGCCATCGATACCCACTCTTCCGTTCTTCCATATCACTTATCTAAGGAAACCATGCCTCTCGCCAGAGTGGCATTGTGAAATCCAAATGTTTTAGGACATTTCCATGCAAGTGGGATTCAGGACCAAGTCCTCCCCTGCATTGGGATGGACTGGCAGGTGGTAAAGACCTGTCAAGTTATAAGGCCGTGTGAACTCTGCTCCTTGGGTCCGCAGGTGGCTCCCCGAACCCAGCTTCTGGCCCAGTGAGTCTCCTTCACATGGGCACAGGAGCCGGTGGGAGAGACAGGCAGCCCGAGAGACGCGGACAAGTCCTGAGTGCGTGGGTTCACCTCCAGGTGCTGGGCATTCGGCAACGAGCCGTTGAGCGAACAACTTTCGGTGACAGTAATGGAGCGACGGACATTTTCCAGTGGAACTTGGCAGCCTAGGCCTCGGGACGGAAAACAGGAATTTTTGATTTAGAAGGCTCGCTGCCATTGCCCAACTCAATTTTCCACTGCTGCGGGTATTTTTTTCAACTACAGTTTCCATTCGATACTATTTTGCATTCGTTTCAGGTATGCACGTAGTGGTTCCACCATCCTGTATTTTGCCACACGATTCTCCTGATATTTCCGGAACTCGCCAGGCACCCTACATCGTGATTACACTATTATTGACTATGTTCTGTATGCTGTGCTTTGCATCCCCGTGACGGTTTTATTTCTACCCATCTGTGCTTCTTCATTTCTTCTCTTCCTCCGCCCGGCTCCCCAAAGCCCTTCCTCTCTCCCCACCAGCAGCCTGTTCTCTGGGTCTGCAAGTTAGTTTGTGTTCGTTCGGTCAATGCTTATCACACTGATGGAAGAAATCGCGCCTGTCAGCAGCTCCTTCCTTGGAACACAATGCACGTCCCTCTCACCTCCACCTCGAACGTCCATGGAGATGGAGAACAAGCCTCTTGAAATCGTCTCTCAGTGGCCGTCCCGTGAAATCTGTGACTCTGACCCATGTCCCAACGTCACCCAACCACCAAACCCGCCCGTCGCCTTCTAGCCTCTTAACCATTTCCAGATCCTCTGAAATTTCCGCCACCAACCGTTTCTACAAAATGGGCGGATGCTCGGCCCAAAATTGAAAAGAAATGAAGACGTTTTGTACACGGTGACTATATTACTCATGGGGAGGGGGAGAGAGAAGGTACAGGAAGGAGGCGAAACCTGTTTTATTGCAACTTCTACAACATTTTGGGTTTGGCTACATGTCTCTCGTCCCCTCACAGGGCAACCAAGAAAGGGAGAGAGGCACGTTCTTCTTCCACAGACACAGGTGTGTCTGTTTCCTAGGGGAGCCCAGAGAGACGGCTTGGAGACCCATCCCAATGGGAACACTGCAGAGTGTTTTTGCAGGGTCCCACAACAGCCGTTGGGTCCAAGAACCAAACACAGGCCACGGCCGTGTTCAGCAAGTCGGTTATTCCAAAGCCACGCAGGCCCCTGAATGGAAGGCCAGACTTTTCATTACCATGGGGACGGTGAGTCACACCGATACGTTCCGCCAACACCATGCTCCCTGGGGAAAAGAAATTCTCACACAAAACACATCACAGGCGCTATTTTTATATGTGGTCTATTTTTTTCATCTGTGTCTTTTCTTCCTCTACTTTCTGGGAAAGGGAAAATGTTCTGCCACCTTTGGTTAATTCCATACAGGAAGGATCTCTGATAGTTAGACCTGAGGCCCAGGGGCACTGCCTGTGTTCTGCTCTGCGGGCACTTTTGTGGTGTTTCCTTGTGAGGTAAGGAAGTGGCTATAGGGGAGAGCTCTGTCACCAAGACACAGGCGGACACCCGCCACCTTCTTAGAGACGCACCTCCACGATGCATGTGCAACCCGGACACACACAGCCTCACTACAGAACAAGCATGCAGGTGCCCAGCTTCCCGGCTTTCCAGAAACAGGGTGTCTCATCGAGGAGTCAAGGAGATGGGTGAGGCAAAAAATTAGGAGCCGGGACTTGTGACATCGTCTTTGTGGAAGCTTTCTGTTGGCTCTGCGAGATACTTGGAGCTTAAAAAACACACACATTCACACTCCCACGTCTTGGAGACCAGGCGTCTGAGGTCCAGGTGTCCCAGGGCCACGTTCTTTCCACAGGCTCCAGGCAGGGTCCTTCTCCGTCTTCCAGTTCCTGGGGCTCCAGGCGTCCTCAGGCTGGTGGCCGAGTCCCTCCTGTCTCTGCGTCCGTCGTCTCCTCTTCTCTGTCGTCTAAGGACACTGTCATCAGACACAGGGCCACCCTGACCCAGAATGACCTCCTCTGAGACCCTTCATGCCTACAATTACAACTGCAGAATAATTCTCCCAAATAAGATCTCTTTTAACTATTCTTGGATTGGGATGTAGACGTATATTTTAGGAGTGACCGCGCAAATCAGTACAGCTTCCGTGTTAGGACCTTGCCTAGCAGCTAGTCCTAAACTGGGTTTCTGGGTGTTTGAAGGCCTGGAAAAGAAACAAGGAGAAGCGGTCACTCCTGACATACCACTTGGTATTGTAGCAAAATAAAAATTCCCTGGCTTTGCCTCATGACTCTTCACAAGAAATCAGCTGTTACCAGTTTGAGTTGAGTCTTGGATGCATTAAGGGAGAAAGTTAAAAGTTGCTAAACTGCCCCCCACCCGGCCTCCTGCCAAATCACAAGATACCTTTTACGCTTCAGAAGCCGCCAGAGAAATGTAATTTCCGAGACGTCAGAGCTCCTGTGCACACCCACGTCCGTGGAAAATGTAGCTGGGTGGAAAACGGGAAGGAAATGAATGGAGAGGAATTTTCAAGATCTGGCTTCCTTAAAAAGCAAGCTTGCTGTCTCAGAGACCAAGGAAAGCAATGGCCACGTACCGTCTTGTCATGGAAAGCGTTCTGCGATTTGGACCGAACCCACGGACACTGGCAGCAAGAGAACAGCCGAGTCCGTAAAAGTGCCGTCTTCGGACAACATGTGGGGACTAAACCGCATCAATACTGCTCCGTCCGCCCTCCAAGTTCTTCTAGACTGGGGCGATAATCCATGTAACACACACAGAGACTAAAAGGAGAAGAATCAAAGGGTTAATACACACACACGCACACGCACGAGCGCGGGGAATTCGCACAAGCATATATATTCCCAAGACAGTGAGTCAACATTGGTTACGTAAAGACATTTTGGACAAAGGAGAAAAGAGTGGATGGAGGGGTTAAATTTCAGAAACGAGGATGGGCTGGTTTCCAGACAGTCAGAGAACAGCACGCACTCGGCAGAAGTGCCCCTGGGTGACTCAGAACACTGGGACTCCGGGGGGATCTTGCCACCCCACACCTGTCTGGAACAACCCTCGTGTTTACCATACTTAGTTGAAACCGCGCTAAGACACCGTCCTCAACGATGCTTCCCGAAGCAGGTTTCTCGGAATCTCTCGGGCAGGAAAGAGAGAAGGGTCAAAGGTTCTTTCTGAGTGTGGTTTCTTAACACACAGCCTAAGATCAAGACCCCAGAAAGCAGCTTCAGGGGAGCAAAACGCTGGTCCCTCCAGAGGCAGTCCCGCAATGGTTCTTGGAAATCCTTCGTCTGCGCTGTTATTCTGGCCGACCCGTGCAAGGACGAAGCCCCAGACGATGCCCCTGGTTTTAACATTCTCACTGGACTCTGTGTACAGAGAAAGACGCTGATGGAGGCAGGTGCTGGTTGTTGGTGAAATTAAACAGACCGTCTCGGGGACCGCAGTGTCCTCGGGGTGCAAGCCCCCGCCATACACCCAAGTTCCCTCGTAGAACAAGTAGGTCACCTTACCCTTCGTGGGTCGTAGGCGGCGGTTGTTGGTGGAAATCCGTCTCTTTCATGGGATCACGAGGGAAGCATTCCAAGGACCCACGTACGGGAGAGCGTGGGGTGGCAGCGTTTACTGGCATGAGAAGGGAAGCGGCCTCCTGGGTGTCCAATGTGCCACCTCTGTCCTGCTGTGGGAGATGGCCCAACTGTGACGTCAGCAAGGCCAAAGGAAAAGCCAGCGTCCAGAGTGTCTGCACCGTGTTTGAGCTCAGCCTGTCTGGAGCCCACGCTGTCTGCTGTGGGGCGTGGTAGGTGCTGGACCCCCGGGGCTGCCTGCTGCCGGGTAAGACAGAACACGAATGCGTGGGATGAGCATTGGTCATTAGAGGGAGGGAGAAGGAAGGGGAGAGAGAGAGAGAGAGAGAGAGAGAAAAGAGAGATTCTTTGTGTTCTCGGCATTACATTCGCTTGCGATTCCTGAGACCATCGCAGCTTGTGTTTGGGACAAACTGGGAGTCGTTTCTAAGGAACCAATCAACTTCCCAAGCTTGTCCGGGCTTTGGATGGGCCTCCTCTGGGCTCAAGCCCCTCCCTCTGCCCCCACAGCCCTGCGGTACCAGAGGGGGCAGGGAGGAATGTTGACCCCCCTGACCTTGGAAGAGCGATGCTGTGGTCCCCTGCGTGTGAGGCGGTAGCTTGCTGGGGAAGCACGCAGGCTGATGCCCCCCAGGGTATTAAGCTCGGTGCCTCGTTCCCTTCGCTCACTGTATATATCGACAGGGAGCCAGCCCCCCGAGGTAACAGGGCCCCATGGACATTCCACTCGCATGACCAAAATTCTTCCGCTCCAAGTGCCATCAGGCAACCGGTGCTCCAGAAACGGTGGAGACGGCCCAGACTGGAAACGCTCTCCCCTGATGGCCAGCAGTTGCGCCGTTAAAATAGTCGGGGGAGTGGTTAACGGGCTCCAAACATTCCGAACAGATGGATAGACCATCATCTGCCAGTGTCCGTGACCCTGACAAAGACTCTTTGAAAACCTGATGATGAAGAAACTGTGGTCGGACCTCTCTCTTTCTCCCTCTCTCTCTCTCTCTCTCTCACACACACATACACACACACACACACACACACACACACACACACACACAGACGGAAGAGCTCGGGCACATTTTATTGATGCCAGGTAAATGGCAAGCCAGTCCTTGCCTCTGGTTAATGCATATCCCGGCTTGCGTGATCCTGGGGGTGAAATCTAGACTGCCTTGTTATTTTTGGCAGAGCCCCGTGGCAGTGTTTTCCAAGTCCCCGTGGAATCGCAGCCCGGCCCACTCAGCCGCAAAGGGCTCCGGTCACTTCCTGAGGCGGGAGGAATGGGGGCTTTGGGCAAATGCTCGTTCTGTGGCTCCGGCAGGGACCAGAGGGGCTCACGTCGGTGCCCCCGGGCAGGAAGGAGAAAAAGTGATGAGACCCTACAGGTAGGTACATAGATAGGTAGGTAGATAATTGATGGTCTATAATTGATCATAGGTAATTGATGACATATAACCGATCACAGATAGGTAGATAAGAATGATGGATACGTGATTATGATACGTCCTAGATAGAGGTTGCTGTAGAGAGATAAATAGGTGATTGATGCTAGATAATTGATGATCGATAGGTACCTAAATAAATAATGAGGAGGGGACGGATGGGTGATTAGAGATATGTGATAGATGATAACAGATGATAGAGACCTGGTAGATAGATAGTATTCAGTGGATGTGACTAACAGAATTAAACATAAAATATATAACCCACAAGGATTTGGAGATGAAGCCCTGGCTGGTGTAGCTCTGTGGACCGAGCACGGGCCTGCAAACCAAAGGACCCTGGTGCGATTCCCAGTCAGGGCACATGCCTGGGTTGTGGGCCAGTTCCCAGCAGGGGACCCACAAGAAGCAATCGCACATTGATCTTTCTCTCCCTCTCTCCGCCCCTCCCCTTCTAACGATAAATAAATAAAACCTAAATAAATAAAATTATGAAAAGAATGAATTTGGAGATGAAGAATACAGACAGAGTTCACTATGAGGCAGAGTCCTCATAGTTCGGAAGAATCAGAAGGCGTCTTCCATGTGACCCTATGCCAGAGACTGAGAGACAATTTCCTTACGTGGTTACCTCGCTGAACACTGTTGTCATTTGTTCCTACATGCTGTGTGTCCACGACCTGCATGGCTGACACACAACGCAACATACAGGCGATGTGACTACTGCATTGCTCTCCCACGTCGATCACCCATGGATTTCACGGAACCCCCTGATAGCTCCATCTTTGATTCTGATGCATAAAAAAAATAAAAAAAAAAGGCCCTGAACTGCCCTTCTCCGGAGCGTTTCTTAATCTATTGAGATTTTTTTTTTTTGGCGGTTGTCATCAGTTTGGTCCAAATAAAGTCACGAACATTCTCTATAGGTTTGCCTACTCTCTACGTTCACAACCAATATCTCGCACTCATCAAGTACTAGGCTTCTGGTTCCTGGAAAACACTTTCTGCAGCTTCCAGATAATTTTTTAAAAATTTATTTTAGAGAGAGGGAAAGAGAGAGAGAAACATCCATTTGTTGTCCCATGTATTTGGCTGTGCCCTGTGTGCATGTATGTATGATTCTTGTAGGTGCCCTGACCGGGGATCGAACCTGCAACCTTGGCCTATGGGGCAATGCTCTAATTCAAGTAAGCTACTGAGCCAGGACCCCCCGGATAATTTTCAAGCCAGCATTGGGTTACCTAGCTTCTAATGACTCCCAAAGCCACAGCAAGGTGGACTTCGATGTGGCTCAAAGACATCAGACTCTAAAATGCACGTCTCATTCAGTGTATGGCCATCTATCTGTATATTTATGAGACCCAAGGGGAAAATGGAAAAAGACAGTTTCATGGCAGTTGCAGTAGCTCACACATAAGCCTCGCTTCCGGAATCTGGGAGACCTTTCCCCCAATCTTGTTTTTCTAACGCCCATGAGGAAAAGGTAGTTTCAGACACGCACTGTGGCCTACCATGGAGGTGCTGACCGAACAATAAAAAGCTTTCAAAGTGAGAGGCGGCCGCATTTACTGGGATGAATTAAGAACGGCTACTGGGGAAGGACTGACTCGGGCAGGAGACCACACAGGGTCCCCGTGAGGAGCAGACACAGGGGTGACACCTATGAGAAAGGGGAGGGGACAGGGACACCCAGGGCAGGGAGGCGTGGCTGTGGGTGTATCTGACATGGCATCGTGACGCTGAGTCTCCACAGCGTGTTTCATTCTCAGTCCTGTGCTCCCCCGTCCAGTCGTCACCCCGTCGGCTTCCCTGTCCCCTTGGCACACAGCTCTGTGGGACACAGGGTGGCTTTCGGCCCCTTGAGGAGGTGACTCTGTCCTGTTTCAATACCCACCGATTTGAGCATCTCCTCCGGGCCAGCAGCCGGGCTTCGTATCAAAGATGCTCCCTGTGTATGGCTTTGTCTACAGTTGGCAACTTTCTGAATGTACAATCTCTTGAAGAAAGCAAATCGCATTTGTAGGGATGCAAAGAAAGGAAATATTTTAAATGTAGGGGCTGTGATATATATGGTGATGGGTGTACTATTATAAGACAGATAAGCAATATAAATATCAATCAACGGGAGATGGGACAAATCTAGTGGAGTAAATATATTCAACAGTATGTCATATAGCTGTTAAAAAGGGTCGACCATGCCCTGGCTGGTGTAGCTCAGTGGACTGAGTGCGGGCCTGCGAACCAGAGGATGGAGGTTCGATTCCCAGCCAGGGCACATGCCTGGATTGCAGGCCAGTTCCCAGCAGGGGGCGCACGAGAGGCAACCACACATTGATCTTTCTCTCCCTCTCTCCTTCCCTTCTCTTCTAAAAGTAAATACATAAAAATCTTTAAAAAGGATCAACCATCTATTTATATAATATTGTGTGATTGTTATTGAGTAAAAAAGCAAGTTATAATGAGTGCTTGTTACATAATCCCCTTCACGCTAAATTACAGGTTAGTAAATGCATCGAAACTTTATATGTTACAGGATATACGCTAAGTTGTAGGGATGTGAAAACAGTCGGGCTTTGCTTTGTTTTTTAACCTTTTATGTGCATGAGTATTTTTAATGCACTTTAACCTATTTCTCTAAAATGGACCCCCCCAAATGAAAGATGCAATACTGGCAAAATAAGGAAAAAGCCTTTTTCCCCTTTTCCTGTGTGCTGCTATTTTGTTAAGAGCCTTAAGAACAGAACAGCGTTCCAATTGTTTTCCTGCAAACAGATGTGTGTCCCTCTGGGCCATGTATGCAACGGTAATGACCCTGCTGAGCAAGGGTGTTTGTATATTTTGTGTATCAGTTTACACTGTGCGGCCTTAAATTCCTCTCTCAGATCAAAAAAAAAAAAAATCCTCTCCAAGAAGGAGAACTTTGGCTTCCAAGAAAGTGAACTCACTCCTGTTTTTTTTTCTTAAATCCTCACCCGAGGTTATGTTTATTGATTTGAGAGAGACAGGAAGGGAGAGAAAGAGAGAGAGGAACATTGATTTGAAAGAGAAGCATTGATCAGTTGCCTCCCACATGCACCCTGACTGGGGAATTGAACCTGCAACTCAGGTGTGTGCCCAGACTGGGAATCGAACCTGTGACCTTCTGGCGCGTGGAGCGAAGCTCCAACCAGCTGAGCCACACTGGGCAGACCTCAGGAATTTTCTGCTATTCCTTGTTGAGTCCTGGATTTTTCCAAATCTTTTCCACTTCCCAGGATGGAGGAAGTCGGCTGGCTGCAGCCGGAGGCCCGTCTGCGGTTTCTCCAGCCAGCAGGTTCCGGGGCAGCTGTCTGAACTTGCACATGGTAAGAGCTACCTCTCGGGGACCTTTGGGCCTATCTTCCTCCAGGACGATGCAGGAGGGAAAGACCTCACCCTAGTGCTTTGTGTGGGGGTTCTTGGCACACCCACTAACATCAGGGGTGCATTTCACAAAACTCCATTGTCAGGAAAATCCCCGGAGACCTCCATTCCCTCAGCAAGCACCCTATTTAATGCGAACCGTCCGCTTGACTAGAAAATGACAGGGAAAAAAAAAAGAAAGTCAGACCTCTGCTGCCAAACAGATGATTCACCGGTTTTTCACCAAGAGGCAGGGCACGAATTAATTTTAAAAACGCTGACCTCCTCTGCGTGAGCTTTGTCCTTCAGATGGAAACCAGGTGTGAAGACTGTGAGACTATTCGTGCCTCCACAGGTTGTTTTGGACGCTCCCTGGCCACCGTGAACTCCTCGTCCCTCAATGCAAAGTAGCATTTCAGGTTACATTTGCCGGGCGTCACAGGACAAAGGTTTGCCTTGTGAGCATGCGAGGGGCCAGGGGAACTTTTTGAGGAGTCAAGTGCAGGAGTACAAGTCTCAGAGGCGAGAGAGTGGAAGAGACAGGGACCCAGGTTGTAAATTTGTCCAGAGGTGGGCAGGAGTCGCCGGTTATACGGCCGATTCTGCTCGAGTCCAGACCCAGAAAGCGAGGGGAAAAATGTACGTGCGCGCCAGTGAGAATATAAGGGGGGAACCCATGGTGACAAGTGAGAGGCTGCCGTTGAATTTAGTAGTGTGTGTGTGTGTGTGTGTGTGTGGTCCCTTACCAAGAATGTACTGGTTCCCCCCAAAGAGTATTGATGCAAAAGACTATGAGGTTTGAGCAGACTGAAGTCTTTATAACCTAGTGACCCATCGTGCTTGTCACTTAAATGCTTTTTTTGAGACAAAAGAGAGAGAGAGCGAGAGAGAGAGTCCCAGAGTGGGTTCATTTCCTCCCCAGCCGGGCTCGTCTGTGTCAATCACATGTCCATAGTAACAAACTTCCCTCAGTTGGAATTAAAGGAGAAAATGACCACAGACGCCCGTGTACATATAAGCTGTTAGGGTCTTCTTTCTGGGCATGTAGTGGATTTTCTTAACAATGTATAGAGAATTGATGAGCAAGAAAACATGAAACATGGTGAGTTATTTTCAACATGGCCTTGCAAGGCACGCATCTCTTCTTGGAGCCAAGATGAGAGATTGAGCCTCATCTTGCACTTGCATCCCCCTTAGTGCCTTTTCCTCAGTGGACATGGACCATAAATGTCCATTAAAATAGAAAATCGTCCATCTAGCGATCACTGAAATCAGTAAGATGTCTGTATGTCTACCGCATCTATCTATTTTCTATCATCAGTGGGCCCACTCACATCCATCCATTCCTCCCTCCCTCCATCCATCCATCCATTTGGTCCATTCACATCCATCCATCCATCCATCCATCCATCCATCCATCCATCCATCCATCTATTCAGAACAGGCCTGGGGTGCCCCTGTTGGCCCGTGTGGGTGCGGTGTCCCACTGGAGTGGCCCAGAAGGGCTTGTTGGCTCTCCCTCAGTGGACCGAACAATGTGTGAGATCTAATGACAATAGCTTACCCCCTGGGCACCACCCTACTCGCCCCTTACCCAGGGATCTTCCCAGTCACACGAGGTGACTCCAGGGAGGTGCTTTCTGCGCCGGTGAAGGGAACCAAAGTTTCGCCGCCTCTGGGACGCCACCAATTCCGGAGACTGAGTTTAAGCTGTTGATTAAGAAACGAAAGAGCAGAAAACAACCTTTGACCCTACTGCCTTTCCTGCCCTAGAGGTTCAGAAAGAGACACCTGATTTAGAAATGGGGCCTTGGCGTCATCCTGTCGAGAATTTTCACCTGGCAGGACTCAGGAAGATTCCAGGGTCTTTCAATAGGCCCCAGGTCCTCTCGTTTCTGTCACCTGGCAAGAACGGTCCTGCCCTGCCTGTTCTGCTCTTTCCCAGTCACCTGGAAATCACTCACTCTCACTTCCGAAATCTGATACCCTACCCCCTCTTTGTCTTTGGTCTAAAAATGTCACAGATACCCAGAGTTGCCTGGCTGCGTTTGGATTCTTCACACCTATATCCGTCCCCCCCCCCCCCCCCCCCCCCCCGCCCAAAAACACGGTTTTTGTGTGTTTGTCTGCGTGTTCANGGGGAGTGGGGAGTCTGTTGCAAGTTTATTACAACTCAGACAGACCATATCGGCGCGGGAGGCTGGTTTCTTTGCTATTAACCCTATTTTGCAAGTGAAAAGAGTAAGAAAGGAATAGAAGGCAGCCCAGGCTAAGCAATCGGCCCACGTCCCAGGGGGCTGCCTCACTAGTCACAGCCTCTGCTGGTGCTTTGAAGGTCTCTATTCTTCCCCCGCTCCTTCCAAGGGCTAGTGTCCTTTTTGTTGTGCAAACAAAGCAATAACTGTGCCTGAACAAGCCGCAACCAAGAAAGACTCACAGCCGCTTTGCTTGCATGAATTGGGAATGAAATGCAAAGCAAGAGCCCGAGGGTTGGTTTGTTGGTTGGTTGGTTTGTCTGTGTTTCACAAGGGGAAAAAGCTGGTTTGGGAAATGTCTCTATATAAGCAACCGTGAGTTAATTTGCCCCAAAGCAAAGACCCTAGTGCCTGTGGATGAGCCCCTAAGGGTCCCAGTGAACGAACGGTAGGAGAAGGGTAGGAGAGCGGTCACTCCAGGGGCCAGATTCCTTCCGCCTTCTCCAGGGGGACAGAGATGGGGACACTGGAGCTGACGGCCCCCATGAACCCCTACAGCCTGCGGGGAAAGGGAAGCAGCAAAATTACTGCTGTTTTCCCAGGGCGTGGGGGCCAGGAGACCCATGAAACGGCGTCTGGGAAGACGCTATGTACAGACTGGAGTCTGGGAATGAAGGAAACTAGCTTCTTCATTTCCAAGGTCAGCTAAATGTCTACACTTTCTAGTCCAAACTCCAGTCTACATGTAAAAGGTTGTTTTCTTTAAAAAAAAAATAGAATAGACTGGACTTTTAGAGAGGTTTTAAGTTTATAGAAAAGTAAGTAGAAGTAGAGAGACTTCATGCTCACCCCTCCCCCACCCAGGTTCAACTCTTCTTGACATCTTTTTTTTTACTTTTAATTCCTTTAAAATTGAACTTATTGGGGTGACAGGGGTTAATAAAATTATGGCGGTTTCAGGCATCTGATTCCGTAAGCCATCCTCTGCATATTGTACTGTGCGGGCACCACCCCAAGTCAAGTCTCCTTCCGTCACCAACTGTCCCCCTTTCCCCTGTTCTACCTCTCCCACTCCCCTTCCCTCTGGTCATCCCCACACTGTCGCTGTGTCTCTGAGTTTATTTGATTTCCTTCCCTTCATTTTTACTGTGGACCTTATTACAGATGCCCTCATTCCCCTGCCCTTTGCCTGTGTGCCCCCCAGCCTCCATTCCCCCCTTTCCTAGGCATCGGGTCGAGAACACATAGGTAGACCCCGTGGCTACAGATCACAGTGTGGCGATGGCCAAAATACGCAAATATTTCACAAGGTTTCTTCGTGGATCAGAACCCGTGGCCACCGTAAGCCCTCGAAAACCAGGACATTCCTGCAGAGGTTGTCTGTGAGCCTGTCTGCCTCACAGCTTCTCCAAAAGGGACTCAGTTCTCATCCACCCCCTCCTGGGAGACCCACTGAGCATAAAGATCGCCCGTTGCCCTGAGAGAGGAGACTGAAGGTGGACCCCACAGCCAAGCCAGGTTTGTTACACAATGTCACACCTCTTCTGTGTTCTTCTCAGGACACAGGCATTCGCCCTAAAGTCATTCACCCTCCCTCCCTTTCTCCTGCTAAGATAGTATAGCAGCTCTCAATCTCCCCGTTATTTTTTTGGGGGGGGAAGAGGGCATTCATGCTTTTTTTCCTGTGGTGCCATGGAACACACAATCATTCACAAACGTGTATTCCTTTTCTTCTATGTTTCTTCTTGTCAGTGGCTCCCACAGACTCAGCTGCGGAACCAGGAGGGTGGAGGCAATATCTTTCCTTCATGGCATGGAAACCACCCCCACCACAAACCGTTGATGTCAACGGCACACTGAGGACTCAAAACCAGCCACCCCATTTTGAGACAAAAGTAACCGAGGTCCCGTAGGCCCAGAGAAAGCTCTGCCCGCCCCCTCTCTTAACGACATGAGACATTGGAACGGGTCTTGCCCGTCAAAAAGGATTATCAGAGGAGAACAGATTTGAGTGACTGAGCAATAGCTATTCCCGAGGCAGCCTACAATGAGTTCGAAGCCCTCTCCTGCCATTCTCCCGCTCCCTGGGCACCTTCTGAACCCTAGCTCAGGGTGCCTTATGGGTACGTGTTCCTATTCTATTTTGGAATCTCTCGTGCACCTGGGGTCTCTGACTCTCAAGTATGCGGGGTTCCCATACGTACGCACGCACTAAATTTGATGATGTTCTCCTGCTCCTGTGTCTCGTGTCTGGGACGTCACCTGGAAAGACCTTCACTGCAGAGGTAAGTTTGCTCCTCCCCCTCTAGTGCTGCGGTTTGCCGCACTTTGAATTGCGCTGCCCCAAACGTTTGTTCGTTTGTTCCGTACAATAGCTCGATCTAGTAGCGCTTAGTGGTCTTGAACTTCATTCGAGACAATTTTGTGAGATTGTATGGTGACAGCTGAGCTGTCAGTGTGCATTTAAAAAAAACTAATCAGAAAGGGTGGATTTCTGTGTAGCTGTTTTAATACTAAAGATAGAAGAAAAAGCACAACATTTTGGCCTGTTATGCTTTATTACTTCAAGAAAGGTAAAAATGCAACTGAAACACACACACAAAATTTGTGCAATGTATGGAGAAGGTGCTGTGACTGATCGAATGTGTCCAAGGCTCTCTGAAAAGTTCTGTGCTGGAGATTTCTTGTTGTACCATGCTCCCCCGTCGGGTAGCCCCGCGGAAGCCGACAGCGATCAAATTGAGACATTAATTGAGAACAATCAACATACCATGCAGGAGATAGCTGACATGCTTAAAATATCCCAATCAACAAAGTTATTGGTGATAATGAAAAATGTGTCCTTTATTTTATGGAAAACACTGAATGGACTTTTTGGCCAACCAAACACACATAAGACCATATATACATAGTTTGTGTGTTGATATGCTATTTGGAATGTGTGATTCAGGTTTTTTTTAAAAAAAACAAATTCCCCATGCTCTTTTTAAAAAATATTTTATTCCTATCTTTAGAGGGGAAGGGAAGGAGAGAAGGAGAGAAGTATCAATGTATGGTTGCCTCTGGTGGGTCCCCTGCTGAGAACTGGCCTGCAACCCAGGCATGTGCCCTGACTGGGAATCGAACCGCGATCCTTTGGTTCGCAGGCCCGCGCTCAATCCACTGAGCGACACCAGCCAGGGCTAGTCTTAATTTTTTAAGGACACCGCGCACTGCTTCCCACAGTGGCTGCCCAGGTCTACATTCCCAGCAACGGTTCGAAAGGGTCCCGTTCTCTCCACACCCTCACCAGCCCTCGTGATTAGTTCTTGCTGGTGACAGCTACCCCCACAAGTGAGAGGTGGTATTTCCTTGTAGTTTTGACTTGCATTTCCCTAGTAGCCAGTGAGGTTGAGCATCTTTTTTTTAAAAAGTCTATTTGTTGGCCATTGATCGACCTGTCTTTTGGGGCGAAGTCTGTGTGGCTGGGTGTTGAGCGCATCATGGCGAACAGAATAAGGAAGGCAGAAAAAGTCAGGAACCATTCGATCTCACTCCTGTGGGGAATAGAATAAAGCAACCAGTAAACAAACAAGACAAACAGGCAAACAAAAGCACATAGACGTAGACGAGACTATGGCGGGAACCGGAGGGGCGGGGGTGGAGGGTCGTACAGGGTAAAGGGGGTCAAACACACGGTGACGGAAGACGATTTGGCATCGGGGGCGGGCACACTCTACGGCATACAGATGATGAGCCAGAATTGCACGCCTGAAACAATGTCGCCCAACGCGTTGCCTACAAATAATACGAAAATACAAAGGCAGGGACATGTGGCGATAGAAGAGGGTTTAACAGACTGAGCACTACCTTGAGTCTGTCCGGTCGGCCATCCGCTGGGGGAGACCCACCTGAGAGAAGGCTGAGCCGGGCAGGAGAGCACCTGCGGTCCGGTGGGCCTCCTTCGCCCGTGACGAGTGTGGCGGGTCACCTGACCTCTTTGCATTTCCCGTTTCCTTCGCTTCAAACCACAAGTTTGAACTACACTATTGTTTCAAAGAGTTAAAATGAGTTTCTATCCTAGTTGACATAGAGTATGTATATCAGCTAGGGAGCCCTCTGATAGCCTACAAAGCGAGGACAGAATTATTGACTCCATTCCTTGTATCTCGGGCACCTTGCCCTTGTCAGTCCCAAGGAGGCAGGCCCTTGGGGACCTCCACAGTGGGTGGGTGGGATTTGTGGAGCGTCCTGAAGGCCCCTTCACGAGGGAAGGCAGTATGTCACTTCATGTTGGGAGTTTAATTGAACATTTGAACATTGAACCTGCAGGAAAATGGATGCTTAAAAAATACCCAAACATATGATTGCTTCTTTCTTATTTATTTCATGAGAATGGATCTTAGTAGAGCAGATACTGTCAACGTTTTGATGTCCCTCGATTTTTTTTTTCTTTTCTTTTTAAAGGAAGAGGGGAAGGAAAGGAGAAAGAGGAAAATATTGATGTGAGAGAGAATCATCCGTCAGTTGTCTCTCATTCATGCCCCGACTGGGGACTGAACCCACAAGCCAGACGGGGGCCTGGACCAGGAATAGGACCCACGAACTTTGGCTTTGCAGGATGACACCCAACCCCCTGAGCCACACCCACCAAGGGTCATGGTAAGTCTTCACAGTCCAATACACGGCATTCTCAGCCTCATCGCCAGGCACGTGCTCAATGGCCAGGGAAGGGTCTCGGCCACGCCGTGGGACAGCACAGGGCATCAAACAACCTCTAGTCAAAGCTCTAAACAGTTTCATAATAACCTTGCAGTCAAAGCCATCCTCTGGACACAGCCTACCACTTTCAGAATCCCCCTCCAATTTTCCTGTTTTCGCCACATTCCCTCGCTTGCTTCGTACTTTCCTGAGGGTTACTACTCACAGGACAGAGTGCTGTCGTAGTCTTAGAGAATTAATAGGCTGTGTGGCCCAACACTTAATACCAACCCAGCTTACCCACTTAAGGGTGTTCGCCCGCCTTGATCACCATCGTTAGGAAAAGGCGTAGGATACGAACACCGAGGGACGAGGCAGCTTCTCTGCCGATCAGCCCCGAAGGGAAACGAGCCCACCTGTTCTCTGAGGCAGTTGGACAAGAGCGTGTGGCCTGTCCTGACTCCAACTTCACCAAGAAAGCAAGAGGCTTCTTTCCCTGAGGGAGAAGAACGGGAGAGGCTGGGGGAGTCGCATCGCTCTCATCTGCCCCTGAGCAAACAAACTTTCCCTCCGAGAGCCTGGACAACGTCAGCCCCGTCTCCTTTTTGAACTTGGGCACTTGCAAGGTCATGGCCGCGGAGAGCTGATACGACACATGGCATTCGGGAACCTCCAGTCTGTTTAGAATGTGGCTTTGCTGCGCCAGGCCCTCCCATTCCACACGCGTGACCAGCTCTCCCCCAAGGGGCCTCGCAAGCCCACGCCAACCGGAGGCGCCATGACAGCCTCAAGCTGAGCTTAGTCAGGACCCCGAGGTGGGATGGAGGGGGGGAGACGAGGGGGTTTAGAAAGTGGTCAAGGAGGCGTCTCTCTGAGGCCGCTGGGGACTCTGCTGTGGACTGCGGTCACCAGACTCAGCTGACGAGGAGTGAGTGAGAAAGCAGGAAGACATTCCGTTCCGTGCGTTCGGTTCTGTTGCAATACTTGGACCACGAGGGGGTTAGCAAAGGACCAGATTCTGCGTGGGGGCTCGTCCCCAACTGGCTGGAGGTGCAGGGCCGTGGGCTCTGGCAACACACACTAGGGACAGAGTTGGGTGCCTGGACGACTTTTGTCGTATTTACACTCTGACTCTTCGGTGAGGACACAGCCTGAGCCGGAGCGTCGAGGTGCCCTTTAGTGGGTGGGCCGGCCCGTCAACCCTGGTCCGCGCCGACGGCGAAGCCCGATTCCGCACTCAAACCAATGAGCGTCCAGGCTCTGAGAAGACAAGGAGAGAACTCAAGTGTGGGTCATGGAGGGAAGGAAGCCAAACTGGGACCCATATCAGTCTACGTTCGTGCAAACGCACACACGTGCAACAGCAACAGGGAGCCCTAAGGTCAACTGTGGCCTTTGGGCGAGAATGGCATCCACGCGCGGGGACCTGTTATATCACAATGTCCTGTAGGATGTGGGGCTGATCGTGAGGGGCGCGGGCGATGGGGGGAATCTCTGTACCTCCCTCTCCATTGTGCTGCGAACATGACACTGCTCCTAAAAAATAAGTTCTGTTTAGAAAACAAAAACAAAGAGAAAGAGAAGCCCCGTTCGGTCGGTCAGTCAGAGCGTCGTCCCAATACGCCAAGGTCGTGGGTTTGATCCCCGCTCAGGGCACATGCAAGAGTCAACCAGTGAGGCATCACTAAGTAGGACAACAAATTGATCTCTCTCTCTCTCTCTGTTTCTGTGCCTCCCTCCCTCCTTCTCTCTCTCCCTTCCTCTTTGTCGTCAAATCCATACATAAGACAATTTAAAAAAAATAAAAAGAGAGGGAGAAAAGAATGGAGCATTGAAATGTACTATAGGATGAGTGATCTGAAAAACACAAATGAGGCTTTTTGGGGATGGGGTTATCTGTCAATGAATACATGGAAATTTATTGGGGTGATAGATACGTTTTTACACTGGCTTGTGGCAATAATTAACCAAGTTGGTACACTTCCTAAAAATCACTAACGTTAAATTTCTTGAGTGATTTGATAGAGGGAGAGAGGAAAGACGAGGGAGGCAGAGAGACATCAATGTATTGTTCTACCTATTCATGCATTCATTGTTTGATTCCTGATTCTTTATTCATTGGGCGCTTCTTGTCTGTGCCCTGACTGGGGATCGAACCCACAACCTTGGTGTATCAGCACGACGCTCTGACCAACTGAGCTACCTGGCCAGGACCCCCCAAATCATAAAATTTAACACCAGTGATTTTTACGTATGTAAATTACCTGGTTTATAAGGAAGGAGGCAGAATCAGAACCAGGACTGGAGGGTTAGGCTGGAAATGGCCAAGTGGTGTGAAGTAATAATAAAGTAATAGACGGGAATGCTAAATATTTTTATAGAACGTGGGCTTTGAGCTTTTAGGGCTAAGTTCTGGATCTGGTTTTTTTTATTGGCAGCCCCGTGAGTAAAACCTTGTCCAGTACAGCCCGACCCTTAATTAGCATACATCCAGCCATTAATTCAGAACTGTAAAACCGAGGGTTGGAGTTATAGGTTTGCAGTGAGTCACTTACCTGTTGGAAAGAGTTTCCTCGTGTGTATAGTTCTTACATCTCGGAGCCAGAGAGAGGGCTACATAGGTAAAAAGTATTTTCAAACGGTTAACAGACTTGTAAAAATGTACAGTTCTCCTTCCAGTGAGTGCTTTTATTATGAAACGCATGGACATAGTTTGCCCCAATTTCCTGCTCTCTGAGGGCGGAGATTGGGGTCAGAGACCCCAATCTTTCCTTTGCAAAGACGCTGGAGCCACCGGCCCCGAGGAGCTGCCTTGCACATCAGATGCCTCCACCCTGTGGACGTTAAAACAGGACAAAGTGACCTGTGCACGGGGCCGAAAGCCACCCTGTGTCCCACAGAGCTGTGTGCAAAGGGGACAGAAAAGCCGACGGGGTGAGGGCTGGACGGAGGGGCCCAGGACTGAGAATGAAACACGCTGTGGAGAATCAGCGTCACGATGCCGCGCCATCTGCGCCCACAGCCACGCCTCCCCGCCGTGGGTGTCCCTGCCCCCTCCCCTTTCTCCTAGGTGCCACCCCTGTGTCTGCTCCTCACGGGGACCCTGTGTGGGCTCCTTCCTGAGTCAGCGCTTCCCCAGGAGCTGTTATTGATCTCAATAAACGTGGCCGCCTCTCACTCACAAAGGCCCTTTCATGGTAGGGGAACAGCATCTAAAATGACCACGCATGTCTCACCTCTGACTGGGTCAAGTACCTGGTGTGTTGTAGGCAGAAGGTCAATAGCCACGGCAGGAATGAGTGTCCCAGGCTGGTTGGAGCCCAGGGACCTGTGTCTCTCTTTGGATAACTGCACCTCATAGAGGTCAAATGACTTTCTTACTGCATGTATCCAGGAGGCATGCTGGCACCACAACTTGCCACGGTCGATGGGGGACCTTGGTCACTTGCTTCAGCCTGTGTTTCTCACGTTTCTTCACTGTGAAGGTAGTTTTCCTCTTTTCCACGTACCGAGCCACCTATAATGAGACTTCCATTTCCGTGATAAGGAAAAGCATCAAAGCAAAAGATGACAGGTACTTAGATATATGTGCAAGTGTTTAGATAGGTACACCATCTATCCACTATGCCTGTCGATGTTTTTATCTACCTACTTATGTAGACTTAATTGTTATCTGTCTATCTATCTACTTACCTATATATCTATCCATAAATCTATCTATTAATCATCCATCCATTCACCCATCCATTCCTCCAGGTATCCACCCGTCCGAGCATTCATCCATCACCTATCTATCTATCTATTTATTTATCTATCTAGAGATATTCCAAAGCGACCTATTTAACTTGTTTCTCACCTGGACACATGGCCATTTCTGCATCCCCTGCCTTGGTTGAGATGCCTGTCCAAGTCTCATGCACACCATCTGCTCGGGATGAGTATTTAATCTGCAGGATTCACCGTGTGGAGACGGGGAGAGAACACCTGGACTCATTCCACGTGGTCTGTCGACCCTCTTGGCTCACCCTCTCGGGGCTTCTGCGCGGAACTGCGTTCTGGAGTGAACGGTCCCCATCTCTGACCAAACAATCTCTCCCTGTGGCAACTCAAACGGAATGCCTTTGTCGACAGCAGAGCCATCTGCATCTCCCGCCCCAAGCACCTGTGTTTTCCTGCAAAGCGTTGCTGAAGATTCGATTCTGCCAGGATGGATGTGGCCGTGCGCTTGTCTGTTTTTTTTTTCTGTCCCTCTCCTCCCTTCCCTCTATTCGACTTCCAATCTCATCCTCAGGGTTTCTTTGCCTCCACCTGTTCCCTCCCTGATCACCGGTCCCCGTTCCTCACCTCCCCGTTGGACGCTGTGTTTTCAGCAAGGTTCGGGAGACCACCATCCCAGGGCTCGAACAAAAGCCGGGGCGTTTAAATTTAAAATGTCAACTTGCCTTCCGTGGGTGTTTGAGACTTTCTGGCTAGCTCCATGCTAATGGAAGATCACAGTCCCCAAACTCGAGTGGCAGGTGTGTGGAGATGGGCAAGGACTATGCTTCTCGTGGTCCAAAGCGTCTGTAACCCCAGCGGTGTGGACTAGAAGACGACATTCCGTTCAACAGGGGAAACGTTGTATCGGCAAACACCGGGCTCCACGTCTCTCTCCACTACTCAAGGCTAAGTCATTCTAGCTCTTTGAGGCTCAGTCGCTTCCCAGGTCAACCAGGCAACACCTGCCTCCCAACTAGGTATGTCCACCTGAACGTGTTAGGTGGTAAAAACGGCCCAAATGTCAACGATGTCACCAGCAAGTGTTCCGTTCACTCGGCATCACTCGGTCCACCTGATACGGCGTCCCCGTCCTCTTCGTTGGCGGGCACCTCAGTGGGGCAGAGGGGAAAGCGTTCAGTGGTCTTTCAGGCCAGCACTTCAATGCCCCATCCCCTGGGGTTCCCGAGATAACCCAGCATTACGCTCAACATTCCCCTCAGCTCCAAGAGCCTCACACTCTGTGCCTGGAACCACAGAGCTGGAAATATTTGGTCCTAAGCCACATGGCGACAAGAAGACTCCTAGAAATGACTTTCGTGGTCAGACTCTGATAGCGGTTGCCCCATGGGAAACAGAAAAAAAAAGGGAAGAAAAAAGAGACAACCTACAATGCCAGTTACAGGCAACACTTGGTCAATCTTACTGTGTTTCTTTCTAGCTTATATTCATAGGATTATTTGTTGCTGCCTGAGTCTACTTCCCCCATCAATTCTAAGTCAACATTAACAATGTATATACAGGTCAATGAGGCACAATCAACCTCCCCAGTGACTCTTTCTTACAGAGGTCGAGGTCGTGCAATGGGAGAAAAAAAGGGGGGGGGAGAAAGTGAACAGAAAAACATGCATGAAGGCCGATTGAATCCAGATGTTCACGAACCTCGCCCCGGAGAGTTGAATTTCATTTCGCTTTCAAACGAGAGCGCACGATTCCAAATGCCTCTCTTCCGTGTCTCGAGGAAGGGAGTGGGGGCCAAAGGGTAGCTCTGGGGTGGGTACACGGTCGTGCGGACACTCACCGATTCCCCAGGACCGTCCATTTCCACGTGCCCAAACCCTGTGTTTGCCCCTGAAGCTCTGAGCGCTGTTTTTCAGGGGAGCGTTTCCGAGCAAAGAAATAAAATCGGCAAGAAACGTGGTTTGTTTGGTTTTTCCTCACAAGCTTACACGTTTTTCTTTTTCCCCAAACGAGAGTCTGTTTACTTTGTTGAAAGTAAGCATGGATATGGTTTCAAAGCTGGAAGACGGCCCATCCTGCTGCTCACCTGGGCCCCTTCGTGTCTTCCCGGGAGGCGGACACCTTTCCTGGGCTGTTGTCCAACAAACGCTGCCCCGTAATACTGCGTTGAGTGTAACGGCCCTTGTCTCCCACACTCAGGCAGAGAAGGCCGTGAGTGACGGAACCGTGTCAGCAAAACAGCCTAAGACCCAAAGACGAGCGATTATCCGTTTTTAAAAATTACCCAAGAATCACCCCTGCATTCAGTACGCAGTCAACATTTTGAAGAGGCCTAGAGCGATGGATTGCGTTTGTATAAATACGGGCTTTTAGTTGATTTGAGCAGAAAAGAAAGAGGGGTTAATGGGATCTTTTAAAACGTGGTGTATATAATTCAACAGGATTGTTTAGAGTGTATTAGGCTGTGGTTAGGGGAGAAAGGATTGCGTTTCCCGTAGTTTATTAAATAGGAAAACCACAAATCGGTAAATACACATTCTCCCGGAGAGTTCTCTCTGGCAGATGGATTTCCATGGAGGTTGTTACTTACCCCCAAAAAACAAACAAAAAACCCCCCTGGTAGTCTGAAAGAATTTCCTGTGAAATAAATTCACAGACAATAAATACCATTACAAGAGTCTCTTAAAGGTTCTTCTGGGGAATTAGTTCTTCCAATTCGAGGTTATTGCTAAGTCTTAGAGTAACCAAGACATCGTTATTTCTATCAAGGAATTGGAGTGTGTTTTCGGTGCTGATGAGCGTGTCGCACAGTGAGGCTTGCTACCTGAGCACAGGCGGGCTAGAGTTGTCCCATGATGAGGGGGTACTCAGGTGGCTGTGGGAAATGTTGGGGGGGGAGGGCGTCCCACAATTTAGGTGACCTGTCACCAGGACTCACCCTCTTCTGCCTGGGGTGACTTCCTTCTCTCCTCCTTGCTTGCTGGGTCCCCACGAACACTGTCAAGGCAGGGAGAGGCTGGTGGGAAAAAGACGGTCCCCTTTGGGGGTCCTACGCGGGTACCTGCTGGCACCCGAACGTGGCAGAACTCATCATCTCTCCTCACCCTTCCCGAGCGGCATCTCTGGGTTGAGTTGTCGTCACAAGCAGTGACGGGCGCAGCCTACACTCCCAGCCAAATCTCACTTTACCAGTCACACTTTGGTGAACACACTCTAAACGCACAGCATTGGTTTGTGCGATACAGCTCCACGGGAGACGCTCCGAGCCAAATTGGACCGTAGGGCGTTGTACGTCGGGCCAGCCGCCTGTGCTGGGGGTTTCCGAGGGCAGCCCTCCTGGTTCCACCTTTCCCACAGTTTTCCAGGGAAACGACACTCTCAGGAGCTGGTCTGGAATGCAACGGCCGTGGGTGTCTCTCTGGAGTCGTTCGTGAAACGTGGGGGGGATGTTTCTAGCCTCAAGTCGGTGCGCGCTGCTGCGGGCTCCACGGTCACCCACGGCCGGGAGGCATGGCTTTGTGGGTGCGGGTGACGCGACCTCGCGATGCTGATTCTCAGTGAACCGTGCTCATCTGTCCAGCTGCCACCCAGTCTGCTTCCCCGGCATCTCAGGTCTCTGGGACACAAGGTGGCTTTCAGCCCCTTGCAGAGGTTGGAGGCATCCAACGGGCGAGACGGCTCCCTGGGCCCCATTTCAAAGGGGTTCATTTTTATGGTCGTTTACCAGGAATAGCCATTAAAAGGGCAATTAATGGGGTTACTTCCACACCAGCTGCCGCGGCTCCTTCGGAGTTGCCTGCACTTAAAATCTAGTGACGCACCCGGCTTGTTAATCCAATGTCAGCTTCCTCGTGCCAGAGGGCGTTGTCTCCTGCGACTTCCTGCGCATCCCCGTGGATTCATTGGCCAGTTGTTTTCATGTAAAAATCGCCTCTTTCCTAGCGAGGGGCCGCGTCCTCGCTGCACGCGTGGGCGGTGTGTTTGCCAGAGATCTCCATGTGGCTTCCGTTTTGATTTGTTATCGTATTGCCTGGAAAGGGTGTGCGTTTCAACGAGTGAATGGTTTTGGTAGGCAATGGAGTTTTATGGCTGAAGGGGATGTTGCAGCTTTGGGTGTCATCTTTGGTGAAAAAATTGTGTGTCTATGTACATCAGGGGCACGTGAGCGTAAACATAGTATTATACACACCTACTTTTACAGAGGTAAGCTATACATGCATGGGCACACTTACACGTGGCATGCACAACATGTGTGTTTATGAATGTGTACCTCCACACATGTCTATAGGCATAGGTTATATTTTGTATGAATATAGTCCATATACTATTGTTATATATTACATATTTGGTATGCATATAACATATAAACCATGGCCTATTAATTGTATTGAAATATATGTGTGTGCATATATTTACATATATCATTTTAAACACCTATATAACACACAAGGACATCTAGATGCACATACATGTGTCATTTTTTTATGTACAAATTTCATATGCATAAAATTTAATATAGTGCCCTGGTGGGTGTGGCTCCGTGGATTGAGCGCCGGCCTGTGAATCAAGAGGTTGCTGGTTCGATTCCCAGGCAGGGCACATACCTGGGTTGTGGGCCAGGCCCCCAGTAGGGGGCGCTCGAGTGGCAACGACACATGGACGATTCTCTCCTTCTCTTTCACCCTCCCTTCCCCTCTGTCTAAAAGAATAAATAAAATCTTTAAAAACAAACCCAAAATTTAGTATATGCTTATATACACACACATCATTTTAACCAGCTATGCACACAAAGATATCCATGTAAGTAGACATACATATAAAATTTTTACAGGCATCATGTTATGTTTTTAAATATCACATATTTTTAAACCAGGTATATAGGCACACAGACACACGTGTTTACATGTGTACACACATGTAATGTTACTGTGTAAACCAAGTTTCACTGTAACTAGCTATCATATATGGGTGTATATATATATGTACACACACATATCTATGATTTTTTTTTTTACCAGCCGTGCCTCCCAGGGCAGGGTGAAAGGGTAAAAAGAAAGCAACAAGCCCCCAGCTTGGGCATCAAGTTCCAAGGGGCACCCGTGAATTCGGCGTCCAGGGCACCTATTCACACACACACACACACACTGTGCTTGGGGGGCCAGAAGCCTGTTCCCCCCGTAAAGGAGACAAACTAACATTGGCAGGGACTCCTTCTGGGGAAGCAAGGAAAGTAGCCTGACCTGCTCCAGGGAGAAAACCTCTAAGCCCACGGAATGTCCTGTCTTATACGACTGTCTATTTTTTTTTTTTTTTTGGCTGGGGACCTCGGGTGACTGAGAGAGGGTCGAAGCAAGAGGAAGCCCGCCCGCGGCCTGCGCGCTTGGGAGCTGCCTCACGATGCTAAGAATAGCCTGCGAGTATTTGTGGAATTTCACCCTCCTGCCAGCAACCTTGAAGTGGACGGTTCCGCCCGACTAGCCTCTGCTTTCTGTGCCTTCCCGGTGCCTGATCCTCTCTGCTTACTCCCATGCACACATCTGTGTGCATTTAAATCTGGATGAAAAAAAAAAATCCCACCGGGTGGCTCCAATTTATTGTTCATGGTGGGGTAGGGGAGGCAGCAAGGTCTCCGCCCAGTTCCCCGGGTCAACGACAAGGAGAGTTTTGACTTCCCACCCTGGGAACGCCCTGCACACTGTTGTCGGTTTTTGGTTTTTTTTTAATTGTCGACCAAATTTACTTTCTCAAAGACCTAAATCCTACCCTGGCTAGATCACAAAATGCCAGAACGCTTTCCCAAGATTGGATGCAAATCATTTCCCACAGACGGGGCGTTTGAGAATAGACGGCTTTTCTCGACCGCAGGCAAAGCCTTCGGACGCCTCCGAGGGTGGATCCGTTTTCTCACTCTCGGTTCCGTGAACTCGGACGTGGGTTAGAAGGTACGGCTTCGGTTCCGGCTTTCCAAGAAGAACACGACCCACAGACTGCGATCTGTGGAAACCTAGAGAGGGTTTGCAGGCACGGGATGCGGTCGGGTGAGCTCGTGGGCAGAACCGATGTCGCATCTAACCCAGGAGGGTGGACTGATGGAAACCAGTGAGCTGCATGGGTCGGGGAGGGGGCCCCCAGGAGGGCGGACTGATGGAACCCAGGGTAGGGGAGGGGGGCCCCACTGCCATGGGCCAGAGGCGTTGACACCCATCACGATTTCAAGGAAAATCTCATTTCAGGAATGGCCGTGCCCACAGGGCTAAAGGAGCTACAAGTTGGCACAATAAACCCGTCTTCAGTTTACAACCCTGACACACGTGCCCACATGCCCTTCAGTCCCACCGTCTTCCAGCACCAAGGCAAATATTTCAGAAGTGTGTGGTGAGCGGGGGACAGGTTGTATGTGTGGCCGAATTATACCGTTTCCAGAGTGCACAGCGATTTGGCACGCGCCGGTGCTCTGGAAATACAACTTGTTTTACCTAAGACACAGAACCCACGAGGCTGCGGCTGATCTGCCCTGGAGGGATTCATTCACCCGGGGGAAGCCGGGCAGACTCCGTCCGAGCCCTGGAAGTAAAACAGCCTTGGAGGTTTGGCCACGGTTAGGATTCAGCCGTTTCCACTCATTCAGAGCTCTACGATGAGACTGACAATGAGGATCCACTTTTGGCTTCCGTGCCGGAGGGGGAGACATTTCTGATAGAGATGTGTCTTTTCTGTTTTGACCTCGGCTTCTGAGTTTTCTTGGGGACCAGGGTCTTTTGTGGGATTCTGCACGTGCGTTAAAAGGCTGCGACGCGTGAAAATGTGCTTTTGGGGGTGTTCCCAGCTGAATCGCTAGGTGATGAATTTGTTTCCTTTTCTGTAGTCCCGGCAATATCAAACAGAGTGAGCAACTACTGTGGCTTCCCAAGAACAGATTTGTGGGATTTTTTTCCCTCTCTGCTTAACAACTTCAACTTTTTCACGCAGCATCCCCCCTTGACGTGGAGTGGTGAATACACAATACAATACCGATGACGTAGTACACAACTGTATACCTGAAACCTATTTAATTTTATTAACCAGGGTCACCCCAATCCAGTCAATAAAAATTAGGAAAACATATTAAAAATTTAAAAAAACCCAACAACAATGAAGGAATAGATTTGTGTGTACACACTGAGTTAGGCCTTCTACAACATTATTTGTTCTTCAGGCTGAGAAAGAAAAGAGTTGTTAAACTCAGGGATGCAAAGTTTCATGGGAAAAATGCGTTATGCAATTTTTCATTAGTAAATTCGAAGGAGAATCTTAGTTTTCAAGGCTCTCCCTTTGCAAGGTATATAAAAACGTTGAATCGCTCTGTTGTACCCTTAAAACGACTATAAAATTGTATGTCCATTATAAGTAAAAATAAATGTAAAACATCTCTAAGGGGCTAACGTTGGTTTAGAATGGATTCTGTCAGCCACAAATACAACTGCCCTTTATTAGTAGTTAAGGAAATCAGAAGCAGAATAAAATATGTCCTCCAAAATGAGAGTGTGGTTTGGAAGAATACCTCATTGCAATGGGTGTTATTCCTTTTCTGACAGTTTGCGTGACTTCGTAAGTGTTTAAATCTTTCTCGGTTTATGACAGCAGTTGGTAATGTCTTGTGGGGGAAGTCAGTCTCGCTGCCTGTTTCGGTATGGCCCATGAGCTAAGAAGGGTTTTTCTATTTTAAAATACTTCCCATGTTTCAAAGAAAGCATAATATTTAGCGACACCCTGTTTTATCGGCACGCAGCCGTGCTAATTCTGCGGTCGCTTTGTCGATAGAGCAGCAGAGATGGGTATTTTCCGCCCACCCAATGGCCCGCAAAGCTAAAAATATTTACTCTTTGGCTCTGCGAGTTGGCTGATTCCTGGTGTATAAGGTTAGCCCAGCGACCGCTGGCTTCGACATTCTGTCGAGTAAGGCACAGGGCGGGGGGAGGATGTCCCCCGGGTTCTTGGCAATGACTTGAGGAGACAGGATGAAAAAACATTCACACGTTCGCAATTAGAGATCCAGATAGGGTAGTCGAGGTGTCGGGAGTCACACATGCCTCCGGAAAGAGAGGCCAGTCGAGTGGCACCCCCAGGGATTAATGGGATAAGCCAAGCCCCGGAGAAGAAGGCACCTCCTTCCCGTTGAACGTGTTTCTCCCCGGTGTGTGAGGGAGGGAAGACCGCCCGAACAGTCGGGTGTTTCGTGTAGGACGTCACACACAGACCGAACATAAAGCGATGGAAAAGGGATGCCGTGAGAATGGAAACGAACCAACAGAAGCTGGGAGAGCTGGAGTGACCGACGACAAAATCGGTCTGGAAAACCAAACACGCACACGAGCAGAATAGAAGCAGACTCCCAGATACCAAGAACAGACTGACAGCCGGAGACGGGAGAGGGTTTGGGGGGTGGGGTAAAAGAGGCGAAGGGATAAGGAAATATAAATTCGCCGCTATTGTAACATACGGCATAGGCAATATAGTTAATGACATTGTAATCACTACGCATGGTGCCACGTGGGTACTAACCATACCCGAAGGCATTAGCTCATATGGTATATACATGTCTCCCCAGTATGCTGTGCACCTGGAAAAAGGGTATGACATTCTGTGTTGACTGTCATTTAAAAATAAAAAAAAATTACTTAAAGTAAAAAAAAAAAAAAGCAACGACTTCTTAGATGGAACAGCAACATCCCAAATGTGCGTGTCTGTTCTCCGCAACCCAACAGCCCGAGCCCTCACGGCTCATTGAAACTGGGGGGCCTCTCTCCAGCCCTGAATTTTATATCAGCGGTCCACGATCCGTGCCTTGCTGGGCAGCCACGGGAAGAGGATAAAGGACACAGTTAGATGTTTCTCCGGAGGAACTCTGTGGTGTATTTTCTGAGCTTCTACCCTTAGGCGCAAACCAATCAAATGTCTCAGACGTCATTCCAGTCCCTACAACATGAGCTCACTCCTTCTTCCCCTTTCGGATCTTAAATCTTCATGGGCTTCGCATTCACGCAAAGCACAATCAAGATTCCACCGAGCGTGCAGAAAAAAAGTGAAACCTGACGTATTCGTGAAAGCATGATTCTTGGAGACGCGTAATGTCTTTGGAGTGCGCTTTTCCCCCTGCAAGTGAAAAAAGCCTTCTTTGCTTGAAAGCCAGTATTTGTTCTCCCAGGGGCAGATCATTCCATAAAACAAGTGACGCCATTAACGCGTTTTCCATGAATTTATATGCCCTTCTCCCAAGGCTCTGCTCTGTCATATTTTTCCCATCAAGAAGGGCCTTTTCAGCCCTGGCTGGTGTAGCTCAGTGGATTGAGCTCGGGCCTGCGAACCAGACAATTGCGGTTTGATTCCCAGTCAGAGCACATGCCTGGGTTGCAGGCCAGTTCCTAGCAGGGATGCAGTTCCCGGAGGGGGTGCACGAGAGGCAACCATACATTGATATTTCTCTCCTTCTCTCCTTCCCTTCCCCTCTAAAGATAAATAAATAAAATCTAAAAAAAAAAAAGAAAAAAAGAAGGGCCTTTCCCCCGCCGTTGCACGTGGGCTGCCTTGTGACTTGCTGTGGGCGTGAAGTGTCAGGAAAACGAGGCCATGCCAATTTTCTAGGTCTTGTTGGAAGGGTCTTGTGGCTTCCTTTCTCACCTCTGTTGTGGGTGGCAAAGAAGGCCGTGCAATGTAAGCACAGTCACCTGGCTGTCCAGCTGCGCCCCGTCCAAATCACACAAACCCTCAGAACGGTGAGCTTGACAGCGATCGTTGTTGGAAGTCCCTGACTTTGGGGAAGGGCTTGTTATACAGCAAAAGGCACCAGGAAGGACCCATGTCTTCCAGAGATAAAGAGAAAATCAAGTGGCCCGAGTCGGAACCGTCCCATAACTCAAAACTTCCCCTTCGCCTTGGATGCTAATGGACAATAGAGCCGGGCCTTCAACCGTCTGGGAGAACTGATTTGTTTTGCTCGGTTGTTTTCATTAGTTTAGTTTAGTTTTGTTTCTGGATCTTAGCATTCCTAATCTGGATCAACTTGTGAATCCATGGGATGGGGAAGCAAGGAGTTTGATAGGCAAAAAAAAAAAAAAAAAAAAAAAATAGACGTCGGAAAGTTTATAATCTAAACCTCCTTTCAGGAAACGAAATAAAAATGAAAACACAAAGAGCTGATGTTTTCCCGACCCAGAAGGAAGAAGCAGTGGAGCCCAAGGAAATTTAATCTTCTTAAATCTAAGGAGCACGTGGAATGCAAAGTTCCCGGAGCTGCGTGGTCAGAAGGAAGCAAACAGAGTTCAAGGTGAGTTGGACTCAAAAGTTCTTATGGAGGAGACACATGTCTACGTGTCCCCAGCAAAAGAAATGTGATCTTTGGGGTGGGCGGGGGTCCACTCCTTGTTATTCCAGTGAGGTCTTAATAGGAAGCAAACGAAAATGTGGAAGAACTTTTTTAAAAAAAGCATGAACAGAATGGAAGAAACAGCGCTCTCAGGAAAAATAAGGACAGTTCGTCTTTGCTCAGGCAAGTCCCCGGGGAAACCAAGACCCACTGTGAAACCATGAAAATCTCCTTGAGTCCACAGCAAGTTTCACTTGAAATAAATTCCTCATGTTGGGAGTAATTTTCCATTTAAACAGACTTTCTACTGAACTAGGCATAAAAACTTTCAAAAAGAATCATGCTGAAAATGGGATCACCTCAATAAAGACAATTAAAAAATAAAATAAGGATTATAATGGTAAAAAATAAAAAAGTGCTTCTTTTAAATTTAATGTAGTGATTGTTTGCTTGTTTATATAGCTGTTAAATTAATCATATAATTGTTTTACCAAAGAAATAACTAAATTTTGCCTCTTGAGAGGCAAGTTAAGTTAATGATTTTCTCATTTTATACAGTTTTTAAAAAAAATTCAGTATTTTTAGATTTTTAAACTTTCATCTTAGCATCACTGTTTATGAAATAAAGTCTCATTTTATGGTATTTGTTATATTCAGGTCAGGTATTTTTCTTTACATTAAATGAAATGTATTTCCATTTAATATGCAATATTTAAAGGACACAGGTATAGGACAAATAATAAAGACATTACCGGTAATATTCGGTATCTCCGAGTGAGGCAATCAGAGGCCATTGAAATTTTATTCTGACACATTTCCATTTCCTGAATTTTTTGCATCTTATTATTATTTTCTAATGAGGAAGTAAGCAGTGCAAATGTTTAACGGTGCTGCGTGCCCCCGGCCAGACTCGAGTGTACCCGTGGGGCAGGCTCGTAGTTCCGTTTCGCCTGAAAAAACACCTCACTTCCCATCCCTTATGCTGGCTTTCTACGAACCGTGGGCCAGTCCCTCTCCTAGATCAGGGGGCAACAGAAACGGATTTGGGGTGCAGACGGAACTCTCACCAGATTTCTCATGGAGCCCAATTCAAAGTAATAATCGACGGCCACGTATCTCCAAATCCACAACGGTATTCTTACGTTCTCTCGTTAGCGCTTGTAAATGTTTTTGCCTTTCACGTTTTTTCAATTTTATGTGTTGGGGGGACATTGGTTGATAAAATTAGGCTTCAGGTGGTATTGTGTGTTCACCACCCCAAGTCAAGGCTCTTTCCATCACCGTTTTTCCCCTTTTCCCGCTGGTATTCACCCCACTGTCATCTGGGTCTATTGAGTTTTGGGTGTTTTTTGTTGCTGTTGTCATTTAAGCACTTCACAGTTTTCACGCAGCCCCTCTGACAGCAGTCCGTCTGTGCCCTGTGTCTATGAGTCTATTTCCTCTTTGTTTGCTTGTTTTGTTCATTGGCTCGAACGCATCATAAGTGAGACCACGTGGTACTTCTCTCTCTCTCTGACTGGCTTGTGTCACTTCGCATAATCCCCTCTTTCACCTTTCTTGACAGATTTTCTCATTTCGACTCTAGAGATACCCCAAGGCATAGCTTCTCTTCCCTCACCTTGCAACAGGCACCTGAATTGCCATCAGCTGAATTTAGACCTTCACTTTCTTTCTGGCAGCCCATTGCACAGAGGCCACGCAGCTGCACGCTCCCTTCTCTAAATGCCACAGATGAAGCAAAGAATCCAGAGATGAATTCAATACTGCTGTCTTCACCCTCGGTACGGTTGTTGCCACGATCACTCCGGACATGCCCGAACCCCTTCCGGAAAAGGTCGACACAAACAAGGACCGTCATTAGGATGAATTGTCGTCCCTCCATCGGTTTTAGCACAAACTAACACAAAATCAGCCTAGGAGGACCCAGAATCAGGAGAAATGTTCTTGTATGAGACAGGAAGTCTAGGCCTGGAAGGCTCAGGTTCTGCCTTTGCCATGGCTTCGTCTCCCTGCTCGCTCCCCCATGGTCTCCAGAGGTCGACCAGATGTCCTGAGGATGGCCAGATGTGGCAGCAAAGTGATCTTCTCATCAGCTCTCTTTCGCTGTGGAAAGGAACTTTCCTAACGGCTCCCTGGAAGACTTAACTTTGTGTCTTTCCATAAAACTCTGTTGCCAGTGCTTACGTGCGAGGTGGGACCCCCCCCCCCACACACACACACACAGCTCAGGGACGTGCTGACCGAATAGAAGTGGAGATGGGATGAACGCTGGGAGCCCCGAGCTCAATAAGAGTTTGTGGATCAGCATAGTACTCGCACCCTAAGAAGCATCCTCACGTACAATCGTTTGGCTCAAGAGCTTCTAACAGCAGAACACAGAGGAATTTCCAAGGAGGCGCCTGGTAGCGTCTGCAGAATCGAGCATCAACATTTTTCCTTTCTTCTATCTTTAGAAATCCTCTGACCTATTTCATTCTTCCTTCTCGCGTAGCTTGTTGGAACCTGCCGGAACCTCTGTCAGAACGCGTGTGTTGGCTGATTTCGAGTGAGCGCACACACACCCACTATCATGACGATCCCAGTTCCCATTAGCTGGAAATAGTTGTGGTCCCCACGTCGTAGAGAGATCGTTAGTGGTCCCTTACAGAATAATTTCTTTTTGCCCACATTTCCCATCGGCAAAGGGGAACCCGGCAGGTCCTAGCGATGTTGTCTTTGGCTAAGAATGGAAGAAAATGGGCCTTTTGAAAGTTTGAAAGAAACGATTTTTTTTTTTACCTCAAAATAAAAATTCACTCGGAGAGTAGAAAACGTCTCTCCCTACGTCATAATACATGACTACTATTTCGTGGGATCAAAAACCCACGAAGTAATTCCGCCTTTGTTTGTCGGGCTTCAGTGTTCCAGATGAAATGACACTGTCATTTGTAATTATGGTAATAAAATAGGACTTGGGGGGAAACCTGGATTCTGTTGCTGGCAGGACCAGTACTCTGCGTACCATGTGTCATTTTCGTAGAGACGTACTGAAGTCTCTGTTTCCCTCCTCATCCGTGAGTACCCTGGTATCCGCTGGAAACAGACCGTAGAAATGCAACCTGCCTCCTAAGAGGCAGTTGCCTTCCACTCTTCGAGGCTGTTGGTGTGTTTCATCCTGTGTCCAAATTCACTCGGGACCACACGAACTGGGTGGGTTTTAGTTCATCGGTTCCCTGACCTCGTTCCTGTAAAACTAAGTGTGAGAGAAGCATCAGGCGGTATTGCTGAGAATTGAAGAGAGTGTACCAGTTACTAGCTGTGCCCTGGCACCTTCCCTCATCACGGCCTGCCTTGAAACTTGGTTGCTTTTCCCGTCTAAAAACCAGGAAACACTTTTCTCCGTTGGTTCTTGTTTAACTTTATTTTTATTTTTCCCACTATTACAGACGTCCCCAGTCCCCCTCGTTGCCCGCTTCTAGCCGGTTCCCCTTCCCTGTGTCCATCACCACACTGTGGTCTGTGTTCTTGGGTCAGGTGTGTGTGCTCTTTGGCCGCCTTCCCCTTCTTTCCCCCCGCCCCCCTTCCCTCCCCTCTTACAGCCGTCAGTGTGTCCATCTGCCCATGCCTCCATCTCTATGTTGTTCATCCGTTTATTCCCTTTAGGTTTTACATAGAAGCGAAATCACGTGATATTTGTCCTTCTCTAACCAGATCGTCTCTCTTAGCATAATACTCACTGGTTCCATCTGTGCCATTGCAAAAGGTAAGAGTTCCCTCTTTTTTTACGGCCATGTAATATTCCACCGTGTGCAGGTACCCCACCTTTTATACCCACTCATGTGCTGATGGGCACTTGGGCCGTTTCCAGATCTTGGCGATTGTACACAATGTTGTTCTGGACATATACATTTCACATTGGTGTTTCAGGATTCTTAGGATATAGTCTCACTAGTTCTTAAAGTCTGAATTCCCCACAGTCACCCTGGGCCACATTTATAGACACATAGATGCATATTACCTACTCTCCTGAGGTGAAAATGAACAGCTCACTCCCATGTATACCACCTACTCGTCATTGAGGGGACGGTACTGTTACATTCGAGGCTATATCACACATTTTGCCGTTTGTTCTGAGACCAGTCACAGTATAGGTACCCAAATGGACGAGGAAAATGACAGAGTGTGAGGTACAGGGGTTTCCATGGGCGCCGTGATGGGGTCCGGCTGATTTTCCCTCCTGACGTCCGTTCTTCATTTTGAGCAGTTCTAGTTTTGCAAATGTGTTGGAATCACAGGTGTGACTTGGGCGTCATCCACTCAGGTGGTCCCATGAGATACACGTGGCATCTGGCACCCGGCTGTGGTGTGGCCAAGGCCCAGCATCCCCATGGGGATGGTTTGGTTGGTTGGCTGCTGGCTTATGTTTCTCTGTTCCTTGAAGGGAAAAAGAACCATGCTATAATCGAGGCTTTCCATTTCTCCTCTAAATATTCCTTAATGATGCTTCTTTTTGAATGACAAAAAATGTTGAGTTTAGACAACCAGGACAGCTAAATGTTAGACGTATCACGGGGAAAAATGAGTGTTTGATCAGAAAGGAAAGCAGGGAGCACTTAAACCCAAGAGGAAAAAAAAAAACCCATGTGGAGTGACTCACCCGCCTTTGGGGTGAGTACAATTCGTCCTTGACGCCGTTTCCGGCAATATGGTGGCCACATTTTCCCCGACCCAACTCAGCCCAGATGTTGGGAAAGCAGGAAGGAGGAGGCCCAGGGAGAAGGATGGGTAGCAAAGTTAAGAAAACTCGTGTTGGAGGCCGTGTCCCTCCAATCTCTCTGTTTCCATGGCCCCGAGGTATCCCATTAACGCCTGTCCCTTGTCCATTCCGTCTGCTCCCTAAATTTGGATGTCGAGTTGAGGTTCAACAACTAGGAGGCCGCCTCCTTTTCCTTTTAGAAAAACGATGTGGGTAAAATTTGTTTTTATTGTTATATTTTGTGGGCTCTTAATTTTTATTTTTCATCTACAGTTTCCATTCAGTGTTACTTTGTATCCATTTTAGGTGTACAGAAAAGTGGTTAGACAACTCACACTTTACAAAGTGAGCACCCACCTGGCCCTGTACATAGTTGGTCATAGTTATCACCAACTTATGGCCCTTATTCCCATGACTATTCCATAACTTCCAATCTATACTTCTTTTTAAAAAAACATTATTTTATTATCTTTTCAAAGATTTTATTTACTTATTTTTACAGAGAAGGGAAGGCAAGGAGAGAGGGAGAGAAACATCCGTGTGTGGTTGCCTCTCGTGTGGCCCCCAAATGGGGACCTGTCCCACAACCCAGGCGTGCTCCGTGACTGGGAATCGAACCAGCGACTCTTGGGTTCACAGGCCTGCACTCAATCCACTGAGCCACGCCAGCCAGGGCCCAGTTTGTACTTTGTAATCCCTCCATATTTTTTTCACTGAGCCCCCTCCAACCCCCCTTTCTCTCTGGCAACCATCAGCCTGGGCTCCGTATTTAAGAGTCTGTTTCTCTTTTGTTTATTTGTTTCTTTTGTTTTTTAGATTCCACAGATACGTGAAAGAATAAGCTATTTGTCTTTCTCTGTCTGACTTACTTCACTGAGCATAATACCCTCTGGGTCTATCCGTGTTGCTGCAGATAAGATTTTATTCTTTTTTTTTTTTATGGCTGAGTATACGACCTTGTATGTATGTGCACAGCTTCTTTACTGACTCACCTACTGATGGGCACGGAGGCTGCTTCCGCATCTTGGTTAATATAGAAAATGCTGCGTCTTTTCAAATCAGTGTTTTGCCTTCCTCCGGCGAAACAGCCCATTCTTGCCGTCGATGAGCAATTCCCATTCTTCCCTGTTCTTTCTTCGTGTGGGCAAAACGAGAAGGATGTTTAGAATCGGGGCTGATTCCGGAAGTGCTGGCCACATGGCCCCCAAATTAGCAGCTGGTTGGTCTTTTCCCTCAGGGGAGTGAGTCTAGGAGGGGAACCTGGAGACTCCGCTCGCCATCGTCTTTCACCTCTTGCCGTGAACCTGAGAGAGGTTTTGTAAGTAAGGGCCTCCTGAGCGAACTGGGTACATCGTAGCTTATAGTTGAGGACAGGGCAGGACGGTACCTGGTGCCGGGGAGTTGAGAACGAATCAACAAGAACAAACACATGAGCCAAATAGAGGCAGAGACTTGGAAACACAGAACAAACGGACAGTGACTAGAGGGAGGTGGGAAGGAGGGTAATGGGGGAAAGAAGAGCAAGGGGCAAGCAAAGGAACACGAAGAGGGGACTCGTGGGCACAGACCGCGGGGGGTCGACTGTGGGGGTGGGGAGCATAGGGTAGGGGAGAGCAATGAGGACAAAGGAGGCACAACTGGAACTGAACAACAATAATTTTAAAAAATGTGCTTCACTGTGGTCGCCAAGAGCGATAGGGAGTTTTGCTCCTGGTAGGAAAGGGTTTTGATGAAATTAAGCCGCTGTGACGATCACGTGTGGTCCCTTAGCGGTCAGACACGGAGGGGTTGGTCTACTGAATCTACCAAACTCCTGCTTTTTAGGTTTCCTTTTCCTGATCCGTATTCGCGTCTACCTAGATGGTTTGATCATAAACCCCAAATTCCCCTGCTGGGTCTAGAATATGTTTCTAGACGACTGGAGGGGACCTTCGGATCACTAACATCTGTTCATTTCTCAAACCACATGTGTGCGCACACACCGAGAACGACATACACATGTGAAGACACACGTAGGCAGTCATGGCAGAGGGTTTATGCTGTATTCGCTCTTCTAAGGAATCTGTTCTGTTTTCCATTTCCTCTCTGGACCATCGCACGGCCATTCTTTCCGAAACCACCAGTATTTAGTTAACTAAATACTCCATTCTCCTTCACATTTAGGTGCCATGAAAAAACACCATTGTCCTGTCCATGCAAAATAAACCCAGAAAGCCAGTGGGTGGAGCTCTCGTGGCTTATTTTTCTTTCGCAGTCTTTAGGAGCACCGTGGAAGACTGGATGAGGCGTGGCCCCCAAGTTCTCCCCACAAACGGACTCGTTCGGTCCATCACCACCCGCATGGTCCCTCACCTGCCAGCCCACGAGTGTCTGACCACAGACCTTCCCCCGACAGCACGCTGTTTCCATTTGCGGTGCTCGGCACAAAGATCCTTCGGGTCCGGCGTCCGCGATGCCTTCATGCTGACCGGTCCTCAACGGTTTCTGTGCACATGTCCTGGCCAACATGCCCCCGTGGGGCCCCTGGCCCCCCAGATGGCCTCAGATGGCCTCTCCCACGGGGAGGAAGGGACTCCCTTTGGCCAACTGCCCAGCCAGGGACTCTGGCTCCCGGCCACGCCTCACCGGTCCTGGGTTCCTTTATGTTCCCTCCTCAAACCCAGATTCCTTCCCCGCCAAACCAAATTCCCACTGCAGGCAGAGACTCTGATGGTGAACGCCCCCTCGAAATTAGCGTGATCCAGACAGGTGGGCACCTTGCCACGGGACTGGCATGTGGGGTAACGGTCCCAAGTGCCCAGTGCAAGAAGGGAGGAAGTTTTGCAGCAATAAATGGTGACACAGAAGTGCCCCCGATTGCCTCGTTTAGCCTCGCTGTGCACGATCTCCTGGTCACCCAGCTCTGTGTGTCCCTTGTCCCTCTACCAAGGAGGGGGTGGGGAAGAAAAGGGTGCCCAGCCACGCCGTGAATCAGTGATTGCCCAAGCCCTTTCCTGACTACATATGTATCACATGTGTGTATGTACATCTTCGTCTATCTACTATTATCTATCTATCAATCTATCACTCATCTCTCTGCCCACCTACTCATGTATCTCGTGTATCTACATATCTATAGACCCATGTATCTACCATCTATGTATCCATTCATTCATTCATTCATTCATCGATTGACCTATGTATCTATCCATTCACCTACCCATCTGCTCGTTTACTTACCCACCCATCTATGTGTCCACCAATCATTATCACCCATTCATGCATCTATCTATTGACACGCCTCTATGCCATTTTTGGAGAGTTTCAAAGGGGTTATCTGAAAATTTGAAAGTATTCTGTTTACTCACCGCAAAATCCAGAGTGTTATGGAAGCTGCCTTTGCAACAACTGATGGGGAAGGCTAAATTGTTGGGAAAAAAAGAGGGTACATTTATTTTAGTTCAGATATAATGCATGGGGCATCATTACTGAAGAAAGAGGAAAAAAACTCTCCTTGCATCGACACCTTCATGTCAAGTGCAAGTGTGTTTTTCCGTCGACCATGCCCATCGGTAGAGGCCTTCTGTGAGCTGGACCGCTTGCCAGAATCAGCTTCCAAAACAACTCCACCACGCCCTGACCTCCCACCTCTTGGACCCCCTTGGATCCTGATGCGCCATGTGTGGCCACCTTCGTGGTCTGGGCTGAACATTCCTGCACCCTGGGCATCTTCGACTCCTCAACGTGCACCTCGGATTCCAAAGTCATGTTCTCCTTTGTGACTCACTCGTTTCTTCCCTCTCTGCTTCCTGGTCAGTCTTCCTCCCCCCGCCCCCCACCTTTTCTTCTTTTTCAAAGGCTCAAGCCTCATTTGTAGTCCACTTCTTCTCAAGCACACCTGAGTAGCCTAGTACACACCTCCCGTCCTCGGAAGCCATAGAACACGCACCAAGTGTGAGTCGGTCCTCAAACCTTTGCTCTTGGCTCCCTTAACACATCTACCATTACCCTCATTTTTAAACAGATGGAAAACAATGGTTACATAGAAAATTGTTTCATAAAACACCAATGTCTGTTGCTACATTAAAATTGAAAAATGGTAAACACCAAAATTCAACTTTTAATACGCTTATCGGTCAATCCACTGACATGGAAACTTTATGTTTGAGTAAAACAGAACGACCAGAAATGCACGCAGCAAAAGTCTGAGTGAATTAGTAGAGCGCACAGGCCGTGATAGCATCATCAGGTCAAGAGCTAGAACTTTGAAAGTTATCCTATCCTGGAGATGTGTGCTGGTACCACTGTCCGGCCCCTTTAAGAAGGCAAACACACTGCGGGCCGTATAATGGCAAATGTCAGCCCGCACCCCACGTACATGGGGCGATTTCCTGAGGCTGTGTAATGGGAAGAGACGGAAGACACTTTGGCAGGAATTTCTGGAAGAGGTTTGGAGACGATGCCTCTCTTGAAGTATGAACATCTTCCCAATATTTTTTAAATGAGGAGAGGCGTGTTGCACATGGACTTCATCATTCTCTTGGCTTAACGTTGTCTAGGTGGAGCAAGAAACCGCCAGTAGCTTTGAGGCTGACGCATGTTTGCCAAAAATATTTAAGAAAACACTTGTTGATAAAGGGCATTATCTTCCTGGAATACTCAACTCACGTTCATCCCGAGAATCGCGTCAGAAGAATGTTCTAGATGCTGTCTAGTGCGGGCAGGATTTTTTAAAGGTGAATGGGTTTCACCAGATGCGTAGATAAAACACAATGAAAGCTTGCAAAGATCATAAGAGCTCTTCATTCTTGTACAGTAATAATTCATCGTGGTTTGATGCAATCGTTGGTCTATTTGATGCCAAATATGAAAAGCATAATAATATAACAATGGCTTTTTGGACCATCTTTGTCATTTAGTATTCTGTCCCTTAGGTGTTTTATATCGTTATTCTGTCTGTCTTTCATTATTTTTCTCTCTCTCTCTGTCTTTGAGATACCTGTGGAGGGAGTGGACCACAGTGTATTTCTACATTGTCCTCTTGATGTGTATTTGGACTGCTCGCAGGGTTGGCTGTTACCAGTAAAGATGGTGTGAACCCTCAGGTGTACTGTGCATTGGGTGCTTACCTGGATGGTTATATCCCTGGGATGTTCACTTAGGAGAGGGTTTCTGGAGGGAGAGCGGTGTGGTTAACACTGAAAGATGGGGCCAAATGACTTTCCAAAAGGGTCATACTCACTTACACACCCAAGATTGTCGTCTGAGCGTCTTTTGTAGATTCACCTTCCCTCCCAGGGTGGACTTTTTAGAACACTGAAACATTGCTCATCGTGTGAAAATAATACTTACCGTGTTGCGGTCTTTCGCTTTCTTGAACAGTTGGAGCTGGTCTTGATTTCAGCTGTTTGGAAGCCATATGTCTTCATTCCTTTGGCGTGAAACGCCTCCTCGTGGAGGTGAGTTTTCACTAGCTTTTCTAACAAGGTGTGTCTTGGACATAAATTTGAGCTTGCATGCATCGTTGGAATCCTTTCTTGAGAAAATGTGTTCAAGTTACTCTTCCAGAATTGGTGTTCCCTTTGCATTTCATTCACAAGGCTTTTGATCCACAGAAGTTCTTCCTTTTTCAGTTAGTTCACATGGAATTTTCTCCTCTCGTTCGTATTGTTGTGTCTTCCTCTAAGAACCCGTCTGGGCTCCCAGAAAGAAAACGGTATTTTTCTCGACATGTTTCTTCCAGAAGTTTAGCGTTAACCCATCTGGAGTTTGTGTGGGTGTGCCTATGTGTGTTCATATGGTATATATTTTTGTCCACGTGGAAGGCCAATGGTCTCTTCATTCTTTACTGGACGGCTCTTCGTTGACTGACTGATCAGTGATCTCCCCCTGGATGTAGGTTATATAACAAGTGCCGTGAATAAACCTCAGGGTTCCAAAGGCGAAAAAGGCATTCTGTGTGAGTGAAGCAACCGTCTTCTTTTCCAAAGATCAATGGGTGGCATTACCCTCACACGGGTGGTTAGATAAATTCCTACGTAGCTGCTGGAGTAGATATGGATTATGCTTATTTTGCCGAAGATCAATGAACCACGAGTGTCCTTCCACCGGGGTCTAAGGAAGAACTATCATGGAATAGTCACCAAGGACAGGTAGGCAAATGGGTGGGTATGTAAGAAATTTCGGGTAAACCCTTTGCTATGACTGGATAAGAGTGAGTGGAACAGAGAGAGAGAGCACGATCGTGTGGATTTTCCGGGGCTGCTTGAACAAAGGACCCTAGTGCCCTGGCTCACAATGACAGGAATGCATTGTCTGGTGGCTGGAAGGACAAGGTCACGGTGTCAGCAGAGCGATGGTCTCTCTGGAGCCTGTAGGGGACGGTCATTCCTTGCCTCTTCCAGCTCCTGGTGGTAGCCAGGAATCCTTAGTGTCCCTTGGTGTGCACATACACCATCGCCGCCTGTGCCTTTGTCCTCGTGTGCTTGTGTCACACAGTACGTTTCTGTCCGTACAGGACACCAGTCCTCGTCGACCTGGAGGTATCCTGCGGATGACGTCTTGGCTTATTTCTATCTGCACAAGTTCTATTTCCCCATAAGGGCACGTTCACGAATACGTCTTCATAGGTTTTGAAGATTTTATCTCTTTAGTCTTAGAGGGAGCAGAAGGGAAGGAGAAAGAGAGGGAGAGAAACATCCATGTGTGGTTGCCTCTGGCGTGCCCCTCACGGGGGACCTGGCCTGCAACCCAGGCCTGTGCCCTGATTGGGAATTGAACCGGCAATGCTCTGGTTCATGGAATCACACTCACTCCACTGAGCTACACCAGTCAGGGCCTCCCACATATTTTTTCGAAGGGACACAAGTCCCCGAGTAGAAGGTATACGAGACAAAACAACAGCCGTGACCACCATATAAATGTATAGAAGATGGAAAAAGTTGGCACTGGAGTCCACCCCGTTGAGCTCGCCGCCTGAGAACATGAAGTCCAACCGCGGTGCCTAAGTGATTAGACATCGTTGGGCACCGGGCACAACCGGAAGGGGTGCGTCGAGCCTCGATCTTTCACATTATGTTGCTGTTGCTGGAGAATAAATAAGCTGCGACGGAGCCATGGGTATACGCGACTCCCATTTGCGTGCTCTCGCTGCCTCCCAAATACCTCCCCTGCCCTTAGATGTCGATTCCAAGACGGGTCAGCTCGTAGACTCACAGCTGAAAGGCAGGCCAGAGAGAACGGAGACCCGGACGAGCTGGGGAAGTTCCAGGAAGAAAAGAAACATGATGAGAGTCTTGGCAGAAGGCTGGTAAAATAGGTCCAAAGGCGGGGGGGGGAAACAACCTTAGGAGGAAATGGAATTGATTAAAGGAGCTTGTGTTGACTCCGTTTCTGAGCAATTGAGTGGGGTCCAGCGTTAAGTGGCCAGAAAATTGCAAATTAAAAAACAAAGAAAACAAGCGTTCTCAGCAGGTCCGTCAGGCTCTCCTGACAGCTAGTGTAGAGAAACCCTGGGAGGTTACTGATTATTGACTGGCTGTGCTGGAGTTCAGGAAGGTGTGGATGTGGCTGGTGGTGGAGAGAAACATAGGGGTGTTAGCAGGTTTTACACGCTAAGGTATTCAACGGCTTGGGCAGCCTTCCAGAACACTCTAGATGAAACAGCTTAACCAACAGACATTTATTGTCGTACGGTTCTGGAGGCTGGAACTCCAAGATCAAGGTGTCCATGGGGCTGCTTTCTGCGGAGATCTCTCGTGCTGGTTTGTAGATGGCATCTTCTCCTGTTGTCCTCACGGGGTGGAACCTCTGTGTGCAGAGAGAGACAGAGAGAGAGAGAGAGAGACAGAGAGACAGAGAGACAGAGAGAGAGAATGAACCCTGGCATCTTTTCTCCTATCAGATTAGAGCTTCACCCTTTCGACCTCGTTTCGTCTGAATTCTGTCCCCAAGAAGCCCACCTTCAAATACATTCATATTGATGGTCAGGGCTTCCACCTGTGAACTGCGAGGAGGACACAGGTCCCCCCACAACCCCTTGCGTATCTGACAAGTGCCTGGCGTCTGGCTGAAAAGGCATAGAGAAATGCACACAGCCTGGACTCACACGGATGGGAGGTCCGTGTCGGAACATCTACAAGCACGGCAGCCTGCGGTGGGGGGATGGAATTCGTCCAGCGTCCAGACAAAGCAAAGTTGCCTTGTCTTCATGCTCGGGGCATGGGGGGAGTGGCCAGGTGGTTCGAGAGAGTCAGGGGCAAGTTTGAAAAAGGAACTGAACATGGAAGCCGGGAAGAGCAAACTCTGAGAGATATTCAAGGAAATTAGCTTCCCCTCGCCACAACTGGTCTGCCAACATCTGGTGTCCTTGAAGTTATGGATAGGGGTGAAAGAAAGAAAGAGAGAGGGGGGGTAGGAAAGAAGGAAGGAAGGAGGGAAGGAAGGAAAAGAAAGAGAGAAAGAAAGGGAGAGAGGAAGGGAAGGAGGAGAAGGAGAAGTTTCACAGTGAAATAACATTGGAAAAATGTAGGGTGGGTCTTTTCACCAACTGTAAAACATTAGCGTGCTTTGCAATTACATGTGGGGAATATGGGGTGGGGTGTCTCTTCTCACTTGCCAGCGTTGGTCCTGCGGGAAGGCTGATGTGGTCAAACATCCAATGTATGAGATGCCGGTAGAGAGGATGCGGGCACAGCCGGGTGCTGGCCAGGGCACAGGCGGTGAGGAAAGTGGAGGCCCGGGGAACGGGGAGGTAATGACAGGCCAGGGAGGGGCCTGGCCCTTGGGGCACCGCCTCACCAGCTGGGACACATCTGCAGCTCCCTGTGCGGCCTCAGGGAACTCACCAGGCTTTGAAGTCCCGGCGCTGGCAGTTACTCAGGGCTTCCTTCCGACCGTCTTTCTTTTGCTGACTCCGTGCAGCTCAAGAGGCCAGGCGGGGTCACCCATCCGCCCAGACCAAGGCTAGTTCCCCGTTCCGGTTCACTCACGCTGGAGTCCAGAGTTCTCCGGGGGACCTCGAGCAAGCCAGCCCTGCTCTCTGCCCTGAGTGGCCCACTCCCCTGGCCACAGAGGTGGGGCCAACCATGGTGAGAACAGGAGACACCCCAAGCCTACTGGAGTGAGGACCCTCCCTTCCCCCTTGTCACGCCCCTCATGCTGACCCCATGGGGATCACCAAGACAAATCCGACCTGGCCTCGTAAAGCGGACAGTTGGCTTTGTGTTCAGAGGTTGAAGGTACTTAGATTCACCAAATGCCCAGCCTCTATCCGTGTATTTGTTGACCAAGAAGCACACATTTGGGGGCTTGAAACCACAGAATTTCTCCTGCCCCTGTCCTGGAGAGCAGGCGACTGAGCTCCAGGGGTCCCAGGGCCGCGCTCCCTCCACAGGCTCCAGGGAGGGGCCTTGCCGCCTCTTCCAGCTCCGGGGGCTCCAGACGTCCCGGGGCCAGGGGCTGCATCCCTCCCGTCTCTGCCTCCGTCTCCACGTGGCTTCTCCTCCGTGTCTGCGTCTCCTCTCCTGTCTCTTCTCAGGACACTGTCGTTGGACTCAGGGCCACCCTGGCCCAGGACTCAGATCCTCCACTCACCCCTCCTGCAAAGGCCCCGTGTCCACATAAAGTCTCACACACAGGTACTGAGGATTCTGTGTGGACATATCTCTCCAACCCCCAAACAGTAGACAAGAGCGGAAAGAGGTAAATAACTCCACACAGCACTAACACGAGCCTGTTTGCCGCCCGTTTCCTCTCTGCACAAAACCTGTTCTGGAAAAGCTGTTAAGTTCTTGTGCAGAAATTGCTACGCCCACAGACACACCAAGGGTTCAATTGTACCTCTATATGCAAAACAAAAGTTAGTTTTTTTTTCGCCATTTCAATGACCGTCGACATTTCACAGTGCATATTAGCTTCAGGTGAAAGTGTAATGGTCAGATATTTTTATAATTTATGAAGTGATTCCCCCTGCCCTGCCGATAATTGGTAAAAAAGTTCGTTTTCACAAACATAATTTTGGGGGAGGAGAATAGCTGCTCCCTGAAGCAGGTCAACAAGCTCAGGGGCCCGTAAGAACCACCCAAGTGGTGTTTATTGATGTATTATTTTTTATGCACGAATTTGTTGACTGTAGCTTGCACGGTTGAAGGCTCTTATTCCGTGTAAGAAGCAGACGGCCCTGGTATGTCCTCCCCCAAAGCCTGATCCTGCAGGGCACTCCTGAAATGAAGTTCAAAGTCTGGTCTAGGGATTCACGGCTCTGTCTGTGGCGACGATCCTTCGGGAAGATGCATTCCGGAAGTTTCTGCTGACAAAAATGAAAAGCTGGCATGGGATTCCCCTGGAAACCCAGGGGATATCCTGAAACCGCGGCTTCTTTCATGTGAAAATGGTTTATAAAAAAAATGCAGAAAAGCTCTTGTTTAATTTATAACAGGAAATGCAGGCCCAGAGTGGATGATTGTAGGAACCGTTTATTTATTTTTACTCTTGGCCTAAATTCTATATTACATGGGGGGTTGCAAAATTGCAATTTTTAAAAAGACTTATTTCTATTTTAATTTTTAATATGTTTTATTGATTATGCTATTACAGTTGTTTCATTTTTTTTCCCCTTTATTCCCTTCCACCCGGTACTTCCCCCCTCCCACCAGCATCTTCCGCATCTTAGTTCAAGTCTGTGGGTCATACCTACAAATTCTTTGGCGTCTCCATTTCCCATACTATGCTTAACCTCCCCCGGTCTGTCTTGTACCTGCCATTTCTACTTCCTTTCCCCCCGTTCTCCCGTCTCCCTGTCCCCTCTGATAACCCTCCGTATGGTCTCCATTTCTGTGATTCTGTTCCTATTCTAGTTGTTTGCTTTGTTTGTTTCTGTTTTTGTTTTAGGTGTGGTTGTTGATGGTTGTGAGTTTGTGGTCGTTTTACTGTTCACATTTTTTATCTTCTTTTTCTTAGGGAAGTCCCTTTACCAGTGCATAGAATAAGGGCTTGGTGATGATGAACTCCTTGAATTTGACCTTATCTGGGAAGCACTTTATCTGCCCTTCCATTCTAAATATTAGCTTTGTTGGACAAAGTCATCTTGGACGGAGGTCCTTGCCTCTCGTGATTTTGAATGCTTCTTCCCAGCCCCTTCTTGCCTGCCAGGTTTCTTTTGAGAAATCAGCTGATAGCCTTATGGGAACTCCTTGGTAGGTGACTGTCCCCTTATCTCTTGCTGCTTCTAGGATTCTCTCCTTCATTTTCATCTTGGCTAATGGAATTACAATGTGCCTTGGTGTATGCTTCCTGGAGTCCAACTTCTTTGGGACTCTCTGAGCTTCCTGGATTTCCTGGAAGACTATTTCCTTTGCCAGATTAGGCAAGTTCTCCTTCATTATTTTTTCAAATAAGTTTTCAATGTCTTGCTCTTTTTCTTCTCCTCCTTCTGGCACCCCTATGATTTGGATGTTGAAACATCTAAAATTGTCCCAGAGGTTCCCAAGCCTCTCCTCCCTTTTTTTGAATTCTCCTTTCTTCATTCTGTTCTGGTTGAACGTTTCTTTCTTCCTTCACACCATTGACCTGAGTCCCAGTTTCCTTCCCTTCACTGTCGGTTCCCTGTACATTTTCCTTCATTTCACTTTTCACAGCCTTCACTTTTTCCTCTATTTTGTGACCAAACTCGACCATTTCTGTGAGCATGCTGGTCACCAGTGTTTTGCACTGGGCATCTGATAGGTTGGCCATCTCTTCATTGCTTAGTTGTACTTTCCCTGGAGCTTTGATCTGTTTTTTCAGTTGGGCTATGGTTTGTTTGGGTTTTTTTTTTTTGGTCTGGGTGCTCCTGCAGTACAGTAAGGGGCAGCATCTTAGGTATTTGCCAGGGCAGGGTTACCCACATGGCTGTGTTGTGGCTGTGTGTGGGGGAGGGTCCAAGAGGGAACAATGCCACTTGGTCAGCTCTCCCTGGCTTTCCGTCACTTCCTCCACCACCCACAAGCAATGTGGGACTTTCTGGTGCTGATTCCTGGGTGGATGGTTTGGGGTACGTTCCAGGGCCCCGGGGGTCTCTCCAATGAACTCTCCTGTGAGGCTGGGAGTTTCTCCTGCCACCTCAACCCCACAGGTGTTTTCAGTTGGAGGTTTTGAGGTTTATTTCCCTGCGCTGGAACCCTGGGTTGTGTGGTCTGTCTCACTCCCCAGTTGTTCCTCCCAGGTTACCCTCAGGCTAATGTGGGACCACCCAGTCCGCCAGCCACCACCTCACCCGCTCTGCCCTCCGCCACCTTGACGGGAGTCCTCTCTGCCCTGGCTGCCCATCTCCGCCCCTCACGCTAGTCTGTACGAATGTTTCTTCTTTAACTCCCTGTGTGCCGGACTTCCTTACAGTTCAACTGTCTGGCGTTTCTGCCTGGTTTTTGTCTTTAAATTTGTTATTGTCCTCCTTTTGGTCGTGCGAGGAGGCCCAGGGTGTCCACCTACACCTCCATCTCGGCCGGAGGTTGTAGGAACCATTTTGGAAGCTCAGCCTTTTACCGCACCTGGCGAGGTTGGTTGTCTCTGAGTCAGGTTGGGGACAAATAGGACATCTCCCCGCTGAGACGGAATCGGTGGGGATTTTACTGGGAATGGGGAAGGTGTTTTCTGGTGTCTGATATCTTTAGAATTGAAGGGTGCGAGCCGGAACAGAGGGCCTGCATTTTTATGGGCGGAAAGCCTGTGGGTAGGTACGGAAAGACATCACGGTGTTGGATCACAGAGCCCGTAGTGAATGATGCTAAACAGATTATCACCTTTTCTCGTCTCCAATGCACTTAGGAAACCACTGTAAAGATAAGTCAAGCCCTGGCTGGCATGGCTCAGTGGATTAAGCGCGGGCCTGCGAACCACACGATCGCGGTTCGATTCCCAGTCAGGGCGCACGCCTGGGTGGCAGGCCAGTTCCCAGCGGGGGACTCATGAGAGGCAACCATACATTGATACTTCTCTCCTTCCCTTCCCCTCTAACGATAAATAAATAAAATCTTTAAAAAAAAAAGATAAGTCAAATCCTCTCACTGGGCTTGAGAATGGACGTGGTGAGTCAATGATTCTGAAGTGTCCTCATGGGATACTTCACCGCTTAGGTCAGTTAATTACTCTCGGTGACAGAATCTTTGGAGGCAGAGCACGATTCTCACTTCATACTCCTTTCAAACGTCATCTCTCAGTTATGCAAAACCGCGCCTTGGTCGCCAAACCGAGAAAGCGTCCCTGCGGTGTCTGCACTCCGTGCCGCCTTGCGGTATGTTACCTCCACGGTTATGCCCAGGACATAAGAGCGTGGTCACGACCCCGGCTCACTGCCCCTCCCAGAGGGTGGTGTTTGTATTAAACACGACGTCCGAGGGAGCGTGGCTATCCTCGTGAAGCGTGTGCAAGGAAGGACAACAAACGCATGTCACTCCGACGCCTTCAAAACAACAGGAGAAAGGAATTCCTGCTTCGGTGTTTTGCCTGGGAGCTCAGAGGCCCGGGTCCAGCTGAACGTGTCGGGCGGGCAGATAAAAAGGAAGATGATGAATGTGTTCAGATGTCTGTTGTCAGAATCTGGCAAGAGATAAGTGGAGGGGAGATGGCAGAGTGTCAAGGACGTGTTAGCATCGCTTGTGGAAGACCTGTTCTGAAACCCTGTGCCGTGGGCTCGCGACAAGGTCGTGCAGTAAACAGGGTTCGTTTGGGGGAAGAGCCCTGGTGGGCAAAGAGAGCAACCTGGCACAACCGTGCAATGGGGTGGTTTTTCACCAAGCAAGCAGTTTCAGCGTGCATGCTACAAAGTGGCCGGCGTAAGCCAGAGCGTGCCTTCGACTAGTGTGTGGCGTTAAGGAGCCCAAGACTTTGTCTGAAACCCTTAGGCCTTTCCTCGCCACACGCACTAGGAGCAATGGGTGGTATGGCTCAGTTGGGTGGAGAGTCATGCTGGGCACCGAACTGTTGTGGGTTCGATCCCCACCCGGGGTCACGGACAAGAGGCAACCCATGGATGTTTCTATCTCTCTCTCTCTCTTTCTTCCTCTTTTCTAGACATCAATAAACATATTTTAAAAAGTTCAAAGTGTAAGACCACAGGAGTAGCTTCCACACGGTAAAGGCAGACTTGATGACGGAAGACGTGCCCCCGCCCCCCAAATTCCCTCCCAAACCGTTCACTCTGAGATGCCTTCATGTGTGTTTCTGACAAGGACTGCTTTCCTTTTCGTGTGCCACGCATCTGGGAGGCAGATGCCGCTGATACCCAAAGAGCGTTTATAAAAGTGCAGGACTCAGTTTCCCCGCGGGTGCTTCTGGGAGAGATGCCCCCGTCCACGCTGACATCTATTGATCGTCTCTAAGGATGGGTACTGGGCCTCTCTCACGGCTGTTGACAACAGTTGCTGTAACTTAGGATGCTTGCTTAGCTTTTCCTTTTCTTCGGGTCTAGTCACCGGCCTTGCGGGTGTCTGCCCCACCCTGAGCTGTTCGTACCATGGCCCAGAGCTTCCGTGGCTGTTAAACCCGTGCTCCCAGCCACCACAGCCATGGGCAACCACAAACAAGACCAAGCGAGGGCCCCCCCTGTACCCCCCCTGTGTCTGAGGACCACTGCGGGTCGCAGGTGGTGTGAGCATGAGAAGACTCTGGGTCCCCACCCTGACACAGAGAACCAGCCTGAATCCCTGTCTCGGATTCACCCCTGTGGATCTGGGGGGCACGGAGGGTTCGTCGGGTGGGGAAAGGGAAAAAAATGCCTCTTCCCCTTCTGTGGTGCTTTGCTTGGTTGGATAATCGAATCAACAACAAGCAGCCTGAGAGAAGGAAATCAGAGTGAGTGTGCTCACAGGAACGGTACATCCAGAAGAGACTGAGAGACCCATGTGCACGGCAGGTTCAGGTCCAGGTCGAGGTGCCGTAAGACACCCCGAGCCGCAGATGAGGCGGGTGCTTGGGAGGTTACCCCGGTCATGTGTGGAGAGCACAGGTCCAGTAGCTACCAGTTTTCTCTGCCCTGTAGACAAGCCCAGAGCCGTTTCTCGTGATAACTGTATCGTGCACCAGGCTGCTCTGCTAGCTAAAAATTTTCACGATACGAAACTAAGCACACATTTCTCTGGACCGCCCACGGGGTCTTTCTTGGCCACCTTGGGCTCGGAATAATTGGTATAGGAGACACTCAGGTATGGAGAAAAAATAATGCTTGGCAGACAGGGGTGGGGCACTGACGGATGGATGAGAGAGGGAAAGGCAGGGAGAAGCATAGGGTGGGGCATTGTCGCGTCGTCACGGGGACATAAAGTCCAGCACCGGGAACGGAGTCAATAATATGGATGGAGCTGGGCGGGGGGTGGGGGGGAGGTAACTGGAAATACGGGGGCATCACTTAGGACTTTATATAAATGTCTAGTCGTGATGCCGTGTACCTGAAACGAATCCGATGTTGAATGCAAACGGTAAATCAACATAAAGTAAAAAGTGCTCGCCTTGCGTAGAAAGGGCCGTGTTTTCAGGAAAGCCAGTGTGTTTTGCAGGAGGCCTGCATTTCCCCTTTGGTGCAGGGAAGGGAGGGGCCTCCTCTTCCCGAGCTGCACGTCCCCCCTCCCCCTTGCTCTTATCTGGTCTCTTTGTCCCTCCCCCCCATAAAGATCTGCTCTTCAAAGCATTTCTAACTTGAAAGAAGGGAGGCCCGCTATCTCCCCACACTTGACATTCCAAAGGAAGAGACTGCTTCCCGGCCGAGTCAACCACTTTCTCATCCTCTGGTCCTCCTCAAGTTTTCGAAGCACCTCGGTGTTCCTTGGCTAGAACCACGGGGAACTGAAAACGCTGACGCGCTGTGGAAACAATGTGCAGAACCCGTTTTCTCTACGGTGCTGACTTGGCCCATTTCTTTTGGGAGGCGCCGTCTTCTAGGGCAAATGGGGTTGCTGGGAAAAGCGGTGAACCCAAATTTAAGAATTCTAATAGTGGACTAAGACCTGCTTTTGAGACGAAGGAAAACAAATTAGACACGTGAATCTGTTGTCCTTAAAACAGAAAAAGCTGTCCATGGATGTTAAAAATGTTGAAAGTGAGACAGGGAAGGCTAAGTGTAAGTAATACTTGTAGCTGCTCTTTTTGAGTGTTTCATTCACTGCAGGACTTTTAAACATTCCTGCTGATTTTCACCATTCAATTTTTTTTTCCTGTGGCCAAATGAGTCATATTAGAACCCACCTTAAATAGAAGTATGAGTGAGAGGCTTCCAATAAAAGGTGAACTTCCAACCCATAAGTTTGTTTTGTTTTGTTTTTTTAGGAAAACATTATCCTGGATTATGCAAAATTATTTTTGTGTGTTTCTTGCACAAGAGAACCAGCCAGTCAATGGGAAAATCAGGTGTGGCTCTTTACTGTAAACCCAACGTACTCTGGCTGGTGGAGCATTTCTGTTCCTGTTTCACGTTACTTAGAAATAGAATGTTTCACGTTCTATCAACGTTTCATTTTTGAAATGCGTTGTGAAATATTTTTCAACTATTTCCTTTTTGCCAAAGAGAAGGCAGATTTTTGCAAGAAGACTGGTTCTCTCAACTTCTCTCCATATTTTATCCGTGCGCGCTTTGCCCATGTGTTTTTACATTGATAATGAACTCATCAAAGTATTGCTCACAAGGTGTGCGAGCCATCACGTTGTACCCGAATCTTACACCGTGGCATATGCCAACCCTATCTCCCTAAAAGGAAAAAGAAGAAATATATTGTTTTATAGACATCTTTGATGCCCAAGAAGCGTGTCCAGCTCTGTTCTTCCACAAAGAAAATGCCACACTTTCCAGACCTAATACACTGGAACCCACTTGACATTTTTAAAGAACAAAAGCATCAAGGAGTTTGATTAAGCTCCCTGATCACACTGGTTTTATTATTCCTTTGGATGCCTCCGTGGTTAGAGGAATTGTGTGACCTTCCTGTTCATAGGGGAATGCCTGCTGGATTTTTTTTGGGGGTGTTTCCAAAATTCTTAAAGGCGACACCTCCGTCAGTCCTGACAATTTGAGGTTTGTGCCATCTGGGATCCTGGTAAATTGTGTGTCTGTGTCCCACACCTGCCTCGTGGGCTTCCTCCTGCCTCTTGTAACTACCGTGTGCCTGGGTGAGGTTATCCTAAGCCGCCTCAAACCCTTTGATCGCAGGTGGAACGAGGTGGGGAGTGCATCGCACGTCAGTAATCACACGTTTGTCTACACAGGGAGTTTTGTGGTTTGGAGCAAAGACTTTCGGCTCGTGCGAGTGCATAGGCAGGAACACAGAGACTCTGACATCCGGGTGGGTTCAGGAACCGGGGTGGGTGCCCGAGCAGGAAGAGCTCATTCCGTCGTCTCTGTATAACGGCAGCTTGGAGCTGTGTAATTGGCACACCAGAGCACACACCCACTTCAAACGTATAACTTAGCGGACTCGTGGCATCATGGAATTAGTTGTTCTTTACTGTGCACTTTACAGCATTTCCACCACCCCAACTAGAGATCCTGTATTCTTTTGTTTTAAGATTGTATTTATTTATCTTTAGAGGGGAAGGGAAGGAGAGAGAGAGAGAGAGAGAAACATCCATGGGTGATTGCCTCTCATGTGCCCCTGCTGGGAACTGGTCCACAAACCAGGCATGTGCCCTGACTGGGAATCGAACCGCGATCCTTTGGTTCGCAGGCCCGTGCTCAATCCGCCGAACTACCCCAGCCAGGGCGAGGCCCTATATTCTTTAACGCGTTTCCCACCTTGTTTCTCTATCCTCCCCACCTGTCCCTGGGAACGGATCGTCTGCTTGCTTCCTGGATAGATTTGCCTGTTCTGGACGTTTCACGTTAATAGAAACTCACCACACGTGAGGTTCTTCACCAGATTCTCTCACTCAGCACATTTTCAATGCTGGGCACATACGAGTAGTTTCCATCTCTTTTTTTGGCCAGTTAATGATCCATTGCATTGCTGGGCAGAACCTTGTGGGGGTCCAATTCTGGATATGCTTTCTTGGAACAAAGCTCTGTCTCTGGGTGTACCAAGTTCATGGGCAGATGTGGGTGTTGTTCCTATTAGCGAGAGAGAGAGAGACGTCTACTTACTGCTCCTTCCCACACCTCACGGTTGTCCGCGTGATCGCCTCTGGAGTAACCTGGAGGGGAAGTCCTGGCTTAGCCAGTTCTGACAGGCACAGGACTCGGGTAATGACCTGGGCCACTATTGCATGAAGGTCACAGCGTAGGAAGAAGAGGTTTGGACCCGACCATGATGACGTCCCCGCTGTCTCCCCGAAGAACTGAATGTAGCATTCACACACAGGTGACTGAGGCTGATGAGTCAAGGAAGCAGGTGGACCCTGAGGAGAAGGGGCACCCCACACCTGACTGCTGTCCCTCCTGACATCAAGGGCAGGTTGAGAGGAGTTCCCCAAAACATCCCCCCCCCTGCTACACTGTGAGCTGCTGCAACGCACAAGGTTATAGGCCCCCAGGAGGCAGAACTTTATGCAGCCTGGGCGTGGCCACAGGAGACAGCCAGGTCCAGCAACGAGGCATAGCCTTTTGTCCCCCGGCACCTTAGATGTTGTCTCAGACGCCGCGCCCCACGGTCATCAAAAAGCACAGCCCTCCTTGCCTGCTTGCCAGGAGGGAAGCCCATGGCCAAGTCCACATGGGTGTCCGGGAGGAACAAAGACTTCTGCCCAGTCCTTCTCCAGCTGGATAACCCGTGCGGTCCCCCCGCTGTCCCCCAGCGTCCTCATTGTACTGGGGGACAATGAGCAATGAGCACCTTCCCCCCCCCCGAGCAACTAACTGACTCTGCCTCTTTCTCCTGGAGGTCAGAATTGGGGGGTGGGAGGCAGAGAGAGAGAGAGACATTGTAGTGGGGAGGCAGAAAAGAAGAGAGAGGAGGAATAGAAGGAGGGGGAGGGGAAGGAGAAGGGAGAGGACGAAACACAAGGAGGAGGAAGAAAGAAAACAAGAGAAGAGGAGTGAGGGAGAGAGAGAGGAGAGTCACGCGTCTGGCCATGACCCCCCCAGAGGTTCACAAAGAACCCCTCACTTACCCCACCTCTGCGGAATAGATTGCAAAGAGATGGTCGGAGACAGAGTAAAATCACTGCGGTTACACCCGGTGAGTCATGCGCGTCCAACGCCGCAGATCCTTGTGCTCCCCCCGTAGGAGCCCTGGAGAAATACCAGGCCTGTCCTGTCATCGGCTGGATCCCGAACAGAGTGGCCTGGGGTAAGGGCTTGGGCGTCGGGGTCTCTGGAGCAACCCTCCGGGGTCCCCTCCGACCGCACGGCGTGAGGAGAGGCTGGCGGCTCGGCCTCCTCTGGAAAACACCAAGCGCTCGGAGTTGGCGGTCCTGGGAGCCTCTTCCGTGATCACACTCCTGCTTCACGAATGGAGGCTCTCCTGGGGAGCCAGTGCCTGCGGATTCAAGAAATGTAGACAGTGACATACCTCTCATGTGCAGGAAGGATGGGCAGGGACGTTCAGGGGGGTGGGGGGTGGACCCTACGTGACCACCGTGGTTCACATCCCTGGAAGTCTGTGACTTCTTGTGTGTGCTCAGAGCAGCGGGGTCAGACCTGGAAGGACTCCAGCTCACTTGGGTCGGAGAGGAAGCGAATGGCTCCTGCTTGGCCAGCCAGAGAGTGAGGACCAAAGCTGGCCAAGCCTTGATGGGGCCCACCAACACGTGCGTCACCCTGACACAAGCGGTCTGACTCCCAGGCCAATGTCCCCAACGATGAGCCCCTCACTCGTGACACCTCGTCCGCCCCGCACTCCTTGGGCCTTCTTGTCACGTCCTCACCACCTGCCCCTGTCCAGCCTCCGCGTAGAAGGGACAACACGACTCCACCCTCCAGACTCGCCGCAACAGCTGAAACAACCTTCCAGGAAATGTTCTGACACTCGGATAAATAAACCCTCTTGACGGGGAGCCAAGGAAAATACCCCTGATATTAAATTCTGCTGAGCCGTGGAGAGACAGTCACAGAAACCCAGGTCCGTGCACGGAAACCTCACTGAGAGGGAACAGCCGTGCGAGGGCGGGACGGAGCCCATTTGGCTTTCGCACGAGCAAAACGGATGCTGAGTGTGCTGGCCTGGTGTCAAGGTGTGGAGGCAGCGGGTCATCGGGAGGCAAGTGTTCCTGCCCGAGGCCACCTTTGTGGAGGGAGAAACGGAGGCTCGTTCCAAGGAGATCACTTCGCTCACGCGATTGGGGGCTTGGAATGACTGCTTGTGTGGTTTTGTCTTTATTGTGCTGGTGGGTGGTGATTAAGGGCGTCTGATTGGTGTTTTGGGGAGATTAATCCGGCGACAGCGGGGCAGGACGGTTGTCGGCCTCTCCCCGCTGCTCGGTGTCTATTAGCTACCTGAGGAATCTATTAAGTCGGAAAAATAAAGAGGCAGGATGATATTTTAATCATACGTCATAGGGCGAGTATAGCCCCGAGGAAGGTCACGTTGTGAAGGCTGCCAAGAACTTAAAACGTGTGCACGCACGACATCTTGTCTGTTATCCCCGAGTCCCCAAGAGCTATTGTATTCAGTCTGACGGAAGTAGCTCCGGTTGGGGACTAGCCTACCACAAGGAATGCACGCTCGGGGGAAGCGTTTGGTATGCCCAAGCGCCTAGCACAGACAACGGCCATGGGGGGTGCACGGTAGGATTCAGGCCGATGCGGGGGGCCTCTTTCTTCCCGGCAGAAATCAGTTGGATTCCGGCGTGGAGGGTCACATCTGGACCCAGGCTGCGCAGCTGCCCTGGAAGCCTGCTCCCTGGCGTGTAAAGAGAGGATATGTGTAATTAGCTTGGAAATCTCAAGGAACTTGGGGTCGTGCTGCCCAGCTGTGTGCTGTTTGTGGGCTTTCGTGAGATGTGGTCGGCGATGAGGTTCCTATTCCCTCCGAGACACACACACACACACACACACACGTAGAAGCCAGCCAGGCTCAGAACACAGAGCCCTACCATCGGGGGATGTGGCGAACAGTTGGGACGGGTGGGAGGTCACCCGGTGTCCCCGTCGAGGTCACTTAAAACCCTGGAGGACGTGTCCAACCCCAGCTCGAGCCGCAGTCCTGAAACGATTCAGGTCCCACGTTTGGGAAGCCAAGTAGAAATGGACTGAGCTGGTGCTGACTCTGGGTCCAGACTTCTGGGAGGGTCAGAAGAGTCAGTCCCAACCAGGAGTGGTCCTGCCCCACCGAGGACCCTTAGAAATGACCAGGGCCACTGGTCAACACCTTACGGGGCCCAGGATGCCCCGCATCAGAGTCCTCCAGTGTATCTATTATCTATTATCTATCTATGTATCTATCGTGTCTTTCTCTATCCTCTGTCTACTTATCTATCTATCAAGTACCTATATATATCTGCTTGTTATCTGTCATCTATCTATCATGTACCTATAGATCTATCATCTCTTTATTATTTATCATCTATCCACTACCTATTACCTATCTATCATCTACCTATCTATGTATCTACATATCATCTAGCTATCTGTCCACCTATTATCTACCTATTGATCTGTCTACATATCTATATCCAACTACTTGTGGATGACCTGTGTGTTTACAGACAGAAATGGATGCCATTGAGGAAAATCCTGCCCCCCGCCCCTGGGACACTTGATAATATCTGGAGACGTCTTTGGTTTTCAACACCAGGTTGGGGGACCTCCTACTGCCTGCTGGGTAGAGACTAGCCAGGCTGCTCTGCCCCTCCCGTGCCCAGGACGCCCCCCATCAGAGAGTCTTCCAGCCCCAACGTCAGGGCGTGAGGCTGAGAGACTGTGACGTAGCGCAAGAAACTCTTGTTTATTCCCCATCTATCTACCTTCCTTATTTATTCAGTTTGTTGCTTTCCCGTCGAATTCAGTGGGATGACGTGGGCTAGTAAGATCACGATTCCTCTGTCTTTCTGTGTATCTGTCTGTGGTAGCATTTTTATACCCAAGGGCACGCTGGCCTCCCGGGGAGATATGTGGCAAAGTCTGGGGACAGTTGTGGGTTAGGACAAGGGGCACAGCCTGCAAACTGGCTGTACAAAGATGGAGCCAGGGGAGTTGCTCCGTGTCGCTCGCAGCACAGGACGGGCCCCCTGCCACCGAGAGAGAGAAAACACGTGGGTGGGCCCCTCTGGAAAGGGGCCTTGGGGTGGGGGCTGGGAGGAAAGGGGAAGTCATTGGGGATAGCACATGGCCATTGTAACAGCAGTCCTGGGGGCCTGGCTGGGGGCCTCTGTGGGGTGCCGCGACACCCCATGCGCCGGAAGATGTGGGTTTGATTCCCAGTCAAGGCACACGTACAGGAGGCAACCGATCAACGCTTCTCTCTCACGCCCATGTTTTTCTCCTTTCTCTTCTTCTCTTTCTAAAGTTCGGGTGAGGGTTCAAAGGAAAAAAAAAACCAGTCACAGGGTGCAAAGTACAGCATAGGAAATACAGTCAAGAACATCGTGTCAACTACGGATGGGGTCAGGGGGGTACGGGAAATACCGGGGGGGTCCCTTGGTAACGTGTGTAAACGTGTGACCACGATGCCGTACCCCTGAAAAGAACAAAATATTCACCGCCAACTGCGACTACACAAATAAAGTCTAAATATTAATCAATGAGGAATTATCCAGTCCAACGTGAGAGGTGTACTGAGGTCCCCAAGCCCTCTTTGCAGAATGACGTAGATACAAGAAGACAAGGCGTGGAGAAGAAATAATGTCCAACGTGGGCATACACTTCACATGCATTTTCCTTTATTTTCTTTGGATCCTGCAGAGGACGAGGGCACAGAAGACAACCAGCCAGAAATGCAACTGCAGGGGACGTCCAGGTGCCGTCACCCAGGACAAATTATCCCCGGAGAATATGTTTATTGACTTGAAAGAGAGGGGAAGAGAGAGAGGGAGAGAAACGTCAATATGAGATGTACACGCCCCGACTGGGGGTTGAACCCACAGCCCAGGCATGTACCTGGACTGGGGATCCAGCCTCCTCGTTCCGGCGCCCAGGACAACGCCCAACCCGCCGAGCCCCTCTGCTGGGGCTCACGTGACTTATTTCACGTGTCCGCCTGTTGCCTGGGCCGTCTGTTAGTTTCTGGAGGGAATCAGAGGGTGATGCTTCCACAACCGATTTGGCCAGGGGCCCCCCGAGGGGTGACACACGGATGTTGGACGTAAGTGGATGGGCTTGGGTGGCACCTCCACAGCTTCCACTGACCAGCACCCTGAGACGGTCGTCTGCTTTCCGTCATTCCTGGAACGGGGGTGTGGAGGGATGGTTATCTGCAACTTGGAGACCCATGTAACCACAGCTATGACATTCGTTAAGGTGCCTCTTCTCCGACCATGAGGTCATGACTACAGGCTTGCCTGGCAGGGGGGTGACACTGTTGCCCACGTGCCTGGGACAGGGACCTCCTTCGCGGCCGGAGAGAAACCGCAGCCCCGTGTGGTGGGGCTGCCTCGTGTATTATCTCCTCATTACTGGTCCCCGGCTCGCCTTGCCGTGGAAGGAACCTCGCAGGACCTTGTTTTGACATTTCAATAAATAAATCTCTTAAGCAGGAGCCAGTGAAAACACCCCTTCGATGCAACCCTGCTGTGCCCCGGTAAGGTAACCACGGAAGGTCACCTCCAGACACCGGAACCTTCTGAGAAGTACAAAAAGCCCCGAGCGGACCTAATGAAGCTCAGTTGGCTTGTTCCCCGGTAGAAGGAGAGACTGCAAAATCCTTCAGGTTGGCTGGCGTCCAGGGCCTGGGCAGGCGTCCAAACGCAAGCCACGTTTTTCTCCACCGCCGCCAGAAAGAACCTGTGGCCAGGTGTTCAACAAGAGCGATGTCAGAGAGAAATCTGAAAATCAGGTTCCGCCAGAGAACATCAAGGAGCCGTAAGGGGTTACGACGCAGTTACAAGTGAGAAGGTTGGGTCGATTTGTTCTGTCTTCGGGGTGGCATTCGTGGAAAGCTTATTCCGTCTCCTTAAATGCTGTGGCTGGCCCAAAGGTGTGCGATGGAGACGTTCCGGGCTGTGACCCCGTTCTGATGATTTAGAGCTGCTTGCCTTTCCCGAGCAGAGTGTCAGACTTTCCTCTGGAAGGACAGACTTCTGTACGGGCTGGAGCCGACAGAAACAGTAGCACGTTCACAGGTGCACAGAAATATTTACGTCTTACGTATTTGTAAATATGCATAAAGCTTGTGAATATACGATATGTGTATACATACTATACACATACATATAGATGTAGATATCGATGTTACGTATACAATAAACATATGTAATATGTCAGTATAATAATGCAGGACCCCCCCACTGCACAGAAGCACCGAATTGCAGTGTCACCCATTGAATCTACTTTGTCTTTGGTTTTTGAGGGTAAACGACAGAATCTTCAGCGACGCAATTGAACTCCAGGCTCAGGTGTCCTTCGCTGACTGCCTTCCTTGGGTCGTCTTGGTCCCGACAGATGATAAAATGTGCGTAAAGGGAACTAATTGTTGTCACCCGGAGAGTGGCATGGTGTTCGGGTGGTCATACCATCACGCATTTTCACGGCCTAGGGTTCTACCCCAGGTGGAAACTTGGATCCATTCACTGCCTGTACAGTGTGCGTGTCGCGGCCTCTACGAAGAAAGGAGGCGTGAAGGGAAGCGTGGCTATGAGGACGGGCCAGCTCCCAGCGCTGGGAAGGATGGGGACAGAATGGTCACACTCGGCTGGTGAGTGACGGTGAGTGTCTAACACAAGGAGCATGGCAGTATTTTTTCCCCTCTGGGTATTATCTTCCGTACTTCAGATTCAAATGCTGAAAAAAAAAAGTGCTTTTAGACATATGACTGTGTGTATCTATTGCAACATTCTTAGGTTTTTCTTTTCCTTTTTTCCCCTGCAGGCAAACTTTGGCTTATGGCTGCCTTTGGAACCTTGGGCCTCACCTTCCTGGGGTTTCTCCTCTATTTCTGTGTTTCGTGCGTCGTCTCGGGAGATTGAGCATGGCCTGTTGTCCGTCATGATTGTAGCCTCACCCGTTTTCTGGAAGACAGCACGTAAGGGAACCCACACCGGTTGGGTGGAGCAGGGCATCAAGACCTGGGGGAGCCAGGCGCCATGGAGTTTGCTCATCTCATTTATTCCGTGACTGTGAGCATCGCCCTGCATGGCACTGGCGTGTCCCCAGTGTGCCACGGAGGGCTGTTCCATGAATCAGCCCCTGCAAAAGGAATGCATCTGACACCCCATCGGCCCAATAGTTCTGGGCATCACGCTCCCGACGGCGCCCGCCTGGAAGTAGGTGTTCACGTCACGTCAACCAGACACGTAAACACGTTCTTTGCCAGAAACGAACCACGGGCACCGGCTGAGCATGCCGTCTTTCTGCGTGTGCACCCTCCCTTCTGAAGCGGGGGGGCCCGTCCAAATTGTCCCGTGTTCCTTCTTCTCGGGCCTCCTGACTTATGTCCCGGGTGTGTTAGCTGGGTTTGTCCGTGGACCGGCTTGGAGGAAAATGATGTGGTTTCTATTTCCTGTCTGTCAGCCACAGTGGCAGGGCAAAGAGGATCACAAGAATGTACACATCTGCTTCTCATCAAGTTTCAGCGGAGTGCAAATTTTTATATTCCCCTCCCCTATGCCTTCCCCTCTGTGACAAAGTGTCATTGAGCGCGCTTGGGACAATTAATGTCATTTCAACACGGTTCTGGGAACTGGAATTTGGTACACAACTGCATTCTAATACTCCCAAGTTGCCTACAGGACAAATTTGGGTTTGGATTCTTTTACTTTTCTGGACATTTCTGTGGCTCTCCTCCATGCCCTTGGGTTGAGTCAGAGATGCCACTGCACGGCATCGAAATATCCAACCGCTCTGTCGTACACCTGAGATTAATATAAAGTTACGTGCCCATTATATCTCAATAAACAAAGAGATGTCCTGGGTTAGTTTCCTCTACATCTGTGGTTCTCTGTGTGGGGGGGGAGTGGGGTGGATCGTGGCCCTTGAACGATAGGTTCGCATTTTAAATCCGGGAAGCTGTGCCCGTGCCTAGGACGGAGAAGTCTTAATGACGATGTCGTGAACTCAAGAAGCGGGCAGTGAAGACAGCACCGTGGAGTGTGCAGGTGCCTTTGGATCCAGGGCCGAGGGTTCTGGTACAGTGAGCCCACGGGGCAAGAGAGACGGAAGGAGAGGGTGTTCCCTGCCACGAAAGGAGACCTGGGAGTGAGGCAGCCACGGGCCAAGAAGTGTCAGCAGGGGTCAGAAGCAGGGGCAGGCAGAGGGTGGCTTCTGCCTTTCAGCCTCCAGGAGATGTACATTCCTGCCCATGACCTCGACGTTGGACTGGCAGTTTCCGGTGCTGCGGGAGCGTGCGTGCCTGCCGTCTGAACCCACTCGTTCCGTGGTCGTGGATTGTGACAGTCCTGGGAAAGTGACCCAGGAGGCGTGTGCCTGCCTTTGGCTATGCCAGGTGTCATGGGTGCTACAGGAGTTCACGCCTGTGTCTGCCATCCTTCTGTTGGAAGCGGACCAGGGGTCAAAGTCAACACGCCTAACAGGACCCCCTTTATCATGACATCAGAGCATAAATGACCATTCTGTTCCCACAATGGCTACGTTACATTGTATTCAGCGATGGGTTGTTAGCCCAGAGATTTCGTGCATTTCGTCTCTTTCCATCTTACTTCCTCGTGACGCCTTCTGCATTGTGACTCCATGGAGCCAAGGACCCAGCCTTCGTTCTTTAACATTACAAGTAGATTATGAATTGGGTGTATTGATGAACCCACATATGTTCACATACGTACTACGAACCCAGGGTTGGGTGGGGCACCAATACCGCAGACGTGAGCAAATCCCGTGGGTTCCGGGTGGGTGGAGGTGATGGAGAAGTAGAAATTAGGATAACCGTCAATCCTGTTATTTGACTTTTTCTCTCTCAGAGCACCATGCCGAACCTTGTGTTATGGGTCTCCAGGTAAAGACACCTCACGGAACAGGTATCGCCGAGTTCCTCGTGTTGAACTCACAGGCCAGTTGACTGTAGCTGGTGCCTGAACGCTCCTCACCTCACATGGTTTTTCTCTGTAAGTAAATGCTGAGGAATGCCAGACACCTCATCTACACCGTTGGGGACCGTTTAAAACGGCGAAGAACAGCAAACCTACCAAGAGCACGAACGTGGGGGTCGCAAGCACACGTGAGCACATGTGTGTGTTTTTGTGCATTCGGCCTCTGGGAGTGACGAGGATTCATTGTGCTTTACATGCAGCTGCGGAGAACCCACAAAGCACAGGGTCCTGATCGTTTTTAGCGACATACCCCGAACTCGGTGCTGCCACCCAATGCCATGCCTACGGCATTCTGTTATTCCGTGTTACACAACAGCCAACGTGGGAAGCATTTCAGCTGCTTCAAAAAAAATCTTACTCCACACAAGCCACTCTGAAACGGTGCCTAAAGATGTTTGTAATTTTTTTTTAGATTTTAGTTCTTGATCTTTAGAGGGGAAGGGAAGGAGAGAGGGAGAGAAACATCCATGGATGGTTGCCTCTCGTGCGTCCCCTGCTGGGAACTGGCCTGCAACCCAGGCGTGTGCCCTGACTGGGAATCGAACCGCGATCCTCTGGTTCGCAGGCCCACGCTCGATCCCCTGAGCCACCCCAGCCAGGGCTGTAATTTTTTAAAGATGAGACTCAAAGGAATTGAGTCTGTGAGACGAGAAATGTGCCCCAGGTCAAATGCAGCCCTCACCAGCAGGTCAGACAAACACCAAACGCTGTTTCTACGCATAAGAAGGTCGATGACGTTCTCTGTCCGTTTGTCCAGATTCCTCCTCCTCCAGGCTCACGTCTGCAATTTCTCTTGGTCCATTTCATGTCCCTCACTTCTCCGTTCTCTCCGAGCGACACTGACAAGACACCCTCTCTGGCCTCCCCACCCATGCCCTCTCAGCCAGACCCCTAAACTGGAAGTCTCAGCTCAGCCTCTACCAAGGTCTTACACCTGGAATGGAATGCCTCTTCCTTTTTCCCTCCATCTACTTTACTCCCATGCAATACTGCACTTCCTAAACCCGTGAGTTACCTGTCCACAGGTGTCTGCATGAGTTACCTGTCCAGAGGTGTCTCATCTTCCCCAGCTGAGTGTCACCTGCCCTGGTGTGACCCTGTCATCTATGCTTGGGCCGATTTCGACGTCATCCCAATGCATTGTGAGCCCGTATTTGGGGGTTGCCTCCGTGTGTGGGGAGTTGCTTGAAGCCTGACATTGTCAGCACAGAAAGGTGCAAAATGGATTCGCAAGGCTTAATCCCAGGCTGCCCGTGGGTGAAAAGATCTCATCTATCGGGGAGAAAAGGGGGATCATGAATCCTCTGAAGCTACCAGGGAAGATCGTGTTTCTATCTAGAGACACAAAGATCGGAAAGCTGGTGGAAGAGTGCTTCGCTTCTCTGGGAGAAGGTACATGGGTTTGAATTCTGAGGACACATGTCCGGCATGGGTGACCCTGGGCCAGTGAGCTCAGCGACCCTGAACTGGACATCAGAGGGAACGATAGTCCCCATCTCCGTGCTGCCGGTAAGAACTAAAAGAAAACACACAGGCATTGCACTCCATTATAACTTTTCACACTGAGCAGGCTACATTCCTGTGGGTCAGTGCCCCACGGATTAAAAACAGTTGTGGGCCTGGGGGCAGGCATTCTAAAGCTACGTTATCGGAGAGGACAATCCGTTGATTTCCTCCGCGGGGCCAAAAGAAGCGAATACGGTTTTTACCGATGGATTTCCCCTGGAGTCTGTGACGTACCACCTCTCCGTGGACAGGGAAATGAGACTCGGGTGCCCCTTGCCGCGTGGTCTGAACCAGGATGGGCGTTTGCTGTTCCGAGCTCGGGGAGATGCCTCTGGTTCTTTTCTCCGCTTCTCACTGAACCAGGAAAAAAGGATTTAAAGTGGTTGGTGAGCTACCTGGCAAGTGACTTTTAGAAGAAAATGCTGGTAACAGCAGGTGTCTACCATTATCCTGAGAGGAATATGGAACTACGATGAGCTTATCTATTATGACAGAGACGGGGGGCTTTTGTCTATTTTGCCATGTGCCATGACTATTAGAAGTACATTTTTTTTAACAGTTAAAATTGGGGTAAAACACACACACAATAATATGCATATACCAGCTCAACCACTTTTCAAGGCACACTATATTCCTGCTGAAAATATTCACATCCCTGCGTAACCTGCAGTTCACCCTTCATGGAGCCAAGCACGTGCGGTTCATCTGTACCTGAAACTATAAATTCATATATACATATACATAAGGACGCAGACGTGAAAATAGGTGAGAAAAATACAGATGAAAACGATATCGGAAAAGTTTCAATGAAAATATATAAGAAAATGAATGAGACTATACATGTAAGAAATATATATCAAATAGATAAATTCTATGAGAATATATATGTCAGAAATATATATCAATATATGAGACTATATATGAAAAATACACATGAGGATATCTAGGTGAGAAGATATATATCAAAATGTATATGAAAATATCCATGGGAATGTATATGAGAAAATATAAGAATTATATATGAAATGACATATACGAATATGTGAGAGAGAGAGATGAGAATATCTGTGAGAAAACATGGAAGAATATGGATGAGAATTATGTATGAGACCAAATATAAGACAAAAATACCTATGAGAACATATATGAAATTGATACAAATATGTATGAGAGTAGAAATGAGAAAATCTATAGAAAAATATAGGATGAAATATATATGAGGATATAAATGCCAGTGTGTGACTATTGGACACAGACTTTCTCATTATGCACGGTAGGTATGTGCCATGAAATTCGCGTAAACTCTCCATTGCCGAGCACCAAGCCATTGCCATTCAAAGACAGACGTGGTTAGGTTCTCGTGAGCCTCAGGTCACGCACATTTTCATGAAAACAACCGTGGTTTAGGGTGCTGCTGTTTAAACACACGTGATCGAGTCTATGTCGTGACTCATTGCCCCGGCACTCGGGGCTGATGACTCTGCCACTTGCTCTCAAACAAAGACCACGCAACACGCGTGTTTTCCCCTGAGGACCCCAGGCCGCCTCCCTGTGTTTAGGGGACACTGGAGAGTACTGGGGTGCCCGCCATTGGGTCTTGGTCCACAGCGAAATCCCCAGTGCTGTGTTGCTTTACTGCTTCCTCCTTGACTTTGTCCTGGACTCAGAGCCAGACCCCAGGGGGCTCCCATGCGTCCGTCACCTGAGTGTTCGTGTTCAAAGGGAAATTGTCCTCGTCGCTTGTAGCTCACCTGAGTAACACAGTGAAGCCCCGAGATGAATTAATTACAGGTGCAAAACAAGCCCGTCGGGGAAGTGAGCGTGGGAGGCGGACACAGCCGGGATCTTGCCTACAGACATCCTTCTCTCGGAGAGATTGGCTTCTCCTCCTTGCTTTTTCCAGTGTCCGTGGCCACATCTTAGACTGATTGTCTCTCTGGCTCTGCCAGGGGGGGTGCTAAGTCCTTCCAGTTAGCACGATGTTCGCGCTCTGCCAAGAGGATGCCTGAGTGAGTGTTGACTCATTCCATCGGCCAACACTCTTTTCCACTCCCCTGTGTCCTTGTCCATTCCTGAAGGGACTTTCATTCCTCGGTGGCCTCTGTCTTCCATCTGTATCTCTGAATCCGAGTCCTCTTCGAGCGGGCTGGAAGTGCCCTGCGCGGTGGGGAAGCCGTCCAGTCCCACGATCCTTCCGAATTAACCTGCTGTTTAGAGTTTGAGTCAAAGCAGAGGCTACCGTGGATGGGACAGACACGGCAAAGCAGCTGACCATGTGGGGACTTGTCCAGTCGGGAGGGACAGGCACTCGCCCTTCCCCGGAGAGAAGAGGCCACCCTGGGGACAGAGAGCGCGAGGCCTGAGGGTTTATAAGAAATGTCTGTGTGCATGGGTCTCCAGGACAGCCAGTAAATATTTCGGTGCCGGCACATTTTTCATAATTAATGACAATATGTGTGGGCAGAAAGAGAGGTTGCTATGACAAATTGGCCTAACATTCAAAAACTGTAAATTCTTAATGAGGGTGGTGAGAGAGAGAGAAAGAAAGAGAGAGAGAGACGACCTTCCCAGGAAATCGGGAGTCCTTAATAGCTAAAGAAACCAACATGAAATAGTTTGTGGCTTTGTCCACGTTCTCTTCTGTTGTCTTTTTTTTATATATATATTTTAAAATGATTTTAGAGAGAAAGAGGAAAGAGAAGACAGAGAGAGAAAGATGAATGTGTGGTTGGACTTACTGAGGACTTACTGGCTGATTTTCGCCTGTGCCCCAACCAGGGTTTGAACCCACGGCCTTGGTGTATGGGGACGAGGCTGGAACCCACGGAGGCAGCCAGCCAAAGCTTGCTTTTGGCTTCGAAACAAAGACTCATTGAAATGGGGGGGAACACGAGGGCTGTCCAACGATGTGAGATTATGAAATGCCACTCCAAAAGGGAAGATTTTCCTGAGCTAGTAAAGCCAACTTTTGCCCGAAAAAGCAGCCGCATGGATAGAAATGGCAAGGTTTTCTTTTCCAGGCACGTGGCCACATCCAGGCCTTTTTCTTGAGCACATTTGAAAGACGGGAAAAATTTTGGCGGCCCGGCGATGCCCAGTGTCAAATTCTTAGGTCCTGTGAGCCGCTACTGAACCGTTTTGACAAGTGTTTTCAGACATCGGGGTCTGGTGGAGTCTGGAATATGCGTAAAAGCAAAAAAGACAACCTGTTCTGGTCTGAAATTCCGAGTTGGCTGGGCATCTGTGGGCCAGGTCTTTCGATCCCCTGGGCTCTTACGTCGCCTGGATCCCGAGAAGGAGGCAGGGAGCACGTCCACGCTCATCTGGCGTGCAGAAGGTCTTCCTCATCTCTGTGTCGTCACTGCAGACCCATCACGCCCGTGGGCCTGTAAAACCCAAATTTGTCAACGGCTATCAACCTGTCTTCAGGTGCCCATCTGGGGCTCTGCGGGCCATTTGGGTTGGCAGGCAACACCCACGCCTTGCAGGTACTAGCGTCAGTCAGATGGGTGGGCACGACCGTAACACTGAGCTTCCCGGGACCCACGTGGGATCAGACTCAACGCTTCTCTCAGCCCCACGGGCCTGAGAACTGACCCTGCCTCCCGAGGACATTTTCGGAAATGGGTCTTCACGAAATATAGAAAGACGTGAATGGGTGGAGTAAAAATAACACGCAGCCACGTTGAATAATCGTACTGCTCTCTGGGCAGAATTCGTGGCCAAGTGGACTGTCTTTGGAATGCTGTGGCTAAGACCGAGAATCGAATCTCAGAAGGAGACGTGATTCGTACGCATTTCACGCAGGCTTTCGTCAGACATTTCAACAGCAAACACAGTGAAAATGGCACCGGTGTCCAGTAAAGCTAAGATAAACAACCCTAGCCATGACCAAGCCTGTTGCTACCTTAGGCTACTTAGAAACACCAGACAGTGTCCGGCGGGAAAGTCTCCAAGAATCTAAACACGCACACATGCAGAATTTGGGTGAGCAGTGAGAGAATGTGAATTATGCTGAGTTACGTGTTTCTTTTCAAACCATGGGAAGGCATTCTTGGTCTTCTGCGTGCATGGTTTCTCTGGGAACCAAAGGACCCACTTTGGCGAGGCGGTGACTTTCAGGAAAAAGAACCCGGAAACCTCGAGAAGGAGTCTCTCAGACGGGACGGTGTGTTCACAACATCTCCTGTATATTCTGTTTTTCCTATCGCATCTGACTCCTGGGAGTGAATTCTTCTTGTTGAATTCTGTGCCTTGGATGTGCTGACTCGAGTAGGTTGTTTATTGCTTTTTTTTTTTTAGTGGACTCTCTGTATTTGGTGCAGGCAGTTCCTGTTAGGAAAGAGTTGTAAATAATGTTTGTGGGGTGGATACAGAATCCTAGGGAGGGGCAAGGCCAGGCTGGGGCATCACTTTGTCAGGGAAGTCTTCAAACCCCACAGACTGATTCGTTGGCAAACTGATTGCATTTCGCTTTGTTTTTTATGAGAGATATAATTGTGTTTGTGAAGTGATCGTGGGGTGGTCATTCACTTAACTTGTACCGCCCTTATCAAAGTTTTCTGATGCTGTTTCCTCATAGTGTGCCGTATAGAATATCAAGGCATGCACCAGCCCGCACTGTCCCCGGATTTATGGGTGACGTACGAGACAAATTCACGCGGACTACCGAGTCCTGTGGAGGAAAAGGGACGGCGTGGCTACTCTCTCAAGGGGGGAGCATGCCAACCCTTGCCTTGACAGGTTTTTATGGGGTTCACTTTGCATAGGAATACAGGTAGAGTTCATTGATCCTTGTCAGACGGTAAGGATCAAACAAGAGACAGCATACAAAGAACTATAAGGGCTTATTCTGAGTCAGGGTCTGTCAGCTAAAGGGCTACAGAACTTTGGGAAACAAACTCATTTCCTGCTCGGACCCTTATCAGAAAACTGAGAGCATTCTTAGCAAAGCAGGTTTCTCAGGATTTTATGCATTCTTTCTTAGGCCCGATGGCCCCTGGGGAACGTGCTCTTTCCAGCCCAGGGTTGCACCGCCCTCAGCATTGTTTCAGGCTTAAGTCAGGCAGCCAAGAGATTAGGACAGATTAGATTCTGACTTCTCGAAGACAGAATGAGGACTCAAGCTATGTCAAAGCCAAGGGGTGAGGGTCCATCACCCCCTTTCTCCATAGCCCCCCAAGCCCTTCCCTGGGGGCTCCCCATGATCGTGCCTGTCTTAGGTCGTTCCACCCGTGGGGAATCTTATCTGTTATCGGCTAACCAACCAAGCATTGGGGGCCAGTTATGGACGAGGTAAAAGGGACAGAGGCGGTGCCCCTGCCAGGGAGATAAGCTTTGTCTCCTTAGTGGCTTAGGGTCCGAAGGTCCCTCGCTCAGCCTGAGCCATGGCCAGCGTAGGGGAGGGTTACAGCTTCCAAAAGCAGGCAAGGTGGTTCCCAACAGAATATGCTGGAAATATTTATTACATTAGTGTGTGAAGGATATTATTTATCTCATGAACAGTGCGCTAAGCAGACTGGCTCTCAAAACTTCTCCTCCCTCTCTCTCTCTCTCTCTCTCTCTCTCCATGTGACTGGTAGAGTTTGCCAATTTCTGTGGTGTAAATATTGCACCCTGATTGAATTTGACTGTCCCCTCGTTGACCAGGTGGCCCACAGAGTTCCTGGGTGATTGACAGTTGGCTCCTCAAAGCTCGCGGCTCGCCCACAGTTGTGGGGGGGAGACTTTAATCGACATCCACAGCCCTTCTCAACAAAAGCACCTACTTAGTCGTTGAGAGCCAGCATGGGGACTCTGAAGGGGGCTGAACAGTATTTTGGGATGAACAGAAGGCCTTTTTAGGGCATCTGCTAGAGGCAGACTTCTGACAGTTACTCAAGAAAGGCTGCCCCAGACTCATTTTTCTTTTCTTAAAATTCAGTTGTATTTTTAAAAAAATTCAATGCATTGGGGTGACATTGAGTGATAAAATTATATGGCATTCAGGGGTGTGATTCTATGGTCCATCATCTGTAGGTCATATCGGGTGCTCACCACCCCAGGTCAAAGTCCTTCTATCACCATCTACCCCTTTTACCCTCTCGTACCTCCCCTGCCCCTTTCCCTCCCGTCATCCCCACGCCGTTGTCTGTGTCTTTGAGTTTATTATTTGCATTTTCTTTGCCGAGTCCTTCACTTTTTTTGCCCAGCCTTCCAACCTCCTCCCCTCTGACAGCTGTCCGCTTGTTCTCCGTATCTGTGAGTCTGTCTGTATTGTATTCGCTGGTTTATGTGGTTCATTAGTTTCCCTATGTGAGTGAGATCATACGGTACTTGTTTTTCTCTGCCTGGCTTATTCCGCTCAGCGTAAAGTTCTCTGGGTTGGTCCCTCCCACGCGGTTGCAATTGGGAAGACTTCCTCTTTCTTTAGGGCTGGGTAATCTTAAACTGTGAAAATGTGCATAGCGTTTCTCGTCCGCTCATTCACTGATGGACGCTTGGGCTGCCTGCAAATCTTGGCAGTTGTAAATAACACAGCAGTGAACATAGGGGTGCTTATGTCCCTTTGAATTTGTGTCTGGGGTTTCTTCATTTATATGTCCGGAAATGGAACCACTGGTTTATAAGGCAGTTCGATTTTTAGGTTTTTGAGGAAACTTCATTCTCTTTTCCCAGCGGCTGCGCCAGTCTGGGTTTCTCGTCTCTGACAATCATAACCGTTCACAGCTGTAGATTTGAAGCCTATAGTCAGTAGACTAGAGTAAGAAAGATAAATACATAAATACAATCAGAGAAGAGGGGAAAAAGCTACAGTTTCTCTCTTTCTGTAAAGCTATACTTATTCAGTCAATATGATGAACGAAAAACTCCATGAAAAGAATGACAAGATCTGATCATTTCGGATCGATACAAAAACCTGTAAATACAGAAGCATACTGAGGTCTTCACAGGGGGAGACACGCACCGTTATAAAACAGGAATGCTGCAAAACTAATTCATATATTTTAAGAAATTCCTTTATTTTTATTTTTTGTGTATTTTGTGTATACTGACATTTATTTATTTTCTGGTTTGTTTGCTTTCTCCTTGACTGTTCTGGGATGGCACTGGTTGAGAAAATGATACAGGTTTCCCGTACGCAATGGAAATCTCATGGACTGTTTGATATAAGGATATATGTGATAACAGGGAAAATATCAACACGGTTGCTCTCTCACCGTAAAACATGTTAAAAAACCTCCTACAATAGGCCAGAGTGGAAACCCACACGGGTTTTCGAGGTAAGGGGACCATCTGATATTAATGAGAAAATATTCTCAGACAGGATATTAGAATAATTACTTCATATTGAGGTCGAAGTAAGTTAAGTCTTCACCTTATACCATACACTGAAGTTCAAATGTTGCACATTTTAATATTTAATAAAAATATGTTATAAAGCATTTAGAGGACTGTCCACTCTCGGAATGAAAACGTCTTTCTCCATGTGAGAAAAAGGTGATGAAAAGAAAAGAGAGAGACGCACAGCTAACAAAAATTGGAGGACTTTTGTACTTCTAAAAGATGCAGTGGTACGAAACAGATTTGGAAAAGAACGATGACTACAAATTTTTAAAAAAGGCACTTGCTACAGTTAGGACAAGTATTAATACCTTGTCATGCATTTGCTCTATTTATGACATGTGACTGTCTTACTACGTACCCTCTCCTCATTCCTCAACCAGCAAACTCTAAACAGCCCCACAGAAATGTGGGAACCAGCTCATAAATGAAATGGCCAAAATAGGTATGCTGTTTGGCTACTAATGAAACAACGTGGAAGACAAAAAGAACATTAAGTCAACAAATTAGGAGGCTTTGCGGCGGTAGCAATTCTTGGGCATAAACTGAGGAGAAATGGGGCTCTCGCAGGCCAGGCCCGTCTGCGGCGATAGAAATTGGATGCTCTTTTTTGAAGAACACTTTCCAAATGTTTGGCAAAAACGCCTGAATTACGCCCACACCCTTCGCTGCGGCAATTCAGCATCTCAGAATTTCCGAGATTTATGGGAGATTCCTTGCAGACACAGCCAAACGGTGTGAAGAAATATCTTGATGCCGACCGGCAGAGGATCAAACATTTTACAGCATGTCCCCCTGATAGGGCACAAGGCCCCCGCGCCCCCCATGAAAGTGCAACCCCACCCCCCCACCCCCTCCCCAAGGCAGGACGACCTCACAGAGCACTCTTCTGGTTTCTGCTGAAATCATCTCAGAAAAGATCCTTCCCCCCTTCCTCCCCATGGTGAAGTGCATTGAGTGAGGTATTCTCTCTGTGTAGGAAAAAAAAAAAAATCTCAGCGCTTTTATTATTCGTTGAAACCCTGGCCGGAGAAAAGTCTCATTTTGCAGAATCAACGGCAAGGCCATGGAGCCACAGTGAATCCTCCAGCCTCCCACGGTTTGTTTTAAATCTCCTCCTTCCACTGTTTATTTAACACAGCTCCGTCTCCTACCGTCATCCAGAAAGAAAAATGGAAAGAAAGCTTTCACACATAATCTATTTCAATCATCCTTCAGAGCCGACTCCTCAGGAAGGCTCCCAGCTCAAATGCTTCGTCCGAGCCCAGAAAATGTATCGTTGAATTGTTCTGGCGTATTTAACACAAGCTTCTGCGGTGTAAGATAATAAACAGCATGGCACGAGCTTTCACGCATGGGATCCTTCAGGTCTTCTGTGTCTTGCTTTTTGCTCCATGTGATATGTTCAAATTCGTGAGTTTTTTGGTTTGTCCATTGCAGGGGACATTCAGGGTTAGTTTGGATCAGTTTCAGGTCTACAGCCTTGTGGCTGAAAGGTCATGTCCTCTAGAAAGAGCTGCCCCCCCATACTTCTCATATCCACCTGGCGTGATCCACAGTTGTGACTACAATGTGATTGACTACAGTCCCTGCGCTGGTCTTCACACCCTCTCGGACTATTCCGTAACTGCCCGTCTGTGCCGGTCAGCCCCTTCATCTTTCCCACCCAGCCCCCCACCCCCTCCCCGGACATCAGCCTGTTCTCTGCGTCTGTGAGTCTGTTTCCGGGCCGCTGGTTCCTTCATAGCGTTCACTAGATTCCACCTATAAGTGGAATCATATGGTGTTTGTCTTCCTCTGGCTGGCTCATCGCACCGAGCAGGAAGCCCTCCAGGTCCGCCCACGCCGTTACAAAGGGTAAGAGTTCATCCTTTCCTCTGAGTCCCTCTCTCTGTGTAAATGCACCCGTGTGGCTTTACCCACGTGTCTCCTGATGGGCGCTTGGGCTGCTTCCCTCTCTCGGCGATTGTAGAGGATTGGTTGTGTGTTGACAGATGTGAGTGAGAAACAGGCTCCCCTTTTCCTTCCCCAAAGCAGCATGTTGCCATTTCTTTTTTCTTTTTTTTTTTGTAACACGAAGTAGAAGAACTGCATTTTTACTAACAACCCGTGGCTGATCCCAAACCTCCTTATCGCTTTCTAAAAACTAAGATACACCATGCTCTTGGTGTGTCTTTGCTGACAAAGAGGGTGGCGGAGTCTGAACATCGTGGCCGGAGCGTTTAAAATCGTTTTTTAACCTGTGCCGTGTTTCATGATCCAGGGAAAATACGGGCTTGGACTGAAGGTGGTCCCCCCCTGCCAGTCTCAGCGCGGAGCGCCGGGGAGGCCGGGACATCCCCTTCCAGTTCACTCGATCGATGCTAAAGGAGCCATACTCTGTTTACAGTCCCACTCTGTATTGTACAGGGCACGGGAAAATGGCAACTCGTCGCCTCCCTGGCCTGGCACCGTCTTCCCATCGAGATGGTGATGCCGGTAAACGAATACTCCTAACTGCTGTTTGACATTTCCACGGGAAGCCCCTCACAGGGGTCCTTTGATTCAAACATCGCGCTATTTTCACGGCTTAGTGTCTTACCTGGGGCTTTGCTACGGAGAAAATAAAAAGCTTAATGTCAAGTGTCTTCGTTCAGCGGGGGAGGGGACAAGAGCCATGAAAGGCATTTCTCCTTCTTCATCACCCCAGCCTGGAAGGAACCCTTGTCAGGGGTGAGAATCAGTCACAGGGCCCTACCTGACAGCAAGGGAGCCTGGGAAATGTAGTTTCTGCTGGGGAAGCTCCGTGCCACCAACACACTGCTAGATCGCAGGGGTGTCTGAGGCTTGGAGAGAGGGGGGCCACCTCAGCCAGGGGCAGCTGTTTACCTCCTTCCTCGAATCGTCCATCATCTCCACCTCCCCTCCCAGCTTCTCACCAGGCGTCTGAGAACTTTACACCCTGTTTCTTCAGCTACTGGATTCTTCCAACGCCTACACAGCGAGATGTTCCGTTCACACAATGAAGGAGTGTCCCAGAGAGTTTTCTAAAACAGAAATTGTGTCTCTCTCAGACGATGTCTGTTACCTCGCTAGGGGTGGAGCCAAAGGGCAGCATTTAAAAAAAAAAAAAAAACAGGAGTTTTGGCCTTTGTTCCACCATTTGTATGTTATCTAAGGAACTTTGTCCATCATTCTATTAAACATCATTGGACGCCTCCCCAGAGGGAAGCTCACGTAGATGATACGCAAGTGCCCACAATGGTTAAGGCTCAGGACCTAAGTTCAAGTCCAGGTCTCGGATTCAAGACCTCGTTTCCCCTGCCGTGGTCTAAGCAGCCTCGTGGTAAAGCAGAACCCAGCACCACCCCCCCGGAAGAGGTTCCTTCTGCGTTGGGTTGTCATGCTGCTACGTGGCTTTGAACTCGCAACTCACAGACCAAGTTGGACAGTGCAGGGCCTTTGCAGGTGGGATGAAGGGAAGGATCTGAGGGGAGCTTGTCCTGGGTCAGGTGGCCCTGCGTCCAATGACAGGGTCCTTAGAAGAGACAGAAAAGGAGATGCAGACCCAGAGGAGGAGCCCCATGGAAATGGAGGCAGACAGGAAGGACACCAGCCCAGGGACACCTGAAGCCCCAGGAGCTGGAAGAGGCGAGAAGGACCCTTCCTGGAGGGAATGAAGCCCTGGGACACCTGGACCTCAGACGTCCAGCCTCCACAACGGGGGAGGGTGGATTCCTTCGGTTCTAAAATGCTCAGTTGGTGGTCACTTGTCACGGCAGTCCCAGGGAGTGGACACCCCTAGGCAGGAGGAACTTTTCATCTCCCCGAGGGGTTACAACATGAAGCCAAGAATGAGAGCCTCACTGCCTCATTCTGTGGAAACATGGTAAACTTAACAAAGTGTTCTCTAGGAAGGAGGCTACTGAGCCAGGCATGGGAGGAGGATGGGGTTCAAATGACGGAGCTCTCCCCGCTGCCAATGCTAGTCCACAAACCTCAGGTCCTGCTGACTTCCACGTGCTCACCCCGGTGCTCCTGGCCAGGCTGGGCTTGCAGCATAAAACGCCTAGAGAGAGTTCCCTTGCGGTTGAGCATCTTGACATTCGATTCAGGAGCAAGGTGGAGGCATGGTCCCCGAAGGTGGAATCCTGCCCAGTTTCACCCGCATGTGCTGTGCTTGAAATGACAGACTGAGCCGCACGGGCAGAGGCCGGGTTTGAGTTTTCTTTTCTGCGGGGGAGGGACCCGGGGACAGTCAGAGAGCGACAACTGGCGGCCAGCTCAAGATTCTGCCGGGGCCCACGGGGGTACGAGCACACCCACCAGACGTTCAGCGGGCCGTTGGGGAGGAGAAAGCGTCTGCAGTCAGCATAGCGCCGCAGAGCGTGATAGAGCCGTATGTGATTCGAATTCACGATGTCAGAGCACACACAGCTCTTTATCGTGGGCTAACAGACTAGCCGTATGTGATTCGAATTCACGATGTCAGAGCACACACAGCTCTTTATCGTGGGCTAACAGACTCGGTCACAAAGCGCGGGATGACCTCCCGTGCTGCCTCTCTCTGCTGGCACATGTTAATCAGACCTATGTGGGTTCGTTTCTTAGGGTTGCTAGCACCACCTGCCACAAACTGCGGACTTCAACCACAGGCGTTCACCCTCCCCCGTCCCGGAGGCCAGGTGTGTGAGGTCCAGGTGTCCCAGGGCCGAGCTCCCTCCGTGATGGCCTAGTACGGAAGTCTGTCTGTCTATTACCTATCTGTCTGTCTGTCTATCTATCTGCCATGCATCCTTTCAATCTATCCATCTATCCATCATCCATCCATAAATCAATCCTTCCTCCCTTCCCGTCCCTTCCCTTCCCTTCCTTCCTTCTCTCCTTTTCTTCCTTCCTTCCTTCTCTCCTTCCAACCATCCATCAGCTAAGGCAGCGTATCTTCACTAAGAGTAATTCAACGCCCCCCCCCACCCCCACCACCTCGCCAAGGGGACCTATGACAGAATCTGCAGCCACGCTGGGTCGTCAAACGCGCCCTGACGTCAAACGCCCCAATGTGTCCGGGACAGTGCTCACCACGGAGCACCGTCCGTCCAGTCCTAACGTCCCCAGTGTCGATGCTGAGACACCCACACTGGCCGCAGGGCTCACTCGGGGAGCGTGCAATCTTCTAGCAGGATGTCCCCTGCACGCCTGGGTGTCCCCGGGCCCGCCCTGGTACCGGCTTGCGCCGTGAGGGCCGTGCAGGTAGGAGTTGAGTGAACCAGTGCATTCCCAAGTGACAGAGCCTCGGAGACCCCCTCAGAGCTGTGCAAAGCTGTGAAAAGCTGAACACGGCTTTGTTTCCATGAGTGACATTCTTTGGCCGCGGCAGCACTGGGTTCGTCTCAGGCATGACGATCACGCTCCTCTCAGATCTTTACGCGAGGTGCCCAATTTTTCGCCCCTTGAGAGGAAGCCAAAGAAGGGGAGTGTCTGTCGTGTGTTTCAGGAAGGTGGGTTCGGATGCCCGAGGTGTTTTGTTCCTGTAGAAAATGCCCCGGAAGGGGGCCACGGCGTATTTCTACACCCTCAAACTGTCACTTCGTATCAGAGGTGTCCCCACGGAGGTCGGACGGGTCCCACCCTGACTCCTTGTCTGTCGGATAGGTTTGGGAGCCATTGCCTCTGACACAGTTCCCTTGCCCGGTAAACACTTGCTCAAGACAGCATTACCCCTGTGATGGACACAGGCAAGTTTGCCGACCGACCGCTGGAATTTAACCCCGAGTTCTCCAGGAGGCGATTCTGCCCTTGAAAACATCATCGTCACCAGGGCTGGCTGATTTGGAAAATATCCTTTTATTACCCAAGGTACATGCTATTGACCTTCAACGTACAGTAAAGCAGCCGTGGAAACAGGAGGCCTCCTGCTGCCCGTAGGCAGGTATTCACAGGGGAGGCCTTTCCCCGAGAGCCTCTGGGTTCGTTCGGCAGGGTCAGGCCTTCGCTCTCTGCTTTCTCTCTGCACCCCACCCCCACCCCCAGCCCCCCACCCCTCCCCCCAGAGGTCTTAAGATAAACTTCACAAACAAGGAAATCCTATATCCCCACCTCCCCCCCCCCACAGGGTTTCCTGCAAAGGCCAAATCATAACAAAGACGGAATTTGAAGAGTGGCATAGAAGACCTTTTTAATCACATTTCCATACCTGCTCCAATGTACCGAAGTCTTGTAAAGACCAATAATTTATTATTTTTAATGAGACAGAAAGCGTTTCTCTTTCTACGCTCATCGTCTGATTAGAAAGAAAAAATATATATATATATTTATATAAAAAGAGAGTTCCGGGGAGCCAGAGTTCTTTCCTAAGAAAGGGAGCTGTGTTTTAGAAAAGTGGCACATTACACAGAGAAAACTGGATCACTCTGGTTCTTAGCCCTTGCTGGTCAAACTGGAGTTTGGAAGTGACAGAGGACGGAACTGAAAGATGGGGCGTGATTCTAGAATGTTCTGTCGTGGCACCGAAGCGGGTTACCTAGGTGATACGATGAGGCACTGCCCGTCTGGGTGCTTCCATTTTTGGGGAAGAAAACGCCCCAGACAGAGGCTTGTGAACACGTCCGAGGGCCGTTTGCAGTCTAGAAGTGCGGGTGTACACGCGCAGACCCTGGGAAACAGCCCGTGGCGTCCCGGTGAACAGGAAGGGAAGCCCCCCCAAACCCCCGCGCCCCGGCCCCGAGGGGACTTCTCCTTTCCTGTCTGAGCTGTTTCCTTTTGCCCAGGTCAGAGTCAACACGAACTCCAACTCCAACGGAGGGGCGTGGGGAGCCCCCTGCCCCGTGATGACGCATCCTTTCCTTGCTCCGTCTCCGCTGGCCACCCCAGGGCTTTCCTCACAGACGCGGCTTTGTTCCGCCGAGCTGCTGAGCAAAGCCCGGGCTCCACGCTCGGGGCGGGGGGTGGGCAGGGGCCTCAGTAGACGTGGATGTAAGTCGTTTTCGTGTCTGTCCCCAGGATGTTCTTGGCCGTGCACTTGTAGAAGCCGGCGTCCCTCTGGGTGGCCTGCTGGATGGTCAACGCGCCCTGCGGGTGGAGGAACCTGTGGCCCTGGGCTCGCACCTGCCTCCCGGCGGTCAGGCGGGACCCGTCCGGGAGCTCCCAGGCGATCTCGGCTTTGGGGATCCCCATGGCCATGCAGTTCATCTTCACGGTGCCGCCAGGCCGGGCGTAGATGACGGGCGCGGGCTCGCTGGTGATCCTGGGAGGGTAGGCGATGACAATGACGGGGAAGTTCGTGACGGACGGGCCGGACTCGCTCTCTGCCTTGCACGCGTAGGTGCCCCTGTCGAACACGGACGCCTCCCGCACGGTCAGGGTGCCGTTGTCCCACAGGGAGAAGCGTCCCCGGGTCTGGGGGCCCTGCAACGCCACGCCGTTGGGGAGCGTCCAGGAGACGCGAGCCGGCCGGCCGCCGGGGGACAGGCACTGCAGATGCAGCGTCTCCCCGTTAATGATGCTGACCAGGTTGCGGTACTGCTTGCTCGGCTCGGGCTTCAGCCCCACCTTCAGGGAGACCAGCCTCTCCGTGTGGCCGGCCGCGTTCCGGGCCACGCAGCGGTACGCCCCGGCGTCCCCCGGGGACAGGCCGCTGACGTGGAGCATGCCGTCGCTCTTGTGGTAGAATCGGAGGAGCTGCTGGCCGCTCTGCAGCTCCGTCCCGTTGGGGAGGACCCATGTGAGGGTGGGCGCCGGGGTGCCGGCGGCTGAGCAGTTGAGGCTGATGGTGTGACCGGCCATGGCCGTGATCTTCTCGTTGACCGGGTCGTGGAAGACGGGCTTCTCCATGGGCTCCAAGACGGTGAGCTGGACAATCAGCCGCGCTTCCCCGCCTTCGTTGCGCCCGATGCAGGTGAGCTGCACCGAGTCACTCTTCCGGAGGCTCTTGATGTCCAGCGTGCCGTTCCGGTGGATGGTGACCCGGTTCCCGTAGTAGGGGGCTGGCAGGACCACGCCTTCCGGGAAAGCCCACAGCACTTTGGGGGTGGGGACGCCTTCTGCCCGGCAGTCGATGAGCTTCCGGCTCCCTCCGGCGGCTATCTCCCGCACCGTGGTGATGGCGGTGGGGTTCCCGTTGATGGTGGGCGACCGCACGTTGACGTGGATCCAGACGACCTTCCTGTCCTCGCCCCCGCCGTGCCGGACCACGCAGGTGTAGTTGCCGCTGTCCGCGCGCTGGGCTTTCTGGATGAGGAGGGTCCCGTCCCGATAGATCTGGTATTTCTCGGAGGAGGTGGGGATCAGCCTGTTCGTGGGGGAGAGCCACGTCACCCTGGGCGCGGGCTCCCCTTTCGCCTCGCAGGCCACGGTGACCACGTCCCCGTAGGGCACCTGGACCACGGAGTACGCCTTGTTCTGGACGGCGGCCGGCTCGGCCACCACCTTGACGCGCACCGTCATCTCATCCTTGCCGACCTGGTTTTCGGCGACGCAGGTGTAGTCCCCCTCCTCCCGCAGGCCCACCTCGTTGAAGTAGAGGGTGCCGTTGTTGAACACCACGTAGCGCTTGGCGCGCCCCCCGCCGTCGTCCGACTGCATGAAGGAGCTGACCAGGCTGCCGTCGGGAAGGCTCCAAGAGATCTCGGGGTTCGGGAGCCCCGAGGCCACGCAGTCCACCTTGAGGTCCCCGCCGTAGAAGACCCTGTGGTCGTTCTCCTCTTTGTGCTCGATCTTGGCCGGCTTCATGACCACGTTGACCTTGAGCACCACAAAGTCGTCCCCGACCTTATTCCGGGCGACGCACAGGTAGTCCCCCGCGTCCTTGTCGGTGACGGACTTCACCACCAGCGTCCCGTTGTCGAACACCGTGACTCTGGCGTCGAAGCTGATGGGGGGGGAGAGAGAGAGAGAGAGAGACAAGGAACAACATGTCAGAATCCCAGCTGCCGCACCCGCCTGTGGGTCTGTGGGATGCTGCGAAGCCACGTGGGGCTGAGAACTACAAGCTCACGCAGCCGACCGCTCCCGAAAAACGCCAGGTGATCTTCGCAGCCTGGACGGCACCGCGTCCGAATGCGGAGTGATGTATCTATGGCCCACAAGGACTCCCCAGGGGAGTCCGACCTTTCGGTGGCCTGGCTAACTGCTTGGAGACTGTGAAATGCAGTCAAAGACATCAGCCCTGTCGGGGCGAGCCAGGGCAGACTTCATGTTAATGTTCACATCGGGCAGAGTGAATGTGAGTTAATCTCGTAAAGAGATGAGGTTGTGCTACAGGGTGGCCAGTTCGATCCCCAGTCAGGGCCCAGGCCTGCGCTGTGGGCCAGGTTCCCAGGAGGGGGTGCACGAGAGGCAACCGCACACGGATGTGTCTCTTCCTCTCTTTCTCCCTCCCTGCCCCCCTCTCGAAAAGTCAATAAATAAAATCTTAAAAAAAGAGAGAGAGATGACGTTCTTGGGGGAAAAAAGTGCTTCAGAGCCTGTTTTTAGTCTCGACGATTTTTAAAATGATATTATACCCCACTATGGGACAACAAAATGACTGTACTGTAGGCGACATCACTGTGGTTTCACAGAGCGTTTCCGTGCCAACGCGGGATTCCTCAGAACGAGCCATATTGGGGCAGTCTGCTTCCTTATCACCGGAAACCAAAGCGGAGGGACTTCCACCAGCTAACGGCCCCCAGCCGCCTTTGCTTTTCTCCGCATGAACTGACAAACGTTGAANCCTGCCCCCCCTCTCGAAAAGTCAATAAATAAAATCTTAAAAAAGAGAGAGAGAGAGAGATGACGTTCTTGGGGGAGAAAAGTGCTTCAGAGCCTGTTTTTAGTCTCGACGATTTTTAAAATGATATTATACCCCACTATGGGACAACAAAATGACTGTACTGTAGGCGACATCACTGTGGTTTCACAGAGCGTTTCCGTGCCAACGCGGGATTCCTCAGAACGAGCCATATTGGGGCAGTCTGCTTCCTTATCACCGGAAACCAAAGCGGAGGGACTTCCACCAGCTAACGGCCCCCAGCCGCCTTTGCTTTTCTCCGCATGAACTGACAAACGTTGAATTCAGCCCTGGCCGGGCAACTCAGTTGGTGAGAGTGTCGTCCCCATACCACAAGGTCGTGGGTTCGATCCCCAGTCAGAGCACCTGTAGGAATCAACCAATGAAGGCAGCAATACAGTGGAACAGCGAGTTGATTTTTCTGTCTCCCTTCCTTCCTCTCGCTCCCTAAAAATCCATGTGAATAACTTTTACGTTGAACCCACGCTCACACCCCTCCGAGCGGATATTTACACAAGGCTTTTGCTTGAACGGGACGACACAGAAAATGTTCAGAAGCTCTTCCCTGGGCACGTGACCTGTCTATAAATATCGTTCCCTTGAGCAAGTCAGAACGAATGTTGTGAAATAACAGCGGGAACAGATCGGGGAGGTTCCTACGTTATCACTGTGTCCAGATGGAAAATCTCAAATCGCACCCAAATCGTTAACAGCTGCGTGCGTGCGTGGTGAGGGGCGGGCTTCCGTTCAATTCCTAAATGCTTTCTAAGCAATGCATTCATCTATGTCTGGAACTGTCTTGTCGGTATCAAGAAAGACAGAAGCCTGCCGAGGATCGAGGTCAACTCCATAACCAGATTCTTGTCGTTCATAAAGGCGACCACTGACCGCGATGAAAGAAAGTGTTTTGCTGGCTTCCGGTGAGAGTCACATGGACGTCGTTGGCTGGGATAAGAGGGGAACGAGGATAGTTTAATAGGGCTTGGTGTTTGAACCCCCCAATGTGTAGAGTGCCACACGTCTGTACCCATTTGCGGGCTTCTGGAACACCGGTTCCTACCCCCTGACTCTTCTCAGCGACAACCGAGACGCTGAACGATGTGCCCGCGCATCGCCGACTTTCGCGATTTCCGTATTTTTCAGGCGTTCCAACGTGGGCGGGCGCCGGGCCAGGAGCGCCGTCTTTTACGAGAGTCTCGCGGGCCGTGTAATCACCCTTAACGAGGGAGATCCATGGGCAGGATTTAGTAATCAGGGGGCGACAGACAGGATGGTTTGTGATGTATCAGGAAATGCTGCTGGAATTGTTCACCGCTGTCGGGGGTGAGAGTCTTTGAACTTGATGCTGCCTCAGCTGGGCCAGACTCGGCCGGAAACATGACTCTACATGGCAGTGCGTTGCCGCGCCACCGCTGGAAGGTTTTCCGGGGAAAATTGGGTACGTTGGGCTCTGAATGGATGGAGCGAGGTGCCCGAAGCACTGCCTAGCCCTCTAACATCCACGCAGGGAAGGAGAAAGCACCTTCGCCCCTTCCCTGCATCGGAAGGAGCTGGGGAGACGGCACCGCGCTGAGCCCACGCTCCCTGGCCTCTCCCCCGTCCTGGGGAGGAAGGCACGCTGACAGGCGCCCCTGTATGAGCCGGGGAGGCTGAAGACGCACCATCAGGCCACGGACACTCCCTGCATTCTTTGTGCGATGCAGTTTCTTTCCTCGAGACCTCAAAACGCTCACGGTAGACACAGGCTCTCTTGGATTTCGGGCTAAGTGGATCTGTGTGGCAGGCTGCCCTGGGCCGTGCAGGGTGTCCATCAGCACCTCTGGCCTCCAGCGGTGAGGCAGGTACACCTCCCAGCCCCAGCTGTGCTGAGAATAACTGTATTGATGCGTGTCCCCTGGAGGCACAGCCACGTGGTAGAGAGCCAGTACCATAGATCGATAGACAGATAGATGACAGGTAGACGGATGGATGATACGCAGGTAAGTCGATGAGAGGTGGACACACAGACAGACAGGTGGATAGACCAATGGTAGATGAGGGGAAGACAGACAGATGATAGATGATGGCTAAAAGCTACATGATAGATACATAAACAGAAGAGAAATGATAAATGATGCACAGAGGGACAGATACACACAGAGACAGATGATACCTGACAGATGAAAGGCAGAAATAGGTAAGTGATAGATGACGGATAGAGACACGATAGATAGATTATAGACAGACGAGACAGACAAACACACAGATAGATGGATGGTAGACACGGAGAGTCTCGTGCTAACAAAGACACTGGAAACTTCCGTACCGAGACTCTCAGATGTGGTGGTGGTGGGGGGGGAGAGCGCCCTGGGCACCGCAGGGGGTTGGGCAGCCCCCCTGGTCTCCACCCACCAGGGGCCAGGAGTAACTGCCCTTCCCTGAGGCACATCAGCCCCAAACCCCTGTAGACCCTGCCAAATGTCCCTAGGGGGACAAAATCGTCCCCTGGGCTCTAGATCCAGGTGCCTGGGAACTGAGGACGGGGGAGGAGAAGCCGACTTCCGTCCCGGACAAATCCGTTTCAGAATTCCCCACGGGCCACGCCGGTGCTAACCTTCAGGTAAAGGGACACAGGAGCACGGGCTGTCGGTCACAGAATCGTCACGGGGCAGAAAGTCCGGCCCACGGAATGAGGGTCAGTAATACTGTAAGAACCGTACGTGGTGCCAGGTGGGTCCTGGACTTGTCGGGGGGGGGGGTCATTTTGTAAGTTATATAAATGTCTAACCACCGGACAGGGGCCACAAACACGTCTTGCCTGCAATATTTCGTTTTACGTCCTTTGCCTAAAGCCATTTAAAAACCTCCAAAGGTTCTATGCATTTTGTACAAGTTACCTATTAGAGTAGATTGCTTTTATGTAATCTGCGCATAAAAGATACAGTTAAAACGAAACTCATGAACACAAACTAGCCCTAGGGGGCGTGGCTCAGTGGGTGGAGCAGCGGCCTGTGAACCAAAGGGTCTCGGGTTCAAATCCCAGTCAGGACACAGGCCTGGGTTTCCGGCCAGGTCCCCAGTAGGGGGCGCTCGAGAGGCAACGCCACGTCGATGTTTCTCTCCCTCTCTCCTTCCCTTCCCCCTCTCTAAAAATAGATAAATAAAACCTTCTAAAAGATATAAATAAATAAACTATTTTTTAAAAAGAAGAAACTGTTTGGCTCACTTGGGGGTGTCAGAGATGCTAGGCTGTGAAGACCAGATGTCAAGGTGTGAAGAACAACCGCTCCCGGGCCGCCAGGGCGCGCACAGAGCAACACCTGCGCGTCTCCATCCTGGACGAGGACGCCCCAAGGAGAGGCGTCTCCCGGCGCTGGAAGGGGAGGCGCGCGCTGAGCTCCGCCCGGGCGCGCACGTACCTGAACAGCGAGTCGATCATCCGCTTGGACGGCAGCCTCCAGAGGATGCGGGGCCAGGGGTCCCCGGAGGCGCTGCAGTCCAGCCGCAGGGTCCCGCCGTAGTGCACGTTGGTCCTCTGCGGGGAGGTGCCCGTGATGCGCGCGTTGGCCGCCGCGCGCCGCACGGTCAGCTGCACCGTCCTGCGCGCCGTGCCCACCAGGTTGGCCGCCACACACTCGTAGCGCCCGCTGTCCTTGGGCGCCAGGTTTCGGATGTAGAGCGTCCCGTTGGGGAAGACGAACAGGTTGCCGTGGACGAACTGGGAAGGGCGGATCTGCGTCCCGTCCCAGAGCACCCAGCGCACGCTGGGCAGGGGCGCCGCCTTGGCGGTGCAGTGAATGTGGATGCTGAGCCCCGGAGGCAGGGAGATGTTCTCCAGCTTCTCCTGGTGGATGACCGGGGGCAGCGCCGCCACGTGCAGGCGGATGGCCAGGCTGTCGGCGCCCGCCGCGTTGCTGGCCACGCACTTGTACACGCCCCTGTCCGCGAAGGACGCCTCCTTGATGGACAGCGTGCGGTTCTCGTGCAGGGTGACCCTGCCTTCCACGGGGGACACGTTCTGCCACACCCTCCTGTCGGGGAAGATCCAGGAGATCTGGGGAGCCGGCGTCCCCTTGGCCAAGCACTCCATGGCAATGGTGTCCCCGAGGTAGACGGTGACGTCCTGGTAGTGAGAGGCCAGGATCTGGGGCTGCTGCACGGTGACGGACAGCAGCACCACCATCCTGTCGGCGCCGTGCAGGTTTTTGGCCGTGCACATGTACTGGCCGCGGTCCTGCGGCTGCACCTTGCGGATGACGAAGGTGCCGTTCTTCAGCACCTCGAAGCGCTGGACTCTGGTGTCGGGGGTCATGAGGGCCCCTGGGGGGGGGTCAAACACAGGGACAATCAGCTTCCCGAAACAGGCGTCGTGTGTCAGAAACAACAGACAATGCAAAGACCCGCCCGCCCACCTGAGGCCCCCAGGTGGGCTGCGGGGACGCCCAGACTTAGAGCCACCGTCCGCCTCTGCTCAGTCAGAGTCGGCTGACCCTTCTCTGTCCCCTCTGGGGGTCGCTGCGCGGGAGGTGGTAGTTTCAAGTGGCCTTTCCCGGCAGTGGATGGGACGTGCCCTCCTCTCGGTCCCCACGCTCTCTAGTCTCCGTGGTTTATACACGAGGGGCACCCCTGGGTGCCTGCCACCCACCAGCATCGCCGAAGCCAGCTGAGCCAAGCCTGCTTGGTGCCCTCCTTCCCGGGGAGACCACAAAGCGGCCTGTTGTGTGTGTTCTCCCGTGTGTCTCTCTCTCTGCTCCCGGACCCAGCCTGCTGCGGCCACGCGGCCCTCTGTGGGCGAGGGGTGGCCCCTTCTCCGGGAACAGGGAGAAATCAGCTGCGTTCTCTACGGCGGTCGTGGCTGCTCTGTCGGCCCTGCCAGGCCCGAACGGTCATCCATCGCGTGTTCAACACCTGGACGGCTCTCATTTTGAAGCCACCCTGGCTGCCTTCCTGGATCCTGGCTTACACTAAGGGTTATTTATTTATTTTTTTTCCCCACAGCGACCTCCTTCTTGGCCTCTTGCTTTATTAATTCTGTCAAAGACCACAGTTGTACTTTTCGAGGAGGAATCCCGGAAGCGCTCCCCAGTCCCGTTCCCGGGTTCGGCTCGTGTCCTTTGCCAATGTCACGCATGCCCTACGTTGCCTGACCTGTCCCCAGGGATGGCTCTTCCAGGGGACAACACTCGGACACATGCTCTGACATGCCCACAGCTGCTGCCGAGTCAGCCCCGACCTCCACACGACGGGTGTGGCTTGGCCGTCCGGGCGATGCAGCTGGGACGTCAACCTGCTTCACCCCTGAGTCGTTCTCGATGACACGTAGCCGTGGGCATAGGAAGCCAGCTGCTCCCCCCTTGCCCCCCCCCCCCCACGCACACAGAACCCTACCTCGCACCGTTGCATCTCCTGCTGTGGNCCCCCCCCCCCCCCCCACAGGACCCTACCTCGCACCGTTGCATCTCATGATTTGGAACTACAAGAAGGCCTGGCTGTCCCATTTAGTTGGGGGCCGCAGGGAAGGTGCTGGTGGGGCTGCGCGGTCTCCACCAAGGAGCTCATTGGGTTGCTCCGGCGGAAAAAAGCTCAATAAAATACAGGGGCTGTGCCCTGGCTGGCCCTGGCTGGTGTAGCTCAGTGGATGGAGCGCGGGCCTGCGAACCAAAGGATCGCGGTTCGATTCCCAGTCAGGGCACATGTCTGGGTGGCAGGCCAGTTCCCTGCAGGCCAACTCCCAGCAGGGGACGCACAAAAGGCAACCATACATTGATGTTTCTCTCCCTCTCTCCTTCCTCTCTAAAGGTAATCTTTTAAAAAAAAGGGTCGAGGCAATTCCCCCTGCGGAAGAAGGGTGTCTCCCTTCGTAGGCTCAGGGCTTTCAGAATGACACACCCGTGGTGTCGCCACGAGCCACTTCCCGCAGAGGAGATACACGACATCACGTGCAGAGAAGATCAAACAGGTCGGTCTCCCTCACGCTGCGAGCGCCTGGCGTCGCCTGTGCTGGCCGCCCGTGGGAGATAGGGAGGCGCAGGGCGCTCCCGGGGCGCTGAGCAGCAGTCATCGGTGTACGATCGAAACAAAGGGGAAAAACCGTGTTTCTGGTCATTATCCAGGCCGGAGGGTCACAGCCACGTGGAGAGAGAAGGAAAGGGAACGGGGAAAAGGGACAGCTTGCATTAAAGCAGCCGGAGTTTCCGAGACTTTACTTTCTCCTATCAGCTAGAAATCACGTCTGCGTTTAGAGGAAGCAGGTGTCGTTTGTACGGAGCCAACGGCTTTGTGCGTGTTGGGGTTCTGCTGACTGGCCAGTGCCCCAAAGTCTTATGCGGAAGCCCTAATCCCCAGAACCTCAGCAGGGGGCTGTTTTGGGGGGGTGCACCTCTCAGGTAGAATGAGCTGAGTTGGGTGGCCCTGCCTGATCCCACGGGACGGGGGTCCTTGTAAGAAGAGGCGGTGGGGACACAGACACCCCCAGAGGGACGCCCGTGTGAGGCCCCAGGGGGAAGACGGCCGCCCACGCTGGGGCCCAGGAGAGAGGCCTCACGGGGAGCCAGCCCTGCCCACCCCTGGGTCTCGGCATCCAGCCCCCAGCACGGGGAGGAGTACATACGTTCGGCAAAACCTACCCCGTGTATCCGTGATGGCGGCCGTAGCCAACAAAGCCAACCGTGTATCAGGATTCGAGTCAAGCCAACCCCGGATGACCTCCGAACAGGGTGCGCTGACCTTCACAAGCCACCGAAAGACCCCGGGAAACCTACTTCCTGTCTCCACGAAGGAACNTGGGGAGCCAGCCCTGCCCACCTCTGAGTCTCGGCATCCAGCCCCCAGCACGGGGAGGAGTACATACGTTCGGCAAAACCTACCCCGTGTATCCGTGATGGCGGCCGTAGCCAACAAAGCCAACCGTGTATCAGGATTCGAGTCAAGCCAACCCCGGATGACCTCCGAACAGGGTGCGCTGACCTTCACAAGCCACCGAAAGACCCCGGGAAACCTACTTCCTGTCTCCACGAAGGAACGGGCTTGAAGCTGGGGCCTCCGATGTCCCCTCTCTCCGCCTATCAGCCTGTCTTGGCCCCCCGTCACCGGCTCGGGTTGCGCCTGAGGCCACCCACAGCAGTCGCCCCTCCTACCCCACACCCCAGGTGAGACGCAGGCGCTTCCACGTCTTACCTGTAGACACCTTGGTCCAGGTGACCGAAGGCTTGGGTTTCCCTGTCACCTCACACGGCAGCATGACATCGGCCTCTGCCGTGACGGACACGGTCTGAGGGGCTTTGGTGACAATCTGGGGCTTCTCCCCCAGGGTCCAGAATTTGGAGGCAGGTGGCCCCGCGGCGGAGAAGAGCTTTGAGCCGCTCTGATGGAAGCTCCTGGAAGGGGGGCCTGCGGAAGTCACGAAGGGCAGGGAGCTCCGCGTGGGGTGGACCGGAGGGAGGCCGCGTGTGTTTGCGGAGGGTGGGGACGCGGTGCGGGGGCGGGGCCACAGCGGAGGCGCCGGAGGGCCAAAGTCCACGTGGCCGGCGCTGTGGGCATGGATCCTGTTGTAGGGGCCCGACTGGACTCTCCTCTCGGCCGTCCCCGGGGGAGGAGAGGTTGAGGGTGGGGGCCTGACGGTACCCCCCAACTGTGGGAACGAGAAAGTCCTGTTGAAGAGGAAGGGGAGCCTGCCGCCGGAGTAATGGGGCGCCCTCCCATGTGGAAGCTTGCCCACGGGGTCTCTTAGATCCGGCAGGTTGTTACTTCCAAACACCGGCGGGGTGCCGTGGAATCGGGCGGCTCCTCGGTCAGGCAAGTCGTTAGGTTTGGAGCTGTGCCATGGGCCAACCGGGGGGGCGGGACTGGATAATCGGGGGGTCGTGGAGTGCTTCCCGGCTGGCAAAACCCTCGAGGGGTAGGCCGTTATTCCGGGTTTATTGGTGAAGTAACGAGGGGACTGCAACGTTACCACGTGTCTGAAGGGGCTCTGTGTGGTCGTAGGGGGCGGCCTCATGGTCCCTCTCGGGGGGGGTCTGGTCGGTTGGCGGAAAACGTGGGCCCTCCCGTCCTGGCCGTGAGGATCTGGGCCGCGAGGAAGGGTGTTCTGGGGCCTGTGGTCCAGGGCTCCCTTTCCTAACCCCAGCTTGGGAGTGACCTCAACGTCACCCTCCCTGGGAGAGGGGGTGGGTAACTCATTCGTCCTCCACGTGGGCCCCGTCCCCTGGGTTTTCCCTGGGGGTGCTCTGGCTGTGGAGATCCCCACGTCATGGAGGAAAACACGTCCCCCCGGATCCGCTGACATTGGAGATGCTGCTGGCATGAGAGGCGCCGGCTCCGTGGCGGTGGGTGCTGCAGCCCCGAGCGTGGTGGGCGGCGGTGGGGACGCTGGTTCTTCCACTGGGGCAGGAGGGCGGAGGTGATTTTCTGGTGGATTCCCAGAACCGGGGAGAGCTGCGGGGCTTCCATAAAAATCTGGACCACTCGGGGTGGCTCGTGCCCGGTGCGAGGGTGACGCTGCTTTGGAGCTGGAGAGAGCAGTCGAAGGAACCCCTTCTCCCGGGGGAAACACTGTGGAGACACGGTACATGTGCTCCGACTCTTTCAAAAAAGGGGACGAGTCCACAAGGTTCCCCCAAGAGGTGGTGGCCGGTGTGTCTGTGTGCGGCCTCCCAGGCTGGGCTGGGCTGGGGGGGTTCCAGCCTCCAGGCCCGAGAGAGCCAGAAAGTGTAGGGGGTTCATCCTTGAACGCCCCCGGGGTGAAGACCTCGGGGTCGGAAGGGGTCACGACATTCGCGCGGGACTCCGCGGGGCCTGAACTGTCATCGATGTTGGTGACGCTGTGATCCCCCACGTCTCTGCCATCGGAGACAGACTGACGTGGGGCTGGCACGGTCTGGTCGAATGCACGATGAGGTGCAGGCGTTCTGAGGGGGGTCGTCACAGAGTCTGCCGCTCCGGTCGCCGCCGGGGGGCTCCCCGTCCTCAGAGGAACCGCTGTCGGTACAGGTGAAGTTTCTGGACGGAGGGTCCTGGCGTTGGCCTTATTCTCTGAAGAAGGGCTGGGCTCGGATGCAGGCGTGGTAGAGGTCCCTGTAGAGAGGCTATACCGATGCTTGCTGGGCCTCTTCCCGTGTTTTCTTCGTGGGCTTCCCTTGGTTATGGGTTCTGCAGGCGTCCCCACTTCCACACGTGTGGGGGGCCCGACCGTCATCTCCACCCAAGGTGTGGGAGCCAGCGAAGTGTCCCCTGGCTTGGGCGTCCTCGCGTCTGGCGCTTGGGTGGGCGGAGTGGAGAAGGTCTCCGTGGGGGCAGAAGTCACGGGCGGGGCCTGTTTGTGCCGATGTCGGAGTTTGTGGGGCCTCCCTCTCCTCCGCCCGTTGGGTCTTTTCCGAGGCGAGTGGGCGGTGGGCGCTGGTGGTGGTGCGTTGGCCGTCTGGGCTGGCATCATCGTCGTGACCGTGGTGCGGTCCTTGTCCCACGGAGACCCGAGCGTGTCCCTCTGTCCCCCGGGGCCCTCAGAGGCAGCCATGCTGCGCCTGCCTCCCAGCGTGGAGGGAGGCACGGGGGTGAGCTCCACACGCTGACTGCTCCCCTCGGGTGCTCTGGAGCGTGCGGGGTGTCCCTCCGCCACACCTCCCCTCGGGAGCACCGGAGAATTCTTCACGGCGCCCTTATTCCGCGGGGGCTTGCCTTGGGCGCCTAACCCCGTTTCTGCAGGTGGGGGCTTGTCCGCGTCTCCTTGTCGGTGACCCCGTGCCGGGACGCCGGGCTCCCCTGGAATGAACTCCCCCGCAGGCTCAGACGTCCTGGACTCAGCCGGCGGGGACACAGAGGTTGGCGTGGGGTGTCTGGAATCCTGTGCTTTTGCCTTATCGCCGCCTGGCTGTGGGTCGGTCTCCAGTGCTGCAGAGACAGGTGTCCCGGGCTCTGACTCGGCCAACGAGGTGGCCCCCAGAGAAGAGTGGACTTCGTGGGACCCAGGCGCTGGCAGGGGTGCAACGTCGACGGCGGACCGGTCTCCCGGGGCGGTGTTTTCTCCGGGAGGCATTTCGGAGATTTCATCCCAGCGGTGTGGGGGAGGAGAGGATTCAGAGAGCGCAAAGGGTGTCAGTGCAGTGGCCGCAGCCCAGGTCGATGCAACGTCAGGCAGCGCCGGGTCCTCCGGCTTCAACGAAAACTCGTCGTCGTCCTCGTCATCGGGGAATCCTTCCACGTCCGGGCTCGTCGCTCTGGCTTCGGCCAGGGACGGGCCCGTCCGGCCCCGTTCTGGTCTCGCGCTGCTCCAGGACGTGGTACTGGAAACCTGCTCTTCCTCGCCGAACAGGGGGGCGTCTGCCGAGGATTCTTCGGCACTGGCTGCGGTCTGCACCGGGGAGACGGAGGGAGGAGAAACCATGGGCGAGGCAGCCGTGACGTGGAGACTCGCCGAAGGCGTGGTGCTTTTCACGGCCTCAGGCCCTTCGGTCCCCTTGGGCAGGTTTTTCCCACGCACTCGGGCGAGGATATCTGCCCACTGCTCGGGGTGAATCTGCTTGTTGGCCACGTTTATCCTCCGCCTGGACTCGAACGCCCTGCGACCTTCCGCCACGTTGCTCTCTGGTTCCTTCTCGGAACTCTTCCAGGGTTTCAGCTTCCTCCGCCCTTTCTTGGTTTGCGCGTCCTCCTTGGTTTCGGGGAACGACTCTGGGTCCTTCGGATGCAGAAGTCTCCTGGGAGGGCTCCCTTCGTCCCCCGTGCCCGAGCCCCCTTCGTCTTCCACGACGTCGCCTCTGAACCTCGGGAGAGTTTTCCCGCCTGGGCGCCGGCCTCTCTTTGAGGACTTGCCAGGAGCTCTCTTGCTCACGGCGACCCCCACCGTGAGACGGTCAGCCCCCTGTGGGTTGACAGCCACGCATCGGTAGAAGCCGCTGTCACTGACCTGCACCTTGGGGATGGACAGAGTCCCGTTGGGCAGCAGGTAGACTTTCGACGTGTTGGCCGAATGATGAATCATCCTTTTGTCTGGAAGAATCCAGCTCACCTGGGCTTCAGGTACTGCCAGCGCCCTGCAAGGCAGCGTCAAGGACTCCCCTGGGTTCTTCTGAACCGTCACGGCGGGTCTCCCCGAGGGCTGAGCGGCAGCAGGCTCCACCAGGAGCCGGTAGACCGCCCGGTCCACCTCGTCCCGCACCTGAGCGACGCACTGGTACACACCGGAGTCGGACGGCTCTGTGGACGCGATCCTCAGCCGCCCGCTGGTGAGGACGGAGAACTTGCCGTCCGGGTCCTCCATGGGACCTTTGAGGACAGAGCCACCTGGGAGCACCCAGAGGATGGACGGGCTCTCCGAAGCCTTCACGTTGCAGCTCAGCTGGCACGGAGTCCCTTCCAAGACAGCCTGAGCTCCCTGGCCGGCCCCAGGGGGCTCGATCATGACCCAGCTCCTGCTCCGAGCCTGCCCCGCGCCTTTGCCGGACAGGGTCAAAGAGAAGTGCGCGTAGTAGGACAGCAGCACTTTCTTGGCCGTGCTCTGACGTCGGTTCAGTTGCAGCTGGATGGACGGCTGCGCGACCCACTCCGGCTCTGCAAGGACGTGGGCCCTGACTCCCGTGTAGTACAGGGCATCCTCGTCGGCGTCTTGGCGGTAGCGGGCGGTGGCCCCGGGGCCTTCGGTGGCCGTGACTTCTCGGTGCAGTTTCACAGGGACCTCGCTGTAGTAGGCGATCAGTTTCCACAGCTTCTCGTACTTATCCCGAGTCATCGGACACTCAAAGTCCAGGGCGACGGTCGCGTTGATGTCTATCTCCTGCGCGTCCGTTTGGTTCAGGTGAAGCTTGTACAGGTCCGTCGGCTTCCGGATGTCGCAGACCAAGCCCACAGTGTTCCCGTGCTCGTCGGTCATGTTCAAGGAGACGTTCCACGGCGGGAACTGCAGGCCCTCCAGCGACAGCTGGCTGTCGCTCTCGGGGTCCTGGTCTTGCTCCTCCTCGCTGGTGTGGCTGGCATTCTGTCTCAGCGGGGACTCGATGGAAGGCTTCACACAGGCCACGTCTCCCAGCTTCTGAAGCTCTTGTTGGCGCAGCTTCTTGGGGCTGAAACATGTGGCGCATAACTGGCCGCCTTCGTAGGCTTTGTCTTTCTTGCACTTCAGAACCCCTGAGGCGGAGAAGCAAAGGGACAGGGGACACGTTAGGGAAGCAAAGGATGGCCAGGAGATAAAGAAGGGTCATCGGGTGCAAGGCTGCGTGCCTTTCCGTAGCGATTTAGTGCCTCACTCCCCTCCCCTCGGTGGCTCCCCTTCCGATCGTAACTCGGCTTAGCAGTGTGTGCTACCTGCATGGGGTTTTAGAATTCTGGGCAAAGAATAAGGAGTGCTTTTTTTTTTTAGTGTGCTTTCTAATGTTAATGTCTCTTTTTATCCTCGCCCAAAGACACTTTTTCGTGTCTCTTAGAGAGAAAGAGAGACGGGGTGGGGGGAGAGAGAGAAGGATCGAAAGAGACAGAGACAGAGAGAGACATCAATGGGAGAGAAATACTGATGGGTTGCCTCGGATAGGCACGATAATGGGGATGGAACCCGCAGCCTTTTGGTACAGGAGATGACACCGTGACCCACGGAGCCACCCAGCCAGGGCAGAAATGCCCTCCAACAGCACCTGTGGCTTCTGCCCGCATCTTTCCATCCCCACTGGGAATCCACCAGCAAACCCGTCATCGTCGCCTGCGAGGTGACGTACTGACCACTTTCTCAGTGGCCCCGTGGTACCTGCTGTCCCCTCCCTGACCCCGGCTTTCTACGTGACTTTCAGAGTGAACACGTCCAAATGCAAACACGATCGTTTCCCAGACCTCTTCCTCCAACACACACACACTGTCCGCACAGACACACAGACACACGGACACGCGTGGCTGCACAGGCACATGTGGAGGCACGCCTGGGCGTCTCCAGGATGTCGAGATGGCCCGGTGCCCGCTTCCACCAGTCAGTATTTCTGCCGGGAAAGGATGAACCAAATGCAGTCCCCATCCCCGGCTTCGCACCCCACGTAGGGGGACTAGTTCCCATCCAGGGAATAGGCGTGGAGGTGCCAGGAGTGTTTTGCCGTTAAAAGGACCAAGACGCAGGTGCGCCTCTGTCTCTCTCCATTGATTGTCTGACGAAGCAACCCTAGTGCCCAGTGCCACGGGGCCCACAGACAGGAGCACCTGGCTCCTGCCCCAAGCCACGGAAGAAGGCCACCTGCCACGCGAAGCAGCCACAAGAAATGGCGGCATCAGTTGGCTGTGAAGGTGGGAACTGAGGATGGCGAGGCCTCTCCCAGATGTGAACTTTCACCGAAGACGTGAGTCTGGGGAAGAAGCTGGTTCCTGTGAAGGTCTCCCAGACAATTGGCTTGGCAGGGGGCTGAGCAGGTGCAATGGGGTTGAGTTGGCAATCGTTTTGGAGTCAGAGGCACGGGGTAACCAAGGAGCACAATGAGTTCAGTATGCTGCACTAGGGTGGGCGGTAGGTAGACCCACCTCTGTGTAGGAACTCCCTGCCGGGAGCATGTGTTGTGCCCTACAAACCACGGGAAAGCCGTAAAGCATCTAAGCACGAGCCGGTGCTCGGTGCAAAACCCGGTTGTGATCCTGGTAGAGGGTTGACTGAAGAAGTGGGCGGCCAGGGCTGCCGGAGGGCCCAGCGGGAAGGCTCCACTGTCCCCCGAGGCACACCGAAAAGGGGCTTGACCCCAGCTGGGGGCTGTGAGCAGAGAGACCCCTGAGCAAAGAGACCCAGGGTGCAGTGAAGCCAATGGCACCTGAGAATGGGATCCAAGGGTGGGGGGGGCGGGGCAGGGCACGGGGAAGGGTGTTAAGCAAGGAAAAGGGAAAGAACCTTCCTTATCTGGAATCAAAATCTTTCTGAGGCCTTGACTTGGGCTCTGAAAGGGTGTTTGTTCTCTGGATCAACACAGAACACCTCTCTTCCACATCCCTAAGTGAAGGATCCCACAGGCCCCCCCAGCCTGCCTTTCCCCAAGCACCCGTGGAGTCCTTCCCCACCGGACCAGACACACAAACACCCCACACCTGCCCGCAGTGCAGGTGAGACGCACCACTCCCCAGACCCATGCTAGGAGCTCCCTCGTCAACCGTATAGAGCTGATTAAACGGTCATGACTTTGGCCGTGGCCGGGTAGCTGGGTGGGTTGGAGCCTCGTGGCGTGCATAACAGGATTGGGGGTTCCGTCCCCAAATCGGGGTGCGTATGGGAGGCAATCAATCCATGCTTCTCTCTCTCTGAGCCTCTCCCTTCCTCTCTCTCTCTAAGATCAATAAACATACCCTCGAGGGACGAGTACAAAACAAATAGATAAATAAGCGATCCACTTTCTAAACGATCGCGATGCCCTGGAACGATGGAGGGGAGTCGTGTCCCGACACGGAACTTGCAGCCATTCTCGTGGGCGTCTCCTGCCTCCCTCCGCCCGTGCTGCGGTTTCAGCCCCCGCGCACGGAAGCCGCGCCCGCGGGGGCGGGGACACAGCGTCTGCGGGCGGGGACACGGCGCCTGCGGACAGGTGCGCAGGCGCACGCACGGCCTGCCCCCCTCACCTTTGGACTTGGCCTGCCACTGCGCCAGCCAGCGCAGGGTGCAGTCGCAGGCCCACGGGTTGCCCTGCAGGTAGAGGTTCTCCAGCAGCGGCATGTTCTGCAGCATGCCGTCGGGGAGGCTGGGGATGCGGTTCTCCGCCAGGTACAGGTGCCGGATGCTGGAGAGGAGGAAGTGGCCCAGGAAGGAGAAGGTGGCGAAGGTGCCGGGGTGCAGCCGGTGCAGCCGGTTGCCCTCCAGGTGCAGCAGCCGGAGGGAGGTCAAGCCCTGGAAGGCGCGCGGGTGGATGAACTCCAGCTCGTTGTGGTCCGCGTGCAGCCGCACCAGGCTGTGGAGTCCCTGCAGGGTCTGCGCGGTGACCACGCGCAGCTTGTTGTAGCTGAACTTGAAAACCTGCAGAGCGAGGGGCGCGAGAGGGGAGCAAGGTCCCGCCCGGGCGTGACTCGGAAAGCCACCGCCAGGAGGCAGGAAACGGAGCAAAGGGCAGGAAGGGGGTCGCATGAAGCTGGGGTTGGTTTCTCCAAAAGCGTTTACCTTGAATTACACTTGACCTTCCGCGGGATCGTAGTGCCGGGTGTGACAGCATTAGCGATTCCTGGTGAGTCTAGTACCCACCTGGCTCCACCCGTAGTGGTGACCGCATCACCCAGTCTGTTCCCCGTGCTGTACTTTACATCCTGTGACTGTCCCGTAACTGCCGATCTGTACTTCTCAATCTCTCCACCCTTTCATCCAGGCCCTCAACCCCCATTCCCTCTGGCAAACATCAGTCTGCTCCACGTATTCGGGCCTCTACTTCTCTTTTGTGTGTTGGTTTCTGTTGTTCCACGTACACAGGACATCATACAGCGCTTGTCTCCGTCTGACTTACTCTGCTGAGCGTAACACCCTGTAGGCCCACCCATGTTCCCCCCTCCCCCCATGCTAAGATCTCCTACTTGCTCATGGCTAATATTCCATTGTATCAATACCCAGCATCTTCATTCCCCCCCTCTATCACTCGACTCCTGAGTTGCTTCCAAATCTCGGCTACTGTAAATAATGCGGCAATGGACGTACCGCCTTCTACAACCGAGTCAGAGAGGGAGCAGAGAATCGGAGCAGACGAATCATTAGGCTCAAGAACTCAAATCAGCGTGCGTGTTTTTAGGCCCCAGGGGCTGTGTGATAAGCCACTAGAGAGCACGGTAGTGTTTTCCTCTCACCGGCCTCCTCGAGAGGCGGTATTAAGCGGCCCGCTGTACCTGGAGGGAGCCGAGGTCTCGCAACGCGCCGTCGGGAATGCTCGGGATGTTGTTCCCATGTAGCATCAGCAGCTCCAGCTTGGTGAGTCCTGCGAAGGAGGCTTCTGACAAGGCCTGGATGCTATTGAACCTGAACAACAGACAAGGGCAGTGGGTCTCAGAGAACGAGTCCGTCCCGCACGGACACGATTTCCCCCACCTTGCAAGGAACAGCTCAGCAAAAAGCATTCGTTCTGAGGCTCTCCACAGCCCTTACTGTGTCCTTGTCCCTTTGCAGGGTCACGAGCAGTGCTTTGCATTGGCCCTCGAGCCGTCCAGGCCTGTCTGCGGGGAATGGTGTTGGAATGGGTGAACGCAGGCAGAGGCTGCTTAGGGACATGCGCAGGATTGGGACTTTTAGCAGAAGGGAGTTTAGACGGCTCCTCGTTGGAAACGCCACAATGATGAAAGACACATGGCCCCCAAGAATGGAGAGAAAGGGGCAGTCCCACAAGTAGCCGTGCGTATACTGAGAAAAACACTCTGAGCTAAAGGGGAAGGAAGGAAGGAGGGAGGGAGGGAGGGAGGGAAGGAGGAAGGAAGGAAGGAAGGAAGGAAGAAAGAGAAAGAAAGAAAGAAAGAAAGAAAGAAAGAAAGAAAGAAAGAAAGAAAGGAAGGAAGGAAGAGTTCTTACCCTTTGCGACAGCGAGGATGGACCTGGAGAGTATTACGTAAGTGAAATAAGCCAGGCGAGAAAGACAAACACCGTAAGATCTCACTCATATGTGGGAGCTAACGAACAAAATAAAATGGCAACCCAAATGGAAACAGAGCTGTGGACACATGGACGGAGTGATAGCTGTCACAGGGGAGGGGGACTAGACGAAGGAAGGGGACAGCGGTAGCCAAAGAACATATACGGCTGACCCATGGAGGTGGACGGCAGGGTGGTGCGGACACAGGGAGGTGGGGGTGGAGGCTGGGGGGAGACAGCAACGCGGGGAAAATGGGGACATCCACGGTAGTGTCCACAATGAAACATCAAGTTTCCTAAAAAAAACACCCAAAGAAGTAAAGAACCAAATTGTTACACTCAGAGCCAAACACAGGCACCCTCATTTCACAAGAACAAGTTCCCACTTCTGGCTGATTATCTATGTGATTGGTAAATATTGCAGTGTGTTTGGGGTTTTGTTTTTTTTTTTTTTTTGTCAGAAAATCCTCATTGTTACGTGGTCATGAGACGAGGAATCTCCAGAGTTAATCCTGGAAGAACCAATTATGAAATGAGCAGAGCCCTGGCCAGGTGGCTCGCCGGGTTGGAGCATCGTCTCATGCAACCAGAAGATCACGGGTTCCATTCCCCGTCGGGGGCCACGCCTAGGTTGCAGGCTCCGTTCTCAGACAGACTGCATGAAGCAGGCTACCTGCTTCAATACTTCATCCATACTTCTCTCTCTGTCTGAAATCAATAAACATACCCTCAGGAGAGGATGAGAAACATGAAAATGAATGGAGGATTATGGACCTCGCCGTGTTGGAGGCCAGCTACGCTGTGTGAATGTTTCTCCCGAAGCAGAACCCATGTAGCCCGACTTTATTACTTCCTCTTACCCCGTAGATACAAGGGAAGGAGTGTGTCGAGAGGTCACGTGGAGAGCTCGTAGGTAAACGCAGCAAATGCTGCCCACGCCAAATGTTCTCGTATGCACCTGCGTGCCTAAACACACTGCAATCTTAAAGTCAATCGCTGGATCATTCCTTCCCCTAAGAGCCTTAGTAAGCACGTTTCAGCTATACACTTTTTAAAAAATCTGCTTTACATTATTTTTAAAAATGTACACTTTCATTAGAGGGGAGGTACAGTGCGAGGTGGTCCCTGGGTTAATGCAGGGCCTGATTCACAGGTCATTGTTTCGCTTCGTGCAAGGACATCTGTCTTGGACGGGGAACGCAGAAAGGAAATGCGGAGCAACGTCTAGAATTTTGTCCCCTTTTTGGAGTTTGACAGGAAGGAAGGCCCTGGTGTCAGGTGAGGAGGTGGGGCTGGCAGGGCGCTGGTACGTGGGAGCTGCAAGGCCACGAGAAGGAGAGGGTTTCCTCGGTTCTGAGTTCCCTGAGGAGCCCATGGGGAGTTTTAAGGGAGGGAGGGATGTGAGCAGAGTCACGTGCGAAGGCAACCGCGCTGGCCACGGCACGGAGAAGGGGCCAGAGACAGCCTTGAAAGGAGGCGGAAGACCGGAGGCACCCTGGGAGGGACGCCGCGGTCCGTGGCCAAGACGGGGAACGCAGCAGAGAAAGGCCAGTGGGGGCCTTCCACAAGTGCTGGAGGGAGGAACCGACCAGGAGGGCGGAGTGACGGACTCACAAATGAGGGACACCCTACAGGGACAGCTGGCACCCAGGCGTGAGCACGCAAGTGAGCCGCACCTCCTGTCTCAAGGGACGAGGCTGGGCGAGACCGGCGTGTGTGCGGTGGCGGGCAACTTAAAAATGATAGTTGCCCTGTTCTGTTGAAGATGTGGGTGAGGCTCCAAGGTGAGGGCGGTGCCCAACACCAGGACAGACACCCAAAGGGATACATTGGACTGACATTGGCCAAGGGGCTGGCAGAAGAAAGCCCTGGGCGTCCAGAGGGTCTGCAAGATCCCGGGAGTCAAGACAAGTACAGCGGCCAGAAGGAGGGAGGTGTGGAGAGAGAGGAGGGGCAAGCCAAGGGGTCAGTCTCCCCAAAGGAGGTGCCAGGTCAGCTCAGGAGCCTGTCCACTGTACCTCCCTATTGTACTTGCTTTTAGCAGTCAGCAGAGAGCTGCAGAGGGGGGCAGGTTTCCCAAACAGACCGACCCTAGTGCATTGGCCAGGACGTCCCCACAGCCGGCGGGCGTGAATCCACCTAAAACCCGGCAGGGATACGGTGAGTGTGTTTCTCAGCTGCGGATGGGCGGTTCCCGGCCAAGGGACCGTCTAAGTGAACTGTTTTCCCTCGCGTCAGAAATGTGCGCAAAACGGGTTCAGGGACACCAGGGAGTCTCACGAAGCAAAATTTAAAATACTAAATTAAAAAAAAATAAAAAATAAAACAGCGCTCTTTGTATTTCAGGAATTCCCAAAAAAAACATTGTCAGAAAGCTGTTTTAATCGAGGGGAAAACATGGCAAGGTGTACAAGTCAGACTCTAAGTGGGTGTTTTCATGTTGTTTGCTCAAAGGGTTTAGAAAGTAAAAAAAAAATAATAATAATAATTAAGAAGCTTTAGGGCTATCCAAACAGGAAGGAGCAAGTCTCTTTCTAAACCCTGACTGGGGATTCTAAGAACATCTGTGTGTGGGGGGGAAATATTTCATTAGCGCTCTGTCAATAAACCTTCATTCCTTGAGCGTTTTTCTCTCCTTCCCCAAACTGGTAAAAAGACAAGCTTGCAAAACTCAAGTTGGGTCTCTCCGGAACCCTGTCCTTATTTCTCCCCCAACAAAAATACACGGCACCAGCCTCGTTACCTACTTGGAGACTAGTTTTTTCAAGAGCAGGGCTGCGAGGTTATAAATGTAATTCAGAAATGGGGCACATGTGTTCGCGTTACCAATCAAGCCAGATGGAAATAATATATTCCATGTATACGCGGCGAAGCTATTCCTTGGTTATTTTTTTTTCCTTTTATTTCTAATGTCACGCAGAAGCATCTCGGGGGATGAACTCTAAACTGGGTCCGCATAAAGTGGATGATGGTATAAGGGAAATGGGTTTATATATCAATATCCCTGATTCTGGCACACTGCCTATTGTTTTTCCCCAAGGAGCGATTATTGTCTTTGTGGCTGTGTTTTCAGACGGTCACACAATCACCTTTCCCAAGAGCTTATTGAGTAATGATTTAGTGGTCTTTTGTCTTGGAGTAAGGAAGTTTCTGTCTTATTGTATCGACTTCCCATTATTTTATTCTACTTCTGGAATTTAAAGGTAAAACAAAAAGGCCCTGGCTGGTGTGGCTCAGTGGACTGAGCGGCAGCCTGGGAGACAAAGGGTCGCTGGTTCGAATCCCAGTCCGGGCACAGGCCTGGGTTGCGGGCCAGGTGCCCAGTAAGGGGCACACACAAGGCAACCACACATGGATTTTTCTCTCCCTCTCTTGCTCCTTCCCTAACAATCTTTGAAGTAAAGGGAAAAAAAGCAAGAAGACTTTTTAAACTCTGTACATCAGGGTATAAACCCCGTGTTCGTGGATTCAAGTTTGACTTCTTCATTTCATGAAAATGCCTCAACTGGGGATAGTCAGCAAACCCTGAATTAGTTTTCTTGTTTTCTAGATGGTCAAAAGTAATAAGTTCAGCCCTGGCTGGTGTAGCTCAGTGGATTGAGCGCCGGCCTGCGAATCAGAGAATCGCGGTTCGATTCCCAGTCAGGGCACATGCCTGGGTTGTGAACCAGGTCCCAGCAGGGGGTGCACGAGAGGCAACCACACATGGATATTTCCCTCCCTCTCTCCTTCCCTTCCCCTCTAAAGATGAAAAAAATAAAATCTTTAAAAAAGTAATAAGTCCAAATGATTCTTTACAGTGAAAATTGTACACAAGTACCCATAACTCAGAGCAACTACATTGATGGACATCATACACCTTGAATTTGGGGGAATAAAATTCTAAACTATAAAGATTCTATCTGGAATGCATCATCAAAATATCTCGTCGATAGGTTGGTGTTTGAAATAGGCAAACTCTTAAAGAATTCTTGTATTTCCTGGGAAACACAGTTGCCCCAGGTACCTATGTTACAAAATTTCAGAGATATCCGTTATTGTTTTTGTCATTCCTTGATCGTTTCTGAAGGCTGCCTAAATAATAGTCTTCTATGTGCGCATGGGGGGTGAGCTTGGTATCGACAACTTATCCAGAAATGGTTGTCAAGGAAACGGTCTCTACAGTGGAAGTGGTCCCGATGCTTTGCCATTAAGCTTTATCACGGTGGCCGCAGCTGACGGAGACATTCAGGGAATGGCCCGAAGGCAATACTTTTTTGGCAGCCAAACATTCGTCCCGGAGCCCCACCATTCTAGAAGGAGCGCCAGGCGCAGAGGCGCACACACGCACACGCAACACCAAAGCAACGCGCAGGCCGGGGGGCGCGAACTGGCTGAGGGAGAGAACGCGGTACAAACCCGAGGTTGATTCGTTCCACCTGCGGAGAGATGCCGGCGGGCACCGACGCCAAGGAGCGGAACGTGCAGTGCACCTCGCTGGGCACGTAGCAGGCGCAGGGGCGCGGGCAGGCGCGCGCCGCGGGAGGGCGCGCCCAGACCACAATCAGCACCACGGAGAGTGCTCGCCAGGGCGCCCCGGGTGGCATCTTGTCGGGGTGCGCGGTCCCGGGGAACCTGCGAGGGGGAGGGGCACACACAGAAGGAGACGCGCGGGTGGTCAGGGAAGCTGTCCTTGGATTCCGCACGTGTTAGAACCGGGCCTCGTGGCTTCGCAGCTCCTGCAATGACAGAAGGTCGCCACGCTTAAAATATGTGAGTCAAAAAGCCAAAACTTTTTTTTTTTTTTTTTTTTTTTTTGCCGTTAAGGCTCGTCCTTGATGTGGACCATAAGCCTAATTTCTAACTTTGGTCCTAAGATGTGGAACTGTCACTACAGTGTGGGTGAGGGTATGGAGAGAGAGTTATGGGTCTCCACTCTGAGTCACTCTATACTGTACACATTTACATAAAACTTGCCCAGAAGGTCATCATCACCAGGAGAATTTCTTTCTTTCGGTGGCAGGCGTTAAAGCTTTAGTTCTATCTTAAAGTGCCCAAAGAGGTATTCACCTCAGTGAAATTCATTCTGTCCTTTTGCGGGCTTGCTATTATCCTTAATTCTTATTTTCTGGGAAGAGCCAAAGGGTTGCCATGAGACAGCATACCTCCCTCCCCCCTTTTTTTCCTTGAAAGAGGAACTCTGGGGAAACGTCTGTCAAATCTGTCATGCCATAAAAAGGAAAAAAGTGCCCGATGAAATATGTTCAGGGCCATGCCCACAAGGGACAAGAAAGAGTGAGGTCAAAATAAAAAAGTAACAGAGGAAGAAAATAATAAAGTAACAGAGAAAGAGAGAGAGGGAGAGGAAGGAAGGAGGGAAGGAAGGAAGGAGAAAGGAAGGGAAAGAAAGAAAAGAAGGAGGGAGGAAGGAAGGAAGGAAGGAAGAAGAGAAGGAAATTCCAGTGGCAAGTTATATGGCCAGGCTGCCTTCCTTACGTCAACGACTCTACTTCCCCGCCTCGGGCCTGTTTCATCATCTCCCGTTCCTGCCATCTCTCCAGTGGAGTTCATGTAAAAACAGCAACATGCCGATGGAAAGTGAAAGGCACCAGAGGGAATCCTCTCCTTCCCATTCGCCCCTGCTCTGGGCAAGCGCCCACTGCTGATCACCAACCCCACGCGAGCTCGTCGTGCAGGTTAGGGAACCTCCCAGACCCCTGGCGTGCGCGTCCCTCGCCTGGCCTCCGTCGACAGTCTGCTCAGCCCCCCTGCTCGTCTGGCCCTACAGCTGCTGCTGAGGAGCCGCCGCCGCAGGCAGCCTTGCAGAGGGCGAGTCCAGGCTTTTCACCTCTGCGCTCTGGAACCAAAGGCTCCGCTCTGCTCTGCAGAGAGCAGTTTCCTGACTGGCCCGAGCCCAGGCCTCCCCGCCCCTGCCTGCGAGCTGGACTTGGGCCCCGGGCTTGTGCCCAGGGCCTCGCGGCTCGCGCCCTGTGTCTGCAGGCGGACCTGGCCTGGGCGTCCCGCTGCCCTCCTCTCGGGTCCTCCCCGAGGACCGAAGGCACGCGCTGCAAGGGGACCCCCAGTCCCGAGTCCGCGAGGGAAACCGCCCGGAGCCTGCCAGGCCGCCGCCGGGTGCGGGCTACAAAACCTCGGAAAACTGTGCTCTGCACACCCCCGGGGCCAAGAGCCCCGGGCGGCCAGGCGCGCAGCCCTGACACCCTGGCCCGCATCCAGCGCCCTCTTCGACGCGCCCCGCCGGCGGCGCGGAGAAATAGGAGCTTCCGGGAACGTGGCTCGGGTTCCCCCTTGGGTCCCCTGGGAGCCGGACACCGGACACCGAGAGCCGCCTCCCCGAGATGATGAGTTCTGCAACCCCCGGCGTGGCTCGGCCCCGGGCCGGCCGCGGGTCTCCGGGTATCCAGGGAAAGAATGAGAGGAGGAGGAGACTGAGCGCCAGGGGCCGGAGGAGCTGGGGAGGAGGCCCCGCTTCTGAGCTTCCCCCGCCAACGCAGGGGTGCAGGCGGGTTCCCTGGGGGATCCCGTGGGTGGTTTCCTGGAAACCAGGGGTGGAGGGGTTAGGGGTCTCCTAGGGCCAGGAGGGAGGAGGCACTGAGAAGAGTCGGATTTCATCAGAGCTGATCACCCCGTCCTCCTGCCAGGCTCCATCCGCTTCTGTCCTGAAGGGCAACCGGCCCCCAGTCCGTGAAAACAGTGCGGGGAACGGTGGAGATAATAAACCTCTTAGCCTTCACGGCCCTCCCCCCCGTCTTTCCCTCCGCTACCCGCCAATTCTCTGCACCCCTTGCAGAAAGTGACAGTGCCCCCGCCACCGGGAGCCCAGGTTGCTCTCGGACCTCACCTGTCCTTCGGAGGCCGCCACCCGGCAGAGCGGTGCGCCCTGGGCGTGCACGGGGGCCGGAGCGCGGGAGTCAGCGCCCGGAGTCCACCGGAGCCATGCCCTTCCCGGGGCTGGGGGCGAGGTGACACCGCTTCCCAGCGCGGCAGGGCGAGCCGACGCCCTTTTATTCCCGCCGCCCAGAGTCTTCTCCAGTCCACGCCTCGGCCCACCCCCACCCTGCCCCACCCCAGGGAGCCTGGCGCGGGCGCCAGCCAAGGGACCCTGGCCGCGCCGCTCTGCGCTCAGCCCTCCTCTCGTCTCTTCATCGCGCCGGGTCCCGGGTGGGCGCGCCTCTCCCACTGCCGCGGGAAGAAGCGCAGGCGCCCAAGAGAAGGGCTCTTCCTGCTCGGAGAGAAACCCCTGGGACCCGAGTGGAGGGGGCACGCAGGGAGCGCCGAGGGCCGCCGCGGCGCCCGCACCCCGAGCGCTCTCCCCCGCGGCGCTGGAGAGGGCTTCCTTCCTTTCCCGAAGACAGAGGGAGCAGGGTTCGCGCTCCTGCGGGAGGCACAAAGTTGCCTCTGGCCCCGCCACGGAACCCCAGTGCGGGCGGGAGCCGGCTGCGCCCCGCCGGCCAGCGTCCCCCTCCCACCCCCGCCCGCCCCCCGGCGCTGCAGCAGGCCCAGCTGCAACGTGAGACCCACGCCACGCCCTCCCGCCTTTCCCGTGGCTCCTGGCTGCCTGCTTCCCCCGGGCAGCCAGAGTCCTCCTGCCAAAAAGGTGGAACTCCTTTCTTCCTCCAGCTTGCAGAGCCTGCGGGGGCAGGGCCGGCCTCGGGAGCTTTGGGGAGCCTGGCAGGAGGCGCTGGGGGCGACTGGGAGGACCTGGGGGTGGGGGCCGGGGGAAGAGGCCGCAGAGGATGCAGCGGGCTGCTACCCGCAAAGGGGAAGCCAGAGGAGGAGGTCACCCCGCTTCCAGGGAAGAGGAGACCTGAGGAAGGTGGGACGGGTCCGGTGGGGACAGTCATCAGCGGCACCCACGGGGGACTGAAGGACAAAGCCCCTGTGAACAGGCACCTCCGAGGACAGGAACTGTAGCGAGCCCAAGACTGGGCCTGGGGCCTGAGAAGCGGGGGACACGAACCGGGGTATGAAGCACCTTCCTACCTTGGCCGCTTCTGGAAGGGTCCGGGACTTCCTCCCCGGCCCTCAGCAGGGCAGTGTTTCTGGGGCCCACCAGCACGAAGCGTTGGCTCTGAAGTCAGTCAACTCACTTCTATAGCTTTACTGTTTCGGTGACCCGTGTGGATGCATTTCCAGGGCCTAGTTTGAGGCATCCTCTTTCTTGGGAGGCCCAGCCCCCGTCGATCCACTTTTTAAAAAGCTGCCCCCAGGATACCTTCTTATCCTCGTACGGGACCTTGACAGGCAGGTACCGAGCTAAACGGATAAGGCCAGTCATCCGAGGTCCCTGTGCCTGTCCTTTAGGGCCTTCAAGTCCACCGGGGACCAGTCGAGTGGGTTATGACCCCTAGGAATAGAGAACCACTGGGCCCACAGTCTCCTCCTTTCTCACTGCCATAGTCGGGGGCAGGGGGGGGGGGCTGCGTCTCGGCTTCCGCCAGGGTCTTCCTCCACCGACTCTTCCCTCAGCCTCCAGTGGCTATCCAGAGCTCAGAGGGCTGCCGTCCTCCGCAAAACAGGCTCTGAAGTGGACCTTGGGTGGCATCCCATGTGCCACCGTCTTCCCAGACCCCGGCCCCCTGGGATATCGAATCTGTAGACATGCTTGGCTTTGAAGAAATAACAGGAGATTCCTTCTTCTCCACCTTCTCCCAGTGCCTGAGGCATTCTGAGTCTGAAGACTCAGTGACAGCGTTGAGTCTTCTAAGCATGGTGGAGGACCTTGGAGCTCCGTGGCTTTTGGTTTCATCTACAAACCCCACTGTAGACATCACTCCTGAGACCTGTGGCCACGGTATTATACCCCACTGTTGCCCAGCTTGCGTGATGGGTTAAGGGCCGCCCCCTCAAAAACCCCCAGAATCAGTGGGGACAGACAAACAAGAAAAGAGGTCAAGGCAGGAAGAGGCCAGCGCGGCTGGAAACTCCCAGGGGAGGAGTGCTGGGGAGTGGGGGATGCGTCTCCGTTTGAGCAGAAGCAGGCTTTTGGGAACGCACAAAGGAGACTCCGGCCCCCAGGCTGCGGTTAAATGACCATACGGGCTACTGACCCTGTCTCAGAATATGAGGGGGAATTTTCGTTTCGGTTTGTGCATACATACCATGGTCAGGAGACATCTCCTGCTCCGTCGCCTGTCCTAAAATGCTTCCAGATTTTCTCCACGGCATAGTTTGAAATGGAACAGGGTGGAAAAAAAAATAAGAAGAAGAGATACGTGTCGGGGAACTCTCCCCGTCTGCCAAGCACAGTTGAATTATTTCTGCAAAGTGGGAGGGGGAAAGTCACGCTCAGCCACCTCCAGAAAGAGGGTCCCGGAGAGAGGTGACCTCCATCTGACCCATCGTGGGGACGAGCTCAAAGGGATTCCCGGGCAAGATGGAAGCGATTTATTCCTCGCTGCCTTCTCTGTGAGCCGGAAGGATCCGTGGCAGGGAATGTCAGAGAGACGCACTCATCCGCAGTTTCTGCATTCTCCCGGGTACAAAACCAAGGGCAAGCCCCGCTGTACCACACCGGCCAGTGACAGGCAGACGGGGGGGTGTGAGCAGGGGACACCCTCCCTCCGACACACCCCTTCAAAGACCTCAGCTCCGAAGGGTGACTTGGCACACGCCAAGACCCGCCTTGCTTTTCAAAGTAAAAATGGCCAAGCGTCTCTCTGTTTGGACACGAAAAGACTGATTTCGGAAAGACGTCCCTCCAGCGAGGTCTGTTTGACAGCCGACCCAGGGGGGAGACTGTTGTTTCTGACAGTGCCTTCTGCTCCATGTTCCTGCTGGCTGCACTTCCTACAAACACGCTGTCTGCAGGAATAAAGGCTGAGGAGCTTCTGGGGGCCGTCCCAAGAAGAGCACCCCAGGAGCCGGAATCCAAGCCCGTCATGGAAGACTACGTGTGAGTCCTAAAGGCTGGTGAGACCTAGCTCGGCGGCGGGTCTCATAAGGACACGTCCCGGGGCATCTCTCTGGCCTGTGGACACCTTCAGGGCCCCTGGTAAGGTCACACTGATCCTTTAGGGACAGGGCTCTTTCATGAATTGCACGGAGCGGCCTCATGTACAAGCAAAAGAGGGCTGAGGAACAGAGTTGAAGTCATTCTGAAACGAGACCGGAGGGACTAAAATCTTCTGTCTCGTGACCTTGAACCCTGCCTGCTTCTGGGGAAAAAGCAACGCAGGATTTCTCCAGCTGTCGATTCAGGTGCGTGTTTGTGAGCAAAGGCTGAATTCGGAACGGCGTGCGCGTCCCCCTGAACTGCATTGGAAGCCGTACCCCCGCGCTGTGTCACGTGCTGTTCAAACAGGCGAGGAAGACCTATTTGTGCGTGAAGAAGAAGGGGCGCGTGGCTGAGGATGGTTCGCACAAGTGGCGGAGCTCACGCAGCTCCTAGGACTTGCGTGGTGCGTCTTACGGGGAAGAAGTGACCGAGAGAACACGACGCAGAAACTGCCTTCCCACTTTGACACTGCCCGTGTTGAGTGCCCTGGGGTTCCGGTAACAAATGACCACGCGTTGCCGGGGGGCTGACGACGTCACCAACTCACCCTCCCCCGCCCTGGAGAACAGGCGTCTGAGGTCCAGGGGTCCCAGGGCTGGGCTCCCTGCCCAGGCTCCAGGGAGGGGCCTTCCCACCTCTTCCAGCTCCAGGCGTCCCCGGGCTGGTGGCTGTGTCCCTCCCGTCTCCGCCTCCGTCTCCCCGTGGCTTCTCCTCTGGTCTGCATCTCCTCTTCTGTCTCTTCTCAGGACACTGTCATTGGGCGTAGGGCCACCCTGACCAAGGACGACCTCCTCTCAGATCCTTCCCTGAGTTTCATCCGCAAAGACGGTGTTTCCCAAGAAGTTCCGACCCTCCAGGTCCTGTGAGCCAGACTTCCATGTAGGTTTGGGGGGGGGCCCAAATTCAACCCTAGGCACCTCGGTTCTTCCTCTTGTCCCCCACAATCTCACCTTTTGCCCACAGCATGTGCGACATGAAAACCGAACACCTGCTCAGAGGAAACCGCATGTAGCGGTTGAGGGGGGTCCTTCCCGTCAGGAGCACAGCACCCCAGGAGCGACATGCCACCTGGCAGCTTCCGAACTACAGTACGCCAAGTGTGACGAAGCATAAACCGCCCCCTGACCCTGTCCTCTGGACCCCAGGACCCTCCTTTCAGAAATCGGACCTGCAGGACGATCGGATGCCAAGGCTGTGTGGTTGAAGCCATGATGTTTGTTATGCCTCCCAGCAGGCTTCTTCTTCAACCACGTTTGATCTCGAAGCGTGGTCTCGGCACTGCTACGAAAATATGTCACGTCCAGAACACGCATAATTCTCTCCCCTGCACCCACGGGGAACACATTGTGCTTTTGTGTCCGGCTTTTCCCGCCGAGCATCTCGTGGCCCAGATCGAGCCACGCTGCAGGCTGAGCCAGAGCCTCGCTCTTGTTCACGGCTGTGTAATATTCCACGACGTGGATGGACACCCCTCCCCCGCCTTCTGTTTATTTATTCATCCACGGGGGGCCAGGCAACTTTAGGGATACCGATTTTTAGAAAACAGGCTAAGGTCTCAGGCTCTGTTTTGAACCTGTGGAAACAGTCACGGGCAGTGTGTGTCAGGAAATGACCACCTGTGGGTGTGGCCTGCACAACACCTGGGAGTGACCGGGCCACCACCGTTCTTGTGACAAGTTTGCCAAATGTTATCTTCTCCTCGGCTGATTTAATCACCTCCTATTTTCAACGCTAGCGACCACGTGCAAGCCCTGCTTCTAACCTGAGGGCCACCCAGTCCACGGGGCAACATAAATCTGTCACAGTCCCCAGTTGGGGATTTCACCGTCAAACTTCCTTTCTTTAAAAAGTGCTTATGAAAGCCCTGACTGCAAATTAGGTTGCGTAACTGGGCTGAAAAAAAAAAGATAAATTGACAACATAATTTGAGCCCGTGTTTCTGCAAGTCCCAGGGGGGAAAAAAAGTGGCAAGTACACTTGAGTGAGAATCTGGAAATAGGAGAGCAACCTTCCAAAGGAGGCACCCACCGTCTCCTCTCGTGCCGGGCACCGGTATCTCAGAGGAGCTGCCTTTATGGATTAGCCAAACATTCTCTTTTCTCCAGTGACACGCCATGCGCTCGTGTTATGCAACCGTTTCCAAGAGCGATGACCCAAACCTCTCGGGACTTTTGAGCCGGTGAAACCAAGGAACGTGTTCATCCGTCAGCATCGACCCTGGGACCTGACCACCGATCCCACACCTGGAAAATGACACTTGCTTCTTCTTTCTCCTTTTTTTGGAGGGGTGCAGAAACAAGTCACGTACGTTCTGCACCTGCGTGTGCGGTGGAAGTGGCGGTGTTCATTGCAAGCGCAGATACTGTTGCAACAGCGAGGGCAACCTTGATGCGGGGGGGTGGGGGGTGGGGGGGAAAGGGTGGGCGGCTGCAGAAGCGGCGACCTGCTCCTGGCCTGGCTTCGGCCCCCCGGGGCCCTGGAAACACAGGGGCAAGGCCGGTGTGCGTCAGCTGGGGCTGCCATCAAGGTGACGTCAGGGAAAACGGGTAACACTGGGCTCTCAAAGGCGATGAGTGTGGCCCTGGCCGGGGAGCTCAGCGGGTTCGGGTGCCATTGCAATACGCCAAGGTTGCGGGTTCGATCCCTCGTCAGGGCGCGTACAAGAAGTACCCAGTGGGACAACCAACCAATGTTTCTCTCTTCCTTCTCTCGGTCTCTCAGAAAAATCAGTTAAAAAAAAAAGGTTTTAAAAAGGAAATCGATTCAGCGGGGGACATTTTTCTCTTTGGTGATATATTCTCCATCCAGTTGGATCACTCCATCGATGGCTAAATTAATTACGCAGCACCCTTTCCGAGTGCCAGGCGATCCTGAATTACTTCACGGCCTTCAGTCCTAGAAGCTTCGTTCTTGGGCGGACAGGTGTGCTGCCCGTTCAGCCAGCTCTGGTACCCCGAAACCCATCTCTCCGGACCTTCCTTGGGTCGCAGGGGCATCCCTAAGGGCCGCGCGGGATGTCTCTGGTGCTTCCTACACACGGCAGCCCTTGACACGTTACATCTCTTTTCTTGAGGATAAAGACGTCCTCACGCACGTCATAGTCTGTATCCTCACCCAGTAGAGGACTCGGTGCTTATGGGTATCCAGGGGAGTCCAGGCAGCAGGGAGGGGGGTTTGGTTTACCTCTCAGCTGAGACAGGTCCATGTCACGGTGCATTGTTTAATCGGGGCAGGCGTGTCTCGTGACCGATTCCCTTGGAGCCCACTGTAGGCATTTGCGAGAGGTTGGTGAGGCGCCCACTCATGTCTGCCCACCAGGCACAGGCAGCATTTTTATAAAGGCGGGGGGGGGGCCAGGAGGCTGACTGCTAGCAAAAGGAAACGTGTCCAGAGACCCAGAAGTTAGGGCAAGGTGAGCAAGAGGGGCCGTGAGCCAAGGCGTGTGGTTTTCAGTGGGGACGTGCCTGGCCCTTGGGCCCAGCGCCCTAGGAGAAGAACACACTTAAACCGCGTCACACCCAGGCAGAAGAATGCCCCTCAGGCCCTGTGCACCGGCCGACCTCTCGGCCTAGAGACCTCTTTCTCGGACGCCGAATCGTTCCTTCGGTAAATCTGCTGCCCGTTTGCCTTAGGAGATGGACAGGATAACGCGGGCTGATGTTTGCGCAAATACTGAGGACTCTTTAGCGTCCATAAGACGATGAGGGCGATCGTGTCCATCGCAGGGACGGTGACGTGGCTGATGGCGATGGTGATAATCCGCTGACGGTGGTGATGGGGGCGGTGGTGAGGATGTCTCTGGGCGGCACAGGGTCCCTGTCTGCCTCTCACACCCACCCAAGGTCAAGCCTGGCCGCCACACACCCTAGTCAGCAGCCTTTCCTTCCCCCTCCTCGAGGCCACGGTGCTGACAGGCCGGGCCGCACCGCCGGACTGACAGGAAGCCGAGGCTTTTCCTCTGAAAGCAGAAATGAGGCCCAAATGTCTTTTTTGAAGCCCCGTCTCCATATGGGATCCTGAAATAGGCATCCTATCTCTCTTCGATCATTCCCAGCCGCGTGCCTTCTGGGCGTTTGGCAAACATGTTCCGGGCATTTGCAAACTATTATGTGACGAGCACGCGGAAAATAAAAGTGACATCAGTTCAAAGGACTGCCTCTCTCTCTCTGTGGGCCCCGGAGTCGGGGGCAACCTTTGATGATACGGGAACGCTTTGGAGTCTTCACCCAGCTACATCCAAAAGGTGGGTGGGGGGAATGACATTTGTAGACATTTTTATTTGAACGGTTCTTACAAAGTGCGCAGCACAGGGAAAAAAAAAACTGCACTGATTTTTACTGTACTAAAACATACCGTAAATGCAAAACACAACAGATTTCCACTAAAATAACAGACATGACGAGGATGGATTACAAGCAGAAGACAGGTTTCGGAAAGGAAGGTAACTGGGGGCTCTAACAGGGAAGTGATTGAAAAATTTAACAGAAGGAAGCAACTGTACCTACTTATATGATGTTGGCCATGGCTATGAAAAGAGCAGCCATTCAGGGCGAAGGCCCATTTTGACTGTCACTAAGCCAGGAGATGACAAGGAGGGGGGAAAATGCTGGTTTAAAAAATAACAGCATCAGAGGAGTTTTAAATGGAGTGAAGCAGGCGGCAAGCAGCCGCGCGTTCACTCGCTCCACATCCTGCGAGTCGAATACCGAAAGAAAGCCAATTTCCACATGAGAAAAGTAAAGCTTTGGCCTGAAGAATGTCTCCTTTTTTTAAAAAAAAATTTTTTTTTGTCAGTTGCGCCTACTGGGCCAGATACTGGCGATCGGGGCATTCGTGGCTGCGCATCGTTAACATATAATTTGTTTCCGCAATTCTGCACGGTGCCCTGGAATTGGAATAGACACTCTTTGGGGGTTTAGCTTCCGCTTCAGATTTTTTTAAAAAAAGGGATGACCCATCAAAGGCTTCTTTCTCAATGCTGTTTACTTGGAAAGAGGGGTAGGGTTCCTTTTTGGCTCCTAATTTCTCCTGCGTTAAATTGCAGGGTTGGGAGAGTAAGCATCTATTAAAGAAATCTTAAAAAAATATATATCCCACGAAGAGTGTCCATGCGCTATCTGGGCATGCAAAGAGTGTGCTGGAGGGAATGTGTGCCGTGGATGGGCTGCCGGCTAAGAGCTTCTTAATATAAAATTGGCGCCTTCTAATTTTAGCGTGCGTGGTAATGCGCATAATGCCTGGCAGTGAGAGAAACCATATAATGTGAGGGTGGCGGTTGGGGACGGCTGGGGTGGGGGTGGGGGACATGGAGACAACTGTACTTGAACAACAGTCAAAAATATTTTTTAAGAAGTAAAGAAGAGCCATGAGGTAAGGATCTGAGAGGTCTTCCCAGAGAAGCCTTTCTAAAGGTTGATGTGCATGGAATCACCAGGGGGTCCTTCCTATTCTATTTCGTGTGTAGTTAGACTGAGGGGCAGGGAAGGAGAAAGAGAGGAAGAGAAACATCCATGGGTGGTTGCTTCTCACGCGCCCCCCCGCTGGGGACCTGGCCCACAACCCAGGCCTGGGCCCTGACTGGGAATCGAACCGGCGACCCTTGGGTTCACAGGCCCTCGCTCAGTCCACGGAGCCACACCAACCGGGGCTCCCCCAGGGATCTTGTTACAAGGCAGTGCTGGTTCAGGAGCTCCGAGGTGGGGGCCCAAAACTCGGGGGAGGTGGATGGTGTGTGTTGATGGTTGATGGTGTGAAGAGGAAGACCACTGAGCTGGACACTCCAAGGGCAGCACCTGGACCTGTCCTTAAGCTCTCTAGGTGATGCCTGGGTGCCGTCAGAATCGGACACACCCAGCTTTCCACGGGCATCTGGGTTTCCCACGGCAAGCTTTGCAACCAACTGAAATCGTGAAGACCTCGACCTGCCTTCCCCATCACCGGGTCTTGGGATCTGATTCTTCCCCACCTCCAACTGATGGACTTTGATGAGTGTAAACAATTAGGTGCTAAGGACGGGAGAGCCTCGCAGAGGCGAGAGGGGAGAAAATCCCATGGCCAAGTCGTGCTTGGTGTTGATGTATTTATTGTGCCAAACCAGAAGAGGCGATTTTGAGTCCTGGATGGACATTGGAGGCAATGGGAAGCATGGGGGTGGGGGGGGGGCGGAGGAGGCAGGCAGACAGACAGACAGTCACCAAACATGTTCCTTTTTTAGAGGAATTTCCTGAAGAGCCATGAGAACCTGGCTGACGTTCTCCCGGCAGCCACCACGCAATGAGATCCATCTGAAGGCTTCTTCCTTCTCGCAGAAGCTCCAGAAGACCCCCCACTTCCCTCCACTCTGAGTGAGGGGACCCTAAAAGAGCCAAGGGTGGCGAGGAGACAGCCCGGGGGTGGGGGTGGGGTCAGCCCAGGTTGCCTCTTTACAACTGGGTGCTGCAGGGCTATCTAAAACTCGGTACTTCTGGAAACAAAAGATGCCCCCCCCCAACACACACACAGTTTTGAGGGCTTTGGGGGAAGATGAGAGAGAGAGAGTTTGTGCTGGAGAGACACACCATGTGGAGAAATACCGTTTGGCCCCTTCTAGGAAGCACCAATGAAACACACCTCGCGCTCTGGATCCAGAATGGAGCAGGGAGCTCAGTTCCGGTTCCCCTTAAGGCTACAGCCCGATGGGTGTGAGAACAAAGGCAGAAGCGTTCCAGGTACCTCCTCACCCCTAAGAAGCCATTTCTTCTTCGGTGGGGTTGCCACTTTTCCTTCCGTGATAGTCCTCGGTTCAGAGGGAGGTAAAAGAAAAATTTTTTTAATTAAAAAAAAGAAAGGGAAAAAAAGATCAAGAAAGAAATTTTTTTTCCAGCCAAGTTTCTGTTTCACAGAAGTCTCCATGTATTTCGACGTTGAATGCGCTCCAAGATGCTGATGTGAACAGAAGAAGGAAAAACCCACATATAAGGATGCAGCCGAGCCCCGAAAGGCCCTGTCCTGTAGATGGGTGGTTAAAGATTTGGGGACTCGAGCCAAACCCTTGGCGCGGCGGTGTCCAGCTCCCGCCCCGGGGAATCACAAGAGCCCTGACTCACTGCTTTCGGAAAGAGAATGCCTGTGACCTAAGGAGCAGACAGGAAGCCTTTCATACATTTTTATCGGGACGATTTTACATACTTTGATTGCAGCAGAGAAGTCCACTCCTTGTTGTTATATATTTAGTTTTCACCCCGGGGGCAATCAAAGGTGCGAGGTGATTTCCCCTTTCCGTGCAAGAGGCAGCGGGGCCGTTGGGGTGGGAAAACGTTTCCTGGGGAGTTGAAGATCACCACGCGCAGACGAAAGAAGAAAAGAAAGAAGGGCCAGCACTACGAAGAGGAGGAAACAGTGGTCGTCGGTCATGGGTTGCTCTCGCCAAAAGCGGTCTCAGGAAGCCGTGTTTTTAGGCAAAGGATGTGTGGGAGGCTCTCCGTCAAACATGTCCTCAGCGTCTCCTGAGGAATTCGAAAAGGCAGCTCGTGCCACGGGACTCCTTTTCCTCGTCGTACAACCACAGGGCCGTCAAAGGCCCTTAGGAGATGCCTACTCCATCGGCAAGAGCACAGCTGACCCCTGGCCGGGCCGCGCTGCGCGTCTAGACAGGGAGATAACTTCCTGATTAGACCCAAGAGAGGCGTCTTTGTAGAGATGCCAGCCACACGCGTAAGGCACCCAGTCGTGCTGCCCCATCACACCCCTGGACACGGACTTGGCACGGCTTCCTTTGGAGGGAAGGACATTGTTCCATTACGGTGATATTTCCCATAGGATCGAAGATAGCTCGCCTGCGTGGGGTTTGTGCCGTGGGCCTGCGTGGCTTGCTCTGCTAGTCTGGCTCTGAAAAACTCTTCGCCGCATCTTGCTCTCGGGGAGGGCAAGACTTACGAGTTTCTTTTTTTTTTAATTTTAAAAGATTTTTATGTATTTATTTTCGGAGAGAGACGAAGGGAAGGAGAGAGGGAAACATCAATGTGCGGTGGCCTCTCGTGCGCCCCCTACTGGGGACCTGGCTCATGACCCAGGCAGGTGCCCTGACTGGGAATTGAACCAGCAACCCTTTGGTTCGCAGGCCCGCACTCCATCCACTGAGCCACACCAGCCAGGGCGACTTATGAGTTTCTATCACCTCCATCAAAGGGGCCGTCTTTCCCGTTCAATGTGCACGATGTATTCTAGAATCCTTTAGGCAATTGGATGTTCGTGTGCTCTTAGGATAGTTGGTTCGACCAGTATTTCTTACAAGTGATTAAGGAATGGCAGCCTTTACTGCAAAAGGGGACGGAGCTACCCCAAATAGATCAGTCTGGCAAAGTCAAAGCTTACTACCAGGGACTCTCTGTGCTAAGCCTTCCAAACTGCAGAAGCCACTTTTGTTTAGAAATCAGCGTTGACATGAGTCAACGATGGCAAACAGGAGCGGCGGGTGGGGGAAAAAAGTGGACCAGACGCTTTGACAGCAGCTGCTGTGGTCGTCCTGATCCTCGCAATGGTCTGAGAAGACGGACACTTCCCTAGCTCAGGGGTGCGCAGAGTGCGGACAGCTACGACCAGCACACGGGCGCGTGCGTGTCCTGGAGCTGACATAACGGAGCACCCCAGTCTGAGGGGCTTAACCAACAGACACCCCTTCCTCCCCGTCCTGGAGGCTGGAGGCTGAGACTCAGGGGTGGGCAGGGCTGGCTGCCCCTGAGGCCTCTCTCCTGGGCGTGTGGATGGCGTCTTCCCCTGGGTCCTCACACGGTCATCCATCTGTTTGTCTGTGTCCCCATCTCCTCTCCTTACAAGGACCCCAGTCCTGTGGGATCAGGGCCACCCTGGTGACCCCATTTCACCTTCATCCCCTCTGGAAAGACCCACGTCCAAATCCATCTCCCTCCTGAGGTCCTGGGGGTCAGGGCTTCAGCAGGTGAGTGTGGGGAGCGTAATTCCGCCCCAAACCGTGATGGGCGAAAAGCAACTTTACTCTCCGCCTGTACGGACCCTTCTCCACGGGTCGGGGAGCATCCATGTCTTTGTTGCAGTGTAAAACCTGAATGGGTCCTGCAATTTTTCTCTTTGTGCTCTCTCTGAAGTACCAGACACGCCAACAGTCATTTGGCGTCACGAAATGCACGTTGAAGTTGGGAGGACACTAAAAGCATTTTCTGTAGACAATGGACGACCCTTGAGACTTTTGCTGTGCTCACCACAGTCTACGAGACACAGGCGTCCCTGACTCGGCCCCTGCCTCCTTCCTCTCTCGCTGCTCATTGTTCGTCACCGCCCCTTCTAGAGTTGGGGATGACGGAGACGGCGAGACAGAGGGATTAGGCAGGAAGGCGCTGGGGTAGCTGGTTGAGGTTTTCACGGCAAGCTGGGGTCCCATGTCCCAAGCCGGTAGGCACAGCTGAATCTGCTTGGGGGAGCTGCACCGTTGGGGTTAACTCAGCAGGCTGGAGTCGTCTGAACCCCGCGCATTCCAAAGACACGTTTGCTCCTTGAGTGGCTTCTGCTTCGTCGTCCTTCGGAGATGGGGGTCTCTGAGGAAGTCTGGTGACGTAGGTCATGGAAGGGGTGCTCTCATCCACTCTGACCAGGGTCTTTATAAGAAGAGGGAAGGAGGAAACAGGACGTCCAGAGGGACGTCCGTGTGAGGACACAGGGGGAAGGCGGCCACGCACACACCCAGGAGACAGGCCTCAGGGGGAGCCGGCCCTGTCCACCCCGGGTCTCGGCCTCCAGCCTCCAGGACGGGCCAATGGATACCCACAGGAGCTAGATTTCAGGTCTGAGTTCCAGGCCCTAAGATCCTGGGCCCCAAAGGCATTGAGCTGCCTGAGCTGGGACGCTCGCTTTGGGCGGCTTCATCCTTTAATCCTCATAACCTTGGGCCGACCCGCAGGAGCAAGTACGGGCATCACGGCAAGAAAATAAGCCCGAGGTTAGTCGGCGTGTCACGGTGCCAGCCTGGATCTGGGGGATCGGAGGGAGGGGCTCTCTGGCCTGATAAAATGTTTCTCTGAGTCAACACAGCCTCTGCCCTTACTGTGACATCACGTAACTTCACGGGGGGGAAAACCCTCAGTTTCTTGCATTTAGCGTACTGTTGTGTTGAAAGGGAATATGCCGCAGAAGAGATGAAGGCCTGAGACAGAGCCGGCTGAGTGTGAGGTGGACGCAGCGTTCCTGTCCGAGTGTGGAGGGTGGGTGGAAAGGAAAGAAACATCCTCGGGGGCTGTGGGCGGTGGAAGGAGGGGAGAGAAAGGGACAGTGGGGTCACCGAACAGAGCAGGCACGGGTGACCGGGAACCCAGAGCCACAGAGCAACTGCACGGTGTGTCGTCCAACGAGCCCTTTTGGGCCCCTGCAGCCAGAGTTGTCCTGTTTCTTCCAGCCCATTCCCGGAGCTTCCGATTTTCTCTTTTCTGTGCTTGACCCACAGTCTGGGAGGCCCCCTACGCCCTCCAGGAACTGGCTCCATTTCCCATGGCCGCCAGCAAGCCGGGAGACCACGATGTAATAATTTCGGCCTCGCTGGGTTCTCTCCAGGAAGAAGGGCACATCACCCCGTTCCTGGGGACTTCCCAGCTCGTGATGGAGGCTGGCACTCTGCTCTCTGTCTCCTTTCTCTGCAGCGGGGCTGGCCACTGACCACACAGTGACCACACAGTGACCACACAGGGGGGCGGCCTGCAGCCTCTAGCCAGGAATGCTTTGCCGCAGAGCCCATGGGCAGAGACTTGCTGAGAGAGGCAGTTCCACCCAGAAAAACACAGACGGCCTCCCTCTGCCCAATTTTCTGGGGAGACAGACCCCATCTTTCTGCCTTTTTGGGGGGAATCTACCCTAGTTCTTGACTATAACTATAGACACCCCATTTCAGGCACAGTCTGCCGCTTTTCGTGAACTTGGTGACTTTGGGAAGTTTCCAAAATCCCAATGAGGATAAATCCATGGCGTTTTGACCTCTCACTGGGCCATGGAGTGGACGCTATCTATTTTTACATATTCATGATCTCATTTCCAGGCTTTAGAAAAGACGTCTTGACACAGATGTCTGCGCGTCCATCAGTAAGACAGAGCTCGCAAAGCACTTGCTGAATTTAAACCCCCTGGACAGAGCGCTGAGAGAAATAGCAGGAGACATGTAACTTCTTCCTGACGGTAGATGTTGTGACATCGCATGCAGATCACACAAGACAACATATGTCTACCTACATGCTTGTAGTGAGCAGTGTGCTTTGAGTTGTTGGTGCTCACAGTCCTGTTTCTTTACACCCTTCATCCTCAGAGGTAGCGCCGAATTTCCACGTACGGGCACGGCTCATATCTGGCAGTAAACTTCCAGCTCCGCGGGCATCACTTAGCTCAAATGACGCCTTTTGACCTTCACCAGACACTTGAAGGTCCCAGGGCCTCAAGGACCACCCCCTAGACTGTATTCTCTTATTCTCCTCAACATCGTGACGTTTTTCTGATAGGATGTTCTTGGTCTAGCTCTAGAGCAGTCGTCCCCGACTTACGTCTCCAGCCAGTGGTGGTCTACACCCTCCAGGCGACTTTGGCGAATTCCATCTCCAACATTGTCTCTCTGCTATGGTAAAAGTCACGCAACTCCTCCAGACTGACAACCGAACTCCTGACCCAGCTTTGCAGGACCCCTGGAGCCTGTATGCCCTGGGGTCTTCATCCGTCGCCCACTCAAGTGGGTGGTGGTCACTTCTATGCCTATAATGGTCTCTGGCACCGTCCATCAACTGGACAATAACCACCGTGTCTCCCTGGGACCCTTCATCTGCTTCCTAAGGCCACACTGTGGAATTCTCTGACCCCTATTCTCCCCCTTGCAGCCATGAGAACCGTTCCAAAATTCCTCTGTACTCAAGGAAGCCCTGAGGCCTGAAACACGTCGAGTGCTTCCCTTTGCTCTTCCCAACAGTGATGTCCGTAGCATGGTGCGTAGGACGGTATTCCCCAGGGTGTCCAGCCCGGCCTGACGTTTTTTTCATTGCCTTTTAAAGAGAGAAAGAGGGGTGAGAGTTTGATTCTTGCATGCACCCCAACTGGGGATGGAAACTGCGCCCTAGGCCACTACCTTGATCAGGCATCGAACCCCCCAATTTTGGGTGCGCGGGATGACTCTGCAACCAAGAAGCCACGCCAGCCAGGGACTGACTTTCTTTGTTACCTGTCTCTCTGCTTTCCATATGCCTTCCTGCACCCAAGACTCTCTTTCACTTCCAGCTCCATCTGCTGGGTTCCCTTGAGACCTGCTGAGCCTTCCGGGCAGGCCCTGAACCGGAGAGCCCCCATCGCTGACCTCCGGACCGACCCGTCTCCTCTGCTCCACATTCTCTCCGCGTGGCTCTCCTTTCCACCCGTCCCACCGCCCAACACAGTCTGATGTTTTATTGCCGTCTGCCTCCACCAGACGGTGAGCTCCACAGGCACGCTTGTCTGCGGGGGTTTGCTCCTCAATCTCCAGCGCCTAACGTGAGTCTGGCACCGAGCTGGCCCGCTGCACAGCCCTCCCCACCTCCTGGGAATCCGCGGAGGCGGTTCTGCCCTCCTGGGGTGTCTAAAGAAATCACTGCCTGCCAGCTTGTCTTTCACGAGAAAGTGAAACAGGGACTCTGTGCCTCAGAAGAGGTGCTTCTGGCTCCTGCAGGGGCAAGCGCGCCCTGGGGCCTCTCATCCAGCACAGTTTGCCCCGAAGTCGGACGTGGTCTCCGGGGTAGCTCCCGGGAGCACATGCCATGGAAGGATGTCTCCCCACACAAGCTCGCTTCACTTCTCAAACGCTACAGGACTCTTCCCCCGTGTGCTGCAATCCTATTCTTCCTAGTAATTTCTTTCTTTTTTAAAAAAGATTTTATTTATTTATCTTTAGAGGGAAAGGGAAGGAGAGAAGGAGAGAAATATCAATGTACGGCTGCCTCTCGGGAGTCCCCTGTTGGGAACTGGCCTGCAACCCAGGCACGTGCCCTGACTGGGAATCGAACCGCGATCCTGTGGTCCGCAGGCCCGCGCTCAATCCACTGAGCGACACCAGCCAGGGCTCATCCTAGTCATTTCTTTACACAGTGACGACATTGGCTACTAAGCATGTTACGATCCCTTTTCTTTGGCTGCCGGGACTTACTCCATGGCCACGAAGTAGCGTTCTTTCTCAGCCCTTGGAAGAAATGATTAGCTTACGGATACTGTGATCAACCAACTATATTTTGCTGTGCATTACACGCTCCCGTCTCTGCTGTGCACCCACGTGCTTGGCTCCAGTTCTCAAGAAGACAATCTCTCGCTGTCATTTTTACTTTGATGTTTATCTATTTATATTTACATACTTGGGGTTTTTGGGGGCATGGTAAATATATGCTAAAAATAAATGCTAAACTATGTGAATTTTAGCATTTATTTTTGAACGTATTCTAGTATGAGACATTTTATATAACAAAGGATTACAAGGCACAAGAACAGATATAAGGTGTTTCAGGGGTTGCTAGGGTATAATGTGCAAGGTATAATGTGTGGTGTGTAATGTGCCTTGTGTTTCCCTCAACCACTTGGGCAAAAAATATGTATTATACACACACTTAGAATGCATATTTTGTGCACTACACAGGCAAAATATGGTGTAGCCCTAAGTCATGTGTTTCTTCTATTTTATTTTTTCCCTTGTGGCAATGGTAGTGTTTTGGGGACAAAAAAAAAAAGAGAAAGAGGTGGTGTGGAGCCGGGTACTTGCTTGTGGAATTCCCGGCACTTTAGGAGAAATGTGTGTCTTTGTGTTTGGTTTGCACAGAACTCCGTGTCCACAGAATAGACTCACTGAATGGAGCCACAGGCACCATCTCTTCAACCCTTAGGAAACACTCCTGCCAGGAGAACTTATACGCAGACCTGTGGATGAGTCCTCGATACCCTGCCCGTCGTGGTCCACACACCGAGAAAGGGGCTGCCGTCCGCAGTCGACAAGGTTCACAGGTTTGGACCAGTGCCAATGACAGGTGCCCATCTCAGATTCGCTTTTTAATGAAAACAAAATACGTTTTTTGAAGGGATTTCAACCAGCGCCCGCGTGACCTGACATAAAACCCCAGATCCGGTTAGGGTCCCTCGGTACGTTCAGTGTGATCCTGTCGCCTGTGATGCTGTCCCCGGGGGGGGGGGTAATAAGGATGGTTGCCGAGGTGTGTGTGTGTGGGGGGGGGGGCGACGTGCTTTGCCAGTCTTTCGGGATGGCACTCTCCAGTGCGTCTGCGGGATTTCAGAGTAGGAGACAGCCGGCCAGGAAAACATGTTTCCCTTACTGAATCGGAGGATACATCCCCGTGTCAGAGGCGTCTAAATCTCACTGAACGTTGGAATCACGGCACATTCTTTGCAGACACTGGTTCCGAGGACTCGCCCCACGTATGACACTTCACGGATCTGGGGGGCAGGCCGGGCGTGGGCAGTTTGGGGAGGCCTTCCCATGCGGCTTGCGTTTGGGCAAGTTTGGGACCCCCGAGTTCGCAGAAAGGGGGACGAGAGAGACCCACCCGAGTTCCGTGTCTCATGGGGTGCTGGTGTGTGGGAGCCGGTACGTGACCTCACAGATGGCTCGGCTCAGCCGTGCTGAGAGAGCTGACCCCCCCAGATAATGGTAAAACGCTGCCCATATTGAGTTTGACTTCCCACATTGACCTTGGCTGGAGTGAGGTCTCTGGCCAGTTTGGGGCATAGAGTCCCTCGGATCTGTCCACGCAGATAGAAGAAGCAAGGCAAAGAAGCCCCTTGGGGGGGGACGATTGAAAGTCGGCTGGGTGGTGTAGGGGCAAGGTCAGAAGGCAAGGGCTGGGTTTTTTTAATCTTCCTCTGAAGATATTTTTAATGGATTTCATAGAGAGTAGAAGACAGAGAGAGAGAGGAAGAGAGAGGAAGAGAGAGTGAAACATCCGTCGGCTGCCTCCCGTGCCTGCCCCGACCAGGGACTGAACCCGCAACCTAGGCAAGTGCTCTGACTGGGAATCGAACCTGCAACGTTTCTGGTGCCCGGGACGATGCTCCCACCCACCGAGCAACCAGACCCAAGGCCCAGGGCCAGTTTTACGTCACATCCTACAGCCAGGACTCCCTGAGATGGGCACCGACGCCCCATCACCCCCCATTCTCCTGTGATTCCCTGTAACTGGTTCTTCCCATGGGGCAATGGTCAGTTCCTTGGAAGGTAGAGGCCAGAGGATGACCCTCACCCTGTGCCCTTTTGTCCTTCTTCAACCTAAAACCCCCCATGATGCAAGCTTCCGGCTACAGGTAGGAGGGACTCGGGGGGCTTCTGGTAGATGTAGATAAAAACGGCGTCACGGGGAGATGGACAATCATCTATGTGTCCCCATTTATACATGCCCGTCTACTGTCTACCTGTTCACCGCGTCGTACACCCTTGACACGTTTTCCGCATGACAAGAAAACGTCAGCCTTGTGTATATAAAAACCCAGCAGCTTGTTTAACTTCGTAGCGCTATTTTTCAACCAGAATGTCTCCTGACAGCTAACAGGAGGCTGCGTGCCTGCTCTTGCAGAAATATCTTTCCCCTCCTTGTGGGTGAGGTGGGTAGGAGCCAAATCGCTCTGTCTCTGTCAAACAGGGATTCCTGTTTTCACCCGTACATGAAACCGTGAAAATCAACCGTTTTTGGAACACTCAGCTCGCTTTGAAGGCAAGACGGCGTTTGTTTATTTTTTTTATTTTCGGGGTTGTCGTAGTGAATTTTTCTTGACAGCCCAGAGGGCTGCAGAACAGATTGGCCCGTGGGGCCAAGGCAGGCAGGAACGAAAGTCATCAGTGAGTTGAATCAGTCAGTGAAGACGTCGATAAATTAAGCTACCGCATCAACATTTATCCGTATTTTCATTCTTGAGGCTGGTACAAGCCTACGTGCGCGGGTGCCAACCTAGAATTATCTGTGGGGATGATGTTATCCCAAACAGAGGCATTGCTCGGCCTCTCTCCCTGCAAGTTTGAGGTGATGAACTGCTTTGCTGGAGGTCTCTGTTGTAGCACGTAGGTGAGTTGTCTGTTTTTAGCAGCATGTCAAGGGTGCAGCTGAGCGTTTGACTTACGATCAGCCACCCCACTGGGACCTCTCTTCCCACGTTGCTCTGATTCTCCGCTGGAAATCCCAGGTGCCCTGGGGTTACGACTGTTGGCTCCGTGTGCTGGGACGTGGATCCCCGCCGTTTGTCATTCATGCCTTTTCCCATCAGCCCCCTGAAGAGAGTTCATTTGAAAACTCTTGAACGTCTTTGTTTTTCACAGATTTTTTTCATTTATTTTTAGTTTTAGAGACAGAGGGAAAAGGAGGGAGAAGGAGAGAAGCATCCATGTGTGGTTGTCTCTCATGCGCCCCCTACGGGGGAACTTGGCTGGCAACCGGGGCATGTGCCCTGACTGGGAATCGAACCGGCGACCCTTTGGTTCGCAGGGTGGCCCTCAGTCCGCTGAATGACACCAGCCTGGGCCTATTCAACTTCTCGCACGCTGTCCAGAAAGATGAGATGCACTGAACAGCACCGAGAAAGCCTTGTGATGAAAGAAGTGGAGAGAGGAACGAATTAGATGTTTTCCCAAAGAGGACACGTCGCTGGCCAACAGATATAGGAAAAGGCGGTCAATGTTATTAATCGTAACGGGATGCAAATCAAGAGCCAACGGAGGTACCGCCGCACACCTGTCAGAATGAGCACCAGCAACAAGACGAGAGATACCTAGTGTCGGCGAGGATGTGGAGAACAGGGGCCCCTGGTTCTCTGTTGGTGGGAACGCCGACTGGGTGCAGGCCCTGCGGAAAACTGCAAGGACGTTCCTCAAAAAGTTAAACACGGAACCACGCCATGATGCAGGGATTCTGCTCCTGGGTATTGAACCAGAGGGAGTGAGAAAAGGATTTCTCAGAGACGCCGGCACCCCCAAGTTCACGGCCTTATTACTGACAACGGCCACCGTAGGGAAGCAAGCTGTGCGGGGGTGGGTGAGCGGGTGAGGAAAAGGGGACAGGCACACGGTGAAATCCTACTCAGCCCTGAAAAGGAAGGAGACGCTGCCCGTTGCGGCAACGTGGATGAATGTGGGTGGTATGATGCTAAGTGAAATCAGTCAGAGCAAAAGGGATACATCATGGCCTCACATATATGTGCAATTTTACTGAGCGTTAACATGGCAGGACACAAGGCATTTCCGAGGGAGTGGAGTTCCTGAGTTTAACCCAAAACCGGGCTTGTGCCAGGGACCCGGGCTGTCCCGAGACACTGGAGGAAGAGAGGTGGGAAGAAAGGTAAGGTGGCCGAGGAGACGCCGGGGGTGCCCTTAGCATCCTGGTAGGATGAATGCGAAAACGGTCCTCTCCAAGACGGGACATCGTCGCTCCAAGCCCATCCCTGCTCTTGGGACTAATCCAGAAGCCACTGGCTCCCACCAGCACCGGAAAAATGTGATTTTCAGCCAAGTCCTGAGACGTCAGGCACTGACTTTGGTGGAGGGCAGACCCCATCTGATTAGAGACTATGTGTTCCCTCTGAGGTTTCAGGAACAACCACTCGTTCAGAGCAGAGAAGACCTATTGGAGTTTTAAGGACAAAGAAGGAAGGTGGAAAATAATTTTGGAAAGTAGGGAAGAAAATGGGCTGGTGGCTGAGGGCAGACAGGACAGAAATATGGGATTTTTTTCTCCCCACCCAGCCAGCTCCCGGGCAGGGTGGGGGACAGGGTCTGTCCAGGGTGGGCGTGACACAGAGCAACCTTGAGCTCAGGGGGTGTGAGACCAGGGAACTGCATCCAAGAGCTGGGTAAAAGGGACTCTGTCCACTACACACATGACCTCAAAAGGTGCCGAGGGCAGACGTAAAGGGCGAGAGCCGGTGGGCTTCACCAGGTAAAAGACAAGCGAGGGTCGTGATGCCTGAGTTCTGCAACGCTCCGAAAGATTAGATTTCCCGTCACCCAGCGGGACTATTCCTTGCGAGGCGTCGCGTGAAGTTGGCTCAGCAAAGCCGCAAACATAACTGGACGCATTTGGAAGTGACCTCGGAGAGAAAAGAATCCGACGTCTTCACTCCTCTGGCATGGGAGCCGCTTCGCTGTACCATTTGATTCTAAGTGTATCTTCACGTGCCCTTTGGGGGATACATTTTTCTCCCTCTGACACACTGTATCAATTCTGGAACACAGATCTGGCACCTGGATGACAAAAATACTCCAAGAAGAGAAAACTTGTTCACTTACTTTGTGTGTGTGCTTTTTGGACGTACCTTCAGAACTAAATGGTGGGCGCGCGCGGGGGAAGGTAAAGTCAAGCCAGAAGCAAAAAATAAACAGACAAACAAACAAAAAACCCCATAGCCTGGAATGATGAACATTTACTGTTTGGACTCTTTTTCCCCATAAATGAATGCGTATGCATTTTGGCCCCTCCAGTGTGGTTTCATTTTTCTTTGCTCGTAAATAGCTTCGGTGGTCATGGCAGCCACTAGCTCTCTGGGAGCCAACTTGCTCCAGGTGATATAATCTACATAGAGTATTGTTCAGAGATGGACTGCAATAGATATAGTCTCCAGGACCATCGATAGATGAGAGATGAGTTGATAAGGAAGGTGTGATTCTGTGTATAAGGAATATGATGGAGTTCTCTCTCTCTCTCTCTGTACATATATATATATATATATAATGTGGAATATTACTTGCCCAGGAAAAACAAAATCTTGCCATTTTTGACAGCAGGGATGAACCTGGAAAGCATTACGCTAAGGGAAATAAGCCAGCCAGAGAAAGACAAGTACCACGTGATCTTACTTATACATGGAATCTGATGAATAAAATAAACTAGCAAACAGAACAGACTCCTGAGCACAGAGAACAGGCTGATGGTTGTCAGGTGAGAGGGGGTGGGGGAATGCGTGGAAACGGTGAAGGGATTGAGATGTACAAATTTTGTCTGTGTCTCTTTAACGGTTTTTTTTTTTTGGTTTGTTTGTTTTTTGCTCAATTCTTTCACCAGCAGAAAAGCAGGTGGGGCAGGAAGAAGAAGGTGGAGAGGAATAAATGGCGATGGAAGGAGACTTGACTCAGGCGGCTGAACACACCATGAAATACGCAGAGGAGGGTTCGTAGAAATCGTACACCTGAAACCTATATAATTTTATGAACCAGGGCCACCCCAATAAATTCAAGAAACGTTAAATTAAAAAGAAGCACAAACGGGCCGCTACAGAGCCGTCCCAGGGATGTAAAGCACGACAGGTATATAGTCAGTGATGTTGTTACACCCGTGCGTGGTGCCAGGCGGGTGCTGGGCTGACTGGGGAATCACTTTGTAAATGATACAAATGTGTCGTCTGAAGCTAACATAAAATAAGGTTCACTGTAACTGTACTTGAAACGTTGAAGTAAGTAAATACTTCTCGGCGGGACCAGAAAGTCTGCTGGCGTGGAAGGCACTTGCCTACCTTCCAAAGTCATGGGGCAAAGGCTTCATGGGGGCCCCCCTTTCTGTGAGGTTGCAGGTAGATACCGGCAGCCAGTTCTTGTTCTGACCAACCCCCCCCCCCCACACACACACACACCTATCTCATTTTCCACGGGACCAGCCTGGGAAACAGCAGCCCGACCAAGCGTCACCTCCCCAAAGTGAGGGTGACCCTACACAGGGCTTCCCGGGATTTCTCTGTGGGTGACACCATCCTCCTGGAATTTTCAGAACCTCCTAAACATTCCGTGCAGGTGCGATGGCCCTGTGAAGGGCCATACTCTTTTTTTTTTTTTTTTCTCCACGTAAGCTCAAAAATCCCCCTGGCCGATGGCTCCGTTAAAACGGAGACGAGGGATTTCTTTGAAACAAAGGCATTTCTGAAATGCTATTCTGCTGGGCTACGGTGTGAGGGACGTGTGACGGGCAGGGGACAAAGGGGAGCCGGGTGAGAAGAGAACAAAGCCATTTGTGTTCCTGGAATGTGGAGAACGTGCTTCTCGCTGGGGGAGAAGACGGAAGGCGGGCACGTGGACCAACCTCGGGCAGGCGCTGGGTCGGGGTGGGTCTGGCCCCTGCGCGCCCCAACGGGGAAGGACATGAGCGATGCAGGAGGCAGCGCACTCTGCAGCATGGTGGCAGACGTCTGTGTCATGCAGGGGAAACGGGCAGAAATGTCATCGAAGTCTGCCTGGGGGGGCCCTGAGAAACCCAGCGCACCGTGCCTCCCACGAGACGTGGGCTGTCCTTTCATTCGAATAAACATCTTTCAAAGCACACCACGTGAATGACCATGGCCTCTAGGGACGTGGAAAGGCAGCCTCGAGTGCCCCGGATCCGCGCCCCCTGGGGCAGGGCGTCTTGCCTGCTCAATGCCATCCTCACCAGTGTGACAAGGCGTGTGTCCCCAAGGCGTGTCGCCCCCGTGAACGACACCCACCTGCATAGCCCTAGAAACTAACAGCATGAGGAGACATAAGCCTGATCAGGGGGATGAATGAGGTCCCTCCCCTGCCTCCCTCTTCCCCTGCTTTTCCTCTACGAAAGGGCATGGTCTCCGAACGGCACAGAAAGAAAAACACCAGCGTGTTGGCGGTCTCTTTTTTGGTGCCTGTCACGCGACCTGTCTGCTCCCTGGAATGGTCGCTAGGAGACAGATGGGGTTTGCATTCTTTGGCGGGGACATAAGTGAAAAATGCCCATGTCACTGTGTCTGTAACAGTTCCAAGTCCCCAAGGCACATGGTGGCTTTGCGGGAGGAGAGGATAACACCCAGTAGGGCCCCCGTCTCCCGTCGTGGGCTGCGTTGCATCACCCCCCACCCTTGCAAAAGTTGCATGTTGAAGTCTTATCCCTCAGGTTCTCGGAAGGGGGCTGCCTGTGGAGAGAAGTCTTTAAAGAGCTGATGAGGCGAAATGAGGTCACTACAGTGGCCCTGATCCCGTTAAACTGGGGTCCTTGTAAGAAGAGGAGATGGGGACGCCGCGAGCCCAGGAGTCGGCGACTGTAGGAGTTCCTGGTGTTACCCCCGTGTGTGTGTGTGTGTGTGTGTGTGTGTGTGTGTGTGCGCGCGCGCGCGCGCCTTCTGCCACGTTCTGGGGTTGTCTGAGGTTCCAGGCCATGTGGGTGCACCAGGAATCGGCGCAGAATAGCAGCTACCTAATCATGAGAGACGTAAGGAGGAGGCTGACAGGTGACCATCCCTTCACCCTCGTGACCAGCTGGCCAGGGGCCGTGGAGGAAGGAACCGCAGGTCGGTGACAGAACCTCCCAACCCCTAAAGCCGTGACTGGCTGTCACTTGTGGGTCCGGCCCAAGCCACGGTGGCTTGGCCATGACGCCCTTCTCCCCCTGCCCGTCGGCGTGTGGCTCCCCCGGTTGGAGGCTGCCTCGAAATGCCAGCTCCGCGTGCGGCCTGCGTGCACCTGTCTGCCGAGCGTGGCTGGAATGGCCTCACTCGGGCTCCCTGGAAGCGTCGAAAGAGGTCTTGTTTCTTTGTAATAAGTTACCCCACCACGTCCACGGGCGTGTGGGCGCTCGCCGCTGTGCATAGCACAGGGTGGGGGGGGCCTCTAAGCTGGAGGTGCCCCCTGTGCCCACGACACTAGCCCCCCGAATGATCTTGTTGGAATCTTGCAGAACCTCACGTCCCCACGAGGACAGGATGGGTCACAAACTCTGGGGGCTGGTGGTCAATGTTCACAACCCCAGGGCGGGAGGGGGATTCTAGTCTGGCCTGCCCTTCTCTCTCTCCATGGTCCCTGGGTCCTGCCGTGACGGCCCCGGGGCGAGGGTCCTGACACTTTGGGGTGAAGCCTGACAGGAACGGTGACTGCCTTGAACCGGATCGGCGCGGACTACGGATGTCCTCTCTGGATTCGTCCCGGGGCTTCGCTTTCCCTGAAGAGAATTTGCAGGATGCCAGGGACCTGAGGACGCGTCACCTTCTTCTGAACTCGTCCCCGGTCGCCAGTGTGTCAGGGTGTCGCGTCATTTTCCGAGGCTGGCACGTCCACACAGAGCGGAGACAAGCTGCAGATACTGTATGTCTTCTGTCGAGAAAGCAAATTCTTGTATTGTATTTTACTTTACTTTACTTTATTCTATTTTATTATGTGAGTAACACTGCTTAATAGGATTATTCAAGTTTCAGGTCTACGATTCTGGAATGTAACACTTCGTCTGTATATGGTACCGTGTGTCCCCCTCCCCAGGTCCAGTCTCCTTCCGTCACCATTTATCCCCTTTACCCTCTCCCACCGGCCCCCCCACTCGCTTCCCACGGGTCGTCACCACCCTGTTGCCTGCGTGTCTCACTTTTTGTCTGTTTTTCTGGTTTGTTCAACTGGTTGCTTCCATCTTTATATTCCCACAGATGAGTGAAATCCTATGGCTCTTGATTTTTTTTTTTTTCGGTCTGACTTATCGCGCTCAGCCTGCTATTCTCCAGGTCCACCCAGGTGGTCACAAACGGCGATGTTTTGGCTTTTTGCAGGACTCAGTGGTCTTCCGTAGCACTGGGGGCTAGATCGCTGGGTTGTATGGTAGCTAGTCTTAACTTTTTGGGGAACTGCCACGCTAGGCCAGCTAATTCTTCACCCGTGCCCAGGAAGATAACAGACATCCTCTGGGGGTGCCACCTGCCCCCCCAAACTCACATGTGCTGTTTCTTCAGCAGCCCAGGCGTTGTGTTGTCCTGTCTGCCTCAGAAGCGGTCTCTGTTCCCGGCAACGCTCCACCTCCCTCCCTTCAGCGGCCCCGTGTCTGCCCGTGGGGAAGGCTGGCCGTAAACAGCGCAAGCTCTGGTTTGAAACCAGGCAAACCCCCCGGAGGGGTGTCTCTTGTTGAGTCCGGCACGACGCCTCCAGACTTGCAGACTTGCCCGGACGTCGGAAACACCACGTCCGTGCGAATGGAGCCCTTTATGATTTTAGAAAGAAACTCGAGTTACCTCCGCGGCCACGGTCACGTTGCGGTGGGGAGGCGCTCAGATGGGGCAGCAGACGGGCTTTGTCCCCGATTCTATTTTTATTAGCAGGGGGAAACGCAGGCCGGTGTCGTGAAGGGGAGGGCTGACATCAGCCCGCCACCTGCTCCGGTGCCTGGGATTTTCGGGTCCTTCTGGGAGCTAGAAGAAAACTCCCTTGGCTCAAAGGTCGTGTGATGGGCCGGGGCCGAGGCTGGTTTGGAGAGCTCCTTCCCAGCGTGAACGCGCAGAGCGGCGAGAACCGTATGATGTTATTCACTTTGCGTTTGCCGAGGGTGGGTTGTGGGGGCCCTTAATGTGCGTGATATAGACCATCGAGGTCATTACAAACTTTTTAGAATTGAGGTGAAATTCACGTAAGTTTTGTCCTTTTCCAAATGGGCAATTTGGGAGCATCTGTGCGTCTCCAAGGTGGTGCGACCACCTCCTGTGTCTGGCTCTGGAACAGTCTCATCCCTCCAAGGAGACTGCCCGCATAAACAGTCCCCCCCCCCCCCGCTCCCTTCCCCTAGCCCTTGATGACCTCTGACCCCTTTTCTACGTCTGTGCATTTGCCAGCTCTGGGCGTTTCCCAAACACGAAATCACGCACCATGGGGCTGTGAGTATCTGGCGTCTCTCACGGAGGGTCCTGTGTTCAAGGCCCGTCCACGCTGCCGCCTGAGCCAGAGCCTCGCTCCTGTTCCTGGCTGCGTAGTATTCCGCAATGTGGCTGAACCCCAGTCTGTGTATCGGTTTATCTGTTTATGGACACTTGGGTCGCTTCTCTACCTTTTGGCTACCGCGACTGGTGCGGTAACGATGGATGTAAAAAATCTCTCTTCCAGTCTGTGCTATAAATCCTTTTGGCCGCACACGTACACCGTGGGGAGGGATAGCTGAGTCCTACGGACCCATTGAACACACGGAAGAAACTCCACACCATCTCCCATGGTGGTTGCTCCGTGCCACGTGTGCACCCGCCGAGCACAAGAGTCCTGATATCTCCACATCCCAAGCAACATGTTGTTATTACTATTACTATGATGATGTTGTCAAGTGGTACCTCCCAGTGGCTTGGATTTGCACGTCCTCATCACGACGCGGGGTTCAACATCTTATAATGCACTATTGACACTTCTTTGGAGAAGCATCTATTCAGGTTCTGGGTGTACGATTACACGGCTTGCTCCTTGAGGCCTGGGAGCGGCCGCTATACCCTGGCTACCGATTCCTTACGGGATGCAGGATGATTCACAAGCCGTTTCTCCCACTCGGCGAGTTGTCTTTTTCGTGCTTCGGAGAGGGTCCCTGGAGGAACAGGCGTTTTCAGTTTGGATGAAGAAGCCCCCTGTGCTTGGGTTTCCTTTTCCTGCCTCTGTTTTTTTTTTTTTTTTGGAGTCATAGCCAAGAAATCAGTGTTGACTTTCGGAAGTGTTTTCCCAGCCAAGGCGACGCGCCTCCCCACTGGAAAACGCGAGATGTGGCTGCAACCGCTTCCTCTCTCCCCAGAAATCCCTGGGTGCCGTCGGTGGCCCAGCCGCTGCGTCTGAGGGAACCTTCGTCCCATCGTTACCTCTGCTGCTTGTCCCTGAGAAGGAGGAGCCGTTAGGTGGCAAGAGACGCTGATTTGGGCAAAGGCAATACATTGAGGAGAATGGCTTCCTCGGCAGGCTGTCCCCACCGGTCATCCTAAGCCGTCCCTTTTATTGTCGGAAGTAGCTGGGTGACAGGCACCCTAACAATAGCTGCAGGGTAGCGACGCTTGGTCAGCATGCCGCATCCTGCAAGGGTCCCTTTGGGAAGGTTCCTGGAGTTCCCTTTTATCTCTCTCAGGTTTTTTCCCCCCACAGAAATGTATAAACTGGGACACCGGAGGAGACCCCCCCCTTTTGGCTCCAAGAGGCCATCTTAAAGAAAGCATGCATTTGCAAAGAACATTTGTCAACAGACTACAATGTTCCCTCCTCGAGGTGGTGACGTTGAGAGATGCGGCGTGGACAACGCAGCTGCCCCTGCGGAGGGGCCTTGGAAGGAGAGGTCCCAGATAACCCTGGTACGGGAGCTAAGATCTCGGCCCAATTTTCCTCAGACACAGCCGAGGTTTATCTCCCCAGCCCGGGGCTGGGTCCGCGCTTTCCAGACAGGTTACGTCACCTCATCTGGGCCGACGGCAGGGTAGCCATCAGCCCAGAGCCACAGACAGACCACAGGCCTCTTCCGAGATAGGGAGGCTTGCAGCTGAACCGTGACTCATGCCGGGGCCATCTGCCCCTGCCGTCCAGGGCAGGGGCGTCCTTGTATTTCCGGGTTGTGAATTTCCTGGCTCATTCTCCCTTGCAGACAGGGCCCCCGTCCACAGCCCTCCACGGTAGCCCTGCTCAGAACAGGGGTCGCGGCGACCTGTGTCCCCTTCTGCGTCTCACTGGCACGCACGGCCCCGACATCTCTGCCGGCGTCTCCGAGCTCTGAGTCGAACCATCTGTACGATTCTTATCTCGCTCCGAGGTCACGGTGAGGTTCAGGAGGGAAAGTATGGGGAGGATTAACTGGAACTTCAGAATGCTCAGAGGGTACGTATTTTTAGTCGAGTTTAACCAGGGCATAAAAGAAGAAATCCAGCCACATTCTAGTGCTTCACAGAGAAATGCGTTGCTAACAGCCATCACAAAATATTTATAGATGAACTGCATTAGGGTTGATATTTCTTGCACGTCCTTTGAGATAAGGTCTCCAGGCCCGAAGGCCAGTTCACACTCCTCTGTCAGGATTTTAGCAGCGTGAGGGACCTTTTTTTTTTTTTTCTTGCTGGAGATACGTGGGAGGGTGTGGTGTAGCCCCGCGTTTAGTTTCCACGTAAACCTGTCAAAACGTCCCCGGAGACCAAGGCAACCGTCTCGGTTCCTGACCGCGAAGCCAGTGAACACAAACAGCAGGGGTTCTCGTCGGTCCATTCCTTCCCCGTGACCGGGGGCTTCGGCAGTTGAGAAGGATGCAAAAAACCACACAAGGATGAGACACGGCGGAGGACTTCCTTTGCCCATAACACACACACACGGACACACATGTGCACGTGCAGAAATTCACACAGAAAGGCAGGCAGGAGCACACGTGAACCTATGCAGACAAACACAGGCACAGGGTATGGACACAGACTCACGAGGAATTGTACGTGTTGGTCATCTGTCTCTGTACCTATTTATCCATACAGCCACCTGCCTACCTGCCTACCATCTATTCATACATATATCCTGTGTATATAGGCATCTGTGTATCCACTGTCTATCTGTGCACTTCTATTATCTACCTATGTATCTGTTCCTCCCGCACTCTATCCAGCCAGCCAGCCATCAATACGTCTATTTATATCTATTTATCATCTATCTATGTCCCCATGTCTCCATTTATCCACCTACCTACCATCTCTTTTATCTATCGTATCTATATGGGTACTATCATCTGTGTATTTATATCAGTCTATCTAGAATCTATTTACCCATTATATTTGAAGTCTGTTTGGGAAAAGGTCCAGCCATTGTTAATAAAACAAGAATGGTGTGGGTCAGGCCCTGGCTGGTGGAGCTCAGTGGACTGGGCGAGGGCCCGTGAAGCAAAGGATCGCGGTTCGATTCCCAGTCAGGGCACGTGCCTGGGTTGCAGGCCGGTTCCCAGTGGGGGACACCCGAGAGGCAACCACACATGGATGTTTCTCTCCCCCTTTCTCCTTCCCTTCCCCTCTCTCTGAAAATAAATAAATAAACTATTTCTTAAAAAATGGTGTGGGTGACATTGATGTGACCGGGCAGCCAAGGAAAATGGACTGGAAGGTGGCGCGTGTTCGAACACGGACAACCTCACGATACTCGTCGGTGGGGGTGGTGGACACCCCTGAGTGAGCGTGTGCGCTGTGTGGATGGCGCATTCAAAATGATTGAGTGAACAGAGCCACGACTCTCCCTCCAATTTTGCATGAAGCTTGACCATGCCTCCACGGAAACTATTTGGATGATTCGCGGCCCATGGCCCCGGCTATGGGCGACTGGTGACTGGCGGCTTCGTCAGGACCACGTGCCCACTCATACATCTCGCCTCGTGCAGAGTTGTTTGATGACACATCCAATCACCCCGGTGACTCAGCCCCACGACAGCCCAGAGTTGCTGCCTGCGACTTCTGGCTTTTCCCCAAACTAGAGNAAAATGATTGAGTGAACAGAGCCACGACTCTCCCTCCAATTTTGCACGAAGCTTGACCATGCCTCCACGGAAACTATTTGGATGATTCGCGGCCCATGGCCGCGGCTATGGGCGACTGGTGACTGGCGGCTTCGTCAGGACCACGTGCCCACTCATACATCTCGCCTCGTGCAGAGTTGTTTGATGACACATCCAATCACCCCGGTGACTCAGCCCCACGACAGCCCAGAGTTGCTGCCTGCGACTTCTGGCTTTTCCCCAAACTAGAGTCACCTTTGATACAGAAGAGACCTCTTTCAGACCATGGGTGAGATTCAGGAAAACACAACAGGGCAGCTGGTGGTGACCCAGGAGAACTGTGTGAGGTCCCAGGGTGCCTGCTTTGAAGGGGGCTGAGGCATCATTGTCCTATGTATAGTGTTTCTTGTATCTTCAATAAAGAAATAAATCTCTGTTTTTCGTTTCACATGGCTGGATACCTCCTGGACAGAGCTCAGACATCTGTTAGCTGTCTGTCTGTCTATCCATTCGTCCACGCCCCCAGCCCTCCCTCCCTCTATGCACCTACCCACCCCTCCATCAGCGCCTCTTTTTCTATCCATCTGTCTATTTATCTATCTGTACGACGTATGTATCCACACTTATTATGGAGCGCGTACTTCTGTACCTAGGCAGTTACCCTTTCCGAATGCCCCGATTTCATTTCCATTCAGCCCTCTGTGGGGGGGAATGATGGAGGATTTCCAAGAATGGGGTTCACTCTCCGAGGGACGCCCGGGCGTGCAGGAAGCATCTGGAAATGCAAGCCCACGGTCCTGCATTTGTTCACGGGGACACCACACAGGCGTGTGCAGCAGCGTGGTGGCCGGTGCCCCTCCAGGCAGAGAGCTGGGGGCTGACACCCCCTTTTACGATCGGGGCATGTGTGTGAATCTGGCGGATCACTGCTCGGCGTGTCCAGCTAGCTCACACCCCCTCATGCACTTCCTCGCCTTCAGTGTCCCACGTGGGGTCCGTCGATGGGGCCCACCTGGAATGCCAGTCCTGACCGAGAGCCCGGACGAGGACCACCTCCTTACCCCGTGCAGAAAGGGACAGTTGCTCCGGAGGAGGCTGCAGGCTTACGCTTTAGTGTGGGAAGAAGCCTTGTGTGTAGAACAAAGCCCTATATTTAAACCGACGCCTTTAGGAAGGACACTGGTTCAAATATACAGGTAACAGTGGCGACGAAACAATGCCTTCATTGTCCTGGGTTCTGTTCTCTGCCCACCAAGTGCTGTTTCCCCGACAATGGCAGGAAGGAAGCTCACCGCCAGCCTCCCCTCAGACCCAGGTCGTGGACCGACCACTGACCGTTGGAATAAAATGGTTTTAAATCCCTCTGGCTGGGGAGAGTATAAATAAACCACACTCCCCGCTGTGGAGGGAAAGGGTGGGGGCGTGTTCCTGACTCAGGAAGAGCCTTCCTCATCAGGTTCGCTGTGGGGGTGAGGCAGGGGGTCCGCAGGACAAAGAGAGCTTCCTGTGAATGAAGATGCCCCCTGACCTCCCTGCTGGCAGAAGTGGCCCCGGGGAAATCCTTCCTCTGCCTGTGCGTTTTCTTTCTCCATCAGCGACTCTGCTTGCAAGCCCCTCGTCGGGCGGCTGAGGACCTCCGAGTCCGTGGGCAGCTGTCGGGATTGGTGTGGGGCCCTCTTGTGAGGACTCCCCCTGTGCCAGACATGCATTCGGTGCCGACTCCCAATTTTGGTCCCCGTTCCGTCACTTTGGGCACCTGGAGGAACCCCCTGAAACTGATTTAACTTACAGGACGCTGTTTTCCAATTTCTCCTGATTCCCCTGCGTCCAGTTCTGAGCACCCGGTGGTCACGGGATCTCCAGCCTTCCAACCTTGTATCGTTTCCCCTGTATCCTCACAAGACGTGTGATTTCTTTGCTCTTCCTGGTGGTGTGGATAGCAGGTGACAAGCCTCCCATGTCATCAAACACACACACACACACACACACAAACAATAAACAAACACCATTTTTCAAGTCTCCCTGGGAAAAACCAGGGGGGCCCTCTGCTCTACCCCTTTCTGCTGGTCTTTGTGGACTTCCGTCTGCTGGCATGAATCGACGTTTCATCCGAAAACAACGTCCCTTCTCGAAGCAGACCGCATCCTCGGGGTTGGATTGATTACTAGGCGAGCACCTGTGGAGTTTTTCTTTTTCCTACACGTCTCGTTTCATTTTTACTAAACTCTGCCTCCCAGGGGAGAGTTTATTGACGGGCAGGCCCTAATCATTTAAACGGTATCTGTACGGTGCAAGGGTGAAACCTCAAAAGTCCTCTCTTCTTAGATCCATAGATGCATTTCACCTTCACCTAAAGCCCTGACTTCATACCCGATAAGAGTTCTCGGTCTGATTATTTTTTGCATTTCTCCCCAGCCCTCCAAGAAATTTAACCTTAACAGACTTTCCTCGACACGCTGTCTCTCTTATTTTCTTGGCTGTCGATGTCCAACGTTTTCTCTTCTCTGAAATGTCGACCACTTCTTTCCCCGTTTTGAGGGGGCCGTTTTAGCTCCACTCCCCAGTTTCATTGTTTTCCCCGTCTCCGCATCTTTGGGGGTTAATGAAACAGCTGAGGCATATTTATCAGCTGGGCTCAACATTCCAGTCTGTTTCGGTAATTCCTTCCGACTTGTCTCGAGTCAGCCAAGTGTGGTTAAGCGTTTGCAGGCCCGCGGACCTTGCCCAGAGGGATGTCCCGGGGGGAAAGGTTGAACCTTCTTGGGCTTTTCCTGAAAGCTGGCTCAGCTTTTTCCAAAGGCACACCGACGGACTCTGCTCACCCGAAAACCAAGGGAGCCACGTAGAGACAAGGACGGCTTGCTCCCTGAGACGGGTCCTCCTCATCTATGACAGAACAGCAGGCAATCTGTGCGGAGGCGAATTGCTTAACCAACCGCTGGCCACATCTGGTCTTTCTAGCTGGATTTTCCTTTGGGCCTTAAAACTGTGTAAATCGAGCACATTTTTTTTTCTTCCGCCCCCCCTTCTCACTTTGTATTTTCTCCCCTGTCTGCAGGTGACCTCGACGCTTCTTGGGAAAGCGAGGGAATGACTTCTGTTTCCTTGTAAGAAGTACCCATTCCAAGTCACGTATCAAAATGTTTTTTATGCTCCCGCTTGGAAACTGCAGACTGTCCAGCATTTGTGGGATGTTTGAGAGTGTTTTTAAGGTCACTCACCAGCGTTTAACAAATTGGGATACGACTATGAGCCAGAGGTACCTGAACACGTACGCACTGACACATCTGCACACACCCAGCCCTTCTAACACGTCGCGTGTTAAATCCGTGAATCTCGTTTAAGGCAAAACAAAACAAATGGAGCCCGTGGGCGTTTCTTGTCTGAAACAGCATCTGGTAAGAGTTTCCACCAAGCCAGGTCACCTCCTCGAGGACGGCTGTTATTTCAATAGGGAGGTCCTTCTTTCCAGTATTCGGTGAGACGAGACAGCTGATGGCGTTGCAATTTTAAATGTCTTGATGGCAATATATATATTGGTGGTTTGAAAAATAAACTGTTTGGAGAGGGAATATGGCCTGAACTCCATGGGGTCACGTCGACCCCAGGTACCAAGGTCTGTTCTTCCCCTTGAAATCCAGAATCACACCTCATGAAAGGGACACACGGCCGTCCGTTTTCCAAAAGGGGCTGGAGACACACCTGCAAAGTTTTCACACACACACATGAGGGTGGAGACCCCAGAAAGTGCTAACAACGACCCCAAAGACCCCTACAGTGCAGACTTCACAGGAGCTCGATGGCAATGGCTGATGGGTAGGAGACGATGAGAGATCCCTGTAGCGTGTGTTAGGCAGAGGCCGGGGGCTGAGAATGTGCGGCGTGGTGGCGGCCCAAACGGCAGAGCTGTCCCCCTCACAGAGTGACCCAGGCACACACGTCTTACCGTGCAAAAGGTAAGGGGCACCTTTTGGCTCCTGAGCTCCCGTAGCTGATCTACTCGGCCAGCTGAAGGGAGCAGGAATATCTGGCTTTAACTGTGGGTGTCTCCAACGGCCTGGGTTCTGGACACTCGGGAGGCGGAGATTTCTAGCAGACCTCCGGTGCCTGAGGACTTGGCACAGTCTCCAAAGGAAAGTGTTCGCCGAGAACCCTGCGTTCGGCCGTAGCTCCCTGTAGAGGACACGGAACAGAGGCCCCTGGCCCTGGGCAGGTGACTCCGATGGTTTCGGCACCCTCCTGCGCACCAAAGGGTCATGGGTTTGATACCCACTCCGGGAACATGGCTGCCTTGAGGGTTTCATCTGCGGCCGGGGCATGGAAGGGAGGCAACCTCGATGTTGTTTTCGCTCCCATCAATGTTTCTTCCTCTCTAAAGTCAACACACACATCCTCAGGTGAAGATTAAAAAGAAATGCTGACCCCCCCACCCCCGCAAATGCTGTTCCAGCCAAAGAAGTTCTGCTCATTTCAGAAACATTCGCAGGACATTATGGCCATCTGCATACGGGGGTCAGATGATCGATAGATTGATACCAGGTGAAAATGGTAGCCCCTGGCACACACTTGAAACTCTGTGGGATACGGCATGCCGGAAGGGGCGCTGTGGGAGGCACGCCTTCACCAGGGTGTTTCTCTAGGGTGACCGGCTCCGGGGGCGCCAACCCTGAGTCAGAGAGAGAACAGCCTTTCTTCCCCAACAGCCCAAGCTGCACGGTTGGGTCCACTCTGGTAAGACGTGAGCTGAGGACTTGGTAGAAGCTTCTGGACCAGTTTTGCCTTGGCTACGTCGACGTGTCTCAACAGCCAGGGATCCAGGAGGCCAGCTGGAGGGGATGTTGCTCAGAAGGCGCTTGGGCTCAGAGCCTAAAAGGTCAGCCTGATGCCTTCGTGGGGGGTCGCCACCCCCTCAACAAGAGGCAGGTGCTGAGGCCAAGCTGTCAGCCAAGCCCAGAAACCCCCTGAGCGTTCTTAGCGGGAGGACCAAGGGGACACCGTCCAGGGATGGTCTGAGCAGCCCATTCAGGCCAACTCCTTCCCTTTGNCGCTCCCATCAATGTTTCTCCCTCTCTAAAGTCAACACACACATCCTCAGGTGAAGATTAAAAAGAAATGCTGACCCCCCACCCCCCCACCCCCGCAAATGCTGTTCCAGCCAAAGAAGTTCTGCCCATTTCAGAAACATTCGCAGGACGTTATGGCCATCTGCATACGGGGGTCAGATGATCGATAGATTGATACCAGGTGAAAATGGTAGCCCCCGGCACACACTGGAAACTCTGTGGGATACGGCACGCCGGAAGGGGCGCTGTGGGAGGCACGCCTTCACCAGGGTGTTTCTCTAGGGTGACCGGCTCCTCAGGGGTGCCAACCCTGAGTCAGAGAGAGAACAGCCTTTCTTCCCCAACAGCCCAAGCTGCACGGTTGGGTCCACTCTGGTAAGACGTGAGCTGAGGACTTGGTAGAAGCTTCTGGACCAGTTTTGCCTTGGCTACATCGACGTGTCTCAACAGCCAGGGATCCAGGAGGCCAGCTGGAGGGGATGTTGCTCAGAAGGCGCTTGGGCTCAGAGCCTAAAAGGTCAGCCTGATGCCTTCGTGGGGGGTCGCCACCCCCTCAACAAGAGGCAGGTGCTGAGGCCAAGCTGTCAGCCAAGCCCAGAAACCCCCTGAGCGTTCTTAGCGGGAGGACCAAGGGGACACCGTCCAGGGATGGTCTGAGCAGCCCATTCAGGCCAACTCCTTCCCTTTGCGGGCACCCACTGAGAATGCTGGGAAATCCACAACTTCACTATGATTTCTGGGAAAAACGGATGGCCCACACATCCCCCCCCAACACCCCCATGAAATGAAACCCACATTTCTTAGCAGAGTTCCAGATCAAGAGCTGGGGGGGGGGGCGTGCGGGCCTTCACATTCTAAGTGGAAATGATGTTGGGATGTGTTCTGTGCTTCTGGGTGTTTGAACGATAAAAATCAAGGGGGAATTTTTTAAAAGATGTTCTTCCATCCATCATCAAAAGCAGTGATTCTCAACGGAGGGCGACTGTACGTCCCCAGGAACGCTGGACAGTGTCCAGAGACATTTTTGGTTCCCATGGGCTGCATGATTCTACCAGCCCTTGGTGGGTGGGACGCCAGCGATGTCGCGGAGCATCTTTCAACGCAGAGGACCCGGCACGTCAACTGGAACTGCTGTACTCACACCCCAAGGCACGTAGATCTTTAAAACCCAGATCACAGCCCTGGAAGTAGGCATGTAAGCCCTTCACGAGCCTCCTTCATCTGTAGTCGCATTTGCTGCACGTATGTTAAAAGGGGTAACCCGTAATTTAGATGTTCCCGTTCGCTCAAGCGGACTGCTGTCCCTGTCTCGCTGGAAAAGTAGAGGCTCATGGAACGATGGCTAGGGAATAAACACCGTCTTGAGTTCTGGAGTGTGCAGTGTTAAAAAGCCGTTTGGGGACGGTTGCTTCATCCGTCCCAGGAAAAGCCAACCGTATGGGGCCTCGTTCTCAAGCTTTGGTGGGTTTTAATCACAAAGAAACAAGAACTGAAGACAAGACCCTGGACCAGCGTGGCTATATCACACAAATAATGTGAAATGCCGTCTTTCTGTGTTGGGTGTTGCTTCTTCAGCCGCTTCAGTGACTTGCAGGGAAAATAGGGATGAAACTCTCCCAGGCCTTTGGTAACACGTAATTAGCCTGGATTTTTTAAAACTGGACGGGAAGAGAAGTCGACACAAGTGATTCCTAAGACCTCAATTTTCACAGCGTCCCCGGGAGAGGATGCTTCCTGACTGTGCAGCCGGGCGGAGGAAGGCTATTTGGGGCCAAGTCCATGAACGAGGAGAGCTTGATGGTCCTTTCTGCTGTACCTACCAGAGAGTTTGGGACAGGCCACCAAGTCACTCACCAAAAGTGTTTGGTTCTTCGAGCCCAGGCTGGTGTGGCTCAGCTGGTTGGAGCCTTATCCCATAACCCAAAGTGTGGAAGTTTGATTCCCGATCAGGGCACACACACATAGGTCGCAGGTTCAATCCCCAGCGGCAGCACATACGGGAGGCAACCCATGGACGTTTCTCTCTCACGTTGACATTTCTCTTTTTCTCCCGTCGACTCCCCCTCAAATCCATACACACACTTAAACATTCTTTTCAAGCGCTCGATTCTTTCAAAGTTACCTGGACGTGCACATGTCTCTCTTTTTTTCTTTCCACTTTATATCTGTTTGCTTTCGCGTCAACTGCTTTCAAAGGCCGTCGTCCCGAGGTATCTCTCACAACCTGTCGATACAAGAAATAACCTGTCCCTTACTCCTGTCGATGTAAGAAACAGCCACACCTACAGAGAATTTCTATAAGAATCTAGTTGAGCTAAACCGTCAATAGTTGTTGAGATGCAAGGTCTCAGGTGCCTTGAAGGATGGCCAGGGGGTCCTGCTCTGAGTTCCCAGGTGTACTGAGGACAGTGGGCCGGGCTAGCTTGAGACAGACTTAAACCTCACACTAAGTAAGTAATAGGCCTGGGGCGTGACGGCCCACCGTGACCTGTCCAATTAAGGATTTATGATCCGACCCCCCTATAAGGTTGTCTTCCGTAGAAACCCCTTTGTCATCTGTAAACTTTAGAACCATTTTTTCCACGGTGGTTAAAGCATGAGAACCATGTCATACTGCCCGGATGAATTTCTTGGATCGTCCATGAAATATGATCACCAACCAGGGGACTTCAGAGAAATGGATTCTCTCATGGCTGGGGAGACCAGAAGTGTGGCACCCCTGGGATGACAAGCTTGGCCCCTTCCTGACACCCTGAGGGAGCATCTGTCCCACACATTTCTGAGCCGATGGCCACGCACAGCGACCCCCAGGTTGTGGCCACATGGGTCCGATTTCTGCATCTGTCTCCCTGTGGCGTCTCCTCCTTCGTGTTCATCTGCGTCTCAGTGTCTCACTGTTACGAAGACACGGACCCTATTAGATTAGATAAAGTTTCCTGCCTACTCCTGAATGACGTAATTATCACGATCTGCAATGACCCTAATTCTGCAAGGTCCCACGTGGAGGTACAGGGTGTTAGAAGACACACGTGGGCATTGGAAAGGGACACAGTTCAATGGATAAAACCGCCGCGTGCCATTCCGTGGCTTTCAGTGCATTCCCGACACGCTCGCCGTCGGCTTGTAGACTGTTCCGTCCCCGTGACGGAAACCCCCTCGGCTGTCCCCAGTTCGTGTCCTGTCCTCTCCAGCTCCTGGCACATCCGACTCTGCTCCATGTCTCCGTGCCGCGAGGCTGGCGAACATGGGCATTCACGAACGCGTGGAGGGCAGACCCGGGGGCCAGCGGATGCCTGACCCCACCCCCCCACACGCCGCCGAGATGCTCACAGAGTTTGGAACGACACCGTGTGTCTGGGCTGGGCTGCAGGAAGGGTGCGGGAGAAAACCCAGACAGCCTCACTGGTGGATCCTTGCCCGCAGAGTATGACCGATAATTCGGACGACCAGACGCCAGGGCAGACCAGGGAAGCGCCCGTACTTACGTCCGGCTGAAGAGAAGCCAGTTTGTTCCGCTGAGAAGGAGATGAGGGGAGATCAGAGCTGGGATCCCTTGCAGACATAGCAAAATACAGATCAATCTCCAGTGTTTGGTGCCCAACACCCCCCCCAGCTACAACACCCTGAGTCTGTTTTGTAAGCCTGTGTGCTGGTGGGATCTGACTTACCTGTGTCTACGGAGCAAATAAAGTCACTTCAGCACGTCTAGCAAAGATAAGACCGGCTGTTCCGAAAAGCGTTAGGGCCGCAAAACATTTCATCGCAAGCTTTATGGCAACACACTGGCTTTACGGTTTGCGATGGGACTATACGTACACGCAGCAGAGAAGAGAATCGGACGTCCTTCATAGGCATGGCCGACTCTCGTCCCTTTCTTTTCTCTGGTTGCCGAGGTCCCTGGCAAGAAGATCAGTGTCCAGTTTGGTCGTTGTTTTCTCGGCGGATCTGCTGATGGCCTCAGAGGCAGCTGCAAATTTCGGCCCGTTTCAATGCACTGACCTGGCGATGATAGATGTTAGCGCATAAGCTGTGTTAACAGCGTATGTCGCTGTGGCTAGCTGCGTGGAAACTGTATCGACGCTGGGCCCTGGAAAGGTTACGCAACAGCGCTAATACTCACCGTGGAAACGGAAAGGCACCAACTCTTGGCTCCATGGTGTCAGGAACCCCCTCCGCGCCCAGCATCGTTCCAAGGGAGCCCCAAGAACAGCACCCAAATCCAGCTGACCCAGCCAAGACAATACATCACCCACTTAAAAAAAAAAAGATCCTAGAAACAAGGAAGAAAATCAACAGTATCTCACATACCTTTTCAAAGATGTGCTTGCAAAATGAAACGCAGCTCATTTGACGTTTTTGAACGCTTTTTTTAAAATATATTTTATTGATTATACCATTACAGTTGTTCTATTCCCCCCCTTCAATCCCCTCCACCCGCACCCTCCCTCCCCCACCATTCTCCCCCCCTTAGTTTATAACCACGTGTCTCAAGTTCTTTGGATTCTATATTTCCCCCACTATTCTCGCCCTCCCCCCTATCTATTTTCTGCCTACCATGTATGCTATTTTCTGTGCCTTCTCCCTTCTTCTCCCCCTCCCACCCCCCTGTTTCTAACCCTCCATGTGTTCTTCATTTCTATGGTTCCACTCCTGATCTAGCTGTCTTCTTGGTTTGCTTTTGTTTTAGGTGTGGTTGTTAATAACTGTGTGTTTGCTGTCCTTTCACTGTTCATCTTTTTCATCTTCTTTTTCTTATATAAGTCCCTTTAGCATTTCATATAATAAGGGCTTGGTGATGATGAACTCCTTGAACTTGACCTTATCTGAGAAGCACTTTATCTGTCCTTCCATTCTAAATGAAAGTTTTGCTGGATAAAGCAATCTTGGCTGTAGGTCTTTGGATTTCATGACTTGGAATACTTCTTTCCAGCCCCTTCTTGCCTGTAAGGTCTCTTTTGAGAAATCCGCTGACAGTCTGATGGGTACTCCTTTGTAGGTGACTGTCCCCTTATCCCTTGCTGCTTCTAGGATTCTCTCCTTCATTTTGGTCTTGGCTAATGTAATTATGATGTGCCTTGGTGTGTTCCTTCTTGGGTCCAACTTCTTTGGCACTCTCTGAGCTTCCTGGATTTCCTGGAAGTCTATTTCCTTTGCCAGACTGGGGAAGTTCTCCTTTATTATTTGTTCAAATATGTTTTCCACTCGTGGCTGTTTCTTTCCCCCTTCTGGTACCCCTATAATTCGGATGTTGGAACATTTAAAGATGTCCTGGAGGTTCCTAAGCCTCTCCTCATTTTTTTGAATTCTCATTTCTTCATGCCTTTCTGGTGGGATGTTTTGTTCTTCCTTCTGGTCCATTCCATTGATTTGTGTCCCCGTTTCCTTTCCATCACTATTGGTTTCCTGTGCATCTCCCTTCATTTCAATCAGTCCAGCCCTCACATGTTTCTCTAATTTGTAACTTTGTTCCTCTAATTTGTGACTATAATCAACCAGTTCTGTGAGCATCCTGATAAATAGTGTCCTGAATTGTGCTTCTGAGAGGCTGGCAATTTCTCGGTCGCTTAGAGTTATTGGCTCTGGGGCTTTGAGTTCTTCTTGCACCATCTTTTGGGTTGTTCATGCCTGTTCCATAGCAGGATCAGAGCCCTAAAGTGTTCACTAGAACAGGGCAACTAAGTCGCTGGGTTGTGACGCTGTACGTGGGGGCGGGGTCAAAGAGGGACTCTGGCGTCCTATCCGCCGCCTGCCGCCACGGCCCTCACCGGTGCTGCAGCTGCTGCCGTCACTGGGCCCACGCGTTTTGTCCCACTGCTTGAGAGTGTGTCACCGTCGTCAGCCCTCGCCCCCTGGGGCCTGTGTGGTCTGTCTCACTGTGCGCGAATGTGCGACCGCAGTCAGTCTGCCCCGCACCCCAACTGGTTCCCGTCTGCCTGCGCGCCTGGGTCGGGGGCCCTGTCCTGCCCGACCCTGCTCGCTGCTGGCTCCGCCCCTCTTACCGTCCCCGATGAACGGTTAGATGTAGTCGGACTTCCGTATAACTCAATTTTCTGTTCTTTGGCTGTGTCTTTGTTTCTCCAAACCTTTGTTGTACTCAAACTTGGTTGTGGGAGAAGGCACAGTGTTTCCGCCTATGCCTCCATCTTGGCGGAAGTCTGAACGCTTTGCATTCAGCTTCTAACCACCCCTTGGCATTTACTATTATCTGAGTGCCCAGTAGACTAAGGCAAACCCCAGAAGCATTCTGAGGAACACTCCTTTCAATGGCCCGGTGTTAGCAATGCCAGGGTTGTTGACGGCACGCTCTAAAAGGAAAGTCCGTTTCTGTAACTGTGCTCGCCTTCCATCGCGAGTTCATGAATGCACCTGGGAAAGCGGCCCGTATCGGAAACATTCTGGACACCCACAAAATAATCCACAAATTGGGAATTATTAACGGACCTCTTTCGAAAGTGGGTCCGTGGAATTTGTTTTCGGGTGAGTTCTGGTCAAGCCGTGCGGAGACACCGCCTGCGTTTCGTCAGAGTTTTCTTTTCCTGTGATTTTTTTTTTTTAACGCACTTTGTAAATTGAAGAGCAACTTGGGCGTTCGCAGGAGGTCAGATAAAGGTGGAGGTGGTCATTTTCTAGCCCGAGCCACAAAGACTGTTTTTACTGACGAGGGCTGTGGCTGAACATGACTTCTGTTGAGAAATCAGGCAAAGTGAATACTGGGAGGCCTTCACGGAGTACCGCTTTAAAAATGTTTTGTTAGGTTCCAGTGACAGCCGGCGTTCGATGCGATTTTATATGAGTTTCAGCTATCCAGCCTTAGCCGTGTAGGCCGGTCACCTAGGAAGCAATGCATCCGATGAGCCTAGTATTGATCTAACACCATACACAGCCGTGACTAATGATTGCCAAGTTTAGAAAACATCTCAGGGTCCACCAACAGGGGGCTGGAGGAAAGCGGTGTGCGCCCTCGCCCCTACCAGTGAGAGAGCAAGCATTCGGACGGGTCAGGGAGAAAGCATCGAGTTTCATTGGAACGTGTCTAATGATTATAGTTGGCCCCCTCTCTCTAGAAACCGACCTCTCTCCATTTCACCGTAGTTGGCCCTGTATAACACGCACTGCTTTGCCCACATTTTTGAGGGAAAAATAAGGACGCGCATTATACCTGGGTAGTCCCTGAAATTCCTTGTATGGGCTCTTACGTCTTCTAATCATCAGTTACATAAAATTCCTTGTACATACTCCGTGCAACAATAAAAGCTAAAATTCCTTCATCGGCCAACGCAGAAGTTTCTAACTAGAAGTCAATAAAGGGATTGAATTAAATAATGAAAATGAAAGATTTTTTTTTTTCTTGAAAGCTTGGGCCACATTCGTGGGTGGGCATTATTCTCGGCACACTGCAGGACTTGGGCCTTCAAAAAATGTTACCCAGGTGGCAGCCAAACTCTGGTGAGTAGGAGAAGCCTTCTAGAGAGTTCCCTGACAAAGATGCCTGTTATCAGGGCCCATCCTGGGGGGAAAGGATGCCTCTGTGTGCAGTTAAACCCGTGCAGGGAAGCAGGAAATTCTCCCCTACCTTCTAGATTCTACCGGCTGGTGTAAGAATGCCATATAGTCTTGGGACAAATTAGGCAAAGAAGACGACCCAATTTAACCACATGCATATGTAACTGAATGAGAGAGTAAGAAACACCACATGTCCAAGAAGGTCAAAGGCAGGCCAGTCAGCGTGGGGGACACAGGACGTCCTGAGCAAGGGACCATGTAAGCTGCCCCCGGGTCAGTAATTAGCAGTTTTCTCCTCCCTGCAGACAGACAAAAGGACGTTATCTCGGATAACATTTTATCATGGGCAAGCCCCTGAATTCAAGTTCTTCCAGGTAGTCCAGGGCAGGGGGGTGTCCAAAGTCCGACTCATGTTCACGGGGAAGGCGGGGGCCACGTCAGCCGCACCGTTGCCTTCAAGGGGCCAAGTGTAGAGCTCCTTGCCCCCAGGGGAGGAAGTGTGACACGTATGCAGTCCTAAAATTACACTCGGCCCTTTGAACGCAACCGTGAGGCTGATGCGGCCCCCGGTGAAAACGAGTTGGACGCCCCTGGCTTAGGGGAAAGAGCAGAAGTTTCCTGTGAGCCCCAAAGTAGAGTTGTTTTAACTCAAACCCATCCCCAGGCCCTAGAGGCACATGGGTGTGTGTGTGTGTGTGGTGGGGGGGGTTCTGAAGTCCTACCCTGTTTTCTAGACAAGCAGGAAGACACAGCTTTCTGTTATCCCACAAAAAAGTCACATGCATGAAAGCTTAGGTCTTCTTCCCTCGGTCGGGACCGACTCTGGGCGGGTCAGCCCCCACCCTACGCAGCAAAGGGCCTGGGGAAAATGCAGGAACCAGTCTGAGGCTACTGCTCCGGCGGGATGACTTAGAAACGAGTAAACCCTAAACCCGTCTGATTGGTCCCAGACGGTGCCCTTGCAGGAGCCACAGCGTCCAGACTCAGAACAGGAAACGTCCGTGTTTTCTCTGCCTAAGGACATCGTCCCAACCCAGGGAAGGCACCTCGCCGGGGCGAAGGGACTCCTCAGAAGCCACGTCCCTTTCGGAAAGTAAAATGGAGACGGGAGGCAGCCCCGCGAAAGCCTCAAAGCAGCGCACATCTGGTTTTGATTTGGGCCGTGTTTTTATTTTCCTCACGTCACTTGCACTTCCAAAGGGGCCGGTGGGTAAAAACTTTTCATTGAGGCGACGCTTTTCCCCACCATCGGCAATGATCTGCCCATCATCTGAGATTCTGTCTCAGGGTTCCTTAAAAAGGCATCGATGATAGAGAACTCTCCGCTCCCAGTTGGTGTTTTGTTCCGCACCCCCCCCCCCAAATCTTGCAAAAATCTTTCCTAATGCATCACACATGTTCAAGAGTGGATACAGTATCAGAATCTCAGGGGGAGAGCCTGCTTACAGGGGTCCCCACTCCCCCCCCCACCGCACTGGGGACCTATTTACTGTATCTAGTCAGCGACCACCCTGGGGAGAGATCAAGGGGTCAATTACACCAAAATAAAGACCATTTCTTCTCGGTGTATGCAGCAATCTGGAATCGCTCGTGTTTACAGCGAGGAGACTTGCTGGTTTTCCTCTTCCCGGTCCGGATTCCTCTTCAGATTGCGAAGGAGATTCATGGGGGGAGAAAAAGAGTGGGGAAGAGGCAGGTGCAGCTGCAGACCAAACACACACACACACACACACACACACACACAAACAAACAAAAAGAGAAATGTCAGGATTTCCTCTTGGCCCCTTGAGGCCAGGATTTACCCCTCACGAAAGACCTGCGAAAGGCAGGATGCTGAATGAGACAAGGAATGCTTATAATTCCCCCAAATCTGGCTTCGCGTACTTACTGCCTATGCTACTCGGCACCAACACAGGTCCCAAGTTTATAACCTTTTTGCTGAAATTTTGTTGTCACGTCATACTAACATTCTTTAGCCCTCTGTGACTTATTTTTAAATTCCCGAAAGCATTTTTTTTCTTGCTCCATGTGAGTGGGGTTACAGAATTTTTTCTATTCCAATTGACCGAAATCTATTCCATATCTTTGCTCTAATCTTTCTGTAGCAAGGGTTTCGACAGCCCCAGTCTCAGACCTTTGCAAATATGAATGCCTGGAATTTTCTTCCAGCTTGGTCTGAGATGTCGTACCTCTTACGAAGGGTTTCCCATCCATTTATATTTACCGGAGCGGATATTTGTAAACTCCATCTTCTTTTTTAAAAAACATTTTTTTTAATTTATCTTTAGAGGGGCAGGGAAGGAGAGAGGAAGAGAAACATCCATGTATGGTTGCTTCTCGTGCATCCCCTGCTGGGAACTGGCCTGCACCCCGGGCATGCGCCCTGACTGGGATTCGAACCGTGATCGTCTGGTTCGCAGGCCCGCGCTCAATCCACTGAGCTACACCAGCCAGGCTGTAAACTCCATCTTCTATGTGTATGTTCGGTGAGCTATTCCTTGGCTCTTACTCTTTCCTTTTGGCCGACGTCGAGGTTGTCTTCCTACTTATACCTTCTTTTTAAGAGAGAGCTGTGCTTTCAGCTGTCCTTATTTTGGCAATTACCCTTACATATTGTGCGCCTCATACCAGCCACAGAAAAGTCCTAAGGCTGGACATGTTTACTGTGTGAGGAAGGAAAAGCCTCATTTGAACTCTGTGCCTTTCTATGCTGCGAGGTGTCGTCCTCCTGCTTCTTTTCCACCTTGCTTTTGTATCCTCAGATTGTCTCATATGTGTGTGTGTGTGTGTCTCTCATCTATACACATATATTTTTTACTGGCCCTGCTGGCCGGGAATGAGTTTTAGGTGACATTGTTCGTTTCGATCGACACTCTGGTTCTTCCGGTCCTTGTGCAGCCTGCTCCTTGCATCCTCTTCAGGTGAGTTCAGCATCTCTCCGACTTTGTAGTATATTTATTTTCTCTGTTTCTGGTAAAAAAAAAAACAAAATACTCACTGTACAATTTTAGGCACCCACAAATTTCCCCTTCGGTGCTTGGAAGACATTCTCCCAGCCTCCAGAACACCAGATGCTACACGGCATCTTCTGCAGGTTTCCCCGGATCCTTGGGCTATTTTAAGGGTTTTTCTCTGTGTTTGAACATTTGCCCCTTCCCTCAGGGGTGCCCGCCTCTGTTTACTTCTGCTGACCACGCTTTTTTTGTGTCCGATCACGGACGTCTGTCATTAATCTTTTTGAAAAGCTTGTTCAAAAACGAGCCACCCGTCTTTCTCCGAATAGGCCGCAAACGTATCTTTCCCGAACCCTCCTCTCTGGGTTTTTAATGAAATGTTTGGAAAATTTCTCATCCTTTGCTCTGTGAACTGCTCGGCTTCTTTCTGTATTTCCCCCTCGAGCTTCTCTGATCTCAGAAGGATCTCCTGCTTTCCGAATGACTTTTCGGTTTAACTAGTTCTTTGGCGATTGGTACATATGTGTGTGTGTGCGTGTTTATGTACACGCAAGTACTGTGTGTAAAGAAAAGCTATTTTTTTTACCGTCAAGAATGTGCTACACAGAGAAACCTGGACAACTCTGTGTGTCCTACTGAAGAGTGATTTGGGTTTGCTTCCTCCCACCCCTTCCAACAAAAATCACACACACACACACACACAGAGAGAACAAAGTTGGATGGCTCTCCAGAGAATCGCATTGCACACAAAAAGCCAGTGCCTCAAGCTCCCAGGCTGCCCGATTCCCGTCATCGATCCATCGAGAAATGACATGACGGTGGAAATCGAGGGCCGGTTGCTGTTTGCCAGGTGTTAAGCTGGAGGAGGCGAAGGGGGGGAAGGAAACGGGTGTGGCTAGATCCAGGCAGCCTGTCGGATGCTTGGATGGACGAGGTTTCCTATCTTGATGGGAACCAAGTCAATATCCTTTCCTGTAACATTCCGCAGCCTTGCACGATGTTACCAGTGGCAGAAGCTGCCTAAATGGTGTCCACGGGATCCCGCCACCGTCGTTCGCAATGAGCTCACGTGGAAAGGTTACTTTGTGAACGTTTTTTTAGCTAAAGAAAGGAAACCAAACAAACAAAAAAAGTCTGGATGAGCCCACTGTTAAGTAGGACAAGGGCCTCCCGGTCTGGGGTGTTCTGACTAAATGCTGCTCTCGCTACCTGTTCAAATGTAGCAAAGCCCTTTGCACGTGCAGCTGGGAACAGGGGGGACGGGAGGAACCCAGGGCTTGAGTGCGGCCACCTGCAGACAAGAAATCAACATGTAGTTGACCCCGCGGTCTCTCTGAGCCCTTGGCCTTCTTTGCAGGAGGCAGAGCTTCCGCTGCGAGGGAATACATCTTACCTTTGCACCCCCAGGGCTCATTTTGGGTGGGGCACCCCCCGTGGTGGAACGTCTGTCACCCTACGATTCTTGCTCTGCGTGCAGAAGGAGAGTGGAAACCATTTTCTGTCCAAATGCTGGCTTCCCCTGAAGGTTGTCTTGACGTCGGTGCAGACCACAAAGGAATAATATAATTCAAGATCCAAAGCAGGAAAACTAGGCTGTGGGGTTTTTGTTTGTTTGTTTTGTTGTTACTCAGGTGCCCCTCACTTGCTGGAGTTTTGGGCTTCGTTGCCCCCGTGCGTTGTAAGTCCCCAAAGTGAGAGGAATCAGAGAACAAAAAAGAGATAATCTGAATGAGCTTATACCACAAAGATGAGGAAAGGGACACCCCTGGAATGAACCCATTTCATTCTTCCCGGAGTAGAAGGCAGAGCTGACGAGGCTAGAAGTCACCCAGGGGGTGTGAGTGTTGACGGGGGGGGGGTCTCTGAGGGATGGGGTCCCTTTCCCACACCCGAGAAAGAAAGGAGGGGGCAGGGGGCCAATGGAGAATAAGCATGATTTTGTATTGGCACCATGAGTGTTAATACACCAAGCATTTTTGATCTTCCTTTTCTTTGATAAAAGTCCCTTTAACGTTTCGTAGAATAAGGCCCTTATTATCCTGATAAGAGGATAGAGGCATTCTCTAGCCTCTTAGACACCAGCTGGAGAGATGGCAAAGCTCCGGAAGGGCCAGCCTCCTTTGGTTTAGAGGCAGAGTGGGGAGCACTCCTGAGAATATAACACTAAAAACGAAAAGGGGCCGGAAACCCCTCCTCGATTCGCAGGCTGGAGGAAGGCAGACTCTAGACGTGGCTCCTTCGTCTGGGCACGGATGTGCACGACACAACCCATCTCTTCCAAAGTCCGACACCCGACACACGTCTCTCGCGTGCCCTTTCTCTCACGGAAAGGAACGTCAGTGATTTACATGCATGGCTGGAAAAATACTAGGCTCGCATCCTGGAGAGCTCGGACAACGAAATGGCACGTCAAAGTCCAGATTAGGCAAACCCACCCAGGGAGACAACGGGGGCTTCCAGGGGCTGGGGGATTAATGGGCGCAGGGCTTGTCTGCGACGCGACGAACCAATTCTAACACGTACTGGAAGGGCAATTCTGCAGTTTTATGAATATAGTAAACACGACCGTAAAACATGTAAAGAGAGTTTACTCACAAAGTCCCGGACGAGAGGCAGACAAGGGTTCATCCTTGCTGCGCGTTCTTCTAGATTTACAAGATACGTGTGTGGGAATAGGCAGGGTTTGTGTGGTTTTGTGTTTTTTCAAAACGCTCAGTTTTATATCCTGCATGTGTTATCGATGGCCCCATTATCTTTTGCTGTGGATGGAATTCATGAGCTTCTTCTATCGTGATTTTTTTTCCCCTTTTCCTTCTCTTTAGAGTCTGTCCCTTCTTGGGACTGTGTAGTAAGGAATGAACACATCAAATTCTGTTCTGGATTGCATAGTTGTGCCCCCCCCGCACCCCCCCCCATTCATAGGTTGACGCCTTAACCACCGATAACACTGTATTTGCAGGTGGGGCCTCGGAGGTGACTAGATTTGGGTGAGTTGGGAGGGTGGAGCCTCCAGGATGGGACCTGGTGTCCCTATAAGAAGAGCCAGAGCCCTGGCTGGTGTAGCTCAGTGGATTGGGCAGCAGCCTGCAAGCCAAAGGGTTGCCGGTTCGATTCCCAGGCAGGGCACATGCCTGGATTGCAGGCCAGGTCTCCAGTAGGGGGCGTGCTAGAGGCAACCGCACATGGGTGTTTCTCTCCCTCTCTTTCTCCCTCCCTTCCCCTCTCTCTAAAAATAAATACAGAACCCTTAAAAAAATAAGAGACGAGATCTCTCTCTCTCTCCACTATGTGAGGACACACCCAGAAGAGGACTCCTAGACTGGTCTCTGTCGGCGGCTTGACCTTGCGCTTCCGGCCTCCAGGACGGCAAGAAATAAACGTCCATCGTTGGAACTACCCGCTCCGTGGAGTTGTGTCAGAGCAGGATCTCAAAGAGACTCCGGCGCCGCCTTGGCCAGCGCACCATTGTGCGCAACTGCCATGGCGTGGGTGGTGTCACCCTCCAGGTTCATCGGCAGAGAAGTGGACAAAGAAGGAGTGGAGAAGGGTCCTCATCGGGGCTGGAGTTTGGGGGGAAATGAGGGGATGTCAGTCAAATGACACCGTCCCCCAGTTAGAACAGAAGGAAGGTTTGAGGGTCTCATTTACAGCGTGGTGGCTGCAGTGACCCATGTTCTACCGTGTATTTGAAAGTTGCCAAGTGATCGAATCTTCCATGTTCTCACCCCCAAAGGATTGTAATGAAGTGTTCATTAACCTCATTGTGCTGTCCTTTCGGAATTCACATGGGAGCCATCACAAGGCACACTTTAAAACGGCACCGTGTTCTTGTACGTGAACTGGATCTCAGTGAAGCTGGGGAAGGGGAGAAAATCCGGTATGTGGACGCGATGGAATATTAGTGAGCCCTGAAAAAGGAGACCATCGTGGCAATGGGGACCAACTTCAAACATAACGAATGTATCCTGTGTAATTCCGTTGATACACGAAGTATTGAAAATTCCTGACTCGTAGAAACGGAGCAGACCGTGGTTGCCGAGACGATAAAAGGAGGGAAAATGGGAGGCTGTTGTGTAAAGTGTCGTGATGCAAACCGAGCGTGCTGTAGACGTCCGCGTGCAGTGCGGTGCCCGTGGGCACCAATAATGCTTCACGCAGTAGAAACTGGTTAAGGCGTTGCATCTGGGGGGAAGGGCCCATTCCACAATTAAGGTAGGTCCTTTGTATTGACTGGGCACATCTCATCAATGCGTATGAACCAGTTTTAGGTTTCTTGGATAAGTACCCAGAAACGGAGTCACTGGGTCAAAACACAGTTCCATGTGTAGTTTTCTGAGGACATTCCATACTGTTTTCCACAGCGCCAGCCCCAGCCTGCGTTTTCACCAGCAGGGCACTAGGGTTCCCTTTTCTCCACATCCTCGCCAACACCTGTTGGTGGTGGGCTTAGGGATGGTGGCCATTCTGACAGGTGTGAGGTGCTATCTCAGTGTGGTTTTAACTTGCATCTCTCTGATGGCTAGTGATGCTGAGCCTCTTTTATATGTCTGCCAGATTCAAAAAGACTTCTCCAGGTCCATGGCAGCCGTAGGCACAATATGAAAGATGTAGAAGAAAAGTGGGTGTCCATTAATAGGTGATCAGACAAGGAACCCACGGCACGCGCGCGCATACACACACACACACACACACACACACACTGGAATATTACTTGGTCATCAAAAATAAAATCCTAGAGAGTATCCTGCCAAGTAATATAAGCCAGACAGAGAAAGACAAATACCGTATGATTTTACTTATCTGTGGTACCTAATCAACTACGTTTGCCAAAGAATCTGACGTATAGAAACAGAGAACAAACTCACGGTTGTCCGAGGGGAGGGAAGTTGGGGGCTGGGTGGAGAAAGAGAAGGGATTAAAAAGGACCGATGGACAGTTACAGAATAATCCCAGGGATGTGAAGACCAGCACAGGGAATATTGCCAATAATACTGTACTCACTGCATGGTGCCAGGCGGGCACCAAAAGTAATAGCATACTTTCGTAAGTTCTAGGACACTTCTTATGTCATATGAATGTGTAACTACTATGCTGTGTGGCCGAGGTTAATTTTGAATGTTTGCCCTCTTGAAAAAAATCATGATTTTAAAAAATGATAAAAAAAAAAACAAAATAAAAACGGGTGGGGTTAACATGTGAGTATTTTCTTATTTTTTCTTAAGTGTTTCTTTTCCGTTGCAGTTTCCGTTCAATACGGTTGTGCGTTACTTTCAAGCGCCCAGCATAGAGGTTAGACCGTCAACAGCGCCTCCAAAATTTCACGTCCCTTCCTGGCTCCATGCGGCGTTGATGCTTTAGGCAGAAAATAAACGTCCCCTCTCCAGGTCGCCCGAGGGGATCAGTGTACCACGGTCGCCAGCTCCTGACCCAAAGCCATCTGCCGCTTTGCGGCTTAGAAAATACATGTCGCACCCGTGCAGTCTGAAGCTGTGTTCCCGCGAAGCTGCCTCGTGGACCCCGTTGCTCAGGCGGGGAACGGACCAGGAGCTGGAAGGAGTCCAGAAGCAATTTCGTGCATAAAAACCTCACGGAAGCTGGAGTCAAGGGCTCCCTAACAGTCCATTAATATTTGCTGCGGCCTCCCTGAGGCCGACACACAAAGGAACCTAATAAAGAAGAGCCACAGATTGTAAAAACACGGAGAAATGTGTGCCCGTAAAGCAGCTTGGAACGTGAAGATGTCTGCCTTGGCAGCGGGAAATTTACTAACAGAACAACGTAAATGTTTATCTTCGTAGGATTCAGTGTTTGCTGTGTAAATGCTTGTCTGGAACAAAATGGGAGGAAGAAGCTATTTTACAGAGGGATGACAAATAAGGCGTGCGCTGTGTGCTGTTCGCCTGGGGCCTGATTTCACGGCTTTCACGGTCATCCACCCAAAGAGCCCGCTCGCAAACACAAGAGGAGCGTTTACCGAAAATGAGGTTAGGCTGCATCATCTTTGCTCTTGGCGGTAAAGCGCCCTTCCAGCTGTGACTTCCTATTTTCCAAAGCCATCATCTACGTGCCCTTTTTATGGTCCAAGTGTGCACATGAGAGAAAGAGGGGCCCATTTAGGAAGATGGGGGGTGACCTCCTGCCTTCTAAACGGGGGTGTCGTTCTTTATTTCCCCACATGCGTGCTGTCCCTGACACGGTAACTTCACACCCTCAACGACCGGGCCAGCTTTCTCTAGAAGTCACCGTCACCTGCATCGGGAAATAGATGCGAGAGCGTAGGTCTATTCCGGAGTAGAAACGAGACCTGTGAGTCCTCAAAGTGGAAAATGACTGACGTGGAGAAACAGGCATATAATATATGGGTGCATCTTGCACTCTGCATCACCACGGATATTTAGATCTTTGCAATCTTGGTTTAATGGAGGGAAGGAGAATTAGGCACATCATCGGGAAATAAAGCCTGTTGGCCGAAACGTGAAGTCTTGTGGGAACAGGAGGATCGAGACGAACAGGAAGTTTGGGAACACGAAGAAAAATAATTCTGCAGCCTCTTGGGGGCTCAGAAAGTCCACACGGTATGTCCCCCGACACACACGCACGCAGTCGTAGGTGAGCCCGAGTTAACTAATTCTGGCCAGTGGAATTCGGGCAGAAGACACGTGACATTGACGAGCCCATTTCTCGGACACAGTGGCACCCCAAGTGCGGACCATGGCAGGAGTCTACTCGACACACAAGAAAAAAAGAGAGTATACGTTAGTCGGGGATTCGAACATAGTATTAAAACCAACCCAAAGGGCTACGTCTGGGTAGCTCAGTTGGTAAGAGCAGTGTCCCGATGCGCCGAGATGGAGGGCTTGATCCCCAGTCAAGGCACAGACAAGAAGCAACCAGTGAGTGCAGCAATACGGTGCTGCAAATGGGTGTCTCGTCCTCTCTTTCTCTAAAAATCAATAAATTAAAAAATTAACCCCTGGCTGGTGTAACTCAGTGGATTGAGCACGGGCCTGTGAAGCCAAGGGTCGCTGGTTCGATTCCCAGTCTGGGCACATGCCTGGGTTGCGGGCCAGTTCCCCAGTAGGGGGTGCATGAGAGGCAGCCACACATGGGTGTTTCTCTCCCATTCTTTCTCCTTCCCTTCCCCTCGCTCTAAAACAAATAAAAATAAAATATTTTTAAAAAGTTAAAACCAATGAAAAGTGGAGTTGGTTTAACTACTGCCCCTACTAGACATTGTTAACAAGACAAGTGATAACATACTCCTCCCGGAAGAAAACTATTTTGTTTCACATTCCAAAACACGTTTCTACTGTTCCCGTTGTATTTTGGTAATGTACTATACCTTAGCGTTTCTGGTTTGTTGTATTAATTACCTTTTAATGAGCGGTGTATTTCATGTAACAGGTAATTCAGACCAGGTACAATCAGCCAGGGAGACCCATGGATTTTTTTTTTTTCAGCAAAGTGTGAAAACTTAATTGATATGGTTCCTCACCCCCATCCCTGATGGATTCACCATCTGTCAAGTTTTGTGGCAGAGAATAGCATCCATGCTGATCCAAGTACCCCTTTCTGTTCCAAATACATATTTGTGTGAAGCTGATTTTTCATGTTCTTCGACCAAAACAGCATATTGACGACAGACGGATGCCAAAGCTCAGCTTTCTCTAGGATTGCCAGACATTTGCAAAGATGTAAAACAATGCTACTCTACTCACTACTTTTTTGGAAAAAAAATTTGATTTTTTTTTAAGTATTAACCATACTTAAGTAACAGCCATAATGGATTTTATGACGTTAAAATACACCAGTCCATGTGTTTACAGTTCCTTAGTGTAGACTTTCAAGTTTGTAAACATGGACAGACACACTACCCACAAAGAAAAACTCTTTGGTGTCCTGGATCGTTTTTCAGGACGCGGAGGGTTCCTTCCACCAGAAAGTTTGAGAATCGGAGCTTTGACACATGCAAGCAAAGATACGGCAACGTTGCTCTAAATATGGGGTAAAGCACAGGGAAAAGTCTGGCACGCCCGGGCATACATGTGGGCATATATGAACAGGAACATGTGTGCACACATAGATGTCGTTTACATCTGATATACATACGCATTTTGGGTAGCTGGTGCCTGAACTTGTGGGTGTGGGTGGTGATGACCGACAAGATAAGCAGCTACGGCCCAGGACTGCTGAAGCGGAAGGCTTAAGGCCTAAGAAATTCCCACTGGTTTCCTCTCAGAGACTGGAACGGCTCTACTCTGTCAGCTGAACGGTGGGCGCGGGACTGTTGGCATGGGGGTCTACGTTTTCTAGGAGGCCTATTTAAAATCCAGTTGAGACGTTTCACAGCCGAGATGGCTTCGCCGAATGGAAGCTGGAGGCCGGGACCCAGGGGTGGGCAGGGCTGGCTCCCCCTGAGGCCTCTCTCCTGGGCGTGTGGACGGCCGTCTTCCCCTTGGGTCCTCCCATGGGTGTGTTTGTGTCCCCATCTCCTCTGCTTATAAGGACCCCAGTTTAATGGGATCAGGGCCACCCTAGTGACCTCATTTCACCTTCGTCACTTCTGGAAAGATCCATCTTCAGGCGCCGCCCCATTTTGAGGTTCTGGGGTTAAGGACTTCAACGTACGAATTGGTAGGGGAAAGAGAGAGACACAATGGAACAGGTGTCCGTGGCTCCTGGGGCATCCGTCAGAAGGGGACTGGAACTGTCCGTGACCTTTAGGGACGTGGGAGAAGGAGCAATACTCAAGGGCAATGTTACGGCGGGGAATGATGTGTCCTTCCGACCCAGAGAAGCGTTTGTACAATGAGAAGAAAACGTACTGGGCTCCCCGTGGTGGGACTTTATTTTGACAGAGGATGGAATTCTCACGCCCCATTTAGCATTTGCAAGCGACACGGCACCTCCTCGGGCGCCTCCTACTTTTCAGATCGTTTTTTAGATTTTTCAGCTGTAGTGGACATACACTATCGTATTCCTTTCAGGTGGACACCCCAGGGACTGGACATTGTAGAGCTTACTAAGTGACCATTCCGATGCATCTCGCAGCCACTGGACGCCATTCAGAGTCATTACAGTGTTACCGGCTGTGTTCCCTGTGCTGGACTTTCCACCCCTGTGGTGGTTCTGTCCCTACCGGTCGGTACTTCTTAACCCTTCACTGTTTCCACCCCGTCCCCTGACCCCCCTCTCATCTGGCACGCATCAGTCTGTTCGCTGTATCTGTGAGGCTCGGTGTCATTTATTTCATTGATTACCTTCCATTGTCGGTAGAGAAGTACCGACTGCCATTTTATTGTTCCTACTTTTCAAAAATTTATTTATGTATCTTTAGAGGGAGAGAAATATTAATGTGTGGTTGTCTCTCATGTGTCCCCTGCTGGGACCTGGCCTGCCACCCAGGCAGGTGCCCTGAAAGGGAATCGAACCGCGATCCTCTGGTTCGCAGGCCCGTGCTCAATCCACGGAGCTACCCCAGCCAGGGTTATTGTTCCAATTTTTTTAATCCTTTCTCCTTGCTCTGCTAGTTCTCCTTCTCGTTCTCCTTCTCCTCCGTAAAGAAAGCCCTTTAGCCTTTCATGTCATACTGATTTGGCGGTGATGAACTCCTTTACACTTCTTTTTTTTTCTCTTTGTATGTCCTTCCATTGTAAACGTTCGTTTTGCTGGGTGGTCTTTGGGTGTCGGTCCTTGCTTTTCATCCCTTGGAATATTCCCTTAGTGGGAGTTCATTGTGTTTGGACCTCAAGTACCTTGGCAGACAGGCCATGGGGGAGTCTCCAGCCATAAGCACCTCGAACAATGAACCAACTCAAGGTAGAACTCAGAGACACCCCCCCCACACCCAATAAATATCTCTGAATCCCATGTAGGAGCAAAGCCTGAGTGAAGATGTGGATATTGTCGGTTGCCAGGGCCAATAGTCTGTAGTACGTATGTAAGCCTATATTTCAGAATAAAGTACGATGTCGGATAAGTCTATCTAGAGGAAAACCTCTTTTCATGATTCCTTTCTACATTTTGCTGTGCAGGGTTTCCTCTCTTTCCCTTTTGGGCCCATTTGAAAAAAATTATCTGGTGTTGAAAAAGAATAAATACAGTGTGTAGGGTCACCCCATCCATGTTTGGGTTCTACGACAATTTAACTTTGGCGCAAAACCAACGTAAATGAAAGATCTTTGAAGGGAAAAAAGAGAAATGGGTTGCGGCCACTTCCCCGAGAAGGGCCGGCTGCGAAGGCCCTCCGCTGTGTCTGAGATCAGAGTGCGTCGCCCGACGGCCAGCCCAGAGGGCACCCCCGGGGTCGCCTCCTTCGAGCGCCCGCCGGGAGACCTCGGCTCTCGTCGCTGCTGAAGAGCGCGGGGCAGCGCGAGAGCAGGTTTAATTTGCTGACGGTTGCGTGTGGGCCGAGTTCACGGATGATTTATTTCCTGTGTTTGGCTACACATTTAGGGGCTTACACGGCTTGTTTACATACTTTCAAGCCTGTGTGATAGTGAATGTTTGTCAGGCTCCAGATGAAGTCTCAGCTTGTTTTTTTTTTTTTTTTCCCTTTGGCTTATTATGACAACAGAGTCCAGATGAAAAGGCTCCACAGAATGTCAAGGGAACATTCAGAGAACACAACTGTAGACTTTTTTTTTTTTTAACGAGTGAGAACTCTGAGGCACCTGAGGTTTGGGGGGTGCCCCTCCATTTTTAGGAGAACGACCCAAAGTGTCCGGCACCACATGTGTCTGAAAGATTGTGAGGTCCCAGACTCCCCACTGTCTCCCGAACAGAATCCCTCGACCACGATGGGTGTATTGGTCGCCTGCGGCTGCCCCAACGATACTGCATGAGCCGGGGTGTTGACAACCATCAGAATGGGTTCTCTGGCTGTTCCGGGGGCCAGAAGGCCAAGATCAAGGTATTAGCAGACTTGGTTCCTTCGGAAGACTCTCGGGCACAGTCTGCTCCCTACCTTTCTCCTTGCGCCTGGTGGTTGCCAGAAACCCCTGGCCTTCCTCGGCTTACACAGGTGTCACCTCCGTCTCCACTTCTAGAGTCATGTGACCATCAGGGCTCAGGTGAGAGCGAAGAACAACCCAGGGTGGCGGCTGCAGCCATTCCTGCCAGGGACGCAGGCGTCCCCTTACTGGCTGCATTCAGTAAGAGCTCCGGGGAGGTTTCCTGGAGAACGGCGTGGCAGCCAGCGTGGGAGGGAGAGGGTGACGGGTTGGCCCAGGACGCTCAGGAGGCCATCAGCCCTTTCGAGAGCGGGCTCTCACGTCACACAACCTGAAGACGGAGGGAGTCCAGACAAGGGTGAATGACAAAACCCATCGGCGAGACAAGAGGGTTCAAAACATCCACGGGCCGGTGGGGCACAGAGGCTGAACTCTGTCCTCAGTGGTGGCGGAAAATCGTGAGAGAGCTTTCAATGAGAATGTGGAATGGCGCGGCTTACAGGTGTATGAAGTTTATTGCAGGGGCGTTGGTTAATCAGATTATACGGGTTTGAGGTATAGGTGACATTTGAATGCTGCGCTGTGCGCCCACCACCGAACGTCAAAGCCTCTTCCGTCATCATGTGTTTGGTCCCTTTGCCTTTGACGACACCCTCGATGAACAGCGAGGTCCCAAATACAGCATCGGTCTACACGAGTAGATTTCAACGAATGACTAGAAGTAGAGATTTTAAAAAGTCTCATTTATGATCTCTATCTCCCCGCCCCCCCAAAGAGAAGTAATGTAGCACAACTCTAAATAAAATGTGTAGGGTTCATTCGCAAAACATGAACGAGAGAAACGCAAGAAGGTGTAAACACATGGAAAGATACACCGTGCTACTTTTTCTCCCCGACCGCCATGTATACCCCCTTTCACCTTTTTCCACCTCCTGCAAACACCACACTGTTGTCTGTGTCCACGAGTCCTTTCTCCGTTTTTTTCTTCTTTTCTCCTCGTATTCATCTTCCATGGCGTTGCCTATAAACGTGTGTCCTTCGTGGACCTTTCGTACGTCATTGCGTGATTACGCCTCCCGTTCTCCGCCCAGTTCTCCTGTCCGCCAGCCCGGGGGCTGTGGGCAGGGTTTCCGTGTCACTGATGTGAAGGCCGGTGGAGCGCACGCTTGTACACGGACTGATAGGCAGGAGTCTGTCCAGAGCTTACACCCACCGCAGCGATGGTCGAGTCCTGTTCAGCCTCGCAAGAGGGTGCCAAGTGGAATTCCAAAGCGGTTTTCCTGATGCGCAGTCCGGGTGGTGATGGATGAGCGTCCTCCTTGCTCAACCGAGGCATCGACAGATCGTTTTTTTCCGTGGGCAGAGATGACTAACTGAGACCAAGCCAATTTTTCCCTCTGCAGCTGGTCCTACCGCCTGGCGTATCGTCCATGGAGTTGAGTCCCGGCCAAAGGAGTGTGAGTGGAGGGGTGTGCTTCCCCACGGGGAAGCGTGTGTGTGCATTACTCTTTTCCACGGTCTGGAATTGAAACGACAGCCGCGACCACGCCAACGGGGAAAACCCAGCCAGTGAGAACGGGGTTCCTTGGGGAGGCCGGTGTTAACCCTGGCAGAGTGCCCGTTTGGCAAGGAACCCGGGCCACTCACTCACCACGTGGGAGAAACCTCCTCAGGCAGGAAGACCTGGGGTCGACCCATCACGGTCAATAAGTAAACAGAGATTGCGTTTGGCCAACCCGATTCCTTGGTGTCTCTGTCACAGACGTGGTCCCTGCTGTATGTCACCAAGAGCTCCAGGCTTTGTCCCTGGATCAATTTGCTCTGTTGGAGAGCACCACGTGACTGGCGTACGCGTGAGTTTCTCACCTTTGAATGCAGTGGGTCGACGTTTCACGGTGACTCACCTGTCCTGGGGCTCCTCTGAGAAGCCTGATTTCTCTTGATTGTCCGCTCACCTGGAAGCTGTGAAACAATTGAGAGGCCACAACTACGCCAGTTGGCACAGGGATACAGATGGGCTCCGAGAACACTCCCCTCGTGGGGGAAGTCTCGATGACAAGGGGCCAGCCTTCCAGGTGATCATTCCAGTTTGGGGGGGTCTCCCCTTTGGATATGGGGTCCACACACAGGAACCCTTTCTGGGAAATTTCCCAGGCTGCTCTGCAGATGGCTACAGGGGCCGAGGCTCCCATGGGCACACCGCATGGTCCGGCGACCCTGAAGGTGTCACGGTGGCCTGGCCTTGCTCTTCTCAAGACGGAGGGAAGAAGACAGGGCATTGTATGGCCAGAGGAAAGGAAGAGAGAGGCGTCGAGGTCAGATCGAAAACGCCCGACTCTGTTGTGTTCAGGCATGCACCTAGGAAAATTCTAGGAGTGTCTTCTTTCTAGGATGGATGTTACAGAGCTACGTTGGGTCGAATCTCCACGTTTTGATCAATGAGCCCTGCCCAGGATAAGGGGTGGTGCCAGGTGGTCACAGAGCACCAACCTGAGCCAAAAAGATTCTTCTGAGGATGGTGAATGATTGGGAGTGGGAAACGGTCCAGGATGGACTTACTGCACCGTTAACCTCCCTTCGGGTCCACCTTCCATTTTTCTTGGAGCCCAAAGGCATCAGAAGGACTCGTAGGGTTCGTTCTGCCAAGGGCCCCAACCTTCCTCATTCCTCAACCAGGTCGACCTGTTGCCCATGGACTGGCTAACGTTTCACTGCGGGGAGATTCACCCAGTCTACCGTGGAGGCTCAGAGATCAGACAGCCGCCAGGGGGCCAACCCAGGGCGGGCTCTTGGAAGACATGAGCAGAATGTGGAAGAATGGATATTGGCAAGGCAGTCTCTCCCATTTACAGAACGTTTCCAAAACAGTCCATTGGGGGGGGGGGGGTCCTTATTCCTCCAACGTGTATGAAGAGGCTCGACATTAAGGCGTCGCTGTGGAGCGAGGTGAGGGTCTGGGGGAGGGATAAATGTACGGAAACACGCATTTCTGCCTCGTTGGCACGTTTGGAGACCACGAGTGTTTAGGAATAAAAATAGAAGGGGGAAAGGGTGGTTGGTGGGTGATAACTGAGGGGGTGTTGGAGCGTTTGGGGGAAGAAAAGTTCCCAGGTGGACGCTGACACGTTTATCCGTATTATTGTCCACGACCATGTAGACAGCTCTCTCTTTGGCTCTCGCTGTAAAAGTCCATCGGAACTGTAATTTTAAAAGTACACGGACAAGGCACCGTGAGTGCACATTGTGAGATGAAAGAAGGGAGTCAGAAAAGGTGCAGACTGTATGATTTTCACTCTAGGTGTTACTGAAAAGACAAAACTACGGAGAGAGGCTCAGCATCAGTGGTTGCTTGTGGCTGTGGGGAGGAAGGGATGGACAAGCACAGTCCGGAGCACATTTAGGGCAATAACACTGCTTTCTATGATATCCTACAATGGCAGAAGCACGTCAATATGTCCTTTCCAAAAACCAGAGAATGCACAACACTACGAATCAACTCAACGGGAAGTATAGAGTTAGGGTGATCACACGTCAGTATAGCTTTGTCCACTTTACTATTAGTTGTGCAACTTTATTTTATTTTAATTTTTTGTTTATTGATTTTTAGATGGTGGGGAGAGGGGGAGAGAGAGAGAGAGAGAGAGAGAGGTCAACTTGTTGTTCCACTTACTGATGCATTTATTGGATGATTCTTGTATGTGCCCTGACGGGGGGGTTGGACCCACAACCTTGGCGTATCAGGATGACTTTGTAACCAACTGGGCTACCCGGGCAACTACATCTTTCTTTGATGGGTGGGAATCGATGAGGAAGAGGCTGTACATACATGAGATCTGGAAGTGTATGGGGAATCTCTTGTACTTACCACTCAGTTGTCCTATGAGCCTAAAGCTGCTCTTAAAGGGGAAAAAAAAAAAAAACAACAACACAAAAAACAGCATCTATTCTTTAAAGGGTACCCAGACATGAAACTTTGTTCCAAAATTTATTCTAAACAGAAAATGAGAGTGTGTCATGGTTAAGGTGTCAGAGTTTATTTTTATTTCCCAAATTGAAAACCTCACAGCCCACCTTCGCAGGCGAGCAACGGCGTTTTGCAAAGACGTCATCTCTTCGGGTGTCTGGGGTGATTCAAGGCACGGCAGTGAAGCAGCAAAAGGCAGCTGCCTGGAGAAGCCAGGTCCCCGTGATCATCCCGGGTAGCATCGAATGCCGGGACACCTGGCGCTCCCCGCAGCGGCAGCGGCACCTTAGGCCCGGGAGCTGGGGTTGCGGTGAGCACACAAAACCCAGAGCACAGATGCACAACCCCGTGGGAAAAAAGCCACAGACCCTTGAGACCCCACGAACCTCAAGGCAAGAGTATAGGATGAAACTTGTTCCCGAGAGGCGACCCTGCTTCCCTTTCTGAGGTGTGTTTGTGCAGGACTGAGCCCCGTGAGCAAACCCAGGAGATTCATGAAGCGTGTGGCTCTCCTGTCGAATAGCTTGGCGGTGAAATGAAAAAGCATATAGTCATCCCAGCGGAATCTGGGGAGTCTGTGCCGTGCAGTGTGGAGCTTCTCCAGAATGGCCCACCGTCCCCCAAATGGTTCCCCCCTCAAAACTGCCTTTGCAGGCATGACTTGGGGAAATTCTATCATCGTGGGAAACCGTCGTCGGCGTTGAAGGACATTCGGCCCTGCCCCAAACGTCCTCAGTGACGTTGCGCCTTGCAAAACGTCCCTCATCTTTGGTCCTGGGCACCATGATCGGACCAATAGCATGATAGGATTTGTGCTTATTCATTCTCTGAACCCAAAGTCTCAATACACCTTCTGGGCCATTTGAACCCAGGGACGTTTTCTAAGTGTGGCCGTTTCGGGCAGGGCCAAGTCGCCAGGACTGTTTGGTGTGGAACCCAAGTTCCCACAGGCATTTCAAACAGGACTGATTGTCTGCTAATCCTTGCCTGGCGAGGGGAGGCAGCTTCCTGGCTCCCTGCGAAGCCCCATGAATGCAAAGCCAATTCGGGGGGCGGGGGGGGAATACAACTTAAAAATAGGTATCTGTACATTTCTGGTTGCATGTATGGTCTCGCTTCAGGAACGTCACGGTGTTTTTGCCCGTCCAAGGCCTGATGTCATAGCCTGAAAATCCCACTCGGCGTCTGGGGCTGAACCTTCTTCCTAGAAGCCACAGATCTTGACCCTTCCCGGTTATCAGACCACAGGTATTTGGACTATTTTGCAAGAAGGCTCCGCCAAGAACCCCGGGCACATTTGGAGCAGGCTTGCTCAGATGCAGTGAATCACAGATCTGTCTAGACAGGACCCCCTCGGGTTTTGTGGGGGGCCAGAGACGGCTGACGTCCTCCAATCCTTGCATGGAGATCCCGGGAATGAGCTGGTCCCTGGAACCAGGTGGGCGTCCGGTGGTGTGGCGTGTTACTGTTTTGCTTGCATTTCTTGGGCTACGGATGTGTCGGGGGTCTTCGGACAGACAGAACCGACGCGAGACAGAGGCAGAGACCGAGAAAAAGAGAGAGATGCAAAGATAGATTTCTCTGCATGTATCTCTATTGTTTGTCATCTGTCGATCTTGGGTCAGTCTATTGTGTATCTGTGTACCCATCATCTATCTTTCCATGTATCTATCTATCTGTCATCTATGTATCTATCTATCCAGCAATAGAAAAAGAGGAATAACGTGCCTCACTGCCACAAATTGGCCAATATCGTAGGGCGGTCCAGCAGCCTGGAAATTAATCAGAGCCGTTGCAGGGGTCGCATCTGCAGGTCTGACCCGGCGCGGCGGCTGGCGGTGAGTTCAGCTCGATGACACACCCTCCTGACGGAGCGGAGCTGCAGACGCCTGAACGTGACTCACCGCTGGGACCTGCGGGGGACAGAACGACAACTGTTTTCTCCATCTGGCCCTTAATTCGTCCGCCAGGCCCAGGAGCTGAGAGTGTTAGCTGTGGAATTAGACTCCGTGGGCAAAGCGCCTCACGCTCCTTTGTTAACGACAGCTCCCTTGAAAGGCCTCTAAAATCCTTGTCACCTCCCTGCCTCTGTGTCCCCTCGTCTGGAAATCGAGGGTTCTAATGGCCCCCCGCCACCCACGGGAGCAGTTGGAGTTGCCAGCGTCACCTGTTTGGATCATGCCTGGCAGGCAGATCGGGGGCACCCACTCCATGTGCAGGTTGCAGACGCGTCCCCTCCTGCCAGAGAGCCGAATCCAGTCTCCTGTGTGGTGGGGCAGGGAGGAAGCGTGACTCACGGTTCGTTTCCGGGCGACGTGGACAGGACCTGGGGCGACCGCGTCTGTAGCCATCGCCGGGACCAATGAAGGAGACCGAGAGTCTTGGGAACCCACACCCTGTGAGAGAACAAATTGGCCCCTTGAAGAGGTAGAAGAATCGGTTGCAAGGTTCACAGATGGGAATGACTGTACCAGGGTCCAGGTGGTCAGGAGAAACCCCCAAAGCTACCTCCGTGACACCCATTCCTTATTAACAGTGCCTATTGTCTCCCCACGGCCTGTATGCTACCAGGGCTGGACCCTGAGCCCTGCCCCAGCATTCCCAGGAGAACTAGAGGCCCACTCCCTGGTGGGACCTGAAGGTGGGTTACTCTCCAGGGAGAGCTCTTGTGTGGGCCTCCCCTGATAATGATGCATCTACCTGGAAGAGCCTGGCTCAGGGGGTTGTTCCAGGTGTCAAGTCTCCTAGAAGACAAAGCATGGGCTCTCTATCCTCTCTAGTCCGGGAAGGCGGATTGGGAGGGGTCTCAATCTTGCAGGTGGGTGCTCCTGGGTTTTCTAGGCTTCCATTGTCATGGCACCCAGCTCCCCATAACGGACGTCTTCCCATCTAGAAATATGGATTCTCTTTCTCTGAAGAGTCAGGACAGAGACAGATCCCCTGGCCGGGGAGTCAACCAATGATCCCCCATGCACCAAATCTTGCCAGCTGTCTGCCTATGGGCATGACCTAAGAATACCATGCACACTTTTGAAGTGGTCGGGGAGAAGTCAAAAGAGCAATGCTCTGTGATGCCAGAAAAAAATGCCGTGAAAGTCGAATGGTGGTGCCTACAGATAGTTTTACTGGCATTTGCCATGCCCCCCCCTTTAGTCAAGGCCCACATCTATCTGTGCACCCACAAGGCAGGGTTGAGTGGTTGGAACAGAGATGGTCAGAGTAACCAAAAGAAGCCAAAAATATTTCCTCTCTGGTCCTGAACAGACAGGGGTTGCCAAGCCGGGCACTCTGTCTTTTGAGTACAAATCAGGAGAGAACTGAAAAATCTCCCACGGATTTATATGTGGACCCACTCCCATGCCGCTGACCTTCTCGGGGAGAGTTAATCGACACGCAGATGTTAATCATTCCATGTGCCTTATCATTGCAATGTACGCCTTTCAGTACCGTGCACCAAACTCTTCATGTGAAAAAAACTCTCCATTTTCCACAATGGGTGATGTAAAAAAAAATGAGTGGTTTTGTAGCTCATCGTAAATAGAATTAACACATTGGAAAGGACCGATAGCTCTCGAGAGAGGGGCCTCTCCCTTCGCCCTTTGGTCTGGGCTCTCTGTCAGAGCAGAGGAGTGTTCTCCGGGTTTGCTCACGGAAGAAGGGATCTTTAGGTTCTTAACAAATGAATTCTAGCCGTGCACGCAGAGGAAAGTGTGGAGCCCCGGCACATGTGGAAAAGTGCTCTCAGAGCTGACCTCACCCGCCTTTGCTGTCTTTGGCACGGGCTGCACGTAGGTGCTGGCTTTGCTCAAAGATACGCCAAGTGGATGACAAACGCTGGACTCGAGACGTGCTGCTGAACGGTGACCTAAATCGAGAGGTTGGGTGTGAGTTTCCAGTCTCTCCAGTGACTCACCTCCACCTGGAAGTCCTCAGAGGCTTCCAGGTCTGCGGCCAAGTCCCGGGGGTTGGGTGGGCGGGAGTCGGCCAGGGGTTCCGGGTTTAGGTCTTGCTGGGTTATTGGTTCTGCCTTCCCATCCGGGAATGGATGGATGTTCGGGCAAGTAGGACCCTTGGCAATGGAAGCTGGCAAGGACACTTTCTCCCAATTTGGTGACGTTCCCTGGCGGTGGAAGACAAAGACCTGGTGTCTTTGGGAGCATGTGATAAGGCTATAGGAAGAATCCGTTGTCCCAGCGTTGAAGGGTTCTGTGTTTAGTTTATCAGGTTGGCCAAGAAGCCCGTATGATTTTCTCCATAAAATAAAAGGCACATTTTGTTCATTTCCACCAACCATTTTAGGGATTTGGATATTTTGAGTATATTTGGCTCTCTCTTATGGGAGAAAACGTTGATCGCCCTCAGTGAAGGTCTCAACTTGATCGCTATCAATGTCAGGGGGTCTACCTGACCATGGAGCGTCACCCAGCGAGACACCTCCAGCACGGAACATCGCAAACCACTTTTCACGAGTTTGATCAGTCACAGCACCTCTTTCATGCACGGCACAAAGCTTTTTTCAGCTTTCAGCTGAGTCTTGGCCTTCCTCGCAATGACAAAGCATAATATCCCAAAAGTGTTGTGTGTATTTTGTTCCCTCTTCAGTGTTAAAAGGGCTGCACAAAATTTTGTCGGTTTTCCTAAGTTCTTTCTAGGCCAGCGGTGACCCTACGACCTACCAAAATTGTTGTGAATGAAGTTAAGGACAGCTGCATGTTACTAGCACCATCGTACGGAAAAAACCAAACACACATCTGACCTACACAGTGTGCCGAGTCCCGTCACTCTCTGGAAAGGAGGAGGAGCCTGGGCCCACCGCCGCCATCGGTTTCGTGTCAGTTCTTTGAGGGAAGGGGAAAAGCTGGATGGGAGTCTCGACGTGGGACAGTGTCCCTCTTAGAGTTTTTAGAAATCCCAGAGTGTCCCCCGGGGCTCAAAGGGGCCATCTGGAGCCAGACCCCAGCCAGCCTTCTCCCCACGCACGTTGTCCATCCAAGAGCCAATAAAGTCATCTTTTACAGAAGCCAATTCTGCTGCGGCCCCCCCGCCCCCCGGCCAACGCTTTGTCTACCACGTCCATTTTTCTCTTCTTTCATGGACGACACCGTGAGCCTCTGCAACGTATGAATGGGGGGACCTTGGGGCCAACGCGAGACCACAGACTTGGGCTGGGATTGGGCGGCGTTTGAACACTGAGCAAAGGGGCCGCAAGAACAACCTCGTGTCCAACCAGCACCAAGCAGGGAGTGTTTAACAGTGTCTGGAAGGGACTCCTCGCCAACCAAACTCGCTCCTCCCAAATTAGTGAATAGATGCTCTTTCTGAATAAGAAAGATGAACAACATTAGAGAGTTTTTAAAAATCTGGGGTATAAACATTTGTTCTTAAGTTTTTCCATCTGGAGTTTACAGATTTTGTTAATTTACTTTTAGGAAAACAATAAACCCATATTCAGCTTCTCCGTATGAAATCAAGAGGAGAGTATTAATAACTATATTCTTGTCTCTCACCACTTGACCAAATGGGTTATGTTAGAGTGTGTGGCCTATTTACTACACACGTTGTAGCATCCCTTTTGACTAACTTCCCGATATTTTTCATATATCCAGTTTGGCTTTCGCAGTGACATTATTACTTTTTTAATAATACAGCGCCGTGCTTACACTCTTAGGTCTCTCATAAACTCCTTGGGTGATGAGAAAGAAACTTTCCATTATTAATGCAAACCACATGCTGAGGTTTCGATGAGATCAGTGCAATTCCTGTAGAGAGATGGGATTTGGGGAATTCTGGGCAGCTGTGAGAGAGAGAGAGAGAGAGAGAGAGACGGAGACAGAGAGAGGGGTCCTCCGCTGACTCAGCACTATCACTTATCGCTGAAGGAACGAATGGAAGAAGAGCAAACACTGTGAATAAGAATTCACGCAAAGGGACACGAGGTGGTGAGTCATGAGACTGGAGACAGAATATACGGCTGGTGTTCTGACCACACGACATGAGCAGCCGCCCCTGGCCAGCCATATCCGTCTGAGATGCAGCGCTGCTCTGAGGTCTCCTTGAGAAAAACGCATCTTCAGGATCAACACCCACACCCTCCCCTCCTCTTTCCAGCCCCCCTTTCGGCCCCGTCGTTGGTCATGTCTTGACCACCAGTCATCCCCTGGCCGGCCTGACACCCCTGTCCACCCTCCCCTTCCTCGGGAGGTGTCCACAGCACCTGGACATTCCCTTTTGGTGGTTTCCTCTCCTTTTCTTTGTCCACCCACGTTGCCTACATACCAGGTGTCGGGTGGCGCCAGGCATTTTTCGAAGGAACAAGCGTGGTAGCCATTCTCTGACGTTCCTGTGCTCACTTAGAGGGTTTTTCTTGACCTCTCCCTTCCTGGAACTTATTGTCCATGCTCTCTGTCTCTCTCTCTCTCTCTCTGTCTTGTAGATGTTTTCACTAATGGACTCCACTCATTGTCTCCCATCCCTCAGCTCCCGTTGAATACTCAGCCCGTCCAGTGCTTTGATGCTGCCCACAAAGTACAAAGATGTCTTTTCCAACCCGAGAACTCCTTTCCAAGAGGTCCTTCTTGTCGTCTCTTCTCTCGCCCCTGGGTCTCCCCCAGAAACCTTTCCTCCCTGGTCTCCCCCATTTTACCATCTTCTCTTCTTCCTCTACCTCCCCCACGGCCCTTCATCAGTCGCTACTTCTCCATCATTCCTTCTGGTCGTCCCTCATGAAAACTTAGCCTTGACCAGTTTCTTCCTATCAAAGCAACCCACGGGACTTGCGCCACCTTCAAATATCTCCCCCACCACACGAGTTCCCCCATTTCTCTGGCCCTTTTCTTTGCGGATTATCAGGTCTCCAATAGACTTCAGAGGTCTATACGGAACCTCTCCACGGGGTCGCTTCCACGCCACTTAAATTCATGAGGCCTAAAAACGTATGTATAACCCTCCCGCCTCAATCCCAAACATACTACTTTTCTGTGTCATGTGAGGTCTGTCCGCAATAAGGCCAGCCATTCTTAATGTGACGAGAACGGTGTGGGTGACACTGACGTAACCCGGCAGCCAAGGAGAGCGGACTGGAGTGTACATGCATGAACAATGACGACTTCACCGCACTAGTCCGTGGGGGTGATAGACACCATTGAGTGAGCATGTGAATGACTGAGTGAGTAGAGCAACAACGCTGCATCCAGTTTTGCATTAAGCTTGAGCACTTCTCCACGAAACTATTTGGAGGATTCCGAGAGCCGTAGCTAGGGGCTGCTGGTGAGTGGAAGCTTCATCAGGACCACGTGCCTGCTCATGCATCACGTCTCCCGCAGAATTTTCTGGTGCATCGTCCAAGCACCCAGGCGACTCAGCCCCCCTACAGCCCAGATTGGGTGCCCTGGGACTTCTGGCTTTCCCCCAAACTAAAATCACCTTTGAAGGGAAAGAGATTTCAGACCATTGATGAGATTCGGGAAAACATGATGGGGCAGCTGATGGCGATTGGGAGAACCGTGGGAGGTCCCAGGAAGCCTAGTTTGAAGGGGACTGAGGCATCCTTGTCCAAGGTATAATACTTCTTGTATTGTCTTCAGTAAATGTCTCTATTTTTCATATTGTGTGGCTGGATACCTTCTGGACAGACCCCATAGTTCACTGGGCTTTCCATCGGTTCAACAAAAGGAGTGACCATTAGCAACATTTCCCAGGTGTGTCCCCCCCACCAAAGTCACATCAGATTTGTCCAGATTCTCCAATCTGTTTCTCGTGAGTTCTACCACTGTTTTTGAAGGCCAAGTCCACATTGTCTCGTGCTAGATGTAGACACTGGTAACTCCTCTCCAATTTGTTCTCCCCTTTGTTGTTTTTGTCACAGAACCCCTGGGTGCCTGTTGGGCACAAGATTACCCCTGAAGGGCCCATGTCACAGCATCTCTTGCGGGGAGCAGTGGCATTTGGCCATGAGTTACGGGGATAACTCGATGCACCTTCTTGGTTTTCGTCTTCTTGAGGACTGGGTTCCACGGGTACCATGGGGTGACCAACTAAACAGAGAGTTCACCTCATTCATTTCAGTGTCTCCCAGATCTGTTCTCAGCTGCCCAATGTCTTGTCTTGAAAATGGTCCTTTCATCCACTTTGCATAATAATTTTTCAATTGTTTGAGGCTGGAGGGTCCATCGAGTTCTTGCTGCTTCATCTTGACCAGAAGTGGACGTGTGGTGACTGAGTTATTCTTTTGAGTCTGTGACTTTCTTCGTGTTGGGCCTGAATGTCCACACCCTGAGAAATGCTGAGCACAAAAGCCCGGTGTTCGGAGGCGGGTGCGGGGGGAGATTCCTGCCTCCCCACAGTAAGAGTCTGGGGGGAATTCTTGAATTCTGCTTCCCCGAGTTCCCTAATTTCGTGCCATGCACGTTTGTTCCTGTGCACCAAGGTTCTGTCATGAACCTTCACACGGCTCGCCGTGTTTGAGGAGGAAATGTCTTCTCCATGACATGTCTTTAAAACATTTACGATTTTCCTGTTTGTGAAGTAAAGAAAGGAAAGCCCCCCAGAGAGATACAGTCCATGACATGGAATGTAAAATGTATATCATGGTGTGATCATACTAAATTTTACAGGTGAGGGATAGAGACCACCAAGATGGGAATCTTTCTTTCTTTCTTTCTTTCTTTCTTTCTTTCTTTCTTTCTTTCTTTCTTTCTTTCTTTCTTTCTTTCTTTCTTTCCTTCCTTCCTTCCTTCCTTCCTTCCTTCCTTCCTTCCTTATCTGTGGACAGGCTTGATTTTAGACACACACAGAGAGAGAGAGAGAGGACGAGAGACATTGATGCGAGAGGGAAACATCATCTTGTTGTCTCTCATATGCACCCGACTGTGGACCAAACCCGCAAACCGTGCCTGTGGACTGGCCAGAAATGGAACCCACCCTCTTTTGGTTTAGAGGTTGATGCTCCAAGCCACTGAGCCACACTGGCCCTCTGTGAAGTTTCGGGAGGGAAGTCACGGGGGGCCTGCTGTGCTTTTCAGGAAAGTCATGCAAAAATAAAATATTTGGAGAGCAGGAGAAGGAAGTCCGTTAACCAAACAACAGGAACTACATGCTGCCTGCTTCCAGGAGCCAGTGTTTTCGGAGTCTGATGAAGCCACACCAGCAACTGAAAGGAAAGACAGTCCTAGCTTCCCTTTCCATGGAATTTTCCAAAGGGCAGCTACTCATTATTCCCAATGCATATCTGGGCTTATTTGATTTAGCCCCAATTTAAGGATTTATAGAATCCTGAACCTCAGCGTGGGAAGCAGCCCTAAATTCAGGCATCTCAATTCCTTTGAGTAGCGTTTTTAATCTAGATTACACATCAGAATGTTGGGGGGGAATATTATCAAGATTTAGAGAGCCAACCCCACCCTAGGGAATGTGGTTCAGCAGGTCTGGAGAAGAGGAGAGAACTGTAGGTCTGCATTTGGGAAGAAAAATCCAGCTAAGTTCTCACACGTCCCCTTCAAGAGTCACCATTATTGGGCAAGAGCATGTCTTAGAAGGAGTTCAGTTTTCATCTTGACCACCCCTAAGAACTATGTGAGTGAGAACAGGACATGATTTCCCAGCCATCAGCCAAGCAAGAAGAGGTGATTTCCTTCTGCGTATTCATGAGCAAGCTGGGAGCGGCCCTCTCAGCCAGTTCTATCTTCCGCTAGCTGGCCAGGAGGCAGGCTCCCTCGTGGCTTGCAAAGCAGGATATGAGCACACCATGAGTGCTTTGGGGCACACCGAGGGTCCCCGTCTGGGGGAGTCCCAGGGTCTGTGGGCGTCTGTTTTGCACGTTACCTGTGGCCCCGTGGTTCACACCAAGGCTTGGCTGTCGGTAGAAAAGGAGAAAATGAAGTGAAAAGCAGATGTTTGGTGTCCTGCACGGTGTGAGGGAGGGAAGTGGGCCAGTCCTGGAGGAGATGAGGACTGGGTGAACAGCCTCAGAGAGTCTGCCGTGCGTGGGCCGGGCTGGTGGGAGAGAGCACGAGGCAAGGCTGCTAAGACTCCCCGCGGCCCCGGGCACTGAGGGGACACACGGCAATGGACACAGGGGAGGAACGTAGAGGAGACGTCAACCATCAGCACACGCTCACAGCACTGGGGTTCAGCTGGGCCCACGTCACAAAGCCAGGTGCGGTTCCGAAGCAGCCAAAGCTGCTGCACGGGGCTGGCTTTCCTTCCAGACTTGCCCGTCGAGCCCACACTTGCACCCCAACATGGTCTCGGGGCAGGTCCCTTCAGCGGCTCCTCCTTCTCCCTGCCTCCTTTTCTCCCTCTCCTTATTTTATTTTTATTCCCGGTGAAGGTGTTCCCTTGGGAGAGGCTGGGGACAAAAGAGTGATTCATGCATGCGCCCCGGGGATGCAGCACCACTGTGCCAAAAACAGAGAACCAAAAGGGGCAGCGGATTGCACACACGCACGCATGTGAGTGTGCATTGTATGAGCTGGTACACGGAGAGGCAACATTCTTTTGTGAACCCAGCCCAGAGAAGAGCTGCAAACAAGGACTCGATTTCAAGGACAAGGACTTCTGCTGGTGGCTGTAGGGTAAATGCGGGAATGCTTCTTCATCTCTTTTCTCTTCCTCCCTACGAATGACACCTGCCACAAATATCGGTTGTGGTATCTGAGGCGAGGGTTCGAGTGCCTGGAACAGCCATGCGTTGTTCCCAGCGTGATGTAGGAGGGTGGAGAAGGAGGGACCCTGCCTTCTCTAGCGAGCAGGGGTTATCTTCAATTTGCTGGCAGACAAAGCCATGGGGGCCCACCTAGGGCAGCCCAGGACGTTCATTCTCGGCGGGTCAGCTCCACGGTCATTTCTGAGAATCCTCCCAAAAATACAGTGTCCACCCCTAGACAGTGATATAAGCTAGCCCTCCCTTTAACTCCTGAAAGGCGGCAAAAGGGTGGTTGTGACATAGACAAACCTCTTAACATGTGGGCCAAGGAAAACAGTAGCCGGCCAAAAGATTGCCGAAAATAACATTCATTTGGGGAACTGTTTCTACTGTCTATTACCATAGTCCCCCCCCCCCCGCAAGTTGTGAGTATTTTTAAAACAGTCATCAGTAATTCAAGGTGTGAGGTGTCTATAGCGTGGTCGTTACTTAAAAATTAGTGATGGAAAAGATAAAGCTGTCACGGTGCCACTGAACAAAAGGGAAAAGACATCTGAAAGACCATAGACGTCCACCAAACACCCGGTGAGGGCCCCACGGAGAGAGAAGCTTAAAAACCGGAGGAGAGAACGAGACGATATTTGCGGGACGAACGTTTCAAAACTCGCTTTGAATGGAAGCAATACCTCACGGATTCGATGAAACCGACGAGAGACGTCCTCAGGACCTTTTTTATTTCTTTTCAAGATTTGATTTATTCATCTTTAGAGCGGAAGGGAAGGAGAGAAGGAGAGAAATATCCATGTATGGTTGCCTCTCGTGAGTCCCCCGCTGGGAACTGGCCTGCAACCCAGGCATGTGCCCTGACTGGGAATCCAACCGCGATCGTGTGGTTCGCAGGCCCGCACTCAATCCACTGAGCTACAGCAGCCAGGGCAAGACCTTTAAATGTCTTAGTTCTCCCCTGTTTCATCGCAAACTGTGGGGCCGTCAAGAAATCTAACACACCTGCAAGAAGCACATTTTGTCAGTTTATGCTGCGAACTATTTGGCAGCCGGGGTCCTCTCTGTGGTTGTGCGGACTGTGATGACACATTGAGAGACCAGACTGGGTCACACAAGCAGTAGCTGTAGAAACCGTGAAATGTAAAGAGCACCCTCCAAAGAAGAAAGTTGGGCAAACCTGAAGATGCTTGCCCCAGAGAACAGATAGATTCGGAAGCCCGTCCAAAGGACTTAGTGCAGTCCCCCGGGACCCGGGCTGCCCAACCCTCACCCAACCCACGGGGAGAGGGCGCCGTGGTTCGAATCACTAACGGGTCAGGGGGGCTGCCTTGGAGGGAAGGGATTCTGGAAATGGTCCACCAGAGCTGGTCAGCCATGGCGTTGGCCCTGCAGAAGTCCCACTGCTGGGATTTTGGGGGGTGAGCTGGCATCAGCTGGAGGAAGCTCTGAGTGGCCAGCGAAGGCCAGCTGGACTCTGCTGGTCATTGAATGCCCATTCACACTGTGGACAGGGTATCGGACCATCTCACACACTGTGATGTTGGACACTTATTGTCCAACGCTGACGTTTAACAGATTAGAGTTTATGCAATATCCCTGCCGTGCCTTGAAGGGAACAAAAAAAAAAAAAAAACCAATGCAAGCACACTTAAGCAAATAAGGAGACATTACATACTGAAAGGTAACTACGGAGCCCAGCATTTTACAACTAAGTTCCGTCTTCGGTGACTTGGCACAGGGTCCAGTGAAGTCGGGGAGAGAAGGGTATTCACAGATAACAGAAGTGGAGAGCATGCGTGCTTTTCTACATGGGATTGGTTTGTTTTGAAAGAAGAAACAGGGGGTTTCCTTAGAACCTCAAGTCCACGACGGTTGGTCGAAATTCGCCCCATTCGATTTTGCTCATGGAGAGCAAAAATGTTCACTTTCGATCCGTGCGTTGTTTTCCAGGCTGCCCTTTTCGAGACCTTCCCTCTGCAAACAAAGAAGTTATCGGTAAGGTGGTCCGCATGTGAATGACAGTATTTTGCTGTGTCGAGAAGATCTTAGCGTAGGCTATGGCCAATGTGTTTTTTCTTTGGTGATATTTTGTACAGTGTCTCTCTTTCCTGACTCCAGTTGTTTCGGATTCAAGAAAGGTGATCTGGTTTTCAAGGTTGGGTGGGAGCACAGTTTTCATGCTCTCTCTACAACAAAGGTAGATATTTCAAGCATATATATATATATATATTTATTTTTTTTTTTTGCAAAACTTTGGTAGTTACAGAATAGTCATGGGGGTGTAAAGTCTAGCATAGGGAATATACTCCATAATACAGTCATAACTGTGTGTGGTGCCAGACGGGTACTGGAAATACCTGGGGATCACTTTATAACGTACATGATGGTCTAACGACTGTGCTGTACCCCTCAAACTAAAATAAAATAATATTGAATGTAAACTGTAAAAAAAAAAAAAACAGTCTCATGACGCACCCAGGCTGAGATTGTAGTCACCCAAGGTTTTGAGTTTCCGAGGTTAAAATTCTCAAAGCCCGTTAACTCTGCGTCTTCCTTCTGGCCCTTTAATTATGTCACTAAATAAGAGAAACATGAAGTCATAGGTCAAGAAATGTATCTGCATCTATATTGTGTATATTACCCTCTGTTATAGGCGAGATGCAATGCTAGCAGATGTGGGTCGCCGATGCTCCGAGGTGTGGGGGCTAAATAACTATTAACATTTTTCCTCCCACCTCCTAAATTCTTGTAGGCGTAATCCAATTAGCTGACACGGATTCACAGGAGACACACCCACGTTTTTCGTACACGCGCCTGGGGGATTCGCACCAGGGTGAGGATTCTGAGGAGAAGGAGGCAACGTCAGGTGTATAAGATGCTTGGTGGACCAGCGAGAAAGGAGGGGGTGGGGGGATTCACAGGGAGCTGAGGACGAGCGGAACCCACAGGGCAGGAGAAGTCTGGCCAGGTGACTCAGAAACAAGGATGGGGGTGTGGTCACCCAGCGCACAGGCCGCTGGGTGAAGCCTTCTAGTTACCGTGTTGGACCCAAGTCACGCCAGAGTAGAATCTAGAGGTCTTCTTGACCAGGTGTCTCCCTCTGAGCCTATTGGGCAGTAAAGTGGGGAAGGATCCAACCCGCCCCCCCCCTTTTCAGCTGCTTATTAAGTAACTCAGCTGAGAAGGGGGGGGGGNAGTGGATTGAGTGCTGGCCTGCACCCCAGGCATGTGCCCTGACTGGGAATCCAACCGCGATCGTGTGGTTCGCAGGCCCGCACTCAATCCACTGAGCTACAGCAGCCAGGGCAAGACCTTTAAATGTCTTAGTTCTCCCCTGTTTCATCGCAAACTGTGGGGCCGTCAAGAAATCTAACACACCTGCAAGAAGCACATTTTGTCAGTTTATGCTGCGAACTATTTGGCAGCCGGGGTCCTCTCTGTGGTTGTGCGGACTGTGATGACACATTGAGAGACCAGACTGGGCCATACAAGCAGTAGCTGTAGAAACCGTGGAATGTAAAGAGCACACTCCAAAGAAGAAAGTTGGGCAAACCTGAAGACGCTTGCCCCAGAGAACAGATAGCTTCGGAAGCCCATCCAAAGGACTTAGTGCAGTCCCCCGGGACCCAGGCTGCCCAACACTCACCCAACCCACGGGGAGACGGCACTGTGGTTCGAATCACTAACGGGTCAGGGGGGCTGCCTTGGAGGGAAGGGATTCTGGAAATGGTCCACCAGAGCTGGTCAGCCATGGTGTTGGCCCTGCAGAAGTCCCACTGCCGGGATTTTGGGGGGTGAGCTGGCATCAGCTGGAGGAAGCTCTGAGTGGCCAGCGAAGGCCAGCTGGACTCTGTTGGTCATCGAACGCCCATTCACACTGTGGACAGGGTATCGGGCCATCTCACACACTGTGATGTTGGACACTTATTGTCCAACGCTGACGTTTAACAGATTAGAGTTTATGCAATATCCCTGCCGTGCCTTGAAGGGAACAACAACAAAAAAAAACCAATGCAAGCACACTTAAGCAAATAAGGAGACATTACATATTGAAAGGTAACTACGGAGCCCAGCATTTTACAACTAAGTTCCGTCTTCGGTGACTTGGCACAGGGTCCAGTGAAGTCGGGGAGAGAAGGGTATTCACAGATAACAGAAGTGGAGAGCATGCGTGCTTTTCTACATGGGATTGGTTTGTTTTGAAAGAAGAATGGGGGGGGGTTTCCTTAGAACCTCAAGTCCACGACGGTTGGTCGAAATTCGCCCCATTCGATTTTGCTCATGGAGAGCAAAAATGTTCACTTTCGATCCGTGCGTTGTTTTCCAGGCTGCCCTTTTCGAGACCTTCCCTCTGTAAACAAAGAAGTTATCGGTAAGGTGGTCCGCATGTGAATGACAGTATTTTGCCGTGTCGAGAAGATCTTAGCGTAGGCTATGGCCAATGTGTTTTTTCTTTGGTGATATTTCGTACAGTGTCTCTCTTTCCTGACTCCAGTTGTTTCGGATTCAAGAAAGGTGATCTGGTTTTCAAGGTTGGGTGGGAGCACAATTTTCATGCTCTCTCTAAAACAAAGGTAGACATTTCAAGCATATATATATATATTTATTTTTTTGCAAAACTTTGGTAGTTACAGAATAGTCATGGGGGTGTAAAGTCTAGCATAGGGAATATACTCCATAATACAGTCATAACTGTGCGTGGTGCCAGACGGGTACTGGAAATACCTGGGGATCACTTTAGAAAGTACATGATGGTCTAACGACTGTGCTGTACCCCTCAAACTAAAATAAAATAATATTGAATGTAAACTGTAAAAAAAAAACAGTCTCATGACACACCCAGGCTGAGATTATAATCACCCAAGGTTTTGAGTTTCCGCGGTTAAAATTCTCAAAGCCCGTTAACTCTGTGTCTTCCTTCTGGCCCTTTAATTATGTCACTAAATAAGAGAAACATGAAGTCATAGGTCAAGAAATGTATCTGCATCTATATTGTGTATATTACCCTCTGTTATAGGCGAGATGCAACGCTAGCAGATGTGGGTCGCCGATGCTCCGAGGTGTGGGGGCTAAATAACTATTAACATTTTTCCTCCCACCTCCTAAGTTCTTGTAGGCGTAATCCAATTAGCTGACACGGATTCACAGGAGACACACCCACGTTTTTCATACACGCGCCTGGGGGATTCGCACCAGGGTGAGGATTCTGAGGAGAAGGGGGCAACATCAGGTGTATAAGATGCTTTGGTGGACCAGCGAGAAAGGAGGGGGCGGGGGGATTCACAGGGAGCTGAGGAAGAGCGGAACCCACAGGGCAGGAGAAGTCTGGCCAGGTGACTCAGAAACAAGGATGGGGGTGTGGTCACCCAGCGCGCAGGCCGCTGGGTGAAGCCTTCTAGTTACCGTGTTGGACCCAAGTCACGCCAGAGTAGAATCTAGAGGTCTTCTTGACCAGGTGTCTCTCTCTGAGCCTATTGGACAGTAAAGTGGGGAAGGATCCAACCCGCCCCCCCCTTCTCAGCTGAGTTACTTAATAAGCAGCTGAAAACTGGCATCCTTAGAGCAGCTTCAAGGAGGTGACATGGGTTTGGTTCCTTTCAGGGGGTCCACTTGTCTGTAAATGGTGAGACCCCCCCACCACTGGGTGGCAGGAACCTCCTTGGGCCGCCTGCCCCGTCTAGATTTTGCTGCACCCCCGAATTGTTCCTGCTGGGTACCCCCTACCTCCCACGCTGTCCCCGGCTTGGGGGTGGATTCTGTCTCACTGCCATTTCAGGGACAGTGTGAGGGGGTACAAGAACTCAAATCTACCTTGTCTGTTCGGGGGGGCGGGGGGCCTGAATCACGGGGAGGCGTCGGAGCTGGTGAGTGGGACAGATTTCTGCTTCTACGGGGCGTTATCTCCTGGAAGCCGACATGCATGCAGGGATGCCCGAAGGTGCCCTTGCCAAGGCATTCGGGGAGTTTAAACACGTCCCAGGGAGGAATGTTTGTTTTGTTTTAATTTCTATGGATACCTGTTGAATGGAGATTTCTTGGTTGGGAAGCATGAGAGAAGATGCCAGGAGGAATAAAAACAAAACCCCCACATCACACACATGTTTTACATTACATTTAGAAATAGTGTCCGGAATAACAGGCAGGGTGTAGGATTAGCTTCCCAGAAAAAAAAACGTCTAATAAGTCCTGTTCCAAAAAGAAAAAGAGAACCGCCCCCCCCCATACACACACACACACACACACAGCCTCTGCAATCAAGGTTGAAGCCTGGATTCTGAGGAAAAACACCCATTAGGACTGTCCCTGATTCTTCCTGGGGTCAAGCCCGTGGGGCATGTTGGATCTCAGTGGTGCCCAAGGCTTGGTTGCTACACACTGGACATCTAACCCGCCTCACGATTCACGTACCCACGCCCCCTGAAAACGGCGTTCCGGGATGAAATAAATCGGAAGTGGAAAGCGCTGGGGTCCCGGCGTTCGTTCCAGACATGGCAAAAACCAGGAGCGAGCACTTTGCAGGGAGAGACAGGCAGAGCGTGAGAGAAGCAGATTGTGTTTGCAAAGGGTGGGGGAATCGAACAATTACCGGTCACAGGCAGACCCCTGCAGACAAAATAGTGTCCTTTGGGCTCATTAAAATTCTCACCCTGAAGGCTTTACAGGCAAAATCCCAGCCTTCTCTGCCTGATGTAATTAAGCTTCCCACAGCCCATTAACAACTTGACAGGGATGGATGTGGGGGGGGGAGGGACATACAGAGGGTGGTTGTAAAGATAATGCACCAGAGTGACCTGTTTCCAGAAGACACATATTTTTCCACAGCTGGGCTGGAGACGGCAACCATCCCCCCCTCCCCCCGCCCCCCGCCTGCCTTTTTAATCTGCTGAAAAGCCAGGCCCCAGAAGGGCGGGAAACGGAACTGGAACCCGTCCAAGTCAGAGGGCGGCAGGGGGCAGGTTGACACTGCACGGCGTACAGAGAAAGCGGGGATGGCTTCCCGGGGATCGTGACTCGCCTTTTCTTGGCCACCGAGGACAAGGGTCGTCTTTGCAGGGTGTCCCCGGGAGGGGCGTGTGCCTGTGCGTGGGTAAGAAAGGCAGGGCCATAGCGGATCGCTTGTCCAGTCTCTGAGTGTGTATGACCACCTCTGCTGATACTGGCCGCCCGATGGGCCCTGCATCCTGCCTGCCCTAAAAAACAGGCCTCTGAAACCGAATAGCCCTGAGTCCCCCCACCGGGCTCCTTGCAGGCAGGCCTCAGCAGGGCCAGGCCATGGGACGGACAGACGTCAGCGGCCGGAAGAAGAGGTTGACGGTGACCCCTCCCGTCCTCACGAGCTTCCAGTGTGTCTACATGTCCCTCCATGCTGACGGGGGCTCATCTTGCCCAGCACTCTGGAATCTGTCCTGGGATGAGACATCCCGTCACTGACCCAGGCGCGGATGTGCCCACCTTCTAAACACATTCCTTCTGGCAGTGCGAGGTGGCTTCCAACCTTAGTCACTGTTCCATGTGGCCTCTGGCGTCTGAGATTCACCTCAAGTCACCCTACGAAAACCTGGTGACTCAGGGCTCCCCACACAAAAATGGAGGGGGGAAAATGAGCCTGAGATATGAAACCTGCGGGAGTGTCCTTGCGGCGCCCTCCTTTCCAGTCGGCCCAGAGTCACGGAGCAGAAGGAAATCGGCAACCACGTTTGAACGGGAGAGATAGGTGGGTTTTCACGGCCAGGACACAGGAACTGGCATGTGAATGTGGCGTGTGGATCCAACCTACATGCGCACCCACAAAGAGAGGCGGGGGTGTCTCTTGCCACACATCACAGCCCGACTGGAACTGCTCGCGATCAGTGGATCGCGGAGAGTTTAATATGGGGCGTAATGGGCTTGTGAGGTTTTCACAGCTCGCTTTAGGACGCTCCCGTTTTTTTTGAAAAAAAAAATGAATGTCACGGGGCAGATGTGGGGGAACGCACATTTGAAGCGGGTCCAGACGGGACGCGTCATGAGTGTCGAGCACGAAAACCGTGGTAACTGGCGCTTGGTAAAGTTCTCGAATGTGTCGGGGGAGTGCTAATTTCTGCATCGTCTCCGGGTTCACCCTGTGCCCCCGGAAGAGAAGGGGGTGTTCTGGGAAGCTCAGGATCTGCCTCTCTTTCCCCAATTCCCTCCTAATGGGCATACACGGAGTTTGTTTGTTTGTTTGTTTTTACTTTGGCAGAGCTCACTCTCGTCCATCTGCTCCCAGTTTGTCCAAAGGAAAGAATAAGTAGACTATTCCCTAATTCCCTTTGGGGTTAAACTACAGACATGTTTGCTTTCCTCAGATCGTTACAGTCCCGCCCTGGGAGATCAACATTGGGAGCAAATAAACAAGACACGCACGGTAAATACAAAGTGGAAACCACACATGAGGAAGACGTGATGTGAAGGCGACGTTTTGGCAACATGTCCCAGGTCATTCTCCCTAAGGAAATGAATTGCACGTGGGTGTCAAGTTCAAAATAGAGAAGATGAAGAGCAACAAAACTGAAAATGACAGGCAACGAGGCGTGATACGTATCAAGGTCCGTGTGGCGGCTCCAAGAGGCTCAGAAATCTCAATGTCTTTTATGTTTGGGCCTCACAGTTGCCTCGTGGCTCAATATGAGTGCTGAAGCTCCAGCCATTGAGTCTGCATCCCTGGCAGCAGAAAAGAGAATGCCGTAAGGAACCAAAGGGTCTGCTTTCTAAGTGAATCAGCACTTTCTTCGCAGCCTTCTTAAATATCCCACGACACTTCTGCGAATATCTTTTTGAACTTTGTCACGTTGCCACAAGCCACTGAACTACAGTCTAGCGGATGTAGGTCATTTGCTAGACTGGGGACGGTTTCCTCAAGACCAAAACCAAAACACAGACCTCGAGTTCTGTTGACAATAGACTTCAGTTATTGACCGTCCGTCAGTTCTGGGAATGTCATAAGCTACGTCAGGGCGGGTTAGCACTGGAGGCAATCCACACTCGTTCTGGAAGGGCTCGCGTCCCTCCTCTCATCTCGCACCCCAAGGAGCCAGCCACTCAGCCTGCCCCGTGGGTCCTCTGGCCCTGCTCTCATCCTTCCCCACAACCCTGGTCTCTGTGGGAGTTCAGAAGCTGGAGTGTGTCCACAGCGGAGACGTGCTTCTGGAAGCTTCCGACGGGGGCACCTTCCTCCCTGTCATTTCCAGTTTTTCGGGGTCCCCTGGGCTGCTGGCCTCATTGCCTTCAAAACCAGGAGTAAAGCCTCTTCCAGTTTCTCTCTCTCTCTCCCCCCGTCCATGCTTGCATCCGTCCATCCGTCTCAATGTCTATGCCAACTTCTCCGTGCCCCTCCCTGTCCCCATACTTGTATCGTTTTGCCCATTTCTCTCACTCCAACCCTGCTTCCCTCTTAAGAATCCTTGAGGCCGGTTACCTTGAGGGACAACTGGAGCAGCTCATTGTCACTCCCCTGTCTCACGATCCTTAATGTCATCGCCTCAGCAAAGTCCCAGGGGTTCCGGCGTGGACACACGGGGTGGGAGGCTTCATTCAACCAGGGGAGAATAGTTTTTCCGCCCCCCCAAAAAAAGATAGTTGCTGGTTTGGTGGCTATAGGGTGTTTCAAGTGATGAATTTGTAAGCATAGTGAAGATTTAGGGCATTGAATGACCTTTTGTTTACTATTTTTAGTGCCCGTGAACACATTCGAAGGATGCCCCTTCAACAGCTTGCTTTTATACGGAATGTATTGGGGTCAGAGTAGGCAATACGATTATACAGGTTTCAGGGGTACAGTCGTATAAATCATCACCCGTACACCGTCTTGTGTGCTCACCACCCCAAGTCCGGTCTCCTTCCGTCACCCTTTATTCCCCTTTACCCTCTGCTACCCTCCCCCGCCCTCGTTTCCATCTGGTCATCACCACACTGTTCCGGCAGCTGTCAGTCCGTTCTCTGAATCTATGGGTCTGATTCTATTTTGTCGGTATGTTCACTTGGTTCGTGGGGTTCCACCTGTGCGTGAAATCACACGGTGTTCGCCTTTCTCTGCTTTCTTTCACGGAGCAGAATGCCCCCCCCCCAGGTCCCCCCGTGCTGTTGCCAGTGTTCAAAGTAACGGCCACTGCTGGACTTTCACCCCAAAGTCTGGCATGCCGAGAAAAAAAAAACACAACAGATGTCTTGAGTTTTCAGAAGAGGAATGGTCAGACAGAGGAGTTCATTTCACTTTCAAGAGGAAGTGGATGTGTATGCTTTGTTTTTCCGTAAAACACGGGTCAAGTGTAGCGGGAGGAGACGATGTCTAAGCTGGTGTACACGGGAAGTGGAAGGCGAACTCGTACAGTGGGGCTGAAACTCCAGGTCACGAGTGTGACAAGTTACCTAGTGCGTCGGATGGGTCAGTGTGTTACGACTGATAGAGCCCCGCAGATTCCATTTTCAGGATAAAAATGCAGGGGCCACCCTGGCTGGTGTGGCTCAGTGGATTAAGCGCGGGCCTGTGAACCACACGATCACGGTTCGATTCCCAGTCAGGGCCCCTGCCTGGGTGGCAGGCCAGTTCCCAGCGGGGGACTCACGAGAGGCAACCATACATGGATATTTCTCTCCTTCCCTCCTTCCCTTCCTCTCTAAAGATAAATAAATAAAATCTTTTAAAAGAATATGCAGGGACCGTCCGTTGTCCCTTTCTGCCCGTGGGGACAGAGCGAGAAGATGCTGTGGATGAACCACAAAGAGGGCTCTCACCAGACGCCTGCCCTGTCTGGGCTCTCTCCAGCTTGGGTCTCGCCTCCGGGACCGAGGGCGATGGATGCCCGGGGTGTGTCCACCTGAATTCTCGCCGATGCCGCTTCACACACAGAGAACTTGCATTTCCTCAACACTTCCCCGCCCTGGGAACTCTCAGAGGGCGATATCTAAAAAGACGTTCCTCTGGGTTTCGGGCGAATGTGACTGAACCAGGCTACCGCCTCAACATGCAGGCGATGACAGAGAAGTCGAGAATAGGCATTGGATCCGCTCCTGATTTCCAACGTGCCTTTCTAAGCTCTTCAGAGTCGGGGCATCCCGTGACCTTGGCTCCGCCCCGAGAAGGGTGCTGTCACTCTCCCCATCTCACCCGTCAGAGACCAGAAGCTCAGCGAGATCGGGGAATGTGACCGAGTTTCCAACAGCAGGAAGCAGCCACGTCCCCACGGATAAGGTCTGGTCTAGGATGCGGCAAAGACTGTAATACACCAGCTCTCTCGTGCCCATCCCGTGGATCGTCATGAAAGGTGATTTTCCTCTGCATTTCTCCTCTTAACTATTCTCCTTAGCCAGCATTCCAGGGATAAGCAGAACTTTAACGATGTTGTGTTTTTGTCTGCTGGGGCCGACCTGTGGAGAGGAAGACTCATGCCCAAGGGCCCCCCGAGTACGGTGAAATGGGTTTGATTGCACCGGACGCTAGGGAGCTTTAGGAAGGAAAGTGCTGGAAATAAGACCGGTGCCCACGAAAAACCACACGAAGCTATGCTTCTCCTCTCCCCATATTCAGCATTTTGCTATCGATTTTCTGCACTGCCCTAGTGGATGGTCTAACACTCGCTCTGGATTCCTGCTCCTCTTTCATTTTAACAAGCCTCAGTGAGGTGTCCTAAGCCAGTCAAATTCAGTCTGTGCACAGGTGACTTTTAAAGAGTCCCTTCGTCCTGGCGAAGGTCTGGTGTCCCGTCCCTGTACAGGTGTCTTGGCCAACGTACGTACATCCCAGGTGTGACAAAAACCAGGTGGAATGACGAGAGCCTTTACCCCCTCCGAGAATGCGTACTTCGGCTGGTCACCCAGGCAGGCACACCCATTCCGTGGCAGGTTTGTGAAATGCCGTGTAAAATAGGAACGTAGGGAGCGTGTTCTAGAAGGATCGAAGGCAGCGGCGATGACATTGAAAAGGGACTGTCTACCCCCTGGAGAACGTGACGAGAACAGAATCTGAATCTGGTCCAGTCTCCGAACACGGGAACGGACGATATTTTTATTTGATGGCAAGAGCCTGGAAATGGTCTGAAATCCTGGAACCGCTGCCTCAGAGTTTCCACTTCCCTGAGCCAGGCTAGAAACGGCCTTGAACGTAAAAAAAAAAAAAAAAAAAAGAGTGTAGATGATTGCACCGAGAAAAATATACCCATGGTAGCATCTCGTGAGCTGCGGCAGAATGGAAAAGGCGGACGCAAGCCACCGTCCTAAGCTGGCGGCCCAGATGCAAAGGAAATAGAGACGTGGGGAGGTGGAGGTTTCTCAGCAGAGTCCACGTCTGGTCCCCGTGCGAGACGGGACAGACTGAGGTAGCTCCGTCGGTGCCTGAGATGCAGTCACGTTCCAGGGCACAGCTCCGTGTTGCAGAAACGTGTTCGTTCGAGGATGGCTGTCTGGCCAAATCAGCGACGACGCACAGAGCAGGATCATTGGCGGGGGCCTGGATCTATGTGCGTGGGCTGGTTTTCAGGGGTGGCCGTAAAAAGTGCTCCAGACGGGGCAGCTTAAGCAACAGACATGTCTTCCTCCAGGTCTTGGAGGCTGGAGGCTGAGACCCAGGGGTGGGCAGGGCTGGATCCCCCTGAGTCCTCGCACGGGCATCCCTCTGGTGTGTCTGTGTCCCCATCTCCTCTTCTTATAAGGACCCCGGTCCTGTGGGATCAGGGCCACCCTAGGGACTTCATTTTACCTTGATCTCGTCTCTAGGGACACGTCCTCAAACAGAGCCTCGTGGTGAGGTCCTGGGATTAGCAGTCCCAGATACAGAGGGTGGGGGCACACGGCCCAGCCTGTGGCAGGGCCCAGGCCGGTCCAACTGGATCTGTGATGGCACAGCCTATCCATCGCCATCCTCTCTGCTCAGCGTATCTTCCTGGAGAGTGGGAATTACAGGTGCCATTGGCCGGCACGAGGGGAACAGGGCACGATTCTTAAACGCCCTCTAACTTGGAGGGAAGAACACCGCGGGCCGCCTGTCAGACCACGGCACCCTTTGCGTTAGTGGGCCGGCTGCGGATCCCTACAGATGATACGATGACTTCAATAAAGTTTTATTGGCCCACAACGGCACCCAGTTGCTGACATGTGTTCCCACCCCGGCTTTTGCCTGTGCCGTGGCTCAGCGGACTGGCTGCCGTGGAAGCCAGCGACCCTGCAAAGCCAGATCAATGTAGTCCCCAGAACGTGCTAGTAAAAAAAAAAAAAAGTGGCGCCCCCTGCTGAAAAGGACAGGGAGTGACTGGGGAGGGTTTTCTCGAAGAGAAAGAATCAGCACGGTTTTATAATTGCCAGAGCAGTCCCGCAGGCATTGGACAGGTGGGATAGGATCTCAGGGAGCCCCGCCTGAGGATAAAAGGTAAGGACGTACGGGTAAGCGCCGAGAGGTCAGGCGTAGCCCCTGGTCCTGGCAGCCTCCCATTTGCATCAAGACGTAGGTGACGAGTCCATCTTTTGAGGGGAAAACCAAAAACAGTGGACACCCGTCTCTGTAGATCTGCGGTGCTCGGCGTGACACCGGGAGCCCTCCGGATTCCTCCTGACTCTACACTTCAGTCCTTGGTGATGAAAATCAATCCACGGCTTCCTCATCCCATAAGGGCTCATTTAGAGACGGGGAGTGCCCACATTTCGTGAGGGTGTTGTTTTATAGTAGGAGCGTGATTCACACTCACCAACAAGCGAAAGCAACCCACGCAGGGATTAGATGGATGGGCGACTAAAGGGGAGGGTCTGCTTATGGCCGTGGGGTCTCCTCTCGGGGTGATGAGCACATACACCGAATGGGGCTCCCGTACACAGTGGAATAGTACGCAGCCATGAAAAGGAACGAGGCTCTCACTCAGGGAGAGATGCCAGGCACGCCTGGTCCCGTGGTATGGATTCCATGTGTGCGAAGTAGATACAGGTGGTGGTGACGTGATACCGGGAACGTGTTAAACATCGCTGTTTATTTTGAAATGGGCAATTTTACGCGATGTGGACTCTGTCTCCATAAATTATTTAAAAGCCATATAGTGGCAGCAACAGGATGACCAGAGGTCAATTTTTCTTTTCCCCTTTTAAACAGAGCCATTTTTGTATTTTATCGCCAAATGTGGAGAGAGAAAAAGAGAGAAAGAGAGGGAGGGAGGCAGAGAGGGGGGGGTACTTTTGAATTTTACTGAAATAAACTTTTACATACTTTATGTTACAAAGCAAGAGGGCATAGTCAAAATATCCTTCCAAAATCCCTTTTTGCACAAAAATAGTAATACAGTAGCAGGTGGGTGAGTCAGGGACATTCGTGCAATAGTTAAAATTTGGAGCACGACTAGAATTCTGGGTAAAAGCTCTTGGGCACCTAGGACCTGTCTGTTTTTTTTTATGCTTGGCTTTTCAACACCGGCAGTTCCAACAGGCTCTCTCTGAGTGTTACATTTAAGAACAGTTTTAGAAGCTGGAGACTGCTGTTTGTATTCGCTTTTTTTTTAACTGATGTGTGGAACAGGTTTCTAGATGGTTCTAAAACCTTCCAGAGGATTTGCCCAGGGTGGGTCACCACCTGCCACAATGGTGAGACTGTCCCGCTCCAGGCTGGACATAATGGTCTGGCTTGCGTTTTTCTTTCAGGGCCGATTTATCCGTGTTCCGGCATCCCGGCCTAAAGAACTGTAGGCGAATCCCAAACCAGCCAAATGTTACAGCCAGGTGTGTTAGCATTCTTTGATGAACTCTTCTTTACTAGATATGATGTCAAGACATCAAGTCGGGCTCTGACTGGTTAGCTCAGTCGGCTGGAGTGTCATCCAATATAGCAAAAGGTTGCAGGTTCGATCCCTGGTTGGGGCACGTCCAAGAGGCAACAGACTGATGTTTCTCACATGGGTTTTTTTTTTTCCTCTCTCTCTTTCAGTCTCCCTTCCTTTCTCTATAAACTCAACAAGCACATCCTCAGGTGAGGATAAAAAATAATTTACAAAATTGAGCTGATGGTGCATGGATGGACACAATTCTATATTCAGTGTTGAAACACCTGTATCTTTGTATTAGCCCAAAGCAATGCGGCTTACCGCTGTGATAGGAGTGTCTGATATTGTTTTACGGTCTCACGGGACTCAAAATGCAGGGCACCCACGACAGGCCAGCCCCCGGGGTGTGAATGCTTCTGTCAGCGGAGATGATCCATGCACAGGGTTTGGACCTCGGGGGGAATGTCTGCTTTTGGAAGACGGGGAACGTGCGGTGTGCTGAGACGCAGTCTATTCACTTGAAGTTGATCACCCCTCCCTGGGGGGTTTGAGTGCACAGAGTCTGAGTAGAGGGGCTCGCCCACGAAAATGTCTCATGTTGGTGAAATTAGGGTGAAAAGTCTGGGAGAGGGGAGAGAAGAGGGAGAAAGGGGAGCGAAGAGGCAGGAGAAGGAAGGAAGGAAGGACACAACACGTTAGCTTGCACGGTAAGATGCATGATCGCCTTGTGAATTGCTTCATTTTCTGTCGCATGCTACAAACCCCAAGCTTTCGTCGCCGTGCCTTCATTAATAAAACAACACATACCTAAAGACATTTGGCGAAAAAACCATTAAAGGCATACGGACCATTAGTACTCCAGAAGGCTTTCATTTTGCCCTCAAAAACTTGCCATCTACGCTGTTTTGTTTTGTTTTTAATTGAGATCCAGGCTTGCTTTAAATTACTTGTCCAAACCTTTCTACTTCGTTTTGGATCTTGACGCTACCAGCTTTGTTGGTTGCCTACCACACCCAGGCCTTGGAGAGAGAGAAATGAATTCCGCTGGTAGCCCGATTTTGTGTTTCCACGGACAAGGAATGCTGGTCACCTCGGGCAATCCTGCTTTCGCTTCGCAACACTCAGACACGCCATCCGTATCAGCCAATGGGACACGAAAGGCTGCATTGTAAACTCGTGAAGAGCAAAAACTACATCACGGGCTGTTTCTGCCATGTGATGTTCAAGCCCCTTGCGTGGTGATCATCACCCTTGGAGCAGTTACTCGTGGGTCCTTACACATTACGCAGAGGCTGCCCAGTATATTCACCTTACATGAGTCTTGAACATGTTAGAGGCAGGAAGGTCAGTCTGTCAGTTTCCTGAGTCAGTGAGAAAGAAGCTTTTTTCCCCATAAACATGGGTGAACTTTGTTTATTCTATAAAATAAAGAGAACCGCTTCCCAAAGGAAGTTCCTCTTCGAGTAGAATGAGAGAGCCCTGCAAAAAAATAAAATCACCTGCCTCGTTCCTGTCTGAGGGCTCTTTAAACAAAACACATCCGAGGGGCCTATCCCCCCAAATATGTGTCTTTAGCTATTCCGTGATGAATCATCTCCAGCATAAAGAGAGAAGACCAATCAGTCTGCAAATGTTTCTTGCTCACGAATAGCGTCATTTCACTTAGGACACCTCACTCAGCAGGATCGGCCAACATTCGGCACACAGTGGCTGAGACCACTGCCCTTCAAACGAGAGACCACTGCCCTTCAAATGACTGTAAAGTGAATTGTTTCTTCCCTTTTCCAACCGTGAAGCAACAACACATTTTCTTAGGAAGTTCGAGTGTGTCCTGTTGACATCCGTGCATGCCACTTAACGGTGGAGAGTTTTGCAAGACCCGCTGGCTACAGGATGTAACCTTGATCTACCAGCAAGAGCAGAAGAGCGGATAATTTTTCACGATAATAGTACAACTGGTGTTGTAGCTCTCCTAACAAGAATACAGGCCCCTGAAGGGCAGGCTTTGCCTGGCCTTATTCTGCCTGGTTATACTTTCTTTGTTGCTCCTGGTTGCACAAGCCGTTTTTCAGAATGGAAAAAGGATGTGGCAATATTTAAGTGCCGGATCCAAGGAGCTGATCCAGGAGGATCGGGGCTGACTGAGTGCAGAGCCAGGGACTTTCCGAAGGGTTGGGAAGAAGCCACTCCATGCAGCTTGGGCTGGAGCACAGCCATTCTCCCTGCATCCTGGGCCTTCTTGCTCCCGGGCGTGACAGGGAAGGCGAAAGGCATCCTGTCCTAAGGAGTCCTCATCGCATCTCTCTGACCCCCATGGTCCTTGGGCAGGTTGTTCCCCACCTGGGGACACTTGGCAATGGCCGGAGACATTTTGGGTTGTCAGAGGTTGCAGGTAGACGGTGCTCCTGGCAACTGTCTGGTGGAGACCAAGAATGAGGATTGATACAGAGAAGTATCCAGCCCCAAATGGGGTATTACTGAAGACAGAGACTCTTCTCTTAGCATGAGGGACTCTGTCTGTCCATCAGCTAACTCATCGATCTGTCCATCCATCCATCCATCCATCCACCCTTGGCATTATCTATCTAGTCTGTATATAAATTATCTATCTATCTATTAGATCTATGCATCATCTTTCTATCTAGTATCAGAGTTACGTTTCTCTGGAGAATCCAGACTCATACATATGGTCTTGAAGCAAGAAAGCCGTGTCTCTCTTCAAGGGAAAAATAAAATTTGGGCAGTAGGCAGAGCTGGGGTGTGTGGTCAAGCAAAACAGTCTCAGAAGACTGGTCCTGTGGACGTTTAGAAGGAACCTTCGCCAATGGGTCATCTCGATCATCTCCCCAAAGTTCCCTAGTGAATAGGGGTTGAATTCAAGCAGAGAAACCTCCATGACTTATGCAGTAGGCCATTGCCGAGCCACAATCTGAGTCAAGGGTTTTCACAGCAGGATAAAAAATACAACCGAGCGACCACGCCAAACCTCCTCAATTTTCCTGGGATTAAGGATTTTACAGGGATGTGGGGAGCTTGCGTTTGAAAACCATAGAAATCTCAAGAGAGCCGAGACCAATTGGTCACCTCAGCTCTTCAACTACTGAGAAAAATAAAATTAAAAAACCCCATAAAAAGCGAAATGTGCCTAAATTATCCCTTGCTTGGTGCATCTCGTGCATTGCCCTGGGCAGGAGACGCGTGGGGCTTGAGATAAAAGGATTGCGTAGGCACACCAGGGGTAAACAAGTGGATCCTGCCTATTTCTCAGATACGACTTGTTTATCTTTTCCTCCCCCAAAGTTAAACGTTTCCTTTAAAAATAGACACAGGGCTTCTCTAGGACAGCTCCAGAGGACTCCCGAGGAAAGCCGTGTCATTTATAAGAGGGACCATGGGGACAAAAGTTCATTTTGTACTATTTTAGGACATCAGGCATCGTTAGGTGGTGTGCTACATTTAAATCTCGACAGGCGTTAGTTCTTCAAAGAATGTCCATAAGGTACTTAAAATGGCAAGTGGGAGGTGTTCATGGGTGTGTTTTCCCCATTGTGAATAAAGGTCACGTCACCCTTGTGAATATAGGTCACCACTAGCCTGCCCTGATGCCGCATTTTCAACACCCCTGGGGTTTTCCCAATCCTTGCACACAGTCCAGTCAAAGAACTTTCTTCTAATTCTTTCCACTGACTCAACAAAACTAAATTATATGCCAGGCATGACGGGCACTGGGGGATGTGGTGAACGGGACTCATGTGGTCGACTCCCTCCACGGGGGAGCTGGCTGTGGGAAACATCAAAAGGCCACAGCCATTCTGCCGAGGACCTGGTCCCGTGCACGTCGAATGCTGGGCACTAATGAAATCCTCAGGTCACCCCAGGACCTCCTTACCCAAGACGATGACGACAGCCACCGCCACCACCTGGCAGAAACAAACTGCATGGAAGAGATGACCCAGGGGGTGTGGGGCTGACGTTTACAACATTTTGGGAAGTGCGGCGGGGAAGGTCATCCAGAAGAACATGAATTCCTTGGACACCGAGGAAAGCACACCAGTGCCATTCACAGGGGCGCCCCCACGTCTCACCGGAAAACCTCCCAAACACAGCTCCTCCGAAATAACATTGTGTTGGGGATTTCGAATTGACCTATGAATTGGGGGGGATGCCCCTTTGTTCGAGGGCACCCTGGTCTGTCACCTCCCTAAAGGCCACATCGGGACACCCACAAGGTGCTGTTGGGAGCACACACCCCTGGCATTCAGTCACATGCATGGCCCGGCACACTGACACCGCCGAGTTGCCTCTGGACGGGGGTTCCGTGGGTCTGACCAGAGGCTGGGATGTCCACACTGACACGGGCCACTCAACTTAGTGGCACCCTATTTTCTTTTCACGGTGAGACTATTAAAGTGTGTCACTCGACGGGACTTTGGGAATGGCCCAGTTAGACTTGTTCTTGTCAACAGGCTGTGCACGAAGACAAGTTGGAGGGATGCGTTCAATATCATCTTGTAAAACAGAATGGGTTCTCTCTGCTCACTGCAGAAAATTTGAAGCTGGGAGTAAATTCCAGGCACGAAAGTATGCCTTTATATTAAAAGAAAACAACTCAGTGCTTTGGGGGTTATACTAAATAATCTAGAGGCTACTCCAATAACAATTTTCCAAACAGTTATTCTAGGTTATCAGTTTTGATGTAGGGGTTTCAACGGAGATCGGCTCAGAGTCTTCCTTGTGGGTAAAGTAAAGAAGAAAAATGGTGAGTGAAAGACACTGTGTTATATTCCTGGGAAAACGTAAGCCGCTTCGGTCTTCATGGGATGTGACACCGAGTATTCAAGCTCTCTCTTTCTCTGACCACCCAGTTCAGTGCTTCAGAAATCTCCAGCATGACCTAACACTGGAATAAGCTCAGCGAGTGCTTGGTAAGCTTTTTCTTTCTCGTGCGTAGCACTTTTTATGAGAAGAATACTTAGTACTTTGGCTCTCTCTTGGACTAGTTCCACTGAAAAGTTGCATCATTGCTTTATAAGCAAGGAGTTGAGAGAGCTGGTCAGGCTCATCATCGACAGGTAAATGAATACATATTTATTCTTTTAAAATTTTTATTTAACTCTTGTTCAAGTATCGTTTTCTTTCTTGTATTCCCAGCCCTGCCCCCCCCCCACCCCCATAAATGAATACATATTTAAATGCAGACAGATAAATAGATAGATAATAGGGGAAGGGCCCTGTCTTTTGCCTAACACAGAAACATCTAAAGGCCCATGAGCAAATGTCTCATACAGTGAAAAAGAGTCTACTTCACTTTCCAAAGTATTTGCTGTGTTGGGAAACTACTCGTCACAATAGCTAGTCATCAAACCCACATTCTAAAGTGTTCATGGGACTCTTCCAAATTTTGGCCTTTGGTATCCCCCAGGGCTTCTCAGTCTTAGTGATATTTGCCATCTGGGCTAAATAATTCTCTGTCGTGGGAGCTACTGGGTGCACGTAGGGTGTTAGCAACACCCCTGGCCTCCACTCACCGTGGGCCAGTATCCCCCCCCAAAACATTTCCAGACCTTGCCAAACATCCTCTGGGGAAAAACACTCTCCCCAACTGACCCCAACGATGTCAACCTACAGCGTAATTATCTTAGCAGTTGTAACTCCGTTCATCCTAGTTGGTGATGACTAATTTTATGGGTCAACTGGGTTGGGCCACTGGGCCCAGGTAGGGGGTCAACCGTTACTCTAGATGTTTCTGTGAGGGTGGATGTTGGATGAGACTGACATTTACATCAGTGAAGCAGGTTGCCCTCCATAACGCAGGCGGGCCTCGTCTAACCGGCTGAAGGCCTGAAAGAGCGCGGAGACTGGAGATGAAGGAACTCTGCAGCAGACAGCCTTTGGACTTAACCTTGAAGTTGCCTGGAGTCTCCAGACTTCCAGCTTACCTGCCCATCCCATGTTGGACTCTCCAAACCTTCACAGTTGTGTGAGCCAGCTGCTTAAAAGAAATGTCTCAATAGATGGAAGGATGGATGGATGGATAGGTGGATGGATGAGCAAACGGATGGACAGGCAGGTGAATGAATGAATGAATGAATAAATAAATGATAGGTAGATAGATAGAGACATAGATACAGACCGAGTTTGCCTACCATATTCATCCTGTTGATTCTGAGTCCCGGACTGACACACAGTGGACCTAAGAATTCATCTAGGAGAAGCTTGCTTCCCCTTTTCTCATTGTAGAGCCCAGGCTCTCACCCCACACTCCTCTTTGCCTCTGAGTCCCACTTTCTTCACTGTCCCGCGGGCCTTCGGGTGCCAAGGTCCTCTGGGTGTAACTGCACGGTGGTGCGAAGCCCTGCCGTGTGGACCGAGTCTGAAACTGTCGTGTCACACTCACCGTCCAGTAGGAGAGACCCGGCCTTGGGATCTGGTGAGCTTCTTGAAATAATTCACTCTGTATAAACCAGTATCCACTTGCTGGGGAGCTCGGCAGTTTCAAAAGATGCTCCTCTCTTATTTTCCTGAAAAAAATCTAGATTTCACACTCACTGAGCAAGCAGTTATTGTGTGTTTCGATTGAGAATGAAAAAAAAATGCATCCAACAACCCTTTCGAAGTGGCCTATTCAGGGGCACTTAGTGCGCTCATAAAGTGTACAATGAGCAGCTCTGTCCCGTTCAAAGACCCCCTCATGTCCCCAAAACATAGCCTCACACATACCTCCCCCTCCCCCATGCCTTTCGGTGTCTCCGATTTTGCCTGTTCTGGACATTTCATGTCAGTGAAATCACACCCTCTGTGGTCTTGGTGTCTGGCTTCTTGAATCATGTTTTTGAAGTCGATCCATGTGGAATGATATACCAGAACTTCTTTCTGTTTCTTTTCCTTTCTTAACTTAACAGCTTTATTGAGAACGAGGCGTGCACTGTGATTTTGTAAGGGGGGGTGACTACTGGTCCGTGTGTTGATCCATTACCACCATATGGATTCAATGTGGACGGGGAGGAGTGCCATTCTCAGTTTGGAGTCTTTTTTTTCTTTTGGTTTATTTATTCATCCACTTATTACAAATAAGAAAACTAGAAGGTTCTTGTCTTGTAAAATCCTGAATAAAAACGGCTTGTTTCTGGAAAACATGTCTGTGGATTTGAACTGGCTTCAAGACATTGTCCGACGTTTCACTGACACACACCCATCCACTCTGTGCACACTTTTATGTGACCTGCCATGTGGGGGATTATTTCCCTCTCAAAAACGTACAAAATGGAAGGAAGCAGCTCTCAGAAAACTTTCTGAAACCCAAGTTTGTCTTCCACCCGGCTAGGCACGCCTGCCTGTCATCGGCTTATGAAGTCAGGGGAGCAGGCGAAAATACATAGAATATCTGCCCCCAGGGACCACCGACGGCCAGCTGCTGCATCAGAGAAAATGTCCATAAAGAAGCTCAAAAGTATGAGAAAGTTTTGCAAGCATTCCAAGACAGCTGTGTGGAATCATGACACTATTATGATTCCGGACTCTTTTGCATGGCCCTGTGGTAGATACACACAAACGTTCAAAGCAATGCAGAAACAAACATCTTTTTACTCTGTCTCTACTTTGATGTCCTTATCTTTGAGCAACATTATCCAAGTCCCAAGGAAAATCAATAGCTCGAAACACGAGGGTGTCTTCCGTGGGGCCTTTGAAATGAGCCGTGAGGAAGAGGACGGGAACTGGTCCTTGAGGTTTCGGAATCGCTGAGGTTGAAGGAGGAGGTGCAGGCGTGCACGGTGGGAAACGCAGGTATAGGGGAAAGGGCGTGTGCACAGTTCTGAGGGATCAAATTCACGATAAAAGCCGCCAAACCCACGCTTCCCTATTTTTCTCCTGTCATTGGTTGGAAAGCCAACGCAGAGCCCAGTCCACGCCCAGCTCTTCCGTCTCCCATGTCCGAGACGGAGGCGATACGCTTCTCTGCTTCCCCCTTGCACCGTATGGCACCGCCGACCCAACAGAAACACGGGTTGCTTCTTCTTTCTCGGAAAGAGATTTTTTTTCAAGACGCAAAGTTTGTGCTATTGTGGTAAAAACACCTGACGGGAGACCTACCTTATCAATGATGCGTTTCACCGCACGACGCCGCGGCCGGCCGTCTAGGAACTCTGCTGGGAGGTGCTTCTACAACTCATTCGCCTTCTGAATCTTCTGAAAGTCGGGGGCCTGGAAGCAGAATTAAAGGGTCACCGATGAGCATGGTCTTTGCCTGTCACCCCCCGCCCCGGGTTTCCGTGCCTGAAAAACACCTAAAAGAAAATCTCCTCCAAATGATGACTATACCAGTCATCTCTCCATTCTCGAGATACACGCGTCGGCAGGCAACACAACAGCTCACGGCACACATGTACTTTTCATTTATAGTTATTGTTGACGCTATTACGCATATCTCTATTTCTCCCTCCTTGCCTGCTTCTCCCCCACCCCGCCCCCCTTCCCTGTGTCCGTACCACATGCTGTCCATGTCCATCGGTCAGACAAACAAGTGTTTCGGCTGCTCCCTCCCCTTCTTTCCCCCACTCCCCTCCCCTCCCCTCCGACAGCTGTCAGCCCATTGCCTATTTTATTTTTTTAGGCCAGTCTTATTTATTTTGTTTTTATCCTATAGTATTTATTTTAGTCAGGCTTTTTTTTATTTGCACACTTGACTTCTTTTCTAAGTGTATGTCATTGAGTATGCCATTACGGTTGTCCCATTTTTCCCCTCTATTTTATCTGCTGGCCTCTCCGGCCTCAGCTGTTCTCTGCCGCCCCTGAACTCCGGGCAGCTCGACTGTGTGGAGCGGGGCCCTATCCTGCTTCCATTGCTCAGCACGTCGCTCTGAGTATTGGACGTTGGTCTGTCTCTCCTGCCCAACACACACCCCCCCACACCCTCACACACGCACCAAGCGGCTCCCAGGTCTTCCTCAGAGAGGTCCCTCATACCTGCCCCCCCGGCCGGCCACCCGTACCCCCCCTTGCCACGTGCCAGGAAGTGGGACTTAGCTCATGGGACAGCTCCCACGGAGGCCATCCTGAATTAAGGCCCTCATTACAACCACTCCCACAGGACTACCAACAGGGAGGGGGCTGATTTTCGGCCCCGTAGAGCAGCTGAAAGGAGATGCCTAAAAGCAACTGCTTCCTAAGGGTCCTTTCGGCATAATGAGCAAGAATCGGTTCCGATTCATCGGCTTTTATGTCAGGCCGAAGGGAGCTGAGCGTGTTTCTTCATGATGACTCGTGACACACGCAGGCACCTATTGGGGTGCGTCGGGGAAACTTTCCGATATTCGTTGGTGGTTTGGGGGAGACGTTCTGTGTCTCTAACCCTCCCGCTGTCCCCCAGGGAGGTGGGTGAAAGGAACTCGATGTCAGCTCAGTCTTCATCTGTGTTCTCCTCCACCGGTTCGGTTCTGGCTTTCTGATGGAGAGGGGCATGGCTGAAGTCTCCTGGAAAAACTACCGCCACGCTTAAATTCTCTATGTCTTTTAATCATCTCCCTATGCCAGGGGGCAGAATGTTTTAAATGATCATTTACGTGATTTACATATTTTTGAAATGTTTTAATGAGGTTCCACAGAGTTGGTAGGGAAATCGATGCATTTTGGAAAATTGAAACGTATGCAAGGGAGTGGGGGTGGGGCGAGAATGTGTGGACACTGTGTGCAAGCCAGGGAGTTGAAATCTAATTTTCTTCTAAAAGAATGAAAACTGGGGGAATTCTTTTTTTTTCCCAAGATTAGAAACCATTCAAACTTCATGAGTTTGCTGTTTTGATCATAATTTAAATCTCTTCCAGATTTCCACCCCGAGGAAAAAAAAAATATGGGTTCATGCTTTTAGCAAAGCAAGATCAAAATAGTATATTAAATACTCCCAGAAGACTTCTTGTACATACAAAAAATATTCAGTGAGTTAATATAAAATAAATCAGAAACAGATTGACGGATCCCTCCTTGGATTTACACAAGCGTTTAACCGTTCCGAAGATGAGCGGTTAGGAACGAGGAGACCGGTGAACAAGAGCCATCGCCCAAAGAGAAACATTTAAAAATCTTCACTGTGGCTCAGAGTCACTATTACCCAACGAAACTCTAGGAATGCGTGGAAAGGAGGAAGGCCACGTGTATGTTCTTTACACAATATGGAATCTATACTATTTACATTTTCGGAGCTTTTGCAGGGGAAACAATGAAAGAATGATGATGCAGGGACTACGGCCGATTAGGCAGCAAAGCCCTTGTCCTGTACCCAAGCCAAGACATAAACAAACAAAAATCCTGTCTAAAACATAGAACCAACTTCCCTGGTTCTAAGGGAATTCCGTTTGGAAACCCAAGCTCAGCCTGGCTCCGGTCCACGAATCGTCGTCCCCTTACCAAGACTGCGCCCTCCCGAGAATGTCCAGCGACGAAAACCAGCTGCCACCTGTCCTCAAAGTCTGCTGGGCCCCCTCCGGTCCCTTCCAGGACCACAGTGGCAAGCTCTCCTTCCGTGTTGAAGTTCATTATCGACAGCAGTGTGAGAGTTTCTGCGTGTCCGGGAAATAAAGTAGTTGTTCGTTGAAGAGCCCTGACAGTTGATGGAAGCAGTCACCATTCCCCTTTCTTTCTGTGGGTCAGCAATTTGGATTGGGCTCAGCTTGGGGCAGGGGTCTTTCCTCTGGGCCTCTCTGTGTGTGATCACAGCCCCCTGTCTTTTGGTTGAGGATGGGTGGGTGGCCCAGGCTGGGGTCCAGTCACACGTCTGGCTGTGGCTACGAGTGTCAGCGGGGCTACTCTCTCCTGGGTGCTCACCACAGGAGAGCAACCTGGCTTCCTCCACAGGAGAGCCACCTTCGTTTTGGGGGGCTACCACCACACACCGCCATGACCTTGCGATTTTCAACAACACACGGCAGAAGACGTACCCAGCAGGACGCAAGCCGGAAACCTTGAGTGTAACTACAACAAAAACAAGCCCTGGCTGGCGTAGCTCAGTGGATGAAGCGCGGGCCCGTGAAACCAAAGGATCTCGGTTCGATTCCCAGTCAGGGCACGTGCCTGGGTTGCAGGCCAGTTCCCAGCAGGGGGGCGCACGAGAGGCAACCATACATTGATAGTTCTCTCCTTCCCTTCCCCTCTACAGATAAATAAGTGAAATCTTTAAAAAAAAGCAGAAGAAGTAAACCCGTAACCAGTCTGATCTAAGTAATATTATGTGTGTGTGTGTGTGTATTTGAGTTTCCTCTGCAGTCTACACTTTACACAATCTTTTTCCTTTTCGTTGTTGTTCAGATACAGTTGTCCCCATTTCCCCCACCACTACTCGCTTCCCCCAACCATCCCTACTTCCCTCCCCTGATTCCACCCCGGCTTTGGTTTTCTCCCCGTGTCCTTTATAGGTGTCCCTGAAAACCCTTCCCTCCTTTCCCCCATTCCCCCCTCCCCCCTCCCCTCTGGTCACTGTCCCTTTGTTCTTGATTTCCATGTCTCTGGTTCTATTTCGCTTGCTTGCTTGGTTGGTTGATTAGGTCCTAATCAACCTTTTTTCTTGACCCGGAGACTCCTTACTCGACAAAATCAGAGCTCCTCCCACGAGGAAAGCCGTGAGTGAAACCCACAGAGCTCTTGAAAGAGAAAAGGAACATTTCACATCCTGTCCACATGAAGGACGATTTCTTGACGGGGAGCTCGTGGCGGGACGTTCAGGAAGAACCGGCCACGTGCCTCCCCCACCCCAGGAGAGTCTCCGGGGGAGGGGACGGAGCGACTGCCCCCCATAATATCCCAGCCCTGAGCACCCGTGTCGGGAAGACATGCATATACTTAATGAGTGAGGTCATCCCCTCTGCACAGTTCCACTCAAGCTGCAGGCTATAAATAGACTCCCCATTAGCTCGCCTCATCGGAACATTAATTTCTGCCGCAGAAGCAAATTCTGGGGACGGACGCGGGAGGGGCCGCGCCATCTGGGCTCCACGTGTCTGGGAGACGTGTTCCCAGATAACGGGCTGTGTCACCGATGGCTTCCGTGGGGGACTCTCGGGCCTGTGCGGTCACTCACGTCTGCCGGGCATTTGCGGGCTGGTGGGGAAAGGAGACAGGAGGGGGCCTAGGAGCGGGCGGGCGGACGGTACCTGGGCGCCCACAGCGGGGACTGGAGGGGGGTTTCTGGCGGGAGAGCCCAAGACACGTGGGTGGGAGGACATTCATGTCAAACTGCCCTGAAACGTGGCCTTGGTGTCCTGGCCAGGGTGACGTCCAGGCACCAAGAGGTCGTGGGGTGCATCCCCCGGTCAGAGCGCAGATGTAGGTGGCAGGTTCAACACCCGGTCAGGGGGTGTATTGTAAACGAATGATGGATGTTCCTCTCTCTCTCTCTCTTTTCCCCCGTTTCCTCTCTCTCTAGAATCAATAAACACACCCCGGGGTGAAGAGTGCAAAATAAAAAGAAACGCAGGTTTCGTTTGGGCACAAACACACGGAGGATGAATAGGGTGAGGCAATTCATCCTGTGAACAAAGCAACTGGTGAAGTAGGTTCACGGAAAAGCGAACCGTGTAATTCCCAAGCGGCGTGGACGCTTGGTTCCTGGAAGAGTAAGTCGATAATAATAATGTGTGTGAGAAGAGACCCGTTTTTGAGATCTTTTTTCCTAAAGCTAAGAGCTACGTGTTGAAATCCACCTTAAGAGGATGGTGTCAACGCCAAGAAGACTAAACTCTGTTTTAGGGTTGTTGCTGTTTTTTTACACCTATTACCTTTTTAAAATAATAAGTCTACACTGCATGTTAACACCCAGGGGTGGGTAGATTTTTTTCTTCTCTGTGTCTTTTTCACTCTTTACATCTACAGGGTTGGTCATAGATGGATAAGGCATTATCCGCACAATATACGCGGTCGTGGCCCCCACGGAAGGCCACGTTGGAAGTTTTAGCCGAAGGTCCTCATTATTGGGCTGTGACGTTGCAAGCGTTTCGGAATCCGTGCGTCTGTGCCTGGACGGAATTAGGAAAAGATTACTTGGCCCGAGTTTCTTTCCACTCTTATTCTATAAAGATATATTTGATTCTGTAATTGTAGGGTGCCCCGTGTTTCCAATGAGGTATCACAATCCAAGCTCCAGCCAACTGTAGTGGCGTAAGGACCTGCACGGGGCTCGGCCGCCTGTGTTGTGCTGGGTCCTGTCGCCTTCGTGTCCAACGTCACACTGCTTCGACTTGCGAGGCCAAGGCAGGCATGACTTCCGTGGGCCGAGAACCCACTCGGTTACACTGGGAGTCTGATATTCAGGGGCTTCCACGTAACAGCACACGTGTTCGTCACCCCCTGGTTCCAGACGAAGGGTGGAGCATGTCTTATATCAACAATGACCTATGGAATTGGAGGTCGTACTAACGGTCTACCCACATAAAACCGAGTTCCAGACAGCGATCTGCTTTGAACCCCAGAGGGCACGCCGTATAGATGACCTGAGCCAAAGCCCAGTTCATACTGGCTTCTAAGATCCATTTTTCATACTTGAAATCTTTCAAAGTCTTCCCCAAACGCTACCTTCTTGAAAGAAGTGAGAAACCCACTGTGGCGTCCGCTCCTCAGGAAATCTTTCTTGTCTCTCCGGGCCGGGTGGCTCAGTCGGTTGGAGCGCTGTCCTGTGCCCCTGAGGGTTGTGGATTCCGTTCCCGGTCGGGGTGCGTCTCTAGGTTGTGGGTTCGGTCCCTGGGCGGGGAGCATATGGGAAGCCACAGACAGGTGTTTCTGTCTCACAGGGATACTTCTCCCTGTCTATCTTTCCTCTCTCTACCTAAAACCAGTACACCTCTCCTCAGGCGGGGATTAGAAAAGAAGAAGAAGAAAAAAAATAAAGGTCCCTTCTCCGCCACCAGCGTCGCTGACCCTGGGTTCATCGGACCCCAGTACCAAGAGCCTCTTGTTCTCTGCGCCACTGGGAGCCCTCTGCAGCCTGAGAAGAATCCTGTGGGGTCCACGCCCTGGAGCTGCAGCTGGTGGAAAGCAGACGGTGCGGCTCAAGCCTTCCTAGGCAAATAAACTGCAGCCCACAGCAAAGTCGGGGGAATATTTGGAGTCCGCCCTAGGTCTCCCCATTTCCATCTGGCCTCTGTCCTTTCCCAAGATGAGTTTACGACCGTGTCAGCATGATGCCTTTTTCTGGAAGAGCCACACCTAAGATTTGGAGAATTAATGGCCAGCGCCCCGTGGTTTGCGAGGCACAGCTGTTTGCGGTTAGACGCGCCCAGCACGTTTTTCTGTGTGGAATCATTTTTTCTCAGGGGTCCACCCCCGCAGCCGATATTCTCAAGGTTAAGGGTCAGCCTTGACTGGAACATCCCAGCCCACCAAGGTCACCGAATGGGCCAGGCAGGGTAACACGTCTACTAGGGGTCCATCTGCAAGAAAAGAAGAACACTCTTCTTTCCACACGTGTTATTTGCAGTTTTACTCTTTCTTTAGCCAGTTCTCTTTGTGGAGGTAATTTCCTCCCTGTGCACATTAGCCTCAGCAACTTTTTGGCTCACGAGGATCCCATCACACACACGCCCATTTTCTCTGGAGTACAAGGATAACACGGGGTATTTTCTCGATCGCTTGCCTGCCGCTGACTTTTCAGGAAAATCGCCGTTTGTAACGTGAATTAAGTTAGACCAATAATCATTGAGTCTTGCCGCGTATCTTGTGGTAGAATACATGTAAAAACAGAAGTTGACATAATTTACAATGTTGTAGGGAGACGTTAACAAAGAAATACCACTGACCTCTGGGTGAAATTTTAGAAAGCGCGAGACTGGTGATGGTCGCCCGCAGATTCCCCAAAGCTGCTGTGAGAAGAATATAATAAATAAAAATGCCAAAGCGTTTATGCCGTTTAGAATTTGGCAAATCAAACTGAAATGCCAGAACAGAATGGGAGGACACATTCGCCAACACAGCCGATAAGGGGTTCATAGCCAAAATGTATAAGGTGGTTACAAAACTCAACAGCGGAAAAACACAAACAACTCGATTAAAAAAATGGGCAAAGGACGTGACTAGACACTTCTCCAAAGAGTGCATACAGATGGCCCATGGATGTAGGAAAAGATGCTCGATGTCACTAATCACCAGAGAGATGCAGATAAACACCACCAGGAGATACCACTTTGAACCCGTCCGAATGGCCGTCCTAAACAAATCAACCGACAGCAAGTGCTGGAGAGGGTGTGGAGAGAGGGGAACCCCCGTGCACTGTGGGTGGGAGTGCAGACTGGGGAGCCCCTGTGGAAAACAGGGTGGGGTTATCTCAATAAATTGAAGACGGAACTGCGTGTTGACCCAGTGATCCTACTTTGGGGTATCCATCTGGAGGGACCCCGAACACTGGCTCTAGAGACCATAAGCACCCCTATGTTCGTGGCAGCATTATTTACAATCGCCAAGATAGGGAAGCCGCCCAAGTGTCCATCGGTAGATGAGCGGATAAAACAACTATGGGGCATTTACACGGTGGAATGCTACTCGGCCAGGAAAAAGAAAAAGAAAGAAAGTTACCCTTTGCAATGGCATAGATGGACCTGGAGAGCATTATGCTACGAGAAATAAGCCAGTCAGAGAAAAACAAATACCACATGGTCTCACTCATATGTGAAATCGAATGAACCAACTGAGCTAACCAGCAAAACAGAGACAGATTCATACATGGAGAGCAGATGACAGCTGGTGGGGCGGGGAGTTGGGGGTGGAGGGACGGAGCAGAAAGGAAAAGGGACTCATGGGCCTGGGCCACAGTGTGGTGACTGCTGGAGGGAGGGGGATATAAGGGGGCTAAACGGTAATGGGAAGAAATACAATAAAAATTAAATTGTAAAAAGCTGCAATGAAGGATGAACCATGGAGTGAGAACTCAGACACCCGGAGGCTGGAATCGCTGTATGTATTCAATGAGTGTTGGCGAGGCCAGCTGAGCTAGAGACCATAAGCACCCCTATGTTCGTGGCAGCATTATTTACAATCGCCAAGATAGGGAAGCCGCCCAAGTGTCCATCGGTAGATGAGCGGATAAAACAACTATGGGGCATTTACACGGTGGAATGCTACTCGGCCAGGAAAAAGAAAAAGAAAGAAAGTTACCCTTTGCAATGGCATAGATGGACCTGGAGAGCATTATGCTACGAGACATTAGCCAGTCAGAGAAAAACAAATACCACATGGTCTCACTCATATGTGAAATCGAATGAACCAACTGAGCTAACCAGCAAAACAGAGACAGATTCATACATGGAGAGCAGATGACAGCTGGTGGGGCGGGGAGTTGGGGGTGGAGGGACGGAGCAGAAAGGAAAAGGGACTCATGGGCCTGGGCCACAGTGTGGTGACTGCTGGAGGGAGGGGGATATAAGGGGGCTAAACGGTAATGGGAAGAAATACAATAAAAATTAAATTGTAAAAAGCTGCAATGAAGGATGAACCATGGAGTGAGAACTCAGACACCCGGAGGCTGGAATCGCTGTATGTATTCAATGAGTGTTGGCGAGGCCAGCTGAGCTTTCCTTCCATTAATTCCATAAATAGAAGAAGAAAAAAAAAAAACGGGTCTATCCGGAAACAGGTCTCCTGGAAAAAAGAGAAAAAAAATGGCTGTTTCTGAAACGCGCGCCTCGTGAAAGCACGCAAAGTGTTTTCACACTGGGACCGAGAGAGTACACCCAAAAAGCCCAGGACGTGGCGAAGGTCAGATCACGCCCTACAGTGCCTCAAATTCACGAAGCGAGAGACAAACTCGGGAAATATGAAACTCGGAGGAAAAAGTTTGCTGCAATCAGAACGGTAGCAAGTTTGCTTCATTTGAATACGGACAAGAGGTCCCGCTAACCCACACAAAACTCTTCTGAGCCCGTTCAACCAAAAGAAATTATAGAAGAAACAATAGAAGAGAACTCCTCTGAGTTCATAGAAGACCCGAACCCAAACGTGAAAGAAACCCACGGCCGGTAAAGAAATAACAAGCAAATCATCCGTTAATCCGGAACCTTCATTCGAATGACAGAAATGCCCGTGATGGAAAGTCAACCGATACAACACAGCGGACACTATGAAATGGTAGGCTGGGCTTCAAAGGCCAGCGTCCGCCCTCCCAGATCTGGGCCGTGAGTGGACGTGACTGGCAGCCTGCACATTCTCTGTAGACGGTTCAAACAGCACCCGGAATATTTGGGAAGGCACCGTGACGACTCACCTCCCTGACCACCTACCTCACACCATCTTGCTTTCCCCTCCGTCAGCCACGCTCAATAGGAAGGATTCTGCCCCTGTTTCCAGGGGGCAGGGGACAATGCCTGGTGATGTTTTGGGTTGTCACAGCCCGCGATGCTGCCCGTGCTCACTCGGGGTGCTGCTCGAGACCCCACAGTGCGCAGGGAAGTCTCCCACGAAACCCAATGATCCACTCCAAAATGCTGGTGGTGGGAAGATGAAGAACCCCCTGACTCAGGTGCCCCGTGCTGTCTTCACCTCCCACCTGTGCTTGGCTCTATCTTTCTCCCTCATCCCCACGTGCTTACCTGGCCACATTGCGGGGACTCACACATTTTTGTTGTTGAGGTCCTTCCTTGGACCTCCGTACCAAGACGGGGGTGGATCATCCTTCACCATCGGACTCACCATCGCGGTCAACCAAGGCAAGGTTTTGCCTTGTTGATACTCTTTCCCTGGCAATCCACGCCGACCCCCGCTCCAGTCTCTCTGACATGTGTCCTTAATAAGGCCTGTGGGTGACAAACTATGCCGCGTTGCCTTGTGCCTCTGTTTCTCATTTGTCTACATAGTGTTGTGCTATAAATCTCATTCTATTTCTGAATGTGTCGCACTCAACAAAATGCTTGGAAGACCGAATCACGTTGCTAAGAGCCAACCGCTCTGCTTCATGGCTGGACGTGGTGTGAATCCACCACAGTGTGGGAGTTTTGCGTGGGAATGGTTGCCTTCCCCCGCCTGGACTTCCCAAGGGAAGTATCCGAGATGTGTCACCTTCCACTCTTCTGTAAGAATTTGGGAGGTGGGCGTTACGCCCGCCGTGGATAGTGCCATGTCACGTGATTAGAAAAATTCTACATCTTATTGAGCAGCAATCATTGAAACCCCATCTATGTGCCGGCGCCCCAAAACCCAGAGGTCTCCGTGGCACGGGAGGTGTGTCAGAGGAGAGAAGGAAGCCAGGTAACAGACTCCCCATGTCTCTGCCCCTCGGGTGTGGCATTTCAGAACACAAACTTCTAGGGAAAGCTGACACGGGCGACCGTCGAGTGACAGAAGTCTGAGAAGAGTATGAAGGTGCCGCCGGTCGCAAGGTATTGATGTCCCGGCCGCAGGAAGAGAAATAATCTCTGGGGCCCCCAAACTTCCTGCTGGCCAATGCATCAGGCTCTTCCTGTCTCACGTCCCAGGAATCCTGGCTGTGGTTGGTTCCGTCATCATCGTCCCAGCAGAACCCTGGGCACTTCCCAGACATCGTCCTCCCGTTTCCATTTTTGTTCCTTTATTGAGATTCGCTTTGGAGTCACGATGGCCGTGCACCACCACATTCATTTCAGGGGCACACACAGTGGTTAGACGTTTACATCCTCGCAATATTTCTGGCGCCCGCCTGGCCCCGTACAGAGTTCTTACAATATCATGGACCGTTCCCTTTGCTGAGCTTTACCTCCTGTGACTGTTTGTATAACTGGCAGTTTGTACTTCTTTTTCTTATTCTTTTTTTAAAAATGTTTTATTTATTTATTTTTAGAGAGAGGGGAAGGGAGGGAGAAAGAGAGGGGGGGGGACACATGAGTGTGTGGTTGCTTCTAGTGCGCCCCCTACTGGAGACCTGGCCCGCAACCCCGGCATGTGCCCTGACTGGGAATCGAACTGCGGACCCCGTGGTTCTCAGGCCGGCACTCAGTCCACTGAGCCACACCAGCCAGGGCTATTTTTTATTTCATTTTTAAACTTTTCAAGTACAGTCGCTCTCCAGCATCATTTCATGTGACTTGGAGGTGTAGAGCAGAGCGGTGAGACATTTCTAGAACTTACCGTCACACAGACATAAAGTAGAGAGGGGGGACTATCGTGGAAAATAGTGTAATAACTGCATGGGGTCAGTCGGTAGAAGCCTGAGGGAGGATCAGTTTGTACTTCTCAGTCCTTTCTACTTTTCCAGCTCTTCCCCCGCCGAACTCCTGCCATCTGGCGACCACCAGTTTCTTCTCTGTACCAGGGAGTGTCTTCCCGCTTTGTGTGTTTGTTTATTTTGTTGCAGTCCACAAATAAGTAACTCCGTCTAAGAAGACAAAAGAAGGAAGTCGGGCACCACTCAGTAAAAAGACAGAGTGGTCAGCGTTCATCTTGTCCCTTTTCTAGACTCTCAGTAAAACTCCGTTGTCCTCAAAGTCCTGTGGACGCAACCGTTTTTGTTCCCTGCGAAGCCATTTCACACCCACATGCCGCACCTTCCACGGTGTCTGCAACTCGTGTGTGGAGGCTTGCGTGGGGGAACACCAGCTTTCTTCAAACGGTGCCTTTCTGGGGTGGGCCACGCTCGCATGGATCATTGTTCTACCAAAATAAAATTCCACCCCCCCTCAAAAAAAAAAGAAAAAAGAAAAATGAAAGCCATTAGATGGATTCATTCAAAAGGCTTTCTTTTGCCCAGAGAAATAAACCCCACCTGTATAAATATGAGATGCTCAGGAAAGACCCTTTCACTTATTCTTATAGAGCCTACAAGACAGTAGGAAGCGAATCCGGTGTTTATTTTTCGACATGAAATGATATGGAAATCCATTGTAACGGCAGGGTGAGACGTGAGAGTCCAAATGAATGGAAATAGGATGAAACTTTTCCAAACGGGACAGAGGCACCGTCCGGCAGGTACGGGAGGCAGTATCATATGTCTGCTGAGAAACGGCTCAGAGAACAGCCAGCCCTGACCAAAATGCACACCCGAGGTATTTTTTCCTCTCCGACACGACGAGATTTGCTGATTCTGGGGTCAAAGCCAACCCTGACCGGGAGTATTACATCGTCAGCAAAGAGCCATCGGGACGTCCTGCGTGCCATTTTTTTAAAACAAGATTTTAAAGTACAATTTCTCTTGTCTGCCAATCCCCTCTTCTGTAATGAATGAGAGCCTTGTTCTCTTCCCTGTTAAGATTTGTTTTCTTTAACTCGATCCTATGTAGACATCCCTCTTGAGTCAAAGCATATGGAGGTTGCTAGAGATTATTCACGGGTCAGAAACAATTTGTAACAGCATTCTGCGTACGATTGCGTGGGACGTACGTACACTCACCAGCAGGCTAGGCGTATCCCACATTTACAGGGGGTGCAATTATGCTTTTCAAAACCATTCATAATTTACCCCAAATTCAAACGGAGCAGCCTGTGTTTTCTCTGGCAACTGTACCTTCGTGGGCTTAGAGTACAGCTTAGCCGTGTCTGTTTTTTTAGCGTGTTGCCGTTGGTACCACCATGCCGTCTTGGATGGTGGAGACGGACGGAATTGTCATCCTTTAAAAGGGACTCTTGTTGACGGTGAAACAACATGGGAGGTCTTAGCTCTCTTTTCGCCCTGTGACACGGATGACGGGCCGCGGGGGGGGGGGTCTGCCCCCTTGAACATCAGCCCCGACGGTTTGCAGGTAGACCCAGCATCGCGTGGGCGAGGAGTATCGCGCAGAGATAAATTCCCGTGGGGCTCAGAGCAAGGCTTACAGACGGAGCCCTCGGTCGCATCCTCGCTGTTTGGAGTCGGGCCAGTTGCTTCCTATGCTCTACGTCGAGAGGGAGGAAGTGGCCGGTGTCCCAACGCCTCCCTGCGAATCAGGGCATTGACGGAGACTGTCTCAGAAGCAAGAGCTCTCTAAAGAGGTGCTCTGACTGGCAGGCTCCAGGCAGGTGTGAAAGACTCACACCTTTTGAGGAGCAGGGGCGGGGGATGCGGAAGGCGCAAAGGAGCAAAGCCTCCTGGGGAGTCTGGACCGTGTGAGGAATTCCAGTATCAAGCCAGCTGGGTAGAGCTGAACTAGATGCGAATCCTGACGTGGAAACCGGGCCCGCTCACAGCTCCTGCCTCAGAGGTCCCAGGCCGGGGACAATGGGAGAGCCGAGAATTTAGAATCCTAAGCCTCGTTTCCATGGCTACTCATTCACAATGGAGACAGAGGATCTGAGGAATAAAAGAGGCCGAAGACCAGCTTGGCCGTAGGCCGGAAAAAAGAGTTCACTTCAGTGGTTCTGAACGGTCTCCTTGGGTCCAAACAGAGATTATTTTCAGGAGATCAAGAAAATACTCAATAGCTGTTTCTGACAGGGTTTTCAGCCCCGCCCCCAAACGGTGAAAATGGCTTTTGGCATTGGAGGGGCAAGGTTTGTAGAAGGGCGTCCAGGCCCAGGGGGCGGACGGGTGACTCCCGGAGAAAACACGAGGCTTGTGGGTGGGGCCTATGTTGTTACGTAACCACGGGTGTGTGAGTGGGTGTGTCTGTGCCCCTTGTGTGTTGACACCACCCCCCTACACTAAAGCCCTGGGAAAAAAACCAACACTCAACAGGCGTTATCCGTCATTACAGGACCTATTGCTGAGGCTGAAATGATTTATTTCCGTCGCGTTGCCCTGGCAGCCTGGGAGGTGTTTTGCATCAGTTCATTCCCGGAAACTTTTCAAGAGGACCATGAAAATCTCTTGTGTCCGGTCCCATCCATGGGCTCCACGTGGCCAGGAGGCTTAACGTCTAGCTCTCGTTCTGGTCTCTGTGTTGGCTGTGACCTCATTCATTCTTTTTTTCTTTTTTCCTTTGTTCAAACCAATCGATGGGGGGGAACAGAATTTTGGTTCCGAGTGTGTTTTAACGAACCCGAGATGACGAACGCCACCAGAGGATGTTCTGGGAGAGTTTCACTTCGATGGTCATTTTTGAGAATGGCGGTTGGCGTTCTGTATTACTATTTCAGGGCTTTTAGGTGTACGGGGTGGTGGTTACGTCTGAGTACAGTCTGTACTTCAGCTGGTACATACTCTTTGGAAGCTGCGTTCATGCTCTATGAACAGTTGGCTCAAGTGTTTGGTTGGACTAGCTTCTAAAAAGAATCGCCCCGTTATTCTCTTCCCCAATGCTCCATTAAACACCGATTTTCTTGCGCTTCAGCCCACTTCCCCTGATGCTGTTAATGCGGAACGTGACTTCACAGGCCTGTCTTTCGGCACCGGGGCACGGAGTCCCCGTCCTCCGGGGCACGTCTGCGGTTCAGAAACGGGTCGCGCCTCCCCCCGGCGCCAATTTCCCGACTCAAATCTGGGCCCAGATGGAACGAAAACGAGAACAACATCTTTGAAACACGTGAGTGAGGACTGGTCGTGGGCTAGAAGTGTGTTTTGGAAACAAAAGTGGCCTCTGACTTCCAGAACCTTCTACAATGAATTAAAACGTGTGAGTTTGTCAGAACCCACCGGCACCCCGTTATAACCCTGGCAACAGACTCTGAAGTTATCTGTCACGAGGCATTTGTAAAATAACGAGCAGTGTTCCCATCCGGTGGCCCTCCTTAAAAAAAGGATTCGCGGAATCACAGAATCATCGTAATGATTATTATTTTCCTTGTCCGGAGCCCGATAAAAGTCTAATCTCTCCCGATGGTCTGCAATTGCCTGGTAGACAGACCCACCTTGCGAAATGCCCTGGGGACCTGTAATGACTGGGATGGAATTTCGGAATAAGCGCAATTTCCCGCTGGTTCCGATGTCAAAGGAGCCCTGCGCCTGTTTCTAAGAATTGGGATGCCTGGCTTTTCGAGGCTTGGTTTTTTAGCACGGGCGACTGAAAGGACGCAGCAGCCGTAAAAAGGAGGCACTTGATCTCATGCTGCCCCTACGGAATGAATGGAGCAGTGAATTCACACAGTGGCGATAAGAATGCAAAGCAGGGGACTGGGCCCGGCAAGGCGGGCCCAGCTGAGAGGGACCTGTGACGATGTCTCCAGTCTAGGAAGACCTGCAGAGCGGACCGCTGGAATCCCGAGCACCAAGACACAGAGGAAGCTGAGGGGTCAACGCACAAGTGAGGTGAATCGGGGTCTTCGGTGGAACTTGGAGGAGGAGAGAGGAAAGGTGAGGCATTTTTTAAGTTTTCACTTGGGTGTAAATGTTTCCACTTAAAATACCAGGAACGCACCGATCAAGGGCTTGGCTAATGGTCAGACACCCCCACCTCCCCGGGCAGGGTGGCCCTGCCGTTTTTTCCCCTCGATGCCTACCGATGGGCCCTTAGTGACGCCTCGTAAGTGCCCAGAGGCACCAGGAAATGAGGAAGAAAAAGAGGAAGAGAACGGTGGGTTCTTCCTCATCCCTCCAGACATCCAAGAGCTGGTTTTTTTTTTTTTCCAGCTCTTGAAGGAGGACCGCAATGGCCAAGGCTAAAATTTCACAACCTTTCTTTTTACGGCCGTGTTGTAGCCCGTTGTGAAAATGGACCACGGGGTGTGTGTGTGTGTGTGTGTGTGTGTTTTATCCACTCACCTACTGATGGGCATTTGGGCGGTTTGCAGATCCCGCCAACTGTCAACAGTGCTGCAAAGAAGGCGGGATGCATGCCGTCTCTCTGACTGGCGTTTCCGGGCTCTGCTGATCTGATCCCAGCAGGGAGCAGTGCCTTTGGGTCTAACAGAAGTTCCATTCTTGGTTGATTCCGTGGACGCAGACAGCGGTGTGTGGTGTGGACCCAGGGAAGCGGGGCAGGGGTGGGTGGAGGCCGGCCAAGGGGAGGAACATCGGGACATCCGTAACAGCGTCATCACTAAAAACATACATTAATAAAAACAGGACTGGTAAAGGATCGTGTGATCCTGTCTTTCAGTTGCTGGTGACTTGGGATCCGTCCCAGGGGAAGTATTTACACGCCAGCCACTGGCAACAGCGCAAAGCCAGGGCGTCATCCCCCTGGGGACAACTGGTCGACCCGCGCTCCCCAGCCGAAGACCTTCTAAGCGTACCGATCGCTTCTGCAGCGAGCGGCGATACTCTCTTAGAGGCTCACGGGGCTGGCAGGAAGACGGTAGGGTAGGGACGCTTCACACTCTGCGAGCCACAGCACAGCTTGCTCGGCGTGACCTTGACGCTGGCCGCAGACAGAAAAGCAGACAACGGAGAGAAAATCGAGAAGACCTCTAGGAAAAACCGTGAGCTACCTAAAGGTCATGAAAGGGAGAGAGAAGACCCGGGAGGGAATAAATGTAAACTGAGGAGGGGAAAGCCATTGGCGGCCCAGCTTTCAGGCCAACACCAAGCCGAAGGCGGAAACCTGGTCCTCGGCAGGGTCCCCACTGTTCAGCATAATTGGCATGGAGAACAATACCGTGCTTCTCTGCATCTGCTAATTGACTTTCAGATACCGCAGGAAGCCTTCCCATCTGCATACCGATGGGTCTTCCTCCCCACACTCCACACCAACTAGACCCTGGAGTACAGAGGGGCCGCTGGCGAAAAAGGAAACGGACACACGTTTTATTTGGCCCTGGTACACTAAGATAACACGGACGCTCTGCAGGAGGGGGTCAGCTGCTAAGTTCGGAAGGTGAGGGGTTGCTGGAGGGGGAGGCACGGTGATTTCGTGAACACTTTTGCTCCAAAGCGTGGCACCCCTCGACTGCAGGTAGTTCGAGCAAGGATAATGTCTATCCACGTGTTCCATCTATAAGAAAACCCCATCCATATGTTGAGTCAAATGGCGCAAATTCATTTTTATATGTTACCTAAAGTTATACTCTGTAGAGCAGATTGGAAAAAAGAAAACGAACTGGGCAGTATTTCCAGGGGGCAGGAAGTCTAGCTCTGGGTTTGACCATGTCTCCCGGCATGAGAAGCGCTGTCATAGGGGCATGCTGGGTCACAGGGACTTCTTGTGGGTCTTAAATTACTGTGGCAGAAGAAAAAAGTCCCTAAATAATCTGGGAGGCTATATAACAGGAGTCCCACAGGAACTTCACGGGAAACCCACTCATGAAATACTGGGTGAGGGACAGCCGTTGCAAAGAAACGGAGACGATGAACACACGTAAAAATGTTTTTAGGCATCACACTAAGAGGAGAATGTGGATTACAGACAGGGAGATGTCACTCTGCTAAACAGAGTCAGTCACCAAGACCGTAAACGTTGGCCAAACTGGCTGTGGACAAAGAGGTCGGAAGGAATTTCATTCGCTGCCAATGGGTTAAATCGATACAGCATTTCTGGGTGACGAGTCACAATGCCCGATCCTCATTCAGTGCTTTTGGTCGGGCAACTTGTTTTCTTGGGACTGACTTTGCACACACAGGCACACTCGTGCAAACACACCCAGTGTCTGCAGACACTTTGCACAGTCTCACGCACGCGGTGGCATTTTCTAGAGCATCGGTCATAATGCACAAGATGCAGAAAACACAGATTGTCTTACTTTAAGCAACTGGGAAGTTGATCCACATTGCATCTGATCCATCAATGAGAATCATAACCCCGATTGGGAACCAAAACACAGGCAAGTCCATGCATAGTTCCCGGAAGCCGTAAATAACACGGTTTTCTGTGCATACAGCACCTTCCGTACGGTAATGACTATTTTAGGCACCAGGGAGGCAGCGCCCGCACAAAAGCAAAGGCCGCGTTTCCCGTCCCCGTGGACGGAGGGAGAGTGAAAATAAATAAAGAAGAAATGTGTATAAGCCATTAAGGAATTGCTCGGTGCTACAGAGAAAAATAAACGAGGGAAGGACCGGCAGGAAAGAATTGAGTGTTTATTGATGTGTTATCATTATTATTTTCAGGGGAATGAGAGGCCCCAGCGATGGCCCTTTGCACGCCCATCCCAGAAGAGCCAGCCCCTCTTTCTTCCCGGTTTCCTTCTTCGCTCAGAGGCCCACTGTCTGTGAATCCCATGGCGTGACTTGGTCTGCGGTTTTTCCACTTGGTGTCTCTAATCCTGCAAAAGGGGGCAGCATGACAAGAGTCCACCCTCTCGGTTGGGCGTGGTGGCACGCTGGGTCCTATTCTCCAGCTGGGACAATGAGCCTGGGAGCTCAGGATGTAGCAACCGTGCAAAGACCAGCCTCGCTGTCAACGTCACAATGCCACTCATCATGGACGCCTTCACCTGGTCCTTGCCGGGCCTGCATGGTGAGCCACCGTCAGGTGGTCCCTGACACCCAAATCTCATTTGACACCGCGGTTTCCAACCGGGGGCCAGTGCACTTCCCCGGGGACGTTTCAGGATGTCTACACACATTTGTGGTTGTCGCCGCTGGGGGGTGGGGGTGTTCCTGGCCCCCGGTGGGTGCGGAGGAGGGACCCTACCGTGCACGGGGCGCCCCACATCAGGGCGTCACTGGGCACAGACGTCCCTTGGGTGATGTCAGCAGCCTCAGATCTTTGCATGGGAGACAATGTACACCGATGTCCATTTATAACTATTTGTCATCTATCTATCTAATCTATTATCATCATCGATCCACCCACCCATTATCTATCTATCTATCTATTTAATCATTCATCCATCCATAAATCATCCATCTATTATCTATCCACCCATTATCAATGTCTGTCTGTCATCCATCCACCCTTCCCTGTGTATCTATGTCTCTACCCACCTCCCTCCGTATCTACGTACCCACTTACCTTTCTGTCTACGGCAGCGAGTTCCAATAAAGGATAAAGCTGGCCCTTGCCGGGGTGTCCATCAGCATCGGCCGGCCTGCGAGGGTGTCACGATGGAGGAGCCGCTGGCCCCCGTGGCTGGAAAACAGGGACGCACCGCCACACCCGATGGTGCACAGGACGCCCTGAGCACCGCGCACTGTCCAGCCGGCAAAGTTCCTCCTGCCACGTGCGACAAAGGCCACCTTAATGATATCATCGCCACGGTAAAGCTGTTTCTACCACCTGATACCGCAGGAGTCACTGCCGGCTTTCTGGGACGTACTTCCGGTTCCACACTCACCTGGGTTGTCTTTCCTGTCGGAGGAGGCAGAGGCCTCGTGAGCAGAGCAGGAATCTTGGGGTCACCCAGGGCCAGTCAGCCAGCAAAGGGCACCGCCCGGGACCAACCTGAGCAGCGTCGTGAGACGCTGGTTGACGCGCAGGTAAAGGTCGAATCAGGTAGCCCTGCGGTTTCTGTATGAGAATGCCCTAACTTGTGATGAGCCCAGAATCGTTTATGAATGTGGAAGTGGCTGAGTGGAAACCATTAAAAAAAAAAACAACCACCCTGAACTGAGAGTAGTATGTTTTTTCGTTCCACCATAAGGCCTGTGTAACCATGGCCGAAGGGGCTATTCGCGGTAATTCCAGTGTATCCATGGTTCTGCCGGTTTTAAATCTGTGTGATGTCTGACACAGTTGCGTTGTTGTACATATGCCGTTCACCATGTTAAATAGTGCCAGTGAAATGTGATCATCCTTAAAACTGGTTTAGGAAATGAAATTACTTGAAAGATTTCATGTTACAAATGGAAGGGCTTCCCTATGCTTCTCCAAGGAAAAGTGAGTTTTTCAGTGGGTTATCCACACTGATTTTGCCTGGGAACAGGAATCTACCACCGTATAGGGAGCGGAGAGTGACAATTGTCCATCGTTACTTTAAAAATTTTTTTTTTTTTTTAGCTCTGGCTGGTGTGGCTCCGTGGATTGAGCCCCAGCCTGTGAACCAAAGGGTCACTGGTTTGATTCCCAGTCAGGACACAGGCCTGGGTTGTGGACCAGGTCCCCAGTAGGGGGCGCGCAAGAGGCAACCACATATGGATGTTTCTCTCCCTCGCTTTCTCCTTCCCTTCCCCTGTGTCTAAAATAAATAATTTTTTAAAAAAGAAGAAATGTTTAAAAATATTTTTTTAGTGTGCAGAAAACAAAGCAGATTTTCAGCGAAGACCCATGGACCAAAGATATCAGCAAAGAGTCCCATTCGGTCAATGAAGGGAAGGAAGAGACTCGACCAGGACAAGGGGAAGCCACAACAGCCGTGCCTCCGATCTGAAATAGTTAAACGCCGGAGACGTGCACTTCCGCCTCCAGCTCCCCTGGTCCCCCTTTGGAAAGAAAACACGCAGCCAGCGGCCTCGGGGCCTGCACAGGGCACCCCGAGCTGCCTCTGCGAGAACCGGGAAGGTTCTGCGTAAGGGGGCGCTGCCTGTCTCACCGCCACCCAGCGATCGCCAGCGCATCTCAGCGCAGATCGGAAAACTCCAAGAGCAAACTGCACTGGCAAAGACAATTATGACCCAACCCTTGCAAAAAAAAAAAATAAATAGCTGGACCCACTCTTTTTTCCTTGGTCCAACTACAAATTTATAGAGGCGCAGGAAAAAAAGGTGGAAAAAGGGAAAATGTGACCTCTGCCACGGCTCGCCATCCATCAAGGTCCCCTGACGCGCCCTAGCGGCCAGAGGGCAGGCGCGTGCCTGGGCGCACCATGGAAATGCAAATAAACGAGCCCACCCTCTGCACTCACGGATGCCGCCTGCGGGAGACCGGCGGGTTTGCTCTGGACCCTCGCGGGCCGGACCCTCGGGGCGTGAAATTGTGCGTTAGATCACCAGCCACGTGGAAAAGGAGAGGTTCAGAGCAGGCGCGTTTTTTTTTTTTTTTTCCTCAGAAAAGCGTTTTTGTTAAACTACTAAGCAAAACCCATGCATTCCATTTGGGGGCCCTCACTAGGATTCAAACGGAATTTGGAATAAAAACCAGAGGGCTCTTTTCTTTTGAATCCTCACTTTCCGAAGGATGTTTATTTATTTTTAGGGACAGAGAGGAAGTGGGGGCGGGGAGAAAGAGAGAGAGAGAGAGAGAGACAGAGTGCCCTGGCTGGGGATCAAACCGGAAGCCTACCTATGTGCCGTGACCGGGAATCAAACCCACCGCCTTTGGGTGCACAGGATGGTGCTCTGACCAACCAAGCCAGGCAGCCAGAGCACCAGCACTCAATTTCATGTGAATAAAACCATATTTGAGAACACGATTTCTATGCCGTTAATTTTGCAAAGTTAGGGCTGGAGTTTTCCCATTTGGTCTTCGGTGTGTGGGCTTGTGAGTCCTGGAGGTTTCTCCCAAATATCCCAAATATATTCCTCACGCTGGCCACAGGAAATATTTGCAAGACATGGCTTACACAGTCTTTGATTCAGCTCCCATTAATGTGAAGATTATATACTCAAAGAGGTATAAACATCCCATAATAGACCACCAGTAGAAAGGGTAGTCGAGGGCTGTGTTGGAAAGAGATGGGAAATGAAAAGACAGAAAAGACACCTGGCTGGTGTGGCTCAGCAGTGGACTGAGCATGGTCTGAGAACCAAAGGGTGGGGGGTTCGATTCCCAGTCAGGGTACGTGCCTGGGTTGTGGGGCATTTCCCCAGTAGGGGGCGCACGAGAGGCAACCACACATGGATGGTTCTCTCTCTTTCTCCTTCGCTTTCCCTCTCTCTAAAAACAAATAAATACAATCTTTAAAAAATATATAAAAAAGGAAAAAAGGCCTAAACATCCGTCCACAATAAAATGGATGGTTCTAGGGCCTTCGAGGTATGTTGCACAATGTGAATCACCTCCACCCCAGTCTTTGAGGCCTTTGTGACCATGACTCGTCAGTTCAAGAAAAGACGCAGCCCGGTGGAAAATAATCATAAACCTCAGACTTCTGCTGGCCAGATTTCCTCTGTTCACTCCCCACCGTGACATCACTTTTTAAACTTTGCCCTTTGAGGATATTATATATATATTTTTTCCTTTTTTTCCAAGGCACCGGTTTGAAATGGCTGCACACACATTCTGATTCATTACGAAGAATTGTGTTTCGGCCAGTGGGTCTCGGAGACATTGGCCCCCAGGGGCTGATAAAGCTGAGTCTGCAACGGGCTGAGAGCCAGACGTCTAGAGTGAGATCAGAAAACCCGGACCCACTCTCCGTGACATGCTTGAACTGCACACGTTTCCCGTGAAAGGGAAGACCCCAGGCGGTCAGGCCCCTCACTTTTCCAATTTGAGACAAAACCGGGGGCGGGGGCGGGGGGCGGTGGAGAGGGAACTGGGGTGTCCCTCCTCCACGGGGACGCCGTTTTGATCCCACAAATGGAGTGACTCCGAGAGACCCGCTGGCCGACACGGTGCTTACTTACAGAGTGGACAATACTCTATGGTGCATTCACATTTTATTCACTGGGCCAATTTCACAGTGCGTGGGTTTTATTTTATTTTACTTTATTTTTCAACCACCGTAAAAAAAAAAGTCTCCGAGTTTGCGGCCTCACAGGTTTATGAAATGGCCTGCTGGCTGGGGTTCTGAAGGGCAACGTGCCCGTGAAAATAAAATCTGATTCTCAGAGAGGTTGCTTAACCAGGGTGAGCACACTCTGATTTTCGGCCTCAAAGCGAGCCTTCTCCTCCCCACCCTCCTCTTTTCAATGCGCTCATTGTCGATCTCTGGCATTGGCCAGTTTTTGCCAAGGTGCTCCTCGGGACCTCGGCAATCTGGCTCTCAGTGTCTTCGCTGAAGACCTGCCGAGCTTCTAAATTGAACCCTCATGGGCTCCTGCGAAGGGGCAGGAGCAGATGGAGTTTCCATCTCGGCCCCGGGATTTATTAAGTGTGAGAGGTCTTGCGTAAATAAGTGAGTCTGTCCTGGCCTCCACGTCGCTACCTTTCGAGGGGGCGGATATCCTATTTCACAGTGTTTTTAAGTCTTGAAGTGGGATGTGGACCTGCCAGGGGAATCGCTGGGTCACAGAGTAGTTCTCTCTTTAATGGTTTGACTCCCCCTCCGCCCCGCCCCGGAAGGTCCCTAGTGCCTTCTACGGTGGCTTTCCAAACTGAAAAATCCCACCAGTGGTGCCCCAGGGGGTCCCTTTCCTCTGCATCCCCACCGACATTTCTTATTTCTTGCCGTGGTGACTGTGTCCATTCTAACGGGGGTCAGGTGGTGGTGCCTCAGAGGGGTTTTGATTTGTACGTCAGAGACGTACCACACCCCGATGTTCACGATAGATGAAAAAAAACCCAAGTCCCCGGCGACAACTGAGTGGATAAAAAATGGGGGCCCCCCCGTGTAGACAACGGAATATTACTCGGCCGTGAAAAAGGAAATTCCTCGCCATTTGTAACCACAGGGATGTGACCGGAGGGCTTTCTGCTTAGCATAAAGAAGACACGCGCTGTGTGATCTAACTTACATGTATAATCTAATTAAAAAAACTCATAAACATAAAGAATAAAATGGTGATCGCCAGGATGTAGGTCGTAAGGAATACAAGGATTGTTTGAAGGGTCCAACCGTGGCAACCAGTACATACGTACATCCTGGAAATGGAATGGAACGTAGAGCAAATACGGTCGTTTCTGTCCCTTTACAGAAATGGAGATAGAGTTAACGGGACACTATACGGGGGGGGGGGGTGCGGCTATTTGAGAGGCACTAAGAGAGTAGGTGGTAAAAGGTCTCACCCCCCCCAAAATGGACAACTCTGCGTGGCCACACGGAACACAGAACCACAACCCGAATTCGTAAAAGATACAAAGTCTTTATTAGACAAACTCGGAATCAACAGGACAACTCCATAAATTAGACAGCAGTATAATTTTCTGAGGAGATCTATATACAGATCACAGTGATTTTCATTGTGCAAGGAATTCAACGGATTAGAAACAGTTTGCTTTCCGCCCCCACAAGAGAAGCTGGGACACCCTGGCAGGGGGTTCCTGGGCGGGGGGTGGGGGTTGCCGGGGCGTGCCACGGGTGACCAAGGCACTCTGTCTCCTGTCTGCGGCACGCTCCGGCAGCCCCTGGGCCCCCAAGGAACAAGGGCCACCTGGCCAGGTGGCCCGCGGCACAGTGTGAGAAAAAGCAAGGCTACCGGGCAAGAGCCAAGACTGTGTGGGGGTCGTCGAATGGCTTCACATCCCATCCAAGGAAACAGACATGTCATGACTTTTGCTTATAAATAACAGAAGTGCACAGCGTGAGCGAGCGAGCGAGCGCAAAATCAAACAGCTTGAAAGGCAATCATTTATCGGAAATCATCACAGAGCGTGTTTCCTGCGTGGAAAGGGCTTGCTCCTCTGGAGGCGAGCCTGCCTGCCGGGTCTGCGAGGCCAACCTGGTGTGACAAGGGTGTGACTGGCAGAAAGGGTCCCGCGCACTCCACCTCCGTCTCCGCACGCACACCAACGCACACACCAACCGCGCTATCCACACCCGTGAGTCACACAGCTGTCCCCGTGCTTTGCTCTCTGTTTTCTCGTCGGCGGGGACCAGCCCCTGTCGTTGGACCCCTTCGTCGGGGACGGGAAGGCAGAGAGTCGGGCTGCAGCTTTTCATCCGTAGCATCGGCCACCTGCCACGTATTCACACGGTCCAACGTGTAGAGGCAACTTCGGTGGACGGAGAAATGGGAAAGGCGTGCCGCGTCACACACGTGTTTCGCGTGAGGAGGAGTCTGCCACTGGTAACACGGTGGTCTGGAAGGTGGGATGGGGAGAAGGCGACGAAACGTTCCAGACACTTGGTGCGGCGGGTCCCTGGGTGGGGGGGGTGTGAAGCGCACACGGGGTCTCTTGTTGCCGGATGTTTTTTGCATCGTCGGTCACACTGACGGCAGCCAGCAACGTGGGGCCATTTCGGGCAAGAATAGTTTTTACACGGAGTGGGACTCTGACTTCTGCGGGCAAAGGGGTCCCAAGCCGGCCAGTACCAAGGTGTGCTATGCTGGGTAAAATCAATTGCGATTTTATTTCCTTTTTAGCCCGGGAGGCGCTCATGAAAGACGGGGAGTGATGCTTCCAGCAAGAAAACAAGACCCACCTCAATTTAAGTCTTCTTGGCTTAGAGCCAAATCCTTTCCTGAGCCGCATTTTGTGATTATTCCCCCGAATTGGCTTCAAAACTTCACCCACACCCACACCCACACCGATTCTAGATGATGACGGGCGTGTGCATTTCAGCACGACCCCACGGAATGACTTATTAGAGGTACACAGAGTGTCTCACGTGTGGGAACTCACGTTGATGAAATCAGCGTTTTTGTCGCCACACAATTTAAGTCACGTCTCCCCACGGACGCTTGACACACCCGGCGTGTGACGGGGAAGACAGGTACGGCGGTCAGAGGTGAGTCTCAACAGCATCGGGTACTGTCAGACATTGTTTTTTCCTCACTCGTCTGCGTTGCCCGGCGGGTGGCCGGTGGCCAGGCTTTCCAAGGGCAACGGGACCCGCGCACCCAGACACCTGTCGTTCTCGCCCGATGGGCTCAAAATTTTGTGGAAAATTCAGGCAGTTCCACGCCATGCTGCCCTGATACTATTTCCATTCTATTTAGTCAATCCCGGACCACAAGAGCAAAGCCTAAAACTATGCATAATGGCAAATGCGTTGATTGTATTCAAGAATAATCTCTCAATCATTTTTCAAAAATTTTAAGAACACTCCAAAATGATTCTGAAAATAATAATAATAATAATAATAATAATAACAATAATAATAATAATAATTTAATGTTATAGGAAGGAGGGGTGAAATATGCTTGTCTTTCTAGGTGGCTAAGTCAGGGCAGGGAATCACCTTGCCAATCTAATCAACCACGTCACGATGAAACGGTTTCGAGGGTGCTGACGTTTTAGGCAAGGCTGGCGGCCCTCCACGAAATCCGCACGGGACGATGGCTGAGAAGTCCAGGGGGAAAACACACAGTTCTGTCAGGAACACGTGCACAGAACCCATTTGGCAATAATGTCTCATCGAGTTGTGCGTTGCAGAGAGGTTGCTTTATTAAATTCTGTATTGAGGCTCACCTCCTGCGTTCGTTCTGGCTGAAGAGCAGGTCCCATCTCACAGGTCTCATCTGAGAAGGGGGAACCTGCAGCATCTTCGCGTGGACTGTCAAATGTGACAGTGTCAGAGGTGCAGGTGGTCTTCATTTCACCTTCAAAATACACCCGGGGGCCTTCTGATGCGTGAGTGGCATCGGCCCAACAATCGGCCCGGTCGACACACCGCCTTTGCCGTGCGTGCGGCAGAACGACGATGCGTGACTTTGTGGAAAGGTGGTCTGTTGTGCTGCTCGACCTGTGTGTGGAAGACGGAGGTAGCCAAGAGGTATGGGAAGACACGCCTTTGGGGACACAGAAGACAGTATCGACAGCAGAGAACCGCCTGGTGACTCGAGAACACCCCTGAGCCGCATACTCCTAAGAAGGCACACAACAATCCTTCCAATCCCCCCCGCCCCCGCCCACCGTGTCCACCGACCTAACCCCCGGGCACACTCCCCGTATTGCAGCTTCTACAGGAGTTAGACCCGTCTGGACAAGACCCGGGAGGAGGGGACCGAAGAGGGATGGCCTTGCTGTCACTGAAGGCTCCAGAAGCCACTCTTTAAATACCCAGACCTCACATCTCCACGGGGGGGAGGTCCTGGCTAAGCCACCAGGCCAGGTACACGGGGATGTGGGCAACACTGTTTTCCCAGCTGCCTCAGTCGACGCTGCGTGGGCAGCCTGCTTAGGTTGGTAGAGCGAAAAGTCTGGAATCACGGAGCAGAAAATGGGAGAAGACAACAAATGATGGACCACGCAGCCACCAGGGACGTCGATGAGGGCCCTGTTTGGGGGGAAGACTAGCACGGAACCCCAGGTACTTGGTGGCCAACCCACCTCTAGCTTTCAGGAAGTCAACCTCTCGGGGGAGAGTCGGCAGGGGTCTTCTCCACCTATGCTCAGAATCGGCTCCAAGGAGAAGCACTCTCACCCGCTCGACCTCCCTCATGCCTGCCCGGTCTTAGGAGACCACCGTGTGCAAGACGCACTCAATTCGACCACGAGCGCGGAGAAAAGGAGTTGAGCAGAAACGAGGGGAGTCCGTGGGACTATATCCAGTGCGGACATCTCCCCGGTCATCTGCCTGCTCCTTCCCCCAACGTGAAAACGAAAAGAACATCTCTGGCTGAAGGTGGTGCATGCAATGGAGCCAATATCGGTCACCTTTCCGGGGGTGGGGCGGTAGGTTTTGGAATTTTCATAGGCAGCCTTCCCCCGTGCCGTGCGAAATTTGGGAAGACCCTGGAGATTTTTGATTGCATCCCTTGAGCAACTATCGTGGCCCCTGGCCACTTCCAGATTAAAATCCAAGACTTCCCGTTAGCAGATACCGAGGACTTCAGATGTTAGCTGTGCGGACGCCACGGGGTTATTATTTTTTTTTTCCCACAAATGCACGGAAGTATGCACACCACGCCCCACTTCTCAGGCCTTGTTCCCAAGAGAGCAGTGTTGGGGAAAACGGAAAACTGAAAATCATCGGCTGTGCAAAGTCTGAGCGTTGTCTCCACATTTTCTGTCACAGGGGGTTGCACCCGCACGCACACAAGAACACACACCATCTGTGGTTATCACCCAGCACGCTCGGTTCCAGCTTATAAAGCCGAGGCTCCGAGGAAACCAGATACCATCACGGTAAGAACCCGCAGCGAGGACAACGTAAAACCTACAACCCAGCGATTGTTCGAAACACCCTCCTGTGCCGTCGACTTCCAGTTGCTTAAATAACGTGCGGTCCACGAATGTCCAGTGTGGCTTCCAGTCCCTTGGAAGGGACGTACACATGGGGGTGGGTTACAAGGTGGTCCCCGAGGCTGCGTAGCTGGACGTCTTTGTCCCCCGCGGGCTGATGTCACGGCGTGTCTGGTGGGAAGGAGAACAAAGAATGTGGCTCGTTTCCGCTGTGGGAGTCAGTGGCGTGATAAAGGGAATCACACCATAGAAACCCACCTGACTTGGCCCTTCTTGTCGCCAAGAAGGGCCACAAACCTGAATTCTACGAAGGAGAGGTTGTGCCTCCCAAGAGCAATGTTTCATTTTTTTCTCTTTCCTTTTTCTTCTTTTTTTTTTTTGAGCCGTTTTTGAAATGGGGGGCTTTCCCTGTTTATACGCTATTCTCATCCATGCTAGGAGATTCGCTGCTCCTGCAGAACTAGGTCTCTGTTTCAATGCGCTTCACGACAAACGCCACTAAAACAGAAAACGAGGTGTCTCCCCTTCCTGGCCCGCCGCCCCGACGTTCTCCCCCGGCGCGCTGACAATCGCGCGGAGCGATTTAGACACCGCCAGGGAAGTCCACCGTGCTTAATCCTCCGTGGAGACCACTTCATCCGGGAAGCGGTCGTAGGGACGGGGCGGGGTTCTGCTTCATGAAGAATCACGTGCTTGCGTGGTCTCTCCACACCTAACCACTCTTCCTAAAACCAGCAGGTCTTGGGTCTGTTGCCCCACGGACAAATTATGGTCGGGAAAAGGACCGAGGAAGAGTAAAATAGGAAAAGGCGGTTTTCAAAGAAAAGAGCCACGTCCAGATTTGTGGAATAAACGGGAAGCCCCGTGACCAAGGAACGGTGTTTTGGGGTTCCCTCCTATTCTTGAGGTACGCCTTCAGACCTCAAGCTCACTCGTGCACAAAGTACATTAAAAACGAGTCCACCAGGTGAAATGGTCTTTACACACTTTCCCAAGAGGATATACCCCATTGAGGAAGGTGCTTTCCACGGGCATCAGCTTCATAGGGTAGCTAGGGACACGGGACGAGAAACTGCACCGAGTAGGAGGCACCCATCTTAGCAGGTGGCCGCCTTCTGTGTCTTTCAGTAAATGTCATCCTGTCTATACTAGGGGGGAAAAAACCTCTCTGTAGTTAGCTTATCAATGAAGGGTTCTTCATCGATAACGTGAAGCAAGTCTTTTAATCCCTTAATGAGCATTGGAAAAAAAAACATCGTAAAACGTTACAAGCAAATCAGACAAAATCGGAGCATCTGAGTAGACCAGAAGGAAAAACGAGTTTTTCTAAAGATCCGCGGAGATTTTGTGATTTTTAAAAACCCATCCCTGGGCCTCCTCGCTCGCTGCGGAGGGGCTGGGGCGGATAGAGGTGCTGTTACGTTACGAAAACCAGTTCACATCGTAGAACCGATCATCGCATGTTTGAAACATAAAAATATGCCCAAGAGACACAGGGCTTCCTCCTAGACATGCCCGCCTATGTCCCTACGACGATCTTTTCCTCTCTCCTATCAGCGTAACTCTCATCCAGCTCTCCCCCTGGTGTTCCCGGGGAAATGCCGGTCGGAAGAGAAGCGTTTCCGTTACCATGTCCGTCTCTTCCGCCCAAGCTGTAGCCACGGCGGGTTTTGCGAATGGTGTTGGCCAGACAGTGGGATGATTTTTTCTGGTTCTCATAACGGCTACTGGGAAAATAATCACGGGGGGGAAACAAGACAGGTCTACGACTAAATGCGTCATTGGTGGCGGCGTGTTGGTAAAGATCGGAGGTATCTTTGCTTCTCTGAAGTACAGGACAAAAACTTGACCTTCGAGGTCACGGCCATCGAACCGGAGATCTTGAAACGTTCAACGACATACCAAAATCACTTCTTTAAAAATCTCAAATGAAGTCTTGCAAGAGTCCCTAGGGTTCGTTTTTAACAAAAAGGCAGCCCAGAATCGTTCTGGAACGGACCGGTCAGGACTGTCAGGAAGGCGCTTTGAATCTCGTGGTTTTCATAACGCGAGAACGGAGGGTTTGTGACCGCCCCCAAACAGCCGTGCCTGTTGAACATGTAGACACACCCCACTCTCCAAGGGGTCTGATTTTGACACGCAGGTTCTGCCCAAGGCTGACCTGGTTGGGGGACGGGGACCCTGCAAGACGGGCTGATACCCTGGGGCCACACCACACACGCCGAGCAACGCCCACTGGGGTGTTTACAGGACGAACTTGGAAGGACCGTCTCTCCCTGGTGCACGGCGCGGGAGAAGACCTACTCCCCCAACACAATACCCCCTGACCATGGAATCCAGTCCGCCTCGCTCCTTTTCATTTTTATTTTACTTTTAACAAATATTGCCGGGTTTATTGGGGTGACCTGAGCTAATAAAATTATATAGGTCTCGGGTGTACCCCTCTGTCAGACACCTTCTGTATTTTGCGTTAACCTTGCCTGTTTTGTTTTGTTCTGTTTTCTAAACTGCTGAGTACGCAAGACGTACCTTCCCGGGGTGGACGCGCGTCCTCAGAAGTTCTCGAACATCTCCAGCTCTTTGGCAGACACCGCGGGAGCCGTGTTCCAGTCGTTGTCGGGATACGTTTCAAAGTTGGAGGTGTCGCCTTCGCCGCACACCTTGGGCAGGATGGGGGGCTACAGGGTGGGCCGAGACACAAAGGTTACAAGGACGCGGCAGGCACGGCACCTCCGTCCATCCACCCCCCCTCTGTGACTTCGCGCGGCCTAATGGTGTTGGTGGTGTGGGCTGACCCCCCCAGTATGGGCTGGAGCCCGGGCATCGGCGTGTCCATCCTGTCCTTGCACTCCAAAGCACAAAGTGGGGGGCCCTCTGTGAGGAAAGCTGTCACTCACATGCTCCGTGCGGAGGAAGAGGCTCCACGGAATATTGTCTATCTCATCTACAATCAACACCGCAAAATACCCACAACTCTCTCTCCGGGACACAAGCTTTCTCATCATGGCCACTGAGCCAGGGGGTCCGACAGCCCGATGGCCAACCCTGGGGTCTTCAGCCCCCCTGGCAAAGACACCCACTGAACAGGCAACATGGCTTATGGCCGGTTTCAAAGGATGGGTCGGCTGGTGCCGATGAATGCGGGATCAGCCATAAACAACTTAGGTTGTGGACTCAGGCTGTTGTTCGCTTTTCTCGGGATGCCAGGAGAAGAGGCGCCCTTGGATGAATCGTATACCTTGAGTTTCCTCTGCGGGACGGCTTCCCAGTCCAGGCTTCGGAACCAGCGGTGGCGTTTCACGTCATCAGCTCCATTCTGGGAAAGAGACACGCGTCATCGGGGCCCAGGACGTTGGCGGGACGGGAGATAGAACATCCTGAAGAATCTGCGTTCTTTCAGTACGGAAACGAGCCCAAACGATTGCTAGGTTTTCAGGAATTGTTCCTCATCTTTAAAGTTTTAATGTTTTTCATTAAAACAGAAGAGAAAACTCTTTGTTACCACACCTACAAATTGGCGATGTGAGTTGCTGCCAGTTTTTTCTTTTGCTACCCTTCTGACAATTCTTCTTTTCTTATCGGGGAAAAAAAATTTCACTACCACACCAAGGTCCAGCAACAGACACCTGTGGACGGCTTACCTTACGTGGGGTGGGGAGAGGGCAAGAAAGCCTTGGCGTTGACTACTTTCAAGTAGTTCAAACTCTCGTGCAGACACTGAGGTATGACCATATCCGGGTAGATGATAGGAAGATGGAAAGATGGACAGATGGACAGAAAAGTAGATCGGAAAATAGATGGTACATAGAAAGACAGAAGAGATAGATGGGATAGATATGGAGAAAGAGAAAGAAACGTCATAGATACATACATAGATGACAGATAAACTAGATGAGAGCTCAGCCCTGGCTGGCGTATCTTAGTGGAATGAGCATGGGCGTGTGAACCAAAGGGCCACCGGTTCAATTCCCAGTCAGGGCACAGGCCTGGGTTGCAGGCCAGGTCCCTAGTAGGGGACACAGGAGAAGGAACCACACACGGAGGTTTCTCTACCACTCTTTCTCCTTCCCTTCCCCTCTCTCTAAAAATAAAGTATTTCAAAAAATCGATGATAGATCCATATGGAGAGAGAGGAAGGAAGATGGACAGAGGATAGAGAGATACACACATATATATGATGGATAACAAACGATTAAAAGGTAGATAAATCACGAATAGAGGATACATACAGAAAAACAGAGGATAGGTGGGGAGTCAGATAAAACACAGATAACTGTGGAGACAGAGAAGGGAAAATACATGATGGGTGCATACACAGACAGGTGAACAGGGAAGACAGATGACAGAAAGATCAATAGATGGATCGATACATTGACACATAACTAATCTCTCGTAGATCACTGTGGAGTCATTTCCCTGTATGCACATGAGATGGGGTGCGCACCCTGCTGGAAATTGGGCCGACGATTCAAGATGAGCACTGTGCCTTCATTCCACTCCCCCAGATCTCAAGTGTGGCGTCAATGACAGTGACGCGTCCTGGAAACCGCCCCACGGACAGGGACGCACACTGACCTTCATGTTTCCAAGGCGCCTGGTCCGGTCGACCACCAGGAGTTTCCTGATGAGGTCTCTGTTCGGGGAAAGGAGACAAAGAAAGGAAAGCCGTTCCCATCACGATAGAGACCCGAGTGAATGGAGCGCGTCAACAGCCCTAAAACCTACCCACAGAACGTGCCGTTGGGCAACGCTTCGATTGCTCACATTTTTTAATATTTCCTCCCACTTCCGTTTCAGCGTGATCCATCCCCAAATAACGGACGAGACGCTGTGTTGCCTGCACACGGGGAGTGAGCTCACGGGAAAAGAGGCCGATGACGTCTTGGCACAGACAAGGGGAGTTAGACGAGGAGACACAGCTACACCTGCTCCGAGAAGTGTGGGGCTGACGGGAAAAGGCGCCTGTCAGGAGGCCCCTCCCGAAAAGACAGCTGCTCTCACCGAAACAAGACAGTCGTGCCTGTGCCCTGTGGGCTTCCGAATTTACGGGGTCCTTGGTTTGCAGTGCCTGCCTTTAGGGCACAGGGCACTGGAGCCTGTTAAGGTCTGATGTCTCATTCGTTAGATCTCGCCCCTCAATGGCAGACCGGGTCAAAACACAGCAAGCCGGTCCTGTTCGGATGGGCGACGAGGAAGCCCAAGGTTGGAGACAAGGACCTGGGACGGCATAAATGATGAGGATGTTATTTCTTTTTCTTCTTCCTTTTTTTTGGCGGGGGGCGGGGGGGGATTGGAGGGGAAGTAGAGAAAGAGTGGAAAGATAGTAATGAAAAAACAGAGAGAGAGCGGGGGAGAGAGAAAGAGACCAACGATGAGGAATGTAAACGAAAATAAACACAAACTACGAGAAGGCAGGTGGGAAAAGGGACCAGACCTGGAGGGTGGTTATTTCTGCGATGCCTTCTTTCCCCACCCACAAAGTGTTGAAAACCTAGGCAGGGCATTCACCGAAAATGACCTTCCCACGAATGTCCTCATCCGTGGCCTGAGATTTTTGGACCGTCCTTCCCTGGGGAGACCTGCCTTGGAAGAGTTGAAGTCATTGCGTACTAGACACGGGGGAATAGACCTGTGACCTCCGGAACTGCCCGAGACCCTTTTCAGGGTCACGTCCCCTGCGGGCAGGACCCCCGCACCGTGCGCCTGAGCCAGGGCCATTTTCACCACCCCCAGGTTCACCCAGGAGAATTCTGGGGGGCCAACGCGGGCCACCCACGGCCAGACTTCTCTGCGGTTGTGAGTAGCTTTTAATCTCATCATTGGGCAATCACTGCAAATACAGAACTCCACTTGAAAACTGCTTGCTGCCCAGGCGAAACGCCGTGCCTCGACTCAGATGGACCCCGGAAACGAAATCTTATGTGATAGCGTTCACGTCTCTCCAGACAAAGTAGACTTTCGACTGCGGCCTTTGCTCCTCGCTATCTCACCGTTCACGGGGCGGGGTTTCTTCTAGGGGGTGAGCTTTAAAGGCAGCCTCTTTTTTTTTTTTTTTGCTAAAAAAAACTTTAAATGAATAGAAAAGAGAGCCAAGTTTGCACATGAATTAGATCTCGGATGCCTAAGGGGTAAACACACCCCTCCACCCCCCTGGTGCAGCTAGAAATCAGGACTCAGGATCCAAAATGGCTAAAAGGGGAGCAGACTGGTTAAGGTATCTGGAAAACCAAGAGCCTTCTTGTATATTTTTTTAACCTTAGAGGGGCAACAATTTGTTGTCCTACTGACTGATGCATCGCGGAGTGATTCTTGCCTGTGCCCCGCCTGACCGGAGACCAAGCCCGCGATCTTGGCCTGNAAATCTTATGTGATAGCGTTCACGTCTCTCCAGACAAAGTAGACTTTCGACTGCGGCCTTTGCTCCTCACTATCTCACCGTTCACGGGGCGGGGTTTCTTCTAGGGGGTGAGCTTTAAAGGCAGCCTCTTTTTTTTTTTTGCTAAAAAAAACTTTAAATGAATAGAAAAGAGAGCCAAGTTTGCACATGAATTAGATCTCGGATGCCCAAGGGGTGAACACACCCCTCCACCCCCCTGGTGCAGCTAGAAATCAGGACTCAGGATCCAAAATGGCTAAAAGGGGAGCAGACTGGTTAAGGTATCTGGAAAACCAAGAGCCTTCTTGTATATTTTTTTAACCTTAGAGGGGCAACAATTTGTTGTCCTACTGACTGATGCATCGCGGAGTGATTCTTGCCTGTGCCCCGCCTGACCGGAGACCAAGCCCGCGATCTTGGCCTGCGGAGACGATGCTCTAACCAACTGAACTACCCAGCCAAGACCCGCATTCGTACATTTCTTAAAAAACTTAGGGTTTTGTTTTCTTTCCCTACCGCCACGGATTTTAATGAAAATGCACACGCAAAGATACCCACCACGTCGAGGCAATGCAAACGTCCTGGAAGCTGCCCGCTGATTTCGGAAAATCTCAGCGTGCAAAAAGGACTCACAGGGTGAGAATAATTCAGGCAGCAGGGAAAAAAAGATAAAACTCTGCTAAACTCACCACCACGGATGCCAGCTGCTATGTGAGCTACGGGAGGAGGGGGGCCTCCGCGCGAAACACCCCGATGCCTCTCTCGTTAAGGATGACAACAAACGCAGTGACGTGCTCTTGGTAAATGACATTTGTTATCAGAAGGTGCCAATGACCGCTGAGACTCAGGACCAGGGTCCATCACTGAAGCAGAGCCGTGAAAACCTCCCCCCTCTCCCTGGAAAAGATGCCCAAGATGCCCCCCAAACACGTCACACGCAACGCGCAGGAAAAGAGCACCGTACAGTCTCCTGCTGGGCAGACGCCTCGCGGACGGTGGGTTTTTCTCTTCTTCTTTTTGACGCTTTAAAAATAAACACGTTCCAAAGACGAAGGGCACGTTTCACTTACTTGACGTTGAAATCCAAATGTCTGGGGAAATCGATTCTGCCGGCGAGGATCTTCTGGTAAATGCCAAACGGGTTGTCATCAAAAAATGGAGGGAACCTGTCGGAAGCACCGAGATTGGTTTTTAGCGGGCAGGCGGCGGGAACGGATTTTTCCCCCCACCCCGCGCTGGGTGACGGCGGCTGTGCCTGGTCCGAGGGGACAGGACGTACGTCGTCTCACGTGTCCCCTTTGCTTGCATGTGGGAGTCCTGCCAGGGGGACTGTTGTAAGTCACAGGGCTCGGCAGAGACCAGGCGACCACAAAGACATCACGTGACCAGCTCTGGTGTGGCGGCTTGTGCAAGGGACAAACATCCCCACCGTGGGCCGTGACCAGCCCTCTTTGTGTTTTTCACTCATCTGCCCATAGGTGGCGCACAGGGGGACCTCCATAAATGGGTCCAGGACACGTGGAAGAGATGGGGACTTTGTCTTATTTTTTTTGGCTACCGTAGTCCATAACCTTATTTTTATTTTTAACCCTCACTTAAGATACGGCTAGTGATGTGTGTGTGTGTGTGTGTGAGAGAGAGAGAGAGAGAGAGAGATTGATTAGTTGCCTCACAGCTGCACCCTGACCGGGGATCGAACCGGCAACCCTTTGAAGTCCAGGATGGTAACACTCCAACCAAGTGGAGTGTTACTTGGTTGTCCTGGCCAGGACGGTCCACGGCTTTTACAGAAGCTGGTGTCTGCCCCTCCAGAGTCGATGAAGTCCCCTAGGCTGCTTTTCAGCTTGCAACCTGGGTTGAAAACCAGATCTGGCCTGGGGAGGCAGGGCGGGGCGGGGGGCGGGGTTGGCCAGCGCGGTCCCACAGTCTCACTTGGTACACAAAGTGTTATTGATCCACGGCTTAGCGATTGCCTGTGGTCGAGCTGCAGAGTTACAGAGGCAAGGATTGTAACCGTTCTCTAGAAATCAACGGACCTATCTTTCCTAATTAACATCTGGAAATGGAAAAGTAATAATCATCAGAAACAGTCTAAAGAAGAAAGATACATACACGTGTGAACAAGAAGAGCAATCCAAGTAAACCGAGGACTTAAGAAATACATACGCCATGCCCACGTACAGCTAACTCGGATATGTTGACTCGAATTTGCCGAGTGCGAACACCCTCAACTCAAAAGCATACCCTCTGGTTAGCTGCCGGAGAACCAGGTCTCGTGAGTCAGTGGAATGGGCAATGGAAACAGGTGACAGCAAAGGGGTTTTCCAAGGATGTCCGCGTCCATGACAGCGCGTTTCGGTGAGCGGAAACAATTCTCTTGTTGTTTCCCAGTGAATCCGTTGGGTTTTGAAAGAAAAAAAAAACTAAGAGGAGTGGGTCGGCCGGTGGCCTCCAAAGAGAATGTTGTCACATTCTGGCAACCTGTGAATCTGACTCTATCTGGAAACAGGGCATTTGCAGGTGGGATGAGAGACAGATCTGAGAGGAGGTGGCCCTGCNTGGCGCACAGGGGGACCTCCGTAAATGGGTCCAAGACACGTGGAAGAGATGGGGACTTTGTGTTATTTTTTTTGGCTACCGTAGTCCATAACCTTATTTTTATTTTTAACCCTCACTTAAGATACGGCTAGTGATGTGTGTGTGTGTGTGTGTGTGAGAGAGAGAGAGAGAGAGAGAGAGATTAGTTGCCTCACAGCTGCACCCTGACCGGGGATCAAATCGGCAACCCTTTGAAGTCCAGGATGGTAACACTCCAACCAACAGAGCCACCTGGCCAGGACGGTCCACGGCTTTTACAGAAGCCGGTGTCTGCCCCTCCAGAGTCGATGAAGTCCCCTAGGCTGCTTTTCAGCTTGCAACCTGGGTTGAAAACCAGATCTGGCCTGGGGAGGCGGGGCGGGGTTGGCCAGCGCGGTCCCACAGTCTCACTTGGTACACACAGTGTTATTGATCCACGGCTTAGCGATTGCCTGTGGTCGAGCTGCAGAGTTACAGAGGCAAGGATCGTAACCGTTCTCTAGAAATCAACGGACCTATCTTTCCTAATTAACATCTGGAAATGGAAAAGTAATAATCATCAGAAACAGTCCAAAGAAGAAAGATACGTACACGTGTAAACAAGAAGAGCAATCCAAGTAAACCGAGGACTTAAGAAATACACACGCCATGCCCACGTGCAGCTAACTCGGATATGTTGACTCGAATTTGCCGAGTGCGAACACCCTCAACTCAAAAGCATACCCTCTGGTTAGCTGCCGGAGAACCAGGTCTCGTGAGTCAGTGGAATGGGCAATGGAAACAGGTGACAGCAAAGGGGTTTTCCAAGGATGTCCGCGTCCATGACAGCGCGTTTCGGTGAGCGGAAACAATTCTCTTGTTGTTTCCCAGTGAATCCGTTGGGTTTTGAAAGAAAAAAAAAACTAAGAGGAGTGGGTCGGCCGGTGGCCTCCAAAGAGAATGTTGTCACATTCTGGCAACCTGCGAATCTGACTCTATCTGGAAACAGGGCATTTGCAGGTGGGATGAGAGACGGATCTGAGAGGAGGTGGCCCTGCATCCAGTGACGGTGTCCTGAGAAGGGACAGAAGAGGAGACGCAGAGAAGGAGGAAAAGCCACGGGGAGACGGAGGCGGAGACGGGAGGGACGCAGCCACCAGCCCAGGGACACGGGGAGCCCCAGGAGCCGGAAGAGACGGGAAGGACCCTCCGTGGAGCCTGTGGAGGGAATGTCAGCCTAGGATCCCTGGATGACCTCAGCCATCTGGTCTCCAGGACGGGGGAGGGTGAACGTCTGTGGTTTAAATCCCCCCCAGTGAGCAGTCATTTGTTGGGACAACACCAGGACACACATACACAGACGATACACGTTAACTCTCCAAATATCTATCAGAGAAGGAGCAAAATGGAAAAAATAAAAACCCGACCTATCACCTACAGAAAGGAAAGTCAACAGGAAGCAGAGGCAGGGGAGTGAGAAAAATGAAGGATCCGAAATCAACATAAAAATGCAGCCGGGACGGACATGGTGTAAAATAGTCTTAAAAAAAAAAAAAGTCAGCCCTGGCTGGTGTTGCTCCGGGGATTGAACGCGGGCCTGCGAACCACAGGATCCCGGTTCGATTCCCAGTCAGGGCACATGCCTGGGTTGCAGGCCAGTTCCCAGCAGGGGACCCAGGAGAGGCAACCACACATTGATCCTTCTCTCCCTCTCTCCTTCCCTTCCTCTCTAAGGATAAATAAATAAATAAAAAATAAAAAAAATCCGTTCCTTTTACACTTTGGCGTGAACAGAGACACCGTGTGGAGGAGGCAGCAGCCCTACTATGCGTGGCTGTTACGGTCTCCTAACTAAAACTATTTGGCCCCTGTGTACGAGCTACCCACAGTGAGACACCCCCAGGCCGTGCTCGGTAGTAAAGGGGTGCATATTAACACTTCCAATCCCTGCCACCCGTGAACGTCTTTGAGTTAGTAATTCCTCAGTCCATCCCTTGGCCGTCCAGCTGGCGAGGCACCGCGCAGAGCCCGCAAATGCCCAGGGTGGGTCCGGCACGCCCAGGGCCAGGTGGATCTGAAGGAGTCTGCCCAGAACACCTGACTCTTTCCAGGGGAAAACGAAAATAGACCCACCACGAGCAAGCCGCTGGCTGCCTGCGAGGGAGCACAAAGGTCAGCTCGCGCGGCACTCTGGGTCGCAGAGAATCTTAATCGCTCACCATCAATTATGCTAATCATAGGGCCTAATGATAAATCAGATTCCGGGCCTACGGTTCCCTTTTCTATTCTTATGATAGGAAAAGATGAGAAATATTCTATTACTCATCGTCTATTTGATTGAGAGAAATAGCCCATTAGAACAGAAATCTCCTTAGAATAATAGAAATACTGTGTCTTCTAACATTATAGCATATTTTCACGTTAAAGTATATTACATCCTATTTCTATCCTAGTCATCGTCACAGTGCCTTATATCTTTCTGATACGCCCTTTTAATATTTCACAGTCTCCTGTTGTAGTCTTGCAATATGACACTCAACCGTGTACTGCCTTTTAATATTGTATTTGCTCATGGCATTGCATGGTATGGTGTTTGGTAATGTTCTATTTTACCGTGAAAACAACACCGTAAGGGCAACACATGGGAACCTCATTCTGTTTGCAAGACCGTTGAGCCCCCGATACCATTATCGGCGGGCAGTACCGCCCTCTAGTGGCCGAAAACATGGCGGCAGGAAAGCGCGCTGATGGCGCCCGAGGGGAAGCTGATTCTGGGGGCAACAGGGTAGCAACTTCTGCGTCTTCTCCAGAGTCGCCTGGCACGCAGGTAACCCTGACCTGGGTCTCCGCTTGGGAACTTCCTGCGCGAGGGTGTCCGTGAAGGAGTGGGGTCCTCGTGATTTGCTACGCGCCTCGGAGTGAACAGTAATGGAACGTTCCACATCATTTTAGGGGGATAAATAGATGGATGATAGAGATGATTGAGAGACAGATAAGCAGGTGGATAAATAGAGAGATGGATAGGTGGGTGGACAGAAACATAGGTAGATGGGTAGGTGGACACATGACAGGTAGACATAAATGATAGGGGACTAGACAACAGAGAGAGAGAGAATTGAGATAATGGATAACGTTTAGAAAGAGAAAGATGGTAGATAAATAGATGGATCGATGTGTGGGTGGGTGGACACAGATGTGCAGATTCCCAGGTAGATAAATGATACATACATAGGCAATGAGTGATAGATAGATTGATACGTGAATTACCAATAGATGCCTGGTAGACAGAACAATGAGTCCCAGTTTGCACAGACTCCACTCTGGCCAGTCGGCCTCTCTGTGCAAAAAAGAAATCCCTCGCTCCACCTTCCTGTCCCCACCCCACCCCCCGCCCGGAAAGGGAAGGCTCCCAGGTACTATCTCGGGGAACAGATGCAGGGTGCAGGGCAGGGTCTGGCTTTGGATAGCACCAGGAGTTGAGTGAAGTGTGAGACTCACGGACCGGAAACAGGGGTGCGGAGGGAAGAGAAGCTAGGGGAAGGGGAGCAGGTGTGAGGGGCAGAGAGGCAGCCCGTCCCACGGTCCGCAGAAAGGGTGCCGGCACTTCCCCGGCTGGCTGGCCAGCAAATAAAACAAACAGCCTTCGGCTCACAGGATGGGAATGAGTCCCCGCGTCCTAGATTCCTAGGATCGGAGCGCTTGCTTTCTGCAGCTGGTGGAGGGCACCAGACCACCCTTAGCCGAACGCCAGGCTTCCTGACTTCACTCCAAGGACCCCGTGACAAAGGGTCGACCCCTCGGGCAACTGGACGAGCGAGAGAGGTGTGACCTTCCAAAAAGTCGTTCAACGCCAGTCCTGGGTTTCGGAAAAACAGGCGCTTTTTTTTCCTTCCCTGGGTGCTCTCATCAAGTCCTAAACTACTTTTGATTGAGGTACGCATAGCCAGCAGGGAGCTCACCCGGCTCCGAAGGCGAACTGCTCTCGGTTTCTGGTCTGAGGAAGCCAGCGGCGCACGCTCAGGGCGCCCAGCCAACGAGGGCGCTGGGAAATCCGGGTGGGAGCCGCACCCCCAAGAACTCGCCACCCACGCCGCGCACCGTCCAGGGGCTGACAGAGCAGAGGAGGGACACGGGTGACGGACGTTTTGGGGCGCCGGTACTCACCCTGACAGCATCTCGAATATGAGGATGCCCAGGGCCCACCAGTCCACCGCTCTGCCGTGGCCCTTGCTCTGGATAACTTCAGGGGCCAGGTACTCGGGGGTCCCACAGAGAGTCCATGTCCTGTGGAGACAAAGGGGTTCACGCAGGCTCAGCAGCGATAGGCCACGGACCGGGGCCCTGTACCAAGTATTCACGATAGAACTCTCTGACCTCACCCGAAACTGAGCACAAATGTCCACTGTCACGGAACAATAAAAGAGAATTTGGGGGGGGGGAATCCAGGACTTATACTTACACATATTGAAATTACATATATACACACACACACATGCTATTTTCCTATGACAGTTTACAGGCGATAGGATTCTGCACTGATTTCCGAAGAATGGTACGGTGATTACAAACCCGTGTGTTTTGGATACGCCCCCCTGTATTTTAAGTTACGTACCTATCAATAACCAGTTTAAATACAAATGGATTAAATGCTTCAACCAACGGAGGGTAGCGGAATGGATAAGAAAACAATACCCGTGTATATGCTGCCTCCAAGAGGCTCCCCTCAGAACAAACAGAAGTATATTTGACTATTTTTGCTAATTGGGCAAAATGGTTGCCAAAGCTGATTTTTTTTTGGGGGGGGGGATTTGAAAATACAGTTAATAAATAACTGTCTTGACCCCAAAACACCCGCTAAAACAAAATCAAATTCCTTGGGGCAGGACAAAAAAAAAGGAACCCGGGCCAAGGCTGGTGTAGCCAAAGGGTCGCTGGTTCGATTCCCAGGCAGGGCACGTGCCTGGGTTGCCGGTCTGGGTACAGAGCGGGCCAGAGGCCACCCACCCGTTGATGTTTCTCTCCCTCTCTTTCTCCTTCCCTTCCCCTCTCTCTAAAAATCGTTACATGAAATCCTTTGAAAAAGTTAAAAAGAAAAAAAGGGACGTGGGATGGTCCGATAACTTCCCTGACCAGGACAAAGTCCCTGTCCGCACCCCTTGAGTGGAAACAGTATCGTTATCCCAGCTGCCTTGGTCTCTTGCAAACACCTGCATCAGAGTGGGTAAGGTGCAGGCTCGGGGTGGTGCCACGGCTTGCTACTGTTGCCTCTGTTTTCCCCCTCCGTGCTGGAGCAAAGGGGTGAAGGCCCAGCAATGCTTGGGTGCACTTGCCATCATTTCGATGGCCTGGGCGGCTTCTCACATCAAGGGGCCCCGGGGGGGTTAGGGGATTACAGGAGGCAGAAAATGTGTGAGGCCTAAGGTGCCAAAAATAAAAACTAGCTTCTAGCGCCACCTAGAGGACGGCTGGATGGAAGCAAGAGATTCTGAACAGCCAAGCGGTTTTGGGCTTAAGTGGTTGGTTACCATGTTTCTCACTGGGATCACCCCCGCGCCCCGTGGGTCTGTTCCTCACCACGAAGGGGCAAACCGTTCCTTTCTTCTCCTTATAAAAGAATTCTCTCTGCACTTAAAAAGAACTGCGGCGTTCCAATTCCAATCTATAGATTTGGGATGTTTCTGAAGATGTACCTTCGTTTTATGCTCTATTTATTGTCTGATTGTTCTGATTGGCTCCTAGTCTGCATAACTCGGCATGGCCTATTTGCTGACACAATCTCCCCTGTAAACAGGCGAAGGTACGCCCTGGCTGGTGCGGCTCAGTGGATTGAGCACAGGCCTGCGAACCAGAGGGTCGCCGGGTCGATTCCCGGTCAGGGCCCGTGCCTGGGTTGCAGGACACGCCCCCAGTAGGGGGGCGCCCGCGAGAGGCAACCACCTATGGAAGTTTCTCTCCCTCTCTTTCCCCCTCCCTCTAAAAGTAAACAAAGGAACATCTTTTTTTAAAAAAGGTGAAGGTACCAACTTCCGCTTAAAAGGCACAGCACTGAGACTATAGTTATTCGATGCTAACACCGTGTCATTTCCTTGCAAGTTGCTAAGACAGTAGATGTAACAGTCAGCCCAAGAACGCGATGATAACTAGTGAGGAGGCGCGTGTTAACTAGATTTTTGCAACATATACACATCTATCGAACCACTGTGGTTGAGACTGAGAAATCATAGAATATCGTGTTGGGTATATCTCAATTCAAAACAAAGCATACAAAGGAAAAACACAAGAGCCTTGGCCAGGCAGCTCAGTTGGTTGGAGCATTATTCTCTACACCCCAAAGACTGCGGGTTTGATTCGGTTCCCAGCCGGGGCAGGTACCTAGGTGGCGAGTTCAGATCCTGGTCAGGGCGCATACAGGAGGCGACCGACTGAGGCTTCTCACACCGAGGCTTCTCTTTGTCTTTCTTCTTCGGGCTGGAGGCCTGGTTCCTGCTGATATTAGAGACCACGCGTAGAGGCGGCCGGCAGGTAACGGGACCTGCCTCCGATACAAGCGTCTCCGCTTACACTTGGGGAGGTGAGTCTGTGTTCCGGCCCCGTCCAGGCTGTGTCCTGGACCCGTTTCCAGTTTCTAAGGGGGCCTCGGGGGACACTCGGTTAGGGTAGAAATCCCTGCAAAAAGCCTCCAGTCTTCTGAGATGGACAGGGGGGGCAGCCACTGATGTAAAGGGTGTCAGGACTGAAGTACATGTGTGCCCAAGACCCATACCCGGGTCATCGGGAGGCTGCGGCTGGTGGGGACTGAATAATGCATGACCCCGGGCTTATCTCCTTCTGCTCGTGGAGAGGAGGCAAGGTGAGACGGCTGGTCTCGGTTGGCCCACGGTCACCCCTGCCACCCTGGCAGGGGTGGGGGACCGTGTTCGCCAAGGGAAGACGGGGCTCTCTCTCAAATAGGATGGCCGAAGCTCTCACGGCCATGGTCCCGCACTTGCCTCGTGGGCCATCTGAACTGGGGTGACTCGTGTTCCCCCCAAAAGCCATCGACCCCAGTTCGTGTGCATGGGACCTTATTTGGGAGCAGGGTCTTGGAGACCCTGGGATCACATCGCCATGAGCTGACAGGGAATAAGAGGGGGCTAACGCCATGACTGGCATCCTATGAGAAAGAGAAAGAGACGGAAAGGCAGAAAGACAGACAGACTTCTCTGTGCGCCATGGGAGGGCATGGTGAGGAGGGGGTCACACGAAATCCAGGACGTGGCCAGCACCCTGACCTGGGACCTGAAGCCTGCAGAAGTCCGAGAAACCAATTTTTACAGGGTTTATCGATCCTAGGAGATTACGACCCCACTTTCTCTTACAACTTCCTCAAGCCATTGTCTCCAAACACAGTGGCATGGGTGGGGGGCAGGGGAGGGGTCAAAGATTGGACACAGGCCCGTTGGAGGGACACAATTTCGTGCGTTGCAGTGGTAACCATGGTGGCAATTATGGTGGGGATGGTGGGGATGGTGATGGAGTTGACAGTGACCAACGCAGGGCACCTAATGCCTGCTCAGTGGTGGATGATGGACATACAAGGGTGCCCGGTGGGAGTAGGTTAGTCTGGCAACACTGCTACCCACACAACAGTCATTTCCACCGATGGACGGCCGAACAGGGAGGTGTGCCTACTTCTCACGAGGAGGCAAAAAAAACCCCCAGTGCACCATCCATTTCTTTAAAAACAAACAAAAAACACAAAAAACAATAGGGGAAGGGAGAAAGAAACAGACCCTGGATGTCCCCCAGCCCATCCATCTAACCACCCGTGTACAAGACTCCCTGGGGACAGGACACAAGAAAAAAAAAATGACAATGTCAGCTGGCAATCCACCACACCGAGGCTGCAGAGTGTCCCGATGGACAAGTGACCCAGTGCGTCTAACAAATACATGGCAAGGTGGAGGGGGAGAAAAAAAAGTCACAAGGTGAACTTCATGGATTAAATGCAGCCACGAGAGAAATCCGCCAAATGCCATTTAGAAACCTGGGTTAGATTCTGACTCTCGCTGGCGGGGGGAGGGGGGGGAAACGACATTTTTGAGACATTTGGGGGGAATGGGAATGTTGACTGGGTGTTAGGTGATATGGTTGAAGATAATTCCAGAAACAAAAATAGCCGGGGGGGGGCGGGGGGGGCAAGAAACCAAACAAGGTGCCGGTGTTTCGCTCACGGGGAGCGTGGGAGTGAATGTACACTCTTCTCTGGACTTCTGTGCGTGTCGGAAAATATTGGGGGGATATTGGCAACGTCATGTTGCACGTCATCCCCAGCAGGAGGCCAGAAATACAGACTCAAAGGACCGTATTTAATGTGTAACATCCGAAGTAACGAAAGTACAATAGAATCACGGCCACAGAGGAAGTCCACCACCACTGAGAAGGAACGGTATGAATTTCACGTGTAAAATCGAACGGAATATTCTCAGTAGCCTCTTTTGACCATTTTGGAACATGCAGCCGTTAATTTCAGTTCGTCCCTTAACTTTCAGGAGGGCTGTGTGTTTAAGAATGTCAGCTGATTTCTGGGCAGCAACTTTGCCGCCGGGCATTGGAAAGAAATATTCAAAGGGATGAAAAGGAAGAACCTACGGCCTAGAGGACTCTATCCGGCAAAGCTATCACGTAGAATGGGCGGGCAGAGAAAAACGCTTCCCTGACAAGGTCAAGCTACAGGACTTTGCCGTCCCCAAGCCCTTATTCTAGGACGTGTCGAAGCGACTTATCTAAGAAAAAGAAGATCAAAACGATGAACGTTAGCACGGCGATAAGCACATACGTATCAAAAATGGAACCCAGGCAAGCAGACTGGAAAACAGACTCATGGATACAAGCACCGATTTGAGACCGTTGCCAGATGGGAGCAGGGTGAGCGGCCGGAAGAAAAAGGCGAAGGAATTGAGAAGCACAGACCCGCGGTTACAGAAGAGGCACGGGATGCAAAGTCCAGCACAGGGAACGTGGCCAGAATGTGGTCAGTAATAGTCAAACAGCTGTGGACGGGGCCAGATGGGTGAGAGATTTACTGGGACGATCATTTTGTTAGTTACTTAACGTCTGATCACTGGGGGGTGTACGCTGGAAAGGAATGTAGCATAATGGACACCGACTGTACCTGAACAGTACACATGATTCAAAAAAGCGAAAAACGTCTGTAGGCAACACCGTCTCAAACAAGAATAAGCAACGTCCCTGCGAGAACACAAGAGTCTCGCAAAAATCAAGTGGCGAGAGAAAAAAGACCTTTAGGAAACGCATCCTCCGTAAAGTCACCGTGAGCCGATAAAAACTAAAGTCGTACGATAAGGAGGGCATTGCCGGCGTGCTGAAAGGTGTTGTCCCTCACAGCATTAAAAAAATGTGAGAAATATGCTTCTCTAAGTTGCAGTGTCAAAAATATTTTTTCCGGAGGAAGCCTCTGTGTTTTGTTCCTTCTATTTTGTTGTGATTCCTGGGGACTTTGGGGGAAGGTCTCGCTGTTCTTACACTGAAGGGCTGTGTGAACGGCCTGCGTTGGGGAGAGCTGGCTCTGACAGGGCTGCTTCAGGAAACCAAGGGGAACACATGAAAAAAAAAAAAAGGACTAAAAAAAAAAATCTTTGCAAACCACACTATGCATGTCTGGGGAGATAAAAGTCCTTTCTAAAATCCATCCATCAAGTTGATAATAAGGCCGTCTTTCCGAAGCGCCAAGCTATGCATCGGGTTCACTCGTCGCGTGTTGTTTTAGGCTGAACTGATTTCATTTGTTGAATCTCCAGCAGATGAGCTGGAGAGGAACACGCTTTGCCGAACTTGCAACCGAGTGAGCGTGAGAAACACTTTCTGCCTGGTTCATAGGCACCAGACTTCCCCGTAAAATCAATTCCAAACGAATCAAAGGTCCGTCCTATACCGTGTGCTGCCGACAGGGGGCAGCACTGATGCACCGAAACCGACATCAAGGATAAAGGGAGTTTTTCTCTCCAGGGTAAAAACACTTCCTTCTTCTCTGCTTGATTCTTAGAAATGTAACCAATGGGATTCTATAAGGGACAAGGAGAGTGAACTGATCTAAGAAGCTCCTGGGATGGCCCCGAACAGACCACCAGAGAGAAACGCAACTTACTATGGAACTGCCCCAAATTCCGTTTCCCTTAAACACAGAGGTGTCTCCAGTGTGATGCGATGCAGTTCTTTCCTTCTCGGGGCCCCCTTGCCTGATGGGCACCTACCGATCCCTTGACATGCACTGAGAAACTCGCATTTCCGCCTCACCGTGTTAATGGAAAACTTGACAAAGCAGTAGGTGAAGCAGACGTTAAAAACGCTGAAGGTTTTTGGAGTGTTTGCGCAGGCGCACCAGCCTCTGAAGCTGTAAATAGGAGGCGCCGAGCGTTCCTGACACCGATTTAGGGCCCTGGTGCAGGTGCCAAAAATGCGTGGAAACTCTCCACTTTTATCAGGATCGCGTGCTGCAATGACTGTACTTGTAATATGTTGAATGAAATGGGCACGTCCGTAAAATGATCTGTGCTACTTAGTAAAAAAAAAAAAAAAAAAAAAAGAGAATCAANAAACACAGAGGTGTCTCCAGTGTGATGCGATGCAGTTCTTTCCTTCTCGGGGCCCCCTTGCCTGATGGGCACCTACCGATCCCTTGACATGCACTGAGAAACTCACATTTCCGTCTCACCGTGTTAATGGAAAACTTGACAAAGCAGTAGGTGAAGCAGACGCTAAAAACGCTGAAGGTTTTTGGAGTGTTTGCGCAGGCGCACCAGCCTCTGTAAATAGGAGGCGCCGAGTGTTCCCGACACCGATTGAGGGCCCTGGTGCAGGTGCCAAAAATGCGTGGAAACTCTCCACTTTTATCAGGATCGCGTGCTGCAATGACTGTACTTATAATATGTTGAATGAAACGGGCACGTCCGCAAAATGATCTGTGCTACTTAGTAAAAAAAAAAAAAGATTCACTGAAAATTTTCAGTCACCCAGCAGTGGTGCTCCGGAAAGACAGGGATTTTAGAACATAAATTAGTAAGATTGTCCGGAGCGACCGTTTTACGGATCCATGTTGCCGTCGGCAGGCGTGGTGATACCAGAAAAGAGACCGCCCCAGATGGCTCTGGTTGGGTGTGCCTGTCTTTAGTGCCTAATGGGACTCTGTGATTTGGTGAGCCCTTCGGGACGTGAGAAAGAGGGCTCACATTTTATTACGGGATACACCGAGGCACAATAACGCCAAATGACAAGACTAATACTAGAAAAGTAACGTGTGACATGAAACGGGAAATGCCGAGGTAGCAAAGAAGAGTGTTTCTTTCCTCCAGTGTCATTTCCTTCCTTCTCTCTCTCATCTCTTTGTGCTAAAACTCCAGAATGGCATTTGAAAACAAATGTCTGGGCCCCCAAAGACACCCGCTGTACTGGATGGGAGGGCCCCCCCCGCCGGCTTACATGTATGGGATTTAGACCATTAAGAGTGTTCTGTTGAGCCCTGGCTGGTGTAGCTCAGTGGACTGAGCGTGGGCCTGTGAAGCAAAGGGTTGCTGGTTCAATTCCCAGTCAGGGCACCTGCCTGGGTTGCAGGCCAGATCCCCAGCAGGGGATACATAAGAGGCAACCACATATTGATGTTTCTCTCCCACTTTCTCCTTCCCCTCCCCTCTCTCTAAAAATAAATAAATAAAATACATTTTTTTAAAAAAAAAGAGTGTTCCGTTGAAATCCTAAGAGGCAAGCACACCCTCTGTTTCGTGAAGGTGGTCCATCACGCGGATTCGTTTTGCCAGGACGGGATCTCACCTATCACGGTGTGGGGGCTCTTGAATGTCCTGCTCAGGGCCCGTTGGTCATATGTCACTGGGAGCTTCCGTGGTGCGCCTGCAACTAATATATTAATACCCGGCGCCAACTAGAATTGACATTATATATGAGGTGCTTGGACACAGCAGTCAGAGCCATTTTCTCCCCCAGTTGAACAAAGCGGTCAAGGAAGCCCAAACATATTTTATCCTGAACTACGTGAAATTTTATTGATGTTGGCTATTCTGAAGAAGACCAGTTCTCTGGTGCTGACAGTGGTGAAAACGTCTGTCCCAGTAATTTCGTTTTTGGAAGTCGACACTGAATTATGGTATCGATTATACAGTTTCAAGCTACATTACAGCTTTAGGACTAATCTGAAACGGAATATTTACGCCCAGTGTATGCAACACACTTTTCTTTATATAAGAAAACACTGAAACTAATCAATGACGTATCCACCAAGAGGACCTTTTTTTTTTTTTTTTGGTATTTTGTTATTATAAGAAATAAAAACCAAAACATGGACTTTTTAAAGAAACGATACATAAACACGCCCTCACTATTTTTATAGTCATATTCTGTTTTTTGTCAACCACGGTGAAATGAAACAAGCTCCGCAATATGGAATAAAAATGATTTGTTGGTGGCTCTAGACTAATTTTAAGCGTAACTCGCAGCAATTAAGGGACAAGTCGAAAATACAGTAGTTTTGGGAGCTGCCCGAGAGATGGGGTGGAAGGGCTGGCCGAGCAGACCTCAGGTGCGAAGACGGCTGTCTGTTGAAAATGAAATTTTTAAAAAAAAATGGTGGGGGATGGGTGAGGGTGGAAATAAAGTTCCTGGATTTCCAGATTTTAGTTAAATCGAAAACGGCTACCTTGAGATACACCATCGCACACCGGTGAGATTGGCTCCCACCCCTCCACCCACAAATGACAAGTGCTGGCGAGGCTGTGGAGAAAAGGGGACCCTGGTGCGCGGCTCCTGGGAACGCAGACTGGTGCAGCCACGGTGGAAAACAGGATGCAATTTCCTCAAAAAAAAAAAATTAAAAATGGAACTGCCTCTGGACCCAGCGATTCCACTGCTGGGTATCTATCTGGGGGGGGGGACCCAAAAGAGTCATTTCAAAGCATACGTTCCCTGCACTGTGCTTCACGATAGGCAAGATTAGGAAGCAGCCCAGGGGCCCGTGCACAGGTGAGCGGAGAAAACATCTACGGCACATTAGCGCAACACAAATACCGCTCAGCTATAAAAAAAAAGGCAATAAAAACGGGGTCTCGAAGAGAAACTTGCACCCCAGTGCATCGCAGCACTATTGGGAGCTGAACGCCAAGGCGTGGAAGCGACCTCACTGTCCACTGACGGATGAACGGATGGAAAAACAGTGGTAGACAGAGGCCATGGTTAGTACCCAGCCGCTCGCCACAGCCTGGCTGGACTGAGCAGGTGCCCTGCTGAGTGAGGTGAGCCAGACAGAGAGCGCCCAATGCCGGAGGATCTCCATTACCTATGGAGTCGTCAAGGAAAGGAAGAGCTTGCAGAGAGGGAGCAGGTTGGCGGCTGCGCGCAGCAGGGACAGGGTGGGGGCGGGGCGGGGCGGGGCGGGGCACGGCACGGGGAGGGGGGCGGGGCACGGGGAGCCCGGTCACTTACTTGTCCACCAGCTTCTTGGCGAACCCGAAGTCGGTCAGCTTGACGTGCCCGTCCTTGTCCAGCAGGATGTTCTCGGGCTTCAGGTCCCGGTACACGATCTCCTTGGAGTGCAGGTACTCGAGGGCGCAGACGATCTCGGCCGAGTAGAAGAGGCCCGCGTCGTTGCAGAAGCGGCCGCGGTTGCGCAGGTAGCTGAACAGCTCGCCGCCCGGCACGAACTCCATCAGCATGTAGAGGAAGCGCTCGTCGTGGCAGGTCCAGAACCTGCGTCGGGAGGCCAGGCCTGAGCGCGGGGGCGGGGCCCCGGCCGCCCGGCCGCGCGCCCAGGCGGGGAGGACATGCGCAGAGGCGCGCGCACGCCACGGTACCAGGGCGCACCGACGCGAGGGCGCGCATGCGGAAGGGCACACAGGAACAATTGGGATGGGTTGGGTAGGGGTTCCGCGCTTAGATATAAGCCGAAAATACAGCACGCTCAGAAGTGATGTCGCGGGCCTAAGCTAGACGTACAGAAATGGGTATCCTGATTAAAGGCACACAGCTTTGCGAATGGCCCTGGCTGGCGTGGCTCCATGGCTCCAGCGCTGGTCTGTGAACCAAAGGGTCGCTGGTTCGATCCCCAGTCAGGGCACATGCCTGGGTTGCAGGCCAGGTGCCCAGTCGGGGGCGCGCGAGAGGGAGCCACCCATGGATGTTTCTCTCCCTCTCTTTCTCCCTCCCTTCCCCTCTCTCTCTACACATAACGAATGAGCTATTTTTTAAAAGCTTGAGAATGGACAAGAGTAAACACCATATGTCGGTAATAACGTGGCTAACAGCTTTTGACAGGCTGAATTCTGTCCTGCACAATTGAAATAGTTCAGTCTTCCCCTCCAGGATTTCAAAAAGGCACAGACACAGACACGTCCAGAGGGACACCCCTTTGAGGGGGAAGATGGCCACCCCCACACGCCCAGGAGAGAGGCCTCAGGGGGAGCCAGCCCTGCCCACCCCTGGGTCTCGGACTGCAGCCTCCAAGGCGAGAAGGAAGAAATGTCCAAGGCCCCGGACACGCCTTTGAAGGGTGGACAACACTGAACGCCATTTCGTGGCCTGGGAGAAATAAATCTCTGTCTTTTAAGCTGCCCCACCGAGGACATTTGCTTTGGCATCTCCGGCGCACACGCACCCCGTGGGCATATTGGCAAAGGGAATCACACCCGCCAGCAAAAGGAGGCATTACAGGCTGCACGCGGAGAGGTTTCTAAGCCATTACGGGCAGGAGATTGCCCGGGAGAGCCAGGGAGCGGCAGCCTCCTTACAGCGGCATGGGGGGGGGGGGGGCGCTCCGTTCACGAAAGAGAAGGCTCCCGTCAGGATTCGAGCAGCGAAAACAAGGGTGGTGGAGTGGATGAGACACGGGGGTGTGTGGGGGGGGGGGAGCTGAGTGCTGGGTGTATTTCAGACATCCTGGGGATAAGGAAGGCAGGGGCTGGTGGAAGCAGAATGTTTCCATGTCCAGGAGACGAGGCAAAAGAGAGACTGGGGTTTCCATCACATATTCTCATAACCCCCTGGATGTCCAGTGAATTGGCTAGAGTGGTCCTCAGAACTCAGAAAAACATGCTCTTCGCAAGGCCCCCAGTTCTGTTTTTTTTTGTTTTTTTTTTTGTAAAAGGAGGTAACTCCGAGGAAGGAAATGGGAGAGACGTGCCCGGCAAGGTGTGGAGAAGGAGTGAGGGGCATTCTGTGTCTTGTCCAATCACTACCTAGGGCTGTTTGTCCATCCACAGGCTGCCCAAGTTCATCCTCGTGGGCTGATGGCAGCTTTGTGGGGCTCACGGTTTACACCCCAGCCCCTCTCCCCTGCCTGCAGGGCAGAGGGGAAGGATGGAAAGCTTCCACCCCTAACCTCCTGGCTGGCCCACCTGGTCTCCAGCTCCCACCCTCCGGTGAGGCCCCCATCCTCGGGTGAGGCCCCCAGGTCCCCTCGTTGACAAAGCACGCCTTGATCGTGCTCCTCACGGGACATTGCAACGGGTTTCAGAAGCCGCGTCGGAACCCGGGAGGAAGAACCGGCCACGCGGTTCTTACTAGAGACTGCCACACGGCTGCCTCCCACAGGGGGAGAAGGGACAAGCCGTGATCATGCCCCCGAGAAGCCCTGATGCCTACGTGGCCAAAGTCATCTTTCCCTGCACACATCGCACCCACGGGCCACCAGTTTTCAGCCTCCTTGAGCCTTAATAGACTCCAGATAAAGATTCTCCATCATCACTTAAAAACAATGGCTGCGAAAAGAAGAATTTCCCCCGAGAGCCCCAATTCCGACTCCTCCGTCTTTCTCCAGAGCACTGATGTCAAAGAAAGAGCGTGAGGGAGGGGGGAAAAACACTCCTCAGGCACATCCTTCCTGCAGAGCTCCCCAAATAAGACTTCTGTTTTAGACCCAGCACTTACGAAGAGTCGGGTATCACTAATGATCAGAACCAAAGTATTCAGAGCGAGACTAGTATCGCCGTTCCCAGGGCGTCTACAAAGATCAAGGCGTCCCCTGGGGCTTGCGTGCCGATGGGAGAAGACAGCCTGTGTAGCCACGAGTGGATTGAAATCCGAGTTCAGAACATGACAGGGCTGAGTGTGAGCCGGCCACCCGCGGGTCAGACAATCCTCCTTATTTTGCAGGGTGCCGGCCGGCCCTTGCACCAAGGCTATCAACCCACGAGAGTGCATTTCACTCAGCCTAATGCTCTCCAGGTCCATCCCTACAAAGGGTAAGCTTCCTTTCTTCCTTGCAGCTGCGTGGCGTTGGGCTTTCGTATCCACTCATCTGCGGATGGACGCTTGGGCTGCGTCCAAACCTTAAAAATCAGCCAGAGAGAGAAAGGCAAGAGCCAGATGATGTCACCCCTGTGCGAAATCGAATGAAGAAAATGAAGGAAAAAGCAAAATAGGCACAGACGCGTGGCCACAGAGAACAGACGGACAGCTGTCAGGGAGGAGGGGGTCGGGGGCTGGGTGACGTGGTTAAGCCCCCCCAAACCCCCAAGCACCCCCCCAAACCCCCAATCCTCATCGACCCAGACGACGCCGTGGCGATGACTGGGGACGTACAAGCAGGTCAAGGGGGGGGACAAGTGATGACGGAAGGAGACTTGCCTCGGGGGTGGTGACCACGCAACACGATATCCAGGCGACCTGTCGCCCAATGGTATGCCTGCAACGTGCACCGTCGCATTAACCAACGTCACCGCTCTGAATTCAGCACAAAATAAACGGCAAAGGCAAAGAGACGACGAGAAGGTGGGTCCCACGCATAACAGGAAAGAGAGGCGTGTTTCGGACCCAGCACTCGCTGTCGGGTTCTTGAACGTTTCTGGCCATGCCACCCAGCCCAGGAGGTCCGACTGGATGCAGGTGCGGAGGCTGGGGAGGCTGCTCAGCGGGGCAGGGGGTGCCCCACCGCACACGGCCCCCCAGCTTCAAGGGTCCGTGGCGCTGCGTTTGAGAGACCCGGTTTATTCGCACGAGAGGCTCTCTTTGTCTCTCTGTCAATAGGTGTACCATCCATCTATTGATCATCGATCAGCTCTGGAGGTATGAATTATCTATCGATGCATCCACCCCTCCATCCTTCCTTCCATCCATCCATCCAGACAGGGGTCTCTGGTCAAGGACAATCTCCTGGACGGCAGTATGTCCAACAACTTCGGGGACACTTTTACTTGCTGCTGTGGTAAAGGTTGTGTTGCCAGCATCACGGGGGGTGGGGCCAGGGATGGATACTGCTCCACACCCCGCACCAAACAGAACAGCCCCCCCCTTCCCCGAGACTTATCTGTCCCCAGCTGTCAAGAGGGCCCAGTTCCAAACACCGCTAAGACGCTGGCCCTCTCTAAAGGCCGCGAGGCCAACGAGGGATCTAGGTTTGCACGAAGACTGCAAGCCCTGGTCCCCGGACACCTTGGCTTTGCCACGCCCCCTCTGCACCCTGGACAGTGCGCGCCTGGGCCCTTCTGAAGTTATCTCGGCAGCGGCGGGGCTGGCCTGGCCTTGGGGAGCGGCTCCCTCCCAGAACAGAGCGTGTTCCTTCCTGCACCTTGAACGGGTGCCCGGGCAACTTCCCAAACACAGAACCAGTAGCAGCTTGCACNCGACAACTTCGGGGACACTTTTACTTGCTGCTGTGGCAAAGGCTGTGTTGCCAGCATCACGGGGGGTGGGGCCAGGGATGGATACTGCTCCACACCCCGCACCAAACAGAACAGCCCCCCCCCCCCCCGGAGACTTATCTGTCCCCAGCTGTCAAGAGGGCCCAGTTCCAAACACCGCTAAGACGCTGGCCCTCTCTAAAGGCCGCGAGGCCGAGGAGGGATCTAGGTTTGCTGGAAGACTGCAAGCCCTGGTCCCCGGACACCTTGGCTTTGCCACGCCCCCTCTGCACCCTGGACAGTGTGCGCCTGGGCCCTTCTGAAGTTATCTCGGCAGCGGCGGGGCTGGCCTGGCCTTGGGGAGCGGCTCCCTCCCAGAACAGAGCGTGTTCCTTCCTGCACCTTGAACGGGTGCCCGGGCAACTTCCCAAACACAGAACCAGTAGCAGCTTGCACGCCGATCAAAGACCGGGGCCTCCAGTGGCTTCCCCGACCGTTCAAGGCACCCTCGGCGGGGCGTGCGGTCTGGCGAAATGCGGAAAACCGTGCTCGGTGTTTCCGGAAACAGCACGGGGAGCAGAGGTCGGGGGAGGGGACCCAACACTCACAGGAGAAAATGCAGGGCACTGAAAGGCATTCGGCACTCGGGGTGTTTTTCCACCAACACACGCCCCTTGTTCCGAGGCCCTGGACGGCTTCCAGGTCCCGGCTCCGGGGCCGGGCTGGCCAGATCCCACAGGCTCTGTCTGGCGTGCTAGGCACGAACAGAGAGCCCTGGTCACACCAGGTCAAGTTGCACGCCAGTTTGAAACACACCTGGTCTGTCAAGGGTACTGCACAGAAAAAAACAAAACAAACCCAAACAAAACCCACTGCATGCCAAAGTGCATTATAACAAGACCCCTGGGCGCTGAGACACGTCCCCTTAGCAAAGTCTCTAAGTAACGGTTACGGGTGGAACGAAGCTCCCGGCTTCACGGGTTGAAGCCCTGACCCCCAGGACCTCAGAGAGGGGCTGCATGTGCACATGGGTCTCTAAAGAGGGGATGGGGACACGGACACAGGGATGGACGCGCGTGGGAGGACACAGGGGGGAAGACGGCCGTCCACACGCCCAGGAGAGAGGCCTCTGGGCGAGCCAGGCCTGCCCACCCCAGCCTCCAAGATGAGGAGGACGAAACAGATAGGGTCCTGGACACGCCTTTTTGGGGGAGGGCAGCATTTCACTCGCCACGAAATAGAACTCCCCGATCCGGAGGCCTTCCCCGCAACCTTCCACGGATCGCCCGCAACGCGCGCCCTAACCATGCCCGGGGAAGGGCCTGCACTGCAGAACAGAGGTGAGCCCGATACGGTCAGTGGGTCCCTGCCACCCACTCCGGATGCTGGAGGGACCTCCCGCCACCAGCTTCCTCCATCTCCTCCACGCGCGTCGCTTCTCCCTAGCAGTGCCTGAACCTTCTTGCTTTCCCGTGACTCCCTCCGGCTCCTCCTTCCGCGTCTCCTAACGTCACCCAGCGTCCCCCAATGTCACCGCCAACGCGCGCTACAACTCTTGCCTCGCGCGTGGTTTCTGGAGACACACCGGGGGCCTGGCATGCTGCCCACGGTGTTCCTTGGAAAGGCAGCTAGAAATCACCTCGAGGAACTCACGCCGTTTGTGGTTGAGTTCCTCGTGTTGGGCGACCGCCTGAGGCGTTTGCCCGGACACCGACGGTGACGGTTGGGCGGTATTATAACACAGACCGTGTCTCTGCGGGCAAGATTTACTGAAAAGCCCGGTCCGCTGACGTCTTCCCCAGAATCCCTATTTCGGCCCCTAGAAGACCGACCCATCATGAGCTCTTTTTCCTTTCACAGGAACGCCCACGACATCAGTGTCTTCTGGCCGCCCTGACCCCCCCCACCCCCCCCCGGGCTGAGTGCAGCCCGAGACTTAACAGACAGGGGTGCAGAGAAAGATAAAGCCAAAAGTCCCCCGCTTCTCCTCTCCCATCATTCCCCGTGCCACCCGAGACAAGTCTGTGTGAGAGCCTGCTTCGGGCTTCGAGGAGGATACTCGGGAATGTGGGGGTTCGGCGGTGCCCCTCCCTGTGTGGGGGTGCGTGCAATGTGTGTGGAGATCAGGATGTACAACACCTGCCCCCGTGCACACGGGTGCGTGGGACACGTTCCCACGCCCTCCTGCCCTTCAGGGGACGCAAGGGCGTAGGAAGAGAAACCGAGGTGAAGGAACACGAACTCTTTCCAGAATCCTAAGTCCCCGGGGTTTCGTTCTGGGCACGTCAGACACTCGCCACGGAGTCCTCTGTAGAGACGCAGGTTGTTGGAGACGCAGGTGGGAAAAGAACCTCCACGGCTCTGAGGTGAACAATGCTTTGGCGAAAGGCAATGTTCGGGGTTGGGATAAGAAAGGGGTGATGCCAGGACTAAATCAGGGCGGCGGCGGGGGTGGGGGTGGGCCCCTGAGCCACGCCATTGGGCCTGAGAAGGAGCAAGAGGAAGGCGAGAGAGGGAGGGGGTGGGCAGTGGTCAGAAGCTGCCCAGGGAAAGGGTCAGACGGCCAGCTCGGGGGGTGCGGACCTCTGACAGCTGGGTGGGCAGGGGTCTTCTTCCCCTGTAGTAGCAGGTGGCCCAGGGCAGAACATCGGTCTCCGTTCCGTTCTGGGCCCCTTCCCCCGGGGAGTGGGTTCCGTGGGAGCTCGTCACGGACCCAAGGAAAGACGCGAGGAAACGAACGAGTGTGAGAAGGTGGCCGAGGCCCCTGGAACGCCCACTGTGTGCGGAGCTGGGGCAGCGGGCCCTGACGGGGCAGTGCATTTCGGGAGCCGGCGCCTTTGTCCGTGGCCCCGGCCGCCCCGGGGTCCGCATCCTCGGTGGGACCACGCCTGCGGGCTCCAAAGCCGACGTCAACTCAGACATGACACGGTGCGGGTCGGCGGCCGGGCGCACTCACTCACACCTCCTCCAGCCACGACCTCACTCCACCCCCTGCCTGGGGTTCCAGGGAGGAAGAACACGAAGGAAAAGACCCCGGGGGGGGAGCCTCNGTCTCCGTTCAGTTCTGGGCCCCTTCCCCCGGGGAGTGGGTTCCGTGGGACCTCGTCACGGACCCAAGGAAAGACGCGAGGAAACGAACGAGTGTGAGAAGGTGGCCGAGGCCCCTGGAACGCCCACTGTGTGCGGAGCTGGGGCAGCAGGCCCTGACGGGGCAGTGCATTTCGGGAGCCGGCGCCTTTGTCCGTGGCCCCGGCCGCCCCGGGGTCCGCATCCTCGGTGGGACCACGCCTGCGGGCTCCAAAGCCGACGTCAACTCAGACATGACACGGTGCGGGTCGGCGGCCGGGCGCACTCACTCACACCTCCTCCAGCCACGACCTCACTCCACCCCCTGCCTGGGGTTCCAGGGAGGAAGAACACGAAGGAAAAGACCCCGGGGGGGGACCCTCACGGGGAGAAGGAGCTGGGCGCGGGCCCCGCGCGCGGACTCACAGCTTCACCAGGAAGGGGTGGTTGACCTCCTTCAGCACCGACTTCTCGTTCTGCACGTGCTGCTCCTGCTTCAGCCGGATCACCTCGGGGATGCTCATGACCTTCAGGGCGAAGAAGCGCTTGGTGGTCTTCAGCCGGACCAACTGCACCCGCCCGAACGTCCCCGTGCCTGCAGGGAGACAAGAGACGAGGCCGTATGGGCACCTGCGTGGGACGGTGGCGGGGAGCCACTCCGTGCTGTCTAAGGCGCCGGCCACACGGTGTGCGGAGGCACTCTTGTGTAGGATTTTCCACGGTGGGCCCACGTGGCCAACACGCCTCGGCACAGAGGGCCACGTGCCCCTGAGACATCCTTTAACCGGAGGGCAGCTGGACATCGTCTCGGGAAACACACTCCCACGCGTGCGCGCCCGTGCGCACGCATGTACCTTGAGAGGGAGCGTGGAAAAGCAGGGTGCACGCATGCCTTCAACGTGCCGTCGTTCCAATGTCGTTTAGATGGAGTCTCTTGGAGACCCTTGGGTCAGTAACACCGGGCAGGTTGTGGGACAGGGTCCGGCCCACAGAATCCTCCCGTCCGCCGCCGTCGTCCCGGACACAACCCTGCTGCTCTGGTGGGAATGGGGGTGGGTGGACAGAGTGGTCCCCAATACCAGGTCTCAGGGAGACATTTCTGTCGTACAGTGTCTGTATTGTGTATTGTGTGTGCCCCTCCCCGAGTCCAGTCTCGTTCCCAGCGTGCGCTGTGTTTCGGGCTTTCGGGACACACAAAGGCCACGCGGCCGCCCGCGTGACGGAGCCTCTTTGACGCGCGACAGGTTGCTCATAAGCGCACTCGGGTCCTCCCCTTCCAGGTTGCCAGGCATCGCACGAAACGAATGCGGGGGCCCACAGAAAGGCAGCAGAATCAAACACGGCAACCCCCTGCCAGGACGGAAGCACACCAAACCCCGTCTTGGGCATGCCCACGCCACACGTGTCACACCGGGTCTTTCTCTTCCCCGTACTTCCGTCCTGCTCTGTCTCCTCCCGGATCCTTCTCGTCCTCTGGGCCTCAACGCGGCGATTCGTGCACACCTTCCACCCCCACCGCGCCTGGCGATCCCTTGGGCAACGATCCCATCAACAATGGAAAAGGGATGCCACGTAAGCCCGGGCAAGACACGACGTGGGGGAAGGAAAATGGAAATCTGTCCACGTGCCTTGGCAGTCAGGGTGCTTACACGTGGGGGTGGTCTTTTACGTCCCAGTCCGCCAGGAGGGAGCGCGCAAAGAAATGCACCTTTTTCCGCAGCCCCGCGATGGCGCTCTGTTGGCCAACAGAGCTCCCCTGGCTGGGAAAATGGCCGTCCAGTGCATGAGACAGGAGGGAGGCGAAGCCCAGCGGTGGCTTGAGAAGAAACAAGCTCTCCAACGCAACCGCACAGCAATGGGCCACTGCGTCCCCTCTCTTTCTTGGGTGGCGCTGGGAGGCGCACAGGGCAACCACCAAAGAGCCAAGTTCTCCTCGAGCGATGTGGGTTTTCGGCCTTTTCTATCAACTGAGGTTCCCCCGAGAGACCAAATCAATCTATTGAGGGAATGGAGTGAGGAGAGGGTGGGGCGGGGCCGGGGGGGGGGGACAGCTTATGGAACCTTGGCTTTCAGACAAAATTTCCGTCATGAATATTTTATCCCAGCAGAAGCAGAAAGCAATCTGCCAACGGCAAGACGTGTGTGTGTGTAAGAACGGCAGGCGAGGCGTCACTCGTTTTCAAAGGGTAGTCTCACGCAAAGACGGCGTGGAAGGAAGCAAACCCAGAATCGTGTAGGAGGAAGGTGGCGTCGTGCGGCTAGGAGAACGTGGCGCAGGGTCAAAACAGCCAGGCAGCCCGGCAAAGGGCTCCGGACACAGTGAACGGAGGTAGTGCAGGGGCATTTAGGCGGATGGGGGATGCTTCTATTACGTCAAGCACATTCAGCTGCAAACAGGCTGCGTCGTCCAAGAGTTCCCCTGGGTTTGAATCGGTGACCTTAGCGGAAGGAACAAACTCTTTGGGGGTTCCTGCGGGGCGAGGCTCCCAAAGCAAAGGACGGTCACTACGAACACTATGATAGTCTTGCCGCATTCTAAGATGCTAGTAGCAAGGAGAAGACTGTGCGTCTTGGTCTTTTGCCCCTGTGACGGGACTCACCCCTTCTTGGCTGGTATTGACCGGACAATGCTCCGCCTTCTGCGCTCTCCTATCTGCTGGGCCGCCTGCTGAGAGGCGTCGGTGCCCACGAGAACCGTAACACAACTATGACTCAGCTGATTTTCCAGTGGTTGCGCCTGCCCCGTCTTTTACGCTTTGTCCGAGCTGTGAGTTATAATCACACAGGACTCCCCAATCCCTCAGCCCTGAACCTCAGGCCTCGGTCGCCCCAGGGGGATGTGGGGAGACCCCCCCGAGCCGCCAGCAGATGGTGGGCCCACACAGGGATACCCCCGGCATCCTGGTGCACAAGCCCAGTGTGCTTCCAGTTGGAAGGTGAGGTGTGTATGAGTGGTATTGGGATGGAGTCATGATCGCCGTGGAAACAGGGAAGGCGAAGAGATCATTTCCTGTTGGTGTCGGGAGTCTGTCTCACATGCATCCCCGCCTCTCAGCATCTCCCATGAGAAGGCAGAAAGGGCCAGTTTTCTGTGCCTTGGCACCAGGAAACAGTGACCGCAGGGGTTACATCTGCCCAAGCAGCACGGTGGGATACAACTCGGCCACAAAGAACGAGGAAACCCCGGCATTAGCCATGACCTGGGCAGACCGAGAGGGTATTGCGGTGAATGGGAAACGTCAGACAGAGAAAGACAAATGTCATACGATGTCCCTGCCACGTGTGACCTAAAAATAATGAACTCACGGACACACACCAGGGAGCGGGGGTGGCCGGAGGTGGGGGGTGGGGAATGGGTAAAGAAGGTAAAAAAAAAAAAAAACCAAACCAACTTCCACCCATACAGTGATTTAACTTTTGAGGACAGAATGTACGAGGTGGTGACTACAGTCACGAACTGTATCATGTGCTTGGAAGTGGCTGACGGGACACGTGTGAAAAGTTCTCATCCCCGGGGGGGAGGGGTCAGGGGGCAATGGAGACAACTGTGCTGGAACAACAATAAAAAAAGAAAGAAAGAAAAGAAGAAAGTTCTCACCCTGGGAAAAAAAAATGCGTTACTATGTCAGGTGATGAGTGCTCACTGGACGTATTCTGGGGTGGGGATGACATGCGTGCCACCGTACAACGGTCTTCGCTTTCTTAATTCATAAACTGCGTGTTTCCTCTCTACCATAGTAAAATGGAAGGTAAACTGATACTGTAAGGGAAATGAATAGATGACAGAATTATTGCAGTATAACGAGCGTGTCATAATGCACAGATTTATCATGGCGACTCACACTTTTTTTTTGTGGAGTTTCCGCCCTCACGGGAAAATCGCAAAAGGGGCCCCAATCCACAATGTTTACCACTCCCCACCGGAGATGAGAACTTTTAACACGTGTCCCGTCAGCAACTTACATCACATCACAAAGGTTCAAACCCCTCAGGTCTCCTTTAACAAGGTGATTTCTGAATAGTCAAGGATAGTCAAGCTTCTGTGTGAGAGGGAGAAAAGTCTTGAACACTTATTTTTAAGTGTGTGTGCTCAGAATGGTTAAACTGAAAACCACAGAATTGCAGGCACGAAAAGACGAAATCTTACAGTATGTGTGTACGATTACGTCCATAACGCAAGTGTGCCCCCCCCCCCCAAAAAAAGGAGGGGTGCTTTCGGGCAGCGTTATGACGATTCTTTTAAGAACTCGGACGGTTTAGGCAAAGATCAGCTGAATAAACTGAAACCCACTCAGCTGGGGAAGAGGGCGGAAGAGGCGGGGGCCAGTCCTCTGAGTTCACTTGTCTAGACGGCCCAAGGAAACACGTACGCTAGCAACTCCCTGGAAATTTGGTTGAATCCAGCGACATTCCATTTGGCATGGCCTGACTCGGAGAGATAAAAACACAGCAGGTATTTTGGGAGCTCCGTTTCTCTCTCTCTCTCTCTCTCTCTTTTTTTGCACATTATTGGCAAAGCTATCCTCTCCAACGGGAGACATGTAAAGTAAATATTCGCCACAGGACAGAGCCCTGCAGGAAGCCACCCTGCCCCCGGCACCCAGCACTGGAGCAAGGACATTGTGGGAGGGAAATTCCTGGCATTCCGGGCACAGGCCTGGTGCTGCCATCGGCAGGACGTCTGTGGCTGGGGATGGCACGTCGGGGAGTTTCCACCCAGAAGAGCAAGGGCTGGACCTCACGTGTTCAGAGTGCACGCCAGCCCGGTTCACCCCCACAGCCATCCAGGATGGGACAGAAGGACGTCACGGTATCCCCCCAAATGATTGCTCTTTCAAGCTCAGCACAGGGGACATCTGGGGCTGGATGGGTGTCTGGGCTGGAGGGCGTGCCGGTGCACCTTGGGTCTCTTCCCACGACATGGGAGTTAGCATCCTTCACGTGGTAACAAGAAATGTTTGCAGAGGTGGCCAAGAGTTCCTGGTGGATAGAAGCACTTTTTTGGGAGAGGCACCGTGGCAGGTGGATGGAGGGATGGATGGATAAACGAATGGATGGGTAGATGGATGAACGGACAGATAGATAATACAGATAGATTACTGGTAGCTAGTTTATATAAACAGATGAATGGATAGAAGACATATAACAGATGTACAGATAAGCTAGAGATATGCATGTATGCGAGAGACAGACAGAGAGAAGGAATGAAAATCTCTGCTGGGTCAGGGTGTCTCCGCCTCACGCACTGACAATCGGGGGCGTCCCGAGCACGGCAGGGTGCTGAGCAGCTTCCCTACACTCCCCCCCCCCACGCCGACCCTCAGTTTCAACGGCCAGAGAATCTGGAGATGTGGCCGAGTGTCTGGTAGGAGCCGCATCACCCACCATCGAGAGCCCGCAGCCCAGAGCAAGCCTGTCCGCCGGAGCTTTCTGAGACGACCCGCACAGACACTGTGCCCTGTACCATCCAGCCCAAGGGCCACACGCTCCCCCAGCGGGCCCCCCTGAGGACGTGGGCTCTGGCCACCACCTCTTCGTGGGCGTTGCTGTGGCTCGTGGGTTCTGACTTCCACGTTCTACCCCTCCGCTCACACTCAACGCTTACGTCCGCGGCCAACTGAGGCACAGTGCGCACACCGCACCTGTGACAACCAACGCTGGCTCATCTGTGTCGTGAAGACAGTCTCTCTCTCTCTCTCTCTCTCTCTGAGAAAAACGGGGGCCCCCATAAGGAAGTGTGGTGTTTGTCCCCCCGCCCCCCCAGCACGGAGGCATCGCTGTGCGGGGGGTGCTCCAGATGGGGCCGAAACAGCCAGGACGCAGGGCAGGCAGGCCCTCAATTCCACTGCCCTTAGCGACCGACCCCAGACATTCAAGATCACGGCAAGGATGCTCCGGGTGGGCTCGGCGGGGTTCAGCAAGCTGGTTTCAGAAGGCAGGGGGGGCTGAGCCACGTGAGCACCCCCTGATCTCGGGGTTGGGAGAGAGGCTGACTTGGGGGGAAGCCAACGGAAATCAGAGGGCGGTCTGGGGTGACGGCCCAGCGCTCACGTGGAGGGTGCCTGAGGGCGGGCGAGGCACGGCCTCCAGAGAGAGAGCTGAGCTTGGGGGGATCCTGTCAACGAGAGGAGGGGACTCTGAAAGCCTCTGAGTGAACTCTTTCTGCCAAGGGCAACAGGAAGTCTCGAGGCCAAGAGCGGGGAAGTGCCTGGGTGGACTGGGCTGTGCGTGGTTCTGTGTTGCTGTGTTGCAGAGGTTTCTCTCGGGTCATGGAAGCCGGGCTGAAGGACGACAAGGAGAGGGAAGAGGGGACTCTGGCACCCACCAGGCAGGTGCCAGGGACCAGCGGGGTGAGCTGCGGTTGGTGGGACAGGCACCGCCGAGTGGGATGAGTCCAGCGCACGGTTTAGGTGTCTGAGCCGAGGGTGAGAACGGCCACGCGGACGGGTCACTCAGCTTGGTGTGCAAAGACCTGCTGAGTTTCTCCGTTGGGGGAGGAAGGGGGCGGGTTCCTTGAAGGACCTGTGGGGACGTCGGGGGCGAGGCATGCCGCAGGCGGCAGGATGTCTCCCCGAAAGGCAGGCTCACGTCCTAACCCGGGCTACCTGGGAGCAGGATCTTATCTGTAAACAGGGTCTTTGCAGGCGGGATGAGGGAAGGATCTGAGCGGAGGGCGTCTTGGGTCAGGTGGCCCTACGTCCAAAGACAGGGTCCTCCTGAGAGACGCAGACCCAGAGGAGAAGCCACGTGGAGATGGAGGCCGAGACGGAAGGGACGCCTGGAGCCCCCGGAGCTGGAAGAAGTGGGAAGGCCCCTCCCTGGAGTCTGTGGAGAGAGAGAGCCCTGGGACCCCTGGACCTCAGATGTCTGCTCTCCAGGACGGGGGAGGGGGACTGTCTGTTGGAAGCTACCAGCTGCTACCAGCTACTACGGCCACGGGAGGCTCACACGAAGGACACACGGAGTGCCCAGGGAGACGTGGACCCCACAGGCATGGAGCGTCCACACCTTGGAGACTCACCCACGGCACCCAAGACAAACACGGAGATTATAGCTGCGCCTTTGAGGGCAAACATCTTTTTGAAGTTTTCTCCTTGAAATGTTTTTTGAAGACTGTTATTCATTGATTTTTAGACAGAGGGGAAGGGAGGGAGAAAGAGAGGGGCAGACCCATCCGTGTGTGGTTGCCTCTCGTGCGCCCCCTACTGGGCACCTGTCCTGCCACCCAGGCGTGTGCCCTGACTGGGAATTGAACCGTGACCCTTTGGTTCACAGGCCGGCAATCAACCCCAAGCGACACCAGCCAGGGCTCTCCTTTAATTTAAAAAGAATTTAGGCCCTCTATTATTGAAAGTTCTTTCTGTTTCTTTATGATTGTAACATCCCTTTTTTGCCGTGGAACACGGCATATTCTCAGGATTTTCTAAATATATGACTCAAAATGACCGTTTAAAAAAATTTCTCTGATGTTCCCCTTTTTGGTTGAACCTTGTCTTAGGTTCCCTGAATGATCTCCTCTCTCTGGGACCCCATGTGCTTATTTATGCTGATGTTTCTCAAAGGCGAAGCCATTGATCAGCCCCGGGTTTGAGATTATTTTCCCATCACGAGTGGAGCCCCAGAGAGAGACTCCAGTGGCCGTGTGACGCTGAGGGACCCTCGGAGGGAAAGGTCAATGAGCATTTTACTCGATGGCGCCCACCTCCCATTTGCTTATGTTTTTAACACACACGAAAAAAAAAAAAAACTTTGCTTTTTGCAATCCTCATGGTTTTCTGAGCTCTGGGCTTATCCCAGGAGACTGCAGAGTTCTCCAGCTTTGGCCTCAGGAGAAAAAAAATCAGAGCTAGTCTGGGGTCAGGACTACCCAGTGGCTCCCTGGCGGGAGCCTCCTCAATTCACCCCGCACTTTGCCGTCTGCTCTGAGGTCTCCCAAACCCGGATGCACCTTCGGACCTGCACGCGACCCCTCCGTATCCCTTTCGACGTGCGTCTGTGTGTTTTATCCCTGCGTTTATGACAACAGACTGTATTAACAGCTTCATACCAACTACAGCGGGGCAGGCGGCGACGCGTGTGTGCACACAGCCTGCCGCGCCAGAGGAAGTCTTTGGTGAGACGCCGTGGTGCACTGTATGCCGTAAGATACAAAGTGCCATTTCCACTAGATTCGGTGGTCTGTTGACAAACTCGTCAAATATTTGCCTCATTTGAAAGCTTTCTGCCACAAAACCCTCGGGGTACTAGAGTTTTGTATAAAAATAAAAGGGGTCACTGTAGGACTTTGGCAGGATGGATGTTTAGAAAAATGTAGGGGAGCCCCGGCCAGGTAAGTCAGGTGGTTGGAGTGTTGTCCTGTCCGCCCGCGCCCCCTCCCCCCGCCCCACTGTACATCGGAAGGTCGCAGGTTTGATCCCCGGTCAGGGCACATGCCTGGGTTGCCGGCCACGACCCCAGTCGGGGGGGCGCACAAGAGGCAAGCAACCCATGTCTCACCCTCCCATCAATGTTTCCCTTCCTCCCTCCCCCTCCCTCTAAAATCAATACGCTTGTCCTCAGGTGACGGGGGGGGGGGGGGGGGNTGTGTGTGTGGGGGGGGGGGGGGGGGGGGTAGGGGGGAAGAAAGGCCATTCGTAGGGCTAAATGGTGACCGTGTCTATTTTAGTCGGCCGCAGTCCGGTGGAAAAACAAACATCCCAGAGGGGTTCGTCTGACACATACGGGTAGACTCCGGAATCATCACTCATCAATCGCTGTCAAAGGCCTCGCTAGGTCAAGATCAACTTCGACCCAGACGCTCGTGTAAACAGGAGCTCTCAAACCGTCCCGTCCAGAAGCCCGTGGAGGACCCTGCGGAGCCCCGGTGTGTGTGTGTGTGGGGGGGTTGTAGCTAGCGACGGTCACCACGTGAACGAGCGAAACAGGCATGGGTAGACCACGAGAGCGCGGAAGGAAGGACGCACGCCACTGTGGTCAGAGACGATGTCACCCGACATCGGGAAGCCTGTGGACATGCCCACACGCACGCAGCCAAGCAGGCGTGAGGGAAAGAGAGACAACGCTCTCCTATTGTGACGGAAATAGCTGTGACCCCACGGAGCCCCGGGCACGTCCCCAGGGGTTGCCAGGGATCCCAGGGCACCCCAGGGAAAACCCCGCCGAACTCCACGCCCAGCAAGTAACAAACGCACGCTCCCAAAGCACATTTTCTTCCTCTTCTTGGAGTCGGCAAACAGGACAAAGATCGATTTTCAGTTCACACTCGGTAAAGAAGGTGTGATTTTACTTAGGGTTTTTTTTTCCCCCTCGAATCTGCCCTTTTCCTTCTTGTTCAGTATTTATGTAGCTACCACAGAACAGCCCAAGACAATAAAGGTGGGCATACCCTGCCACACCGTAGCCAGACTTATAACCTCCTTCCATAGAATGTACTTGTAATGGTTGCTTTTAAAATCAAGTTTGTTTCTCTATGCTCACAGGGGCCATTTGAGAATGGGACTAAACACAGTGCTTCCCCCCAACCGTCTTTCTTCCACGGTTTTTTTTTTTTTCCCCTGTGTTTGGGGGTGGACATGCAAGTCCCACCGCCTATCCCTGGTCACCTACCTAAGGGGCTTCTGCATTATCCCGTAGGAGGGCCTGGGAGGATGTGAGGGTGTCGGGCCATGGTCTTTGAAATGTCCATGTGGACCGGGCCAGGTGGCTCAGCTGGTTGGAGTGTCATCCCCAAACCTGGGAAGGTGGCAGGGTGTGTAGAGGAGGCAATGGATCGATGCTTCTCTCCCTCTCTCTTCTCCATTCCTATCTGCCTCAAATCAATAAACACAGCTTCGGGCCCTGACGGGCATGGCTCACCAGACTAGGAAGCAAAAGGTCGCCGGTTCGATTCCCAGTCAGGGCACATGCCTGGGTTGCAGGCCACGCCTCCAGTAGGGGGCGTGCGAGAGGCAACCACACACAGATGTTTCTCTCCCTCTCTTTCTTTCTCCCTTCCCCTCTCCCTAAAAATAAATAAATAACATCTTTAAAAAAGTAAAATGAAATAATCACACCTTCGGATGAGGATTGAAAAAATAAACAACAACTCAATAAAATAAAAGTCCCTGTGCTCTGGATGGAGGTGCAATCCTGTCCCTTCATGTCTGCGTGGCTCAGATGGCCCAGCTCCCGGGCCAGCCCACCGACCGGACACATCGACTCAGAAAGCTCCCAGGGAGCCCCTGTCCTACTAGCCGTGTGCGACCCTTGGTCCGGCGAGAGCGAAACCACGGGCGATGTTCACAAAAGCCGCATTCTCACCCCAGCCGCTCCCCCCACGGAGGACGTGTGCAAAGATGGGGCACGCCCAGGAGCTCTTGCAGAAGGAAAGCCCGTGTCCACCACAAAGAAAGCCAACAGGAGACAAGAGTCCACCACAGAGCGCGCTCCGGGCTTCCCTGGGCATCGTGGGAGAAGCCGCTCTCCGTGTCGGTCCCCTTCCTGAACCCTCAGGTCCCTTCTGTGTCTCGTCAGTATGCATGACGCCCTGCGGTCTCCCACGGCCGCTGTATCCCATTGATAAACTCCTCCTTCCACCATCATCCTGTGTTCTGCTTTCCTCGCATCACGCGACGTCCGCTCCGATTCCCCACCGTGTTTGGTGGGCTCAGCCCACCCACGGCCCGACGGGACAACTGACGGACCGCGCCGACTCTGTGTTCTGCCCCCTCCCCAAGAACGCCACGGGCGAGAGACCGCCCCCCCCGCCCCCCCCCATGCAGTGTGGCAGCTCATCTCAGCGTGCACCAGAACACTTGCCAAAATCCAGAAAAAAACGGCGTTTTCCGCCGTCAGAACAGATGTCAAAAGCCTTTCCATGCGCATGGCCGTCTGCCCCCTCGTGGGTGGGTGTTGCGGTCATAACTGCCTGTGGCCACACACCTCGCACTCAATAACCAACTAGGTCGAGGAGTGCTTTCTGTCGTTACAGAAGAAGGGGTCTCCGCTCCGTGGCACAGGAGGTGAAGGACCTGGAAGGCACACCCGGCCACCCACCCCATCGCCCCGCCGCGGCTTCGCCAGCGGCATCGCGGATTTTAGATGGGGGTTCTGAACCGAACGCCTGCACCCCGCTCTGCGCAGCAGGCCTTGATTGCCGCGTTATTTCACCGTTTCTTTTAAAGGAAGGCCGGGCGCCCGGAACGCAGCTCCCAGGGAGGGACAGGCATCTGGAGCAGGTGGCCGCCGCGCTGATTTCTTCGGGCTCTGTAATCACGGAGGCTTGTTTGGTGGGGAGGAAGCCCGCGTGGTGATTGTGCGGGGGGGAGGGGGCCGGAGCTACAGCATCCGCTCTGGGAGGGAGAGACGGAAACCCACGGAGAAGCAGTTCGTCAAGACGGTCAGCCTGACCCAGGCAGGGGGGGAACGCCGCAGAACCTGGAGGACGGAGGTTCGCCACTGGGCCGCCCGGAACACAGATTGAGGACGGAAAAAGGGGGTGTTTTGGTGGGCAGTTTCCTGGGTTACTATTTCACTTCTTCCACGGCTCCCAGACACACTCCAGCCAGCTGCCCAGGACCTTAACCAACATAAAATACTCAAGAAAACTACACAAACAACACTGTACATGCCCATATACACGAAGCCACTTTATAGCAGAACAAAATGACCTCCGTACTGAGCCAGAGTCACCCTGTGTCCCCAAGAGCTGTGTGCAAAGGGGACAGGGAAGCCGACGGGGTGACGACTGGACGGATGAGCACAGGACCGAGAGCGAAACACGCTGTGGAGAATCAGCGTCACGAGGCCAGGTCAGCTGCGTCCACGGCCACGCCTCCCTGCTGTGGGTGTCCCTGTCCCCTCCCCTTTCTCACAGGTGCCACCCCTGTGTCTGCTCCACATGGGGACCCTGTGTGGGCTCCTGCCCGAGTCAGCGCTTCCCCAATGGCTGCTCTTAGGGATCTCACATAAATCACCTCTCCCTTGGAATAAAGCTAAAGGCCCTTTAGTTTCAGATGGACAAACCTAGAGCAGACAGAAGAACAGACAGAAGGAAAATGAGCAGAAATCAATGAAATCGAACACGGGAAACCAATAGGGAATCAAAGAAACGAGATGCCGGACCTTCGAAGAGATCGATAAAAGGGATCCAACAGAGTCTGTTATCAAACTAAAAGGCTCACCTGCTGAGAACGCCACGAAGGAAACTTTTCCTCAGGGAAACCCCATCCCACAACGACCATCGCAACACTCAAGGATTCGGGTGACACTCTGACGTGCTCGTGACACTTTTGTTCATTGATTTTATGGAGAAAGAGGGAAGGAGCGGAGGGGAGAGAATGAAACGTCCATTTGCGGTCCCAACACCTTGGCGTATCGGGAAGACACGCCAACCAAATGAACCACGTGGCCAGAGTGGGGGTCGAGTCTTTTCAAAGGGTCCTCGGGAGGCCTGGCCAGTTTGGCTCAGTTGCTTGGAGTGCCATCCCCAAACCAGAGGGGTGCGGGGCTCAGTTCCCAGTGAGGACACACTCCGAGGTTGTGGGTTCAATGCCCAGTCCGGGGGGCAAACGGGAAGCAACCAATCGATGCTTCTCTCTCACGCCACTGTTTCTTCCCGCCCCTTCCTCCTCTCTCTAGGAACAATTAAAAAAACGTCTCCGGGAGGTGATTAAAAACCAAACCCAACCCTACCCTGAAGGTTGCCCTGCACGTGTCTTTGGTGAGTCATCAAAATATACCATCCAAAAATACGTCCAGACGAACAACTTCCAGAAAATCAATAGAAGGCCTGCCCTTGAGACCGCGTCAATATATCCTCGAACTGGCTGCCATTATCTGTAGGGACTGTGCGTCCTCACTTCCTTTCCCTGGCAGCTGGTGGAAAAAGCAGTCTCATTTCCAAGGGGGTTAAATGGGGTCACCACCCCCCGCAGGAAACACACGGCGGCGTGAAAGGAGGAGCAGGTTTTGAAATGGGGGATTAACCCGTGGGTGTGGGTGGGGCCCCTGGGCACCCAGGGCTTAGCCCGGGCAGTCCTTGGGGTGTCAGGGAGCGGGGACACCTGGGCAGGGCTGGGAGAGGCCACCGGGGCCCCTGACGGCAGATCAAAGTGTGGAGACCTTGTCTCGAGGTGCCCTACGGGGAACTCCTCAGCTTGGCGAGGAGCGGGCTGACTCACCGAAGTGGGAGTGGCCTCCCGAGGGGAGAGTCCGGACACCCCAGGCACGCGGGGTGCCCCGGGAGGACAGAAGCCGAGCCCAGGAATGCACTCCTCCATGCTCAGCCCACTCCCATCCCCGCGTGGCTGGGACTGATGGACACGCCGTCGGTCGCCTTAACGGAGGAATGGCCAGACTGCTTCAAACTCGTGGCTATTTATCACACCGTCTCCTACTCACACGTACGCCAAATGCCCACTGGACGTCCACCTACCTGCCTTAATGGGGGAGCATTAAGGGCGTGGCGCCCTCTCGGCCTAACCCAGCGTGGACGCAGAGGCCCCACCGTGTGACCGAGGGCAAAATACTCCTGAACCGGGAGCTTCTGAGAAGCCCTCGTCATCGTTGGTTTCATTACCTTTCCACAAAGTAGCTCCGAGAAAAAAGAGCTTGCTGAGTTTATTTATTTATGTTTTTTACGTACCCTGGCGATCCGTTCATTCATCCACACGCCCCACATGTTGGAGACGACCCACCCCCGGCTTTGCCTTGAGGCTCCAGGGGGAAACTAGCTTTGTGTGTGGGATTCCCGGGCCCGGACTCCCTCCCAGAAGGTAGGAGACCTCATCTTTGAATAATCCTGTGCCCGGGCTCCCTCACGGTGTTAGAACTGGTTCTGCTGGCTGAGCACAAGGGAGGGACCCGGAGAGGTGCCAATTAGTCCTCGTACACGGTCCCAGCCAGCCAGGAGAACACAGAGGCGTGAGCGCCTGAGTGAACTCCGCTCCTTCCTTCCCGGGCACACACACCCTCACACACACACACGTGTGAACACGGACAGCCACACCCATCGCTCGTCGGCGTGAGCCTTTCTGCGAGCCCTTGGGGATGCGCGGAAGAGCTTCTCACTGTTGCTGTGGTTTCTCCGTCGGCGGGAGTCCCCACGGGGCACGGAGGACGAGCCCAGGCCAGCCCGTCCCATGCACACGGTCACGCCCTGCAGGATGTCCTCGCCTGAATCCCCGCAATCTGTGAGTTTGCGAGTGAATGAGGCAGAGGGGAAAGCGAGCGTCCAGACACTCGTTACCCATGGCCAGCCTTTGTCCTCCGATGGGGAGATAATCCTGGGTTTATCTGGGTGAGTCCCGTGGAATCCCAACGGGCCTTATTCGTGGGAGCAAGGTAAGGGTGAGAAACCAGAGATGGGAGCGTGAAGAGGCTTTGACCCAGCACGGCTTGCCTGCAGGGTGGAAGAAGGTCTCGTAAGCCAAAGCTTGTGGAAGCTTCTAGAAGCTGGGAAACACAAGGACACAGACAAATCCTCCTGGCGACTGCAGAAGGCGCCAAGCCAGCCAGCACCTTGCTGTGAACCCTTTAGGGCTGATTTTCACTCTCATAATCTGCCAAACGGGGAGAGGGTACATGCCCGTGGTTGTAAGCCATTCCGTTTTGGGCCATTTTTTTAGGGCAGGAGGCCAAAACGGGGTGAAAGCCCATGAGAGAGACACCAGGAGGGGACCAAGGAAAGATGACCGTGCAGCAGATGTCCTCTGGGTCTCATCCTGGCCTAACCCAGGAGCTGGAACAAGGAGGTGGCCCGTGCAGGGCACGGGGAAAAGCCCTGGCACACTCACGGCAGGGGAACTGAGCAGAGTAAGGTCTGAGTGGATGCAAAAAACACACCCCATCCATCCCTGAAAATGAGGGGAGCCTGGGCCATGTCGAGAAAGTAACGGTGAGGAGGATGGTGGTGATGACGATAAGGACGTTTGCCTTCAGCGAGGGGTGCTAACTCCCCAGCTGGTGTAGCAAGGACCACAGTCATTGGCACTTACGGCCACGCCGTGGAATAGTCCCACGAAAAACAGTCCAATGCCCACCAGATACACACACACACACACACACACCCCTTTCCAAGCCTAAGGAAAAAGCACCACCCTGGGACTCAGTTGAGCAGACCACCTCTGGCAGCTCCGTAGCCCCAGCGAGGGAGACCTCCCCCACCACGTGGAAGACCCTCAGTCCTTCACGGAGACCTCCTCAGGGATTAAGCGGAAAAGAAGAGTAACCCAGAATCAAGTAGACACACAGACGTCCCGAAGCAACGCTCCGTTGAGTGAACAGAGGAGGGGAACAGAGGTGGCTTCTGCTACCCGCACGCATTCTGGGCCCTGCAGCCCGGACCCTGGACCCTGGGCGGATTCTTTGATGCACTGGCCACTGTCCCTGAGCGGGGAGGACACGGCGTCCAGGGGACGGCAGAGACCAGCCTCCGGGAGAGAAGGAAGGCAAGTCATGCCACCTGGGTAGGCCCGGAAGTCATGACGCTGGTGGGAAGAAGCCAGGCGCAGAAGGATCCATACCATGAGACTCCTTCGATAGGGAATGTCCACACCAGGCAAATGCTCGTGGACCGATGAGACACGAGAGGCTCCTGGGACTGGGGACGGGGGTTGTGGAGTGACTGCTTGATGGATACTGGGTTTCCCATGGAGGTGACGGGAAAATGTTGGAAGTGGGTAGTGATGATGGTTGTACCACAGCATGGACTCACGAACGGGACTGATTCTGACACTTAACAATGGTTAAAGTGGCCCTGGCTGGGTAGCTCACTCAGTCAGAGCATCGCCCCCATGGGCCGGGGTTGTGGGTTCGCTCCCCGGTCCGTGAACATACGAGAATCAACCCATAGCTGCGTCATCCAGAGCAATTTTACAACCCTTTTTTTAAAAGAGAAAAGTTGAGGGAGCTTCCTGACCCCCGACAGTGCTCACCAACGGTGACTTGGCAAGGCGCAGGAGAACCCTGGGGCACACAGTAGGTCACACAGACACAGCGCCGGACATGGCAGAAGGTCACCCACCTCAGTAGACTGGGGAGGAGAACCAGGGAACACCCCTCCAGAACCCAAGGGAGCCTCCGCCATTTCGGAACCGGGGCCTGCACGCGGCGTTCCCCGGAAGGAAGGGGCCGTAACGCGGAGTGACAGGCTCTTCCACTTTTCTCTGAGGAAACCATGCCCCCCTCCCATGCGTGACGCTGAAGCTGTCATCCCAATGAACAAAGAGCCTTTGGTTGACAACCGCCATCTACCTCTAAGTCATGACACCTCTCTGTGACGGTCACAAAGGACCAGGAAAGAAGGAAAGGCAGGGGCGGCCGAGGCCAAGACCAAGCAGGAGGGGATGTCTTCAAACCAGGAGCTCAGCCTGCCATCTGTTGACTTAAAAGGAGCCTCCCTCCCGCCCTCCAAGCCTATGAGTCAAACCTGCCCGGTGAGACGTAAAACTACAGAGTGATGGGGAGGCGGAGGCACAGAGGCTTTGCAGGGTGCGTCGGAGTTTCATGGAGATGTGTCTTGGTACAGGTGATTAACTAAACTGAGGTCCCTAGGGCGGCCCTGATCCCCCAGGACGGGGGTCCTTGTAAGAAGAGGAGATGGGGACACAGACCCCCCCAGAGGGTGAGGACGCAGCGGGAAGACGGCCATCCGCATGCCTGAGAGAGACCCCTGGATCCGAGCGTCCAGCCTCCGGAACGGGAAGGAAGAAATGTCTGTTGTTTAAGCTGCCCTGCCTTCCAATTCTGTTCCTTTAAAGAAACGAAGGGAACCTCTAGACAGACCAAACCACGGTCCATCCGATGCGCGACGCAGCACCGAGCCAGAGGAAAGGAAAATGAAGACGCAGGGGCCTTTGGGGACGAAGGGGCCTTTGGGGACGCAGGGGAAGGTGTCACACAGGCAGGGAGTTGCAACCCGCTCTGCCGCCTCTCATTCCAGCCACGCCGGGAGAGGGTGACGGATGGAGGGGACGCGACTACCGCCAGGCTGTGTACAGTCTACGACCCCTCACGGGCCCTCGCGAAAGTCAAGGCACGCGGGTCGGCTCTGCCCCACCCGCTGGGGACAATCTCAAAAAAAAAAAAAAAGTGGGCCCGCATCCTACTATTCTTCTCTGCAGGAAACGGCCTGGGGAGCGTTCCAAGGAAATCAGGGAAAGAGGAACCCTGTCGATAGGGTCCTGCTGCGGTGGCACTGGGGCTGTCACAAAAAGAAATTGTGGGGAAGTACAGAGAAAGCCCCGGGCAGGGGCTCCCAACGAGACGGACGGCAGCCAATAGAGAAGTCCGAACACGTCTCTCCCAGAAAGGAGGCCGCGTTGAGTAGCGTCCTGTGACCTCAGGGAGGGGAGGGTGGAAGCGAAGCTTCGCTCCGTGTCATGTGGTCCCGCTGTCCCTTTTCTCCTGGTGACAGAGGGGGTCTGTCTCTCTGGGGGTCCCCAGCTGTGCGGGGACTCACCCAGGAGCCAGGGCTGAGACCGCCTAGGGTGGCGGCGGCGTGGCCCTGTCCACGTGGGGGGCCCCAGCTGGGTCACGGAGGATTGTCCCCCAACGCAGGGAGGTGGGGGGGTCCTCCCTGGGCATTCCCGTGTGTGACAAAGTCAGAACACTGCTGGAGCAGACACTTTCACCCCCAACGGATAGTTTTAGGGGAAGACAGGCAAAGCGGCACGGGACGGACAAATCTAGCATTAGGGCCTGATGTCAGTGTCTCCGGAAATCGGTATATGTGGAAGCCCGAACGCCCAATGGGATGGCGTTCCCCAGGAGGGAATTAGGATTCGATGAGGTCACAAGGGGGTGGCATCCCCCCGATGGGACAACCGTCTTTACGAGAGTCCCGAGAAGACACGGTCCCCCTGTTGGCTCTCGGCCATGCCAGGACACACCGAGAGGCAAGCCGTCGGCCGCCCAGAAGAGAGACCTCTCCGGGGCTCTACCACGTTGGCACCCAGATGTCACCGGAAGTATAAAACGTAACCCCCTGAGGCCTTAGAAACTCCCCTGTTTAGGGTATGTAGTTAGAGAAGTCCCAATGGAGGAAAATGCCAAAGTTGGGGCTGATTCAAGATGGCAGCCTTCGGCCCAACCACGTGAGATGCGGGGTCTCCCCTAGGTTTACGGTTGGGAATGAGGTGGGCTGCACACTGTGTGCCGGGCACAGTTCTCTGCAGGGTCGGGGGTCGGGGGGGGGGGGCAGGGAAAACCAAGTCCTTGGCTCTCTCCATCTGCCCCCGAGCCCCTGCCTCCCTGATGCCTCCCCAGAAGAAACACCTGGGCTTTAACTGCACCCCTATCCTGGCGACCGGGCGTCTGACAGCCAGGTGCCGCCAGAGCCTCGCTCGCTCCACAGGCTCCAGGGAGGGGCCTCCCTGCCTCTTCCAACTGTGTCCCTCCAATCAGAGCACGTGCCTGGGTTGCAGGCCAGGCCCCCAGTAGGGGGCGCACGAGAGGCCACCACACATGCATGTTTCTCTCCCTCTCTTTCTTCCTCCCTTCCCCTCTCTCTAAAATAAATAAATAAAGCATTTTTTTTTTTAAATGGAGGAACAACTACCTGCCAGACTTCTGTACTTGGAAACGTCCTTCCCTCCTATTTTATCTAGTTTCTAACTTTCCTGGGGTGGTCCGATGTCGGCACCATCATGCACGCCTGGGGGGGGAGTGTGCTTTCTAGCGCCCTCTCAAAATGAAGAATAGCATGAAAAATCTCACTGGGCACAGCAAAATCTCACTGGACCCGATGGCACTGGGTCTGGAGGGGTGCTCAGGGGTGCTCAGGGGGGACAGTGCAAGGGGTACGAGGAGAGCCCAGGCGGACAGGAGAGACAGTAGGGCCGATCCAAGGAAACCAAGATCAGGGGAGAAAGGGCTGTCGGTACACTGGAAAACGCTTGTGGGTGCGCGGGAGAGAACTTGAGAACGACGGGTTCGTGAAGGGAAGTCTCCTGAAATATAGGTTTCCCACCTCGGGACGTCATGTAGTGAAGGGAAGCATTAAGCACTAGGGAGTGCTTGGTGAAGAGGGAATGAGTTGTGTGCCTTGATTTTTTTTTTGGGGGGGGGAGGGGGCTGTCTACATGGATGCCCTGCCTAGAAATACACAGGCACCCAGGCTCAGAAACACCAAGGGGACCTCTGAAAGGATGTGCCCCAGCCGCCATCCTGGTTTCCACATTGTGCTACAGCCACCACGGATGTCACCGTGTCCCCATGGGGGGAGGGGTGGAACTCTACATAGAGCTTTAGGAATCCCCTTGGAGGTTATAATTAGGTCACTGTGGAAGGAGGTGGGGGACGCGGCTTGGTTCCATGCACCGGAATCGTGGGAGATGGGGACGAACCATTTCTTGTCTAGGGAGCAGGGTGGCTGCCTTGAGTCCGAGTGTGTCCGTCGGTGACGTCACAGTTTAGCTGGGATGTAACGCCACAGTGGCCCCTGGGGCTTTAAGAAAACACGGCACCGTGAGGTAGTTCGCCGACACACCCCGTGCGTTCTTCCGGGCGATTCTGAATGCCCACCATGGCCCGCAACCTAACGCAGAGAACGAGGACACGGGACAGCCCCTGACGTCATGCTCTTCCTCATTCAGAGCCCGGACACGCGGTCCACTCGTGCCAACACCGATGTCTACTCCCAGCTGGATCCCAGCCTTGTGGCACCTCCCTGAGGGGAGGTGACTCCTCCCCTGACTCCCGCTGTCCTCGCCGCCAAGGGCCCTAAGACATCAACGTCACCTCGGCCCTGTCTCATGGATTGGGAGTCAGCAATTCTGTCCCCAGGGTGGGGACTGCCCCCCACGCCAAGCTCACGGGCAAAAACAAAGGGGTAAAAAATACAAGAGTATGTGGGTGACGAAAAGAACCTGTCATCCACACGGGGAGAGACCGGACTAAAGGAACAGGGGCACGAGCCAGGGGCACAGACTGCAAACAGCCTTCAGAGAGCAGCGTCAACGGAACGCTGCCTTTGCACTGTGACTTGCCCTAGAAGCTTGCAGGGCCGGGGACGGCGAGGGTGAAGAAAGGGTAACACAGGGTTGGGGTCCCGTCGCGAATCTATGTGGGTGTGGGTTGGATGCCCATGACAGAGAATCGCCTGGGTCAGCAGGAAAAGGGCACATAGACAGACACCCTCAGAAAACTCAGAACCCCTGTGGGCGCCTGTTTGGGACCGGCAGACACTTAGGGATGGGACCCAGGAGCCGGCGGAGAGGAAGTTGCTTCCCTGAGTTGGAAACTTCTGTGCCCGCCCCGACTACCTCCTCACGGCAGGTACAGGGCCCACTGTACCATCTGCAATGAGCCAAGGGCACCCTACAGGGTGACTCAGAGACGCCCAGTTCTGATGCTTTGGGGAAGGCTTGTGATTTTTTCTTTTCTTTTTAAGCTTATTCTTAATCTCTTGAGTCAATCATGCTCAGATTCACCTCTCTCCCTCACGGATATTCAAGAAAGGAGTTTGGGTCAGAGGTTGCAGAGAGTGTCGGCAGCTTTGACGCGAGGGCCATGCACGCAGGTCTGGATTCCTGTCCCCTGCGTGTCCAACGCCTGGAACAGCAACAGCCGGACTCTCCCTCCACGCCCGCGCAGCCCACAAGAAGTTGCCCCGGACAAGCACGCGTCATGTTCATTCAGATGAGCAGAGGAAGGACCCAACAGCACCCTTCCCAGCCCCGGACCAGCCCGGCGCCCTGGCCTCCAGCCCGTGCCCACCACAACAGGCCCAAGCGCGCGCCCGAAAGGAACACAATGGCGGGACCCGGTGCCAAGGGGCGGCGGGCGGGGCGGCCACCAACTTTCCATCTTTCCATCGTTCACCTGCTTTCCACCTCCTGTGTGACTCCCGGGGGAGCAAGGAGAAGGAGAGCGAGAGAGAGACAGAGAAAGAATGAGAAGAAGAGGAAGACGGGGGGAAAAGAGGAGACAGGGGAAAAGAGAGAGAAGGCCACAGGACAGGTATGGGTGGGCGGATGCACAGATTCACAGGCAGGTAGGTAGGGACACAGGTAGGGAGATACACAGGTGGACGCAAGAGAAGGAAAGGGGCCCAAAGAGGTAGGCAAGAGTGTCTCCCACTGAAGTCAGAGCCTGCCACGCTGAGAAGGTGTTCAGCAGCCTCCCCGGTCTCCACCCGCCAGGCGGCAGGAGTACCCCGCCTCCCCAGTTGTGGCAACCACAAGTGTCCCCAGACGTGGCTGCATGTCCCCAAAGGCACAGCCATGTCTCTTGCACGCCTTCCCCATAGGTGGATAAATAGATATCCAAAGAGAGGGGGTCCCGCTCACCCCCCCCCGCCCCCCCACATCGGGAAACCTTCCTCCCACCCAGCTCCACTTGGAAGAGAGAAGTCCCCTCCCCATTGGGGCTTTCACTGTCCTTCTGGCTCTGGACCTCATGACCCTGAGCTCACCCTAGGGCGCTCCTCTTTTCCCAATTTGGCGCGGAGGGATAGGGCAAAGAAACTTCTTACACACCCCTGCCTCACGGGTCACCCTCGGCATGCCCCGCACCGGGGTCCATAAACAACAGGTTGGCGCAACCCGCTGGCACCGTTGCCAAGTAGCCACCCGCGAGCTTGGGCGCACGGCTTGCACTCAGGACCTCGCAGGGTCGGGCATCTTTCGACCCAGTGCGGCCGGACCCACGGACCCACCAGCCGGCGCGTTTCGGGATCCAGGCACCCGGGAAACGGGTAACTCACATTCCCAGCTGCCCGGCTGCGGGGGATCCAATTGGAAGAGAGAGGACAGAAGGAAAAAGACGTCTGGTGAAGGGATGACAAGTTTCGGATGCAGGGGATGAAAAGCCACAGCGGTTTCAGGAAACGTCTAATCCATCCCCAAATGTCCCAACCCAATGTAGCGCGGCGGGACACCTGTGCCCAAAGCAGTTCGTTCCAAGGCCCACCTTAGACGCTGCCTCCTGCCACGGGCCGGAGGAGCGCTCCTTCATCTCCCCAGTGGCCTCCTCTTCCCCTGGGGGGGGGGTCTCAGCTCGGGAGGGAGCCTGAGGTCCCCCATGTGAGGTCACCTCCAGGAACTTTTGTGACGTCGGGGAACCCAGGCACCGGAGTGGTTTAGGGGCGGCAGGTATCAATAAGGTGCCTTTGGAGGCACCGGGTGGGGCACTGGTAGCTAGACAGGTACTGGGGGGAGGGGGCTGGGGGGGGACTCACTCCAACTCTCCGAGCATCTGTGGGACCGAGGGCGCCGGAGCAGGCGGGACCAGGCGGAGAGCTCCACGGGAGGCAGCCGGGGGACGACACTCCGGGAGCTTTGTCTGCCACCCGGGACGCGGGCAGCGCCGAGCACCCCTGCGGGCCAGGTCCCCACGTCTCGCACTCACCCACGGTGGCCAGCGTGTCGAAGTCTTGCAGGCGGTAGGCAGGCGACTCGGACGCGGGGGTGTCAGAGCCCGGCCCCTGAGCGGGTGCCTCACCGGGGGTCTCTTCCAGGCTCTTGGGAGGGTCGGGGTCTGCCGCGGCCGCTTTGGCCAGCCCGGGCGCCTCCATGGGGTCGCGCTCCAGGGCGGGGGAGCCTCGCCGAACCAGGGGGAAGAGGAGAGCCGGACTTCCTGGGACGCAGCCTCGGAGTGCGGCGCAGCAGCGTGGGCATCAGTTGCGCCCACCCAGGCGCCCCTCGCCTCCCGACCGGCGGCCCGGCTTAGCTGGCAGGGCGGCGGGGACAATGGCGCGGCGCGGGGCGGCGTTCACTGCAGCAGCGGCGGCGGCAGCGGCGGAGGCAGCGGCTGGTAAGGGTAGCCGGCGGCTTGGGCGGGTGGGCGGCGCGGCTTCGGAGTTGGACGCGGCTGGGCTGCGCGGAGGAGAAGCCGGGTCCCGGCTGCTGGAGCCGAGCGCCCAGACCACTCCTCGTGTCCCGACTCTGCCTCAACTGCGGACGGAGGAGCTGTGCGCCTGATAATAGGTAGTCGGGCGGAAGCGGCCAGGGCGGGGCTGCGCTCTCCCCGCCCTCGAGGACCCGCCTGCGGGGCGGGGTCTCTCGCTGTCGCCGCTCGCCCCGCCCCCCCCAGTCCCCGAGTCCCCGCCCTGGAACCGCGAGGGGGGACGAGGGGGGCTGGTCGCACCGCTCCGGGGGGGCGGGCAGCTTTGGGGAGATGCCCACGCCCCTCCGCACCGCGGGCCACCCCGGGGTGGGGTGCCTGCCGATGTCCCCCGGGGGGGATGCGGGTGGTTGGCCACAGAGGTCGCTGGGCCGCAGCCCGGAAAGTTGGGGACCCGGGGCGTGTGAGGCGCACCGAAGTGAAGTTAAAAAAAAACAAAGCCGAACGAGCAGTTAAAGGCGGATGGGAGGCTGGGGGAGCTGCGCGGCGGCGCCCCCAAGTCCCCACGGAGGTGCCGGGTCTGCTTCCTGGTGTCGCTGCGGGACTAGAGCTGGGCGGGACGCTGACTGTGTCATGGGCACGGAGTGCCATGGGCCTCTGGGACCTTTCAGGACGGCTTCCTCGCAACTCCTATTTCCAAAAAACCGTTCAAGTCGTAACACGGATCCTAACCGATTTCAGAGGCTGAACAGCGACAGGCTGCGCGTGCCAGTGGCTGGGCCGCTGTCCCAGACGCACCAGGGACACTTGCAAAAGCAGTCAATTCCTCGTGTGTGTGTGGCAGGCCAGATGTCTGGGTTTAGAGACCCTGCACAATGCCTACAGCGCATCGGAAATTATAATGTCGTTGGAGGTCCCGTATTTTCAATGGCCGCTATCTGCCGTCGCCCCCCCCCCCCCCCCCCCCCCCGGCATCTGGTTAAAACGCACGCTGGCTTCCTGGGGCCCTGAAAGCCGCGGTGCTAACCAGGCCCCCGGCTGCCCCAGGTGCCAGTCCGCGGAAGCCACTGGGAGCAGAACCGGGGCGCCCTACTGGCCACTTCGTTTACAGGGGTCTCCTCGATTCTGATCGTGGCAGGCGGGTGGGGGTGGGGGGAGGTGTCCCGCCCGCGGGGAAGGTTTCTTGGAGAAGTAAGGCCGCATGCTAGCGACAAATTCAAAGCGGAAACCTCGACCAAGCTCCAGCCCGGTGGCTCTCGGGGAGGGGGCGACAGGAAACCGGAACGGGCTCTGGGTGTGGTTCTCTGGCCCGGGCCGCCAGCCTCGCCCCGCCTCCTCAGGGGCGCTCTGTGGGTGGCATTTTCGCCGGGCGTGACGCCTGCTCTTCTCCTCGCTGGTTGCCAAATCTGCAGCTGGAATTTGAAAAATGCGCGCCAGGAGTGGGCCGCGCATACCCGTGCGCCTAGCCTGGCGACAAGACTGAGGCGACCCCCGCGCCTGGGCCAAAAGGCCCCGCCCGTCCGAGGGGCTTGGGGAACATCGGGTCTGTCCACACGGGGCGAGGGCCTGTCTGTCTCCCCACGGAGCGCTGCGCCCTCTCCACGTGGGTTCCATCGTGGGACTGCGCGGGGCTGGGGGCTGATGTGCGTCAGTGCTCAAGGCCCCGCGGATTCCGCCGCCCTGAGCTGAGGACAGGCCTCGCCCGCCTATTTGCGGCCCAGCCAGACAATGCCAGGATCAAATTCTGGGCTGCCGAGCGCCCGGGACCCCTTCCACTCCCACCCTCGAGTCTGACCACCTACCTTCCTCCATTTCCTAAAATGTCCCGGGCCGGTTTCGCGAGGCTGTCCCCGGCAGCTTTCATCTGCGAGGGTGGCCTGCATTGCCCAGAAAACACAGCCATGGCCCTGGAAAGACCAATCATCCGGGGTGAGGCAGGTGTCCAGGCGCCACTCCCCCCGCCTTTGGAGTAGAGAGCGCAGGAACCCCAGATACGACTCCTGCCCCGCCCCGCCTCCAGCAAGAAAAACAGTCTATGAGGCACGTGCCCCGCCTGGGAATCGAACTGGCCACCCCCTAGCTCACAGGCCGTGCTCAGTCCACTGAGCTACACCAGCCAGGTCCCCAGTGGGGCCACGTGAGAGGCAGCCACACATGGATGTTTGTCTCTCTCTCTCTTTCTCTCTCCATTCCTTCTCTCTAAAAATAAATAAATAAAATCTTTAAAAAAGAAAAAAGGAAAACAGTCTACGAGGGCACTTCTTTCCCAGGATATGATACGCGTATACACACAGACTTGTGCATATAGATGAATGTGTGTGCCCCCATGCATGCGTGTAAATATACATGTACAGGCGTGCATATAGACTGAATTAAAATGGCCAAGAAGCATCCAGCTACCTTCGGAGACTTTGCAGTTCCTCTGTGGTATAGTACTTATTCTAATACATCCTATTCCATGTATTCTAATACGTTTTATCACACAGTCTGTGACTTCTAATGCATGTAGGAGAACAAAAGAACTTCTCAGCTGTCTCCACAGATTTTTAAATTTCCACAGATTGTATTACACTTGAAATGCTCTGTAATATATCGTGTATTCTGTAGTATATACAGGAAGAGAAACATCCATGTGTGGTTGCCTGTCACGTGGCCCCCACTGGGGGACCGGGACTGCCACCCAGGCCTGTGCCCTGCCTGAGAATCGGACTGGCGACCCTTTGGTTCGCAGCCCACGCTCAATTCGCTGAGCTACACCAGCCAGGGCTATTGTATGTTCTTATATATTATAAAAGAATTTTTAAGCCACCGTCACACACCCGACAAGTTATATGTACAATACGACATGTTATATGTATTATGTGGTCAGGGTTTCATATACCATCTAATATATTACATACATTCTAATTTTATTATAGGGTCTAACACATGTATTTTCAAGNGGCCCTGGAAAGACCAATCATCCGGGGTGAGGCAGGTGTCCAGGCGCCACTCCCCCCGCCTTTGGAGTGGAGAGCGCAGGAACCCCAGATACGACTCCTGCCCCGCCCCGCCTCCAGTGTTAGCGAATTCAACAGCAAGAAAAACAGTCTATGAGGCACGTGCCCCGCCTGGGAATCGAACTGGCCACCCCCTAGCTCACAGACCGTGCTCAGCCCACTGAGCTACACCAGCCAGGTCCCCAGTGGGGCCACGTGAGAGGCAGCCACACATGGATGTTTCTCTCTCTCTCTCTTTCTCTCTCCATTCCTTCTCTCTAAAAATAAATAAATAAAATCTTTAAAAAAGAAAAAAGGAAAACAGTCTACGAGGGCACTTCTTTCCCAGGATATGATACGCATATACACACAGACTTGTGCATATAGATGAATGTGTGTGCCCCCATGCATGCGTGTAAATATACATGTACAGGCGTGCATATAGACTGAATTAAAATGGCCAAGAAGCATCCAGCTACCTTCGGAGACTTTGCAGTTCCTCTGTGGTATAGTACTTATTCTAATACATCCTATTCCATGTATTCTAATACATTTTATCACACAGTCTGTGACTTCTAATGCATGTAGGAGAATAAAAGAACTTCTCAGCTGTCTCCACAGATTTTTAAATTTCCACAGATTGTATTACACTTGAAATGCTCTGTAATATATCGTGTATTCTGTAGTATATACTATACTATATATATTTTATACTATATATTGTATTTTATTGTATATTCTTTTAAAATTATTTGTTTGTTTATCCTGAGAGAGAGAGAGAGAGAGAGAGAGAGAGGAAGGGAGGGGGAAAGAAAGAGAAACATCCATGTGTGGCTGCCTCTCACGCGGCCCCCACTGGGGGACCGGGCCTGCCACCCAGGCCTGTGCCCTGCCTGAGAATCGAACTGGCGACCCTTTGGTTCGCAGCCCACGCTCAATTCGCTGAGCTACACCAGCCAGGGCTATTGTATGTTCTTATATATTATAAAAGAATTTTTAAGCCACCGTCACACACCCGACAAGTTATATGTACAATACGACATGTTATATGTATTATGTGGTCAGGGTTTCATATACCATCTAATATATTACATACATTCTAATTTTATTATAGGGTCTAACACATGTATTTTCAAGAGTGTTCAGCTGCCTTCACAGACATTATGATGGTCAAGTTAAAAAGGCCCCTGTATGTATTCTGTGTTAACTACCCGTATGCGGATGGCTACACACCCAGGTGAACAGACATGAGGAAGTCACAGAGTGCCTTCTGCTCGACTTGGGAAGAGGTCACCCCAGGACTTCCGGAAGGAGACCTTCCCTGCCTGCCGTGTACAAATGCCTGGGCAGCTGGGCCTGGCCGGGCAAGGAGATTTCAGACCCTACGTTGAGCAGAGAGAGGGTCACTTGGGATTTGGCCTCTGCAAGCAGGCAGGAACCAGGGTGACCCGTCTGGGTCCAGGCCTGAGACCCCAGACTCCAGCAGGAAGATCTCGACGCAATTCACAGTCTCCCGTGGAAAGGGGGGCTCTGCTAAGGCATTTCCCGGACTCGGGGCATCGCTCCTACTGTCCTTGGGTGAGCTATCAGGAAGGCACTCCCGGGGGCCTCGGGGGCCTTCATCCAGGCCAAGGAACATCTTCCTGGCAAGGACAAAGTCAAGTTCGTGGAAGCAGGCACTGGCAGTCGCTTTGCCCGCATGGGCTTCTCCCTTCTCTCTCGTCACCAGACAACCCCGTGGTGGACGCAGGTTGGTTTGATCTGTTAGGAATTTCCTGATAAGCTAGGGTGGTGTCCAACTTCTGTTGCCCGTGACGCCCGTTCCTCCAAATGACACTGAAGAACCAGGCCCCACCTCCCTGAACCCTGAGCACTCCGTCTCTGATCAGCGCCCAATGTTCTAGAGATCTTTCCTGGAAGTGGAGCAGCCTGTCCCAGCATCTGCGGGCTCACTCCTCCAGTTACATTGGAATTTCAGGTGCCGGAGAGGGTCCAGACCCGACATACGTTCACCAGCGCCCTTGCGTGGGAGCCGGGAAGGCCCCGTAGGGACAGGGGCAGCAGCGCCGTGTTTGAGCGCACCTCTGGCGAGGGGGCTGTGAGTTCCAAGTGGGCTTAGAGCAAGGAATTTGTTCATATTTACTAACCTGCCTGGTTAACGAACTTCAGGCTCCGAGAAACATTCACCCATCACCAGCCTCGCCGGTAAAACCAAACCTTACCCCACTCACTCTAGAAATTGAAGTTTAAACATCGGAGGCAGGTCTCACTTCCAGCCTAGATGGAGGTTTATGTAGGCACCCGGTGCCTCCTCACACAACCAAAAGAAGGGCAACAGCAAATTGAAAAAACAAAACAACAACAACAAAAAAAACAACAACCGGAACTGCCAGAAAAACAAACTGTGTGGGAGTCCGACAACCAAGGAATGAAAGCAGAAACCTTCATACAGACCAGTAGCAGGGGCGGAGAGGTGCTGCTGGGGCAGACAGGACCGGAGAACGGGCAGAGTGAGCGGTCCCACATTTGCGTGCGGATGAACTGGAAGGAACAATTAGGGAGCGAGACAGACCACGCAACCCAGGGCTCCGGAACGGGGAAATAAAGCCGCAAAACCTCTGACTGAAATCACCTGTGGGGGGTTGAGGCGGCAGCAGGAGAAACTCCCAGCCTCATAGGAGAGTTTGTTGGAGAGACCCACAGGGTCCTAGAACGTACACAAATCCGCCCACCTAGAAATCAGCACCAGAAGGGCCCAGTTTGCTGGTGGGAAGTTTAGGAAGTGAACGAAAGCCAGGGAGAGCTGAGCAAGCAACACAGTTCCCTCTCAGACCTCTCACCCCCTCCCCATACGGGGCCCCAACGCAGTGACCTGGGTTGCCCCACCGTGGGGAATACCTAACGCTCTGCCCCCCTCCTCTGTACCAGGTGTGCTGAGACCAGGAAAAGAAAGTGGCCCCAATGAAGGAACAGATCAAACCTCAAGAAAATATACAACTAAGGTATACAGAGGTAGCTAACCTACCAGCTGCAGAGCTCAAAACCCTGGCCCTCCAGATGCTCACAGGCTAGGCTGAGTAAGGTTGCAACGTAGAGGAAACAGGGAAGGCTATGAAAAGTGAAATAAAGGAAAAGGCACAGGGAGCCAACAGTGACGGGAAGGAAACCTCCACTCAGATCAAGGGTTTGGAGCAGAAGGAAGACATAAATGTTCAACCAGAATGAAAAAGCAATTGGGAAAAAATGAGGAGAGGCTTAGGAACCTCTGGGACAACTTGAAACGTTCCGACATCTGGATTATAGGGGTACCTGAGGGAGAAAGAAACAGCCACGAGTGGAAAGCTTCTTTGAACAAATAATAAAGGAGAACTTCCCCAGTCTGGCAAAGGAAATAGACTTCCAGGAAATCCGGGAAGCTCAGAGAGTGCCAAAGAAGGTGGACCCAAGGAGGAACACACCAAGGCACATCATAATTACATTAGCCAAGACCAAAATGGAGGAGAGAATCCTAGAAGCAGCAAGAGATAAGGGGACAGTCACCTACAAAGGAGTGCCCATTAGACTGTCAGCGGATTTCTCAAAAGAGACCTTCCAGGCAAGAAGAAGGGGCTGGAAAGAAGCATTCCAAGTCATGAAATCCAAAGACCTACAGCCAAGACTGCTCTACCCAGCAAAGCTTTCATTTAGAATGGAAGGGCAGGTAAAGTGCTTCTCAGATAAGGTCAAATTCAAGGAGTTCCTCATCACCACGCCCTTAGTATAGGAAATGTTAAAGGGACTTATCGAAGGAAAAGAAGCTATAAAATATAAGCAGTGAAATGACAACACACTCACAACTATCAACAACCGCACCTAAAACCAAAACCAAAACCAAAGCAAACTAAGCAAACAACGAGAACAGCAACAGAACCACAGAAATGGAGATCACACGGAGGGTTATCCGTGGGGGGAAAGGGGCATGGAATAAGAAGCCTAAAAGGTAGGTCCAAAATAGACAGGGGGGGGATTAAGAACAGTGTAGGAAATGGAAATGCCCCAGAATTTATGTGAACGGGCAACTATGATAGCGTCGTCAATAAAAATATTTAAAAATACGAGGCCATTCCAGGACTTTTGAGATGTGACACGGAGATGGTCTTATTTGAGCACCCACTTCTGAAAATAACGCTTCTGCACCTGCCTGTCCCCTCTGAGGTCTGTCCCGAGTGGTCATTTCTCGAAAGTCATAGAGAGAGGCGTTGAAAGTGGGGACCCTGTGTGGGGACCACACCGGTCTGCAATTCAGACATCCCGGGTACCTGAATTGCAGGCACGTGTATTCTGACGCGTCTCACCCAGGTGGAGAGTTTTAACTTTTCAGGTGCCGGAGGGGTTTGCATAAAACTCCTGCCAGCTCCTGGGGGCTTTTACCAGGATTTGTCAACGTGAGCTCCCAAGACCGCGTGGCACCCAACGAATAGTAGTGATTCTTTGTCACGAAGCACTGTCGTAAGCAAGGGCTGACGTAGGAGAAACGTCATATCATATCAGGTCACGTATGTCTCCAGACACGATAAATAACACAGCACCATTAGCCATGACCTATTTTGGGACAAAGGCATGTTTACACATGAAAGAATATACCACAAAACGCGTCCCGAGAAACAAAAACTGAAGCGAATTCCCGGAGCCTTACATTTTGAGGGGAAGAAAACCCAAACGGATTCCAATTAAGGACGCAACGAAACAGTGAGTTTTCCAGCCCCTGGAAGGGGACGGAAGAATGTTCTGAGGTTGACAGGACCACCCGGGTGGGAAGGTCAACCCCCCTGAGTACCTGAAACACGTAACAAATTCACGGAAGTGTCAACAGTGTACAAACACACAGCAGCCATGCCCGACGCATCAGAAATGCACAGAAGCCGGACTGCCGTATGGGCACAAGGGCGTCCAAGGGCAATTCACTCGAAAAAATAAATAAGTAAATCAAGTCAAAGACATGCTATCGGTCATTCCCAGAAGGAGAAACGATGTTTAGAGTAAGTAATAAGCAAGGAGTGACACTAAGCGGCAATGTGGTGGCTGTGTTTCAACACCCCCCCCCCCCCGCAACTTGACCAGGAGGAGACATTCCAAGTGGGCGAGACGATTCTTACACACCTCAGGTTGTGCTGTGCGTGAGGCGAAAGCCTTAAGGGTGTTAGGAATGCTCACGCTTGTCCACTCTGGCCCAGTAATTCTGCCTCTACAGATTGGTGGTTCAAGACGAATCTGGGGGCTCCATCCAGAGCTCGGTGATTGGAGTTGCCCAGGGTTAGGGGCTGAGTTGTGTGTCTTGCCGCACCTGGAGGCCGCCGTCCTGCCCCCACGACCTCAGGAGGGGGCTGCATTTGGAGATGGGTCTTTATAAGAGTGACGTAGGGAGCACGAGGTCCCTAGGGTGGCCCTGGTCCCACAGGAGAAGAAGAGGAGACGGGGATATAGACACCCCCAGAGGGACGCCCATGGGGGGACCCAGGGGGAAGACGGCCGTCCACACGCCCAGGAGGGAGGCCTCAGGGGGAGCCAGCCCTGCCCACCTCTGAGTCTCAGCCTCCAGCCTCCAGGACGGGGAGGGAGCAATGTCTGTTGTCGAAGCCCGTCTGTCTGTGGTGTGCCATTAGCGTGGCCTTAGAAGCATCATATTCTTGTAACTCAAGGCCGTTTTTATTATTGAGAAACAACAGACATACTGTGAACATCCCCAAACAAGGGAACACGTGTGTTTATTCTGACGTGTTCGTGGGAGGAGTCTTCAGGTTCTCCATAAATACTGAACAACATGGTTACCACGGCCACCCCATTTCAGGTCCTACGGGGCCGTATACCCCCTCCGGTCTTCATTCTAGGAGGAGATGGTCCCCCCTCCCAAAGGCAGGACTGCAGGGGAAAGGTTGTGCTTGGCTTTGTTTATCAGTGTTTTCTAATGTTGTGCCTGGGCAGGGTTTGTTTTTTTTTCAAATGAGGCAACAGATTTTAGACCACATGATACACGATGTCACGGGAGATAAACGCACCCAGAGATCTGGAAAACAGATTTCACAGAGCGAGGGGTGGAGAGCGGTTATCGCTCGGGAACCGGGGTTCTGTGGTCGATCGCCGCGTCCAGAAAGCTGGGATGGGAGGCCTTATCAGCACAGCAGATTGTTGGCCTTAGTCACGGGCCCCTTTATCTGCCCGAGACCCGAGAGTCCTCAAGGACGTAGGGAAGCAGGGACATGTTTGGTGGCCTTGCAGGCGGACGTGGGCGACTGCACTTCCCCCTTGGCAGGTGAGATGTTGAGGTTCCTGTCTTCCTGACGCTGGGTGGTTGCCTGGGTCTGAGAAACCCACGTGAGAGACAGGACTGTGAACCTCTGAGAAAATAAGACTCTGCCGGGGGTGAGAACTGGCTTTTGTCAAGAGACAGGCAGGAGTTAAAACGCAGTTTGAGGGGAACATGGTGAATTGTGGAGTCACCCCAGAGCCCATGAATGGGGTGCAGAACACTTGACCCACCCCATACATGACCCCAGAGGGGGACACCCGTGTGTTTCACAGGCAGCCTGCCTTTTTCGCCCTTTGTGCCAAAGGGTCTTTTCATGGGTTAACACGTACAAGAGAAAGGGAAGCCGCAGGGTATTAAATGTAACTATGCACGTTAAAAATGCAATCAGAACCGCAGGTTTAGAGTATAATTTATAATACCTATCATTTATAATAGGTGATGGCTATCCAAATGATAATTTACATTACATATAATTTATACAGAGGTCATATCACGTACAGGAGATATAAATGATGTATGTGATATACTTATACATTCACATATAATTTATAGGTGATGTACAACATGATTTATAGAGAGTAGATATAATTTGCATCTAAAACACATCATTTATATTATATAACATGTGTATAAAATACATCATATATATTATACAAGTGACATCCAAAATATGTATAATTTTGGGACACACAGGCTTTTCCAAGAATCCATAAAGAAAGGTCCATTTGTGCTTATATTATACAGGAATATGATACATGTTTTAATGCAGACACATATCTATGCATATACATGGAAAAATGCATATGACTATACAATGCAGCATTACAATATATACCATGGAGACAGATACACATGTCTATGTACCAAGCATATATTACCATAGAATACAATGTTACAATATATACAATGGAGACAGGTACACTTGTCTATGTATCAAATGTACACTACCATAGAATACAGCATTACAATATATACAGTGGAGACAGGTACACTTGTCTATGCACCAAACGTACACTACCATAGAATACAATGTTACAATATATACAATGGAGACAGGTATGCATGTCTATATGCCAAATACACATTACCATAGACTACAATGTTACCCTATAATACAATGTAGATAGTTGCACATATGTATACAGAGTAGACAAGAAAATGTAAACATGTACATAAGTGCATGCTCCCCCAAGGCCAACACCCACAGGCGTACATAATCAGAGCTACTGCTTGTGGTATCTGTGTCCATAGGCGTGCGTGCGAACATAGACATTTGCACTTTGCATACCTGAAAACCACACAAACTGATTTCCAAGGCCACTGTGGAAGTGACAAATACCTGTGCGCCTCCTGTCCTTCACGCCACGCGTGTTCAGGTCTTGCTTTGCTCTCTGCATCTCCCCTTCACCACACCGCCCCTGCCTTTGCTCACTTTAACTCTGACCTTGGCTTAGAGGCTGCTGGGGGTGGTATCGCTGCTGGACCGAGCGCCGGGCCCTGCGGGTCCTCGGGGGAAGCGATGGGGCCGGACACCCTGTGCCAACACCCCTGAGACCCACACTCAGAGGGGGTGCAGGTTAACGGGCCCGGGACGGCTGCTCTCCCCGGCAAGGCGCGCCCACCCACCACACCCAGGGTTCCCACTGCACCCTTCAAGGCTGAGCGGGGATGGGTCGGGCCTGGACAGTGATGGCTTCCAGGGACCCAGCCAGGTATGCACAGGTGTTTGCAGAAGCGCTCCCTGGCAGCGGAAGTTCACGTGAGACGGGGGTCCGTCCAAGGGGGTGCTGGTGGAGTCCGTCCCCTGTCCCAGGGATCCCCCAATGTGGGCATGTGGGTGAAGCAGAGGTAAGCAGACCCCCGGGGCCTGGGACTCAGATACCTGTGGAGGGTGATGGGCAGACAGCACCAGGAGTCACTTACAGGGAAGCAAAGACTCGAGGGAAAACAAGAGAGAGCAAAGTCGGAGAGCGGAGAGTGGGAGAGGGTGTAGAATGTGATCATTATCTGTACTCGCTGCATATATAATTAGCTGTAAGTATACACTGCTATTCCATATCTCGCAATAGACGTGTGTGCACATTTATGATTGCATGGATGTAGGTCGGCATGCATGCCTGTGCATTGCCTTCCAGAGGAGGCGGGATGGGAGCAGCTTCAAGGAGGGAAGGCGTGAGCGTTGTACGTCTCAGGACGGGGCCTCGACAGTGGGGTTGTGCCTTGAACTCTCCGCAGGGTTGTCGGATCGAGCAAGGAAACATGATAGCATGCCAGTCCCATCAGTGAAGTTCACAGAGAGAATGAAGAAATCATTGCTTCGGAGACTCATATAAATGCCTTTGCACCTCAATGTTAATAAGGGGGAGCGTGTACTGCCATGGAAAAGTTCACAATTTCATTTCAAGATTTTATGTATTCCTTCGGAGACAGAGGGGAAGAGAAGAAGAAAGAGAGGGAGAGAAATGTCGGTGTGGGGTCGCCTCGCGCGAGCCCGGTACTGCAGACCTGGCCCTCGACCCAGGCGTGTGCCCTGACTGGGAATCGAACCGGTGACCATTTGGTTCACAGGTCGGCACTCAATCCACTGACCGACACCAGTCAGGGCAAAAAGTTAATAATTTTAAAAAGTTAGATAATAAAACTAAATCATTGTTTTAGTATACGTACCCCCCCCATTCAACATTTGGGATATATTTATGCTAAATGCGAAGCTGAATTTGAATTGCCAATAAACAATCATTCTTTTTTTAAATTTTATTTCTTTATCTTTAGAGGGGAAGGGAAGGAGAGCGGGAGAGAAATACCAATGTATGGTTGCCTCTCGTGAGTCCCCTGCTGGGAACTGGCCTGCCACCCAGGCATGGGCCCTGACTGGGCACCGAACCACGGTTGTTTGGTTCGCAGGCCCGTGCTCAATCCACGGAGCTACACCAGCCAGGGAGCAATAAAGAGTAATTCTCATAACTATGCTTCAAACTCAAATGGACTCAGTTTGAATTTTAGTATATCTCATTCATCTTTGGGACACATTTATACTAAATGCCCAGCTGAGTTTCAATTTCAGATAAATTTAATATACACATGTCCAGTGCAATCTTTGGGATGTTTTTATATTACATGCCCAGTTAGAACCGCGTTTTAGCTAACCATGAGTAATGCTTTGACTATAAATGTGTCCTATTCTGTATTTGTGACATAGTTACACTAAAAAAAAAAAAAATCATTCACGCTGTACCTGGAATTCAAGTTCAACAGGTGTCTTGTATTTTATTCGCTCAGAGTTAGCAGCTGTAACTCTGAGCAACACCCGGAACCATTGTCAAACTGGGGGCAAGAATATGGTTGTTCTGCTCTGTGGCAAGACAACCCGCTGCCTGCTGAGTGAGGAATGAACTTCCCGAACCCCCAACGGGAGTTACAGCTCCCTGGAGCGTGACAGGAACCCCGGGGGAGATGAGAGGAGCCGTACCCGGGAAGCCTCCGTAACCTCACTTTTCTGTACATGGACAACTGCCCCGAGAGATAATCTGTCGTGAAAAATAAAACCACAGTGATGCGTGCCTTTGCAGCCCAGGACTGCGTCCTCACGGAGAAACGCCAACCAGTGTGCCCTCTCTGTGTGCATTGGTGGAAACCTACCCAGGCCGCATTGATAAGACATGATTTGTCGCAGAAGATCTGAAGCGTGAAGGGTTCAGCGATGTGTAGGTGACCGTCCCCGAAAAGGCCGAGTGAGTCCTGAGAAGCAGGGCTTGGCTCTGAGGCAGGGAGAGCGAAGTCACGGTCGGGTGGGGAATTCAGTGGGTGGGTGGAAGCTGTGCTTTTGATCTAATGTCTTTCGGGTCGATTTGGGTTTCTTCACGGGAGATGTCGTTTTGGAAAAGTTTTTTTTTTTTTTCTTTTCGGTATTCTTTAACGAAGTCATTTTGTTAGCCGCCGGGATCGTGAGGGTCTCCAGTTGCGTGCCAGCAACCCGGATGTCTGTTACGAGATGCCGTGGGTGGGGAGCCCGATGCAGGCCCAGCCTGCTGGCGAAAGAGAAGAAATGTCATCCTCACTGGCAAACAAGTTCAAAGGCTATTCATTCCTGACGGTTGGCTCAGGAATCTTTGTGATGCGGGCGGATAACAGAGCCCGCAGAACATTCCAGTGCAAGAGGAAAAAAAAAAAAAAAGAAAGAAAGAAAGACAAGTTGACCTTGGCTGGGTAGTTCAGGCGGTTGGAGCATCGTTCTGTAGACTTAAAGGTTACAGGTTTCATCCTGGGTCAGGGCACAAAGAGGCAACTGATCTCTCTCTCCCCCCACCGCCCTTCCTTTCCTTGTGAAACAAATAAACTTATCCTCAGGTGAGGATGTAAAACAGGAAAAGTTCAAAATACATGAGAACACACACAATGAATGCTTAGGTACATTTCCCCTACAATGCAGTCTGTATTTATGAAGCGAGTCAAGGGCAAAAAAAAAACAAAAAACCCCAAACCCAAACCCCACCCCCAAACAAACCCTAACGACTGTAGAAAAGTACATACATCTTATTAGATGGAGTTCGAGATTCCCCCACAGATTTCATGTTTCACAGCCTCTGGGGTATCATTAGAGCAACCCACAGGGGACCGAAAATTATGGCCCGTGAAGAACTCATGCCACTAATGACCGTTTATTTATTTTTGAATTTAGAAGCGCCGCTCTCATCGCGAGATGCCTTGAGACAGAGAAAGCAAAGAAAAACAGCAACGTAGAGAAAAGCAAACCGGGCTTGTGCCACACACGCTTGGCCGAGTGGACAGGGGATGCCCAACTCCGCTCTCAGGAAGTAGCACGGAGCTTCTAAGCTGTGGGTTCTCCTGGAGGTGGGGCTGGGGCTGGGCCCGGGGCGGGGGGTGTTGGTTCAGGACCACCTGGAGTTTTTTTACTTCTGCCTTTGTTTACAAGTGGGCAGGGTTGGTTCCGTGGACGCTGAGAGAGAGCAGATGTATTCGGAACGGTAGGAAGGGAATTCTAGAGCCATTTGCTGCGAGGTAGTGAGACTCCCTATGTGGGTGAGAGGGCAAAATACAGGAGCAAAGATCTCTGTTCTGAGGGCAGGTCCCAGCCATGTGGCCAAAGAACGGAGCCGTGTGTCCAATAACGGGGAGCAAAGAACTTCTTTGAATGCCTTTCTAATTCAGCCAACGCTTTTAAGTAGCTTCGCCACCTGAAATGAAAGAAATCGGTCCAAGGGTCCGTCAACAACCCCAGAGAAGCCCCATCCTGCATGAATCTGTTTGGACACGTTCACGAGACGTCACAGAAAGTGCATGCGCCGTCGGCCGTTGTCACCACAAGCACCCAGACAAAGACCCCACGGGGTGCCGAGACTCTGCTGTGTCTTGGAAGATGTCCTTGCATCGGGAGGGTGCAGAACGGCTTTGGGACGAAGAAGACACGAAAGAGAGAAAAGTGGTTTGCTGTGGTCTTGTGGGAATGGTGTGGAAGGGGCGGCCATCCACGACCATTAGGCCACCGATGTCTCTAATCAGCGTGTACACTTAGTCCAAGAGTAGGACGCTCTTTAGAATGTGGGTACCATCCTGGATGCAGACAGACAGGGGTGGAAATAGCCAAAGGGGGCCCCGGACACCCCCACCCCATTCTGTGAAAGCGGGGAGAAATGGCACATAATCTTGAGGAGCAAACACCAGCACCCACAACTCGTACCTGCACTTGAACTCAAAGACATGGAGACGTGAGGAAGCAGGACGGGAAAAGCTCGCGAGGCTTGTAGCTCGAGGTCCCCTGGGGCCAGCACCAGCGTCTGCAACGCGATGTCTTGATTGAGGGAGCGGTGCCACGTTGCACAAAATGAGTAAATGAGTGTCTGGGGTCACTTGTTCTGCATTTTGCTTCGTGTCTCAGGACAGAAGACTGATGGGCAGGGTTGGCAGGTACGCTGGGGCCTGACAATGAGGAGCAAAACACCTTCCTGGTGCAGCAACATGTTGAGAGATCTCCGGGGCCCCCCGAACGAACCCCGAGTCTTTGCGATGCATTTAATCATAGAGAGAAATAGAACAGACACTCGGTAGACATGGTTCGGTAGAGCTTTTGCTTGTAAAACTGTGGGCGTGTTCAGAGAAGATGGACAGAGTTTTAGAGTTGCCGAAGATGGTCAAAGACGTTCCGTGAGCTGAATGAACCGTTTGGGGGAGGGGGGCAGATGGATGTGTTCATGGACCCAGCCTTTCATGGGGTGAGAAGGGGTGATTTTGTGTGGACCACGAAGCCACTGGAGGGATTGAGACGTATACATGGGCAGTGACGGAGTGGCCACGGAGCTGTAGACTCCAGCACAGGGAAATACAGTCAACGCCATTGTGATCGGTGTGTGGGGGGCCGTGTGGGTGCTGGAAATACGAGGGGCATCACTTTGTAACGCATACGACCGTCCAACCCCTGTGCCGATCACCGGAAACTAACACCCAATCGTATTCGATAGCGACTGTACCTGGGAAACGCTTCAAAAAGCAAGAGACTCCTGAGCAAGGTCTAAAGTTGGCAATGGGTCGTCATTAGGGAGTCAGAAAGTTTCTGGGTAAATGTGATTCCTGGTACTAGGCAGTATATATGTATGTAGGTTAAAATACACATATATAGTGTGTGTGTGTGTGTGTGTAGACACACACTAGTCTTCAATGAACATTGTGGACAGGTTCTTGGAACCTCAGCAAACGCACGTCTGACCAAACCAACTTGACGATAGCCCACGTGATGTAAAGGAGAGTTGAGTTCCTAGGGCGTCTCATCCTTATTATAAGGAAACCAGGTTGAGCAAAAGGATGTCATTGAAACACCTGGGGGGTGTGTATGTGTGTGTGTGTGTGTGTGTGTGTGTGTGTGTTCATGGTGGGGACTTTGGACGCTTGGCGCTTCCAGAAGGAACCCCATTTTCCCACGCGCTGAGGCTGTCCTCACGGCTCAGAAAACAAGTTCCCTGTGTGACTTCAGCTGGGAGGACGTTGGCCCAGATTCCATTCTCGGGACACCAAGGGTCCGTACATTCCCTTCCTTCTGCCTCGTCTCTCGAGGGCTCCACCACCAGCTCGAACCCTCTTCCATCCGTGGGGGTTCCGAGCTGTATCGAGACGTGAGTGCTTCTGAAGATGCCTCCGTGCTCCCTCCCCAAGGGCACGGAACAGATATTTCCCAAACAGCACACACACACACACAAGTCTCCGCAGTGTCCTCGGCCATGTGGTGGGCTGGCTTTGTCCTTTCCGAAGGAGCAGGTGGGACCTGGGACCTGCCAAGACGTCCCCTTCGCAAGGGTGCAGGAATCTTCCGGAAGGCAGCCTGTGTTTGGGAATGGGACAGCTGCTTCAGGATTCTGGCCGCCCCCTCCCCCCCCCCCCCCGGGAGCTCTTGCCACCCACGGTCTTGCTCCGGAAGTTCTTTCTGGAACTGCCCGCCTGCAACCGTCGAATGCAGGCACAGAGCAGCTCTCCGACTGGGCACCCGTGTGTCTGTTCCGTGTGGTGGGTTGTTAGGGTCCCGGCTGGGGTTGTTAGGAGCCTGTGGGGTTTTGTGCCAGTGGCGGTGGGGGGGGGGTGTTGGTTGTTGTGAGCTTTTGTGGGGCCAGCTGGGGGTGTCTGTGGGCAGACCCTCACACCCACAGCATAGCTTCGTGGAGCCCGAGGAACGCTTTGCTCTCCAGCTGGGCTCCGGGCTGATGTTTCTGGGCGGATGGCTGCCAGGTGGTGCACCCTCTGGGTCTGGGCAAACCAAGTTTCCCAAAAACCTCACCCACAAAGACCTGAACACAGTTGCTTTGGAAATGGACTTGATTCCTGGCCCCCATGCTTCTTGATGGGGTTGACGTAACACACACCTGGCCTTCTCTCTCTCTCTCTCTTGCTACCTGGTTTCAGGTTTGGTCAACGGTTTGTGTTNGGGGTGTCTGTGGGCAGACCCTCACACCCACAGCATAGCTTCGTGGAGCCCGAGGAACGCTTTGCTCTCCAGCTGGGCTCTGGGCTGATGTTTCTGGGAGGATGGCTGCCAGGTGGTGCACCCTCTGGGTCTGGGCAAACCAAGTTTCCCAAAAACCTCACCCACAAAGACCTGAACACAGTTGCTTTGGAAATGGACTTGATTCCTGGCCCCCATGCTTCTTGATGGGGTTGACGTAACACACACCTGGCCTTCTCTCTCTCTCTCTCTTGCTACCTGGTTTCAGGTTTGGTCAACGGTTTGTGTTTAACGGCAGTGATGCTGGTCTCATACGGCGATGGTTTGGGTCCTGTTTGGGGATGAAAATGGGGAGTCGCCACGCTGAGGACCTGAATGGAGTGATTTGGGGACTGGGGACAGCTGGGAATGGCCTCAGAATGGGGCTGGATTTGGAGATGGGTCTTTGTAGAAGTGATTTGAGGTGACATGAGGTCAGTAGGGTGACCCTGGTCCCACAGGACATGGGTCCTTGTAAGAAGAGGAGGTGGGGACACAGACACCCCCAGAGGGACGCCCGTGTGAGGACACAGGGGGAAGATGGCCTTCCACACGCCCAGGAGAGAGGCCTCAGGGGGAGCCAGCCGTGCCCACCCCTGGGTCTCGGCCTCCAGCCTCCAGGACGGGGAGGGAGCAATGTCTGTTGTTGAAGCTGCCCCATCTGGGGTAGTTTCTCGTATCAGCCCCAGCACATGAAGCCACGTGGGCCACAGTGGGTCCGTCTCAGACTCGACAGGAAGGAATGAAAGTGCACGTCTTCCTGGAGAAGCCTTTGCATAGAGCGTGTGGTGGGAAGAGGCCAGGACATTAATAAAAAAAATGCACTCACCTGCCGCCCTCCCCCCGTTCGACACACCTTTTATTCAGGGCAGGGAAAAACAAGACCCGCTTCATCTGAAGTCGCCCAGTCCCTTGTCCCCTACGAGCGACCCGAGACAACCCCTCCTCTGGTGAACGCAACGTTTCAGCTTCCTGGCTTGTCCGTGGCCGACACCCAGCCCCACCCCTCACACTTCCTGCTTTGGGTTTCCCTCAGAAACCGTCGGCACGTTTTATTCAATCTCGTGATGTAAACAATACACGCTTTGAGGGGTAGGGCGTTGCGGAGAGCTGGGTTTCTGTTTATGCTTAAAAAAAAACACACACACCACTGAAAAAAACATATGTCATTGATTTATTGGAAACTTTGTTAGAAGATTGTTTGGGGGCTTCCCATGTTCTTTGCAGGCGCAGTAGATAGGGCCTGGGGTCCTCTTAATGGCAGGAAGATGGTATGGCGTGGGGCGTGCAGGAACGGAGGCCGGCTTGGACGCCAAAGCACCGACCGCTGGTTGACCAGAGAGTCGGAGGCAGGGAGGCGCCCAGCAGACCCCCCCCCCCCGCCCCCCCGCCCCCAGCATTTGAGGGGACTTGCTCATTGTACTGTTCCTTCCCTGGGTGGGGATGGGATGCATCCTGCTGGCCTTTCACCTCTGATTTGGACCCCAGGGCTACTTGACCTTGGCATTGTTAGCCCTTGGAGCTGCCTAATCCTTCGCTGTGGGGTGTTGAGGAGGAGCACTCCTGGGCTCCCCTCGCCACAGGCCAGGAGCTCCACCCGTCCATCCCCCTCCCAATCGCTGTGACAACCCCGGTGTCCCCAGACGTGGCCACCCGTCCCCCTGGAGGTAGAAAGCGTTGTCCCTGGCTGAGACACACTGGCTCAGAAGCATGTATCAGTGACATCCGGGGTGTCAAACGCACGTTCACCACGGGGGCCGCATCGGCCTCAGCTGCCTTCAGAGGGCTGAATGTCAGGTGGGGACTGTATAAATGCAACTGCTCTTTCACAGGGAAGCGAGAGAACTCAGTGCTGCCGCCGGGGAAAGACAAGGTGCCTGGGTGGAAACAACAAGGTGGACGGCCGGGTCTGGCCACCTGTGGGCCTTGTGTTGGCCACCGGTGACTTATGTTCACCGCCGAACGCGGACATCATTTACATACATCCCTGTGCTTGTCTGTGCTGCATACATAGATTGGTAGATAGATGACAGGTATACAGATAACAGAGGATAGATTGATAGGTAGATCAACAGAGATAGAGAGCAGAGACAGACAGAGATTACCCGCTCATCGACACCTAAACAGAGAGGCCCCAAATTGCCGTTTAGAATTTGTCTCTAATTCCCATCGTAAAGGAACGCCACTCCTGCTGATCTGTCTCCACCGGATGTTGAAGACAATCTTACAAAGGCATCAAGTGTGCAGGCGTCTGTCCTCTGACGCCCACCCAATGAAGCCCCCTTATAAGGAAGGTGCGCCCTAAAGATCTCGCACCCACAGGCTCCGTGGAACTCTCCGGTTTGCCTGCTCACCCTACGTAAAAAAGACTCCATCGGGGAAGCTGCGATGGTATTTGTGGGGAACCCGGGAGAGCCGGAGAGCCGAGGCAGGTGCCACGGGCGTCCAACAAAAACTGGCCTGTGTCTGTTCCTCACAACTGAACACGCTCTGACGATGTAGGATTTTTTTTTTTAGATGACCACACGGAATTGGTGGGAATCCCCTGGGTGTGCATGGGCATCTTTCGAGACGTCACAGAACCTGAGCCCTGTGATGCTCTTCACCGCCGGCTTCAATAATTCCTTACCCAATAATTCCCGAACCCGCGGAACGACTTTCCACGTACGGACAGCCGAAAATCAGGGTGGAAGCAAGAGAATGATTGAGATAGTTTGAGCTGATTCCTACCAGAGCCTGCACGAATGTACCCATGCGTGTGTGTGTGGGGGGGGGGGGGGGGCTGAGTAATGCAGGGAGAGAGAAGGGAATGTCCACGCTGTTGAATCCTGATCTCGTCTGTGGCATGAGAGACCCCGGGGTGGTCAGCAGCCCGCAGCCTTCTGACTGCCCCTGCTCCCAGAGACGGAAATGCAGGGCCACGCGCGTGGGTCCCTCGTTGGCCTCTTCTTGACCTGCAGCTCCTTGCCAGCCAGGGACACAGGACGCAGGGAAGGAAACAGTTCCAAATGCCAGGCGCCAAACAATGTTGCCATTGACATCCATCGGATCCTTGGTGTAGCCCTGGGCTTGAAGCAGGAGAAGGGTGCGGTTTACGTGCTCTCCAATGACTAATGGTTATTCGGTTCACCACTGAGACAAAGCACTTTTAAAGGGGAAAACCGTGTAAAATGAAAGTGCGTCCTCTCTACGCTGACTTTCATTAACAGGGGGAAAGGGAACGAGCCTGATCATCCTCAGGTGTGTACAATTAGCGCCTAACACGAACCCTCTTTCCTTCTTTGAGGACGATGGAACGGAAACCCGGTGAAATTTCTACACCCTCTCAATTTTCCTGAGATGACCGGGAGTCATCCTTCCCATCATTCCTGAAACATGAGCATTTATTTTTTTCATCAACACATCCACTGCCAGGATTTACAGGAGACACACATACCCATGTTATTACAAAAACGTATTTACAAAACCCAGTGCATTCCTTCACATTGCATTGGAAAGGTGGGGTGGTGTGTTTTTTGTTTTTTTTTTGTGAGCTCCACTCCGAAGGCACTGGAAGATTCAGATGTGGTTTTCATTCTCCGGCGAGTGATAGAGAATACGATACCCACACTTTATCTCTGGACAAGAAGATCTTAGAATGTAAGCACTTAGCCCAGAGACGCGAGCAGCAGACAGAGTTGCCGATGGCTCACTCACCCACAAATGACACTCATCTGCCCGCCTGTGCAATTGCTGTCTCCTAACCTCCGTGCTGCGGACACTGTGGCTGATGACTCTCCGACCCGGGGCGTCCTGTGCACGGCAGGGCGATGGTCAGCGCGTCTGGTGCCAGGAACGACCCGTCCCCCATCGCCGTGACAATGAAAACGTCCCCAGACACTGCCAGGTGTTCTCAGGAGGGGGAAAAAAAATCTCCAGTGTCAACTAATTGCCCTGAGAATGAGAGCAATACAGAAAGTATCTGCCGATCGTCGACTCTGGGGTTAGCTGGGCCCACTGGAGTTCCTCGGGGCTGCCTTCCACCTTTTGGGGGGCGCTCACCTCTTTTCCTCGTGTCGGGAAGCTGGGGGCCAGCCCCAGGGGCAGCAGGCATTTTGGACAGGGTCCTTTTCTGTAGTGAAGAGGAGCAGAAAGGGCAAAGCAAACTGTCACCTCGGTGAACGATTCCTTGCCCCGGGCCACCACCACGCTCCCAAAGCAACACCTCGAGACAGCCCTAGGCCCCGTGGGCCCCTACACGGATTCCAGCGCCTGCCGATGTCGAAACCTCTAAACCTGCAGACGCTGTTTATAAAAACATGCTCGAGCCAAACAGAGGATACACCTGTGAACGAGGTCTCAGCGGACGGAGAAAAACGGTTCTCAGAACAAAGGTGCGTTTTCTGTGTTGCAGTTTTGGGAGGGGCGGGGAGGAAGAGCACGGGCAGGGGGGAGAAAGCCAGGCTGGGGGGTGGGATTGCAATGCCGGGGAATTAGGGTTGCGAGGTCAGCGATGCCTTTGCGGGGCACAAACAAGAACAGTGAGCCGGGCCTCTTGAAGGCACAGTCGGTGGAGCCCTTCACTGCGGAAGTTACAAGCCTGGGGTGGGACTCCCGATTAGGAGCCGCCCGGTTAGGGGTGTGTGATCACATCGCCCTGTGACACTCTTTTTCGGCTACATCCCCTTCTGGCCGTGGGGCATGGTGTTTCCGTGAACACGCGTGGACATGTTTTCTTTCCTAAGGACATTTTTATTTCCCTCGGGTTTATTAGGCCTAGGAGCAGAAATCGTGCATCAGACATGGGTGTGGAGAGAATAGGGACCTTTTGTTTCCCGTGACCTCCCGGCAGGGCGTGTTCCTTGCAGATTGGACGAGGGACACCTTAAGAAGTGACGCAGGTACCGTACATCTTAGAGGTCACTGGCAGTTGCTGGCTCGGACCTGTGGCTTTTTGGGGGGGTGTAGGACTTACTTCCTCTCATCTGGGCGCGGGGAGCTTCTCGGGGGGCGTGAAAACAATGCCTGCTTCCCTTCATTTTAGTCCTGGGAGGGTGAAGGACTGGACAGGAGTAGAGTTCACCAAGTCGGAGAGAGGGAGCAGGCAGGGAGGCCGGGAGAGTCTGTGAAGAGGCGTGGGCTTGGGGGTGGCCCAGAAGATTAGGCCGACAGGACACCCAGAGCCGAGAGCTAGGCTGAGCCGGTCACGGGCAGCAAGGATCCAGGTGCAGGGCACCGAGACTAAGACAGGGAGTCTTAGTCTAACCCCAAGACAGGGAGCTTGCCCGGACGTCGGTGGGAGCGCCCTCTTCCCCGCTGTCTTCCCCGGGGCAGGCTTGGTCAGGCGCCTCTCAGGGGTGGGGGCGATGCATTCAGAGACCGGCACCCAGACCTGGGTTCAGGGCTGCGGGCGGGTTCAGGGTGCGTGCAGGGAGCTCCGGGATGGGACGCAGCTCAGAAACTCCAGCTCTTCATTTGGCAGGCCTCCAGGACACCCCTGTTTGCATTCGCGAGCTGGTGGCGACATGGCCTTTCCCGGAGAGTTTGCTGAAGGGAAGATGAGGCTGGGGGGCAGACTATTCACGGCCAATGATCTGCTACGGTGACTGTTCCCCAGACAGTGAGTCACAATCGGTCACTTTGGTCATACTTCTTAGCCTCTGGCATTTGAACGGAGACAGGCAAGGGGCTGGAAGGCATCGAGGGGAGGGGGAAACCCAACCATGATGAGGCCATTTATAGTTCAAGGAGGCCCCCCTGGCTGTAAAGAAATCGGGCGTTTTCCTGCACTCGACAGCCCTCGAGACACCCTGTTATTCTCCTGCTATGGACAAATAAGGAAATGTTGCCCAGACAACTGGTCCACCTCAGGCCCCAGGGAAGGTGTGGTCAGAGGGCAGGCCATTGTTCCCAAGTCCAAGTGCTGGGCACAGGAGCAAAAACTGGGTATGACCCCACAACCTGCAAATGGCGAGTTTTTACAGCTGGGCGGCCTTGAATCCTCACGAGTCACTCCTGTGGGTTTATTTTGGACACCTCCCTCCTGACGGAATGTTTCTCTCTTGTCTACAGAGCAGCCTGCAGCCCAAGTTCCGTAAGGGGTGGCTCTGGGCGGTTGGGGTCCGTGCGTTGTTGTGCCTGGGACCGTGGCCACCCTCTGGCTCCTCACCCAGTGAGTCCTCCTCCTGCGTCGTAACGTCGGGGCCGCCCGGGTTCAGCCAGCTGAGCAGACGGAGCTCCCCGAAGAGGGCTGGGGCTGCTCCCTGTTCCCGTCGGGCCCCACCTGGGAGCTTGTTAAAAATAGCCACACCCCAGGGGGTTCAGAGGCCACAGCCTCGGGCTGGGGCCCCAGTTGACGTGTTTATTAACAAGCTCCCCTGGTGATTCTCACCCGTGCCAACGTGGAGTCACTCACCACACGAAGCCGGGTGGGCTACCCAGTGGCTTCGGGAGTCGTTTGGGGGTATTTCACCGCAGAAGGAGCTTCTGGAAGCGGGCGGGTTCACGGAGTGTGGCCCCCTCCTGCGTCTGCTCTCAGGGTTTCTTTACAAACGTTTAGGTGTGGGTGCACTCGTGTCCCTCCCCCGCCCGCAAATTCATACGTGGAGGTCGTAACCTCCACTCGCTCACAACGCAGCCCTTCCGTGGAAAGAGGGTCTTGGCATAGCCACCTAGTTCTCCCATCTCTTGAGCTCCAGAGTGACACCTCGAGATGTGACAGTGAGGACAGGCCCATGAAGCCCAACGGCCCCAGACTTCTTTCGTGGCCACGTTCTTCTTTTCCATTTCGGGTGGGTATTCAATATTCCACTCGTTTCCCGCCTGCAGCATGGTGGTCAGACATGTCCATAACATATGAAGCCATCCCGCCGATCCCTCCAGTCCCCACGTGACATTCTCTGTACTGAGTGCAATGCTACTGATGATATTCCCTGTGCTGGGCTCGACGCCCCTGTGGCTACTCTGTGCCTGCTGTTCTGAGCTTCTGAGTCCCCCACCTTTGTTCACCCAGCTCCCCAATCCCCCCGCCGCCGGATCTATGGGCCTGTCTCTGTTTTGCTTCTGCATGTACTTTGTGTTTCGGATTCCACACGTGATCGAGAGCCTACGGTATCTCTCTCTCTGCGTCTGACTTTTGTTACCCATATCCTCGCGGTCCAGCCACGACCCTGTGGGTCCCAAGTGGTAGCCAACAAAACGAACAAGCCAACCAAATAGCACCAGAGGCGCCGGAACTGAGAACAGGCTGACAGTGACCAGAGGGGAGAGAGGAGAGTGTCCTGGGGGAAAGGGGGGACGGGTTTGCAGGAACAAGCATAAAGGACACACGGACAATCACAAGGGGGGTGGGAAACGGGGAAGGCAGGTGGGGAGGGGGCGGGGGGGAGGCACAAAACCGTCCTTGAACAACAATAAAACATGTTAATTAAAGAGAAGGGGAAGAGCTCTTCCTTTTGCATGACTGCGGAGCATTCCATCGTATGGAGACGTACCCCAGGTTCTGAAGACACCCCAAACACTGGTATATGTACCAGGTATATGTACCCCTATCCTCATAGCAGCGTGATGTACAACAGCCAAGACTCGAAAGTGCCTGAGCGCCTATGAATGGATGATTGGATAGAGGATGCGCCCCCCCATGCATCTTTGGGTGTCCGTTCTTAGGGTCGTCCCCCCCCCCCGATCCACGTGAATGAAATAGTCTTTGTCCCCCGTGGTCCCCTGTTCCAGGAGGAGCCGGACCAGGAAAATGTAAAAGAGGAAAGGGAAAATTACCTTTGCCCCCCCCCCCCCCAGCTGGCCCTCGGATTTCCAGGTAGAGATTAGGGAGGAATGCGGCCCTGTCTGGAATCCTAGAACCCTTCCCGTAAAACAGGTTTCGGGCAAACGCAGGTAGAGATAAGAGAAAGACACAGCCTGCTGGGTACAAAATGGATGCCTCTGGCTTGTCCCAAATGCCTTCCTCTGGCGGAGGGGACAGGGCTGGTGACTAATCCTGCGAAGGGTCACGCGCGAAGCGTCTCTGGAGGCTGCAGGGCCTCACCCACTCAGTGATGAGGACCCCAGGCAGGAGGCTGCCGGGGGGAGAGAGCCGCCAGGTGAAGGAAGTCGTGCACAGGCCCCGTCTGACTCATCCACAGGCCACATGACCTTGAACCCTTCCTTACTCACGTCTCTGAAAGAGCCTGTTTGCAAAACATGGAGGATTTGGGCTTCACGGGCTAAGGTTTTTCCGCTTGCCCTCACGTGGCACGAGTTATAGGGACTCTGATTTCTCCCCGGCCGCTGTCCCTGTTTGGTTTCGGGCCCTGGGGCCCCGGGCAGACGCTTGGCAGCTCCGTGACCTTATGAGCCATTGCCCGAAGCGTGGGTTTCTAGTGGAAAGATTTCCTGTTCCTCTGGGGAAAGAGAGACCACAGAGGCCCCCCCGGGGGCTTGTTGGAAATGCAGGTTCTCAGGTTCTGCCCTGAGAGGCTGCCTGGCCATCTTTGCGTTGGGGCAGCACCGAGCAATTTGCGAAGGACGTTTGAGCATGGAGAGGACCCCTAGAGATACCAGGAGATGGAAAGGGGGTGCTTCTGCCCAGAGACTCCCACAGTTTATCACCGCCTGACCCCTGGGAGGTTGGCACGCTCCTCTGACAGCAGCCGCCTGGGGTTGCAAAGGTGGGGTGGGGAAAGCACCTGAGAGCCTAGGGCTTTCTCCGAGGGGGTCCTTCCGGTCTCTTCCAGCTCCCAGGGCTGGGGGAATCCCTCCCGTCTCGGGCCTCCGTCTCCACGTGGCTTCTCCTCTGGGTCTGCGTCTCCTCTTCCGTCCTTTCTCAGGGCACTGTCATTAGACGCAGGGCCACCCTGACCCAGGACGACCACCTCCTCTCCGACCCTTCACTAGGTCTCATCTGTAAAGACCCCGTTTCCAGGGAAGGTCCCAGCGTGAGGTTCGGGGTGGTCAGGAATATCGGGGCCACCGCGGAACCCACCCAGAGCCGTCTCAGGAATCTGGCAGGCACCCCTCGTCTGGTCCATGTACGTCCTAGGGAGGAAATTCAGAAGCGCACTTGCTGGGTTCCCAGCCCGTTAAAGACTGACATTCGTGGGTACTTTCTCCGCCTAGCCTTAAAAATGGAGACAGCTGCAGCCTTAAAAAAAAAAGCCCCCAAAGGGTAGCCCGTTGTTGGGGCACACGGTGAATACAATGGAAAGAGTGCATAATAGAGGGAAATAGAAATGATGAATTCTGACGGTTCTCTGCTTCTCTTCTGGGGTACGTCTTTATTTCAGCCGGCACTTGGTCCAGGAGTCTCCCACCCTAGGGGTGATCTGCACACAGACCCGTGATTTTTTTTTTTCAGTCGATCACAGAAATATTGCCAGTTTGCCTATTTCTAGCCAACAAACCCCTTAAGACACTCAAACCCGCCGCCTTCCGTTTGCCGTCGCCCCCCCCCCCTCATGTCGTATTTCACCAGGACAGACTCCACCGAGCTACCTGTCCCGGCCCACATATTCTGTCATTTTCCTCCGTTTCCTTGACTTCAGTTCCTTTGTCTTGAAAGAGGGGCGCGTTGGAAATACCTTTCCCAAGGGTTGGGGGAGGGGATGGGTTAGCGGGCCTCCGTGTCCGAGGACCGTGAGCTCGATTCCACAGGACACCGCCCTGCCAGACCGTCCCCTGAACTTAACGCAGGTTTAACCCGCTGCTGTCATCATACCAACCGTCTAATTCCATGCGCAATGAACGTACCCTTAGGAACCCAATGACTACTTAATCAGAGCTTAATCAGGTGCCTGCCAGGGCGGCTGGCACCTGCTTTGCGAGGGATGCCTGCTTTTTCTTCGCATTCACAAAGCAATTCTAGTCTCATTAGAGCGGTTTGTGAAGGGGGGTGGAAAAGGCTTTTGCTGGTTCCCTGGAGCGGCTGTTTGTTAGATACAGTTTCATTTCTTGGTGGAACTGTTACATTCGAACTGTTACTCTCCCTCCGAAATGCTGAGAGGGTGACGTCCTTCCAGACAGGTTTTTAGGCTTAAACTGCGTGCGTGAAGCCCCGGGCTGGGCAATGCTGAAAGTTTAGTCGTTCTTAGCACGTGCACTGTTGCAATAAAGATCGACCAGAGGCTGTAACCCAGCAGGCAAGCGGCCCAAGATGCACAGAGTCCGGAAGCAGGAACGCCTGCCTGAGAGTGGTGGGGAAGGCTGATCACATGGGTGTCAGAGTTTGTAGCTTTAATGCAAGCATTTCACCTAAAACGTCCTAGGGTGTGCTGGAGTGTGACCGGGTTATGCCACAGAAGTACATGCTTATGATGTTGTAGTAAAAGGTTTTGTAATAAAGAGGGGCTGTTCTTTGTTGTGGGCGCTGGGGTCTGGCTTGAATGGGGTTCAGGTGTTTGGGAAAAAAACACCCTACAAGATTACTGGCCGTGCAGGGTGCCGGAAACACCAGACTTTGCAGCATCTGGGGGTGGGGGGCGGGGGGGGGGTGGTGGGGGGAGGTTGCCGCACTTTCCCTAATAAAGACACCACCGAGAAAGTGGAGAATTCTTTATTTTTGAATTGTTTACTATAGGAGCGTTGTGTGCTTTTAACTGGGACAGCTCAGTGTCCATCAGGAGCCACGGACACTTCTTATTTTAATTCCAGTTGGCATTTCGTATGGTGTGAGTTTCCAGGTGGGCAGGAGAGTGGTTAGACGTTTATGTAATGTAGAAGGTGACACCCCCGCACCCCNCCCCCCCCCCCCCCCCCCGCCCTCCCGGTGAGGCTGCTGCCCACCTGGTACCACACACGGATATTACATCTATTATCGACCCTATTCCGTGTGCTGGGCTTTACCTCCCTGTGATTTTCTGTGACTGCCCATCTGTGCTTCTCAATCCCTCCTCCCTCTCCACTCATCGCCCCCAAACTCCTTCCCCTCTGTCCCCTTCCGTCTGTTCTCTGGGTCTGTGAGTCTGATTCGGCTCTGTCTGTTCACTGACTTGGTTCTTTAGATTCGTCACATGAGTGCGCTCAGACGGTCTTTGTCTTTCTGTGTGTGACTTAACTCACTGAGAATCATTCCCTCTGGGTCCATCCCCGCTGCTGAAAATGGGAAGATTGGATTACTTTTACCGCCGAGGCATATTGCATTATATAGGTACCATGTTTGTCAACACTTTTTCCATCAACGCAAAACGAATACAAAAAAAAAAAAAAAAAAAAGGCAACAAGACGCAAAAGGAGCACCAATGTCCACTGTTAACGGGAGAACAGATCAGGCCTCACAGGAGACCCGCCCGCAGACATTATCGTCTCCTTTCCTGCCGCCTGGGTTGGTTTGCGAGGTGCGCTCTCGGGTCCAGAGATGCCGCCCCCCCCCCCCCCGCACATGCCACAGCCTTAGTTCAAAGGGTACCAGCAGCCCCGGGGCGGGGGGACCAGCATGGGGAGCAGCATTCCTCGCGGTCTCTCATCGGTACCCACACCCATTGCGCACCCAGACAAGGATGGAAGGAATGCCACGCATTTCCTGAGTCATCGGGCGCTGGTGCCAAATACGGGCATGCGCGTGATTTTCCGTGCGGAGCGGTGTCTGACCGGGTCTCGTTTTTTGGACTCACATAGCCCCGAGGATCCAAACGGTTTGGGCTCAAGGCGGGCGGGGCGCACGCGGGAAATCCATGTGCTCTGCGTTCTGCCTCCAACAGCAGAAGGCTCCGCGCAGGGACTCGCAACAGTGTATCCCCGCTTCCCGCCTCCTGAGCGCGTTTTTTTGTGACACTGTAACCAAGCGCCGTTTCTTTCCAAGTGCTCCTGGAGGAGGCAGGNCCCACACCCATTGCGCACCCAGACAAGGATGGAAGGAATGCCACGCATTTCCTGAGTCATCGGGGGCTGGTGCCAAAGACGGGCATGCGCGTGATTTTCCGTGCGGAGCGGTGTCTGACCGGGTCTCGTTTTTTGGACTCACATAACCCCGAGGATCCAAACGGTTTGGGCTCAAGGCGGGCGGGGCGCACGCGGGAAATCCATGTGCTCTGCGTTCTGCCTCCAACAGCAGAAGGCTCCGCGCAGGGACTCGCAACAGTGTATCCCCGCTTCCTGCCTCCTGAGCGCGTTTTTTTGTGACACTGTAACCAAGCGCCGTTTCTTTCCAAGTGCTCCTGGAGGAGGCAGGGCACAGCGGGCAAACGCAAAAGTGCCAGGGTGCCCTGGGGGATGTGCACAACCTGGGGACCCCAGAAAACACGTGCAAGTTCTGTTCCTGACCACTGGGAACGCGTGCCGGGCGCGCCGTTGGAACTTGCGTGGAAAGGTACGCTTTTCTGCCAGGAAAGTGGACGTGGAACAGGTAGGGGAGCTGAGGGTCCCACCTAAGAGGCCCAGAGAACAACAGAACACACGCAAACAAAAGTAGCACAGGGAAAAACAAAACAACGGAACAAACGACACTTCCCCACCCCGCCCCAGTGTTTACAACATTAAAAAGCAAAATGAACCCTCACGTTTTAAGCGTTACTATACCATGCGTTTGCCTACAAAAGTTGCATTTTCTTTATTTGTTTATTTACTGCCTTTATTGCAGTGACACTGGGTAATGGAATTGTCCAGGTTTGGGGGGTACCACTCCACAAAACATCATCTGTGTATTGTATGGTGTGTTCAGCACACCAAGTCAAGTTTATGGGGGAAAAAAGAAAAGAAAACAAAATAAAACAGAGAGGATCGGTGTGGTTGAAAATGACAAGGATTTGACTTTCTTTTTCAAATGAATTCTATCTTAAAGTGAAGCTGAATGTCAGTGAAATCAGCATAAGCTTCCATTTTGCTTTGAGCATATCTTCCTTTCCTTTTACTATTGTCAAGTCCATTGCATTTCCAAGTTTACCCTTCAACTCACTGTGAGATTAAACTTTCATTGGTAAGAAAGTTGAAAAGACTCTAAACCAAACAGAAATAAGTGGCAGACATAGAAAACAAAACAAAACAAAACAAAACAGCAGTAGAATAGGAACCAACCCCACTACGATTGGGAAGGAAACGAATACATGCCCGTGAATGTCCCGTTAAAAGTAAATAAGAGAGAGAACTTCAAGGCAGCCGGGTTTATAAAGGAAGTAATGTAATCATGTGAATTCCGGTCCAGTACATGTGAAAATGTGGGCGCAATCCATTTAACAACTGTGTCGCCAAGACCCCCAGGAGTACATTTCTCGGACCTGAACAGTGTTATGGAAAGTTCATTGATTGATTCGTCATTAAGAAGCTTCCCATCCAGAAAACGCTAGGCTGGGGAGTCTCGGAAGGTAGCTACACATTCCAGCAGCATCTGAATTTCTGCGGGCAACACGCCTGAACGCTTTGAGAGGCCCGTGGTATTGCTCTCCCTACCTCCAACAAAGGAACCACAGAATGAAAGTTACAGAACAATCTCACTCCTTGTGGCTACAAGGTCTGAATTCCAAAATATTTGCCAAGAAAATCCTGTAAACCGTTAAACCCATTTGCTTTCTGTGGAGAGGAGAAGGGTCAATGTGAACTTATGGTGATGCATGAACTCGTCACGTATTAGTAGAGAGAAGAAAACAAAATAAAGCACTCTTCTCAAATCAGTCGATTCAGGAAATAATAGCCGGAGCATATGTGTTCGCGATTTAACACACCAAGAGAAGATCAAAACTTTCCTAATCTACTAGTCTTTCTGCAAAGAACCTTGTGCACAGCATACTAAGGAGCAAAATTTTGAAAGCAGCCTCTTTAAAATCAGGAGGAACTTAAGACGAACTATTATCATCAGTTCTCAGCACCATAGATTTGAGGGTTCCAGCCAGTACAGTTCCACCATAAAAAGAACAAAACACACAAGAAATGTAAAGCAAAGTAATCATATTATTTGCAGATAGAATCTGCTATATGTCTATGAACAACAACAACAACAAAAAAAAAAACCCCAAACAACTTCTAACTAAAACATAGAAGTAATACAAGGGTAGCAAATTGCCATTTACAAAACAAAGTCAATGTTGTGGCAATACTGCCACACAAAAGTATTTCACCACATGATAAAATTATTTATAAGAGCAAAAATAAAGAATAAGGGCCCTAGAATTGCTTCCCTCAAAGACACACAAGAATCCGTCAAAGGATGCAACTTCTGTGTCCCATTGGCAGACATCCCCAAAGAATATTCAAGAGAGATGTCACAGTCAAAGTTGGAAAAATGCAGCCACATAAAGGTTCCTACAGATGTGGAGCACATTTCTCTCTCTCTCTCTCTTTTCTTTGTGCCATTTTTACACTTTAATCATAGCGCCTGCGCTGTGCTTTTGGGAGGAGCCAGACTTGAGAAAAACCTACCTGCCACTAGCCGATACTGTGCAGATAAATTTGAGGAGGAAAAATATGGTATAGAGACCATCCCTGGAGGGGTGAGGCTTCCTTTGAAAAGGCTGTGGTACGAATTTCGTGTCGTGTGGGCACCAGGGCTGAAAATGGTCCCATGGGAGGCAGGCGGCTGTGTGACAAGCCCGTGGGAAAATGGTGCTCTGCTCACAAAGTCTCCGGGACAACGGCTCATCCTCCGTGACCGAACTGGTCAAGATTAGGGGGCGAGATACGAAAAGCCAACCCCTCAGCATTTTAGAAGGAAAGGTAAGCAAGCAAATGTATTTAGGACCTTGTGCAGGAACGGGATTGGTTCACCGGGCAGCAGCCGAAACGGGGAAGGAAAATACGGATGCGCTTTTTTTGCATGAAAGCTAAGAACGTGTTGGGCTCAAGACTCCAGTAAGAGAGTGGAAACTCGAGATGGGCTAGGAGAGAACATACCTGCTCTGAGAAGCCAACCGATGACTGTTCACCAGACATAAAAAGTCCTACCCGTGCACTTGAAAACACAAAGCAATCCTAGGCACACGGGTAAACTAGGAAAACTGCCGGGCAAAGGCACTCTGAAAGGACCTCGTCTTCTTTTCCATGAGAACAAAGGGGTTGTGCGTTTTCTCCGGGTCTCTTTTAGTGTTTCGATCTAATGATGATACAGTTCAACCGAGAACCCAAATAAGGGATGTCATCTGGTCTCGGTGAAGCGTGAGAGTCCTTGACCCCACGCTGGCCAGGGGTCTTCAAGGACAACATGGTCTTGACGTGAGCATGGGAGGTCTTTATTATCTCTTATTACGTCCTTGTAAACCTGCGTTGGATGTCATGCGGGGGGGCGGGGGCACGTAGGTTTACAGCTGTGAGTACGTGAAATACAGAGTTGATTCTTGCATGAATATTTATCAGTTATCATATCTTGATTCGTTTCGTTTGGTCCAGTGCACGGGGGAGGGTTCCAGGCTGGTGAAAAGGATGCCCAGCGTTTGCAGGGGGAGGTTCAGACAAAAGCCAGACGTGAGGGGGTGCAGGGAGCCCCTCGAAGGCCTCTGGGCTCCACAGGCTTGTGGTCGTGCTTGAGGGGGAGCCTTTTGAAGACACATTCACCCAGCCCAGCCTGGGGGCCGCCGGCCAGGGAGGGGAGCCAGGTGTGGTCCGTCTTGCTGGTGAGCTCCCCCTGTTCGCCCAGGACGAGGTTCTGCAGGGGGTGAGGGAGCGGAAGGGCTTTGCAGGCAGAACCGGGGCCCGCAGGTGCACCAGGGCCTGGGTTAGGTTCTTCCCCAAGGCCGAGGCGGCTTCCACGGCAGCCTGAGTTGAACCCCACTCCTCCTGGGAAGGCTTCAGCACGTGCTGGAAGAGAACTCGGCCACCACGCTGGTTCTGCATCATTGACAGACAAGTGGCCCAGAAAACAAGTGGCCGAGGCCCAGAGCCACAGGGTCCTGGTCAGAGGGAGGCAGGTGTGAGAGGCCACAGGTGCAGGGTGACCGGGCAGTTGACGGCAGCTTCTACCTTGGTGAGTAATTCTGGAAAATCTGGCAGATCACGGTCGCTCAGCAATCAGGAGTTAAGGTCAGAACACGGGGTTGTTGGCTGGTCTCGGGGGCTGAGGGGGGCCGAGCTGCTTCTGAGGTCGAGACTGGAGAAGAGGTTCGAGGGGCCGTCGGAGGCTGGAAGGAGGGCCGGATTGGGGAAACCACCAAGGGCAGTCTGTCGTCCCATGATTTTAAATTCAAACGACCGTAAACCTCCTTGTGCCCCACCGTGTAGAGCAGGGGTGTCCAACCCACGGCCCCCAGGCCGCATGGGAACCAGGAGGGGTAGGAATGCCGCCCAACGCAAGATCGTAGATTTCCTTAAAACCGTTTTTTCGTGCATCCGTGTTCACGAGTGTCTGTGTATTGAATGCGCAGCCCAAGACAACCCTTCTTCTTCCAGCGTGGCCCAGAGACGCCCAAAGGTCGGACACCCCTGCTTGGCTAAAAATGAAAAAGGGAATTTCTTTCTACGCAGCTCCCCCACTGACTGCGTCCCAACCCAATCTGGTGGTTCCGTTTCTTAAGCTTTGAAAAATTAGCTCCCACTACGGTGCCGTCCCCACACACCCTCATCACAAGTGATGTTTGCTTTCGTTCCTCCTTTCACAGCTCAGCCACTGACCACATCCTGTTCAGCTGGCTTTGATCAGCGCCTTCCAACCCAGACTGTTCTTTGCTTCTCTCCATGGTCTGTCCCCTAGCCTGGACCGTACGGGTCCATGCCTGTCGCAGCCTGCAGCCTGTGGCTTTGTCTCAGGAGTCGAACGCACCCGGGGGGGGGGGGGCACCGCACAGAGGGATGCCCCAAAGCGTTCCTTTTCCACCACGGACAATGCCTCACTGGGTGCCCACTTGCACGTTCTTCCAAACCAAGGAGCCCGTCCCGCCCAGGGGTCCGTATGTACCACCTGGCGCGTTATGAAAGAGTGCGTTGTCCCTCAGTGTCAACCCACGTGGTCCTTCCACTCCCAGGGCTCAGCAAGGCCCCCCGAGGATGGAGAGAGGTGCGTGTGATGTCATTGCAGTCCAGAGGGGAGGGCAGAACACGGCAGTCACGCTTCCATTCCAGAGAGCTGCCAGAATGGAAGCAGAGAGAGTCCAGGACCGAAGAATGCACCTCATGGTCCCTAGGTGTGTTTCCGTCCGTGTCCCTGGGATGAATAAATACATCCAGCATTGTAGACACGGCAAAGGACTCTAAAAAAACCCATCGTCCGTTGCCCTCCGCGGGCACAGTTTCCTCTAGGTTTCACAACTTGCGTGGTCACGGACAGGCCAGAACTGCGACGTCATTAGTCAGTCGAGTCCCTCCTTGACCCTCGGGTGGCTCTTTGCATTGTATGACCTGCGGGTTCTGAGGAACGGCCGATGAAATCTGCCCACCATCCCAGCATCACGCAGAATCATTTCTTTTTAAAACAAATGTCTTTATATGGATTTTACAAAGAGTGGGAGAAAAGGGGAGAGAGAAAGAGCAAGAGAGAGAGAGAGAAAGAGAGAGAGAGAGATGAATTTGTTGTTCTACTCTTTGGGGCATTCATTGTTTTTTTTTCTTGTGTGTGCCCTGTCTGTGCATCAAACTCACAACCATGGCCTAGCGGAATGACGCTCTAACCCACTGAACCGCCCAGCCAGGGTCCAAACAGAACAATTTCCACGCCCTGCACACCCATTCCCTTCGCCTCTGCTGTGAATCCTGCCCGCCCTCCGCACGGATTCCGACCACCACTGACTGGTCTTCCATTCCCTCGAGAGTTTTGTCTTTTGTTTGTTTTGAAATGTCCACCCAGACAAAGGTGGACGCGCGGCGGCGGGAGCTTGCTGTTGGAAACCCAAATGGCGCTGGGTCTTGCGCCCTTCATTTTCATTCGCGTCACCGCTTTGGCTGGCGGGGGACGCTGCCTTCTCTCTGGGCCAGACTCTGGGCTGTTTGCCCACAGCTGGCGTGTTTGCCAACGTGGCAGGTGGAGAGCTTGGCTCGGCCACAAGCCCCGCTGTTTCGGGGTCTGTTTTGGGGGCTGCCCCTTACCCAGGGCATATTGAAATTCCATATGACTCACGAATAGGGTCAGGAGGAAGATGGCCCAGAAAATGAGGATGGCTTTGTCTTTAATATCTGCTTCTTTTGGTGCGAGTTCTGGCCAACACAGGGATTTCAGAAAGCAAATTCTTTTTTTTTTTTAAATCAAAGTAAAATGCCCATAATATGTAGTTAACCATTGGCGAGTGTACCTTTCAGTGGTGTTGAGTACACACACGGTGTTGTGCGGCCTTCCTCGTTCGTCCCTGTCTAGTTCCAAATCGTCTTCATCTCCCCCCAAAGGGGACGTCACACCCGTTAATACTCACCCTGCACCCTACTCTCCAAGCCCCTGGCAACTATCAGTCTCCCTTCTCACTCTATGCATCTGTCCATGGAAGGCAATTTGTTTTTGCCGCCATGGACCATCCATGACTGATAAGGTGATTGCCATGGGCCTGTCTGATACTCAATATATAGAGGACAGAAATCATGAAACGTTACCTGGTCAGCCTATGTGTGGGCACAAACAGGCTATAGGGACAGAGGTTGGACCATAATTCAAGCTATAAATGTACCCCTTCAAATGGCCATGGGATATCTGTACAGAGGACAGTTATGGAAACTGGGATAAGGGAGAAGTTTGACTGACAGACGTCTCTCAGTCATTCTCCTTGAACTTGACCCATGACGCGTGAGGGGAGCCGTGACAGGCCAGGACAACCAGAGAGGATTTGACCAAACCCAGAAGCAGGTCTGCATGCAGCAGACCCAGGGGAAGATGGAGAGAGACATTTGGAAGACTAGGGTGATGGCTGGTGGAAAGAGTGATGGATGAGTCAAGATTAGGAGTCAGCAGGAACATCTGGTCAACCCGCACCCAGAGGGTACCATTTCCACAGGCTGAGCAGGGAGCCTGCACTGGAATTGCAGAGTATGGAGACATACAAGGTGTCTGCAGGGAGATAATGGATGAGGAAAACAGAGCTCACTGAGAGAGGTCACGGGCCACGGGGTTTCTGAAATAGGCTTTGGAGAGAGCGGCCCCTTTCGGTACCGATCTCAGTCCCTGACGCGATTCATCTACAGTTTCCATCACATGCAGATTGCCCCCAGTCCCCCCGGGGATCCTGTTGGAACAGGAATCTGTGGGGCACACTCAAAGCCCGGGGACCCATCAGGCGGGGAGGGACTCCAGAATCCACGATTTCACCAGCAGGTCAACTGACCGCAAGCACAGGGTTCTCAGGCCACGTTTGGAGACACCGTGGAACAGATTCCACGAATCCCAATATCAGAGGAACTACTGACGAGTTCAGAGACAGGAGGCATGGCCGGCTTCTTGCTTTCTCTGGTCCTTTAAAAAACAGATTGTATTTCTTTATTTTTAGAGAGAGGGGAAGGGAGAGAACCATCGATGCGTGACAGAATCACCAATCGGCTGCCTCTCGCACACCCCCAGCTGGGGACCTGGCCCGCAACCCAGGCATGTGCCCTGACCGGGAATCGAACCGGCGAACCTTTGGCAGGCCAGTGCTCAGTCCACTGAGACAGGGCTCTGTTCCTTTCTTGGTGCTGGCCAAACAGTGTGCCGAGAATGACCACTGAGATGCTCACTGTGAAATATTGCCCAGTGTCTGAAACTAGGGTGAGGGAGACTATGTTTTGCTGGTGAGGAAGGTGTGAGTCTTGCAAGGCTACAGATCTGAGGCCGTTGGGGGCTTAGTTATTGAGCCCGAGCCAGTGAGAGGTCCTCGTCTTTGGGTTCTTCCATCGGCAGAAGGCCTTGAGGTTGGGAGTGTTTGGGGTTGAGATCAGTTTTCTGGGCCACGTAGAGGCAGCCTGCATGATCCCAGTGGGTTGCTGCCTTCTCTCTTCTCTGACAGAGCCTTCTACATGAGTGGTTTCTAAGTAAGGGAGTGTGTTCCCAGGGAAGAAGAAAAGATCCATGGAAATATGGAAAAATAGGAAAACTTCTACTTCTCTGGGTTTCATTGACTACACAGGAGAAAGCTTCTACTAACACGTCACCTTGTACGAGTATCGGACGTGGCCTTCCAAGGTTTAAAATATTGCACTTAAATTTTTTTTTCTCGGCTTCTGATTTCAGCAACTCACTTCCTGTTCCTGTCTCTCAGAAAACAGTGGAGATTTTTGTTTTATTTTCAGTAGCCCCCCCACCACCCACACCCAAACTATGTTTTCAAACAAGAATTTTAGTGCTTCCGTATTTTTATTTCAGTGGGGGATTTTGGGAGAACTCAAAGTCAAACTTATAATGCATCACGAGGGCTCTCTTCGTCTTCTTTACCACTGAGCATGTCAATTTTTGGAGAGTCAAGGAGGACATTTATGACGTTTTTCATGTCATGCCATTGGAGAAAGGAAACCCAAGAAGACCAAAGATTGCTTGATGTTCATTCCTATGGAAATGCTTTTATAATTCATTGCTCGTGTGTCGCTGGGTAGCTTTTTCAAAACTGGAATACGTACATAGAACTGACTTCACAAGGAGACAAGTACAAGGCCGTTATTTTTAGTCCCATGTAAGGCTGCATAGAGTCCTTTCCGAATAAATCCTGTCCTTGTAATCTCCCCCTGCCACGTCTGTCCCCTTTCTCAGCGATTTCTGGCTTCTGAGGTGGGGGGTGGGGAGCTGATGTGCCTTCCAGGAAGAGGCGCGGGGCGGGGGGGGGGCAGGTTTCTAGGTACCGTCGGCTGCCGTCCCAGGTCTTTCTGTCTCTGTTCCAGGAATTCCTGGGAGCTGCCGGCACGCGAGGCTGCTGTCGGTGACCGGAGAGCGCCTCAGTCTTGCCAGGGGCAGATGGCGCTTCTGGCTCCAGTTGTCCTGGAGTCGCACCCTGTGGTGAGTCACCGACATCTCTTCCCCTCCTTGGTAATGCAGTCTGTCCTGTCCCCTGACCTGGCCATGGGGGAGGGGACCACGTTGCCCCGTGCCTTAGTGGCGCTGGGATCTTGCTGCAGCTCGCCTCTCCCCATCCCAGCGAAGCTGGCATGGAGGGGCGATGATACCCCCTTTCTGCCAAGCAAGTCTGAGTGTGCCCAAGCATACGCGTGTGTGGTGAACAAAGTTAGCCTCTGATGTTTCTTTCGGGGCGCCGAGGGACCGCTCGCTGCTTTCCCATGTGCGAGATGTCTCCCTCTTTGCAGAGCCAGCCTCCAGGGTGGCCCGTGAGCGCGTCGCCCGGGCAGAAAGGGGCAAAAGCAGAGTGACGGTGTGGATCCCTCAGGGACGGAAATAAGGGAGCCCAGTGAGGGGGCCACGCTGCGTGGACCCTCAAGACTCATCTACTGCCTAGAAGAACACAAAGCACCCATGGCTGACGGCATTGGCCTTGGAGAACAGAAACAGCTCTCAGCGGGTCCCCAGAGGCGTTTTCCTTCCGGAGCAAAGGCTGCATGTTTCCAGGGCTGCCTGGCAATGTCTGCAGGCAGAGTTGGTGGGCACCACTCACAGAGATATGCCCTGCCGGTCACGGCGCAGGGGACCCACAGCGTCACAAAGGGACGCAGCCTCCCATGTCAGCGATGCTGAGGAAGAGAGATTTGGCCTTTGCGTGAGAGACTCCATCCATCTGTCCATCTTCGTGTCTGACATCTCTATAGGTGTCATCTGTCTGTGATCTATTATTTATCTATCCATCCAACCCTCCATTCATCTTTGTCTCTATTATCTCTGTACCTATCATCTACCTCTCCACGGTCTACTTATCTAATAACTATCTACCTAGCGTTTATCTGTCTAGGTATGTGTATACCTATCTTTCTATCATCCATCCATGTCCACCTGTCTTGTCTCTGTATCTATCATTCATCTCTGATCTAGCTCCGATCTATTATTTATCTATTCTCTTTCTATCCATCATCCATCTTTATCTCTATTATCTCTATATTTATCATCCACCTATCCATCCGTCCATCTCTCTCTATCTACCTATCTACTTACCTATCTATCATTTGTCTCACGGTGGTTGTCAGTCAAGAATGATTCTGCTTCTCACAGGACAATTGTCAACATCTGGGGACATGGTCAAGGGTCGCCCCTACTTGCGTGCGGGGGTACCATTGTTATCTTGTGGGTGAAGCTCAAAGATGCTGCTTAGCACCCCAACATGCACCGGAAAGCTCACCGAAGAGAGTCGCCCCGTGCCAAATGTCAGTTGTGCGGGGGAATGCGGGGGAACGCTGACCTAGATGGGAAACAGGCAGAGAACCTTTAGAATCTAAAGGCAGGCCTTCTCGGTCCATTTCTCCCGAGCCTTCATGGTCATTTTACCTGCTCAAATATTGCTCTCTTTCTGTCACAGACTGGTCTTACCTGTCTCACCAAGCCACGCGTACCTTGTGGGGATCACTCAGAGAAGAACAGGTAGAAGCATTGAGGAGGCCAGCCTGCGTGATTGCCAGGGTGCCCACGCAACATCTTCCCTGAGTCTACGGGGGCTTGTCCGTCTCACAGCGCGGACATTTCCGAGCACACGGTTCCTTGAGGTGGGGGTGTTGTCTTGTGCATTATAGGACATTTAGTAACATCTCTGGCTTCCACTGGGTGCCAAGGGCAAACTCTCCGGGTGTCGGCAGACGTTGTCCAGGATCCCTTTGCAGAGAAACAAAAATCACTCTCGATTGACAGCCGTTGCTGTAGGCTGCTTCCCCTAAAGGGCCCATTTCCTTCCCACAGAGAGAGCAAAGTTCCTCTCTGTGTCGGAGACATCCTGGTCACATTTCCTGCATCCTGTTCCCGTTCCTTGGAAGAAATAAAGAATATTGCGTCCTCAGACACACAGCCGCAGACCAGAGGGCTGCCTTTGTGCGTGAGAATTGCTGGGGGCAGCTTTGAAAACTCCATTCCACGCCCCCCACGGACCCCCAGGCCAATGGAATCAGAGTCTCTGATAAATTAGACTCCGAGGTTAATGCTTTATGAAATCTCACCTAGTGGTGGCGGCCAAGGTTAAGAATTTCTGCGCTGGGGAGTGGTGTTCTGTCAGAGCCGCATGGTAAACGGTGAGATGACAGCTGCCACGGGCACTCCGCGAAATGGGGACCATTCCTCCACTCTGCCTGCAACGTGGCCGATGGACTGCACTTGGCTGCCGGGGCCTGGTTGGAGTGGAGGGTAGAAAACCAATGGTCTGGGGAGCGCTTATCCCCGTAAACCCCTCTCCAACGGAGGAACCCTGAGTGTCTGGGGCTGCATTTTGACACAAGGACAGACAAGTCTTTCACAAGGAAACGGAACGAAGAGACATGACCTGTCTTGGTTGCTGTTGCCCTTTGGGATGAAGGTGGGAAAATCTGTTGGGACCGGTGTGGCTGAGCAGGTGAGAGAGAAGATACAGAGTCGGTGGACAGAAGGGTAAGGCATCTTTACAGTCTTTCTGGATGGGATGGGGGGGGCTGTTTCACGTGGTCGTGTCCACTCACTCTCTCTCTCACACACACACTCTCTTCTGAGGGATGCATTGCCTCCTGTAGCACCCACAGACCTTTGGGGCTACAACCCTCACGGTTTCTCGGCTTTGCGAGTCATCCTACTTGGGGGGGGGATGTCCTACCGTGTTAGGTTGCTCTGGAGAGACCCCATGTGGGGTGGTAGCCCTTTGGAATCCCTTATCCTCACTCCACACAAGTCCCTGTGAGGGAGAAAGCATCTTAACCGACGTTTCTAAGGGTCCGTGTGGCCTCCACGAGGCATGTCCTGTGGCCAGAGACTGTACTGAGGGGACTGACTGGAAGCCCACTTGGAAGCCTGGAGTCTGCTCGGTTTCAACTTGAGCTCCTAGGGGGTCATCACCTCCCCGAGGGGACCCGTCAGGTGGCACCTGAGACCTCGATGGTTAAGACCCAAGGCACTAGAGGGGACAGAGACGTATCAGCAAAAGCAGCCCGGGAGACTTAGCCAAGGCGTCGCCCCCTGCGACTGGATGATGGACGAGGTCCAAGGAGAGACACGTGTGTCCGTCCGTGGACCGTTTTGCCCCGAGAGTGCTGACCTGCTGCTCTGAGTGGGCTGGGCTGATGGACTTGCTCCCAGCACAAACCAAGAAGACGTTTCTCAAGAATTATCCCCTTAATGGACTTAAAATGGGCTGTCTACGTATGTACTTTGCCACCTCTCTGTACCATCTAAACCCGGTCTGGATTCCAAATGTAGCCTTTTTGTTTGTTTGTTTGTTTGCTTGCTTTTAAAGCCTGTCCATATTCTCTTTATGATGGAAAGAGAAAATAGACTCCTGTAAACTCAGACGGGAAGACAGGGAGAGGCACCCCGTCTGGGAGACCCCGCGTGCCCCGCGTGAGCTGCGGGTTGCGTCTCCCGCCTCTGGGCTCGGGTTTCACGTGGGTTTTCAGAAGCAGAGCTCCAGCGTAGACGTGCATGTCCTTCAGCGGGCTGTTCTTCTGTTGTGAGGCAAGAAACACGTGGAGGTGGAATGTCAGGGGCTGGTAATGTCCCGGAGTTTCCGGGAACGGCTGCGGGCATGAACTCCGAAGCACGGCGGGAACACGAAGCTCACCTTGGACTGTCTCCAGAACATTCTTCCTGAAGAATGGAAATGGGTTTGTGGGGAAACGCTGGCGCACAGGCAGGCATACCTGCTTTGGAAATAACAGTTTTGCAGCTTTTTTTTTTTTTTAAATGGGTTTGGAATGAAGGAGGGGATGTAAGGAAGAGTCCGTGGAGGTGGGAGAAAGCAAGGTGCGGGGACCGGATTACAGGTATGCGCCCCGTTCAGGGCGAGCACCCCCTCTGAGGTGCATTACCTGTGATAGTCCAAAGGTGTGCTTAGCTAAGAGGTCTAAGAACCCCGGGCAGGGCTGGCTTCAAACCTTCCTCTAAAGAAGTTACGTGACTGAGGCGTGCCCCCCACCGTGGCCTGCCCGGTGAAAGGTTCATGATCCAATCAACCTGTCAGGTTACTCTCTATGGGACCCCCGCTCCCCATTTTTCGGGCACACCCTTTGGTTACACTAAGGAGAAGACCCAAGACAGGACTCGCGTTATCTTTTTGTTATTTATCCTGGCAGCAAGGGTTGATTTCATACTTTTTGCTGCTTCTACACACATACACAAAAAAAAGACTAAGAAAGAGACATGTGTTCTGATGGTGTGGCCTTGTCTTGAGTTACCCACTTATTGTCCCATGCATCATTTTTGCTGCATTCGGAGGCGCAATGGCCACCCCCCTTCTGACGCCCAGTTATCCAAACTGTCTGTATTTGGTCCAGTTGTCAACGTTCTCCTCAAACGCCAGCTCATTTAGGAAAACCCCTCAGGTCTCTCTTCCATCTGCCTGGTCCCCCAAGAACAGGTACACCCTCTCTGAACTCTCAGAGGGACAGGGGTCTTTGCTGGTCTCTCGTTGGATCTAACCAGAGTTAGAGAATTGCCTGGGAGTGTCTTTGGGGGGATGGGGAGCAGGGAGGAAGATGTGAGGAAGCTTTGATGGAAATGGGATGAGACAGTGAGGCCAGGGGAGGAAGGAAGGAAGCCAAGGACCTTCCTGCTCATAGGGAATTGGGGGATCTTAACACGTTGTGAGAAAGGACGGCCGAAATGGGTTACCCTCCAATTTGCAGCTCCCCGCTGGTCCAGGGCTGTCCCAGACATCAGTTTCAGCTGCCACGCTCCAGGACGGAAGAGGAACCTGCCCTGTCTCGGGAGCTCCCTGCAGGCTGCAGTCGGTATGAGCAGGAGATGACAGGGAGGAGACGCATTGCTCTCTGCTTCATCGTGCAATTCCCGTGGGCCTCCTCTCCTTCTCAGATATATTTGAAAGCCAAGGGCTGCGGACCTGGGGGGCAGGGAAAGGTGTATGCCTTCCGTGTAATAAAGTCCTTCACTAACCCTCGCTGACGTGTATCGCCTTCTCGGTGCGTGCAAAGCGATGGGATAATCCGGCCACTCACAAAAAGTCTTAGGAATACGTTTGAAAATAAGCCACGCAATGCAATCACTCCCATAATCTTTAAAGTCTATACACTGGGGACATGGTGTCTCTTCTGTTTCTCCCCTTCTCTTTGGTTCCCTGTAGTTGAGCAGCCTTCCATCAACTCACCTGGGGGACTGTGAGACATTCGTCGCATCTGGAGCAACCTGAGGACCTCAGACAAGAACATGTGTTTGGGTACCAGAAAAAGTGTAAGAGTGAGTTTGAAAATCAGGCAATAGAGCACGCTTCCTCCCCACCCTCACCCCAATTCCAATTGTAAGTCTGGACCGGAAACACGGTATTTCGGCTTGCGTTTCAGGGAGAGTGTAAACCCCAGGCGTTTGGGAAAATTCCCAAGCGGTGTTGACAATCCTCAATGAAATATCTCCTACGTAACGTGGCATTGGTCATAGCCTACCAACGCATTCCACGCTGTTTCTGTTACATTCAGATTTTGGAAGGGATTGTGTCCTCAGATGAACCTTTTCCCCTCAAAATCTTCTACCTGTAGCTACAAGCCTGCAGTGAGATACCTTTGTAATGCTTTGGTTAAATATCATGGGTCGTGGCAAAGATCATGTGAATTACAGGTCATGCTGGTTAGTACACCTTGTCGGGGGCGGAAATAGCTGAAGAATCCGTAAATATGATCAAGGTGTAACCTTATTTTTCCCCAATCAGCTTCTTTCAGTAGGAGTTTTTGTTTGTCGAGGACATAGGGGATCCCGAGTGCCTATGGCCGCTTCACTTTGTCTAAATTTCTCACGACTGACATTTCCTATACCCCCCGCCCCCCAACAAGGATGGTTTTCCGAGATGCCCTGGCTCTCCTTCAAAAGTTTTATTTACCTCCTGAGCTCGTACCCGTTGGCCTTAAAAACCAATGTTAAACTAACAACACGACTATAGAAGTTGTTCCTTACCTCCTCCAGTGCGCATTGATCTATGAGTTACAGTCATGACCACAGGTTTTCCAGTCAGCATGTAACTCATGTCCCGCACGTCCTAGTCAGTCTAGTGAGCGTTTCCTCCAGGTCACTTGAAGTCAAACCATTCTTTGTAAATGATCTCAAATAACCCAACAGCAGCTCAACGGTCATTGTGCTAATAGCAAAGAGACGGAAAATCAGCCCATGGGCTTTCTCCCCAAAGCCCCGTAGGTTGAGAGGGGTCTTGGCCGGGAAAACAGGGCGTGCTCGAGGTTTCTGGTTTGAGAAGAATTTGGAACAAGACCACTTCCAAAGATGCGGGGAGGGCATGCACGCGTGCTCGCTAGGTACGGGGAGTTCCGGCACCTCATTTTCAGAAAGGATTCGATTGACGGGTTCGAGTCTTGTTTTAAGCGTTGTCAGGCAGAACCAAAGCTTGATTCCGTCATGGATTCTTCCCCTCGGCCCAGCACCGAACCGATATGGTTTGGGAGATGCTATCCCATGCCTCAAGAGCTTAGGAGCTGTCTACGTCCTTGTGGGGACAGTCATTGTCCCTGGCTTTGCCCGAGTGCCACAGATAGCTCCCGCCAGTCCTTTCAGGGTCTTCCCGCCTCCCATGGGTGTTTTCTTCTCATGCACGTGCTGGGTAGTGGGACTTAACAAGGAAACCACCTGCGCCCCTTGGTGATTCTTTTTCTGTGTCGCTGTCTTGACGCTAGTGGGCCGCTCACACTTCTAAATGCCTCCCCCCTCCAGCTGAGAGCCTTCCCTAGGTATTCCCACAGTTCCTTCCTCTTCTTCTTCTTTAAAAAAAAAATTGTGTATTGATTTTAGAGAGACAAGGGAAGGGAGAGAGAGAGAGGAGCATGGATCTGTTGTGCCACTCACTGATGCATGCATTGGGTGCTTCTTGAAGGTCCCCTGACTGGGGACGGCACAACCTTGGCGTATCGGGTTGACGCTTTAACCCACAGAGTGACAAAGGCAAGGCCCAGCTCCTTGTACCTGGGCTGGAAAGTCTCCGTAGGCGCTGAGCTGGGGGACTTCGGATGAGCGTTCCTGGTGCATTTCCGACCTCAAAGATCCTCGAGGACGAGGCCCAGGGAAACCCGCCACTTTCAAGGTGGTGTTTTGCACTGAGCAGGCCGTTTATCTTTGTCCGAGCGCTGCTTTCCTCCCGAGAGTCTGTGCTTCCTCATCTCACCAGACACGCCGACGTCGGAGTCATTAACCCGGGGACGGTTTCGGCTCTTCGTGGTTTCTGCTCTGATTGAGCCTTAATGGGAGTCCAGACGCCGACGCCCAGTTCGGTTTTAACCAAGCCTCATGAGAAAGTCACACCTGAAACGGTGGTCCTGGGGTGTCACCGGTGATCAGAAACACCCAGAGGGCTGGAAAAACACCGTTCGGATTCTGTGGGTCAGGTGGTCTGCATTTGTTCGGAGGACCTGGTTGGCAACCAGCCCCTCAGGTGCTGGGTCTCTGATTCAGGGACTGCCGTTGGGAACCATTGCCATGGAAGCTCTTGTGAAGGTCGTACGAGGGAACGTGGGACTTTGTTTTCCCATCAAAAGGGAAGCCACACTCAACAAGTCTACCAAACCACACACACTCTGATGATGGCCTTGATGAAGGTCCCGCTTCCCTTCTAGCATAATCCCAGCGTGGCATCGTGCTGGGACATCGAGGGTCAGAGCCGCGGTGTCTGCAGACTCGAGCTTACTTCTGTGAATGGGCATCGGAGAGAAAAATAGAACCCCCAGTTGTGCACGAGGGGCGGACTCCCTCTGAGAACTCAATCGCCTCTTGGCAGGGGCTAATTTGTAAGCTTTCTTTGTTTCTTTTTTTTGGAGACAAGTAGCATCCAGTTTGAAATAATGGGGTCTGTTCAGAAGCAATGGAGAGGGGACGAGGGGGAGTGGAGAGAAGAAAGACCCCACGTTGAGGATGGGCGCTGTGGGCTGGCTTTACTCTCAAGGTTCCGGTGTAGAAAGTATGACATTGCGGAGGATGTGCCAAGAGGAGGTGGCGTTTGCCCTGTGCGTGGGGGTGACTAGTAATCCCCTGCGTATTCCCAGGGGAATCAGGAAGCCTTCTTTGCAGTCCCCACCGAGAAGGAGACCTCGAGGGCAGCCAACACGGCGTACATTGACTGAAAGCACCAAACTCCTTTCAGTGGCTCTTTTTGGGGGGGTTCAATGTCTATTCAAATGGTCCTTCGGAGACCTTCTGGGGTTAGTTACTCTAGGGCATAAAGGGCCAGCGCAAGGCCCACGGGCTGAATCCGGCCCAGCACCTGGCTTCTACCTCTCACTTCACTCCTAAGGAGTAGTTACGTTTACACAGTCCTAAAATGATGTGCTGCCCTTTGAAGGCAACCTTGGGGCTGAGGGGGCTCCCGGTGAAAATGAGTTTGACGTCTCCGTGTCTAGAGCCATCGACTGAGATTTGGGGGTGGGGGGGGTCCCCCTTGGGGTGGAGTGGATCGTAGAGAAAGGGAATGAGAGGAGAGCCTAACAGACTCACATACGTCTCGAAGGAGGTGCAGATCCNGCCAACACGGCGTACATTGACTGAAAACACCAAACCCCTTTCAGTGGCTCTTTTTGGGGGGGTTCAATGTCTATTCAAATGGTCCTTCGGAGGAGACCTTCTGGGGTTAGTTACTCTAGGGCATAAAGGGCCAGTGCAAGGCCCACGGGCTGAATCCGGCCCAGCACCTGGCTTCTACCTCTCACTTCACTCTTCAGGAGTAGTTACGTTTACACAGTCCTAAAATGATGTGCTGCCCTTTGAAGGCAACCTTGGGGCTGAGGGGGCTCCCGGTGAGAATGAGTTTGACGTCTCCGTGTCTAGAGCCATCGACTGAGATTTGGGGGTGGGGGGGGTCCCCCTTGGGGTGGAGTGGATCGTAGAGAAAGGGAATGAGAGGAGAGCCTAACAGACTCACATACGTCTCGAAGGAGGTGCAGATCCAAAGACAAGAGATGATGTTAGGAGAAAGGCATTTATACAAAGAGTCTCCCTATGAAGAATGCTTCTTTGCTTCGGTGCGGCGTGGGGGGGTGGTGGTGGTGCATATTTAATTTTGAGCTTCCTCTCCTGTTCCAACAATTACACAGCGCTTGCCGTGGGTCAGCTGTCTCCTGGCCCCTCTGTCTGTATCCTCTCACTGGCTATTTTCAACCTGCCCGAGAGTTGCGTGCTCCTGTTATCGTTTGGGCTGATGGGCCTGGAGCTTTCTCGCCAGGGCTGGCGGGAAACATGTCTCCTCTTATCAAGGCCCTCTCGGTGAAATGAGCCGGCCGTGCTAAAATTAGAAGCGGTGTCCAGTAACCCCGAGAAGGCAAACGCCCGCAGGCTGGAAAAAAACGAGGTGGGCAAGGAGCAAATATAGAAGGCTGGGAACAGCACCGGGGAGGAGAGATAGAAGGGGGGTCCTCCGAGGGAGGGGCAGAGGGGAGGGCAGGCAGGGGTGGCAGTTAGGGAGTCACTATGTCCCCATGTGCGATGGAGGGGGGGGTTACAGCCGGTGCAAACTCAAAGCAGGGGTGGACATTAGACGCGTCCTGTGTACTCAGGGGCCACAAACTCTTGTCGAGTTGACACCGGAGTCGCACATCGCTCACTCCTTTCTTTCGGACTCATTCCTCTCACCCAGAATAACAGTGTGAAGCACGACCTTGACCCTTGTTTTGTGGCTACTTCGTCTCCCCTATCACGATGCCACTTCCCCGGAACACGTTACTTTCCATTGCCGAAGCTTCCTTCCATCTGGATTTGAGGTTCAGCGCCCTACTTTCCGTCAAGGCCTTCACGAGCAGTGTTGCTCATGCTCCTTACGCCCCAGGCCATACGGGTGTTTCTCTCGTTGCTGGTCTCCTGTACCCCCAACTACCCGACAAGGCTCCCCGCCAGCCTCAGCTCCTTAACCTCTCCATGACCTTCATTCTCAGGTTATTTATCCTCTCGACACATAGGACTCTGTATCTACTGCTTCATTTCCCTCTTCTCTACTCAGTTTATGCCCATAGATTTTTCTGGAGTGACTCTAAAGGGCAACGGTGCGTGTCCCAGGTTTTGGGGGGCGCAGAGCACAGACTCTGTGCCTTGCACACAGTACCTAGCACAATACTATCACTTTTACTTTACTAGATAAACTCAGATTGAGTTATTCGTTTTTAAAAGATTTTACTTATTTACTTTTAGAGAGAGGGGAAGGGAGGGAGAGAGGGAGGGAGAGAAACATCAGTGTGTGGTTGCCTCTCGTACACTCCCGACTGGGGACCTGGTCCACAACCCAGGCACGTGCCCTGACTGGGAATCGAACCAGCGACCCTTTGGTTCACAGCCTGGGTTCGCTCAACCCACTGAGCCACACCAGGCAGGGCTCAGATTCAATCATGGATATTCTGAGATTTGGGTAATTTTTTTATCCTCAGCTGAGGACATTTTTTCCATTGCTGAGAGAGAGAGAGGCAGAGAGAGAGAGAGAGAGAGAGAGAAAAACACCAAGCAGTTGTCTCACGTAGCCACCCCAACCGGGGATCAGACCTCAAACCAGGCACGTGCCCTGACGGGGAATTGAACCTACAGCCTTCCAGTGTATGGGACAGTGATTCCAAATGGCTGAGCGACCCTGGTCAGGGCTCTCTATACTTATATCTAAAAGAATATGAAATAGTACCTGTTGGGGATTCCATTGCCTCTCCAAAGCATAGGTTCAAGTCTTCATCTGTGGATGTGACCCTGCTCAGACCTGGAGTCTTTGCAAATGCAATGACGTGAGGAGGGACAAGTTTGCAGTAGACCGGCCTTTAAACTCCGTGGCTGGTGTCCTCATAAAACAAGGAGGAGAGACACCCCCACAGGGAGAAGTCTGGGGGAAAAGGGGGGCACAGACTGGAGGGTTAGTCCTATAACCAATGTCAAGGACCAGCAGCAATACCAGGAGCTGGAAGAGGCAAGAAAGACCCACCCCTAGAGACGTCGGAAGGAGCATAGCTTCCACACTTCGTTCTCCAGAACAGTGCATGTGTAGGTGTGTATGTCTGTGTGTGTGTGTGTGTGTGTATATATATATATATATATATATATATATATATATATATATATTCATTTCGGGCCATCAAAGTTTTTGTCCATTTGTTTTGTCAGTCCAAGGAAATCCATCCAGCACTCAATAAACCTGGTCTCGGTACTCCTCAGAAAAGTAAACAACTTTCTTCTAACAGTAAAAAAAAAAAAAAATGTTCTCAAAGACTTGAGAGGAATGGTCACTTGAGACGCACTCAGCTTTATAGCGTTTTAAATAATGCAGAAGCGAGAGGGAGGTCAAAATGATGGGGAATGAAAATCATGGCAACCAAAGCGTTACATTCTACAACTGAATAACAGCACAAAGAAAAATACTCCAATTTATAAAAAATATGGGTGGGTTTCTATTTCCAGTATCAGAGCATTATATTAATAAACACTTAGCAAGAAGAATGTTAGACGCAGGCAAATGAGTTTCTCATAACCGTGAGTGAAAGTAATTTTTTTTTTCTTAAAATTTATTTTAGAGANGTGTGTGTGTGTATATATATATATATATATATATATATATATATATATATATATATTCATTTTGGGCCATCAAAGTTTTTGTCCATTTGTTTTGTCAGTCCAAGGAAATCCATCCAGCACTCAATAAACCTGGTCTCGGTACTCCTCAGAAAAGTAAACAACTTTCTTCTAACAGTAAAAAAAAAAAAAATGTTCTCAAAGACTTGAGAGGAATGGTCACTTGAGATGCACTCAGCTTTATAGCGTTTTAAATAATGCAGAAGCGAGAGGGAGGTCAAAATGATGGGGAATGGAAATCATGGCAACCAAAACGTTACATTCTACAACTGAATAATAGCACAAAGAAAAATACTCCAATTTATAAAAAATATGGGTGGGTTTCTATTTCCAGTATCAGAACATTATATTAATAAACACTTAGCAAGAAGAATGTTAGACACAGGCAAATGAGTTTCTCATGACCGTGAGTGAAAGTAATTTTTTTTTCTTAAAATTTATTTTAGAGAGAGAGGGACCGAGAGAGAGAGAGTGATGTCAATGAGTTGTTCCAGTCATTTATGCATTTATGAGTTGACTCTTGCAGGTGCCCTGACCAGGGATCGAACCCCCAATGTTGGCATATCAGGACGACTCTCTAACCAACGAAGCTACTCGGCCACAGTGAAAGTAATTTTTTCTATAGTGCGTCACCCCGGCATTATCCGCAGGGACTAGAAGAGGGACAGAAGTCCACTCTCAAAACAGAACAAAATGCCAGAGGAAACCAAAACCAAACAATGAGGCCCGAGAAAGGCGTGGCTGGAGCAAGGGTTGAGACTTCCATTCACCCACGACCTGAGTAGGCACGGCAAAGAGGAGCCTGGAGGCGTTGCAACCATCCAACTGTGGAAGGAAAAATAGATGTGCCTTGTGACCTACAGAAAGTGGGGATGGGTGGCAGACCACAGGGTGTCCCATCTGGTGGGAGCAGGGTGGGAAGGCCCAGGAAAGGGAGGCACGTAGCATCGGGGGGCTGTGGGGAAGGGGAAGAACACCATGAGGGAGGGCAGGGGAAGGACCCAGGGCCAGAAAGCGGGAGGTGGGGGGGGTGCCCAGAACTCAGCCCCTTGGCGCCGAACTCCTGGTTCTGCCCTTTCTTTACCCACCCAATTAAAATAACAGGTACTGATAACAGGGACTTCAGGGTTGGAAAATCTGAGTTCCAGTCATAGCTACTGAGCTTAGTGATCAAGGCCTGGGAAAGCTATCGTTCCAGGGTCTGAAGGGAGGGCGTACCCTGACGCCAGGACATCACAAGCGGTTCCACCTGTGTTCTCAGGAGGCCTGCAAGCAATTCAAGATGATATCTGAGCCATGGTACTCCAGGCGGTGAGGTGACCACCGCCCAGGACACAGCTTCAGAGCACCACCCAAGGTAAGAATGCTGAAGTGGTTTTGTTTTTTTTTTCAATCCAATGGACCTTTCCCTGAATTTCAAAACCTCTCACCGCACCTCGTTTATTCCCTGCTACAAACACCTTGGCCTGGAAAGAAAAGACAAGGTGGTCTGTTAGGGTGTGAACCTGCCATCTTCTCAGATCCCTGGTCATCTGAATAAAGTGCCCATAAAAGACTCAGTCGCTGTCTCTGCTTATTGGGTCTGGTAGTGACAGGCAGCCCAAACACCGATGTCTTTTCCAGTTTCAGTATCTCAGAAGGTTCTTGCAGAGGAGAACATGGCACTTGGCACATAAGATGTGTCCACTAAATATTGATTATTATTATTGACCTGTTGCTTGTGTATAGTCTAGTCGGGTAACATTACGGGAAGAATGTGGAGGCTAAAGAATTTAGGCTGGAAAATTGAAGGGCTGTTGTCATTATGTCAGGGTCGCTTCGGAGCTGATGAAGGATTTAAACACACACGTACAATGTCTGCGATATTTATTCAACATGTACTATGTGCCAGATATGTGGCACATTCTGGTGATGAAAGTGAGATACCTACTGTCTTGGATTTACCTTTTTTTTTTTTGGTGATACCGTGTTGTGTGGTGATGGCTTCTGCCATGAAAAAAGAATATATCTACCAAGACATAATCTGCTTGGGAAGGGATAGTGGTGGGTCTCTCAGAGGAGGAAGGCCTGGAGCCTGTTCCTCAATGGGCTTTTACTGGGTTTAATTTCCATAGAAATACAGGGCGTACCATAAAGCTCATTAACCATCCTCGGGCAGTAATGATCAAGGAATGCATTCAAGGAATTATAAGAATTTATTCTGAGTCAGGGTCAGATAGATAAAGGGAAGCCCAAGGGCCCTAAGACTTTGGGAAACAAACTCCTTTTGTGCTGGGACCCTCATCCTTTAAACTGAGGGCATTCTTAGCAAAGCAGGTTTCACAGGATTTTATGCATTCTTCCTTAGGCCCGATGGCCCTGGGGATACTTCCCATTCCAACACAGGGCCACACCCACCTCCGGCATTGTTTCAGGCTTAAAATCAGGCGGGGGCATGCGGGCAGCCCAGGGATTAGGAGACTTTTTACAGAGAGAATGAGGACTCGGGCTATGTCAAAGCCAAAGGGTGAGGGTCCACCACCCCTTTTCCATAGTCCCCCAAGTCCTCCCCCGAGGGCCCTTTCGCAAGCATGCCTGTCTTAGGTTGTCCCTCCCTTGAGGAATCCTGCCTGTCCGTGGCTGACCAAGCAGGGTAAAGTAAAGGAGGCAGAGGTGGTGCCCCAACCAGGAAGATGAGCTTTGTCTCCTTAGTGGCTTAGGATCCCAAGGTCTTTTCACGCAGCCTTAGCTATGGGGCGGGGAGGGGGGGGGTTTCTGAAACCAGGCAGGGCGGTTCCCGACAATAGCAAACTATATAAAGGACTATATGAATAAACATACAATGAAAATGAAACCAGAGCGATGCCATGACTACTTTAAAAAAAGGTTTTATTCATGTATTGCTAGAGAGAGGGGAAGGGAGGGAGAGAAAGACGGAGAGAAAAGCAGTGGGGGTTGCCTCCTGTACGCACCGCAACCCAGGACTGAACATGCGACCCAGCCATGTTGCCCTGACGGGGAATCAAACCGCTGACCTTTGGCTTTGTGGGGTGACACCCAACCCGCAGGGTCACACTGGCCAGGGCCTCACCTGGAACTGGAAAAGACACCGGCGTTCGGGCTGCCTGTCCCTGCCCAACCCGATAAGCAATGACGGCGATTGACTCTCTTACGGGCGCTGTATTCGAAGGGCCGGTGATCTGAGAAGACGGCGGGTCTGTGCCCTCGCAGACCCTCTTCAATTTCACTCTGAAATGGCCCTTTTTATAAGGAGAACTAAAGGGTAGGGAAGGAATTTGGCATTCCGGGAAAAGTTCATTGGATGTGAAAACAACGGCAGCATTCTCGCCCCGGACAGTGGTCTCTAGCTGTGTCCTGGGCAGCGGTCGCCTCACACCCCCCCGGAGGACAATGGCTCAGATATCATCTTGAGTCGCTTGCGGGCCTTCTGAGGAACCCAGGTGGAACAGCTCCTGGCCTCCTGGAGTCGGGGTGGGTCCGACCTTCAGTGCCTGTAACGGAAGCGTTTGACTGCCTTGATGACCCAGCTCATGAGCTGTGACTGAAACTAAACGTTTCCAACTGCTAGGTTCTCTCGTCACAGCGACTGCTCTAGATGGGGCTGTCTCCGAGGAGGGGACATCTATGGAGACATCGGAGGGAAACGGATTCTCTCTGGGGGTTTCCAGAAGGTTCCGTCTCTCCTGCTGACTTGGTTTGAGTCTCCCGAGGTCCCCTGGAAACTTTCGCCGCCCACCGCTACACGATGAGACATCCGCGCGGTTTTCAGCCAGTGTACGGTGACTTGTTACAGTGGACGCACGCAAGGGGTGCTCCTGCCTGCCCAGTGTCCTGACGTGGGTATTTTGCCTTAAGCTCTGTAGAGTACAATTTCAAAGCACGTGCAATAAATGGATAGAAATGGTGTCATCGTGTGCGTGCTTTTTCTGCGATGATGGGCTTTCTCTCTCTCTCTCTCTCTCTGTTTATGCTTTTATTATGCCCTGCTATTTAGTTACTCAGACAATTTCGATGAGTTGCCTTCACGTTTTTCAGGAAGCAAGTCGTTTTGTAAACAGAGGTGGGCACATTAGAAAACTGGTTAGTGATAGAAGGAGAATTCTAGACCTGGATGCCTTTCGCACAAAGATTTAAGGTTTACCCTGCCTCCCAGGCACCCACTCCACTCGGTTTGATCTTAAATCTCCTTTTGGAGAAAAGAGACAGGTTGGGACATGCCCCCCCGAAGTAAACGCACGGTCTCTGAGAACCCGGCAACAGTCGATTTCAGTGCCGGGTTTAGCTGTTGCTTTGCATACGTCGGTCAGAGGTGTGCGGCAATGGATGGCAAGGCGCTTGTCTGGGCCATCCAGCGACTTGCGTGGAAGGGGTTCATAAAGGGGACCTAAACTGCAAAGTCCCGGGAAAGTCGCCGGGGGAGGTGTGGCTTCCCTCCTCCACGTCCAAGGTGAGTGGGAAGGTAGATCGTTTTGGTCTCAGGAAGACCACAGGGATGCCTCATTGTGTCCTCACGCGGGCTTCCAGAAAGGGGACCTGGGTTCCCCTGCGAAGCTTCGCGGGGAACATGGCAGACTCAGAGCCCCCCTTTCAGAACCACCGGGGGCACATTTCTGACCGTCTCCCCCAACCCTCTTTCCTTGCATTTGGCTCAGGATGTTTCTGGGAGGCACCACGGCACACACCAAAAGCAATAAGGTGCTCCTGCAAAGAAAACCCAATGTATTATCCCGTTCCATTTCAGGGCCTCCTCCTGGTCTTTGATGTCCCCTCGAGTTGTGGGTGGCAGCTAAATGGATGACAAAGCATTTCTCTTGACATGGGCTTTCCTTCCCGATGCAGGTGAAATTACATTTCTCCCAGGAAGGAGCAGGGACAGATCAAATAGGCCTTCTTCAACTCAGGGCACTTGACTAATGGCCGAGAGAGAGAGCTGTGTCTACAATTATGGATCCTTAAGTAAGTCGCGGCTTCGGTTTTCTCGCTGTTCAGCTGGAAAACGCCGGTGTGCGTATGAACTGGAAGGCATTTCTTAGAGACAGGTTTTAGATTAAACAATCTGTTCCTCGTATTTGGATTGCCCACCAAGATCCTTTAGTGGTAGTCCCCCTATCTGTTCTTCCTGCTTGCAAGAAATCAGCAAGGCCCTGGCCGGGTGGCTCAGTGGGTTGGAGCATCGTCCTGTGCACACCGAAAGTTTGTGGGTTCGATCCCTGGTCAGAGCGCATACCTAGGTTGCAGGTTCAACCCCCTAGTGGGGTACCGATGGGAGGTAACTCACTGATGTTTCTCTCTCATATTGAAGTCTGTCTGTCTGTCTGTCTCTCTCTTCCTTCTTCTCTCTCTAAAAGCAATTTTAAAAAAGAAGTCAGCAAAAAGCCCAGACCCAGGGACCCCCTCATCTCTCCAGTTGAGGATGGGTGTCCATTCAGAGCCGACTCAGCTGCCTGTAAGATAAGACCCAACGGGCTTCAACAAGGCGGATGGCTGTTTTGCGTAAACCCTGACGGAGGAGGCAGGGGAAGGCCTCTGAGGCAACCCTGTTGTTATCAGGGGGCCAGAACACTTTCCTCCTTCTCCTCCACTCGCCTTGACTCTGAAATCCTGTCCTCTCGACACAGGGGTCAAGATGGCGCCCCAAGCCCAGCACGTCCAAGAGGCGGGATAGGAAGAACAAACGTGGTCCCCGTCCAGAAGCTTTCGTGAAAGACCCCCCACGTGGTTCCTGCCCACACACCCTTGCGAACGAAGCCCACCGGGCAAGTGGACACTGTGGGTTTTCGTCTTGAACCTCCGCAGACAGTCACCTGGACATACGATTCGGTTTCAGATACCAGGCATCCCTCCCGTGCCCGTGGCCTGCAGGCAGCTTGGCTTTCTTCTTTGCATCAGTGCCGTCGTTCAGGCAGCTTCCCTTCTCTGGCCCCACAGCCTCCCTTCAACAACGTGGGTGTGCGCGTAAAATAATTTTTGAAATTGCATTTATTCAGTTTATAGGGGCCTTAAGAGTTGGAAAATGTTAGTTCAAGTCATAGCCAATGAGCTTAGTCGTCCGTGCGTGTAAAAAGCTTTCCTTCCAGGAACGGAAGGTGTGACCCACCCCGACTGCAGGAGACCAGGAGCCCTTCCACCCGAGTTCCTCAGAAGGACTGCAGGCAATTCAAGATGATATCTGAGCCATGGTACTCCAGGGTGAGGCGACCGCCGTCCAGGACACAGCTAGAGACCACAGCTCAGGGCAAGAATTCTGAAGCTGTTGGGTTTTTGTTTGTTTTTTTCAATCCAGTTACCATTTCCCTGAATTTCAAACACCCCCCCCCCCCCACGGCACCCGGTTTATTCCCTGCTGTAAAAACTTGGCTTGGAAAGAAAAGACAAAACGGTCTGTTAGGATACGAACCTGCCCTCTTCTCAGATCACCCGCCATCTGAATAAAGCGCCCATAGAGATTCACGGGGCGTTGGTTGGGGTTGGTAGTGACAGGCAGCCCGAACGCCGGTGTCTTTTCCGGTTTCCTAACCAACTAAGCTCCCTGGCCAGGGTGATATACTTTGGAATTGGCCACAGTTGGGGGCACACAGCGAAAACCGGGCAAGACGTTCAGATCACGAACGTCTCCGTAGAGACGTTCCTCTCTGTAGAGAGAGAACCTTACAAGGAAGAACACAGGGAGCAGCGTTCAACTATAAAGCTCAGAACGAACCCGAAATCCACCTCAGCCCCACCTCGATGCAAAACAGATCTTTCTGAAGCCGAGGAGAAAATGGCAGCCGAGGGTTTTAGGGCAGACGCGCAGCGTCTTGGTGGCTGCCTTTGCTGGGCCCGTGAGGCTTCTGCGGGGTGTCTCGGGGATGTCTGAGGCATCTTGTTTGGTCTCTTTCCTGCTTGGGAGAGATGCTTCTCAGACGGCCTGCAAAGCAACTGGGAATTGGGTAACCAGACTCGGCAGTCAAGGCAACTGTCTCCAAGGAGGCAGGTGTGCGTCAGTCAGGTAAAGAGAGGAGATGACCAAAAGCTCTGCCGGTGGACGCCCTTGTCACGCGCCAAGTGTTTTTTTTTTTTTTTAAGATGTGTCAGGTACCGGCGGAGTGTTCCTCGGGGTATAGGTGGGGACACCTGGAGCGTGGCAGAGAATCGCATCCCAGGGTGGCCTGGACAGTGGGTGTTGAGGGGACGCTGGCGCCCGGCTGGGGATGGGGCTCGAGCTAGTACCTCGGCCCCTTTTCATGGCTGCATGATATTCCACGGCGTGAGTGGACCCCGTTCTGTTCACGCATTCACCCGCCGATGGGCACTTGGGTTGTTTTCCCGTTTTGAGTCCTGGGAGTAATCGTGGGAACACGGGTGTCCACTTGCGACTTACTTTTCAATTCTACGAGGTATTGACCTGGGAGCGGTAGTATCTTCAGAGACCCCGCCTCAGACTATCTCCCGTGCTGTCCTTAAAGTATTACAGGAGCTGTGATCAGGGAGTGAGTATTGTACGGTGACTGCATGAAGCTGGTGAGACTCTGACACCCATCGCCGCAGAGGAAACGAGGTGGTGGCCCCGGACTTCTCCTCTGGTGCGTCCTGCCTCTGGTGCGAAGGCGAGGAGACCGCGGGGATCTTCTCGGGAAGCCTCGTTTCATCTCGTCACAGTCCTCGGAGACAAGGAGACCGCGGGGATCTTCTCGGGAAGCCTCGTTTCATCTCGTCACAGTCCTCGGAGACACTGACGCTCGTTCCCGGACCACTCTGGACCCGCCCGCCCTCCGCCACCAGCATGGCCCCTGGACACAGTGTGGGCACTCGGCGCACACGGGTAGAAGTTCAAACGTGGACACACACACTTTGGAAAGGGTCAGCCTCCCGAGACTGATCCTGCGGTTCTGAGAAAGTGGGGAAGCCTGTCTGGCATCTCCTCTCAGGCATAGATGGTGTGAGTCCTTCCCCGTGGGTCCTGGAATGGGGGGGGACACTCGTAGCGAAGACCATGTGAAAGAGGTACCTTTCTGGCGACAAGGGGTGTCCCAGAGCCCCTGGGGATGAGTGGGCTCTTTTGCAAAGGGGAGAACCCACGTTGGGGCTTCTGTCTGAAAGGGCGGGTCGAGACTGGCAGTGACCTTGGGAACCACAGGTGCATCTGGCCTCTTGCCACCCGCGGGACAGTCACAGCTGGAATTTTGTTGGTGGGGATTGCGTTTCAACGATTTTATTTATTCCTTTTCAGAGACGGGGAAGGGAAGGAGAAAGAAAGAGAGAAGAGAGAAGCATCCATGTGTGCTGGTGTCTTTCACGCCCCCTACTGGGGACCTGGCGCACAGCCCCAGGCACGTGCCCTGACTGGGAATCGAACTGGCGACCCTTTGCTTCACAGGCCGGTGCTCAGTCCACCGAGCCACACCCGCCAGGGCTGTTTGTGAAATTTTTTTTTAAGAAACGGTCATAGTCCATAATTCTGTGTTACATAATTGCAATTTACTAAGAGAGTAGAACTTAAATGTTCTCACCAAAATAAACAAAGAGGAGGAATGCCTTCGGGGCTGGATGTGACGAGTACATTCGCCGAAGGTAATCTTGGATACATGTATACAGGTACCAAATCACTAAGGTGTGCGCTTTAAATACATTATTACAATGGTCTTCCATAAACACGTTGAGTAAAGATGGAAAAACAATTGTTGCTTACCGTCCAGCCTCAAAACTACGCCCCGCCCCCCCAAACGCACATCGCATAAAAAGAGAAGTAAAGAGTCCGTGTTCACACAGCATGGGACCCCAGAGGTTTTTCAGGGAGGCGAGTCTTCCAGCCCGAAGGCTGATTTTAGACCAGCCGGTGGTTCTTCCAAAGCCGCCTTCGCACCGGGCCCACCAGGCCCTTTCTCCAAGCTGCCATCAAAGATACGCTTTGCTCTGCGATTGCGCACAGGCAGACAGTGTGGGCGAGGAGAGGGGCGAGGGCCACAGGGCTTTCGGCCCCTTCCTCCAGTCCCCGCGCTCTCCAAACGCTGCCCAGGGCTTCTGCCTTATTCATGGTAGTTCACGTTTCCCCTGGGGGAGCTCCGTGCGCCGAGGAGGAATTTTCCACCCCCGGTGGACCCTTTCCCAACGTTGGGAAGGCTGCTGGGAGCGCCGCCCTCGCTTTCTGGGGGAGGGAGGCGCGCGGGGAGCGTGGGTCCCCGCTGATTTTGCCTTCCTTTCTTGCCTGGTGCGCCTCCCCTCGGTGTGCGCAGCCTGGACGATCGTGCCCCCCCCCCCCCCGCCCGGAGGCTGCCCTCTGCGCGCGTGGTTCTCCGCCGGTTTGCGACAGGTTTTTCTGGACTGCGCCCGAATTGAGGTCACGGCGGTGGCTCCGCGCCGAGTGGGCCACCGAGGGTGAAAGCAGAGAACCGGCCGAGTGCGCGGCTGCGGGCGGGACGCGGCTCCGCGGGCCTCCCCGGGGACGTCTTCCAACAAAGCGCAGGCATCGCGGGTGAAACACAATCCCCTCACCCCGTCCCACGCAGCTGGCTCCGGGAGGCGCAGGGGGGGCTTTGGGAAAGGGGAGACCCTGCGACCCCCGCTTTCAAGCAGTCCCTTTGGGAAGAGCTGCCCCCCCCAATAGAACAAATGTCTTTGTCGAAGTCTAGCCTCAGATGGAGAGCCAGCTGGGTTATTTTTTTTTTTCTTTCTTTCTTTTTTCTTTTTGTGGACAGGTGCGTCCCACTTGGGGCATGCGAGGGAACAATGAGAGCCCGCAGGGTCCCCGGGTGGGGCGAGCTCCCCCAGGGCCTCGTGGGGCAGGTAACTTCAGCAGCTTCTAAAGAAAGTCTTGTCAGGCGGTGATTCTTGGCTGCAAGGGTTTCTTTCCAGGCGCACTGGCTCGGATTCAGAAAGGAGGACGTTTGGGGGCGTGAGGGAGGAAGCCCAGGGCTTTCCCGGGCAAGCCCGGAGTTTCCAGCCGGGGCGCAGGGTCCCTGAGAGCACCCGAGCTCGTGGTGGAGAGGAGGCAAGCAGGCTTAGCAAGAGGCCCTGGCGCTGCAAGGTTCAGGGTGGGGTCCTGGGCTGCCCCTCTCGACTCCGTGGGGCCAGGCGGCCCCCAGAGGTTCTCTGCACTCTCCCCAGGCGGGTGGGGGGATAGGGCCCCTAGAAGGGGAGGCGGTCCAAGGGAAAAACCTGGACAGGTGTGCGCAGGTGGGCTCCAGCGCCAGGTGCTGCCCAGGGTAAGGTGAGGACGCCTGGACACCTGCCTCGAGTGTGGGTGCCGATGCTCACAGCAGCTCGGTTGGAACATGAGCCGAGCTGGGAGAAATGTAACACCTGCTGGGACAATGCACTTTTTTTCCTTCTTTTCTTTTTTTCTCCCCCCGCCCCCCGCAACTCCAGCTCTTGACGTGGATACTACCAAACACTCCCCCAAACTAGAGGTAGTGACTGAGCGAGGCAGAAACCGGCTGGGCTGTGACGTCTCCCCCCAGACCCCTGCGGCTGTGGGGCTTCCTTCCTGGTCTCAGACCCCCCAGCCTGGCTCTCGGGGGTGCCCTCTCTGACACCTTGGGTTTCTGCTTGTATTGTGGTGGGACGCGTGCGGAAGGGGCGAGGGGCTGTGTGTGCGATGGCGAGCGTGCGAGTCCGTGGCACTGAGCGTGCTCAGGACGTTGGGCAATCGTAGGTACGGTCCGTTTTAGAACGTTTTCCTGACCCCGCAGAGAAGCCCTCCCCCTGTGCAGGGAGCATCCTGGGCCCACCCTTCTCCCAAGGACCCCTCTGCTTTCTGTCTCTGTGGACGGGTCTGCTCTGGACGTTTCCTAGAAATAGAATAAGACGCGATGAGACCTTGCGTGCCTGGCTTTTGTCACGGAGCCTCCTCTGTTCAAGGTCCCTCTGTGCTGCAGCCCGAGTCAGCGCCTCACTCCTGTTCCTGGCTGCGTACTACTCCACGGTGTAGCTAGAGCCCGTTGTTTTCAGCAGCAAGAGCCTGGTGTTTCTGTTAATATTTCTCACCCCGGGTCTCCTGTCTCCCCCACGTTTTATTTTCGCTAATTGGCATGCTTTTTGTACACTTTTCTCCCATTCCTAGGCAAGGTTTCCAGATTGGCGTGGCTTGCTGTCTTCTGAGCAGACTCTGAAGGAGCTGCCTGGTTTAAAAATGAGAGAGGAGGCTTTGGAATCCAGAGCGAAGTGCGACCGTGTGCGACGCCTGAGGGCCCAGCTCAGCCTCTTCTGGAGACAGTGGAGGCATTTTCCTTTGGGGGGCTGGTCTACCTGGGCACCCTGGTTCAGCACGACCAGCCACCCCAGTCTCCACAGGTGCTGCACGCTTCCACAGAGGGACCGGCTCCCAAGGTCCAAAGTTCCTCAGCACGCAGTCCGGGGTGTTTGCAATCCCTCCCCGCCTGGCCGAGATCCCTTCAATCCCCTACAAAACGTGTGAGCCAGACCCGGCGCTTAGGGAGCCGTCTGACTTCTCCCCACGCGGGTCCTCGGCCCCCAGCTTCAGAATCCAGGAGCGGGCGCTTTGTGTATTTATTCTGCAGCGTGCGTTGGAAAGGAAGCGCATGGCTGTCCTTACGCTCCTGCATGACGTGGCCCTGGGAAGTCGTGACGAGCTGGGAGAAAGCCCGGGCTGTTTCAGAAATGAGGGTGCCCGTGCACTGGGAATAGAAAATTCCTAGCCGTTCGCCAGCACAGCCTGAAGGCAGGTGGTGGGTGGCCCGGGCTTCACTGGGATGGGACACAGGTGGGGCTGGGGGAGGCCACCGAGGAAAATGTTTAGGTGTTGGGGATTGAGATGAAGAAAACCCACATTTGGAGGGGGCTTGGGGCTGACGCGTTTAAAAAAAAATCGTGGTAAGAACGTTCCTGAACCTAAGAGCTAACCTCTTCGCAAAATTGTAAGTGCACCTCCCGGGGTTATTAATCACGGGCACTGGTTGCCCGGCAGGTGTGCACAAGTTATCGGTCTTGCGTGATGGGCACGTCATACCTATCGCACACCAACTCCTGCTTTCTTTTCCCCACGGCTCACGGCAGAGCGATTTGCTTCTGTGGGTTTGGGGGTGTCAGAGTCCACGTCTAAGTGAGCTAGCTCTCCCAGGGTTTGTCTGTGTCTTGAGTCGCTCTACTCAGCAGGATGCCCGAGGACATTGGGTTGCCTCCTCGTCTTGGGCATTATGAAGAAGTCCGCGACGGGCATAGGGGTGCAGCTGTCTCTTGGAGACCCTCCGTGGACCCGTTTGGGGTGTGCGTTTAGATGTGGGGCGGTGCGATCATGCGAGCGACCTGGTTTTAATTTTGTGCGGAGCCAGAAACGGGCACCCTTTCCGAGCCGCACAGCGGGGCGCGCTGTGGAGTCAGTGCCGGCACAGGGCTGTGCGTTATTTTTATACAGTTCCGTGCAGCAAATGATGGACGCATCGGGTAGCCGTGGCTCAGGCTACAGGCCCCCGTGCCTGTGATTCTGTGCACGCCTTGTTCTCACAACGTGGTGCTGTGCAACCTTGGGGGCGAGGTTTGGGTGAGGTCTCTGGTCCCGGTGGGCTTCAGCTCAGACGGTCCGTGCTGGGGACACCGAGCTGCAGTCCTGACTCGGCTCTGTGGCATTGACACGCCCACCTGCACGTGTCCCTGGCTGGGAGGCAAAGCCCCAATGTGTAGCCAGCTAGAGGGTCCATACCCAAATACCACAGCACCCCTTTATCGTGTCAGAGTCTTGGGTGCTAAAATCTGAGACCCAGGGGTGGGCAGGGCTGGCTCCCCCTGAGGCCTCTCTCCTGGGCGTGTGGACGGCTGTCTTCCCCCTGGGTCCTCACACGGGCGTCCCTCTGGGTGTATCTGTGTCCCCATCGCCTCTTCTTACAAGGACCCCTGTCCTGTGGGACCGGGGCCACCCTAGGGACCCCATTTCACCGTAGTCACCTCCCTACAGACCACATCTCTGAACACAGTCCCCTTCGGAGGTCCTGGGGGTTCGGGCTCCAACATGTGAATTGGACTCAATTCAGCCCATCAGGCAAGTCATGCCCGCTTGTTGCTATTATACGACTATATTATTATACGAACACCATCTTTGTATAAGGACCCCAGTCCTATGGGACGGGGACCCACTGAGCCTTTAGTACTTCCCAGTAGGCCGTATCTCTAAACACAGCGCCACTGGGGTTAGGACTTCAACACAGAAATTTGGGGGGTGCCCACCCCAGCCCTTCTCAGTGTGTCTTCCATTTGACCCCCAGTCTTGGGGAGGGGAAAAAGGTAGACATTTCAGCACCACGCAGCGCGACCTCTGCAGACTCCGGGACTTCTCTCACGAGTCCCAGCCGCGCTCGTGGGCACACAGGAGCGGAGGGCAACCGGAGGGCAAGCTGGGGCAGGCCCAAGAGCTCCGGCTCCCCTGTGCTCACCCGGAGTTGGCCGCCTGCACGCACCTGAGCTGCGTCTTCCGAGGGTCTCGGATGGCCTCCGCAGGGGGCATCACCTCTTCTCACTCCTGATTATCTGCTCCCCTGGGGATCTAACTGGGCGGCGTCTGCCAGGATCTTTCTCAGGAGCAGACCCACACCTTACTCCCCCACACGAATCAGAATCCGTGGAGTTTCTGCTAAGTACACACTGCCCCCCCGCCCCGACTCCAAATACCATCCCTGCATCCACCGTGGAGGGTGCAGAGATGACAAGATTTCTACATCTTTCAAAGTGCAAGTCTCAGGGAGATAGGTGTTTGTCGAAGTTACCCCCGAAAGTGCGCAGAGCAATCTGTTGACATCGAGTCAGGCAAACACATGTGAAGGAAGTATAGACCCGGCTTGGCCACGGACCCGTGGAGCCGGAGGGGGCGAGGGTTGGGGGGCCAGGAGTCTGCCTGCTCTTACGGGTGACTGTGGTGGATTCTTCTCGTGGAAGGAACACTACCGTCCCATGAGATTCCCCTTTCTGAAGGCTCTAACTCAGGACCATTCAGTGCATTCAGAGTGGACCACGCTCTCTATACAGCTGCCTACGGTTTTTCATCACCTGGACGTAGACCCGACACCCTCGAGCAATCATGCCCCACCCCCCTCGCCGGCTCCGTCTTCATCCTCTTTCTGTCTCTGCGAATTTGCCGGCCCTGGACATTTCCTAGGAATAAAAGTACACGATACGGGGGTCTTTTGTGACTCTTATTATTTGGCATACTATTTTCTTTTTCTTTAAGGTTTTCGTTTTTTTAAAAATTTTTTAGTTTTTAATCCTCACGTGAGGACTTGCTTATGGGAGAGGGAGAGAAACAGTGATATGAGAAACACTGGTGGGCTCCCTCTTGGGCCTCCCCGCAGCTGGGGGCTGAACCCACAACCGAGGCGTGCGCCCTGGCTGGGAATGGAACTGGCGACCTTTCCGTTGGTAGGATGGTGCCCAAGCCACTGAGCCCACACTGGCCAGGGCGTTTTGGCAGAATATTTTTCAAAGTTCAGCCCTATTACAGTGTGCATTACTACCTCGCTCCTTTTCGTGGCTGTATAATATTCCACTGTAGAAATCAATCCTATTCTGTTTATCCATCCAGCCATTGACGATGACTTGGGTTGCTTCTACCTGAGATTTTTAAAAAACGCCTCACTCAAGACACCTGGTCGAGGTTACCTCTCGTTTCCTCCAGCTCTAAAATTTCAGATCTGAAAAAAATTAACACCTTACCCGTCTGGTCCCAAATGCTGGGTTTGGGTGAAGCCTGTCAATCCATGCAGAGTTGAAAGCAGGAAAGGAGTTATAGACAGGCTCTGAGGAGGGGCTGGAGAGCAATCTAAGCCGTAAAAGGGAGCCGATGATCCAATTCTGATGTGCAGTGAGTGACGGAAGTAGTTTTAGGCAGAAAGAGAGGCAATGTCCCTATGGTGTTAAAAAATGTGAAGCTCGTATAATGTGAGTACGGCGTTGAATCACCAACCTGCTCCTTTCCTTTAAACATGAAACTTGAATTTGTTTCAACCCATGGCTCTACCCACCTTTGGTAAAATTGCATTAGGTGGTAATCAGCTTTTAATGTTTCCCACAGGGTCCTAGCTTTCCGGTTGCCTTGGAAGTACCGGGTCCCATGATTTAAAGCTTCCCACCCAGAGGGGGTTTTTTTTTTCTTCTATGAAAGCATCGTGTTTATTTCTCAGGCAGGTAATTGTGAGGTTGTCCACGAGCCCTGGGGATCGTGAGGGAATAGTACACCTGTCTCTTCCCCCTGGCAGTGAGGGGGGGAGTGTCCCTGTTCCCAGGAGACAGGTGGTCTTTGGGGAGTTCATTATCAGACCCAAGGAGGGCACACAGTCTGCCAGCTGAGTCTTGGGGTTTCAGCGGCCAGATACCAGCTCCTGTGAGGTCGGGGTGTGCGTCTCCATCAGACGGCTCTCGGCCGGGGGGGCAGGTGAAAGTATGTCTTCTGGTCAAAAAAAGCGACCCGTGGGGCTTGGCTGCAAAACACTGCTGTGTGGTTATCAAGAAAAGATACTTCCGACAACAGGTTCGCTGGAAGAGTGTGGGCGGAGACGACAAATGTGAAGTGTTCTCCGGGGGCACTGGGCAGAGGGCGCCCTGTGAAGGGGGGGTCGGACACAAGGGGAGGGTATCTCCCCGCGGATGCCTGGAAATCGGGGATGAGGACAGCTCTGACTTTGCCTGTGTGTGTGTGTGTGTGTGTGTGTGTGTGTTAATTCTGGCAAGAGGCCCATAACGCCCATCGACTATGTTAACTGTACAGAGTTCAGGGTCATCGAGGGCATTCACACGGGTGGGCCGCCGTCACCACCCTCCACCTCCATAGCTGTTTTAGCTTTACACCAGGGAGACACACGGCCACCTAAAAGAACAGAGCAAAGCAAACACCGCCACCCAAAGCCACCCCAAACAAAAAGAAACAGACCAATAAAAGGGACCAGGAACACAAAGCAATTCTCTGTAACAGAAGGAAGGGTATTAATTTAGGGAAAGAAGATGCTTTTGTCGAACTTTCGTTTGCTTAAAAATACTCTGAGGCCCCGGCTGGTGCGGCTCAGTGAAGCAAAAGTTTGCGGGTTCAATCCCCCGTCAGGGCACGTGCCTGGGTTGCAGGCCAGGTCCCCAGCAGGGGGCGCTCAAGAGGCCACCACACATGGATGTTTCTCTCCCTCTCTTTCTTTCTCCTTCCTGTCCCGTCTCTCTAAAAATCAATACATGGAATATTTGTAAAAACACTCTGAGAATTGTACTCTGAACTGATTTGTGTTCAACCCATTATGTTAGCTTGTGAATATTGAAAGTGGAAAATTCTGCAGGATGTTAATCATGGTGAAGATGATGACGATGGCGTTGATAACGGTGCTGCTGATGCTGCTGGTGATGATGGGGGTGAGTGTGGGGATGAGGATGAGGATGGGTATAATGAGGGTAGAAGGTGCTTCCTACCCCGGGAACGGACCTGGCTCCCGGGCGGATCCCGGAGCTCTGAGACGCCCCTGTGGGCAGACAGCGCCCTCTGCCTGTGTCGAAGGCGCCATCTGGCGGCTGCGTGGGGAAAGCGCACGACTTAGTTTTTTTCTCTTCACGCTAGGAGTATAAAGAAAACTTCTTTACACTCACAAACACCCTTCCTTATCTCATCTCAGACATTGGATTCATTCTCCTTATTCTCTGAGAAAAAGAACAATAAGGGGTTTCATGAATAACTAAGTCATACGACGGCAACCAGACGAATAAAATATGGAGTCGGCCAATCCCCACACAGCCTGGGCTTTGCGTGGGGTGATAGCGCCCCTCCGGTCCCCTACGCAGGACGACCTCCACGGGATGGACATCTTACAATCACAGAGGCATCAGTTTACCCAAAGCAACAGATCTCCAAGGAGAAGGATCCGACTGTTTTGTTTTTTCCCTGTGTGAGAAAAAGGCCCGCCCACTTGGGAAAAGGGAACAGAATTGTACTCAAACCAAGGTAGTTTTGTGGCATTCATTCGTCCCGGCTGTGTAGTATTCATAGTGCCTCCCGGCCTCGTGCCGCAGAAAACTCCAAGGCATGTGACCCACAGGCTCTATCCAGTGAGAGATGGTTGTCCTCGTGGTCCACGTGCACGGGGTTTAATTCCACTGGGAGCCACGCCGTTCTAGAACTTTCTCTCCCCAGACACGGGGCACCGGGTGACATCAGCTGCCTGTGTATGGTATCGGCAAAGGCTCCCTCAAGCACGTGGAGCTTTGGAAGGTAATAAGGAAAATAAACACTTACATTCAAACTCTGGCTCTGCACACCTCCACCAGCTTTTTCGTGTCTCGAGCAAAGAGCGGCCCTGCTGACTGGGAGGGTGCTGACTCTGTCGTTAGTAACCAGACTTCCAAAGCATCGTGCCTACTTATCTTGGAAGTGCCGTAGACAGCTCCCGGCGGGGAGCCTGCCTGTGGGAGATTGTATTTTTTTATTTTATTTTTTTCCCCCTGGCATGAGTGCTTGATTCTTTTTTCTTGATTAAATTGGTGACAAGGTCAAGAGCAGAGGCCACATCTATTCAGCCTTCTTCTGCCGAGGGACAAGGATGGGTTCCCAGCCTATGAATAAGGCTGAGGGAGACTTTTCATCCGCGCACCAGGTCCCCAGTCAAGAACCAGTTAGCTGACCGTTGCTGCCCATTTGTGGGGTTTCTCCAAATAGCGTGGTCAGAGCGGGGTTCGGAAACGGCACCTCAGGCAAACGCATCCGTAGGCCTCTTGCACGCACATCGACTCACTCATTATTCACAGCCACAGGGCAAAGTTGGGTTCACGTACTGACCACTTCATTTGGGTTTAATGGACCCTAGATGGCCAGAAGGGCCCAGGCTGTACCCGGAACAGGATTTATCAAACACGGAGAGACGACAAGTTTGGGCCGACACGGAGGGCGAGTTCCCTGACCACCAGGTTTTGCCCCAGGAGCGTGCAGAGTGCACATGCGTGGCTCACCTGGCCTCTGGTAGGAAAAGGAGCGATAAGACAGTCTCACCTGGCAGGAGAAACTCGGGGTCAAGCCCTACAGAGTAACCAAGCCTCCTTTCAATCTGCAGACACGAAAACGTTTTTAAAAACACAACGCGCACCGGGCACCTCGAAGATCCTTTGTAGCAATGGGCACGTTCCTAAAATACGTGACGTTTCAATCCTCCTGGATTTTCTGGCAAGTTCCCAGTTCGCAACCCTTGGGTATGGTTTTTTTTGGTGGTAGAAAGCTCTCTCCCCTGTCAGGCAGTTGAAGCAAGTCAGGATTTGGCGTAGCTGCGCGTGGCGTGGACTTTTGTCCACACGTACCTCCTTGGAGGGCTGGGCCCCCTTTTCTGACCTTCTCAGGGAGGGACTCAGCTGTCCGTGTGGTTGAGGCCCACAGTGCAGCAGGCTTGCTAGGCAAGGACTTGAGCGGTTCTGTGATGTACTTACCATACCAGGGGGAAGGTTGACCCATGGAAGTTGGGCGTAAGAGGGGGGTCCTAGAAAAATCTATTGGCCTTGTTTGATTTATTGATTGATTTTTACAGAGAGGGGCAGGGGTGAGGCATGAGAGAGGCAGAGAGGCAGAGAGACAGAGAGACATGTATTTCTTGTTCCCCTTACTGATGCATCGTTGGGTGATTCTTGTGCGTGACTGCAGACAGAGCCTGTAACCTTCGTGCATCCAGACGACGCTATGACCAACTGAGCTCCCTGGGCAGGGAGAAGATAGATTTCTAAATCAGGGCTCCCTGCGGGTCCCCGTTGGCTTCCTCAGTACCCGCAGCCCCGAGCTTTCTGAAGAACGTGGTGGCATCCTGCTGGGTATTGGACGAGGGCTTCCGAAATGAAATCCAGGCAGCGCTTGCTCAACGTGACCCTTCATCCCCTCTCCTGCGGGGTGGGGGAGGCAGGAGGGCAGGCACCTCTAACCCAGGGGACCGGAAACAGGCCCGTCATTATAACAACCGCACAGGCTGTGCGTGTGAAGGACTCGCTGGCACGCGGCGTGCTCTCCCCCTGTAGCCTAACGGTAAGGACGCGGGAACGACGGCGGGACAGCTCCGCTGGGCCGCTCACGGTGGCGTGGATCTTGCCCAGCAAAGACTGGGCGCCCACCCCGCCTTTCGGAAGGAGGCCTAGTGATGCCCGGGTCCGAGGACTCTAGATCCCTCACTGCCATGCAATGTCACTGGCATGGAGAACACTGCCACGCAAATATACGGAACAGACCTGTGGTGGCTCTCTCGCACTGCGTACCGGTGGCCGGAGACCCGTCATGACGATCTGGAAGCTGCCCGAGCGTCCATCAGCCAACAAGCGGAGGGTGGAGCGGCGGTCCCTTCGTGCAATGCAAGGTGACGGGTCTGTTGAAAACAATGAAACCCTGCCAAGCCCTGTAATTGTTGACTTGGGGGTTACAGTGACATTTCGGCAAACCGGTGAATCCGCGAATGTGCACTCTGCCGAGGACGAGGACCGTGTGCTTGTTTCGGCGGTATAAAGGGCCGGGGTCATAGTGACATGTCCTTTACCTCGGGTACAAAAATCAAATTAAGCCTTCGCCGCGTAACAATTCACGTCGCCGGGCAGTAGCTCACAGCAACAGCGTTTATCGCTTCCCGCCACTGTGGCCTTCCGCTGGGACGCCCTGTGAGTTTGTCAGCGTCCTGACTCCCCACCTTCGGTTAGATTCTTCGAACCTGAATATTCCCTCCTCAATGGCCCATATGCAGATGCGTGTTGGAAAAAATGGAGATATATATTTATATATGGATCTATAAATCTATATTTATATGTATTTTATATGTGGATATATAAAATTATGTATTTATATGCAAATATAAAATGATATATTTGCAGTTCATTCAGTGGTATTAGTAGCTTCCACAGGCAGGATGAGACACTGAACTCTCGTCATGTCGCCCCCGCCCCCCGAGTCCTGGGCGGTCTAAATAGAGTTAGGCGATTAAGGCCATCTCTGGGTGGGGGCCCCCTGAAGAAGGAGCCAGGCCGCGGATCCATGCTTGCTCACGTGGCTGACTCGAGGAAGCAAATTCGGGACAAAGAGAAGTAATTAGGGGCTCAGGCGCGGGTGTATGTCAGTGAGGGAAGCCCCGCCAGGGACAGGGCAGCGGCGTGCAGCACATGTTCCCGTGAACGAGGAAGGCAACACTCTGTCCGCAGCAGGCGAAAACGTCGTTCGTCCCAGGCACAGAGCGGATGAGTGTTTCGGTGGGGAAGAGTCTACCTGGAGCAGTGCTCTTGGGGCTGGCTCTCGTTTCGAAACGGGGCAGCCTGCTTTGGTCCTAAGTCTCGCCCTGGTTAGAGGAGACTCGTGAGGAATTACAGGCACACGGTTGGTGAATGAATGAATGAAGGACCCTCTTTCCTAATCTCAGGAGCCCGACGTCTGAGGGTCTGACCCCCCACCCCCCACGGGTTTCTTGTCATAGGATGAATGTAGCCTTGCTGCTTGCAGAAGGGGGAATGGGACACAGAAGCCTGTTATTGATCAGGAAAGCGGAAACAAGTCATTGCACCTGGCATTCAGGCAGGACCGTCTAGTGTGACTAATTAATTCCCTTGAGGTCAGAGGATCTATCAGAGCAGGACTTGGTGGGTATCTGTGGACTTGAGGAAGCAGGAGCAGACGAAACACCTGGAGGACTTTTCTGGCCACAGACGTCTGTTGGTTAAGGCACCCAGTCTGGGATCCTTCCTCACGAATGGGCTTTTCTCACCTTCTCTCCCTGGGTTAAATTCACACGGTGGTGAACATTCAGCCCTAAGCGTTGCTGAGGGCCTAGCAAAAAAAAAAAAAAAAAAAATGCAAGTAAAAAGAGCCTAGCAAAAAAAAAAAAAAAAAAAATGCAAGTAAAAAACTAGAAAGACTCCTGGTCCATGAACCCACACTTGAGTCATGGGACCGACCAACCAGAGACCCCCTCAATGTTGACTTAGCACGGGCTCTGTGGTCATGACATTGAGGTTCAGGGCTCACTAGGCCAACCAGGGATGAGGTAACTAACACACCTGCCCCCAGTTCCTCCTGTGGGCACCCACCTGCACCTTAAACCAGACAGAGAGCCTCCCCCTATTTCCAGATTATTGATCGAGTATATTTTACGGATGATGCTATTACAGTTGTCCCCATTTTCCCCTCTTGCCCCCCTCCACTCAGCACCCCCTACTTAACTCAGGCCATCCCCCTACCATTGTCCACATCCGTGGGTTGGATGTATAAGTTCTCTGGCTACTCCCTTCCCTGTCCTGTACTTTACTTCCCCAGGACTATCCTGTCTCTGCCGATTTGTGGTTCAAGTCTCGCTTGGGACTTGGGGGTGCCCCTGGGCTGTCATGCGTTGTCTTCACAAACTTCTCAAATACCCCTAGGAGAAAGGACTGGATACAGACATGTGACTGTTTGGAAACGGGTTTGCCCCCTGGCTGGGTGGTTCTCTGGGGGGGGGGGGTTGAAGCACCGTCCTGGGCACCCAAAGGTTGTCATTTCGGTTGGACCCCTGGTTGGAGATGGATGTTTCTTTCTTACATGGGTGTTTTTCTCTCTCTCCTCTCTTTCCTTTCCTCTCTCCCTAAAATCCATAAACATATCCTCAGTGGAGCCTTAAAAAACATAAATAAAGCTGGGGAAAAACAGAGCAGTTTCTTGGGTAAGGGGTTCTCTCCTGAAGACACTGTAGGATTCATCTAAGACGGGCAAACCCAGAGGGTCTTTTCCGTGTCCTGCTCCCACTGCTTGTTAAATCCACCAGAAGTCCCTGCACCTGGTCAGGCCAATCCACGCCCCCCCTGCTGCCCAACCCCCACCGCAGGGCTGGAGCCTGGTAAGGGGACAAATAGCAATCACACCCCCCAGCTGTCAGGGCTTCCAGACACTTGAGTCCTTAAAGGAGAAAGCCCATAAAAAACCGAGGGAAAATTCGTAGGCGAGCGGCGCCCTCTAGTGTTCGACTTGCAAAGTGCAGCGGGGGGCGGTGGAGAGACACAGCTGGGGGCTGAGTGAGGAGAGCAGGTGGGGGTGCGGGGGTGGGGGTGGTGGGGTGGTGGGGGGGAGAAAAGCCAGGTGCAGCACCTTAGGGCGGCCGGAGGGGGCGGCCCCTGGCCAGGAGGGCTTGTCTGAAAGACTTAATAGGGGTGTCAGACTCAAGTTCCTCCGGGGGCCACATCAGGCTCCCAGTTGCCTTCCAAAAGGTTGTGGGTTGGATTCCCAGTCAGGGCACCTTCAGAAGGCAACCAATCTCTCTCTCTCTCTCTCTCTCTCTCTCTCTCTCTCTCTCAAAAGTCCACACACACACACACAGCTTTGGGGGGAGGATTTTAAACCACAGGACAGTACCAGGACTCTGTAGCAGAGAATCATGTTCACACAACAGCTGTGAACCACTCACCTCTCTGCCTGACCCCACAACCCCATGAAGAAGTCACTCTAAGATGGAGTTGTTTTTATATTCTTTGCAATTGCCTGCATCATTTTTTCTGTCTGAGGACACCTCCTCATCACGCTGGGACCACCCGCCTCTGCCCAGAGCTAGACAGTTTGCTCTGGTGAGGATAAGCACATTCGGGAGGTGTCAGGAGGAACGCCTTTGCACACATTTCTCATCTTGAAGGTGCTTTCTTTGAGTTCTCTGAGGGGGGCTTCCCCGCAGGACACTGGCTGCCAGCCACCAAGATCGGGACCTCGGGGCCCCCGTCTGACCAATGAGGGCTGCTGACCACCTGTCCTTAGGGCATCCGTGGCTTCACGAGAGTCCCCGAGGTTGTTCCTAATGGGGAGACCTCTCGGGCCTCGTCCTAAGAGAGAAGGCAAGTTATCTTCTGCAGAATTTTCTTTACCAAAGCACTGGTTTTCATCACATTGCAAAGGGCGTCTCAGCAAAAGATGTATGACACGTGGGGGGAAGAACTGTACGTTTTCTCAGGAAAGGGCAGTGGGTAAGGACAGAACAGCCCTGACATGAGGTCCAAGAGTCGCTGTCCATTTTGTGTTTTAAAAATCAAAGCCGTACGTTGCGGATGCATTTGCGTCACGTGGGCACGTGTGACGTGCCGGGCCTTGTGTGGGTTTGTGGTGGAGGAAGTCCGCATGCATATTCAGGAAAGGTGTGGTGGTGCCAGGCAGTGAGCTGAGGGGTCGGATTGGCACAAGGCTGCGCAGAAGGCAAGTGATCATGTCACCTGTACCCATATGGAAGGGTGGGAAGGGACAGAGGCCAAACATGTGTCCTTTTCTCAACCAAGGGGCAGTGACTAGTTTCATCTTTCAGTGGATACGGTTGCACAGAAGACGTCCAAGACGACTTGGCAGCATGGGTTTGATGTTAGGACGGGCTGCTTGTCCAAGCGCTGAACTCGGGGTGTTTGCAGGTGGGGTTCATGCAGGATCTGGGAGGAGGTGGCCCTGTGTCCAATGACAGCGTCTTGAGAAGAGACAGGAGAGGAGACACAGACCCAGAGAAGAAGCCATGTGGAGACAGAGGTAGAGACGGGAGGGACGCAGCCACCAGCCCAGGGACACCTGGAGCCCCAGGAGCTGGAAGAGGCGGGAAGGCCCCTCCCTGGAGCCTGTGGAGGGAGCTCCGGCCCCGGGACCCCTGGAGCTCAGACGTCTGGTCTCCAGGACAGAGACAGGATGAATCCTGTCATCTTAAGGCACGTGACATTATACTTATATAGTAGGTAGGGTAAAGANTGAGCTGAGGGGTCGGATTGGCACAAGGCTGCGCAGAAGGCAAGTGATCATGTCACCTGTACCCATATGGAAGGGTGGGAAGGGACAGAGGCCAAACATGTGTCCTTTTCTCAACCAAGGGGCAGCGACTAGTTTCATCTTTCAGTGGATACGGTTGCAGAGAAGACGTCCAAGACGACTTGGCAGCATGGGTTCGATGTTAGGACGGGCTCCTTGTCCAAGCGCTGAACTCGGGGTGTTTGCAGGTGGGGTTCATGCAGGATCTGGGAGGAGGTGGCCCTGCATCCAATGACAGTGTCCTGAGAAGAGACAGGAGAGGAGACCCAGACCCAGAGGGGAAGCCACGTGGAGACGGAGGCAGAGACGGGAGGGACGCAGCCACCAGCCCAGGGACGCCTGGAGCCCCAGGAGCTGGAAGAGGCGGGAAGGCCCCTCCCTGGACTCTGTGAAGGGAGCTCCGGCCCCGGGACTCCTGGAGCTCAGATGTCTGGTCTCCAGGACAGAGACAGGATGAATCCTGTCATCTTAAGGCACGTGACATTATACTTATATAGTAGGTAAGTAAAGAGACACGTATGTACATAGATATATTCATTGTAGACAGATACCAGATGGATAGATAATATAGAGTAGTTATTGATAGATAACTAAATAGATGAATAAGTATATGTACATGCATAGATATACAAATACCCGGATGTTGATATATAATAGGCAGACAGGTACAGATAGATAGATAGATAGATAGATATCAGCTACATCGATAAAACATAGTGATAAAATGCACCTACCAGGGAATATAGAGCTCAGAACAAGAGAGAACAGGTGTCTGCAGTCTGTAACCCTGAGGCAAGGAGAAAAACATGCTAATAAGAAAGCAAAGAATGGCTAAAATAAGGTTTTTATCTGGCATCCCTTGTCAGCGAAAGAGAACGCCGAGCAGTCAGAGTGGGAAGCGTGTCCTGGGCGTTTGCCCACGGAACGCCGCCGGGGGCCCTTCCAAGGAGATGAGCATTCACACGGAAGGATTTCACCCACGACCAGCAGGCACAGAGCTTTGCCACCTTTGGGGGCGTTGCAGGTCACCGCCATTTCTGGGTTGTTATGTTATTCTTTATGGCCCAGTATCCCTCCTTTTGGAGTGATGGAATGCCTGCCGGCCAGGAGAGTGTCTTACCCAGATACAGTCTCTGCCCCTCTCTGTTGCAGACGCAGACAGCAGGGGGCATGGAGGGCGAGCTGGCTGCCTGGACCCCGGACCAGAATGGGGCAGGCGTTCTGGGATGCTGGTCTGGGAGATGGTGTCCTGCTCCCCACCCAGCTCCAGGATCCAGCATGGCCTGAATTGTCCCGGTCGGCATTGAATGCTGGGAAGGCGTCAGCTAGAGACACCCTAGAGTCCCGAATGTCACTAGGCCAACCAGGGATGGGGTGGCCGACACACCTGCCCCCAGTTCCTCCTGTGGGCACCCACCTGCACCTTAAACCAGACAGAGAGCCTCCCCCTATTTCCAGATTATTGATCGATTATATTTTACGGATGATGCTCTTACAGCTGTCCCCATTTTCCCCCTTTTGCCCCCCTCCACCTATCACTCCCCGCTCCCTCAGGCCGTCCCCCCACCATTGTCCACGTCCGTGGGTCGTGCGTATAAGTTCTCTGGCTACTCCCTTCCCTGTCCTGTACTTTACTTCCCCAGGACTATCCTCTCCCTGAGAATTTGTGGTTCAAGTCTCACTTGGGGCTTGTGGGTCCCCTGGGCTGTCATGCGTCGTCTCCACAAATTCCTCAAATGACCCCAGGAGAAAGGACTGGATACAGACACGTGAGTGTTTGGACATATGTTTGCACCCTGGCTGGGTGGTTCTCTGGGCGGGGGGCCATTGGGGGGGGGTTGGGCCCCCAAAGGTTGTCATTTCGGTTGGACCCCTGGTTGGAGATGGATGTTTCTTTCTTGCATGGGTGTTTCTCTCTCTCTCCTCTCTTTCCTTTCCTCTCTCTCTCCCTAAAATCCATAAACATATCCTCAGTGGACCCTTAAAAAACATAAATAAAGCTGGGGAAAAACAGAGCAGTTTCTTGGGTAAGGGGTTCTCTCCTGAAGACACTGTAGGATTCATCTAAGACAGGCAAACCCAGAGGGTCTTTTCTGAGTCCTGCTCCCACTGCTTGTTAAATCCACCAGAAGTCCCTGCACCTGGTCAGGCCGATCCACGCCCCCCCTGCTGCCCAACCCCCACCGCAGGGCTGGAGCCTGGTAAGGAGACAAATAGCAATCACACACCCCAGCTGTCAGGGCTTTCAGACACTTGAGTCCTTAAAGGAGAAAGCCCATAAAANTGCCGATTTGTGGTTCAAATCTCGCTTGGGACTTGGGGGTCCCCTGGGCTGTCATGCGTCGTCTCCACAAATTCCTCAAATGTCCCCAGGAGAAAGGACTGGATACAGACATATGACTGTTTGGAAACGGGTTTGCCCCCTGGCTGGGTGGTTCTCGGGGGGGGGGGGAGGTTGAAGCACCGTCCTGGGCACCCAAAGGTTGTCATTTCGGTTGGACCCCTGGTTGGAGATGGATGTTTCTTTCTTGCATGGGTGTTTTCCTCTCTCTCCTCTCTTTCCTTTCCTCTCTCCCTAAAATCCATAAACATATCCTCAGTGGACCCTTAAAAAACATAAATAAGGCTGAGAAAAACAGAGCACTTTCTTGGGTAAGGGGTTCTCTCCTGAAGACACTGTAGGATTCATCTAAGACAGGCAAACCCAGAGGGTCTTTTCTGAGTCCTGCTCCCACTGCTTGTTAAATCCACCAGAAGTGTCTGCACCTGGTCAGGCCGATCCACGCCCCCCCTGCTGCCCAACCCCCACCGCAGGGCTGGAGCCTGGTAAGGAGACAAATAGCAATCACACCCCCCAGCTGTCAGGGCTTTCAGACACTTGAGTCCTTAAAGGAGAAAGCCCATAAAAAAACGAGGGAACATTCGTAGGCGAGCGGCGCCCTCTGGTGTTCGACTTGTAAAGTGCAGCGGGGGGGGCGGTGGAGAGACACAGCTGGGGGCTGAGCGAGGAGAGCAGGTGAGGGTGGGGGGAGCCAGGGGCAGCACCTTAGGGAGGCCGGAGGGGGCGGCCCCGGGCCAGGAGGGCTTGTCTGAAAGACTTAATAGGGGTCCTGTTCATGCGGGGCCAGATTAGGCTCGCGGTTGCCTTCCAAGGGCCGAAGGTAATTTTATAACGGTGTGAATGTCACTCCTTAACTAGGGGCGAGGAGCTGGGGCTGCCACCAGGCAGAAAGAAGGTGCGGAGCAGGATTCGGCCCTCGGGCCTTGTGTTGGCCACCTCTGTTAGGGAAAACCGTGCTTCCTGGCCAATTCTCCACTTCTGAATCCAATTTTTCTTATAGCATGTTTGCCCTAACGTACGTGTAGCCACTTGCAAACTTCCAAGTCTGTGGCATCCCCACTGAGATGGATCCCTCAGCCCTGCGTCTCCAGTCCCCACCCACCGGCATCAGCCGCAAAGGAGACCCGGTCCCAAAGAAGCCAACCTTCACGGCAATTAGAAAAATACCGGTGGTCACGATGTGAGAGCTGATGCGGAAGCATGTTTTGAAAAGGAGTCTCCTAAAAAAAAAAGATTCTCCTCATTTGCATATTTCCATCTCTTTGATTTTATTTTGTCCATTTTGACCTTTTTGGCCCAGGACAGGTGACATTTGGCATTACGTGGATTCCAGGTGTACAGGCTCCGGGTTAGGCGCTGCGTGCTGAGGCTCGTTTTATTTAAAGGGGTCTCCGCTCCCCCCCTTCCAAGTTCAGTGAGCCACAAATGCCGCGGTTTGTCGCTGGGTAGCAAATCGCCGCCACTAGATGGCACCAAATACCAGCGAATTTGCCTTTGGTCTCAGACTCCTTCGCTCCTCTCCCACCCCCCCCATCTTCTCAGGTGGGTCTGGTAGGCGGAGGCGAGGAAATGGGAGCGTGCACCTGGCGGATGCAACCCATCTCAAGTGTTTACCGTCAGTTCACAGGCCCCGCAGGTGGGAGTGGACTGGGGGCCTGGGGGCCCCTCCCCCTGCAGGTGAGATCCATCCAAAGGTGAGCAAAGGCTGTAGGAATCCCCTGCTCTGGGCACTTCTAGGAGGCAAGGGGCGCAGGAGCATTGCTTCTTGCCCAGGTGGGAGGGAGGGGGGCGTGGCTGTGTGCCTGAGGCATGCGGGGAGCCTGGGGCGACCCCCTGCACCCCAGGAAGGCTCTCTTATTTTTGCTCCGCGGATGTGAGCAGCCGTTGGCACCTGGTGGGACTCGAGGTCATCTTGGGAAAACACCAAATCCCCAAGGGAGACCGGGGCTGCCAACCCAAGGCCACAGCCGCTTGCTGGGGTGTTTGCTCACAGCCCCTGGCGGGTCAAGGGCAGATGGAAGGTGTTCCTGGGGCTCCTCCCACCCCGTCCCGAGAATATATGCCTTCTCAGGAGGCGGACGTGACCCAGACACTGGAAGCTTCATTGCCACCAGGAGGAAGACCCTGTTGTCTTGTTCCTTCCGGTCCAGGACACTGGTGGTTAGGGACTACGTTTTGGAAACTAGTTTTGAGTTTCCTCAGGGCGTTGTGAAGGCCACCTTGCTGGAAAAGTGATTCAAAATGTTGCCCAGCCCTGGGAAAGGCATCCCAATAGGCCAAGGTTGCAGGTTCGACCCCCGGTCTGGGTGCGTATCCGAGGGAACCGACGGACGTTTCTCTCTCACATTGATGTTTCTCCCCCTCTCTCTGAAATCAATAAACGTGTCCTCGGGGGCAAATAATTAAACACGGAAATGCTGAACCAAGCACCTGTGGCGTTAGGGGTGGGCTCCATGCGCAGTTACACTCCGTCGGTCCCCATTACTTGGCTGCCGTCCCCAGGGCCACAGAAGATGTGGACCAGAAAGGTAACCTAGTGACGAATATAGAGGAAAGTTATGTCTGGGGATGGTTGGATGAAAAGACCCTTCAGATTCACGTGGTGGAAAAACACTCCTTCTAGCCATGCTGTGCGGATGCAGAACCATTTTCCGGGGCGGGGACCGGCATCCCCGTAGAGAGGCAGGTTCTGCCCTTCACCAACGCCGGTGGAGCCCAAGTCGGGCCCTATTCAACCGGGGAGATCGTGGGGTCTTTGCACCTCTCCGATTCGCCCAGAGGTAGACCGTGGTTCCGTAATTTATGGGAAGGCCCAGCCCTCTCCCTGTGGGACTCATTGGGGTGGATTCTGCAGTGGGACGGTGCAGCCTTCACGGACGCAGGGTGGGCCACCGCTTGCCTTTCTTGGTTGGAGTTTGGGGGGCAGAGCCCCCCCAATGCTCGCTCCGGAGCGAGCATTCGCAGAATAGGTTGAGGCCATGGGCGGCAGCTCACACAGTCTCGTCCGATGCAGTCTGTCGCTGTAGGTTTCTTAGTTCCGGCGGGTGATGGGGAGCGTCGGGTGGGGAGAAGCGTGGAGAAGACTTTGCGAAAGGCGATGTTCTCTTCGGAGGGTGAAGGGCTGGCACTTGGTCACGAAAGCTGGGACGTCCATCCTCAGAGGCGGGGAGGGAATCGGGCATCCGGCCAGCGGTGGCCCGGATGGCCGATGCTGTCTTTTTCTGACGCTCAGAATGTGCGGCTCATCTGTGACCTCCTCTGAGTGCTTTCTTAAAAAAAAAAAAAAAAAAAAAACACTCCCCCCTGAAACCGGGAAAAAATGTATCGTAAACCCAAATGAGCTCAACGCGATGGTCGGAAGAAAAATATCGGACGTGCTGATACAAATGTTTAAAAGTTAGAAACATAAGCAGCTTGGGACGTTTGGGAAGAATGTAGCAAACACATGGTAAGACGGAAGTGATTAAAATAGACTTCAGGTGTCGAGTGTCACCCTATTTTTTCCCCTCCGTCTACCTTCACTCCATAGAAACACTTGTTGTGACCTAGTTCATGATGGGAATAAAAATTCTACTGAGACATCGTGTCGTAAAACTCACTGTAATCCCGGGTTGTTATCTTTTACCGACGTACAAGACTCGGGAGCTGGTCAACATCCAAAACTCTTGTGACTAAGTATTTTATGAGGTCTTAAGGACATTTATTAAGCACTAAGTATTAATCGAGTATTTGTGGTTATGAAGTAGTGTTAAGTTTTAAGTATTTAAAAGAATATTTTATGTATTTATTGTTAGAGAGAGGGGAAGGGAAGGAGAAAGAGTGGGAGAGAAGCATCCGTGGGTGGTTGCCTCTCGTGCGCCCCCTACTGGGGACCCGGCCCGCAACCCAGGCATGTGCCCCAACTGGGAATCGAACCGGCGACCCCTTGCCTCACATGCTCAATCCACGGAGCTACACCAGCCAGAAGGTTTAAGTATTTATGGAGTATTCAGCATGCAAGATCTTTTTTAAACAGGTTAATTAAAAGGGTCACCTTATTGAACCACAGATGTCAGTGTGCCCTGTTTTCATGAATCTTACGTACCTACGTGTTTTTTAAAACCCGATATTCTGAACAGATTCTTAAGTCCCGAATTACAAGGCAGACTCATTCCAGTTCTTTTGAAGTCAGGCCTACCTCTCTCTTCCCGACGCACGCTAACCTTTGGAATGACCAAGTGATAAATGGGGCATTGACTTGGGGCCTGCGAACGGACATGGTTTATGGTCTTCATTTCCTCAGTCACGGCGCTTTTATAATGCTGATAAAACCTTCTCCGCAGAGAAAAATAAAGTTCTTCGGACGTTCTTTCTGACACAGAAAGCAGTTCCACGGTGTCGCAGCGAATAGGAGGGTTGGAAGGAAATAGATGGAAGGTTCGGGAATGAAATTAGTGGTGCCCTGTGGTGGATTTGAGCCTCCCCGTGGGCACCGGTGTGGACTGGCTTATTTGTTCCTCTGGGCACGCCCCCGCTAGAATGAGTGGTGGACACGAACCCTTCATTTCTCAGCGCGTGTGCCTTTGGACGTTTTGTTCGGGCAGGTCCTTCTGGTCTTGCCGTGGCTGCCTCCCGTCTCTGTGGTCCGTTCCCTGGTGGGCTTGCGGCTACGGGTCTAGGGGGAACTCGGGGACCCCGCTCATTGCTTAAGAACAGGGAGGCGTAAGTGTCGGCACCGTGGGGGTCTCCCTCACCCCCCCACTGTGGTTTATTCGTTCACCTGGTCCGTGGGCAGAAGTCCAAGTGAAAGGGGTGGAATGTGTAAGAACTCCTGATGTTCGGGTTGCAAACGATCACCGCTCACTTCTACTACAGGGTGGACAGCTGAGAAAGCCAGCTGTGCTTCCACACAGGTGCGGGGGCTCCACCTGGCAGTGGGAGGTGTGGGCTGGAAAGAGCATGGCTAGCGGTGAACTTCTAGTGAACCCCAAAGAGTGAGACATAGGCCTATGGACATACCTTTTTTATTTTTTTAATTTTTTAAAAATGTATTTATCTTTAGAGGGGAAGGGAAGGAGAGAGGGAGAGAAATATCAATGCATGGTTGCCTCTCGTGTGTCCCCTGCTGGGAACTGGCCTGCAACCCAGGCATGTGCCCTGACTGGGAATCGAACCGCGATGGTCTGGTTCGCAGGCCCGCGCTCAGTCTGCTGAGCTACACCAGCCAGCACATACCTTAAAGTGAATCACATTTCACCACAACACAAGGCACCACCACAATACAGCGTACAGAGGATGTGTTGTGTGCCTGACACCTGTGTAGTTTTGTTCACCAGGGCCACCCCGATGCATTCGGCGAAAAGGGAAAAGAATAAACCACCCAAGACCAGTGTTCAAATCTCTGTAGGGGAGGGGCATCGACACGAGAAGTATTTTCTGGGCTGGGGAAGCTGACACAGCTGGCCGGGCAAAGACGGGTGGTTGCTGTCTCTGGTCAGAAGCAGGGACCACAGACATGCGATGAGGTACCGCGATCACCGTCGGGGGCCGTGGTGTTGGTCGAGCAGATCTGCCGGGGTGGTTCCACGGGGACCGGTCCTGACTCGTCTGGATGGTGAGCCCTGCTCACGCGCAGTTTATGTGGAGAGAGGAGATGGAAGAGCCCGCACGACGTCCTCTTTGGGCTTCTCGGCCTTCTGTAAACGGGACCCGAGGAATCATTCTTGTGGTTTTACTGTGCACCCCTCATGATTTGCTTGGGAACAACCCCTCCAGATTCATGCTGTATGTCTCACACTGTATTTTGCTTCCTCTCTCCCTCCCTTCCTTCCTTCCTTCCTTCCCCTGACTGTCTCTCTCCCTCTTTTCTCTGTCTCCCTGCTTTTAACTTATGACCACCTTGACCAATTTTTCCCACCCCCCACTTCCAGCTCTGGCAACCACCAGCCTAGCCTCAGAATCTATACCTTTGCTCTTTTAAAATCCCGTCTATAAGTAAGATCACACAACAGGTGTCTTTCACTGCCTGACTCCTTGCGCTTAGTATAATGCCCTCGAGTTTCACCCACGTTGGGGCAAATGGCACCCGTTTTCTTCTTTTTCATGGCTGACTAATATTCCATGGTAGAAATATACCCCTGATCCATCTGTAGGCAGATAGGTTGTTGCCAGGCCTTGGCTATAGTGAATACTACTGCAGGGAGCGTGGGACCGATGATATCTCTGGGTGACAATGACNAACTGGCCTGCAACCCAGGCATGTGCCCTGACTGGGAATCGAACCGTGATGGTCTGGTTCGCAGGCCCGCGCTCAGTCCACTGAGCTACACCAGCCAGGACATACCTTAAAGTGAATCACATTTTACCACAACACAAGGCACCACCACAATACAGTGTACAGAGGATGTGTTGTGTGCCTGACACCTCTGTAGTTTTGTTCACCAGGGCCACCCCGATGCATTCGGCGAAAAGGGAAAAGAATAAACCACCCAAGACCAGTGTTCAAATCTCTGTAGGGGAAGACCATAACACTAGACCGTCTGACTTTTGTGTATCGATGACAATGAAGACCAACAGAAGTGTGTTGCAGCCACTTGCAAATTCACACACGAGGCATCGGGGCACCTGTCCTGTGCCCGTGTTCACGGGACCCAAGTGTGAGGGTGGCAATCAGATGCATCTGGGAGGGAGACCTTGTGCTGACGGGGGGGGGGGGGGGGCAGGGGGGGGGGGGCATCGACCCGAGAAGCATTTTCTGGGCTGGGGAAGCTGACACAGCTGGCAAGGCAAAGACGGGCGGTTGCTGTCTCCGGTCAGAAGCAGGGACCACAGACACGCGATGAGGTACCGCGATCACCGTCGGGGCCCGTGGTGTTGGTCGAGCAGATCTGCCGGGGCGGTTCCACGGGGACCGGTCCTGACTCGTCTGGATGGTGAGCCCTGCTCACGCGCAGTTTATATGGAGAGAGGAGATGGAAGAGCCCACACGACGTCCTCTTTGGGGTTCTCGGCCTTCTGTAAACGGGACCCGAGGAATCATTCTTGTGGTTTTATTGTGCACCCCTCATGATTTGCTTGGGAACAACCCCTCCAGATTCATGCTGTGTGTCTCACACTGTATTTTGCTTCCTCCCTCCCTCCCTCCCTCCCTTCCTTCCTTCCTTCCCCTGACTGTCTCTCTCCCTCTTTTCTCTGTCTCCCTACTTTTAACTTATGACCACCTTGACCAATTTTTCCCACCCCCCACTCCCAGCTCTGGCAACCACCAGCCTAGCCTCAGAATCTATACCTTTGCTCTTTTAAAATCCCGTCTATAAGTAAGATCACACAACAGGTGTCTTTCACTGCCTGACTCCTTGCGCTTAGTATAATGCCCTCGAGTTTCACCCACGTTGGGGCAAATGGCACCCGTTTTCTTCTTTTTCATGGCTGACTAATATTCCATGGTAGAAACATACCCCTGATCCATCCGTAGGCAGATAGGTTGTTGCCAGGCCTTGGCTATAGTGAATACTACTGCAGGGAGCGTGGGACCGATGATATCTCTGGGTGACAATGACCTTGTTTCATTCGGGTGACCACCCGGAGGAGGAACCATCTGCTCACAAGGCAGTTCCGTTTCTGGTGTGTTGAGTGACCTCCAAACTGCTCTCCCCAGGGGCTGCCCCAGCCTGCCTTCCCGTGAAAGGGGCCCAGGGATTCCTTTTCCTCCACTCCTCTCCGACATTTCTCTCGCGTCTTTTGGGTGATACTCTTTCTCACAGCTATGAGGTGCTCTCTCCGAGTGCTTTTGCATTTCCCTCACGATGAGGGACATCGAGCATCTTTTTGCGTGTCTGTTCACCCTCTGCGTGTCCCCTTTGAAACGAGTGTATTCAGACCCTCTGCCCAGGTTTTGCGAAGAATCTATTCTTTTTCCTCACAACGAACGGACTCATCTCTGCTTGTTTTTCCTTCTGACTTCTCCATGGGTAGAAACACGCCTTGGGTGTCCCTGCTCTATCAGGAACTCGAAAAGTCTGGATCACGAGGCCCGGCAAGATTCACGAATACACAGCAACGTGCTAGAATCTTGGAGGAGGCAAGTCTGCAGACGTCCAGGGCACACACAAAGGGTCAAGTCCTCTGGAGGTAGAAGAAATAACAGGACACAGGTTCTCAAATACTCCATAAAAAGGTTACACGCTGCAGCCTTACGCCCGTATAGTATTGCGATAAATTCTCGTGGCACGAGAACACACTCACGATGTGAAGGAAAGTAGAACGTTGTCCTCTCCAGTGGGACGTTCTTCGGACATCGGGCCCGTCCAGGTGGAGGCAATGTAATTGCAGCATACGTGGCAATGGGATTGCAAGAGGAAATGCAATTTTTAATCTCGTGCACAGGGCAGGGGAGTCGTTGCTACAGAGAAAAGTCCTGCAGAGCCGTGAATCTGGAGAGTCGCCCCCTCTCCACGATCAGCCCGTGGAGACGGAGCAGGTATCTGCCCACGCGCCGCGGGCCGAGAGGCTGGCAGGAGGACATTTTCCTTCTGTAAGTGGACAGAGGTCTGGGGCCTAGAGGGAGCTGTTGCCCCATGAAAGATAAATCCTGCTCCCCCCCCCTCCCCCCCCCCGGCCCATGGCGCCCTGTCCCATTCCTCTCTCCCACTTGGACAAGAACCTTTACAAAGGAAAATACACCCCCGGCACTTAGCAAGGAAGAGCCGTGCTTTTTCTCGGTGCCTTGATGGAACAGGTTTGCGACAGGCCCGAACTGGATGTCGGCGGATGGCAGAGCGTGTTTACCAAAGAGGCCCGCCCTCCTGGGCGGAGCGGCCCGTGTCACCCTCCTAGTTCGTCTTGCGGGCTCCGCGGATACCTTGCGGCTCATTCATTCCTTGCAAGGGCAAAGCCAGGCATGGGTTCTGTCTGGGGTGACAGCAGTGTGGAGAGGAGAAGAAAAACGTATCTGTGGGCCACCGGTGCCCAAGTGCAAGATGCATTCACATTGTCCAACGTGACACGGTGTCACCAGGACACTGCTTCAACCTTCAGCAACGGTTCACTGTCACAGTTCGGAATGTGTGCGCCTGCGTGACAAATGAAGCCGTCGTCGCCCCCGCCCTTTGGGGAAAAGAGCCTGGGGACCATCGGTTTCTTGATCTAAAGTATTTGTTCCAGTCAAAGGTTCAGACCTCCCCGGCCAGGTAGCTGGTCCCAGGCAAGGAGGTGCGAATGGACCCAGGGGTTTTCTTTGCAAACTGTGCCTGTGTGGAAAAGGGTAGTCCTTACAACAGATGGGAAATTCTCTTGCGTACCTATTTAAAGAACGGATTATGGGGCCCTGAGTGAAACAGGTGAACGGCCGTGAAGTACAGGCTGGTAGTTACAGAACAGTCCGTCACGGGATGTCAGGTTCAGCCCAGAGAACATGATCCGTAGTGTTGGCATGACTGTGTATGGTGCCAGGTGGGCACTAGACTTACCAGGACGAACACTTCATGAGGTACAGAAATGTCTAATCACCGCGTCGTACCCCTCACACTAATAGACTGTGTGTCAGCTGTAAGTGACAAATTAAAAAATGCAGTAAAAACGAGGCAAAACAGTTATTAAGGTATTGCTGATACACAGAAATGCACCTCATGAACACGTACATCTTGGACATGTGCCCCACCCATGAGTTAAACATCACAGAGTTCAAGGTCAGAGTCATTTCCAGCACCTCCACATGGTTCCTTAGATCTCCCTGGGTGGGTGGGTGTGAAGACCCGTTAACAGGAGATGTACCCTATTTTTTAAAAATTTATTTTGAGAGAGGGGAAAGGAGGGAGAAAGAGAGAGAAAGATCAATGTGTGGTTGCCTCTTGCGTGCCCGGTACCAGGGAACCGGGCCCGCGACCCAGGCGCGTGCCCTGACTGGGAATCGAACCAGCGAGCCTTTGGTTCACAAGCCGGTGCTCAATCCACTGAGCCACACCAGCCAGGGCCAGATGTACCCCCCCTTCACACATTTTTTTAAGTGCCCCAAGTAGTGTGTGATTCCACTCTCAAGAGATACCTAAAACAACCAAAGTCCTAGAAGCCAGAATTAGAAGGGTGGGGTTTGAAGCAGAGGGGAGAGGAACCTGTGGAATCACGCCACGGGCCTTCCACGTTGGTTGTACAGGAAGGGTGCATGCTGGAGTCCCGCCGCGCAGGCCTCGATGCGTCAACCACCTGGTCTCACGGCCCCTGGAGAAACTCTTAACCGGCGACCAACCCTGCTTTGGACCCCAGCAAACAGTAACAGCAGTTGGAAGTGAAAAACTGATGGACTTTTTTCCCCCAGCTCAGAAGCGCCCAACCTTCCTGGAGAAGTGTGACGGATTGACCTTTTTGGATAAGCGTTTTCTTTCTTGCTCGCAGGGNGGGTGAGGAATCTGTGGAATCACGCCACGGGCCTTCCACGTTGGTTGTACAGGAAGGGTGCCTGCTGGAGTCCCGCCGTGCAGGTCGAGATGCGTCAACCACCTGGTCTCACGCCCCCTGGAGAAACTCTTAACCGGCGACCAACCCTGCTTTGGACCCCAGCAAACAGTAACAGCAGTTGGAAGTGAAAAACTGATGGACTTTTTTCCCCCAGCTCAGAAGAGCCCAACCTTCCTGGAGAAGTGCGAGGACTTGACCTTTTTGGATAAGCGTTTTCTTTCTTGCTCGCAGGGGGAGCAACTCATTTTACTACACGTTGCACGCACGTTCGTCCTGTTGTTCATAGGTGGACCCTCAGACGGGGTACCTGGCTGGAGAAGTTTTCTACACCTCAAAGACCGTTTTCTTTGCTTTCCGGTGACCCGTGGATCGTCTTTCAGTTAGCTTCCTGACCTCCAGGGAAGTGAGGGTTTTTGCTCGCGGCGGTGGGTCCGGGTCATTTCAAAGTAAAGGACCGTTTTGTGGAGAGCCCGTGGCCTGGGGGGTGTTAAAAATGGTGTCATTTGGCATTAAAGAAAAGTGTGACTTTGTGTCTCATCAGTCTACTGGGGGAAGAGTCAGGGGCTTGGTCAGGCAGAGTCCAGGCGTGTAAAAACTAAGGAGTTGGTGGACGTCAGGCGAGCGTGGAGAATGAACCCGTGCCTTCAATTTTGGGTTGTGTGGTCATGTTTAGAGCCCAAACGAGTCAACTCAATGCCAATTTTTCAGATAAATCGAGGTGACAGCAGGTCGAAGGGCACTTTTCTAAGGAGTTTTTCACCCAAGTTCTTCTGTGTAACTCCACGTGCATGGAAGAAATGTGTATCTTTCCTCTTCTCATGGAGAAGAACTGTGACTGGAGGCATTTAGCATTTCGTGGAAAGGTCTAATACAGGGCTTTCTGAATTTTTAATGCATGAACTGGGCAGCCTCTCTCAGCGATGTCTGTGATGGATTGGGAAAATATCATCTATTCTTGCTCTGGTTTTTGAGACGAATGTGTGTGGTCCCTCTTATGTAGAAGAATGATGAGCGTAGGTACTTAGAATTTAGTGGAAAGGTCTATTATGGGGCTTTGCAAAATTTTTATCACCTTCTGTGGGCAACGACGTCCGTGATGGATTGGGCAGAGACGACCTCTCTTTGTTCTCTGTTATTTGTCAAAGATATAAAAAAGGACCCAATGAGACTTAAGCTTCAGACCAATAACCCCCGTAGATATGCAGTCTTATTAATCTTGCAACACTGGAGATCTACACAGGCTCTTTCTTTCACAGTGCTCGTTTGGTAGACTCCACAATTCCCTGGTGTCAGGCGTGCGGCCGCCATTTCTTAGGTGGTAGTTTTTTAACCAATGCTCCAAAGAAGCATGTAGCTCTTTTTTTCTTTTTTTTTTTAGATTTTCAACTATTCTGAATAATTTTGTGAAAGAAAAAAGCACGTTGAAGAAACACGAAGCATAGCCATTTAGACCTAGGATAGCGTTAGGCAGGTAATTCAAGGTCAACGTATGTAGTCTAGACTATTTGGCCAGTTTACGTAATTTTAATTAAATACATGCGATTGTGTTTTGGGGGGGTACATTTTTGACATTATACTATATCCTGAACTATACACATCTTTTTTATATATAATGTGAGGAGTCATATAGATGCTTCTGAGCAGGTTATAAAATGCTATTTTAATCTTAACCTTATACATATTTTAATTTATGGTGGAGTCCCCAGGAGAAGTTTACCTTTGAATTTTTATTAATTTTACTGGACAGTCAATAATGCTTTTCACCCCTGGGAAAAGCGTGGAATGGGGAAGATTGGACAGGCACAGGCGTCACCTGGAAAAGGGGGTCCGGGGTTTTGGGGGGGGGATCAGAAGTTTGACGGATGGATAATAAATGGTAGATGAAGGGATGTCAATAGAAGATGACATCACGGGGCAATGTCATGCCGTAAAATAGGTCACAGTTCAGACCCACACAGCCTGGTCTTGCCTCTCAGCTCGTCTGACCACGATGGGTACACGACTGGAACATGTTGGGGCCTTCACGGATTATTTTCAAAAAAGAAACAAGACAGCAAGCCTCAGGGGTTCTTGTGACGTGGGAGTGGGGTGTTTTGTGGGGTCTCCCCAGCATGTGGGGTGCAGCCTGGGACGTGAGGATTCGGGCTTTGGAGAGAGCTGGATGCTTCCAGAAGGGCGTTGCGTCGTCAGCCGTGAGCTCTTTCACTGTGAGCAGAGGTCTGACCTTTCAGTTTGCTCTTGGACACACAGAATTCATCACGCCGCATCTCTACCGAGGAGCCTTCCTCAACGCCGTATCACTCTAGTTCACTCCAGAGTAGGTGACGAGTGCTGGTCTCATAGATTTATCCCCAAAGACAAGCGCATACCCTTTTTAACATTGAATCTTCCTTGTAGTATTTTCCATGACCGTTCAGTCTCCTTATACCGCCCTCCCCTTGGTAGTCACCACATTGTTGTCTGTGCCCACGAGTCCTTTTTCTTTTCTGCTCAGTCCCTCCACCCCACCTAACCTCCCTCCCACTAGCTGTCATCGGCTCGTAAATTATATAAACTCACTAAATATTCCAGGCTGCTTCTAATTTTGTGATTGCCGTAAACTGCCCTTGAATCAACTGCTTAATGCTATTCTCTCTCAAAATAGCTGCCCTTCTGCAGATTTGTTCATCAAGGATTTTATTTCACAAAACTATCCACAATAGGTGCGACGGAAAGAAGAAGAAAGAGCGAGCTTCTTTGCTGCGTTGGCAAAAGATAACGATGAAATTTTGCTAACTTCATTAGAGAAGAAAGAGTCAAAAAACTGTGGCACATTTACACAGTGGAATTCTGTGCAGCAGAAAGGAAGAAGGAGCTCCTACCCTTTGCAACGTCACGGATGGAACTGGAAAGCATTATGCTGAGCGAAATAAGCCAGGCGGTGAAAGACAAATACCATATGATCTCACCTTTCACAGGAACTTAAACAACAAAACAAACAAGCAAGAACAAGTATAAAGGACACATGGACAATAACTAAGGTGGGGGGTGGAAATGGGAGGGAGGTGGGGAGCACTGGGGGCGGTGGGACGGGCTGGGAATATAAGACAAAAAACGATACTTGAACAAGAATTAAATAAAAAGAAAAATTAAAAAGAAGAAAGAGTAGCTCTCCATTCTATGCCAAATGAGCATGGAAAGTACCAACCCAACACTGGGTGTGAAAGGAATGTTTACTCAGTGAGTGAACAAGTCACTCAGGAGGGATGTGCACACTCATGTCCCCCCATCCAGCCAGCTGCACACCCACGGGCAAGAAAACACCTTTATTGCGGGTGCTGTGCACTAAGGTTTATAAGCATGACGGAAGGGGTTGGGAGCAAAGTCACAGGGCACGGTCAACGCTAAGCAGAGTGCCGGTGGCCGCGGGTCCCAGAGATGGTACATGCTCAAGAAGTCATACATCAAGCTGTTCTTCTATCGACTTGCCACGGGCAAGTCGTCTTGAGGAAACACCTTGAAGGTGGAGTAGATGAAATGCAAAAAAAAAAAATTCAACCCAGCACCAGCTGTTGGAGGTTGGGTGGTGCCCAGCCAACCGTGTGGCTTCTCCTTCTTGAGTTGTTTGTCTTCTTGGTGCTGCATGGACGGAAGCAGAGGGGATTCGAGGGATGTTTCGCTGCTTCCCTGCCTGTGGCAGACTTTGTCAGACAGAGGACGGGTGACGTAGTTGGTGCCTTCCAGGACCTGCCTCCACCGTAGTCCTCTCTGCGCGATGGTGGGTCCCAGCAGTCACAGAAGGGTTATTGCTTCATCAGGAAGCCTCCTCTCTTCTGTGAGGACCGTGGCTTTAGGAGAAGGATGAGGTGAGGCGGAGGCAGAAAATCCAATAATCGCCTAATTTGACTTAAAAAAAAAACCAAAACAAACCAGAGGGAAACCTCCACTAAGCGTAGGGAATCCTGCAGGCACGTGTGTAATGATTCAGTCTTGACTGCACAGAACATCGGGAGCCCAAGGGTTGCATTTTGAGCTGTGTCTTTCAAAACGTTTTGATAACAACTCATGAAAAGAAATAGATGCCTCACTCTTTCTTTTTTGAAAAAAATGTTTTATGTTTTAAAGATTTTGTTTGTTTATTTCTAGAGAGAGTGGAGAGGAAAGAGAAAGAGAGGGAGAGAGACAGCCATGTGTGGTTGCCTCTTGCACGCCCCCTACTGGGGACCTGGCCCACAACCCACACATGTGCCCTGACTGGGAGTTGAACCAGTGACCCTGTGGTTCGCAGGCTGGCACTCAATCCCTTCAGCTACACCAGCCAGGGCTCATCACTCTTCCTTGTGGCTGGAATGGTGTCCTTTGACATTGCTGTCCACCCAGGAACTCAGAATGTGACCACATCTGGAAGAAAGATCTTTGCAGGTAGGATTGAGTGAAGGATCTGAGAGGAGGTGGTCCTGGGTCAGGGTGGCATTGACATCCTATGACAGGGTCCTTAGAAGAGACAGAAGAGGAGGTGCAGACCCACAGGAGAAGCCACGTGGAGACGGAGGCAGAGACGGGAAGGACGCGGCCACCAGCCCAGGGACGCCTGGACCTCAGACACCTGGTCTCCAGGACGCGGGAGGGTGAATCCTGTTGTTGAAAGCCACTTGGTTCTGGGCTCTTTGTTACCCCAGCCTTAGGAAATGCACCCACTTGCCCACTGCTGTTGTTTGAGCTCCCCTGCCAAGTAGCCATTGATTCTAGAACCTTCCTCTCACGGCCTGCTCCTGTGCAGACCCAAAATAAGAATCGTAGGCTCATGATTTTACTGCTGGCATCTCTTCATGGTGACGTTTCAGTCTGCACACGCCATCTTGTTTCTTTTCCGAGGGCCCTATCTCAGGATTTAGTTCACGAAGGAAGGGCGTGCGACCCTCTGGTCTCGATACCGTCGAACCCCAAGTGGTCTGGGGTATCAGTGGTCTGAGAAATACTCCCTCCTGCTTTGGGGCGGTCGACTCCTGAGCTACTGTGTGCTCAGGAAGAACACTTTATTGTCTTTGCACCCCAGTGGTCTTTATTGAGACGTGTGGCTTTCAGGGCGCTCTCGGTACGATTGTGGTTCTTGGAAATGTTCTGGGCTATTTGTCGTTTCCCGTCAGCTTTCACAGGACTCTGGGCTATGGGAAAAACCAGCCCCCAGGTTTGGGTGGTGGAGAACGAACGATGTGTGAGCACCCCACCTTCAGCGTTTGTCAGCACGGGGGCCGGGGGCCGAGTTCCAGTGCGATTTAGATGTTGGAACTCGCGGTGGAACGCGGGTGGGCTGCCAACTTGGAGACTGCGGCAGGGCCGTAGCATATGGTGCTGCTCTCGGGAGACGCAGAGCAAGCAGAGCTGGGCACCGACGCTTGGCTGCCTCCCTCGCGGAGCTGGCGCGTAGACGTGTTCACACGGCACCATGGAACCGCGGAGCTATCGGCACACAGGGCTTTCTTCACACATCCGGCACAGTGTATGAAGACGTTTGCCGCAATTAGCTCGATGACTGGGGAATCCTTGAGGACGCGAGCTGGGATAGTGTGAAACTCATCGGCAGCCCGTTTGGGAAGCTATAATATCAGTGTGCGGAGACCAGGGACCTCACTGTGCTCATTCTGGGGTGGGCATTTTCTGTCTCCCCAGGGCAGGGAGCTCGTCATTTTTCTCAACGTGCAACCATTTTATTGAGACCAAGCCAAGGGCACGCCACGGAGAGATGCGTGGAATAAGCAACAACAAACACCCGATGTGCTGGGGTGGAGTTGGTGCCTAGCCACCCGCTGTGTTCCTAGACCTCCAGCTGGCCATTTGTCAGAAAGACGCCCCCGATCTATCCCTTGGCCGTGGGGGAAGGATGGATTTCTGGCGGCTGCCGAGAACACCGTCCCAGAGGGAAAGCGCCCCATAAAATGGACCCACGGGACCCCTGCAAAAGTTCTTCCAGACAAGAGTGGGTCCCCCTGGAGTCCAAGTTGAGCCCACACCAGTCGGGGCCCCCTCTGTCCTTAACCAATGACTTCTGCAATCGCCAGCCTCCTGCCATCGGTCCCAGGGTTCTTCCCGAGTTTCCACACCATTGCCTGGTGAACACGGGAAGGTGAAAGGTAAAGTTCACAGGCGGGTGGCAGAATTATTGCTGGGTTGCTCGGTCCTGTTTCTTCTGTCTTGCGCCTCCTGCTGGTTGGGGGGCATCTCGTGGCCATCACCGGAGAAGCCGGCCAGGGAAACCCATTCTTCTGTAGCAGGGGCACTTATGGGTTCCGACCACGCCAGGAATGCCAGCCACAGAGTTGGACGTCAGCCGTGCGGACGTGACCAATGTCCTCAGACCTCAAAGTAAGGGAAACGTTAGAAATTGCTTCACAAGCATAAGGGAAACCAAAGCTCCTGCTAGATTTTTCGAAAGGACAGAAAGGAGCTGACATATCTATTTCTGCAGCAACGGTCGGCCATTCTCGAAATTATAAACGCTCTTTCCCGAAAAATCAGGGGAAGAGGACACAGTGTGAGTGGCGTTGCAAATGAGGCCTTGGAATACACAGAAGTGTTTTCTCGCCTGCCCCTCCGGTGGGGATTGGAACTCATCAACGAGCACGTTTCATATACGCCAAGTCTTATTTATGGAAGGGGTGAAACGCCGATGGATCTTCTTTGTCATAGATTTTTTTTTGCTTTTTGTAATTTGCTACTTATTGTTTACCGACTCAACGACAACTTTACGTGTATAGATTCATATTGCTAAATAATGTAATGCACGGCATAGATAAAATGGGGTATGAGGGCAAAAGAAAATTTAGAGGTGTGTGAGAAATAGAGTTTATTCTTGTGTGATTTACTCATTATTGTGTTGTGTAGCCTCTGCTTCTCGTTGCTATTTCATATCCTTATTTATGACTTGTCCTGTACGTATGATTTATCATTTAGTTGTGATTTGTCTTTCTCCGTGTACGCAACTGTTATAAACCTCCTTTTCCCTGTCCCTGCGTCGTGAATAATTATTACTATAGAATTGTTAGGGACGTAGAACATACTATAACAGTCACTGGTATTACGTATGTATACCAGGGTGGACAAAAGTAGGCTTCCAGCTACGAGAGCATGAAACACAGAGTTTAACCTCGTATTATATGTATTCGTCATGGTGTTGTTTTCTATGTAGACAGCTGCAAACCTACCTTTGCCACATCCTGTCTATATTGTTAGTCAGGTCCCTCCGAGATTCAGTAAGAGATTCCTGCTATAATGCAGACTCAGCTGCCAAGGAGCCCAAACTCCTGGGAATCTGGGGAACTGAAAGTATAAGCCCCAGGCTAAAGGCAGGTGAAGCTCAGATCAATTGTCTTAGCTCCGGCAGTGAGGCTGGAATACAAAGGCCGTATTCTTCCTTTCTCCACCTTTCGTTCTTTTCGGATCGTCACCTGCTTAGGTGAGGCCCACCCACCCGAAGGAGGGCAGTCTGCTTCACTGAATCCACGGCTTCAGATGTGACTCTCCAGAAATGTCCTCCTAGACACACCGAGAGATGATGTGTGATCTGGGCATGCTATGGCCCAGTCAACGTGATGCATTTTTTTTAAAAAAAGATTTTATTTATTTACTTTTAGACAGAGGGGAAGGGAAGGAGAAAGAGAGGAAGAGAAAGATCAATGTGTGGTTGCCTCTCATGTGCCCCCTCCTGGGGACATGGCCCACAGCCCAGGCATGTGCCCTGCCTGGGAATTGAACCGTCGACCCTTTGATTCGCAGGCTGACGCTCAATCCACTGAGCCGCATCAGCCAAGGGCTGATGCATTGAATTAAACATTACTCACACACACACACACTCTCACACACATAGTCAGACACCCTCAAACCCATGGCTGTTCTCAGGCAGGTAGTAGGGCAGTTTTCTGAACACGGGGTGCCTGGGGGTTGCCCACGCCTTACAAGGCTCCGGGTTACGGGCTGGCAAATACCCAGGGGATGAGGGAGAACCAAGATCTTCTTACCTAAATCAGCATCNTTTCTCCACCTTTCGTTCTTTTCGGATCGTCACCTGCTTAGGTGAGGCCCACCCACCCGAAGGAGGGCAGTCTGCTTCACTGAATCCACGGCTTCAGATGTGACTCTCCAGAAATGCCCTCCTAGACACACCGAGAGATGATGTGTGATCTGGGCATGCTATGGCCCAGTCAACGTGATGCATTTTTTTTTTAAAAAGATTTTATTTATTTACTTTTAGACAGAGGGGAAGGGAAGGAGAAAGAGAGGAAAAGAAAGATCAATGTGTGGCTGCCTCTTGGGCGCCCCCTCCTGGGGACCTGGCCCACAACCCAGGCATGTGCCCTGCCTGGGAATTGAACCGTCGACGCTTTGATTCGCAGGCTGACGCTCAATCCACTGAGCCGCATCAGCCAAGGGCTGATGCATTGAATTAAACATTACTCACACACACACACACTCTCACACACACAGTCAGACACCCTCAAACCCATGGCTGTTCTCAGGCAGGTAATAGGGCAGTTTTCTGAACACGGGGTGCCTGGGGGTTGCCCACGCCTTACAAGGCTCCGGGTTACGGGCTGGCAAATTCACAGGGGATGAAGGAGAACCAAGATCTTCTTACCTAAATCAGCATCTTGGGGAAACATTTGGCTTCAGTGGCATGTGAACTGGAGGGCTTGCCTATTTGGGGGGGGGGGGTGAGAGACAACCGGAACTTCCCGTTTCCAAGGTCCTCGTTACCTGGTTACAAGATAAAATCTACAAAACACGTGTATACGTCCTGCTGGGTGGAGGCCCCAGCAGCTGACGTGTGAGGCAGAGAAATATCTCGGTTTTCAGGACCGTAGCGTGAAACTCAGGGTGTATATGGAATATCGGGAATCACACCGTTCTCAGGCTAGAACGTGTAGTCTCCGGCATTTCCGAGCTCACTCGTCATGGCCTGTGTTTGAAGACAGATGCTATTCTTAAACAAGTGCCGATTTTATTGTTGGGATTCCATTAATTGTGTGATTCATACAGATTTCAGTATCAGACGCTCCGGCAACTCCAGTAACTAAATGAGCCACGAATGCTTCAGGGACTGTGACCTCAGAATAAATTAGGAGGGTAGCGTTCTCGCACGTCTCGGCGAGAAAGAAAACAAAGGCCAAGACCGAGCCTCCATGATATATGTGTTGAAGGAACGCCTTCCATGCACCGCCACTCGCCTGTTGGTTTATTTTCCACCGACGGCCCCCAAAGTTAACGCCTCCACATTGCTTTTTTATGGGAGTGTGTGATCCACGCAACCATACTTAATGAATCCCAGTGAGCTTGGAGAGTGGAACAAATGGAACCGACATCCCAGCACTCGGGGTAACTAACTGCCTGTAAAATCTTCAAGGAACACAGGGAAACAATTGCTCACTGGGATGTAAGTCTGAAAATAACAGTCCTGTACAAGGTTGGTAACTCGGCTCGAACCCGAAGGCACTCCTTGAAGAGACGGCTGTGAGCGGGGACGGGGCTGTGTCTCAGTTTTACAAGGCCATAAAACACCACGTCTCCCAGAGCGGACCTCGTGAGGCGCCGACTCGCTTCTTCCTCATGGAAGGACTCGCCACCCAAGGTCAACGTCAATGCACTGAGTTCCCTTTCCTCCACTTCTGTCTTTGCCAGAGGCAGGCTGCTTCCAGCGGTGGAATCTCCTTGGCCGTTTGAACTCAGCCCACATGGACAATGCCCGCTTCAGACTTCAGGGCCGTGTTGACAAAGATTGGGTGTGCCTGCTTCTCCCTCTGTGCCCGAGCACACTTCCTTTCCAGGCATTCATCCTCACACCTACCTTGCACCCCCAAATTCATCTCGGTGGCAGAGAACTGCACCCGCAAGCGTGGGCAGCTGGAGGAGGCTGAGACACGGGGACAAGATGCTGTTTAGGAGGTGAACCTAACAAAGGTTGATTCTGGTCCGTAATGGCACCTGAGGTCCCCTTGGGCATTACCCGGAGTGGACATGCGCTGGGAGCCCTTGTATATCTTAGCCGTGTGTTGTATGAAAGTGGATTATCTGTGAGGTTTCCTGGGAGCCCGGGACATGTGCATCTGATGGGGGGAGACATACTCTCGGACCCCCGGAGAAAGATTCCCATCCAACCAGTGGGCGTGTCAGGTGTTTCTCACAAGACGAACCCGTGCGCCCTTCTGTCCAGGGCAAAGAGTGGGAACTAGGAAAACAAGTGTTTTGCTCATTTGGTAGGAATTTTGGGATTCATTCATTCTAGGCGATAGGTAGACATCACATTCCTTTTTTTTTTTTTCCCTGCCAATGAAGCTATGGGGAAGCACATGTATTCATCAATCACTCCATTCTCCATTGTGTCCTTCCCGGGGAGAATTGGACTCAAACTGCTATTTTCCGTCATCTGTCCCATTCACTCTTTCACTGCTGGTCACCGAGACCATTAGGCACGCACGACATCTAGCGGGGGCTGTCATCGATGTCTGGCTTCTTCTCGAACGTCTCACTTATTCTTTGCAGCACTTCTTAGTAGATTAATTAGAGCACCCAGCCCTCATTTCAGTTATGTTTCGGACGCCTGGCAATTGCTTTCTCCCTTTAAAAAGGAGAGTGAACAGCTCATTTAAAGATCCAATATTCCTGTTAACGGGCAACTCACGTTGGTTTGTTCATTACCACCCTGCCAAGCCATGGGTGTCGTGTGCGTTAGGGAAGGAGTTGCTGGTGGGACCCTGTTTGTGCCACGGAAACTTTCCCCAGAAACGCCTAATGTGGGATGACGGATGACGTTCTCTCCAGGTTGTTCAGTTTCATCCCCAGTGACTATTACCGTATACTTCCAGCAAAACTGTCTTCTAATGCATTTCTAGAAGAGAAAGAGTTAATTTTTTTTTTGGTTACGTAGGTACTGATAAAAGTGAAATTCGTGCAAATAATTGAGACTGTTTATTTTCTTTTATTTTTTTTGGAGAAAGGGGAGGAGAGAGGGAGAAAAATATTGGTGTGACAAAGAAACATTGGTTGGCTTCCCTTTGCACGGGCCCCAAGTGGGGACCGAAACTGCAACCCAGGCGTGTGCCCTCCTCTCTGGGGATCGAACCTGCAATCCACTGAGCCACAGCAGCCTGGGTGATAACTGACGATCTTCAGAGTCAACCGGNGATCGTCTGGGTGAGCACCTTAACCTACCCTTGTGGATTCAGGAGCAAAGACCAAACCCTGCCTCGCTGAACTTCTGACCCATGACACTGTCACCTAACATGGACCCTGCTTTGAGCCTTTATGTGTGTGACAATTCTGGGAATCGAACCTGCAATCCACTGAGCCACAGCAGCCTGGGTGATAACTGACGATCTTCAGAGTCAACCGGCAATTTCTGACATTGTCTCCATGAACTTGAACTCTCCACGGAGGTCTATTGGGCGATAAGTGCACTCAGGGGACCTCCTGGAGGATTTCTAAACAGAGGCAGCCTCCGCCTCCAAGTCTTTAGAGACTGCTGATGGCCTGAGGTATGTGACAGTGACAGCAGCGTGGATTGGTTTCCCAGTCTGTGTCACAAATTGTCACACACATAAAGGCTCAAAGCAGGGTTCATGTTAGGTGACAGTGTCATGGGTCAGAAGTTCAGCGAGGCAGGGTTTGGTCTTTGCTCCTGAATTCACAAGGGTAGGTTAAGGTGCTCACCCAGACGATCAGGGGAATCACATCTCCCTCCCAGGTCAGTTGGCTGTCAGAATTCGGTTCCTTGTGCTTGTGAGACCGAGGTCCCTGCTTTGTTCCCCTGTCTGGCTGCCAGCCAGAGACCCCTCTGAGCTCCTGTGGATAACAGAAGGGAGGCCCCTCAAAAAAGCTAAGAATGGCACGGTGTTATGACCCAGACATTCCACTTCTGGGTTTACATGTGAAAAAACTCCAAACGCGAGTTTGAAAATGGATGGGCGCCCCTACACTCACTGCAGCATTTGTTCCGGTAGCTAAGATGTGGAAGGAGCCCAAGTGCCCATCAGTAGACCAAATGGGTAAAAAAGCAGTGGTATGTGCATGATGGAATACTACTCAACGGCTAAAAAAAATAGAATCTTGCTCTTTGTGATAGCACGGATGGACTCAGAGGGTAGTATGCTCAGTGGAATAAGTCACCCAGAGGAAGACAAACGCCATATGATTCCACGTACACGTGGAATCTGATGAACGAAATAAACAGAATAGAAACAGACGCAGAGCTACAGAAAACGGACAGATGGTTGTCAGACATTGGGGGTGGGGGCTGTGGAAGACTCCTACTCCCAATCTACAAGAGTCATTTTTTCTCTCACTGAAAGGCCGCCAGAGTCCTGGCTGGTGTATTTCAGCAGATTGAGTGCCAGCCTGCAAACCGAAAGGTCGCCAGTTCAATTCCCGGTCAGGGCACATGCCTGCGTTGTGCGCCAGGTGCCCAGGAGGGGGCGTGGGAGAGGCAACCATACATGGACGTCTCTCTCCCTCTGTTTCTCCCTCCCTTCTGCTCTCTCTAAAAATAAATAAATAAAATGTAAAAAAAGAAAGTCCACCGGCTATACATCAGCTTCTTGAATAACATCATTTTGCTCATTATAGCATTGATAAGAAATGAATTGCTTCCCGGTCAGGCCACTGTCTAGGGGGTTCCCACGTTCTCCTTATGTCCGAGTGGGTTTTTTTCTGGGGACTCTAATTTCCTCCCATATCCCAAAGGGGATGACGTGAGGTTAAGTGGTATGTCTCTATATTATCTCCACCCGAGTGAGCACCTGTGTGACGACGGACCTTGCGATGAAAAGGTGTCCTGCCCACCATGGGTCCGTCTCGTGCCCTGACCTGGTCAGGGGGCAGCTCCTCGTCCCCTGCACCCCTGAACTGGAATCAGAGCTTAAAAAAAATGACTGTCTTCCTTGTTTTCATTCATCTTTCTTCAATGCGTGTATGCTTTTTCCATTTATTTCAATGTCTAAGATTAGAAGGGTTTGGGTCTTTATTTAGACTGGTGATGGTTTTGTGACCAGAAATATCACGTGGGGATTTTACCCTTGTTCCTGTCCACTGCCCCGTAGTCAAAATGGCTTTGTTATAGGTCAATTTGCTCAAAATGGCAGTTTCTGAGAATCCATCCACGTGAAATGAGGACTTCTATATACAATGTTCAGGAGTCGGTTTAGATTTTGAAAACCGACACTAGAAGGCAAAATTTTTTAAAAGCATTCTTGGATTAAATAGTAGGTAAAATGTTTACCTACGGGTAAATAGGTCTCATTGTCTGGGGAGGAAGGATGCTTCCCTGTGGAGGGGATTTTTAGCTTCACGTTATCATTCGTTGCTGTCACTGTTCAAGGAGCAGGGGAAACGTTTGTGTCCAGTTTCCATGGTTCCAACAGAAAATGACACCCCCGTCGACTGCAGTTTGGTGACAACTTTACTCCTTGCCTTTCCTTTGCTATCTCGAGACCTTCCGTGTGTCGTGGGGATATCTTTTATTCCATCTTCTTTTAGCCACGTTCAACCCTTCTTTCTTTTTTTGTTTGCTAATTTTTTAAGTATTTCAATGACAGTTGGCATTCAATAGTATGTTATTTTCAGGTGCACAGAATAGGGACTAGACATCTACATCGCTTATAAAGTCATTCCCCCCGATAAGTCTAGTACCTACTTGACACCATACCTAGTTACGGCAGTATTACCGAATATCTTCCTGGTGGTGGACTTTACATCCCCATGGCTGTGTGGTGACGGCCAATTTGTCCTTCTTAATCCCTTCCCTTGTTTCTTACCAGTGTGTGAAATCATGGGAAATCAGGAAAGTTCTGTTCGTTGAATAGGGATACTGTTTTTTTTTTCCCCTTTCCCTACAAACAAGACATTTGCAATGAAAATATTTCCATGGAGTCAGTTAATATTCAGGGAGTGTTGCAATTCATAATCCACCAGAGAAAAACTGTGTGACAGCTGGAGATCTGGAATTCGACTGGAACAGCTATTTATTTTGAATTTAATATTTTGACAGCATCGCTGTTCCTTTGTAAATTATGTTCCAGAGAGGATCACAAATATTCTGAGACTGATGAAGTATTGTGGAAAACATAAATTTCCACGAGGTTTTGCTAATCTCATTCCTGCCTCCTGAAATGTTTTTTTTTTATTTTTATTTTTTGGTCTGGATGAATGATGCAGGGTGTCATATTTCACCACCCATTTCCACAATGGTGGGCCACAAATATTGAGGGAGGGGTCATTATGTCACACAGGTATTGCCCTGATTCATGCAAAAGCATCTACCCGTAAAGTGCTCTTGAGTGGTGGTAGTGGGGAGCTTTCATTGTGACCGGTGTTAAGAATTAAAGGGAAGTCTATAAAAATGGCTTAATAATAATCATAGACAACAGACATTTCTCTCTTTTACTCCTCCCTCCCTCCCTTCCTTCCTTCCTTTTTTCCTTCCCACCTCCCTTCCTCTGTTTCTTTCTTCTCCGTTTACCCTTCCAACATCCACTCTGTGTCTGAGGAGTGCTTGTCACTACGGACTAAACAAGATTAAAAAAATGAACTTTTGGAAAGAGACAGAACTGTACTCTGAGGACACAACGTATACACAGGGCTTTGGTTAACCTCAGACATTGTTGACTTCATTGTGTCTCCTTTGAGAATTCAATTTAAAAAAATACCGAGAATGTCAGCATCCTTGATTGAACAAGTTCCCACCCACGGAGTAAACAAAATGGCTTTATCAAATTAATTCACATTCTTATCAAGTTCGCGCACATGCTTATCAAGTTAATCCTTGCTCTCTGTGTAAAAGCTAACTATTCATATTGTCATTCAACTGAGATTCCTGAACCTTGTCTACGGACATGTTATCGGAAACCTTGACAAATATTTGAAAAAATATCTATACACACGATGTCTTTATCCATAATGTATGAATTGCCCTTTGAAGGTTTCATTCTTATGCACCAAGGTGTGGGACAATTGTTATATAACTACTCCAAGTCTGTTTATTGCCATAAACTTTTCCATTGATATCAAAAGCACAAAAGAGTAGAAATACAAGTGAATATCTTTGCTTCCCCCCCCCACCACCACCACCTGTTTTGGTGTTAAATAGGGGAGTTTATGATTTTAAGTAGTTTTATACCATGTTCGACAGAGTCCTGTCTGTGTTAGTTCAGTGAGCTATTTCAAAAGCATCAATAATATCTTACTGTTTTATGAAATTTTGTGGGGCGTAGGATTTTTGTAAATACTTAATTTCAACTGCATAGGTGGAAGAGAGTGGAGGTTCCTATCTTTGCGATGACTTTGCAGACCAGAGAACCATCGATTATATACATTTCCTGATGTCTTCCATATTTACATTTCTATGTTTATGTCTCTGGACCGACAGAACAGAAACTCACAGACCGAGACTGAAGTGGTCCTTTGCCACTTATACTCCAGCTTCATCTTGACAACTCAACCTGGGGTCAGCGGGGACGGAAGCCCGAGCCAGCCCCTCGTGGGTTCCCTGAGTGAAGAGTTCCTAGGCATGTATGCAGTGGCTGGGGTTGAAGTGTAGGGTGGGCAGATGTGCTGGGGGATCTGCCCACTCAACAGGGCACACACAGGAGGCAGGAGATGGAACAGGGTAAGTTCTATATCTACATAGCCATGGATGGCCCTACTGTGACCTCCCCACAGATCAAGATTTCCCCCTTGTACAAAGTAAAATGCCAAAGAGCTCCCCAATTGGATAAACACAGTCAAGTCGTGCCCAACACACCCAGGGGGCAGGGTGCTGGGTCATAGAGCAGATGATGTGGGCAAGTTGGATTTTTTAACCCCGGCATGTCTTGCTGGCCTCTGGGAGGGTGAGAGGGACCGACGGGAGTTTTCTGCCCCTAAGCCTGTCACCTCCAGAGATTCCCAAACTCTGCTCTGGGTCAACCACCCATCCTCCGGACGTCATCCTCGATCTTTTCCAAACTGAACTCTGGCGAGCTGCTTTCCCAGGAGCTGAAATCTGGTGTTTGGCTTAACGGAGCCCTCACCACCTATAGGTTGAGTCAACCCTTCTGCCATCTCCCTCAGCAGCCCTTTCGGGACTTCAGAGTTCTTGCCCCAGACCCCCTCTGTCTCATGCACTCAGCACTCACCCCTACCCTGGTTGCCTGCTTGCTGCTGGGTGTACACGATCCCCACTGGCCACTTAGTTCTACTCTCCCATCTGAGGTGGGGGATGTCTTTTCCCCCGCCCCATGGAAGGCATTTGCGTCAAACTCTCTGGTTTTACTGTCTCTTTTCAAGGCTTGATGATGCCAGATGTCTTTTAACTTAAAAAAAAATAGCAACTTTCATTCATGTAGGGTAATTATCAAATGGACATAAGAAATCACACAGAAAGACTAAAAAAGAATATCATAGGATATACATAGGATCTGGCACAAATAACACCCCCTTCTCCTTAGAAAATCTTTTATTGCAAAATCGTAAGCATGCAATTCTGTGCCATAACAATATCCCACGAAAGCACGCCCCATGACATTTTCGGTGAAATGTTCAAATTAAAACTATACATTATTACACTCATGTTATTACCCTACCGACCACACTTAAGTAGGTGTTCTTTGTTCCAGACCCTGTATGTTACCTATTTAGAATACATATATGATATATGTATTTAATGAAAACATCTATTTCTATACATCTGTTTATCTAAATTGAGCAAAAGATTCTGGTTATAGACAGTTAATTAACACATAGACCAAAACTAACGTACTCGCTGCCTTCGGCGTAGCGTGATTCACCTAAATGAATACTTTTAAAATTTGTGTATGTTTCCATAGAAATAGAGAATGGAATTGTGTTTGCCAGGGACTATGGGGAGATACCAGTCAAAGGACACAAGTTTGGGTGAAATGATGAATTAGTTCTGGGGAGTTCATGCACAGCATGGTGACTACAGTTAACGACAGCATTAACTATATAGAGTAATAAGTATAATATAGATAATAAGTTTCCAAGAATAGATCTTAAATGATTTTACATTTCCCCCCTCAAAAGGCAAACTAACTATATGAGGTCATCAGATTATTGACCATGTTGCAATCATTTTGCAACGTTTTGCAATGCCATTTTGCAACGTCCAGTGATCACATTGTGTACATTATATTTCTGGAATGTTCCGCGTCAATCATCTCTCAGTCAAACCGGAAAAAAATATATAGTTCCTTTTATCAACCTGGTGTTCCTTTGAACTTTCTGGTTGGGAGGTGGTTCGTAGATCTGTATGTATGATCTGTTTGAACAGATAGATGTTTACTGTTCTGTACGTGGAGTAATTCAATAGTGTGGTGCATGCTCCAATTTTGACAAAGTTTGTGCTCAGAAGGTTTAGCCGCCAGAGGTCTAGATTCCCTGGGAACAAAACGGGGTGAATCCCCACCAACCAGCCTTTCTCTTCTCCAGGGGTCGTGAGCTCGTGCCTTCTGGAGGCGAAGATAGACGCGTTTAGATATGGCCACAGGGGGACCCCTCCCGTACCTTTATGTGTAGAAAATTCACGGCTGACATCCTTTCTCCACATCCAGAGAGGTGAAGATTGGAAATGACCAGGCACACAAGCAAACAATTCTCTGTGAAAAACAATTTGCATAGCAAATGATGCGTCAAATGATGGTTCCGCTGGTTCGCCATCCTAATTACCATGATAATGAGAATCCTCTCCCCCAGCCTGGTTGGCTGCTGTGAGGGCGAGGCAGCCCACTCGGAGCAGGGACGTCTAAGTGCGTTCCTTCGACTTTTCTAAGGAGTCGTCCTGCTAGATCCGCTCTGATGTCTGATTAAGCGACCAACAGCTAGAGCGTATCAACAGCACGGTGCGCTACACCCTACTTTTATCTACTTTACGGAAACCCATCATCTGGCAATTCCTTCTTTCTAAAGAGATACTTGGAAAAATATAATGCAGTTAGGGGGTTGCTCAGCCTGGGGGTACTTGAGTCCTGTGACGTTCTTAGGAGAGGGTCTCTCTGGGTGGGTTGGAAAAACTCAATGGTAGTGCCAGACAAGCTTTATGGACTTGTTCCTAGCCAGCAGAATGCTCCTCAAACTTTTTAAAAAGTGTCCCCCTTCCAAAGAGACTTTTTTAGATGTTTTTCACTGATTACCCCTTGCCTGTATTTATCTATCTATCTATCTATCTATCTATCGATCAATCATCTATCTATCCATCTACCTATCTACTTCTATTATCTATCTACCTACCCACCTATCTTTCTCTATCTATCTGGATATAAAATTATGGACTTCAAAAGGTAGTTGCAGGCAGTCTCCTCAGCATGCAACACACTTGAGTTATTGTTGCCTTCCTGCTTCCAGGTGAGAAGAAAAATTTCATCCGCATTCACATTTCTCCGCAAGATCACGGTCCCGGGGACAAAGGCACATTAACCTCTTTCTGCCACTCAGAACGATGTGTCATTTTACAGCAATATATTCATTTTTCTTGCGCTCGCGGTGGAGACCAGATGCTGTGTTGAAGAGGCAATGATTTGTTTTCTAGATAGCTTTCACCGGCGGGCCAGGGACGGTTTCTCTGTTCAGAGGGAGGATCCGATCAAGTCTTATTAGGAGACCTGATTTCCGAAATGACATTCTCAAGGTCGGGAGAGGGACGGGAGGGCAGGAGGAGAACACACAGAGACGATGAGGGCACACCCAGCGTAGCAAGACCAAAACAGCATCCTGTTGGCGTCCGATTCTTCCCAGTGGCCTGGGACAAAACCCCGCATTTGCTCTGCACTATGAACGCAGGTGCCGGGGACGTCAGTTAAGGAAGGGAATGTAAGGCAAGAAGAGTATTGCGAGTGAGCTTTCACGGACGTCTCAGAGGCGTCACTGCTGTGCACCCAGCTGGAAGCACGGTCTAACTTACCTGCAGGGGGTAGGCAGGTGCAACCCTGTGGGGTGACCGGGCCAGGAAGCATGAAGACACAGAGGGCAGAGGTCCAGGTGGGAAATACAATGAATGACACTTCCCGATGGTGACTTTGAAGCGGGAGCGGACAATCCCCTGTACTCTGGGTGGGCCCGTGCGGAAGGCTTGCTTGCATGGGTGTGGGTTTAAGAGCCTGCCCCTCACTGTGCGGTCCGCCTCACGGCCAGGTGTGCTGTCCTTCGGGAATTTACCTGGAGGGAGAGACTGTGGCTGTTACCTGTCTGTGCTGCCCCATCCAAGGGCGCTCTCTTGATATTTCCTGTGTCAAAAATAACATAAAGGGAGCCCCTCAAGTTTTTCTTCTATTGGAAGTATTGGGAGTGACATCAGTTAGTAAAATGATACAGGTTTCAGGTGCACGGTTCTAGACAACATCATCTGTGTATTGTACTGTGTGCTCACCATCCCAAGTCAACTCTCCTCCCATCACCATTTATTCCCCTTCACTTCCTCTTACCTCTCCCCACCCCCTTTCCCTCTGGACATTACCACACTGTTGTCCGTGTCCATGAAGTTTCTTTTAACTTAGTCTCTTCACCCTTTGTCCCCAACCCCCCAAACTCCCTCCCTTCCAACAGTTGTCAGTGTGTTCTAACAGAGTCCTCCTAAAATGGGGTCGCAGCTGCCGGCCCCAAGGAGCTGCCTTGCATGTCTTGTGCCTCCCACCGGTGGGTGTTGAAATAGGACAAAATGATCTTTGAGCTGGGCCTAAAGCCACTGTGTGTCCCAAAGAGCTGTGTGCAAAGGGGACAGGAAGTGACAACTGGACGGATGAGCACAGGACTGAGAATGAAACTTGCTGTGGAGAATCAGCATCATGATGCCATGTCAGCTGCACCCACGGCCACGCCTCCCTGCTGTGGGTGTCCCTGTCCCCTCCTCTTTCTTGTCAGTGCCACCCCTTTGTCTCCTCGTGGGGACCCTGTGTGGGCACAACTGCTGGGATAGAACAAGGACAGTAGACTTCGAAGGTCATACGCCCAAGGTCTCACATGCAATGCATGCCAGTATCCACCTTGGTTCTCCTGAGACTTCCACTGCACCCAGGGTGTGACAACACCTCCACGTGCCCTAGGATGGCACCCAGTTTCTTGTCCTTGTCTTTCTTTCTTCTCTTTTTTCTCCCCAATAGATGACGTGCTTGAGATGAGGACATGAGTCCCAGTGGTTGTAATGTTGCCAGTGACAAATGCAGGGCATGTCTTCCAGGTGTTCAAGTATTTCGCACGTGAGTTCACGCATACCCAATCTCTGAACATGGTGGATGTTTCCAATGTCTTTATCTGAGGTTAGGATACCAAGAGCTGCCAATGGACTTCCTTAGACTTGAACATGGAACTGTTTCGGTGTCCGGCGAGCTTTTGCTTGTGCGAGAAAGTGGGGCAAGAACACCCGTACACGTCCTTCTCCTTGGATTTTCGTTTTAAATGGTAGATTGGAAATGACCAAGAGTCACCTCCCCCTCTTTCTCTTTCTCTCATTTTCTAACCCTTTCTAATGTTTAAGCATCATACATTTCAGGAAAGTTCATTGCCGAATTTTATTAGAGACTCTGTCGTTCACATTGCTAGCAGGAGATCTTGGGACATGGGCCAGTAAAGCCTCCACACCCTGGACAAGCAGCCGTGCCATAAAACGCGCCGCTAGTTGGGACGGCTGCAATGGCTCTTAGAGAGAAACTTTTCTTGAAGGGCTTCTACTTTGAGATTATTAAGCAGTCGAGAAGAATATCTTTGGAGGCTCAACAGAGGCCTTCCCATCCTGGAAGCCGTTTGGTTTGTACAGTCAACTCTTTGTAGCCTGGATGGTTTCACGACTGACTTTTTTCCAGCAGCTGGTTTGAGGAGATATCACTGATGTTCTTGGCTGCGATGTTCTGCAAGACAGAGTAGCTCTTTATTCCCTCCCTAGTTGAAGAATTCTACATGTACCATACAAAATCGCCTTCCGAATTGGGGCATCGTAAGTATTTCGGAAGGTGTGTTGACTCCAGGACTCCAATGCGAATCAGTTAGCACGCAAATTCATCTCAAGGGTTTTTGGTTGTCATAACTCTTTTTGAGAACTTACTGGCTTCATGGGACAGAAGACCATTTCCAACTGAGATACAGGGCAGAGAACTTGGTGGACATGCACGAATGAACTTGAATGGGTTTCGGGTTAAGACGTGCTGTGCAACTTTGAGTAACTCATGTTCCACCCTAGAATGAGGAGTGGCTACCCAAAACATGCCTATAGACATGCATATAGAATCCTATGGATCCTTGTGGGTTTTCTGTGTGCTGCCCACCTGGGTAGTTCTTCTCTGCACATGAACATGAGCACAGAAAGGGATAAGTCAGTAGGTGTGGGGTCTTCCCACCTCGCATTTGCCAAAATACAGATTGATCCTTGACTGGGGCTTGGCAGAAAACCAAGGATGGGATGTGTATCTTGCCTCAGAAGCACACGCCTTTGTGTATCTGGACTTTTCGCCATGGCTGGTAGTTTAACTAAAAACATTATTTATGTTGAACCCACACTTTTTTTTCGCCTGGGGCCCTGGGATGGTCTGAATCAGTTTCATTTCTGGGGAGAGGGTTAGAAAATGATTAAACCCTAGACACCTTGACTTTACTGAGCTTTCCTAGGGGACAAGGAATCTGTTGTTTCTGACGATTGCTGGGAGAATTAACTGTTGTTTGTACGATGTGCTGGGAGTGGAGGGCTGGAAGTTCACACCAGGTCTCTCCTGGAGTCTTCCCGATGCACTTTTTTTATCCAGTGTGTTTAAATCCATGTCTTTTCTGCATCATGAACCAGGACCACCAGTGTGGCAGCTCTCCCAGTCCCGTGAACGCACCTAGTGAATAGTTGACCCCGAGTGGCATCTTGGAGACAACCGAGACATCTTGCCATTAAGGGGTTCACCATCTCAGGGCAATCAAACACAGCTTACAAAAAAGTTAAGTCTCTGTCTTGTGCGTCTTTCTACTCTGATGTCTTAATAATGAGCAAGAACAACCCTTATAGAACCTGTCCGTAAAGATAAAGTTCTTCAGTCAGCGCCACAGCATTGTGATTGTACTGGGTAAAACGTTCTCAGAATAGCCAGTGAAGGCAGGTAAAATGGAACCGTGGTAGGCTGATGGCAAGCAGACTCAGAAAACAGGATGTTAGGGAACATCAGGAGAGACTTCAGCGCGGGTCCGTATTTTTAATGAACCCGTGGGTGCACAGGTACCAAATTACGGACAGACACGGGTTCCTGTGCACCCACATATTCATCGAAGATACGGCAGCAGCCACAGCCCACAGCTGTCAGACCTGGTGTGCACGGGACATGGGTTCGCGTGTTGGCACAGAGACCTGGCATCCACAGGCATGAGAGGGCAGAGTCATTTGGGACAAGGCAGCGTCCACGCGCTAGGAATCACAGGAGGAGAAGTCCCTAAGTAAGCAAGGAGGCTGAGCAGCTTCTGAGAGTGGTGAAACCAGGGTGGGGGAAGCTCTCAGCTANGGGCAATCAAACACAGCTTACAAAAACGGTAAGTCTCTGTCTTGTGCGTCTTTCTATTCTGATGTCTTAATAATGAGCAAGAACAACCCTTATAGAACCTGTCCATAAAGATAAAGTTCTTCAGTCAGCGCCACAGCATTGTGATTGTACTGGGTAAAACGTTCTCAGAATAGCCAGTGAAGGCAGGTAAAATGGAACCGTGGGAGGCTGATGGCAAGCAGACTCAGAAAACAGGATGTTAGGGAACATCAGGAGAGACTTCAGCGCGGGTCCGTATTTTTAATGAACCCGTGGGTGCACAGGTACCAAATTACGGACAGACACGGGTTCCTGTGCACCCACATATTCATCGAAGATACGGCAGCAGCCACAGCCCACAGCTGTCAGACCTGGTGTGCACGGGACATGGGTTCGCGTGTTGGCACAGAGACCTGGCATCCACAGGCATGAGAGGGCAGAGTCATTTGGGACAAGGCAGCGTCCACGCGCTAGGAATCACAGGAGGAGAAGTCCCTAAGTAAGCAAGGAGGCTGAGCAGCTTCTGAGAGTGGTGAAACCAGGGTGGGGGAAGCTCTCAGCTAAAGACTGGAGACTGGGGAGATGCAAATGTCTATGCGTTTAATTGGCATAAATGGACATGTATAGGCTATTGCCGCCGTTTGGGAGGCACCGTATCAGTATGCAAGAAAACATTCTTTCTCTCAGAACAGTTTTTAAAAAGGAAAGCAGAACTCATGGCAAACACGCGTCTGACAGGGTCAAGGTGCCCACGGCCATGTTCTAGTGTCCAGGTTCTTCCCCCACGAGCTTTGTGATTCCGTCTCATGCAACCATTGAGCCCCTGGCTCAGCTTTGAAAGGTTGCGTTCACCCCATTGGCTTTGTTCCAGGGCTCAAGGCTGCGCTTCTTCCCTTCCCAAAGACGAGAGCCTGCCTTGGGAAAAACCACTCCACCAGTGGGGGTCATCACGCAGCGACTCCTGAGACAATACCTCGGCTCCGTTTGCTGACATTTCAAGCACCAACTTAATATTCTTGAGTTCCATTCGTCAGGCGTGTCGTTGGGATTCCCCACACGCAGAGGGAGGGAGGGAGGGGAGAGCAGCCCGTCCCGGGAGGGCGAGGGATTTTCGGGAGGGCTGCAGTCCCGGAAAACAAACACAACCAGGCAGCATCCTGGAAGCGGGAAGGCATGGCGCCTCTACTGACTGAAACTGTGAGAAGCGTAGTCTGGAAACCAAGAGGGAAGGTGGGGTGTCACCTGAGAACACCTGCCATGGAGGGCGTTCCTATTTTTTATCTCGTTGACCCCAAGTGGGCTCTTTCCAAACCTTTATCTTGTAGGGGCTGTGCAGGCAGGAGATAGTGAGGCAGGAGGAATCTCGGGAGGTGCCCCAGGGCTAAGACAAAGGGCGTCGGTACAGCACAGAGACCCTGTTCTAAGACCAGCTGGTCCCACTTCCTGGAAAAGCGCTGAGTCAGGGTGACTCATGACCACTCCCGTGCGTGTGCAGAAGACGCTCCAGGACCTCTGCTTCATTATAATGGCATTATCATAAAGTAACATTGTGCAAACCCCTTCTCCAGTGGCCAGTCAAGGAAAATCATGGGACACCACACGCACTGTAGCTACAAAGTAATAGGACTCCTTATACGCATGCAATAAAGGCCCACCAAAACCAGCCAGGAAGGATCCGCCCTGTAAGAACAGCATCCCTCCAGCCCCTGAGGTGAGTCGCTGCTGGGAGCTGGCCCTCTCCGGGGCTCTGTGGAGTGTGCTGTTGCTCAATCCATCTGCAGGCTCTCTCTTTCTGCCAGAAACTCTCCGCGTCTTTCGTTCAATTCTCTGTCCTCAATCACCGGCAGCCTGGTCACCCGTGCCCACCTGGGGACACCATGATGAGGTCCACACGGAAGTGATTTTTCCCATGTGCGTTGGGGTGCACACAGCGATGAAGACCTCGGAGCGTGTGTTTCTGGCACGGACGCACACTGCATGCTCCAGGTGCCCTGGGACCGAGTTGGCATTTCAGATCACGGGGAGCTAGACTCCGGTTTCATTGTTGAGGCTGCAGACACCCAGGTCGAAGCTGCATGAATGTCCTTGCTGAGGCTTAAGATGGTCCATAGCTCGGCGGGTTTCTCTGCCCAGATTCTGACAAAGGCAGAGAAAAGGAAGGTTTTGTTCAGGCCGAGAGCAGCGCTTTTTTGGGGCCTCTCCAAAATACTCAAGGGAACTCTATCAACATCACGCGGCGGCCCGTTAATACAATCCAAATAGAATTTCTCGCTGGCGGAGGTTCAGGCAGCTGGCCGAGTCCTTAAGCACAGGATTTGCCTCCTAATAGAACAGAACGCTGGGCCCAGCAGCACTCACTAGCGTCCAGAAAGGAGCCCAGTTACTGCGAACGGTTCTGCTTTTGGAAATGTTTGTCCAAGGATTTCGGGGCACCCAGGACTCTGGCAGAGCAAATCCGCTGTGAAACAAAGCCGCGGTCTGTTGTCCATAATTCATGCTAATGGCTTTCTTGGACACGGCGGCTTTCTCCGGCAACAGACACAAGGATGCGTTTGGGCGGTTGTGTGCCCGAGACTTCAGCTTCCTGCGTGCCGGTCCTGGGGGCACTCAGAAAACAGGGGGGCCAGCCTGCTGGGGGCGCCTGCAGGAATGGAAGAGGTCCTCTTTGCGAGGGAGTGAGGAGGGAAAGGGGCCCACACGAAACCTGATAGAAGCTCAAGGGGACTTGCGTGGTGGCCTTACAAACTCGGAGAGCAAAGTAACCACACGGGAGGGTCTGACTGGAGCATCTTTCCAACGAAACGCAGGTCGTGGCGGGTAGCGCTGCCCTAGCCTAGAATGTCTCCTGACACAGGCCCGTCATTCCCTGGACTGAGCCTGCCTCTTCTCATTTGGCCTCTGAAACGGACCTTTGGGACCCCGGATTCCCTTTTCCTGGACCCCCCCGGAGCACAGACTCCACAGCAGGGGGAGACCACAAATCCTTCGCTGTCATTATCCTCCTGATTATGGTCGACTGGGGGCTGTCCAGGGCCCACCTGTGCAGAACAAGTATGTGTCTATCATTTTACCTTTCCTCCCATCCCAGAGGTCCCCCTGCCTCTTGGAACCCCCGTACGCTTCCTCTTCTGATGGCAATGTCTACAGTAAGGAGCAAAAGCTGCCAGTTTCCGGGGGCATTTTCTCCGTCTGCCGAGGTTTTCCTTTCCTTGCCAAGGGTTGTCTGTTTAGCGCCCATAAACTCATAAAAATTCTCGGCAGGTTTGGACTTTTCGTCTGTTGACAGGGTGATTACTTTTTGCTAATAGTCACCCATCTGTGTCTGGGAATTTCGGCCCCTCTCGAGAAGGAGTTTTCCAATTCCATAGCCTCCTTGGCTGCTGGAATCGTTTAAATAAGAACACAGGATGATGCCCCCAGGGCTTGGAAGATCAACACTTTAATATTTACACTAGGAAGGATGAGAGGCTGTAGTAATGGCTTTGCAGAAAGACTGTGAAAGGTGTGGAATTTATTTATTTCTCTCTCCATGAATAACACTGTGAGAGAGGTTTCTTGGGGGAAAAAACGAACCTGTTAGGGTACCAGCAAACAGAAAGCTATTCATGCTTTTGGAAGCAGGGTGGGGGGAGTGGGCTGTTAGAGAAAATAGACCATCCAGGTCTTATTTGTATAGAAATCGAGGTCCGTGCCAGGCGCAACGATGTCATCTTCCACGGCAGATGAGAGATGACACGAGGCGCGGGGGGTGGGGGTGGGGGAATGGAAACGTTTGTTTGCAGAACTCTGAAAAGGGGAGCCTGCTTCCTCGTTATTGCATGTAAGTAGCTTTCCATTTTCTCACACAAAGTGAGTGCTGTGCACAGTCGAAATTTCCGCTACTGCAAATGGCTAAGAGGTGCTTTCCAGGGGGGGGAAATTTAGCATTTAGCAAGTGGGTAAAAGCAAGCACATTCATATTTAAACGCGAGCTTGGTCGTGGCAGGAAATGATTCATCTCTACAGGCCAATGCTGACCACCACCTCCCAACTCTGTAGAAGTTAAAAAGCAGTCTCTAACATGTCTTGGAACACACAAACTTTAGTATTTTATTAGGTGAGTAAAGATGGGAAGTGAAACGTTCCAACTTGCTCAGGGTTTGCCGGGGTCAGGTGGTGAAGGAGGGGAGGGCAAGGGGGTGAACTCGAAAGCCAGTGACCTTCCTGCCAGGAGATGTGAACCCCCGGGGTGGGTGCATGAGAAACTCCTCCGGAGGGGTAATGAAACCCTACGGGACCCTCGACTTTGTGATTTTGGGGGTTGGGCATTGGAGCTGAAGAGGCTGGAGTTGATGAAGCTGGGATACTACCCAGGACACCCCTCTCCAACTCAGCTATACAGGGACCCTCGTCTGATCTACCTGTGCTACACAGAGGTGTTTCCACCACTGCTTCAAATACAGCTCGATCGTCACCCTGTGGGTCCGAGTCTGCATGACTTTGGCCAAATAGCTCTGCCCTCCTTTATTAGGGAACAAAGCACTTGTTTTTGGCAAGCTGTCTCCAATCCCCTGTGGGCCTGGGTTTCAGCTTCAAACCCACAAACCCCTTGTCCACAGGTGCTTGGAAATCCATCCGTCGTAATCCGCCAAAGAGAATGCTCAGCAGCTTCCTGGCAGGACGCTGCATTTTGACCACGCTGTTTTATTCCCCGCCCACCCCGGTTCCTAGGACTGAGGGTGATTCCACAGGTTAAATAGAGTAAAATTTAATGCCAAGCCTCCCGTGTCCAGAGGGGACTGAGACTCTGAACCACAGGTTCACAAAAACCTCTTTTTCAGGAACCTCGACATGCTGCTTTTCATTATGAGCCTTCCAAGAATACTGAAAGGGATTTTAATTCCGGTTTTAGAAATGGAGAGACTGCACACGTTCTATATATTTCATATTGTTGGCCATTAATACCTCCCAGGGATCTTCCGTTTCCATTAACAAGAAGAGGGGGATTCAAAAAAAATAATAGTCTAGCGGTCTCCATGCTGAAATAACAGGGAAGGGCAAAGGGGGGAAGGAAGGAGTGTGTGCATTTGTGCAGTGTGTGTATATATAATAATAATAATAATAATAACTGTTGCATTGACTGTCTGTATAATTCCACTGAAGGGATTTGCCTCTGTGTCCCTCAACTTTTTCCTCATAAAGTCAATTTGGTCTCAGGCCGTGTGTACTTTCTCGCTCAATTAAGCCATAGAAATTGCCCTTTCTCACCTTCCCCAAACACTGTAACGTTTTTACTGCCAACTCTTACAATTTTGAATCTGCTTTCACGTGCTTTTTTGGGTTTAGAATATTTTTTTCCAGTTCAGTGGTGTCTGATATCTGGCCAGCATCTTTTAAGGGGGTAATGGACCCTCTGAGCCTCCTGCGTCCCCCCAAATCTTGGAGCACATAAAAGTACCTTCTTCTCTATTGATCTTGAAAACAACTTGTTTCTCTTACTAGCCTGACAGTTACAGGGATCCTTGGGAGCTTTTAACCCTGTAAACAATGGCATAAAAGGAGCCGCTTTGTTTTATTTTTTATTGTTGTTTGATTACAGCTGTCCCCATTCTTCCCCCCTCCCTCGACGCCATTACTCTCCCCTGCCCCACCCACCCCTGCCTCCCACCCTCAATCTTGCCCCCTTTGACTTTCTCCATGGGTCCTTTAAACATTGTTCCTTGACTTGACCCTTCCCCCATTTTCCCCCATTATTGCCCCGCACTCTGGTTACCAACACTTTGTTCTTTATTTCCTTATCTCTGGTTATATTTTGCTTGCTTATTTGTTTTGTTGATTAGGTTCCTGTTAAAGGTGAGATCGTATGGTATTTTTGTCTTTCACCATCTGGCTTATTTCACTCAGCGTGATGCTCTCCAGTTCCATCCATGATGTTGCAAAGGGTAGGAGCTCCTTCTTTCTTTCTGCTGTGTAGTAGTCCATCGAAGGTGTCACAGGTGGGCCCAGGTAACCAGGTTCTTGGCGATCGGGACAAAGAGTTGAACTGAACACACCGAGTTTATAGCGGAGAACATGGGAGCTGGCCAACTCCAAGCAGAGCTTGACCTCATGAGGCTGGAAAGATTCTATTCTTTCTTACAGGGCAGATCCTTCCTGGCTTTTACTGCGTAGGTACAAGTAGTTGTAGAACTTTAAAGCTACTGCACATACGGTCTCCCATGGTTTTCCTTGATTGGCCAGCAGAGGAGGGGTCGCACAATGTTACCGAATGGACCCCGCCTTCCCCCGGGGTTCCCCTTGTACTGGGTGTGCCTTGCCCACCACCAGGGAATTATAGCTCTCCATGTCAGAGTTTGGTGAAAAAGAAAGGACTTACTTATTCAAAAGTTATATAGACTTAGTCTAATGGCTTAATGTCCTTGTTAAAATGTCAAAGTCCCTTACAACACCCACAAATGCACACACTCCTTCCTTCCCCCCTTTGCCCCGTCTGGGGTGTACTATATATCTCAGGAAAAGAGATGGAGGTCCATGGCTCAGGTAGCCCTCACTTCTTCCTAGTAAGCTGTCCTTGGCGGTCAGGCCTCTAGTGGTTCCCAGCACCATCAGCTGGGATGTCACTAGGATCTCCAGTCCTTGGTCCAAACCCCTGTGACACCTTCTCATGGCCCACCAGCCAGAGTCCTCTCTCCTGTTTCCTTCCCACAGCACTTCTCCTGCATTCTTCCCCATGCTAGGACAGAACTCTGAATCGCTGCTACATCTTGCTTTCCAGCTTCCTCAGGTGCGTGGCAAAGGGTGACCCGAAGCCACGTGGTTCTCCCTCGCGTGGCTGCCGTGCCTGGGTTTCAATCCCAGCTCCAAGCTTCCTTCGTGGCCCCTTTTCCGACTCCTCCCACAATTGGCTATACCTGCCAGCATTCCCGTGTTCTTCCAGCTTTACTGGGCTGCCATAGTAAGTCCAGGCAGGTGTGACTCTCAGGTGGGGAGCCAATCATCTCCAAGTTCTTATGCAGGTTCTGTAACCAGGAGGAGTTGCCTCCCAGGTCCATCCTGGGTGGAAGTCACTCATACCACCCTGGCCTCAAAGCATGGCCACCGCTTTTTAACATATCTAGGAAACCAGTTCAAGGTTATAGATACGGTAAATGACCATGCCAGGGGCGAGCTGCAAAGCTGTTGCTATGCAGAACACCTCTCAATGGCCCTGCTCCCTGTGTCCCAACCCCCAGTTCAGACTGGTGGGGGTGAGGACATCCCATATTTTTGATATGTCTTAGACACCTTGAGTTCTGGACCCCATGACAAGTCCTTCTTTGGGGGGGCCTGGTTGCCCCCTCTTCTTACCAATGTATCACCATTTTTTGATCTACTCATTTACTCATGGGCACTTGGGCTGTTTCCAACACTGCTATTGTAATTTATGCTGCTATGAACATTGGGGTGTACAGGTTCTTCGGAATTGATGTTTCAGGGTTTGGGGGGGTATAATCTCAGCAGTGGAATCACTGGGTCCAAAGGCAGATCCATTTTTAGTTTTCTGAGGAAATTCCATACTGTTTTCCACAGTGGTTGCCCCGGTCTGCAATCCCACCAACAGCCAGGGCACTAGGGTTCCCTTTTCTCCACAACCTCTCCGACACTTGTGGTTTGTTGCTTTGTTTATAATGGTCATTCTCCCGGTATGAAGCGATATCTCACTGTGGTCTTAATCTGCATCTCTCTGATGGCTAATAATGCTGAGTGTCTTTTCATGTGTCTCTGGGAAAAGGGGTCACTTTAAAATCGAGCCAGAGCTGCACCTTCTGACAGTCATTTGAAGATGTCTGGACTCTTTACTCTTCACTCCTTCCCCGTATTTCCTAGGAGTCGACACGCTTCTAAGTAGCCCAATAAATGATTGAAATCAATATTTAGAGCATTTGTACCACTTGAAAAAAAGATATGCTTGAAATAGGACGTGAGTGAACCACAGGAGTTCTCTGCTTCAGGTGAACTCGTGTGTCCGGACTGGTTCTAAACTCAGTGCTCGGCTGTGCTGCGTGGAGCTGGGAAGACAGCCTCATCCTGCACTTGGCCGACCTGCCCGTGGTGATGTCGTACCAGGTGCTTGTGGTTCTCTATGGCCAGTGGGTCCACCCGGTTCCACAGGGGCTCCCGTGTCCCAATGGGGTTCTTTCCTCATGTCTCACTCACTCTTCGGCCCTGGCCATGTGGACACCACCCCAGTTGTGGGCTCTTCTGCGGCCGAGACAAAGAGCGTCCTGGAGGCGGACCAGTTTGAGGACCTCAGTTCCACCATCATCTTTGCCCCAGTGACCTAGTTCCAGTTCTTTTAAAACATGTTTAAAATTAGGTGTATTGATTTTAGAGAGAGAAAAAGGGAGGGAGAGACAGAGAGAGAGAGACACACACATTAATTGGTTGCCTCTCCTATGGGTCCTAACCAGGGATTACGCTTGCAATTTAGGAATATGCCATGACTGGGGATCGAACCCGTGACCTTTTGGTGTACAGGATGACACTCCAACTAACTGAGCCTCACCAGCAAGGGCCCCACGTCCAGCTCGTGACATAATTTAGTGTACTGGTGTCTGGGCCCCTAGAAGCATTCCAACACTTGTTCCAGGGAGACCATGAGGAAGTTTGGTTGGACCAGAATGAAAATCTCACGAACAGCAGAGAGACATGGTCAGCTTGAGCATCACGATAAGTGGATTGCAAATCATCGGAGACGTGGGCTTGCTCCGAATGGATGACTAATTGCACGTCCTTTCCTTGGTTCAGCCTTGGAATGCCATGGGTACAATGCTATCCCACATCTTCCGGATAATCACACGTAACCGAGAACAGCATGTTCTTCATAACTTCTCATTCAGGTAGATTCCTGAAAAAGTCAACCAGGTTGTTCTCAAATGCATAAATGTCTAATATCTTGAAGTCAGCTAGCATTGTATCCGAATGGCTGATTTTGTCTCCTTTCACTTTTTTATATATAATCCCGCCTCTATTTTGTCCCTTCATTTGATAGAATAATCCTGGAATCGTTATCCACCCAGAAGTTTCTGTGCTGAATTCCCTGGAAATACTTATTCTAATTAGCGGCTCAGCCAAATTGCCGAGACCCACCCCTTTCAATGTCTGCCAATAATTGAACGGGACGGCTTTGAGCATTCCTCCCCTGTGGCATAGAGAGTCTGCTCGAGTATCACGGCTTTGAGGATGTCCTGCTTTAGGTTTTTTTTTAGACCTTGAATCTACATTTCGTACTCACCGGGTCAGGAAGGGTATTGGCCATCGCCCTTCCTGTTTAATGGGCTGTTGCAGGAAATAGTACTCAGTGATTTAAATAAAACCCTTACAGTTCTGTCTTCAGTAGGGCGTGATGTTCGGCTCTGGGCGAAGGACACTGGGTTTGAGAAAGGGTAGGGTCCGACTTTAAGAAAATAACGAAATACAGGGGGTGACGCAAAAAACTATTTTAACAGCGTCGTTTCTAGGGAAGACTTGGGGAGAATAATTAAGGATAATGAACTAGACGCTTTTGTAATTATGACAGATAGTTTATTTGTATTAAGGGGCGGGCCTTTCATTACAGACCTTTCCTAGGATAAAAATTTAACGCTGGGTGTTTTCTATGCTTAAAATTTCATGAGGAGCAGGCTTAGTGAATGGGCCATGGCCATGCTGCCTGAAGGGACTCACAAAGCCTTGAGGAGACAAAAAGATAGAGGGTGAGACTTTGAACGCCAGGATACTCTGCCGTTTCAGTCATTATCTTTCAGACCTAATTGCTTTGGGGTTCGATTTGTAAGTTATGTATTAAGTTCTCGGATAGCCTTGTTTGGGAACAGGGTGTTTTTCAGGTGGGATGAGGGAAGGATCTGAGAGGAGGTCGTCCTGGGTCAGGTGGCCCTGTGTCCCATGACAGTGTCCTCAGAAGAGACAGAAGAGGAGACGCAGACCCAGAGGAGAAGCCACGTGGAGATGGAGGTAGAGACGGGAGGGACGCGGCCACCAGCCTGGGGACACCTGGAGCCCCTGGAGCTGGCAGAGGTGGGAAGGCCCCTCCCTGGAGCCTGGGCAGGGAGCACAGCCCCGGGACCCCTGGACCTCAGACGGCTGCTCTCCAGGATGGTAGAGGGTGAATGTCTGTGGTTCTGGAATTCTCAGTTTGTGATCGTTTGTCAAGGCAGCTCGGGAAGCACAAAAAGCATGTATTTAGTTGCTTTGCTTTCTGTGGTTCCCACAGCGGGAAAAGAATGTGTCTCTCTGGGTGCATGCCCCCCACTGTGTGCCAGGACCCCCCCCCCCCCGTCCTGTGACTCAGCCGATGACCCCAAGGGACAGTGTGGTGAAGGACGAGCCTGCCGTGGTGGGCCAGGCCTTGTTGGCTCCTCTTCCGGGTCACTTGCAGATGGGCTGCGGGCTTGTGGCTCAGACCCTGGCACCCAGTGCCAATGACGGGAGGTGTTTACTGACAAGAGCCCAGCCAGGCTGGCGTTTTCATCTCTGCCTCAACCCCCAAAACACAGCGCTGAGCTCCCCTCGGAAAGGCCCCCGGCCCCGGTGTTGGTGACATGCTGATGTGCTTGTGTGACCTTTTCCTACGCCTGCCAGGACCGGCCATTTATTCCCGACAGGCGGCCAGCGCGTCTGAAAGACCTGCTGGAGGTCGGCTGTGACAGGGACTCAGCTGTGTGCTGAAAAGTGCCTCTCCGAGATGCGTTCCTGCTGCCCAAACAGAGCAGTGGGAAAAGGTCACCAAGCCATTATTTTTTACAAGATGGGATTTTTTTTCCCCTCTGTTCAGCACTGAGGTCTGTACACCATGAGAATTCAGATAAATAAATTCACCGTCCCTCTCAAAAGGCTGGTGAATAAGTGACTATATTTTCAATGTGGAGGATCAAGTCTTGCCCTCGAGAGCAGTTTTGCTTAATTTTAAAAAAGTAAAATCAAAGTTCTATTTGATTGAAAGTCAAATGTGCTCAGTGTTTAATGAAGGACATTTGGACCACCAAATGTGGTCCACAGGTACACAGTGTCAGCTAGTCCCAGGGAGGCCATGCCCAGCGTGGTGACGATACTCAATAAGATCCTACCGTGTATTAGAAAGTTGCTTACACAGGAGATCTTAAAAGTTCTCAGTTTTCACTAGAAGAAAAAAGTTGTCATGATTTGTGGTGATGGGTGTTAACTAGACTCATTGTAATGGTCCTTCTACCATTCGTACCAATATTGAATCATGATGTTTTACACCTGAAAGGAATATAAGACACCATAACAATCATGACTCAATGAAAAAAAAAACAAAAACAAACCACCACCCAGAGACGTACGGATCCAGGACAAGGAAACCCAAGTGTCGACATTTCTCACGCTTAGCTAAGGTACCGACCCGTTTTCATAACACAGCCATTTGGAGGAAAGTTGTACGTGACACATAATGAGTTTAAAGGTAGACTAGAACTGAGTAAGTTCTGTTTGTGAAGCCAGAGGGACCTGGGAAGGCAGGAGGGACGCACCATGCATGTCATTACGTGCCTCGTATTTGGTAATCCTTCTGTGCATAGGGCTCGGAGCATTCACCAGACTTCAGGCAAAGGGATAAGAAGGACCTTATATTCCACAGGTGTTCATGGTCTGTCTGGATGCTGACACATTGGACGACACTCTGAGCAATTCACACTCCTACACCGGACCCTCACAAGGAATGAGCATCACAGAGATTGAGAGAAAGGGGTTAAAAAAAAAGCCAGACACTAGGTTTTCCTAGACCGGACACATCTTTCCTCTGTTCTGCCTCTCCTCCCCCCACACGTGTGTTATAAAATCTACTCTCCACATTTTGCAGAAAAAGTCTCAGAAGCTGAATCGCTGGCCCATAGGTGATGCAGGTTGGAATTTAATTGAGAAATTAAAATCGCTGCTTTAAGAAAATGTGAAGCAGCCCTGGCTGGCGGCATAGCTCAGTGGATTGAGCGCAGGCTGTGAACGAAAGGGTCGCTGGTTTGATTCCCAGTCAGGGCCCATGCCTGGGTTTCGGGCCAGGTCCCCAGTAGGGGGGCGCACGAGAGGCACCCACACATGGATGTTTCTCTCCTTTTCTTTGTCCCTCCCTTCCCTTGTCTAAAAATAAATGAATAAAATCTTTAAAAGATGGGAAGCCAATGGTATCTGAGTCACAACTTCTCCATCTCTTCTGCAAATGAAGACTGTGGATCTCTTCTAATTTTTTAAATTTATTGATCTTGTAGGTAGAAGAAGGGAGACAGAGAGGCAGGGAAGGAGAGAGAGAAACACCAATTACTTGTTCCATCCATTCACGCACTCAATAGTTGATTTTTTGTTGTTGTTGTTCAAGTATAGTTGTCTCCATTCCCCCATCACCACTCTGCCCCGCCCCACCGACCCCTCCCTCCCTCCCTCAATCCTACTCCCTTTGGCTTTGTCCATGGGTCATTGGTGGATCTTATAGGTGCCCTGACCAGGGATTGAACCCATGACCTTGGTGTATGTGGGAGGGTACTGAAACCCACTGAGCTACCTGGCCAGGGCCTCTTCTGATTCTTTGCCAGTGGGTTAAAAAAAATGGTATACCCCGGCTCCGATGTCATTTTCTGTCGTGATTGAAAAAGCTGCTGCCTCTTTATCTGTTTCTTGGCGATGTGCCTTTGTGTCTTTGCCATGCGATGGCTTTTCAAAAGATGCTCAAAGAACAAGGCACGGTGGCCCTTCCTGTTCATTTTCTACTCCTTTCCCGGGGGGTGTGCGGAGGGGCCGAGCCCGGCAGGTTGAGTCCACCCTTGCCCCCTGCCCAATCCCCCCTTAGCTGAGGGGTGAGGGTTGGTCAGGACACACCCATGTGTTACCGTCTAGCAGGGGGGACACAGATGTTCTTGGGGCTCATTCTGCCTAGAAAACAAAAGGCCCCAAAGAGCGCCTGCCACACAGCTCAGCGTCCCGAGGTTAGACGCCGAGTCTGGGGCCTTATGCACGTGGCCGTGGCTGCCTCGCTTGCTGTGCTTGGCGTTCGTCCCGCGGAGGGAGCCGCTGGTCCTGTGTGTCTGCCTCCTGCTCTCTCCAGGTCTGCTGCACATGTATTTGCAGATCCTCAAGGAAATGGGTGTGGGGCAATGACATTGCCTTCAGCAAAAGGACTAACTCAGCCCGGCAAAGACAGACCCGAGCTCTACCTAGAACACTGCACAGCCTTCGTCATTTCTTGCTTCTGGAACATCTCAGGAGCCTGTGCTGCTACTTCGGTGAGCGGATTCGACCTCGGGCACTGCAGGCAGGTGTGATCTTCTTCATTCATTGCTGCGACCTCCCCTCCGTGGCTGGTGCTGCAATGGGACCCGTTTCACCAGGTGCGAATGGAAAGCTTTGTCGCTGGCACAGACAAAACAGCCCTGTGTTTGCCTTCGGGCGTTCTCCTTTCTTTTTTTTCTCCAAAGGGTTGTTTGATCCTAGTTTCAAAAGAATGGAGATTAGCATGGGGTCAGAGTGTCCCCAGGCTGAGGTAGGTTCCCCTTTCATTTGTTCCTGCCTGTTGTCCCCTGGTCCTGGGTTTCCTATAAACAATTGTTGATGAAGAGGAAGCAGGCGGTCTGGCAAAGGGAAGCCATTTGCCTGCGCTTTGCCATGAAAAATCCGTTCTCTGGGTTTCAGCTCGCTGGGATGACCTACAAGGCCACCACAGATGCAGGCACAACGGTCCGGGCTGCGGCGACGAATCTCTTTGGCTCCTATCAGTGCCGTGGCAAGTCGGAACATTGCTGCCGTCAGTCAGGGACGAGAGAAAGTGCACAACAGAGTCCCCGTGAGGTTCAAATCTTTCTCTGGCCCCTGCATCTAGCCAGGGGCAAATCAGAATTTAGCAAACTTGGGGTTCACATCTTGGGCAGCGCACAAAGCCGTTATTCAGTGCTGTACGTATATACACACGTACATTTGTACTATACATACATGCATATGTATATTTGTATACAATATCTATTATACTATATACACGAGTAGACATAGTATATATATGTGTGTGTGTATACCATATTTACAAAAGGACATGGTATGCATATCCTATATATACAGATAGATATAGGATATGCATACATATGTATACTCTATATGTACAAATATAGACGATATATTTGTATACTATGCTTGTATATGATACATATTTATATACTCTGTTTCTATAACTGTGCATTTGTATATCATACCTACTTGTGTTCTATATTTGTCCCTCATATACAGCATATATTTTTATACATACACACCATCTATATATATTTGCGTTATATTATAACATATGTATGGGCACCTGTGTATTTCGGAATTTTGGGAAACCCTCCTAAACACTGGATTCCAAGGCTCACGGTTGCTTTGGTGAAAACAAGTTAGCACGTGTTTATGCGTGCACAAGTCCACCTGCAGGACTATTTGCCTGTAAAACCACGAGGTGAGGCTCACTGAGCGATGGGGCCGTGAGTCAGGTGGCGGACGTGAGCTGGTTGGAAGTCCGCAGACGTAGCCTCCCTGCAGAGTACGGGAAACTGGAGGAGGGAGCAGAGAAAAGGGAATCACTCCGCGTGGGGCCAGGCGGGGACTTGCATGATGAGGGGGGTGGGTCGTTTTGCCACTTACATAAATGTCTAATGGTTGGGTTGTACACCTGTAATATTGTGTGTCTACCAGTAAGTACTAGGAAAAAATAATCAAGGGATAAAAGTCAGTAGTCAAATGACATGCTGACATCTGGGTCTTTTGACGTCAGAGTTGCATTGGGTCAGTCTCGGGCACTCGAAGAGCTGGTTCATGTGATTCACAGATAAAGGAGAATTATCTCACTTGGCAAGTCGTAGCGATGCCCCTCACCGAGTCCTGTCTCTTTCCTGCCTGCAGCCTGTTCCCCGTGGGGTACCATGCAACAGACAGGTGCCACCTTGGTAAAGTTGCATCCTTGCACCCTCCGCTTCGGAAGATCTTTCAATGACTTCATTCTTATAGGGCTGGAGGTTCTCCTCAGCTTAATTAAAACTCTAATTTCCTCTGGGACATGCAGATGAACTTGTTGGATAAGGACTAAAAATCCCCCGTGAATGAGTTAGAGAGAATAAAAAGGAAAAAGAAAGACGTCTGAATCATCCCAGTCATGGGAATCGGAGTCTGAAAAAACTGCACACAACAGCGAGGAGAAACCGAGGTCCTTCTGCACAATGTTGGAAAGAATGTGACTATAATTCCACTTTTATGAATCCTGCCAGTGAAATCTGGCATCTGCTATTTTTCTGCCATTATGGTTTCCATTTAATTCTTTCTCTTTTTTCTTGTTTCCCTGTTACTTTTTTCCCCTCCTGTTCCCTGCCCTTCTTCCTTTCTGGACATGGAAGATGCATAAATTATGGAAACCTGGGTAGATACAGGTCAACTGTAAAAAGGAATTCATGAAATCTTTTAAAGAATGGGTAGTACAGACCCGCATGGTCAGAAATGTGGTCTCCCCCAAATGGAGACAGGTGGTGAGAACAAAACATGTACAGAAATACGGTAAAAACGTATCCAGTGTGGTCTCTGTATAGGATCCTAAAGACCACTAGCTCGGTGATTTGCTGGAAAGGACCCACCTCACTCACCACAAGGGTAAACGTGCAGCCAACGAAAGCAAAAGAGACCGGTAGGAAGAGCACGAATACGTTCTACATGGGGGGAAGCCTGCAGACAACAAAGGCAGACTTTCTCGTGCTTCTTCTCCAGCCATGTCAGGGGCGTGTTTTGTGTTTGCCTCCAACTCCAGCCTTAAAGGATGTTGTCAAGACGTCCTTGCTAGGTCGCCTGCGTCTTTGAGTCTGGAAGTTCTTAAAGGAAGCTGGTCACAGGAGCGCATACCTGGGATGGGACCTGCCATGGCACCCACCCAACGAGGTGACAACCTGTCCTCTTTCATGACAGCTGAGTTTATCTCACCCTCTGCCTCTCCCAGGTAGAACGCCATTTTACCTGGTAACCGTAGGAGATTCGTCTTCATCCGACATTCGTTGTCAAGGTTTGACCAAGCGTCGTTGCCTCAGCCAAAGAGCAAAGAAAGGAGAATAGTGGATGTACGGTGTGGGGTTGACTCCCCAACACCCATACAACTAAGGAAAGACTCCTGCCCCGTCTCACAGATCAGAAATCGACGGTGAACTGGGCAAAAAAAAATGGCACCGTCAAAAATTATATCAAGAAGACATGAAGAGAAGATGAAGAGAAGATGACGCTGGATGAGGGTTTCCAAAGAAACCCCAGAGCACCACACAGGTATATATACTATGTGGGTGGCTTGGTTGGTCCCCAGGTGTCAGGTAGGTTCTAGATTCATCTGGAAGATGGCTTTGCCAGTCACACAGATGTCTAACCAGGATGCTGTATACCTGAAGCTATAATACAACATTTAACATCCAAAGTAACTGAAGACACAAAAATTAAAATCGGAAATCAAAGAGAACCAAGCTCCGCGATGCAAGAACAATAACATTTGAAATTTAACACGCATACCCTCAAAAACTTGTAGGATCAGCTCGCTCAGACACCATTTGATGTGAAGGTGTAGGTAAACAAAAAGATGATCGTACAAGCAAGCAAAAATAAATGGCCCTAGAGAAGGTCCCAAACTCATCTTACGGAGCATCTCTGAGGTTTGAGCTCTAAACCAGAGAAGAGTATTTTTTTTCTTAACACGTTTGTAACAGGAGGAGGAAAGATACACGGCGAAGTTATGGGGCTCTGCAATTCGACACAATTGGCTTTGAAATCGAGTTCCACCATCACAGCTGTGGAATTTGGACAATGAAGGAAAGCCACCAGACCATTTCCACGTGAAAAGTTGGCAATGATCATTCCATTGTCAGGAAAACATGGGTAGTCATTTTTAGATAACATGTAATATGTTCACTGAGCATGTAATGTATGCCAACAGAACACACAACACCAGATGTATTGGAGGTAAAAGTTAAATGCAGATGACACACTTATTGGGGGGAGGAATTATCTCCCCAGAAGAAAAGAGGATGAAAACCAAAGTGTAATGTTTACCACCCTTTCTTGAAAAGTTGATAAGCTCTGTGTCTCACCATGGAGCAAAGAAGAGGCAGGTGCAATAATAAATGGCAAGATGATACCTCCAGAAGAGGCCATGACATCTGAGTTGGAAAGATGAGGAGGAAGAGGAGGGGGCCTCAGGTGTCTGTGGAAGAAACAGACAGGCGAAATTCACAGGCTGGAGATGGGAATGACCGGACACATCCAAACATTCCTCCTGAGATAGGAAGCCTTCTCACCCCTCAAAAGCGAAAGCCAACCCAAATAAATACTAGCTGTAATAAAAACATCAATTAAAAAAAAACACAAAAGAAACTCACGGTCTCATGAAGTCTCTGCCTCCTTCCTTATTTCTTCTTATCAATATCACAGAAGAACCTACTTTAAATGTGTTAAGGGAACATGGAAAATGTGGGGGTGGATAAACACCAGGAATTTTTGTATTGCTTTATGAGAAAGTCTTCTGATTCACTGTGAAATCTGGCAATGCTGTTCCGAGTAAAGGTTCCGTGTGTGTTGATTGGAAACAGAACTTATCATTATATTGATTTCCCCCCTTCTAATTACATTCCTTCCACTCGCATTCTTATCTGTAAGTCAATTCTATAAACATTACAGATGGGGGACCATAAAAAAACCCAATAATAGTAGTGGGCCATTAAGAGAATCAATACACGATTAAAACTAAACTCCAAACGTCTACTTAGAGGTTACACTCAGTGGTTAAAATGATTTGGGAGTATCACTTTTTTTCCTTCTATAGACTGAACACAGAAGTTTTCTATTTCATAGACAATTTCCTTTTCAACACTCCGCACATGGGGGAAGTCAACAACTGTGAAAATATTCTAGTTTCTTCTCGGTTATTGTTCACTATTCACATATGCCATCAGCCTACATTTCTAGGAAGTGAATTCTTTCCTAACTCAAAAGCAGCTCCAGAATGCCCTGGGCATTCTGGGATATGAAGCGGAAACAGGTGAGAATGGAACACAGCCCTTGAAGAGTTACACCTGTGTTGTGCCTAATTTCCGATTCACAGCCGTGAAAGCATCTTGCCCACTAAGGGGGCCAGGCATCACTGTGTGTGTGTAACAAGCCTATATATTTCAAGAAAATTACATATGCATCAGGGAGCTACTCCGGGAAGAAAAAAAAAATCCCAGCAAAACCCGTTTTGCTGTGTACAGCAAATTGCTCCAAATGTTAGACTTGACGTTGAGGTAATCATTTGGAAGGAGCGTTTGTCAGTTAGGAAACCAAGGGGAAGAAAAGAAACAGCTCAAAGCAAATTCTAATCTTTTCCCTATGAATACTGCAATTTAGCTATATGCTTACCAGTCTTTTTCGATGCGTGTCTGATGGTTACCCAGGTGTTCTGACAAAAACAGTGAAATCAGACAGACCAGAATAACTAGTGCCTGATGCCACCCATTTTTTTTTTGTTCGTGGAAAAAAAGTCAAACATGAAAAAAAAAGAGAGACACTTGGGCTGTTTCCAAATATTGGCTCTTGCAAATAAGGCTGCAATAAACATTGGGGTGTATATTGTGTTTCAGACTAGCATTTTGGATTTCTTTGGATATATTCCCAGAAGTGGGATCGTTGGGTCGAAAGGGGTGCTATTTTTAATGTCTGAAGGAAATTCCATCCTGTTTTCCGCAGTGCCTGCCCCAGCCTGCATTCCCACCCACAGGGCACAAGAGCCCCCTCTTCTCCACATCCTCTCCAGCACCTGTTGTTTGTTGATTTATTAATGATGGCCATTCTGGCAGGTGTGAGATGGTATCTCATTGTGGTTCTAATTTGCATCTCTCTGATGATTGGTGATGTTGAGCATCTTTTCATACATCTAATGACTCTAAGCAACACAGAGACAGACTCCTAGATAGATCGAGAGCAGGCTGACAGCTGAGTATGTTGGGGCTGGGTGGGATTGGAGACTTGGTATTGGGGCGGAAGGGTGGAGCCAAACAGAAAAAGAGGAAAAAAACTCATGGACGTAGTCATGTGGTGATGGTAGGTGGGGAGGTGGAAGAAGGTAGAGGAGGGTAAATAGTGATGGAAGGAGGCTGGACTTGGGGTGGTGAACACGCAGTACAGTGTACGGAGGATGTGCTGTGGAATTACCTGAAACCCGTATAATTTTGTTAACCATTGCCACCCCAAGATAATAAAAAGGCAAAAAAAAAGAGAGAGAGAGAGAGAGAGAAAGAAAAAAAGAAGAGGAAAAGAACAAGCAGCTCAGCTAAGCCAAAAAAAGTAATTGAAGGTGGGGAGCTGGGGGCCTGGAGGGATGGGAAACACAAGACATGTTTGTCTAGGAGCCACATGGATGTCACTGTTTATTGTTTTGGGGTTCAGGCCCCCCCCCCAAGCAGCCTGCCACACAGCAGCCTACGCCAACCACCTGTGTGGCTTCAGAACCTTCACTTATTCCGTCATTGACCCATCTGCTCTCTGGGCAGAAACACGGCCCCGCAAGCCTGCCGTGAGTCAATGGGTTTCCCTGCTGTGTTTGGAGATTTGATGACCCGGGGACGATCGGGCGCAGGAGACAGGAGGGAAACCAGTGGGGTCTCGCATCACAGGAGGCTGGCAGGGGCCGTGCCTTCAAGACGAAGAAGTCAGGAGCCATGTGGAGGCGGAGTTCGAGCTCATGGAAGCTCTACCTCCTCAATGCGCTTCAGCGCCCGGCTCTCGGAGACACAGCCTGCCGGGCGCCATTGCACTCCAGTTGCTTCTGGTGTGCCGTGTGTTTTGGGGATGCACGGAGCCACTCAAACCTTCTCATGAACTTCAACCCTGTGCGGGAAAATGTTGAAAATGAGACGATTTTGTTCCTTTCTCCCCAGTTTGCCTACTTAGCCAAAGAACGCTGCCGTGAGTAAGCGGGTATGCACGTTATCTATGGGCTCCCGGTGACTGTTAAACAGGGAAAGAGTTAAAAAAAGTGAAAAGAAAGGGGAAAAAAAAGGTTGATAAATGCTTAACTGTTTCAGTGGTTTTAATTAAAACATTTGTCATGCTGGAGACTAATTAGTAATTACATAAGAAAGTCATTACGCAGTGCCAAAGAAACATCGCTGTGAGTTTCAGCACAAATTTGAGTTTCAAGTAAATAATTGTTTAAGTCGCAATTAATTACTTCATAAATTATGTTGCCACAGCATCATTTTAATGAACTTACGTTTGTTAATAGCTCTGAGAGGTCTTCTTTCCTCCAGGACTGAAATGCATATTGTTTCATAACCGATGGAACGTCAAAGTGAAATACAAATGATTTTAGATAAAGTGCTTCTCCTGGTTAGCATCTGAGGACACTGGGGGTTATTTACTTGAAAGACTTATTAGCATTTCACAAGGCACAGGAACAGGTTCCAAAGTTAAATTTCGCATCTTCTCCTTTACTCTTGGATTAGGAGGTGAAGTCGGGAGCTCTTGCGGGATTTCAGTCCATGTTACATTTCCACACTGTGAGGTCATCGCTGCAAGATGACACCTCTGTGGGCGAGAATTTCATGGCATAATTGCAAGTTGTGCAAGCAAAATATAGTCAAAGCCCATATGGTAGGGTTTTTCCTTGAGAAAAACCTTGTGGTTCTATCACATGGCATTGGGGTCCTACCGTTAGTTAACATTCCTTTTCTGTGATGTTCAGGGAGAAATAGCAGTTGAAGGAGTAAAGGCAGAGCTGTATCATTGGGTTTGTGTTTGTGCTTGGGTTTGGGTTTGGGTTTCACTCAGCACCCAACCCAGAAAACCCCTTCCTCCTGAGAAATGTCATCCTTGTGTTGAATCATTTGCTTCTCTTGTCTCTCTCTGGGGTGTGTTTATTCACTCCTAATATCCCATCACCCCTCCCAAAACGCAGGCACAAGGACCGTCAGAGTCAAAACTAAAGATACCTGAAGCCACAATCTCCGTGACTTTGAACTTGATTCCCAAGAGAGGGCTGGCCAGTGCGTAAATACTACATAATTATTACTACATCTTTCAATGAATGAATGGGCTTCTTCTTTATTGAAATGTTAAGTATTTCCAGGCTCAACACACCCATTAACTTCAGTGGCTCTTCCTGGAAGAACAAGTATAAATTATTCTCAATCAGCAGTTTTTTAGCTAATAAGAGGTGTGGAGAACCTGGGATTTCCTGGACTGTCCTCTGAGGAATCACTGTACTTCTAAATGGGATAGAATCATTTTTGCTTAACCCCTTTTATTTTTAAACCACTGGCATGAAGCGAGAAACTACGTCTCCGTTTCCTCTGGGTCTCTATTAGAACTTGTCGCCTGCAATGAAAACATCACACAGGGAATTTTCCACTCTTCTGCCCATTTTGTTTTCTTTCTGAAGACGTCTTTAAGGTTTTCACACGTTTCCTCCAAGTTATTTTCATCTTTCGATCATGAAAGAAACGCCTCGTCACACGGGGAGGCTTGCGTTGACTTCATTTCTGAGCCCAAGCATTTGTTCTGGCTGGAGGCATTATTGATGTGTCCGACAGAGTATTGCAAAAACAATTTGAAGTAATTAAATGGAAGTAAGAATCCATTGGAAGGCAAACACAAAATTATTAAATGGCTAGACAGTAATCAAGTGTTACATCTTAATTAAATAACGTGCAATGTCTTCTGCTTCTTGGGAGGGGCCTGAGTTCTGTAGAGAGTTTACTGGTGTGGGCACCATGGTGGAGGGGATACGCTGCTCTTCCCTGCCACTCATCCCAACTCTAAATAACTGAACTCACAAATCCAGCCGCCCGGGACAAAACAATGACAACCTCAACACTCACCGAGGGCCAGTCATCTCTCTGAGCCGTTCACACGTGGTAGTTCATTCTACCCTCCTAAGAAAGGTATAGGACCATGACTTTATTATCCCATTTTTACAGCTGGGGACACTGAGGTGCAGGGCAGTAGAATAATGGGACTGCCCAGCAGGTCACTGGCAGACCCAGAATTTGACGTGCTAACGGTTCATTCCAGAACCTGTGTTGTGACAACGTCCTTACCCATCCCACTCTCAGAATCCAAAGACAATGTGGAACTATGGCGGTGGTCGTGACTATAATCCTATTTATCGACTTTATTTATAACCGTAAGTGCCTTAATGTTGTGGTTGTATTGGTTACGACGGTAATTTCATCAGTTATCACCTTCCTAGACATTCCGACCGTCTATCTAGGGGGCTGCCCAGACGGTGGGGAAGTGTCATGCTGACTCCAAAGCCATCTGGGAGTTCATAAAAGGGACATCGAAGGTGGTGTAGGAGGAGAAGGGTGGACCCGGGCACAAATTTGCCTTCCGTCTTCATGTCTAGTGCTCCGTCCGCGGCGCCGTGGCTGAACAGGTAGGAGGACTCGGGAGAATATTTTCCTATTCCTGGTCCATCATTCACACCGCAAAAAAGCTTTCTGGTTGCAGATTTCTGCGCGTGGAGCCTCGCCACAGCGAACATTGTTCGCATTATCACACAAAGCTATGTCATTGAGAACGAGCACTGTGATTGTGTCAATCAGCGGGCAATAACAGATTTTTGCATCAATACGGAGAGATCCAGAATGCCTCCCCGTGAAGGGGGATGTTCGGTCATGCCCAGGGCCAGTGCTGACTCTCCTCCCCCCGTGGAAATGAAAAACAATCCAAATAGCCTTATATAGTTTGCAGTGACATTCTACTGGGTTGCTGGGTGCGAGGGATCCATCTGCCATTTACCGTTACTTTTATGCATTTTATAGATTGCTCTTATGAAATGTGAATGCACACGAGTGTGGGCATGCCTGAGTGTTCTACTCTCTGCTGGCTCATTGTGTTCATATTTTTATGGACATCATCTACCTCTTTCCTAGAGGTCTGCTAGCTGGGTGGTACACCATCTCACTCCATATAACTGCAGGTAACTTAGGCAGTGCATGCAAAATCAAAGGCCTGTGAGGTGCCCAGTTCCTCAAAATTGTGTAATTCTCTATCCCATTATTTAATTATCATGCCATAAAAATGTCACGATGGCCCTGGCTGGTGTAGCCCAGTGGATTGAGCGCGGGCCTGTGAACCAAAGGATCGCGGTTCAATTCCCAGTCAGGACACATGCCTGAGTTGCAGGCCAGTTCCCAGCAGGGGATGCACAGGAGGCAACCATATACTGATATTTCTCTCCCTCTCTCCTTCCCTTCACCTGTAAAGATAAATCAATAAAATGTTTAAACATTTTTCATGATCGTTAGACTTTATTTTGTGTGAAAGTCCAGCCTTCAAGTCTTCCTGACATTAAAAAAAAATAACTGAAGGGTGATTTTAAAGTCTGCACAGCCAATGAACATGTGGGTGATCACTCCAAGTAGAATGCCTTTTTACTTTAAACTTAGAATGCCATGTACCGTTTTTGCTTTTATTGGCTGCTTTGGTGACCCGCGCTTCATCTTTTCCTGTCCTGTTATTTTAATGCACGATTGAGTTAGTGGAAAGATGCAAGTGAGCAGTGGCTAACCATTAGCCCTTGTTAAATTTACATCTCGTAACATGGAGAGGAGGGAAGTGTCTGGCCCTTCATAAAGAACATTACTGCTTTTCACAATGACAATTTACACCCAATATGATTCTCTATTAGTTTCAGACGCAGGGCAAAGTGGTTAGAAAATTGTGTGCCGTGTACAGTCGTCCCCTGCCTCCTGAAGTACCCACCTGGCCCCATACTTAGCCATCACAACATTATTATTTTTTATCTTACTTACATTAAGCAGTTTTCCCACTTCTTCCACTTTCAATAAACAATAGTCAGGCACACAGCCACAGAGATGAGGGGGCATGTATTTATCTGTACCAACCCCATGGCTATTTCAAATCATCTTATTATTATTGTTCTTCTACAGTGAATCTTAGGCTAGTATCTGCATAGATTTTCATGTGCAGAATAGCCTATTTTCCAGTCCGCGATGTAATTAATTTTTCTGTCTTTAAAAAAAAATCAGTCTATTTTTATCAGCTCTCCTGTTGAAAGGGAGAAAGCACATTTAAACCAACGTCAGCAAAAAAAGAAGGAAATTGGCCTGACCAAGAACAGATCTGAATAGAACGCCTGAAACCACATTGCAAGTATGGATTTTTTGTCCCGATTTCAGCTGCCCTTCCTTCCCTGATTTATTTCGTTGTCATCAGGGGGTTTCTCTTTGAGGTGGAGAACACACTTCCTAATGGTTCTCATTGCCAGTGGGAGGGAAAAAAAAAAAAGAAAGCGTCTTCCTATGTTTTCCCCTCTGCGGATGGAGCGTGGAAGAACCTGTGTTGATCGAGTACCACGGTTGCCAAAGCAGCACCCCTGAACCAGAGGCATGAAGAGAACACGGAGGGAACCCTATTAGTGAAGCACGTTCTTGGGTTCCGCCTTCTACTTACAGAATCAGCCATTGTAGGGTGATTGCAAGCAGCCCTCCAGGTGATCCTGCTCAGCACCTCGCTTTTTCAGTCTCGGTGTGAGTGTCTCCCCAGAACCATTAGAGGTGCTTGATAGACCAAAGGGAGGTGTTTGGCCGTGTCTGAGAACGTAGCTCCTTGGAGAAATTCCAAGGAAGGGAGCTATGATTGATGAGACAATGCTGAGAAAAAGAGTAGTGTGGGCCACATCGCAGAATCATATCTTGGCGTTTCGTCCACGTTCAAGGTCAAAATCTCTGGGGTTGCGTTTTTCCTCTAGACCTGCTGGCAACCCAGGGCCAAGGGATGCTTGCTCAACTCAGAAGCTTGCTAGCCAAGGAAAAACAGATGTAGACTTCAGAAAGGGGGTTGAGAAAACCCCACCCAGAGACCTGTCTTCTCTGATGGGTTTCTCCAACCCATGGAAAACATAGGTGGTCATCCAGAACACCCAGAAATGAGGAACTTGGGTGAAAAATTCCCTGTTGCTCCAGGCATTATTTATATTGTTCTGATGATCAATCTTACATGTCAATTTGTCTAGTCTGCGTTGCTGAGACATCTTAACCAACGGCAGTCTACAATGTGTCCGTCGAGGCATTTGTAAACGACGCTTTGAACATTTAAAGCGGCCGACTTGGAGGAGGGCAGGCTATCCACCGCGGTGTGGCCGGGCCTCATAAAATTGTCTGGAGTCCTTCAGAATGAAGACCAGCCACCTGCCCAAGGAGGAAGCCATTCTACCTCCAGAAGGACTTCCGATTGGAACGGCAACATCAGCTCTTCCCAGGGTTCCCAGCCTGCTGGTCGACATTCGCCAATGCCCAGAATCACACGGCCAGGTCCTTAAAAATCTCTGGGCTTTTGTCTCTCTCTGGGTCTCTGAGACTCTAGGTCTCTGTCTCTATTTCCCTCTCTTTCTCTGTCTCTCTCACTGGACAGACACATAGGTATATAGGCAGATTGGTAGATAGGTAGCTAGATAGGTGAATACATAGAACTTCTATGGTAGATGACAGATATATGCTAGATATCTATCAGATCGGTAGATGGATAGAAAAATAGCAGATACACATACAGAACCAATTTATCATTGGCTCGGATCTCTGGAGAATCCTGACTAATACAACATCCCACTTACCGTCTTACCTGTCTTCTGCCTCATTCCCCACAGCACTTGGCAACACATTTCAGATTTTCCTGGACCATTTTGCACGATAAGAGTTTGTGTGGACAAGGACTTCTGGGAAGACAGTGGAGGCGTCGAACGCCAGTCGGTGGAGAGAATGCCTCTTAACAATTAGGTGTGACAAAGAGGGAGTTGTGTGGGACTTAAAAAAAATAAAATGAAACTTGAGCGCTCCTCTTGAGGAACAGTTAGGCTTTGTTCTTTGGGCATCTCGGGATTTTAATTTCGTTGCTAATTAAATGAGACATGGCGGTTTTCTATTCATGTCACCGTGAAGCTGTTTTGTAAGCGATGCGTGTGTCTGCTCAGTGAATGCACTCTTAAAGATAGAAATGAAGACAAATGGGCCATTTGGTATGAAAGTTCTGACTGCAAGAGAGCAGGGGGCTGACTGGATTGCTATCAAACAGACAGTCTGTGCCTGAGTTTTCTTCCAGGCACAACGACTGAAAAATGCAAACACGTCAGGAAAACTCAGTTCTTCGGGCCCTGTTGTTTTCATGGTTCCTCGTGTCTCCCAGATGTGAACCCCTTCATTCCCCGGACATGATCTCAAAATAAACGAGGCCCTTCTTCACTAGGATCTCACAGGATGCTCCCGAATGCCTGATCACTTTGCTGTGAACAGCAGGCAAGAAAGTTAGTTGCTGGAAATAGAAATAGTCTTCCCCGTGAGGGAGAGTGCAACCCCCAAACCTTACCGTCTTTGGCTAGGGGCGCTTGGGCAAATAATGTAATCTTGTGCTTTAACATGGTGGAAGACAGAAGGGAGGGTGGAGGTTGCCTTCTTGTGATTCTAAGGTTCAGCACTACGCAGATTTAGCAACGCACGGATTTCCCTGAGGCGGGAGGCTGTCCGGCCATTGGATATCGGCAGTGTCTCTGAACTTTCTTCACACTGCGTGGAGGTTTGGCCTCCGATACTCAAAAAACACTCCTGGAAGTGACCAATGTATCCTGGGCGCGGGGGGGGTGGGGTGGGATTGGAACAGCCAAAACAAATCTTAGATGATTAGAACACATGTCAATTTAGGCACAAAATGTAAAGCTATTTTGGCTCTTTTTCCTCTGAGCTCCACCCCAAAGTTTCGGGTTCTGTTAAAATCACATCGTACTAAACATGATGATTAGAATTCTACAGAGGAGCCTATTTATTGCTCAATCTAAGAATATTGAGGTCCAAACGTAAAAGCCAAATGCAATAATTTAATCAAATGCGCATCTCTCCTTGTGGGTCAAGATTATCTTTGGAGCACTTACGTCCTTTTTTACAGAGACCACGTTTACGTGATATCCTATCACGTTCAGGGGATGGTTGGAAAAAAATCCGCAAAGAGAAACTGAGAAGAGCTATGTAAACAGTGGGGTAACATGCAAAATATGGACACAGACTTGTAGATACAGACAACAGACTGATGATGGTTGGCAGAGGGGAGGGGGCTGGAAGACTCGGTGAAAAAGGCGAAGGGATTGAGATACCCAGACAGGGAATTTACAAAACAGTCACAGGCTGTAAAGTCCAGCACAGGGAACATAGCTAATAATATTGCGATAACTATGTATGGGGCCAGCTGGGTACTGGAAATATTGGAGAGGGGGGAGGTAAGTTATATAAGTGTCTAACCACCAACGCTAGGCACATTTCGAAGTCCTGTGAGATAATATTGAATATTCACTGTAATTGAAACAAAGAGTAAAAATAACTAAAAACCACGATGAATTTTTGAAAAAGTCAAATTCAAAATGACTTCAAATCTTTCTGTACAGGAGAGTTAACTGGTATACGCAGCAGGTCGATGACCACAATAAGAACAAAAAAAAAATCCTTAGAACTTAAATAAATTATTGAAAAATATTCCTACATCTACATCTGCCCTAAGAGAGGAAGAAGGGTTTTCAAACAAAAGTACGAGGTTGGACCTCCTGTTTCTGTACAGACCTTCAGAAATATCGCTCCAGCAGAGTTCGCACTCTGAGAACATTAGACTTGACGATTTTGATTTTTATCCCCTACAACTTTATTGCCTTTTCTCCAGCTTTCTTTTATTGGAGGTGCGCCGACCTTTTCCTGTTGGCTTAGCGCTTCGCATTGAATTGTAAAATAAGCATTTTAACTGCAGCTGAAATGATGGAGTCATCAGATGGTGGTTCGACGCTGACAGGCAAAATTAAAGGGGATCGTTCTGCTTCATCAGCTTCAAACAGAATGGTTGCTTAAGACTATTATTTCACCTGCCCCGAAGACACCTTGTAGGGTGCAAACTGACTTTGATGGTGACAGAAAATGCTGATGACTGAAGGTTTTGTCTCAAACAACAACCATTGCAGCTACAGAGACTCTACCGGAGGGAGATAAAAATCTGTCCTAGGTCCTGTTTGCAGAGCAAGCTGCCTCCTGTTTCTTAATTTAAAGGAAGTTCTCTCTCCTCTCTGTTCGGTCTCCTTGGGTGGTCTCACTTACCCCCCCCCCCCACCTTACAATGGAAGGTTGAGTTGCCCGATTTTCAGATTTACACAGCCCACTCAGACCGCCCCCTCCTCCCACCCCTGGCCCCAAGCCCCTGATCAGCCCACCACTCTGCCCAGCCTTGCCACCGACATCGATAACCTCCATACTTGGGGCAAACCTCATGATTTGCTTGTATCACTTCGGCATTGTTAGGAAAGCTGCGACTTGTAGAGAGGGTGGAATGTGCTGAATTTTCCCTATGATGTGTTTCTTTTTTATTTCATTCATTTTTGTTCTGATGTTTATTGTTTCCTTTAAAATTGTTTCTAGGGTTCCCGGTACTATTTCTCCACTAATTTCTGGAAATGAACTTTTAAGTTTCTTGCAAAATAAAACTAAAACCCCCCTTATATTTATACATTCTTTGGGAGATCTATCTGTCTGTCTATTATACATTTTACCTATCTATACATGTATGTATGTATGTATCTATCAATTTTATGTGCATGTATCTATCATCTATGTATCTATCAATTATCCATCTATCTATGTATCTATGCCTTTTATCTGTCTATGCACATAACATGTGTTATCTATTTGTCTAGAACCTATCACTTATCTTTCTACCTATCTTTCCATTTTATCTGTTATCTATCTATCTACCCTGTCTATCTACCCATGTATCTATCTATACATTTTATCTATTGTATCTATCAATCTCTGTATCTGCCTATCTATTTATCTATTGATCATCTATTATGTACTCTCTAGCCAGGCATCTCTCTCTCTTGATCACTACTCTGTCCATGACCCATCTGTATATATACCTCCAAACTCCTCGCTTAACAGAACAGCCTCACTGTGTAAGGATATATCACTTAAACTGCTGTTCAACTGAATAGGTAGCAAAAAAACTGTCTAGAATTTCCTCCCACCTCATGGGCACACCCCTCTCTCATGTGATGCCTTTGCCCCTCCCATCGAGAAGGGGTTCTATCTCACCACCCCCCTGAATTGGGTCTGGCCTTGTGACCGACGTTGACTCAGAGATGGTTTCCCAGGCAGCAAATGGGGAGCCCTGAGTCGGGAGCCTTGAGAGGCCTTGTGGCTCCTTCTCACGTCCTCTTGGAACCTGAGACCCCGGGAAGGATCCTGGATGGAGCGCCTGCAGGGTGCAATAGCCTGTCCTCAAAGCTGGAAGATGGTGGCAGGCTTCTGAGGGACCAGGAATGATAGCACAAGTGCCATCCAGCCAAACCCAACTGAACCCACCCAACCCACTGACTGCTAGAATAACAACGAGCAAATAAGGTGATCACGCTTTCAAGTGACCTAATTTTAGAGGTCATGGAGTCACTGACCAGAAATGAATGGCTGACTTTCTTTGCACACCACGAATTAATTAGCACTTCATATTTTGTTTTTCCTAGTGTACGTTTTTTTAAAAATCTGCTTTAAAAGAAACCGTGCCTTGGTTTCTCACTGATATCTCCCTTAACTGCATCGTAATCAGAGAGAGAAGTTGTGTGTTACTATTTTAAATGCACCGACATTACCCTTATGTTCTGACACCTCGTCACATTTTATGAATATATTCAAAGAAGTCATGGAGCTTCTGTTTGTCAGTTATCCAAGTAGTCCAGATTCATTCTTTTTTTTTGTTTGTTTGTTAGACATTTGAAAGTTGCATACACAAGGTATGCAAGTACAATTTTATAAAATGTGCTAATGAGACAGTATGTTTGGAAATACATAGAACATCCACAAAGCGGTCACCATTTTTTAAAAAATATAAAGGTCACTTAAAAAAATGACTTCTTGATTTCCATAAGCTTCTGTTTTCTTAGTGGGGCAAACCCTCTACCGAATACTGTATTTTAATGGCCTGACTTTATTTAGGGTGTTACCCTGAATCTATCAATCAACACATTATATATTTTATTTTTTACATGATGGATATTTGGGTTATTACATATATATAACTACAAAAAATCTTACTAAAAAATTCTCACTCACGTGGTTTGGCTGGGACATTATATCTAACCATGGTCCCGCCATGGCTGATTCCAACGAATATAAGGACAGGTTTTGCATATCACTGCAGTGATTTATAACAATCCTTTGTTAGTGTTCTAGAACATAGTCCTAAGCATTAAAGATGGAGAGGGTTCCTGGTTTTGGCGTCTTCGTGTTAGCCTAGTACTAAGAAATGTAAAGCTTATTAATTGCCTTCATTCTCAAGTGGGTATTAAAGAACATTTTTCAGAATGCAGAGGGAAAACAAACAAGAAATTAAATGAGTTAATTATTTGAGAAATCATGTCAAACTAAATTCAAATGCCTCTTTGTTTTGAATCTTCCAAGGGGAAGATGAATTAACATAGAATAAAAATGGGCTTCCTCTGGACCTGAGGACACAGTCTCCTGATTTGTTTATATGTTTTAAGTTGAGTTTATATTTCTGAGTGCCTGAGAACATCTGTGCCATGAACGACACATCCATTTGTTATGAGAGATGCCCAGCATTTTCCTTTAAATTGCTGTTGTAGCATTTGTATCGACAGTGAAGAAATGGCTTTATGTATTCATATAAGAGCATACGTCCTCAAAAAGAATCTGTTTACATTTTAAAAATTCGCAAGACGATGGTAGAAGCAGATACCAAGTTAAATGAGAACACCGAATAATTAGGAAATGATGCGTTCGCAATCTGTATGAGCAGATTTCCGCTGTGTCCTGACCAGAAATGATCAAGCAGCACTTGTCAGACCTGAGCGACCGGGCTGTCCTCTACCCGGCTTGTGCAACGGCTCCTTCTGAGTCAGCAGGTTTGGCGTGAACCCCGACTCTCTGCGTTTCCAAGCTTGGGGGGAACACGCTGATGGCGAAGCTCCCAGAAGTCTTGGGTGTGACGATACAACTTGGACATCTTATTTCGGTCACTTATGTGCACACCAGTGTTCAGCTTGCGGCTTTAAGATAAAAATTCCTTTTCGAAATTGAAGAAGTGAATTTAAATAAGGTGATCAAGTCAACGGTATCACTTGCCACCCCCGCAGGTATTTGGAACCTCAAAGAATTTTTAGAGATTTTTTTGGTGTAGGGTTCTACTTCTTTCACAGATTCAACTCCTTTTAAAATTATTTATTTATTTATTTATTTATTTTCCCCTGAAGATATGTTTTATTGATTTTTTAGAGAGAGGAAAGGGGAGAGAGAGTGTGAGAGAGAAACATTGATGGGTTGCCTCCTGTATGTGCCCTGACGGGGGATCAAACCCACAAACTAGGCATGTGCCCTGACTAGGAATCGAACCTACAATCTTTTGGTGCACGACACAATGCCAAACTGAATGAGCCATCTGGCCAGGATTAAACTCTGTTAGTTTTGCTTTTTTGTAAGATGAATCTCACCTCTTATATAATTAACTGTTTAATTATAAAACTCAGTGGCATTTAATAGATTCACAGCATTATGCAAGACCCCCCTCTGTGTAGTCGTCCCATGGTAGCTTTGTCAGCCCCACCGTACACCCTGTTCCTATTAAACAGCCACACTCACTTTCCCCTCCCCCAGCCTCTAGCAAATGCTAGTCTATTTTCTGTTCCTATGGATTTACCTCTTCTGAGCCTGTGGTGTGAACAGAATCACACAACATGTGGTTCTTTTGTGTCCATCTCCTTTCCTTGAGCCTTGTGTTTCCAAGTTCAATCTGTGGGGTGTCATGTGTCAGAACGTCATCCCTTCTTCACTAGTGAGTAATATTCCATGGTGTGATGGGCCACATTTTCTTTACACACTCACCCACGGATGGGCGTTTGACTTGGGTCTGCCTTCAGTGAATAATGTTGCTGTGAATCTATGTGTCCTGGAGTACTTGTTTTTCAATTATTTTGGCTACCTGCCCATCACTCATGTCTAAGTGCAACCCAGGAGGGTGTCCCTATATCAAGGAAGAAAACATCAAACTTTGCCTGACAAAATCTACACAAGGCAAGCGCCTTCATTCTCCACATTCCGTGGGATGAAAACCTTCCCAACCCAACCGGCTGGGCTGCGATCCACTGAGCAGTATTTAAGTCACTAAAAAAAAAAAAAATAGAGTAAATATCAACCTGACCTTTTCATGTTTGGCATACCAGGATTCTTATATAGAGAGTGGGGTTTGGAGGATGTCATTTTGTGCTGTTTTCTCTATTTCCTAAAATGTGACCCTTAGAAATCAGGACTGTGAAGAACTGTATTGATCAATAAGCCTTTGTTTTCACCAAGGCAAACCCATGTTCAATACTCATGATCCTAATGAGTGAAACACCTCACACAGACAGACAGTGGAGGAACCTGTAACAGCCAACTCTGGAGTATGGACATTACTTTGGAAAAAAAACACTTAAATGTATTGAGGTGACATTGGCTAATGGCATCATATACCTTTCAAGCGTACAATTCTATGGCACATCATCTGTGCGTTGCATTGCATGTCCTCCACCCAAAGCCTCGTTTCTGCTGTCACCCCGTATCGGACTACTTTTACCTTCTTGGTCCCAACCCCTTCCCCTCCACTCCCCACCATTCTGTTGTTCGCATCAACAAGTCTGTTTTTGTTTGTTTGTTCCTTTGTTGCTTTTTGTGTCCTACCTCACACATGTGTGAAGTCATCCAGCTCCTCTTCTTTGCCCTCTGACTGATTTCACTCGAGAATAATACAGTTGGATCCATGCAGGTGGTCGCAGACCTCAGTCTCCTTGCATCTGTCTGTCCTGCGTCTATTCTACTTTAGGAAAGACTTCCAGTAGCTGACGCCATCCCTCAAGGCGGCATTCCACATTGTGCTGAGGGGGCAGACGCAGTGATAGGTTAACAAAAGGGGGACTTTTGAGGGGTCTCCTGGTAGACTGTCAGGCGGATTCAGGTCTCATTCTGCTTTCCTTGGCTTTGGTGCATTTTTCTTCCCGGTTTTTAATCTCTCTGTTGTTGAGTTCTTTGCTCTCAGTATTTGACGTTCATCCGTTAAAACGCTGACCCTGGGCCCTCATGGTTCTTCCTTCCTCATTTCACATTGAACTCTCTGGGCATGTGTGTTTTAAATTGAATTTCCAGGGGCTTCTGATGAACATGGAGACAGAGCCTGAACCACACTGTCTGCCTATCCCCATGTTCTCTCGGCTGTTCCCTGACTAGCAAGCTCAAGTCAAATTGTTGAATAACTCTTATCTGTAACGGACTGAACTGTCTCCACCCAAATTCAGGTCTACGCAGAACCTCTGACTGGGACCTCCTTTGGAAGCAGACTCTTTACAGATGCAATTACTGAAGCAGGCAGAGATGAGGTGGTCCTGGGGGAGGGGGTGGCCCTAGATGCCACGTCAGATGTGCTCTGCTCGGGAGAGACAAAACAGACAGCTCTTCTTTCGGGGAAGAGGCTATTTCTTTCCCACCACTACTATTTAGGGAATTATCTACTTCATGTAAAGCAGACGTTTCTACAAGTTACTTTAATTTTTTATTTTTTATTATAGTTCTCATTTAAAATGATTGCCTACCACCATGCAGCCCCTGTCCTCTCCCTTCCGGCCATCACCACACTGTCATCTGTGTCTATGGGTCATGCATACGGTTTTTCAAACATGTGGGGAATTGTGACACGGTGGGGAGTTTTTCTGTATGAAAGATTGCCACGGGGGATGCATTCGTGACCATGACAGGTACCTGCTCTGTGAGAGCGGGCTATTGCCTCGCCTGTGGTGGGAATACCTATGTATCCTGTCAGGCTTTTCCTGCTAGCGAAGCAGTTTGGACAGATCATTTAGGAACATTATGAAATCAGGGCACTTCACCTATTCCAAACAAACATAAGAGGTGTGATATACGCCTGGAAAGACCACATTTATAAGCAGTTCTGGCCCCCCGCCCCCTGCTCGACCGCTTCTAGTTAATTCCACACTGGTAGCTTGGGGCAGGTTTCTGAAATGCCCGTGTGTGACTGGGGGGGGGGTGTGCTCCAAGCCCCTCTGTATGAGCTCTGTGTGGCCATGAGAAAGACACACTCTTTGTAGGGTCCCCTGAATGTGTTTGTTGGGTGGGCCTGATTTCCTGTCCACTTGCATTCCTTGCTATCCCATCAAAAGAAAAAAAAACCAAAAACCCGCCCAGTATGTGCTTGCCTCTTGCCTGTGGGCCCGTGGCTCTGTGGGTCCACCCACCTGCAAGACCATCTTCCTTTTTCTAGAATGTTCTCTTAAAGCTTGCATCTGGCTCTCCCCTGGACGTCCCATTTACTGTAGGCACCATTTATTGGCAGGGAACTTCTCTGATTCTTCAAGCTGCTATGAGATGTCCCTTCGGTGTCTCCCTGTCACAGTGGGCACATGACCCTGTCTCCCATCACGGAGCTTCACTTATGACTAATTTTCTGCTCATTCTGGGGCCTGGACCTCCCCTAGACCCTGGGGACATCTTGAGGATAATGGCCATACAGTGAAGCCAATTGGCTTGAACTCCTCGGAATCCTTTGAAACCGCTTGAAATAGATCCCTGAAAAAAGCACGATCACATTTACAATAGTTTTATTTCCCTTGTAACCATTTTTAAGATACGTCATTGTTTGCGCTATTACAGCTGTCCCAGCTTTCCCCCCTCTGCCCTGCTCCACCTAAGTCCCCTCACACCCCCGCCATCAGTGCCCCCACCATTGTCCCTCTGCCTGGGTCATGCATTGATGTTCGTCTGCCTGTCCCTTCACCTCCCTTCAGTCTGTCCCCACCTCCTCTCCCCTCTGACAGCGGTCACTCTGTCCCGTGTTTCCATGCCTCGGATTCTGTTGGGCTCGGCGGTTCCTTTTGTTCGTTAGATTCCACTTACAAGTGAGCTCATACAATCATCTTTTGTTGCCGTTGTGGATATCGGTCACCCAGCCCAAACACGCCACCCCACAACTGATTTTGGTGAGAAGCTCTTTCTGTCTTTCAGACGGATGGGAGGGCGTTGTACCCACGGGGACGGAGACGGGTTGCAAGCGCTCAGCCGGAGCCCCTTTGCGTCCCTGTGATACCACAGGCCGCCCCGGCTCGATCCCCCCCAACCCCAGATGAAGGCAGAAGCCGCTCCGTTAACGGATGGAGCCCTGAAGAAAGGCTGCCGCCCGCCCTTTTCAGCATCAGCGCTCAGGATTCTCCCTAGAAATGGCAGTTGAAAAGATTATCTTCGAGCGGTGTTAAATAATAGAGTATTCTTCGGCTTTGAAGAGCCCCGTGCTCCCCGCGGTCCAACTGACATTTGCGGAGCAAGCTCTCCGAGTTCCACAAAAGAGGTTGATGCAAAGAGAGGAGAGAAGAGAAGGAGAAAACGTTAACACTTCCTTCCCACGTCTTTGTGGAAGGGATTTAAGGCGCGCTCTCCTTTCTTGGTTTTTATGGAAGGCCAAGGCGTTGAGAGAGGAGGAGGGGAAGAAAATACTTTGGAGTTAGGTAGAGTTGGTGGTTGTATAGCACTGGGAATGGAGCCCTTGCAAGTGGGGGCATTATTTTCTTAGAATGTGAAATTTTTCTTGATAAAAACAGATGGTAGTGTAGTTATTATTCTTTTTTAAATCTTTGCCTGAGGGAATATTTATTTTTCGAGAGAGAGGGGGAGAAGTGGGAAGAGAAGGACAGAGAGAGAGAGAGAAAGGCAAAGAGAGGGAGAGAGAGAAATAGCAGCAGGAAAGAGAAACATCAACGGCTTGCTTCCTGTATGTGCCCCAACTGGGGATCGAACCCCCAACCTTTTGGTGCAGGGGACAATGCTACAACAAACGGAGCCACCCAGCCAGGAACAATAGCTGTTATGCTTTAGAAAAGTAAAAGAACGACTTGTTCCCTTAAGGAGTAAGCATGACCATTTGGGAAGAAATAGCCCCCGTGAGAATTGTGAGCAAACACAGCTGAAAAACTCCAGACAAATTTTCCAAGTGACTCTAGAAGGTACGTCTCATGCCACGGGCCCCTTCCCATCGCCGTTCTTACTTACAAGCATTTTAAAAGTTTAACTCATGTGGGTTTTAGATGGAGGCAACGATGGGCACATATATTTGCATGTCTCCTGTCGGACCTTTCATTGCCTCGAACTATAGGTCTGTCCCCACGCTGTCCAGAGGCGAACGTGGAAGTGCTGACTGTGAGTCTAGCCAGGCATAGCTAGCTCCTTCCTCAAACCCAGGGCAGGTGACGACCGGAAGCCGAGGTCTACCCCCACCCACCTTCCTCCCCGGTGAGTGACAATATGGGGGAAAGGACGTGTGCCCCTCCACGTGACTTCTCCAAGCTCACATTAGTGTCCCGTGCGTGTTCCTTAGGGGGACGGGCCCCTCGATGTCTTTCTCTGGACCCTAGGATTTCACTCAGGGGGACGTGTTCATTCGCATGATATGGTCCCGTGCCTTCGGAGACGGGCCTCAGAGATCCTTGACCCCCTTCATTTCATTGACCTTCATTGGCCGCCCACGGCAGCCACCCCCTACCGGGCCCAGAGGCCTCATCTTCTGAAACTGTCTGCCCTCTGGAACCCTGAGGGTAAAACTTCCCGCCTCTGTTGTTGCAATATTGCTGACTATATTCCTTGGACTGGACTTTGCATCTCTGCGTCTATTCCGTACCTGCCTATGTGCTTCCCAATCCCTCCTTAACGGTGGTTTTGAAAAACTCACACAATGTACCACCTTCACCATGTTTGACTGTAGCGTTTAAAGACTCGTACGTCCTCAGGATTGTGTAACCGATCACCGGAAACTCTTCGTGGTCCCCAACTGAAACGCTGCCCCATTAAGCAACAACCCCCGTCACCCTCCCCTAGACCTTGGCCACCAACTGTCTGCCTGCATTCGGTCTCATGAGTTGAACTAGTCTAGGGGCCTGATGGGAGTGGAAAGGCACTATTTGCTTTCTCTGTATCATTGCAGGGATCAGATTTTTTTTTTCTCCAAGGTGCTAATACTCCATGGTACAGCCTAGAGCAGTAGACAAAGTCTTATTTCCCTTCGATAAATCACAAATAAGCATAATAGTGACTCTACAGAGCGCCTTTCTAACAACTCATAAATAAAGACCATATAGAGTCTCCCATTTCCACATTTTTTTCAGAGGCCACAGATACAAGTTACTCGATTTTCCTTGATTGCATAATAGTGGTGTTGCCTTTAACAAAATATTTCTTTCCTTAAACTCACTGCAGGTGGGTTTTTTCCTATTGCCGTCTCTCTGGGCTTCAGAGAGGCAAGGACCTGAGTGATATGGCTGGGGACAGACACGCCGAGGCTCACACCCGGGGTGCACACCTGGGCTCAGACTCTCCATCCGCTTTGTGGTGTTGGGAAAACATTCTGTCCCATAGCCCGCGTTCTGGGAATGCATTTCTGGTGACGTTCCTGGCGGCTTTTTGCCACTTCTCTTCCCCTTCCTTTGTATTGCTCCCATGCAAATATTGGAAGAGAAGTGCAGATAATTATTAAACACTTTATTTCTAATGTCTGTTCCATATTTCAAATTTTAGATTTATGGTGGGCGTGAGTGAAGCGTGATGAGTGTTTAACAGAGCGAACGCAGTTCTATGGACATCAGCTCATACGCGATCTCTTAATTAGAGAGAAAGTGATGGGAATTGGAAAAGTGAAATGCCATGTTTACAGATCTCAGAAAAATGCCAGGCTGTTCTGTGTTCGTCCGAGAAGCAGCTCTTGTTTAGGAGGTTGACTTGTCTTATGATGATAATTGCCTATGTTAATCAATAAGGGCTGAGTAATTATTTTGTGTAATTAGGAATGCCAGAGTCCCCCAAATTAAAAGTAGGCAGTATTGCAATTAATGCCACCCGTGAAAGAAATTGCCCTTTATAATTCTAAAAAAGAAAGAAAGGAAGAAAATATGTCAAAACGATGATTAGGGGAAAACCACCAATTAAACAATTTTATACACAGGGGTCCAGCAAAAGTAACGCCCCTTCTTAATGACAACATCTTCTATTGCAAAATCAGGAGCATGTCATTCTGTAATATGACACTGTCACACCCAAGCACGTCATGTGACATTTTAGCCGAAATGTCCAAATCGGCACGATAAATGATGACGCCCCTATTACGACCCTACCGACCACACTCAAGCAAGCAGTCATTCGTTCTCTCAGACCCTGTACGTAAAAATGAGGGGTACGAAAAGCTTTGTGCTGTCTATGGAAGCATTGAAAATGTTTGGTAAAGCCCTGGCTGGTGTAGCTCAGTGGATGGAGCGTGGGCCTGCGAACCACACGGTCGCAGTTCGATTCCCAGTCAGGGCACATGCCTGGGTGGCAGGCCAGTTCCCGGTTCCCGGCAGGGGACACACGAGAGGCAACCATACATTGATATTTCTCTCTCTATCTCCTCCCCTTCCCCTCTAGGATAAATAAATAAAATCTTTAAAAAAATTTTAAAAAAATACAATAAAATGTTTGGTAAGCCGTAAAGGACTCAGGGAGATGCCTCTTTCTTATCACGTTCCCCGATTGTCTGTGAACCCACACAATCCTCCTTTCTCCTCCCCTGGCTCCCCTCTTTCTCTCTCCATTTCTAGGGAAGTGTGAAGTATTCGGTCCTCGGGGTGAAACAAAGCCCCACAAGCCACTCCCTTCTTATCACGAACAGACCAAGACAGTGAGAGTTTGTGGGGCCAACAGGAGCAGAGCACACACACACATTGGGCTTTGCATTGGAAAAGGATGGAACAGAATTCGGAACCGAGGATCTGGGAGTGGTTCTGGCAGCAGCCCTGGCTGTGGTGTCCCGGAGAGAGGCTCCAAGGGTAGTTGGGGACACTAATGAGTTACCAAGACTTGCGTGAATTTCCAGCTGGGTGATGCGTCACTTCTGGGGATGGAGTGAGTCCCAGTTGGCCGGGCTGTATCGTGACCTTGAACGTGGCGAAGCGAGTGGCTCTTCCACACTCCTACAAAAATAATCGTTATGTAATATAATCAAGGTGTGTCAATAACCTTACTGTGGTAAACAGTTTGCAATCCACATGGGATCCGCTCTTGGCGTGGACACCGTAAACGGGCACAGTGTTATATGGCAATTGGATCTCAAGAAAAATGGGACACAGAGAGATACCTCGTGCATTGCAACAGATCATCAGTGATTGTCACCATATAAACAGACAAGGAGTTGTGGGCACGATGGAACCCTCCTCTCCCGCAGCTGCTGGGCTTTGAATTTGGTTTCTTTTTCGTTCCAAGAGAGTACAGTTGAAGTCTTCAGCACCCACTGTCTGGCTTGTGACTAGAATTGTTGTCCTAACGTGCTTTTGCATAAAAATGTGAAATACACAAGGACACGTTAGGATCGCACGGGGAGCGTTTCAAAGAATCGGATTCATTGAAAACAGACAGCAGAAGAGAAAAAGAAAGAGGTGCTCGTACTGATTTCCCCTTATCTTAGATTGCATAGGTAATGTTACCGTGCACTGAATGGTCTATACTGCGTGTATCCCTGAGAATTCTAAGTCATCGTATTTATGGGGGGTGAATCAATCAGGTGTACTCAGTTCTCTTTTATGTTAATCAAACAAAATGCCTCTGATGACTATTGTGCCGTTGAATCCTGTTGTTAGAGCTCAGCCTAGATTCCCTCCTTAAAAAAAATGATTTGTGGTGATATTAGACTTTTTTGATTTGCCTGTGAGCTCTACAGAAATGACCAGGATGTTTTTCTTTGGGACCCCACTCAGACTCTACGCTTAAGAGGGTCCCACGTTGGGGAGAAAAGGGAGTCAGTTCAGCTGTTTGGTTTGCAGTTTATGGGTGGTTTGGCCAATTTCTAGAAATCCCTGGTTGTATTGGCTCCAAAGGGTTTGTAAAGAAATGCTGGTTTGGTGAGTGTGTGTGTGTGTGTGTGTGTGTGTGTGTGTGTATGTGTGTGTGGCAAGGAAGAGACATCCTTTGTACTTCTTTGTGAATATTGTACATCTTTGTAAGAGATTTTCAGGATTTGCCAGTTTACTTAATACCACAATGAGGGAACTTGTTTTGTTACGTCACAGGGCTGGGCTGATTTTCATCCCATCCACCCACAGCTGCTGAAATCTCCAGGCTTGCTTCCTTCCCTCTCCCGGTTCCCTCCTGAAGGACCAACGTCGTCATGCGTTAGCAGCGGAATCCAATCTGCCTCCATCTCAGGCAGAGTTATTTTCCCAGGTAAGACCTGTTTTAATGGAAAGGTTTCTGCACCTGCCAGCCTCGAAATGTTCAGCCGACAAGACGAGACCTGTTTCTTCAAGTTTTTGCAGAGCTTCGGTGCTCCCTGTGCCTAGAAATTTGCTTTCTAGACAGAATTTGAAACGCACTTGAGTTTCAAGTGCGGGCCTCGAGGAGCAGCTTCCAAGGACTGCCTGTCTTCCAGGCGTGGGCGCTTTTTGAAACCCCCCGCTCATGTCAACAATCGCGTGGAACAGGTGAGGGTTCCGCAAGATGGTAACGTCTATTCTTAGGGAGAGATCACACTGCCTGCTCATGTCAGCCTTCGCCTCAGATCCTCAGACTTGGTCTGGGACAGCCCGAAAATTACAATTCAACACCAACAAATAGCTTTGCTGCCATGGCCTCTGCGTGCCGACAGTGAGTTTCTCTCGGGCTCCGAGTCCTGTCGGGAGTGATTTGAATTGTCGATGCACAACATGTCCCCTGGGTACGTGCAGACGGCGTTGGCGTGCCCTTTCCTGACAGGTGACATGCCAGGGAAGCTTGCAATTCAGAGTCCCCTCGCTGAGGGTTCCCAAGCCCAACAGACCTCAGGGGTGTTCAGTATGTGTCCTGTTCCCACTCCGTGTCTCTGTCACAGGATGTGCCCCTATGGGACAATGGAGAGTCAACGTGGGTGATTCTGAGAGTCTGACAGTGTCCTGGAACAACATGCAAAACCATGGGTGTAACGGGCTTTGGTGCATTGTAAAGGGGATGTCTCTTCATTCTCGAGCAAATTTGTGACCCAGCTGGGGCAGGAGAGGCAGTTGGCTGGGTTTTAGAAGTTGTACGTGCAAGGTCGACACATCACTGTCAAAGATCTTTTGTGAAAAAATGCACACTTGTGTTTCTAAGCGATGAGAGATTTTTTATGTGGGGTCTATAAGCAGTAAATAAACAAACAAAAGAGGAACAGAGTCATAGTTATAGAGAACAGGTTGAGGGTTGCCAGATGGGAGGGTGGTAAGAAACTCAGGGAATAAGGAGAAGGGATAAAGAAATACAAATTTACACAGTCCCAAGGATGTAAAATGCAGCATACACAATATAGTCAATAATATTGTAATAACAATGTATGAGACCAGGTCACTAGGCGGGGACTGGAAATGTCGGGGGAGGGGCATCACTTTGTAAAGTGTATAAATACCTAACCAGGGTGCTGTACACCTGAAATTAATGTTATATTGTATGGCCACAAACAAGGAAAAATAATAAAAGGAAAAGGTGAAAAGAGTTTGTACTTATTTTTGAGAGAATGTTGAAATGTTCTCAAGGTGGAACGTAACACACTTTAATTACTTTTCTTATCATGGAAGCTTCTCGCCGCATCGGGCCGTCACTGGCCACCTTTGGAGCAATCATTTATGGTCTCATTAGCAGGAAGTGAATCGATAACGATATAATTGCTATTCCCCTCTGCTTCTGGCTCTGGGCTGAAAACCTGGGGTTGGAATACCTCTGCGCTAGCGTTTAAATGCAGATGAAATGAAGGTATCACAGCCCACAAAGAAATTTGAGGAAGGAAAATGTATTTCACCACCTACACACCTTTAAAGATATACTCAGGGAATGCAAGAATGTGAAGATGCTTGGCTTAGCAGGGGAGTAGAATGTCCCTCTGAAATGTTCCCAGCCTAAACCCCAGCACTGGTGATGAGGGTCCATTGCCTGACACGAGGCACTTGGCATCGGTGGTGAATATCAGGGACCTCAAACCAGGAAATGTATCTGAATGAACCAGTTGGGCGCTCTGTCATCCAATGAACTTTTACCAACAAACAACTTTCTCCAGGTGCAGAGAGAGAGTCGTGACAGAGATGAGAGAAGGTTTCCAAGTGTGGACGGTTCTGCCCTGCTTTTCTGGGCCCAAGATTCCAGGGGACACTTTCAAGGACCAGAGAGAGGCCTCTGGGAGCTGAGGGTTGAACCTCCCCCCCTACCATCCCCCGCACCTGACAGGCAGGGATGAGGGTAGGTAGGTGTTAGTCCAACCCCAGAGAAATGAGTTCTGCCAACAACCAGAAAGAGCAAGCTCATTCAGGAACTCAATGCTGCCTTAATAAAATAAACGCCAATCCATGCTTTTGTGGGACGCAATGATTCTGAGGTTAATACTGAGGAACGTCCAGGGAAGAGGGGGCAGCAAAGGATGGTCACAATGATCGATGCCAGTGCAGGTGGAATCCATTTGATGGGTATTGCATCTATAGTTAAAATCGTGCAGTCAGTTCCTGACAGACCAAAGGGACACCGTGGAAATTGCAAAATGAAACTCCAGTGCGAACTGCAACACGGGATTTGGTCAATGGGGCATCACGCATGATTAGGGACAAGGAGCATGTTACCAGTGCTGTTGGGTGACAGATGGGGGGCATTAGAGAACTGAACGATAAAATCAGATTCACAGCCAACTGTACACCACAACAAATAAAAATAATTCTGATATATATATCAGAGAGAGAGGTATATATATCTAGGTATATAGGTATCTCTCTCTGTATAGATATAAAGTCCAGCACAAATAACACCCTGTTTTTATTACAAAATCATAAGCGTGCAATTCTGTAACCTAACAATGCCACACTGAAGCATACCCTAGGACATTTTAGGTGAAATATTCACATCGCTGTCCATCTCCTGTGAGACATTCACATACCCTACTAACCACACCCAGTGAACCTTACTTCTGCCAAAGTCTGGGTATGTATATATGAAAACAGGCAACCCAAAACTCCCATTTTTCGAATTCCCGAAGTGATAAATTTAAAGACTGCTGAATTCACTGCATATAAGAGTAAACTTCTTTCATCATTCAAGCTATTGTAAACAGTTCAGAGGATAACCACACACCATGAAAAGAGACACACAAAAGAGACTATCTCTATTATCATAAAAGAAGCCCCACACGGATTTCGGAAAGCTGCAGGGCAAACGAGCCGAGGTCTCTCAAAACAAACAACGAAAAAGGCTTTAAATAGGTGAAAATCTGTTTTCCCTCCCTAGAGACGGGTGCACACCAACACCACCCAAAGATGTCAGTTTTCACCCATCACGCTGGGAAATTGCAAAAGTTTGACAGCAAAATGTTGCCCAGGACGTGGAAGAACAGCAACCATAGGTTGCTGGTGAGAAGGCGAAATGGGAGCCCAGTTGTCAGAGAAAAGTTTGCCAACACCACTGTCCCCTTTATCTACAGGGGAACTCCCCCCAAAGCCCCCGGTGGTTGCTTCAAACTGTGGGTCACGCCAACTGGACCTTATACATACTGTTTTTCTCCCTATACATATCTACCTGTGATAAAGTTTAATTTACAAATTAGGCACAGTGAGAGATCAACAACCACAATGGATAATAAACTAGAACAGTTATAACGATGCACTGTGATAAAAGTTATGTGAATGTTGAGCCTCTCTCTCTCTCTCTCTGATAACCCAGGCAGTGACTAATGGGTAGGAAACATCTGCAATGCGGACAAGCTGGACAAAAGGGTAAGTCAGCCCCGAGGTGGGGTGAACCAGGCTAGCACGAGATTTCCCCACGTTACTCAGAATGGTGTGCAGTGTAAACCTTAGAAAGGGTTTACTGCTGGAAATGTTCACTTGTGATTTGCGGACCATGGATAAATAAAACAGGAGAAACCAAGACCATAGTTAGGGGGAGACTGAGCCCACATCCAGTTAAACCTCGGCTCCGGCAATGTAGCACCTAGAATTCCCGTCTAGCGATAAATAGCTGAAAAGAGTGCATTGTGTTGGAACAGCCGGACTCATGGTGGCATTATCTGGAATCTCAAATATTGGCAATATGTCTACGGACACAGGACTGCTTTCATAGACTAGGGTTTACAGAAACATGAAACTAATGAGCCAAAATAGGAGACCAGGACATTGGGATGGGTGAGTTCCAGTTATCCTGAGTGAAAATGAAAATGAAAAACTGAAAGGCACACAGGAGATAAGGTGTGTCCTGATGCTTACTTGTGTAGGAGAAACAGGACAACACGTATCTCCCATATACCAACATACATATGCATACAGATGTAGATTAGAACAACTCTCAGAGCCTAAACTCGCAAATAAAGCCACAAGAACTGGCTTCCACCCTCGACCTGCACCAAAAGTCTTGAGAGCCGTGAGCTGGAAGCAGTAATGCTTGAAACTCTGTGGCCTGGTTGTGTGAATATTGATAACACGCCTTAGTGAGGTCCAGGCAGCTCACACCACTGTTGGTTGTTATTTATAGAACATGCTCAATGTCCAGTACAGGCACTTGCAGACTGGGAGACCCCCCTGAAGATCAATATACTCCCACCTGGCTGCAACATTTCCCTGGAAACATCTCGGGAATGTGAGAGCATGACACCAGTTCCTATTGGAGAGGGCACACGTCCCACAGAACTGGTGGCCCCTCAGAGACCAGGGGGTGGCTTCCAGGGGGGGGTGGTCCTTAATACCACCTTTCATGCCGATGGTTTGTTAGAAGGACTTGTGGAACTTTCTGTAAGCTGTTATACTGAGGGCTCTGGTGGACCAAAGAGAGAGGGCACTCATTAAAATGAGCCGAGGACATCCACGGACAAGCCAAGAATTGCCAACGGTTGCCAGAAGCTGGGACAGGGGTCTGGGACACACCCTGCCTCAGGACCTCCAGAAGGGACCCGCCCCACCCACACCTCCATTTCAGATGTCCAGCCTGTAAATGAACACATTTCTGGATTTTTTAAAATGCCACATGCCAAAGTAGAACCAGCCAAGCGAGTGGCACCTGGCCCAGGGTGCAGGGATGGTCCCACCATGGAGTGCCCCCTGTCCCCTGTCTGTGCAGCCATGAATGGGGTTCCCCGCCCTTGGATGTGAGGGACATCGGGTGACACACAGAATATTGCCAGCCAGGGACGCTCGCCTGAGCATTGACGGTCCCCTGCGGCCCAACACGGCAGGCCAAAAACGCCACTTGTCGGAGATAGGACACGCTAGAGACCCGAGCATTGTCTCCCAGGAGCAAAGAACCAAGGCCAGGCGTCTCTTTGGAAAAAGGTTCATGTTCACTAAAATCCTACTTACACACTCTATCAGGCACTCAATACTGAAATACAGTGTGAGACAGAGGGGTATCTCTTGACAAATAAAAAAAGGTTCAAAAACCATGCCGGGATCAAAGAACGTGCCAGGCACAAATCCTAGCTAAATGGCCAAGGTCCTTCTGTGAAGGTACCTCCTGATATGCTGAGTGGTTCTTAATTGGCACTCGATTGACACTCCTTTACATCTAAGTCTTGGGTTAACAAAGAAAATTTCTTTGGAGAACAAAGCAAACGGCGCTGTTTCTATATTGATCGAGTGGATGCAGTGTTGGTATGCAAAAAAAAAAAAAAAGTCACGGGAAGGAAGCAGCTATTCTGTCCAATCTCACTGGACATCAGCTTCAGAATCTGCATTTGTGCCTCTTCTGTGACAATGGCCAGGACATACGTTTGCAACCATACAAGAAGCTGAAACTGTGTTTCTGCACCCGGGACCACTGTGATGCTGACGGTTGGCTGACGGGACTCATCCGTGTCTGGCTACAGAGACATAAGAGAAACCCGTGATGCAGGGCGCAAGCCTAAGGTGGGGTGCACTCATTTCCCTCCAATGGGGACATGCCTGGCTGAGACCAGTGTCCACACAGAACTGAGACCCTCCCCCGCCCCGGGCAGATTCTGAGCCTGCCCTTCTTAAAGTGACACTCCTCTCCCACACCCATCCTTGACTTCAGAGTCAAGCCCTCCCTTTTCTCCTGGCCTTATTACGTATTTCAGAGGTGCACCTGGCTCTCAAATTGCACACCAGCGAAAGTCACAGGTTCCTTCATTCCAAGACTTTTGACACCTCACTCGATTCTGTCACTGGGGGCCTACTTGCTATTCCAAGAAGTCTGCCCTTCTGAGAGCGCAGAATTAACCTGAGAGGCAGGCTTCTGGGTCTCCGTTGCCTGTTCAGGGCCTAGAGTCAATAGTGCCTTTTGCAATGCTTTGCGCTGAATTCTGATGTGTTGCAAGGCTGGGGTGCAGTGCGGGGCCCCCAGAACATGACGCCGAGGCTGAGGACAGTGGGGGCTATGAATGAATCCAAATGAGTAAGTAGGGCTTAATACAGATGAGTTCCCACTGTTTTGTAAGCTTCATCTTTTTTTGAAAACTAAGACCATGTTTTTTTCTTTTTTTTTTAAGACCAGTTTAAATTTCAAAGGGAATTGAGAGAAAGGCACAGAGATTTCCCATATACCCGCCCTGACACCCACCCTACCCACAGGCACCGCCTCCCCTATTGCCAACATCCCCCCAGACTGGCACATTGGTTACGATGATGAACTTATACGGACACATCCTTGTCACCCAGAGTCCACTGTTTACATCAGGGGTCATCTTGGGGGTGTACGTTTTGTGGGTTTGGACAAATGTAGAGTGACTTTTGTCCACCATTGTAGCATCACACAGAGTAGTTTCTACTGCCCTGAAGTCTATGCTCCCCTCTTCCCGCCTCCCTCCCAAAGCCCCGGCAGCCGCTGATCTCTTCATTGTCCCTACCGTCGTGCCTTTTCTGGAATAGGACAGGGTTGGAACCATGTCACACGGAGCTTTTCCCAAGTGACTTCTTTCACTTAGTCATATGCGCTTATGGTTCCATTGTGTCTTTCCACGGCTACATAGTTCATTTCTTTTCCACGCTGAAAAACATACCATTGTCTGGATGGACCCGGTGGATTTACCCACCAGGTAGCCTTGTTGGGCTACCCATCAATCATACGAGTTTAGTTCATGTCACCCCATGACTGAACGCAGCATTTAGTCTCAGCTTTTGAGATTTAAGAATAAAGGCAGGAACTCGCATGATGATTGGTTTCATCCCGATGAGCTCTTTTGGGCTGTTCAGTTACGTCCCGGGCACACGTCTTTAAGAGTTCTGTATTGGTTAGCTGTGCTGCGTAACAAATGGGCACAAATGTAGCAAGTGGAAATGCCACCCGTTTCTGATGCATCGGTTCTATGGGGAGGAGAGGTCTGGGCCTGACTTCCTGAGACTCCAGGCTGTTGTACTTTTTGCTGGGACTCATGCTTGTCTTCCAAGCACAGGGGGTTGTTGGCAGAATCCAGCTGTTGGTGTTGCAGGCAGGACATCCACATCTCCTTGCTGCCTGTTCCCGGGGATGCTCTTGGTTTTTGGAGGTGTCCTAGAATTTCCTGCCACACACCCCTCTCCACGCACAGTTCACAGCAGGGCAGCTCCCTCGCCGAGGGCAGCAGGAGCACGTCTCACTCGGCCTGTTAACACCGAGTCTCATATAATAAATCCTAACTATGCAGGTGACACCTCATCACCTTAGACAGCATCGCTTGACTAGATGCAAGTCACAGATTCTTCCTGCATGGTTCATTCGAGGTCACATTAGAGGGCTCCTCTGTATGGGTTTTCTCAATGGATTTCGGATCCAATAGCAATGTGTAACCACGACAGGATCATTAAGAGGAATACATGAAATGATACGTGGAAAACCACAGGCACATCAGCCCCTGTGGGTTGCATTATTCCTCTTACTTTTAGGGCAGTCCCTTTGCAGAATGCTGTACTGGCCCGTTAGGGAGAATACACCAACTATTGCTAAGAAATAGCAAACTCCAGTAACCTCTTGCGTTTTATTCGCCACACCTGACAAAACTTGGAAGAAGGCCACCCAGACAAACCTCAGCTGCAGGAAAGAAATCCGATGGGCCGCAGTTCTCTTAGCACCTAGTCCTAGGAAGTGGAATGCTATTCCACTGGGGTGCGGGAGCTGTCCATCACATTGCCTGTCCTCGTAACTGATGTGTTGTCATCTTTCTGGTTGACTTTGTGTAGCACCCTTGCATGGTGCCCGAAAGCTATTTTTCGATGTGCCTGATAAAGGATAGAGAGGGTTTGGAGAGTGACACCATCGCTGTTTACTGAAACAAAGACTCCGTGCTGAAGGGGAGCGGGAGGCATCGACACGTTCACTTAATGCCATTCTTACACACAGTCTTCTTTATGGTGCATCCAGTCCACGTTCTCTCCGGTATTTCAACTCTCTTCATCTCTAAATGGTGCAGCATATATTGAGAATAATTTAGAAACATCCTTAAAATCAGCGCCAGTGGTGCTCTCCTTTGAACTTACTTATTGGATTTATTCTCTAGCTGACACCCGAGTGGATTCTAATGGGAGACAAACCCTACTCGTGGGTTACGTAGAAGCAGCTGAATCTGCACGCTCTGTCTTTGCGGTGACAAGAATTACAGGAGGTCGTCCTTAAAACTGTGATTCGGTTTTAGAGTTTCCCCGCCGTCTGTGGTCCCCAGACTTGCAAGATTTTATTGACGCCCACAGGTGCAGCCTGTGTTAGGACTGCTACCCCTGCTGCGTTAGTGTCTAGTCTCGGTAGCAGCGATGGGCTTGCAGCTGAAGCTGGAGTCCTAACCTGTCCTGCTCCAGAACCCAATCTCGTGCAAGAGTAGAACCTCGGGGACCCTACATAGGGCAGAGTATTCAATAGGCATTCAGAATTCTCAGGAGTGCTATACAATCAAGGCGAGACACTTTGTTCTCTTGCCACTACCAGCTAAGCTGTGTTTGCTCAGGGGAAATAAGTAAATCACTCCAGTCACGTGCCCTTGGGCTTCCAGGCCCCATCAATAACATCTTCCCATGAACTAGGGGACAAGTTACATTTCTTTAGATTGGTGTCATCGCTTATGTGCCGTGGTCCCCGCGGTGCACGGACTTTCTCGTCGTTCCATACGCATACCCAGGAAGGGCCTTGGGATTAGCCACTCTCTTGTCCCTTGGAGATAGCCCCTGACCGTTCTGCAGGTTGGGGGCTGTGGGAGCCATTGTTTTTGAGACCTGCTCTAGGGACTGAAGTACAACACCTGGACACCCTCCTTTTCATTAAGTCAATGTCTCTCTAAGGGCCCTTTCCTGCTGGTTTGCGCACGCTCTCCTCCTGTGTCAGCCCACCTGGAATTGACTGGGATGGAGGGCACACCTCAGGACAGGGAAGGTTGACGGCATCATGGTGTTTTTTTCCTGAAGTCTCTTACTGAGGTGCACACCGAAGACTCTTCCCTCTTGCCCAAGGAAAGGTTTGGGGCATCAATCACCTCGCTGTGAGTCCACAGTCACGACACCAAAATGTAACGCTTGATGGATTAGACGGCAGAAACGTACAGAAAAAATATATATTTAATGGAACCCGTGTTCTGCTCCATTTATTTAATGAATAGAACACTGCTTCCGAAGGTCTGTTTCAAAGCAGACACTAATCGCAAAGGAGAAAATGTTACCTGTGCTTGGGGAAAATGCCGTGGGCTGCATGGGTGAGGAGCGATTCCCTGAGTGACCTTCCCCCCCTTTTTTTTTACTGCTCCTGGAGTCAATCGAAGGTCTCATTAGTCATGCACAAGACATATGGGCAACGGCTAATTGCAGCGAATAAATTATGGGAATTATATCCACATGCGCGTCTCAGACGGTTCCATTTTTTTCCTTCCACAGAAGCGGCTGACCTCCTGCTCACCTAATTATCTCCTTGGCCTACGATACTTAATTGGGTTACGATGTCAGAAGACTTTACACCCGAGACCCTCTGCCGAACTTGATTTTTCTTATCCTCATTAATTTTTAGAAGCAGGTTTCAAAGTCAGAAGATTGCATTCTTCCTGTTTTCCCAAAGTCGCTGGCAAGAAGGAAGCCTGGGTGCAGGTAAGTGGGAATCAGCCTTCTCGGGCCCAGACAGCGACGCCTTGCACTTCCGCACCTTCAAGACGTGAGCTGGTTCGCAGAGGATGGCCTGAGCAGGGCACGGCAGATCAATTTTCTGCCAATACTCTGTTCTTGTCTTCTTTCTATGGGGTGAAGGCGTTGTTCTCCAGTTGCAGAACTGTTCCTGTATGATCAGAGCTATTATGGCAGACACTGGTGCATATAGACCATAAAGTTTCCAGATCAGAGCAGATTGGGAATTTGAGTGACGGAAAGGTGACCCAAGATAACAGCAGTGTGGGCCCGTTTGGCCTCCCAATGGGTAGGTTCTTATCTTCCTCCTCGGGGTAATGCGTTAACGAGAAGATGAGTGGCCAAGCAGCCTTGTAGGGGACCGGGAACGAGGGACGATTCTACCTTCAAGGACAAGTCAGAATGTTCCGCTAAGAAAGGAAAGCAAGTAATCTACGCCTGGCCCGGATAATATGGCCACTCGCTGGGCATTTGGCTGCAGAATAAAAGGTACAGTGGGCACTTAGGAACAATACACAATGGGGTTGGATGGGACTGAACCTGCCCGCTGTCTAGGCACATACCTATGATGTGGGTTCGATTCCCTGGTGGGGCCCAGGAGGCCACTGACTGATGTTTCTCACCTCGCTGTTTCTCTCTCTCTTCTCTCTCGCTCTAAAATCGATAAACATTTCCTCACACGAGGATTTTAAAAAAATATATTTGTGCCTGGTGGTTATTTCTTGCTGTCTAATCCCATGATATTTTTTAGCAGGGCTTTATGCTATGCATGGCACGGTGCTCATTGCATTATAAAGCCAAGCCGCACAATCAACTATGATTACAAAGCAAGCAGCCCATGAAAGCAGGCTTTCACCCCGTGCGTTCAACTCCGAATCCAGCGCTTCCCCCTGTGTGCACGGGAAACCAATTCAGCCCTTGCAGAACCGAGAAACAAGAGGCTTAGAAGCCAGTTGATGTCATGAATACTCGCAGAACACAAAGCACCCAGGACGGCTTGGGATGTGGTATTAATCTGTCAAGTCAGATTACAAAAGACCTTGTTGGAACACACCGCAGCCCACAAATCCCCTCTAAAACTGGACTCGGGCATCAAAAATCTTTCTGGAACGTTGAAAGAAGGCAGTTGGTGGGTGATGCTTGGAAGGCTGTGCTTTGGGGACAGGAGCGGATGCTCAGAAGAGGAGCTTTTATTTTTAAACAGATTTAAATGTATTTTGTGGCTCAGGAGAGGAGACGGGAAGGAGAAAGAGAGAGAGAGAGAGAAACATCGATTGGTTGCCTATTGGTCACAGCCCATCTGAGGACTGAACCCACAGCCCAGGCATGTGCCCTGACCAGGGTTCAAACTGGAGACCCTGTGGAATGAAGTCCAACGCGATGAGCCACAACAGTCAAGGCCGCCGTGGTGTTGGTCTTAGCATCTAAAATGGGAGTAGGAAGTTAGGAATCATTCAAATAATAAATAACTATTTTGCATAAACACATCCTGTGCAAGGGAGTACCTGGCTTCCCTCGCTGGGGACTAAACTTGCCTCCTCCTGAGAAACACTATTTACTCTCATTCCTTTGTGCTTCTCAATTTAGGAACGTCTCCGTTGGGACCTTGGGTCTTGCGTGGATGTACGGCTTTGCATTTTAAGAGAACTCAACCCTGTCGTAACCTGCATACACTTAGGAAAAACTTCAAACGCAAAACCCTGGGGTTCAGAGATGTTCCCATTGTCCCTATTTATTGTTAATTGCTCATTCTCCACCTCGCTTCACCCACAACTCAGAGGCGGTGGGAAATACTGACGTCTGCTAAATGGATCCATGACCTGAAAAGAATGCTGTGCTGTGAAGCCCTCCGCAGGCTTAAGATTCTAGTCCTATTTTATGGGTTGGGTGAGTCTCTTGTCTGTAGCCATCTTTCCCCCCCCACCCCATCCCCAGATTATTGCTGCGAGGAAATCTTCAGTTGTTAAAAAATAAGAGTACGCTCACCTGCCTGAGGTATCTGATGTCCTGGATCTTTGAGAGTGTTGGCCCTAATCTATCTAACCCAGCGTGAAGAATCATTTGTTGGCAGGAAGACAACACTATGTTGGCGATGGGAAATGCCCTGGTCTACCACCTGGCAGAGCACAAAATTACAAGGCAGTATTTCCCAGACTGTGTCTTGGAAGTTTCAGAGTGCACGAGAAGCTTGAGTATTCTTTGCTTAGAGAAAGATGCATAAAATGTACCCATCAACATGGCCAATGGGTTTTATAAAGTTTTTAAGGACAAGGATCTCTGTTTACTGGTTGTTGTTGGTGGTTTTTTTTTTCTTTAATAAATGCCTATCCCCCAGGACTTTGCATATGGAATGTTCTCCATCAATGCTCCTCGCTAAAAGGAAGTTAAAAAACGTGCTTCCACCTACAGCCAGAACCTCGTTCCGTCCTGCGCCACTGATTTATTTCACAGTTAGACTCATGTGCCCATTGTCTCCTGTTTTCATGTCTCAAAACAGATCATCCTCATCTGTAATTACGGCAATAGGGATGTGATGATGCTGATACAGTGATGGAGGTGATGAGGGTCATGATGGCGACGGTGAGGGTGATAATGGTGTTGATAATGGAAACAGTGACAATGATAGTAAGGATGAAGATGGTCGTGAGGATGACGGTGATGATGACAATTTTACTCTGTTGCCGCTTACATGGTTAAACGTTTAGCATTTTCTACTACTCTTGTGAATGACGTAAAGTGTCCCCAAACACAAGTCTATAATCTTCTCAAGGCAACACGGTATCAAATACACAGCAGAATAAGCCATGTGATAAATAGAAATACTTCTAAATAGTCGTAACAATTTGTAATATGTTATAATACGTGATAATTCACAACAATTGGCTCATTATATGGTGAATACAAATACTTGAGGAACAGCGCTTTGTCTCTTCAGGGCGAAGCACTGTGCGTTTTCTATACCGCACGTATTTCCACTTGATCACATTTCTGTATCCATCTTCCTCCTCTCTAATTCATGTGGCCTCTTCTTGATTAGAAATCAGCCTCCTCTCTGTAACTGTAATGACTTTGCCCTTCTCCTCACCCTTATTTAAATCCTGTCTGTCTTTCCGATGCTTCGTCAACATCTGCCTTCTCTTGTTCCTCCTACCCATCCCATCGCCCTTGTTAGAGAGTTCGTGATCAAATCACTAACGTGCACTGCCACTGTGCAATTCCACGAGCCTAGGCATTATTTTTTACCATCTCATGCAACACGCACAGGTGGGAGATTGGTAGGGTTGACCCTCACATCAGAAAAAGGAAAGATCTATGCATTTGTATTTGTCACTGTTTCTTTTAATCCTCATCCGAGGATGTGTTTTTATTGATGTTAGAGAGTGAGGAAAGAGGGGAGAGAGGAAGAGAGACAGACAAACACCAGTGTGGGAGAGAGACATCCATCACCAGGCAACACAGCCTGCGACCTTTTGTTGTACAAGACAATGCTCCCACTAACTGAGCCACCTGGCCAAGGCTAAATCTTTAACTTTTAATAAATGAAGCTAAACATGTTTTTCAAAGAAAAATTTCAGCCTCAGGAAAAAAATTGTCATGTAATGGAGGAGAAATGAATGAAAAACAACACGAGAAGGGATACTCCTAAAAAAGATCTCCACACTAACGAGCAACTTGTTAACTCCCATGCTTTGCTTTAGCTACCGACATGGTCAGATTTGTTCTCCTTCATTTTTTCTTTTCTTTTTACTATACGGAAAGATAGTGTACTCTCAAGGCTCTCTAAATATTCTCATTCCACTGGAAAAAGTTAACAATGCTTCTAGGAGTTGCGCATCGATATTTTTAAAGTTTACATGGTGGTCCTGAACCAACAATGTGAAAAAAAATAAAAAAAAGAGAGAAAGGGGCAGCTAACAGCGCTAAGTCATAAAACTATAAAACTTTACCCCTTTAGGTACAGAAATGTCTCAGTTGTGACCTTTCTGGTCTTCCACCCTGATGCTGGCACCGTAATGACTGGTCGTAGCTTGTCGTTGAAACCCACACTCATAAAGCGTTGGTGTTGGCTTGGGTTTTTCCGTTTGTTTGTTGCATGTCTAATTTTTACTCTGAAACGTAAAGCTCTTCTGAATTACACTTGACATACAATATTGTATGAGTTTCAGGTGTAGAACATAGTGAGATTTCACATTTATAGACCTAACAAAGTGATCCCCACAAAAGATGCTGATTAAGAGCTTGTGGATCAGACCCTGCGCCACGTGAAATAAATGAGGAAATCTGGGAAGTTGAAGCTGATGGTCAGAGAGAACCAGGTAAACGAACATTTCTCCTGATGTCCGCCTCTCCGGTGTGGCCCTCCCCATGTTCCAGGCCTGGGTTCTGCGACATGGACCATTTTCACGGGGCTTGGACTTCTATTAGGAATTCCATCATCTTTCAACTACACAGTTCTGGAATGATGTCAACGTGGAAGAGGATGTATTTATTTGGTAGGATTTTCTTGGAAACTAATTAATATAATTATGAATGAAGGAGAAAGTCGTGTTTTAGAAATGAGAACATTTTCATTATCTTGAGTGTCTTGATAATACATGAAAGTCAGGCAGTCCTTGCTGAAAATAAAAGATTGGGAAAAGTGTGAAAATGTGATGGAAACAAAATGCAACAGAATAAAAATCAGTTTTTGTTCTCTGAAATGTAAAAACAACTATTGTGTACCCATGAATGCATCCAGTTCGGATGGGTTTATTCATGGTGTGCTTTTGTGAGGGGAGAATACAGTTTCCATATTTATTATAAGGAAAATGTCCAAGATTGCCCACTAATGTTGATAAGCAACAAAGTAAAATGCAAGCTTTTACCATACATACTTGAAATTATGATGTTGCGTCAAAAGGCACAACACAAATTACATTTCTAAAGATGGCTCTCTGCTTTTCATTCTAAATTAAAGTACGTTGCTGTGAGCATGTAAAGATGTATATGTTAAAAAGAAACCTTGAATTTACATTGTTAACATATATGCAAAGAGAAATGCCTTGCTCCTAAAAACTGACAAATGCATATTTTTACATTAAATGTGTAGTTTAATTTAAAAAGAAGAAATAATCCAATTTGCTTGTCTTTGTTTTTACAGATTGATTGTAGAGAGAGGAATGGAGAGGAGAGAAGAGAGAGACAGAGAGAGAGAGAGAGGGGCAGAGAAAGAGAGAGATTTGTTGTTCCACTTATTGATTCTTGTCTGTGCCTTGACCTAGAAGTGAACCCACAACCTTGGAGTAACAAGAGGACGCGCTACCAAACTGAGCTGCCCAGCCAGGGCCTATTATGTTTCTAAGGTAAATTCCTTTTTTCAAAACGAAATAGCCTTTTATTATTACAGAAGCGATGTACATGCATCGTGGAACATTTGAAAATACAGAAAGTGAGATATATGGAAAATAGTGAAAGACTCATAGACAAAGAACAGGCTGGTGGCTGTCAGGGGGGTGTTGGGTGAGGGAGGCGGCTGGAAGGATTGACCAACAAAGAAAACAGAAAGAAAAAACTCAGGGACATAGACACCAGTGTGGCGATTCCTGGGAAGAGGGGTAGGGGAAGTAGCAGAGGGTAAAGGGGGATGAACAGTGATGGAAGGAAATGTGACTAAGGGTGGTGAACACACAGTACAATGTGCAAATGACGTTTTCTAGAATTGTACACCTGGAACCTGCATAATTTTGTTAACCAGTGTCCCCCCCCAATAGGTTCAATAAAAAAGAAAAAAATGACACTATCATATTCTTACCACTCAGTGATTACCAATGGTAATGAGAGTAACCAATATTACCAATAGTAACTTAAGATCTATTCCTCCAGAACGTTTCATGACAGATCAATATATTTTTCCCAAAACAGGACCATGTCACCCATACTGCTTTACACACTCCTTTCCTGAAAAGTTCAGTAAATATCTATGTTTCCACTGACATCCATTTTATTTACTCTTCATTATGTGGCTCACAGTCAGCTCACCCCAAGTGACCCCCCCCCCCAAATTTCTTTATGATGCATTTCTCAGAATCCAGAAGAGGACCACAGATGCCATCTGAGCACGATGCACATAAAATTGTCTAATGCGGAGCCTTGTCCCCATTTTTCCTGCTGCCTCACCAGAATTTCCAGGCCAGTCGTCCCCCAGAACATCCCTCCTCCGAGATATGCCTGCTCGTGTCTTGGTGCCGCTGTTGAGTCGGGCTGCCCACTTTCCAATTCCTATTCTCCGCTTTCGTCAGTTCCATGTTTCAAGGGGCCCGTGTCAAAGGGAAGAGACCCTGGTGTATTTTGTGACGACACCGCACAGGCAAGGGACTCACCTTTGGAAAACCTCCTGAGGGTGTTTCTTGATGGTGCCTCTGGATGGTGCAAGGACTCTCTCAGGCCCTCTGAGTACATGAAGACTTATGGGCTACTGAGGTAATGAAGACCAATGCCACCTGTCTACTGACCTTTTAATTTCTCCCTTCATTTAATTACTGAAACTCATTTGTCAATCAATTTACCCCTGACGGGCTTCCCCAATTATGAGGAGCCATGGAGGGGAAAGGGGAGAGTGTCCTCATCAGATTAGCTGTCCACTCTAGGGGACGGACAAATATAAATATCCAGTTCTCCTCACAATGCCTATCGGTTTGATTAAATTAATCAGTTCGCTCAGTTTTATCTTTCACTAAGTTCCGTGCACAATGTAACAGTGAAAAAGAAACAACACAGTTGTGACGTTAGAGGTCATACTTCAAAATTGGGAAAAGCATGTGTGTTTTTACAGGATTTTAAGTGGAAATGAATGGCTTCAGGAATACATATCCATTTTCAGCAATTTGAAGCACAGTGAGTTTTGCCCCAAAGCATGCCCTGACTCATAATTTATTTTAATAACCATTTTATTGTGAAGCAATTCAGATATCATAAAATGCTCACATTTCTCGTAATCAAAGTTTTTTTTTTAAATTGAATTGATTGGGGTGGAACTGGTTAATGAAATTATATAGGTTTCAGGGGTAGAATTCTAGAAAATACATTGTAGTGTGTGTTCACCACCCAAGTCAACTCTCCTTCCGACACCATTTATTCCCGCTTAACTCTCTCCTACCTCCCCCTACTCTACGGTCCAGATGCCTTTACATACGGGCTGTTAATGATGGGTTCTTATTCATCCAGAAATCTGGAGCAAATGGGCCCAGGGCTGCTCACTCAGACTATCTTGGCGCTTATACCAAACAAGCACTGGTGCGGAAGATGGAAACTGCAAAGCCTTTAGGGCCGAATCACAGTAGACCCTTGGGTGTCAGCAGGAGAAAGAGATTCCCCCGGGACACAAAGCACCCAGAATGCCGCTGTGTGTGACAGCTCTCTGTTTGCTCAGCAGCATTGCATGCGTTGCTACCTGGATCCTGCCCCAGGTCAGGCACCTCACTGCCCACCTGCGGAGGAATGAGAACAGAACAACCGTTACTGCTACAATCTGCAGAGAGGTGGTCACTTCATTGCTCTGTTCATGGAGAGGGATAGGGTCACATCTCAGACAAGGCACCCTCCACAGCCATGCAGTCGGCTCATACAACATGAGGTCTGGAGAGGTCCCAAATCCAGACTCGGGGCAGGGGGTCCTTCTGGGTCCCAGGAAGGCTGGAGCACCTGTGAGTTTCAGGAAGAGCCACATGGGGAGGGGGGTTATAGGAACAGGGGCACAGCCTGAGACAGGAAGAAGCCAAGAGCGCTTAATTGGTGACGATGAGTTGAGTTGGTTTGAGTACCATGGTGCTCAGCTTTTGTCTCCGCCCTCCGCTAGGTTGGAGCAGTAGATGGGGGTCCTTTCCTACTGTTCCCTACTGAAATCCTTTCATCCTGCAGGTCTCAGGACGATAAAAAGGCAGTTTCCAATCCCTGGGCCTGGCCATGGCCATGGGGCCATTCTCTGCATCGTCTGAGAAATCACAGGACGAGAGACAAGCTGCAGGCAGGTGTCTTCTACCTCCCTGCAGGTAAGCGTCTTGGAAGTGACAAATTCCGTAGCAGAGAACCTGTCCAGTTCAGCATGGGGTGCTGTCACCCTTTAACTCATTTCTCTTCCACTGCGTTGGAGGAGTTCCTGCCAAGAGGGCAGCAGGCTCGTCGACACCGGGGATGGTGAAGTTAGCTGAGGCAGGGCGATCCATCGATGGGTCCATGGGCTCCTAGGTCTGCAATGCTCCATCACTCCACATTCGCCAACCTGCTCATCAAGAAAAAGAAAATCAACCACACGGCCTGTGAGACAGGAGAACCCAGGGAAGGGGAAACACCATCGCTGCTCTTGAGACATCAAACTTTGTTCATTTGTCTTCCTGCATGGTAGACAGGCAGGAGCAGGAGCAGACGAAGGCTTGCTGAAAATAGCCTAGAGGAAGCTCTGAATGGTGATGCATGTTCAATTGCTCATCTGCCACGTGGGGACCTGAGCAGGTAACGGGGGTGCAAGAGGCCTTGGAGGTTTGAGATCCATGTGAGGTTGTCGCGGTCCTGTAGCGTTCTTCACATCTTGCCCACTGTCTCGTAGAGGAAGGAGTTTTTTTTTGGGGGGGGCTGCAAAATGCAAAACTCTGTGCTGTAGGGTGTTACGTGGAATTGAACACAATAAGCTAGCCAACAAAATACAGACAGACTCGTAGATACCGAGAACACACTGACAGCTGTCACAGGGGTGGGAGTTCGAGGGGCATGGGGAGAAAGGGAAGGAATTGAACCAAGGCGGGTGGGGGGCGGGGAAAGCCAACTCAGAGACCCAGACAGCAGTGTGGTGATGACCAGAGGGAAGGGAGTGGGAGGTAAAAGGGGATAAGTGGTGATGGAAGGAGACCCGACTTGAGGTGGTGAACACACAATACAGTACACAAATAATATATTCGAGAATTGTACGCCCGAAACCTGTATAATGTCATTAGCCAGGTCGTGCTAATAGAATTTAAAACACATCTAAGGGTAGAGATGCGAGAGAAAGAGAGAGAAGCTATTACTTCTCTACGACTCATCTCTCCAAAAATGTCGAGACGTTAGCTGAAAGAACGTCGTATAAAGAATAAGGTGAAATTATGAAGAGCGTGCCCCAAACATGCGTTTTGGGCAGAATCCTCCCTGGAATATTATGGGAGGTTAGTGGCTGTAGTCTCTGAATTTCTGCACGGCCTATGGTGAAACAAGTAAGACTCATTAACTCATTTCAGAGACGTTTAAGGATGTCAGACCATGGTGCCTCCTGCAGCACAGGCTCGCTCTCACCAAGCCGACAGATGGGATTTTCCTGCTTTCTGACGTGTGGAGGGTATCCACGGAGAGAGTTCTCTGGCTTGACTTGGAAACAGGGCGTGGCCAAGGACAGGGGCAACGTTTCAAAGCACACCCAGAGGCTTCCTACCACGGGGGCGTGTTTGGATTCTTACCGACTAACTCAATGCCTTCTAGCTTGAAACTTCTGTATGGCTTTTCTTCTTAGGGGAAGATTCAATGTTAAAAAGGAAACATCTTTGGAGAATTTGCCAGCCTCCTCCCAAATGTCGTTTTCTGAATACCGAACCCCTGGAAAACTCCCTCTGATATTAACATTTTAAAAGAAATGTGCGCCAGTCAAATAAAGGTAAAGCTTTAAGATTCTTGCTCTCTAAGACTTAACTATATGATTTTCACCTTCTTACATGTTCACAAGTTCACGTGTTGGAAATCATAGGTTTTAAGTTTAGAATTTTGTGAAGACTAAGTCATATAACATGAAATTCTGCCTTCTGTGGTATTACAGGGCCCGGCAAAAATAAGGCCTGCTTGAGTGTGGTTGGTAGGGTAATAATACGGGTGTCAAAATTCATAGTTTTCATCGGAATAGTTCACTTAAAAGTGTCACAGGGTGTGCTCAAGTGGGAGAGTGCCAGGTGACAGAATGACATGCTTATCACTTTGTAATAAAGTATTTTATATTAAAGAGGGGGCATTATTTGTGCTGGGCCCCATAATTTGGTGGTGTTTGGCACACTCACCAAACATCACCAGCGGCTGATTTCAGGATATTTTCGTGAATATATCCAGCAGCCCTGGACCCATTAGGCAGCCTCACCTGATTCCCCCTCCCCACAGACCCTGGTCCCTGCTAGCTGCTCTCCATGTCTTGGGTCTCTTGGCTCCTGTGACGCCACGTTGAGCTTGAAGAGGTGCTCGTCACAGTCTGGTGGCCAGCTCAGGGGGGCCCCTGCATGTTTGGCATGTGTTTCTGCTGTCAGTGGGTCTGTTTTGATGCCCGTTCACGCTCATGTCCCTCCCTTCATCCAACACAAAGAATGTCCTTCTCCCAGCCTCATCCAGCCCTGTTGATGGACTCCTCAGTCTTGACTTGGGGTGGGATCTGGGAGTTGTCACATTTTCATTGCGACAACACGGACGGATCCGGGGAGTCTCTCTCTAAGCGAAGTAAAGACCGGGTGGAAAAAGGTCAACAAGCGTGTGATTCCACTCGTGTGTGGCACGTAAAATGGAAAGCAACAAAGGACCAAGACAAACAAACAAATGAACGCCCGGACACAGACACCAGTAGGGTGGTTACCAGAGGGGAGAGGGTGGGGAAGGTAGAGGAGGGTCAAGGCGTCAGATACATGGAGACGGAAGAAGACTAGACTTCGAATGGTGAGCATATGATGCAATGAGCAAGCGACATGTCATAGAACTGTACCCCGGAACCTATACAATCTTGTTAACCGATGTCACCCCAGTACATTTCATTTTTTAAACAGTATCACAGAGCTTTTCTTTGGGACAGCTGTCAGCTGTGCCTGGTGGGCTGAGACATGGAAATTAAACGGTACCTTATAGCTTCACTGACCACCAGGATAATCCTGCCTCTCCACTATATCCTGACCCAGGGTAAGGTGGGGTGCAGATCCCACGGAATATCTGTGGCCACGTGCGTCCCCCGGACACCAGGTAGCGATGCGGATGTCACTCTGTCCAATCACCGCAAGTCGTGTGTTCAAAGCATATGATTTCATCTCCCCACGGTGTTAGAGGTGGGATGTAAGTAGCTCTCCAGAAACATGGTATTCGAGCTTTAAAGACCAGGGCCACATAGATGTCAAACTCCTCCATCGCACAAAACAGCATCATAATACCTGCCAATGGCTAGGTTTGCCTCTCGGAGATTCCCAGTGGATTGGTACTCATCCTGCCAGAACAAATAGTCAGAGGCACTGAAGCATAATCCCTCTCCCTTTATCATCATTTGACGCCTACTTTTTATTGTAGTCCACTGTATGTATGTTTAATTGGTCTTATCTATGTTTCAATATTTATTCTGGACTATTTTGGAAGGTTTCTTAGACATTAGCTATGAAAATGTAAGAGGGAAAACGACTGTAAATTTGAAAGATAATGTTAGTGTCCCCCTAGGAAGTGAAGAAGATTAGCAACAGATTATAAAACTCTGCTTAAACATTCTTTTCCAGTTCCTAAATGAGAGCTACGGGAATCTGATGTAGAAAATAAGTAGCCAAAAAGAGGTCCATTTGTAGCATTCATTTTTTAAAACGTATTTTATTTATTTATTTTTAGAGAGAGGGAATGGAAAGGAGAGAGGACAAGAAACCTCCATAGGTGGTTGCCTCTTAAGCGCCCCCTACTTGAAACCTGCCCTGAGACCCAGGCATGTGCCCTGACTGGGAATGGAACTGGCCATCCTTTGGTTCACAGGCCCTTACTCAATCCACTGGGCTACACTAGCCAGGGCCAATTTATGACACTCATTTTAATGGAGGTTTAAAAACACCTAAAAACAAAAAAGGCCGGGCGGCAGAGAATCTTCCTGACAGAAAGAATCCCTCAATTGTATTATCTCCACACATGAAACTTCCGTACATGCCCAGGACTGATTATAAAACTTGCTGAATGAGGTCATCTAAGAATTATATCCCCTGCATTTTAATATGGATAATACGTTATGCATGAAATCAGCACATTTCTCTGTCAGCTTGCATTTCCTCACATTATAAAATGTTATCCTTTCCCACATTCCGTGTGGGTTTGAGTAGAGACTGGGCAGGTTGGGGCATGACTAAGTATTAATAGACATGCGCTCGCAGTTCTGCAAATCCTAGACTACTTAGTGTTCTCTCGGTCTTATATTTATTGCCTTTTCCTATATAGGCAGCACTAATATCTCAGGAATTGGTAAAAAGAGAAAGAAATGAATCCAGCCTAATTCACAGTCACAAGTGAGTAAACACAGTTATTAACTAGGACAATACTGAGGTTCAAAACAGAATGACATACCCACAATAAGTTAAGGTGCTCATGTAGAAAAGAAATACATTCAAAGACTTTGTTTCTCTCATTCATCAACCCTGTGGATGTTGCAGACCCCAAACCTCCAGCTCTGGCCAAGGGTGAAAGCGTTTCACTTACGAGGAAGAGAAACTTTGTGTGTTGACTTCAGTTTTCTGCCATTTTCATTCTTTATGTCTTTCTCCTTTAATGCAGTGATTTATGTTTTGTTTTGAATGAGTGGAGGGTGGGGTTCTTGTGAGACCCTATGAGGAAAGGTCGTGACTTCTGAGTTTGGGATTTATAACATTGGAATCACATCAAAGGGCATATGATTGCATAATAAATATTGTCTCTTCTGAGTTTATTTTTTTTAGGCCTGTGTTTTCCCACCACCCAAAGATATGTTTCTTGATTTTAGAGAGAGAAGCCAAGGAGAGAGAGGGGGAGAGAGAGAGAGAGAGAGACTGATGAGGTGGATGATGGTCCACTCTACCACCAAGTTTGCCCACAGACACTTCCTAGTGGTAACTTTCCAGCTATTTGCCTTCTCATGTGCATGGGACCCTGTGTTGTGAGAGAGCCCCCTGTTTGAACAAAAGACCAGGGTGTGGGTTGCCATGTTCAGCATGGGACCGGAAATGTCTCTTTTATGAACTCCTTTCAGGAAAGCCTTCCTCAGAGACCCAAGAGAACCGTCTTATCGTGACTTTGACTGATGCAAGAAATCTAACAACGCTTCACCCCTGAGCCTCTACAGATTCCCACGACGGACCCCATTTTTGTCCAAATCCCCAGTTTCTGGAAACTTCCACTGGCTTTCTGGAACTCCCACAACCCTCAGCAAAACTCTTCTTGATGCTGACACTCTTTGAACATTCTCTCTGTTGTCACTGGGTGCTTGACACTTGAAACCTCAAGCACATGTTTTTGTCCATAATGTCCTTCAACAAGGGACTGTTATATTTCTCAGTCTTCTCGTCTGTCCCCTAGGTTTTGAGATTGAATAGTACCCTTTTGACTCCTTGTAACTTCTGTTGCAGAAAGACCAATCGTGTCCACGGATAGGACTCTGGTCTTGACCATTTCAAAGTCCATGAAGTTTCAACCCAAAGATCATGTTAGAATGTCCTGGGCAGTCGTACAAAATGACAAAGACATCTCTAGATTCCCAAAGGTTATTACTCCATTATTTGGGGATGTAGGCTGCGCCGTCACAAGTTCCCAGGACTTTTTAATGCAGAGCCCAGGTTAGAAAACACCAAGGCTGGTTTGCACTCCCTTGATGTGTCCATTCTTGGTCTCTAGTCTCAAATGACTTTTTGTGTATCACCTGCCTCCTGTTCCCACAGCCACCGTCACCTACATTAGACAATATCTTCGGTCATGCTATTGCCCATTTAATTTCCCTTGTAACTCCCTCCCCTTTCCATGCACATTCTGGAAAAATTCCTCACTTGGAGCAAACACACTAAAAGTACTCACAGTTTGGCATTCTTTTTTATTCCGGGGGGGGGGGGGATTAGGTCAAAACTGTGCAATAATGAAAACCATTCTCGGTTCCTCCAGCGAGCAAAGGTTTATTTTTAGGTCTGCAGAGGTCTTCACCCCTGTTCAGAACAACCATTTTCTGTGCATGCGGACGTGCCTTTATTTTGTAGCTCAGCAAAATAGAACTGAAACAGTTGGCCTCCTCGGCATATAAAAGAAGGGAAAGAAGGCTGGGTAGTTCCACACATGCTCGGTCACATACAGTCCACAGGTGAGAAGTAGTTACCTGCCCCCACTCCATGACCGGGAGCTGGAGACATGCAGCCTCCAGCCGTGTGAACGGCTTCAGTGTTCCTTATTGGTGATGGTTAGTAACTTTGACCACACATCCCCCCGATCCCCTATTACTGACCGGGAGCTGGAGATCAGAGTAGGCACACCGTGTGCTGAAACCTCAGCAAACACTGAGAAGGACAGGATATGAGAGACAGGTTTTCTCAATTCCCAGCAGGAGTCTTTCACCTGCAACACCAGAATGTTCCATTTCAGGACACAATGTCACACCTGCGCCGCAGGTGTGAGCTGAAGTCCAGCATGGTGTTATTTCTTGTTTCCTTGTCCACTCACGCCTTAATTCATCAGTTGGTGAATTCACAACAGGCACTTTCCTCATGAAAGACTTTAGAACTGGCTTCTCCTCCTGCGGTTCCAAAAATTTTTGGTCTCCTCCTTCTAACTCCATTAACGCCCATCGCGTCTCTCTGGCTCAGAGACAGATCTCAACTTTTCACTTTGACCTATCACCTCCCTAAAACATAATCCCCTAAAATGGCATGACCCAAAGCATGTGCATTTTGCTGGATTGCTAGATCAATATGTGAGCTTGGAAACAAAGATCTCTACAATTAAGTTTCTTTAGTCTCTTGCCGACCAGCTGGGAAAAGAAAACAATAAAAACTGACGACTTATTTTGTTTCTTAAGACCTTAAGCCTGAAAACATTAGCCTAGCGATGCTGCACAAGCTTTGAATAAATCAGTGGAAATATTGTTCATGTAAATGACCAGAGTCTCTCTGCTTGATCTCTTGATGTTACTAAATTGATATTCAAAAAAGAATGTTTGCGGATTAGTGGCATTTTATTTCGATAATCTCTTTCCTTTGAGGAGCCAAGTGGGTTCCAGGGAGCATCGCCTTAATGCTGGAAGCTGCTGTGTGTGGGTTTAGCTCCCAGCTTTTGGTGCATTTTGGTCCTAATTGTATTTAGCATTTAACAGCAACAAACAAACCCCGGCAATAATGAAATTCATCTACCATTGCGATGGGGAGAGAGAGGTGCTCCAGAAATCAATTTTGGTTGGCGAAGGCATTGTCCCTTGCATTAACTAGATCAGTAAGTGTGGATTAAATTCTCTCCTTGCAGCCTTATCCCGGGAAATTGTTTGCAGATGCAAATGCGGACCTTTAAAGCCGCGGTCTGAGATCATTGGGGACCCTGAAGAGAAGATGTATTTCAAACTTGAGTTTCTAACATTCAAAATGTTACGTTTTGAGAAAGAGTGCCAGATAAGTGGAGGGGTGGGAGGAGAGGTGCGTGGATGGGGGAACAGCAAGGCACCTCCAATTCCCCTTCCCAATGCTTTTTGAAAATGGTTTTTAAGTTTCTTCCTATCTAGTTTTTCCCCAGACTAAAAAATATAGTCATAATTTCATGCCTTTGATGATGAGTATATTCTCCTTTACTACCTGCAGGATTCTAAGTCAGTCTGGTCTTCTGAGCAAAGTTGGAAGCAAATCAGCTTGTCTGGTTTACAAAGAATTCGATATGGTGGGGTGCGCTCAACCATCCCAGAAGTGCACAAGCAAAAGTCTATCAATCTGGGGGTTGTTCTGAGAGCCGGAGAAGACAGTGCTTTATCTGAAGATGTATTGATCTTCTAGAGGAACAATATCTGCGTAGGGTTGAGGCGTTGTCTGGGATGGGTGTTGTCTCTTTTGAGGAACTTGTGAGTATAATGTGTGGGATTTACTGCGGGTGTTTTTACTGGCTGACAAGGAAATAAAAAGTGCCAGGACTTCAGGTTTACACGCAAGGGGTACCCGTGTGGGTTTGCCGATCTCCTTCTTCATTTCCAAGTCGGAAAGTCAGAACTGAACTTCAGGGTGCTATGTTGCAATCAGGCAGACCGAGTTCTCGTCTCAGGCCTTCCCTTCCTCTTTTTGTCCCTGTGGGCAAACCAAAGCTCTCCAAGACCCTTGCTCTCAAAGGTGAGGAGAAAATACCTGTTGCACATGTCTCATTGGGTTTCCATGAATATACATGGGTGCTTGTATGGCAGACGGGTAGAAGAATTATGAAGTGCTATGGAAGGCAAGCAGCCTGCTATGGAAGGCAAGCAGCCTGCATTTACACCCAACGGTCTTCTCTTCCCTCCTGTGATGCTTGGATCCCTCATCTGGGGTCCCACCTTTTATAAGCCCTGTGCTGGCTTGCCCCTGCAAATCCTGCTCAACAATTAGCAAGCCCTACACCTGGATGAACTGGATTTTTCCTCTTTCTGCCTTGTGGGCGCTGGAGAAAAACATGCAACCCAGAAAATGATCTAACTTCAGACGATCACAACTACCCTCAAGGTAGACTATAGTCCATCCCGGAAGTCCTGTGTTCTCCTAGTTCCCACGTTCCCCCATCCTCTACAGGACCATTTTGCACATTTTCCCTTTTCATCAAAACTCTGGCACCTGTCTTTCCCCCCCTAAAATTCAGCCCATGATCCCACTTTTTACTGGCCCCAAAGAGTATCAGCACGTTTATGGGAATGTGCCCATGACATCATAGCCTAGATGCCTACCTAAGGGAAGGGGTTCATGCAGTGGACCCGCTTTATCCAGTTCTTCATCTCTGCAGTCATGACGAGAATGTTGGCACAGCTACTGGGTCATAAAGTCATCGGCTGCACCCAAGGCAATGGGCTGAGTTGAAGCAGACTGACAGCGTTACGTGATGAAAACCTGCCGACGGATGATTTAGGATGGAGCTAATATTTAAACCTCTTCTGAGCTCACTGGCCATTTTTCCCCCAGTACTTTTGCTAGTTTCTCCACTGTCCCCAAGTAGTAAAATTTGGAGGGTTCCTGGACTCGGGTTAGAATACACTCTTTTTAAAAGTAAGTTCATCTTTGTATTTAATCTCAGCCTATTCTACAGGTTTAACTGTATTTTATTTCATGATGACTCCCAGATTTACACCCAGACACAATTTGCTCTTTGCTTCCCCCACAACTGTACGAGAATCTAAAATGATATATTCTGCTGTGTCTTTGTCATGTACTTCTGGGGACATGACAGGTTTCTCCAGCTTTCCATGTGAAGAAAAATAAACATTTGAGTCCTTCCTCCATTCCCAAATCTAGTCCACTCACAGTCTTTCTCACATACATGAAAAAGTTATACTTTGCACCTAAGAATTGCTCAGACAAAAATCTCCCAGTATTTCTTTTGCCCCCCTCATGTATAACTAGTACTCAATCCATCAAAATCTATCTGTTCACCTTTGGAAATATATCAAGACTCTAAACATTTCCCCAAACAACCCTTCCTTCATTCTACCCCATTCGCCCATCACCAATTATAACAGCTTCCTGTCTGGTCCCTTTTATTTCCTCCCTGTCTTCCTTCACTTTTTCAGTGGCGAGATAGTTTCAGACAGAGTGAGGGCATGTTTATCTTTTCCTAGACCCTCCCACGATGCCTCAGAGTAAATCAGAGTAAAATAAAGTCTTCAGGCAAACTACAAGTTCCTCCTCCATGCTCACTTCACAGCGTAACATTTCTCTTTGCTAGTATGAGCATCGCCGGAAATGTTGCATATTCAGTTATCCATTATCATTCATCTCCTTCTAAAATGTGAGTCCCATACAAGTTGAGGTGTTTTTTCTGTTTTGTACAGTACTGCCTGTATCCTCAATACTTAGAATAATATGCAGCATTGGACAAGTGCTCAGGAAATATTTCTGAACACGATTCAACGGCACCTTGAATTTGTTAATATTTAAGTCCATGCTGAAATTAAAAGTGCAAGTTCTAAAGTTAAAGAGTACAATTGCTTCTGGTACCCATGCGCAGTAATTCGCCTTTGAAAATTTATTGTCAACATCAGCTAAACCTGTGACTCAGTGAACATTGACGGGTGTGGGAGTAATTTTGTGGAAGTTGGCGTCCGCCAGTTGGACCTCGAAGATGAAGCGTTTCCTTTTAGGATCTGTACCATTCCGTTTCTCTTCCCAGGGGAAGTGAATAGTGTATTTGAAGTTAGCGTTCTTATCATTTTTGGTCATTCTCAAGCTATAACCAACCAAACCGAAAGTAAAGCTAAAATCGTCCCTGTCCTTTCTCCTTCATGATTGTTTTATTTCTGTGTGGAGTGGTGATCCGAGAATCTTTGGAACCCAAAGTTTTACGAATCTCTGACAGGATAATTTGGCGGGGGGTGGAGGGCAGACTTCTTTTTATCCTCAAACTCTGAAAATGCTGATGTCACCCCGGAAGATGGGTCCCGTGTGCAGGGTAGAACTGTAACTTGCAGCAAAGATTCGCTGTTTAATTTATTTTGAGGAAGACGATTTAACACACGGCATACCCAGACACTTTCAGGGAGAGATCAAAGAAATTGGAGAAGGGTGGACAGGCACGGCCATGCAGGAGCCTAAAGGGGGACTTTAGGCACAGTGGGGTCAGGAACTGACACCATGAATGTCGCTTCATGGCCATCCTCAGTTTACCAATCTGAGAAGAAAGGCGTTTTCTTGATCGGGAAGGAATCTGGCATAAAACTCATGGGGAAGGTTTAGATTGTCCTGGGTGGGGTCACTGGGCTGTCCTGTACCAAATGCTGAGCCAGCCTTTGGGGTGGGAGGGGCTGCAGGGTTCTGGCCACACCAAGGACATGGTGTTCCTTGTGACCTAGACCTGAGACGCAGCCGGCTACTGGCTCCATGTTCCAGAACGTTCTACGACGTGGATGGCTTCCTTATGTCCATTAAAAGGATGCCTTTTCTATCATTTGAATATCTTTAGGATTCATAAAATGACCACCCATTTTGTAATTTTAGCCACAACTTATGGATATCCCATATCTATGAGGAGAATAAAATGTAACTTTCCGTGTATTCTGTATTTTGATCGGTTTGGAGGATTTTCACTCCAGTGCACCTCCGTGTGTTTTTTCTTTCTTTTTTTTTAACTGAATGTATAATATTGGGGTGACATTGGTTGATGAAATGATATAGGTTTCAGGGGTGCACTTCTATGGTACATCACCTGGTCACTGTGTCCTGTGTTTATCATCAGAAGTCAAGTCTCCTTCCATCACCATTTACTCCCTTTTACCCTCTTCTACCTCCCCCACCTCTTTTGCCTCTGGTCATCACCACACTGTTGTCTGTGTCTGAGGTTTTTTAGTGCAACTTTCATACGGCTAGGATCGAAAGTCACTACCATTAAAAAGGCTGTGGTACGTTTACACAATGGAATATTGTAGGCCATAATAAAGAAAGAAGGCTTCCATTTTGCGACGGCATGGATGGATCGGGAAAGCACTATGTCCAGTCAGAGAAAGAAAACTACCATATGATTTCACTGGCATGTGGAATCTCATGAACCAAATAAACTGCTGAGGAAAATAGAAACAGAGGCACAGACACACAGACAGATGGGCACCTGTCTGAGGGGATGGGAGGGAACTGGGGGAGACAAGGGGAAGGGAGTAGCCAAAGGACACACATGGCTGACCCATGGACACACACAGCAGTGTGGTGCGTACACAGGGAAAGGCAGGGCAAGGGCCGGGTGGAGGCCGACAAAAGGGAGAAAATGGGGGACATTGGCAATAGTGCCAAGGACAAAACTAAAGTTAAAAAACAAAGGGCCCCATAATCCTGGCTGGTTTCCTTCCTTTCCGGGCCATGTAGTGTTTTCAGTAGAAGCCTGACATTCCGCATTAAAATGTATGTGTGACGGATGAGCAGACGGACTTGGAGCACAGAGTATCTGAGCCTTAGAGGTATTGGAAAACACACTAATTGTGGAAGTCTAAACCCCACTGCCTGGCAAAGAGACAGCTTAAAAGCCTTCAGCATTAGCATTTATGGGGCATTCAGAATGCATTTTCCTGATGCAGAGAGGTTGTTTTTTTTTTGTTTTTTTTGTTCTGTAACTATGCAAACAGCCTTCCTGTTTCTGGTTGGCTCCTGTAGACACCAGACCGGAACAGAACCCTCACCCACATGCACGTCTTCGGAAAACACTTTTTGCCTGGGCATTTTTTTCCATCAAAGATTTTGTATTGTGATACGTCTTTGAGATAAACACCAGCGACATGGAAGTCATCTTATTCTGAAAATTTCCTTCCATCACCATTTACTGGGCCCCTTATCCAGGTGTGTCCAACCTATGGCCCGTGAGCCACACCTAGCCCAGGATGGCTGTGAACGTGGTCCAGCACAAAATCATAAGTTTAGTCAAAACAGTATGAGGTGTTTTTTGTGATTACATGTTGCAATGTATTTAATGGGTGGCCCAAGACCCCTTTTCTTCTTCCAGTGTCTCCCAGAGACACCAAAAGGCTGGACACCCCTGCTACTTTCTGCCTCCTCCCTGTACCCACTTTCCTTCTGGTAACCATCACACTGTTGACTGTGTCTGGGTTTGGGTTTGTTTTTCTTGTTGGCTCATTGGTTGCTTTCACCTTTACATTCCACAGATGAGTAAAATCATGTTGTTCTTGACCTTTTCCATTTAACTTGTCTAGCTCAGTGGGATGTTCTCAAGGTCCATGCACGTTGTTGCAAATGGCCGTATTTCATCTTCTCTCATGGCTGAATTGTCTCCCATGGTGACGTGTATATATCTTTATTTAACAGTCTATGCAGATAGTAAAATTATGTCGATGACCAAATTAATTGTGCTAGCCGTAAACTTGACCTAGTCATGGAAAGACTGATATTGCGGAATTTATTTTAGAAAAAGCCTTGGGAATCTTCAAGGAAAATGAAAAGCATGAGGCATCTGTCTCAGTTTCACATATTTCACTTCATTGTCATTATCATCTTGCTTTGTGAAGGACGCTGATCATGTAACACAGGATGTCACTGGTAACATCATCTTAACCATAAAAAAATTTTCTGGCCACATACACATTGCAATAAGCTGACTAAGCATAGTGCTGTCTGTATTACAAACCATTGCCATCTTCCTTTCTTTGGATAATAGATTTTACATTATTTTAAGCACAAAACGTGTCCATTTGCACCTTTCCCGCAGAACCAATTTGCTTTACACGTCGTGCCAAGTAGTCTGAAGCAAGCAAACTTGCTAAGTTAGCTCATTCTCTGAGACCGAGCGTTCTTGCAGCCCTGCCAACGACTCTGCACCCATTCACACCTGACGGCTGACGTGAACGCGAAGAGATGCCTAAGTGGGTTATAATGAGCCCCGTGAAGGAAGTGGTCTCCTGAACTCATCACCGATTCAAAAATCCACCTAAACTTCAGCCATCAAATTTGAATTAACGAGGGTCTAGATGAGAGCAATGAAATATACGAGCGTTACTTCAGATGCTTATGGCATATTATGAACCATTTTCCCCTTCCTCTTAAGAATGTGAAGACAATAAAGAGATGAAGAGAATTTGAATCACCTTATCACATTTGAAGACAAAGAAACCAGTGAAGTGTCTTTTTTTTTTTTTCACAGAGTTGGAAAATGATCGTTCTTAAAGGGATTGTTCTTCAAAGACAAAGATCTTTGATGTAATTGTAGTTGATGGATATTTCATTAAGCAGTGGATCAAGGGGTCATTGTCTCTCGAACCCTTTTTCTGTCTCACGGCAACGCGCCAGCCGGCACGTCCAAGGCTGACGTGGAATATCAGTGAGTATTTTGCGGTGCTCATACTGAACCAGGTTCTGAGAATCCAGTCTTTGGGCGGTGTCCTTCGCCTGTCAGTAACAAGAGTTCAGAAAGAGATGACAGGGGCTTCCCAAAGAACTACCAACAGCTTTAGTTCACGGGAAAATCATGTCCAACTTCCAGCAGGTTCTAGCCCATGGGAGAGGCAGAAAAATCAGGCGTCACATGAAGCAGTTTCGCAAATCCTGCTAAACTGGACTGCCTTCCTTAGCATTCCCTATAGCATGGGTTGCTTTGTTCTCCAACATCCCGAATACAATACCGAGGCTTGGGAAACTCACGCCCACCATATCTACCCTGTTCCTCCTTTGATTGACATAGTCTTGCTTTGCTGAGATTTTGTGTGCGTTTGTCAGGGGGAGAGGGAAAGAGATCTTCCCCTCCATAATCGCATGAGCTGATTTGTCATAATAAATCCCAGGATCCACATCGATATGTCATCTATATTATCTATGTCACCTGCATCTCCCTGTATATTAGTATATATCCTACTGGTGACTTCATTTCTCTAAAGAAGCCTTCAAAGGCAGCAATCTGCATAGCAGATTGACTTCCGATGGTCATTGAAGATGGACTCGGGGCAAATGGTTTTCCTCACCAGCTACTCGTTCGATGGACGATCAGATACTTACACGTAGCCGCAGCCAGAGAGTTGGAAAAGGGAATATTTGATACAGATATTGCATGTTTTTAAAACGGGAGAAAAAAGCCAACAGCCTCAAGACATATTTTTCCCAGCGGCATGGCTTGGCTCTGATACCTTTTAGCTGCCTTTCCCTCCTGTATCTAAGCTGGTGTTCGAGTGACATTTGAAAGATGCCTTTTACTTTTTTTACTTCCCCAAAATGTCAATTTGAAGATGCCTGACATTCCCTTATGACCCCATTAATCTTTTATTCCTAATTGGGGAGAATTGTGCCTCTGTGCGGATCAGTGACATGTGTGTGTGTGTGTGTGTGTGTGTTTGTTTGAGCGCGTGTTCTGTCCCATGAAAAGACTCAGGGCCCTCATGGTCCCCAGGCCATGTCAATGACACCTGTCATAACAACCCTGCTGCCTCTGGCCAGTCCGGAGGCACAAACATCCTTATGAGCGACAAACCCTCCACAGAGAAGTCACCCTCTGACTCAACAAAACGTGACACGAGTACAGCTCGGCAAATTCATTTTCCACCCGGACGGCCTATCATTTGCAGAAGGACTTGCAACGTGCCTTTTCTTCCAACCACCTGCTTTTAGACTTCCAATCAAGGGCTAGCCTCCCACACCAAAGGGTCTGAGGTGAGGAAGCGACAGGATCTAACCTTTTAACAAGATGTCGTGGGCCTGTCCAATGGTTATCCCAATAATGTCATGGGGTTATTCCAGGAACACTGTACTGTACTGTCAAATATTTAAACTCCTGCAGTCCCCTATGATCCACAGCCCACCCCAGCACCAGGAGGGGCTTCTGTCTTTCAAACTGGAACCCGTGCAAGCCCAGTGTCCTCATGGGACACTATCACCATGCGCCGTCGATGGGGCAGTGAGCCATTGTTGCACCTTTTATACCTCAGTCTTCTCATCTGTGACATGGAAGCTATATGCCCACTTAGCAGTGAATGACAATGCAGGGGAACCACAGGTGAAAATTCCTCAGCACATGCAAATTTGGGGATATTAGGAAAAAAAAAAACATGGCCCCGAGAAAAACACCACGTAGGAAGATTGAGTGAGAAAATGAGCTTTTAATTCTGAAAGCCTGGGAACTATGAGAGGAGGAGGAGCGCAGATGAAATCAGATGGAAAATAGCAGGGCAATGAGAAAAGGGGGTCCTCGCCCCGTGCCTAACGCCCATGAGTTAGCCCAAAACACGCCTGTGCCTACCTCCCGCCTGATTGAAACAAAGGGTTGGGTGCAGGTACTGCAAGTCAAAGTTGTCCCCTGTGCCCCTGGTGGCTCTTCCCTGAAAACTCTCCTTTTCAGCTCTACAGGTGACAGACTGGGATGTCTTCTTTAATCGAGCATCTCTCCTCTCCCTCGCCTATTTGGGCAGAGCCACGTCGCTCCCGCTCACACGCTGTGGTTTTCCTCGGGGTGTCAGGTGAGGGCAAGGGTTGCAGAAGAGGAGCTGTGCTAGCAAAACGGGCTGGTTTGAGCAAAGTGGGAAGTAGCTGCAGGTGTATTCAATGGCTGGGAGGGAGACGCTGAGTCATCTGGTCGACCTCCTCTGACCTCAGGGTCGGGTATTAGGAAAATAAAACAAAGCCAGTTTGCAAGGGGCAGTGTTTACATAGAAGTATCCAGACTGGGTGATATCAAAAGGTGGTCACCCCGTGAACCTTTGCCAAGGTCTCAAGCTTGCGAGTCCAGCCCACCACGAATAGAAATGATTCGATTCAGGATATCGGGTGTAAATGCTTTTCCAGCACCTAATACCCATTGTGTGAAACAAGTTATTTGCCATCTGATGTTGTTTCAGGAATTAAATGTAAGGTCTGGGATAGTCAGTGAAAGGAGCCGTCAGAGAAACACAAATGTTATATGATCTCACTCATTTGTGGAAGCTAGTGAACAAAATAAAGGGAGGAACATAATAGAAACAGAGGCACAGACGCATGGACCGACTGAGAGCTGTCAGAGGGGAGGGGAGGGGGACTCCGGGTGAAAGAAGGGGACGGGATTAGGCAAAGAGAACGGATGCCTGACCCATGGACATGGACAACAGCGTGGGGATGGCCACAGGGAAGGGGTTCTGGGAGAAGGTGGGCAAAAACAGGGGGGAAATGGGGACATCTGTTAATAATATCAACCATGAAAAAAAACACAAACAAAATCAGGGCTCCTCAAAGCAACTTGAAAACTGTGCCGTTTGAGAAGTTCCTGAGGATCACAATGACCATCTTTATCTGCCATCCCACAGAGGGACCTCCCACACCGAGTGCAGTCGAGTGATCGAGGGGTGGTGGGATGTATCCATACGACGCAGTGCGGGTGAGATGATACACACTATGGCTTTCAGTACATGTGTTTGTGGTCAGGACATGACAGAGCTGGGCTATTTTCTTCCTTCAGTATCTGAATCCTCTCTTTTCCTGTGGCTAAACTCATCTCCCATGCCGGCGAAACCTTGTTCCTTCTGGCAGAAACACCTCTGAACATCCAAAGAATGATGCACCAGTGTGTGTGGATACATTTATATGTTATACGTGATACTTATGCAGGTATTTCAGTATTTATACATCCATAACCACAGCACGATAACAGGTCCAGCGATGTAAAGCTGTGTCTTAACACCGACGTGAAATAAAAGGCGTTCGCATCACTTATAATCTGGAAGAGCCAAGCTCTGCACTTGCGAATGAAGCAGGCCCAGCTGCCAGTTATAAGTCACAGTTGTGCCATGTACAGCGGAAAAAAATATATAGTCTGTAATATCATAGAGCTATGTCCCACTGTAATGTGTATAAATGTGGAATTAACTATGTTGTGCCCCTCGAACTCCTATCATATTTATGGCAACTATGCCTTTAAGGTGTTTTCAATGATTCAGAGACAGGAGAGAGTGAAAAAAGTGAATTTATTATTTTCTTTTGCCATTTTCCTTTGTATGAGTGTCCTTCAATCAGCCAAATGCTTACCAGAAAGTAGACCAGTAGGAAATACTGTAAAAAAAACACACGCCAACGAACAAGACACAGCAGTATCTTCCATGAACTAATGTTCCAGTGCACCAGGTTTTAAAAATGTTTCTTCAACCATGCTATGCATCCCTAGCAGTCTTGAAAAGTATACAGCGTTAAAACCGCAAACACTAATTTAAAAAATCAATGACAGATCTTCCTACGGTTTACTCTTGGGAGACAAATAATAGGAATTTTTCGAATTCCTGGCAGTTTTCGAACTTAGTGCTCCATTTTCGGTGCGGAACTCACCGAGTGAACTAAGGACATGTTTGCAGAAGGAGGTGTTCACTCCACTGGGTTCATTGGGGCCATGGACGGTTCTCCCGCCCTGATTTCATTTAAATCTGCAGTTTGATCATCAAGTCAGGAAGATTCACACCTCATGGAACTCACCCAAGGACAAGACTGGAGTGAAGAATGAGTCAGGCAAGCAGAGTCCTTCACACGGACTTTGTTTCGGAGTCACAGCGGTCGGCTTCCGGGGTTCGTCGGCGACCAACTGATGCTTAGATATGAGCTCGAAAGGCCACCTTAGCCTCATCAGCAGGGGACAGGATGGCTCATTGGTTTCACGACAATCTATTTCTGTCCTGTGGCTGAAACATTTATGGCCTTTGCACTGACCCTCGAGACAGAGGTGATTCCTTTTCAAGCTCTTATTAACTACATTCAGCCCCTTGTTGCAATACATTATATTCAGGACTGTACTTTGTAAGCTGGTGTTAGCTTGTCTAAATAGAGACCTTTGTTTAACTGCTCGGAAACAAATAATGGAGAGCGAGAGAGAGAGAGAGCCTCATTGACTTACGAGTCACCATGTAGATGTAATTAGAGAAACTACCCATCAGATGTCTGGCTAGGACTCCTTTGAGCTCTGGCTGAAGTTCTGGGTTTGCTCTTGCCGAGGAAGCCTGCGACACGGCACCTTCAATCAATACGTTCTAGACTTTGTCATTATTTGTGCTCCGAATTCTTGAAACAACCTACCTGGGGAATAGTTGTGTGTTCTTCTTTCAAATCAGGAAACTGCCCATTTCCAAGTTCATTCAATCCAAGCAAGGTCATGATGTTCCATGTGGTAGGAGCCTTGGGACAAATCCACGCTTGTCCTTGAAGATACCGTGTTTGAGGGCAGTGGGGCAGTGGGGGGTGTTGAGGTGGTTAAATGTGGAAGGAAGATAAGGTCTAACTTAAACATATTTCGGAGTGTGGGTAATATAGATGTCATCGAACTTTTCTGACAGCTGGATCGTCTTTCAAAGGGCGCAGATACTTTGAGTTCCTCCAACGTTCAAAGGGATGAAAACCGATATTTGTTCTCCATATTTTCTCCAGGAGTTGGTTGTGGACATGGGGTTTGACCAGGTAATGGCTGGAGACTGTGGGATGAAGGGGTGGGTCTGGGCTGCTCAATTCAGCCAAGGGCACAGTGTCTTCGGGCCACAACATCCAGTCTCAGGAGCTGCTGTATTTTTAACTTTCATGGACTAAAGCAGGTACACCTTCTTTATCCCTTCTTCCATGGGCGGACACTTGAGTTGCTTCCATGCGACATCATGTTTTTTTTTTATTAAACATACCTATTCAAGTGAGTATCCGCTCAAGGATGGTCATGAACTTGTAGGCCTTCCACCAATGTGCATTGCATAGAAGTATATTGGCAATGAATAGCCAGACCATTCATTCTAAAAAGATGGAAGCGGTCAGCAGTTTTGGTCACACGGGCAGCTGAAGAAATTACTGAGTTCTCTGGAGAGACATAAAGAAGAGGAATAGAAACGGAGGAGGGGATTCCAGGGCGCTTCGATAGAAAGACTTTCACGGAAGGCTTGTTTTCATGAAATCTATACTTACCCCAAATCATATCTTAATGGGTTATCCTTTCAAGGACACCACCCATGTGGTATGGGAGTGTGTGCGTTTAGGGGTGAGGGGGATGGGCATTAACTAAAAAGACAGCATGGGAAGGCATTTGTTGGGACAAAGACTGCTCGGTTTTCTCGAAACCAGAGACCATGTTGTATTGCACTTCTAATGGGATTCTGATCCCACCTACATTTGGAAGGATGTTTCCTGTAGGAAGTAAAGTTTTCAACGTGAGAGGGTTGAGGGAAAGCGAGGAAGGGGTCGTGTTTACCCAATATTAACCCTGGTGAGGTGGCCATATGCACTTGCCTGGTTTGGGCAGAGTGCTGTAGAAGGTGGGGTCCATGCCAGCAATTTGGAAAACTGTTTCTTTTCTAAAGTCCGTTATGGAGTTTCTACTTGAAGAGCCGTGGGTTTCTTTTGATATTCCTTTTGCCCCCAACGAATGTGTCTGTGTGTAACTTTATGATATACAGGGAGCATACTCATGTTCTTTGCAGACCTGAGTGTCTTCTGTAGATATAAATCTTCTCTGGGTGAGCGTAGAAATATTCGAAATGCCATGGCCTGCCTTTCTCCTCATCCAGACTAGAGATCCTTCCCATTTGCATTAGGTGAAGCAACTCGGATGTTGGGTAGAGAATCTTCTGTTCTGTGTTTCCAGGGATGTCTCTCCTTTCGCTGTGTTACCTCAGTGGGGACGCGTCACCAGGACACCACACATTCCTTTATGGATCATTCATAAATCTGTGTCAGCTCTAGTCCCAGAGCAGGTGTCTAGAAACCCGCTATAAATCTCCTTCCATGCAAGAAATCAGACATTGATCCTAGTCAGTAAGGACCTGCTCCTGTTACGGTGGATACGGTGGATATGATGGATATGCTGTGGGTCATGCAGTGGAAACTCTATAGTTTTTGCCTTTCTATATCATATGTTTGAGGCTCTCTTTCTTTTCCCCCTTTTCATATATATATATAAAAATATGTATGTAAAATATCTCATATACACTTACATTTATAGGTAAAATATCTCATAGATATATGAGATATACATGAAATATAGATGCTAAAGGATAGGTGATAAATATAGATGATAGGTGATACACAAATATAGATATTAGATGGATGATAGATGGATAGATAGATACACAGATAGATAAATGAAGGACAGTTAGATGCAGAGATACATGGATGATGGCTGGATAGATGATAGATGGATAGATGGATAGATGGATAGATGGATAGATCAGCAGGCAGATAGATAAGTAGATATTGGCAGACAAATAACATTGTGCTGTTACTCATGTTTGGGCTATTTTGAAAAATCAATTCCTCCTTTTTGCACAGCATGTCATGACCCATTTGCAAAGTCAACAGCTGGAAGAGTAATGGTACTTGGAGGCCCTTACGCGGCGCCGAGCTTCCCCAAGGGGGTCTGCCCCTGGACCAGGGGCGGGGGACCTATTTTACCATTGAGTTAAACCATTTAGACACCTAATCAGACCACATGAAATGACCCTGAAGTCTCTCTTGCCAGAACGGTGCCTTCTATTTTGCTGCAATTACATAGTTAATTGTGTCGATGCCTGCTGGGTCGATTCATTTGCAGGGCCGTGTCGAAGTGAATTCTGCATTCCCGTGAAGGTCGGCAGCAGAAATCCAAAGGTCTTCCTACATTAACATTTAATAGCAGACCCATGATGGAAGCCGTTTGGACATTCTTTATTTATGCCGTAAGACGGTCTCTTATTGTTTGTCCTCATCCGAATCGTAGAGACTTTAAAACCCTTTTGATAAAGCATTTGTAGAAAGACGAAAGTGAAAGAATTCCAAGACATGAGCAAGCTATCTCATTCTTAGTGATTTTTTCCCCCCAGACAAGCCATGGCAAGAAGCCATTGAAACATTGGGAGCCCAGGGTGGTCATTTCAATGGGGACCTATCCAAGGTCATGGGTGTGAGAACATCAGAAAGTGCTAATGAAGGACCCAGATTTTCTGTTTGCTGTCATTGCCTAGAAAGGGTGACATTTTCATAGTCATGCGTAGAGCCTACAGTTCTACAAGTTCTTACCTTCAGAACATTGAAATGTACGTGATTGCGATACTGAACCTAAGGAAAATTAGCTCATCATTTTCTCCTTATTTTGTTTCATTTTTTTTACACGCGCACACATACAAATATGACACTGGTGTCTCTATTTTCTGTGGACAATGAGTTTGAAATAGAGGCCTTCCCTTTTGAGGCCACTAAAAGTAGTTTATTGCATGTTTGTTTGTAATGATTTTGCTTAACGGGCCTTCACGGCTTACTGCTTGTGGATATAAAAGGCATTTACAAACACTGGAAGATTTGCTTTTTTCTTCTTTATTGACTTTATTGGGGTGACATTGGTTAATAAAATTATACGAGCAAGATAGAGACAGAATCGTCGCTAGAAGGTAGGCTGACAGCTGTTTGGGGGAGGTTGCGGGGCTGGGTTGGGCAGATGGAGAGATGGAGGAAAAATGAGAAAGAAAGATTGGCTGCTTTTGTAGGATTTATTTTTATTCAGCCATGGCTGTGTGGACCAGTTATTTGGAGCATCGTCCTGTATACCAAAAAGTCGCAGGTTCAATTCCCAGTCAGGGCACGTGCCTGGATGACAGGTTCAACCCTCAGTCAGGGCACGTGGGGAAGATAACGGATTGCTGTTTCTCTTTCACATCAATGTTTCTCCCTTCCTCTCTCTTTCCCTTCCTGTCTCTCTAGAGTCGGTGAACCCATCATTGGATGAGGATTGAAAAAAAACAAAGAAAATATTATTATCCAACTTGAGTAATTATTCCAGATCTTCACTGTCCAATATCATGGCCAAGAGTCACATGCGACCATCCTTGTTACCATGATGTAAAGTTAAATGGCACGTGGCAGCCAGCTCCTCCGTCCCACCAGCCACATTTCAAGGGCTCTCTGGTCCCACGTGGCCCGATTGGGAAAGCCCAGATTACAGAAGGTTTCTAGGGTGGCAGAAAGTTGCATTTATTGTGTGGTGTTGGATCTCGGAGCTGGCTTTCTGAGTGTTCTGCGCCCACACAGGATGTGGGTGTGCACTTCTCTCTCTGAAACACAAACGCAGGGAGCCATGTGGCCTGTCTAGTCCCTCAAAGATGGCAGGTGGGTGGCATGACTCTTTTGACACTGTAAGATATTTTTTTAAATAAACAGATTTTCCAATGTATGACCTGTGTTCACCCCTCTTGTGTGACTACCCTGAGACTTTTGTAACAAATGGTCACAAACTGGGTATGTTGAAGAAATGCGATATTTTGCCATCTGTCAGTTCCCGGGGCCAGAAGGGTCGAGTGGAGGTGTGTGAGCAGGATTGATTCTTTCTGGGCTTTCTGAGGGAGAGTGTGTTTCAGGCCTCTCCCCAGCTCCTGGGGAGCTGTGAGCTTGGGTCCCCTTGTTCTTGGCTACATCCGTGCCATGTGTTTCTGTCACCCCGTGCCCCGTGTCACTCAGCATCCAAATTTCCCTCTCCCTATGGAACCCCAGCTATTTGAGTCCACCCTAATCCAGTGGGACCTCATTTTGAGTTGATTACTTCTGCCAAGACCTATTTCCAAATGAGGGCAGCTTCTTGGTTGAGAACGTCATTATATTTTTTGGGGGGGGGCACAATGTCATTGATAACAATATTGCTCAGCCCTTGCTTCCCCCATGGCTCCTGAGAAAACACATTCTCTCTTTTGTGCCATGATGTCACCACAGGCAACGAGGCCAAAACCCATGGCTTAGCCCTCTCAGAAGGCGCCCTTGAAATAGGAGCATCTGCATACGTTTGTCGGACGCCGAAGCTCATGGCATGATTAAAATGCCAGGCTGTGTCCGCAGGAAGTCCTGAGGTCCTATAGGGCTCCCCAACCTGAAAGGAAAGCGTGGACTTTAGAAGGATGTTTCCTGTTCCCCAGGCTAAACCGGAGTGCACTTCAAGAGAAGATATATTCAGTGGCAGCAGTCATAAAACTCGAGTAACTGTCCTGAAGACACATCTGATGGACTCAGATGGTGGATGGATGTTTTAATGAAGGCTGTCACGGTGGATCTTGAGGCTGAGACACAGAAGAATGGCTTTTACACGTCTCACCGTGGGCGCAGGAGTCTGCAGAGAAAACCCACTGGAAGTTGGCATTTTTATCGACTTCAAGAAAGTGTTATGGTAGGAGAGGTCTGTCCAGAAAAATTCCAGCCATTGCTAATATAACAAGAATGGTTTGCGTGATATCCATGTACCCTGGCAGCCAAGGAGCGTGGCCTGGAATGCACAGGCATGAACCATGACGACTTCACTGTACTAGTCAGTGGGGGCGGTGGACGCCACTGAGTGAGCATGTGTACTGTGTGGCCATCACATTCAAAATGACTGAGCAAGTAGAGCAATGAATCTGCATCTAATTTTGTGTGAGTCTTGGACGTTGCTGCTCAGAAACAATGTGGATGATTTAGAAGCCTGCAGCTATGGACAACTGGTGGTGAGGAGCTTCGCCAGCACCACGCGCCTGCTTGTACATCAAGTCTGGTGCAGAGTTTTTTGGTGAAACATCCAATCACCCAGGTGACTCAGTCCTGCTACAGCCCAGATTTGGCACCCTTCGACTCACGGATTTTCCCAAACGAATGCCATCTCTAAGAGGGAAGAGATTTTAGACCCTCCATGAGGTTTGGGAAAATATAACGGGGAAGCTGGTGGCCATCGGGAGAACTGTGTGAGGTCCCAAGGTGCCTGCTTTGTTAGGTTCTGAGGCATCATTGTCCTATGTTCAGTGTTTCTTGTATCTTCTTCAGTAAATGTCTCAACTCAACCATGGACAGGTCATTGAACTGTTGATATTTCTCCATGTGAATAGTAATTCTCAGCGCCCTGCGGAGTGAAGCTTTTGAGGAATTGCCAACAGAACCCATGAATGCCAAGTCTAGGGAGCACTGATGGGTCTCCCGTGGAATATAACGAAGAGTGCACGCCTGGAACCACCAACAGGAATTCACGTTTCTGCCCAGAGCACCCAACTGTTGACAGAGGGCGGGCACGTGCTGCCTGCGTCACAACCTGCATTTTCAAAGACTCTCTCTTCTTCGATATAATATGTTTATAACAATAATGTGGGGAACGCACTGACTTGAGACTTCACTGTTCATCCATTCATAGTTTTTCATCTCGTTTTGGAAATTCCAGCCCAGTTTCCCGAAGGAGTTTGGCACCGATAGGGCCTGCATTGCAGTGACAATGGATGTGGCTGGTGATAGCTCAGCCCCTGACCCCTTCTATTCATTTTCTGATGTTGTCTGGCCCAAGTCAACAAGATAAGGGCTTTGTTCTCAATGGGCCGTGTATCAGAGGACAAGTTGAAGAGGCGCATGCCCCATCCCTCTTCCCCTGTTTCCGGGTGAGTGTGCAGATTGTGGCTGGGAATCTGCTGTGGGCATGTGCGTTTGTCATTGCGTCCCTGAGCTCTGGTGCTCTCCAGAGACACTGGACACTGGCGGTGTACACCTGAAGGACAATTACAGCCCCCGCACGGCAGTAGGTCCTGCTGTCCCCGGGTGTCACCTCTGATTTGCATGTGCGTTCTGGCTTGGTGACTTAGGAACTAGTCTGATGTACATCCCAGGAATGTCTTTCTGAGAAAGCCTCACCCAAATTGAAGAGTAGGAAGGAGGTCAGAGTTGAAATGAGATAGTATGAAGAGAAATAATTGTACTGGCAATTACGGTGAGAATTATCTTTGTCATAGAAGGGTTAAGAGCACGGTGGAGGTTGTAAGTATGAATCGGATGAGCCTTTTGTCCACAGAGATGATGAGGGTATTCGAGAGAGATACAAGCAACTCAAGCTTTCATGGATTCACGAATTCATGAATCGAGTTTCATTTTTCTTGGGTAGATACACAGAGAAAGGCTATTTATGAGGCCACAAGAAAAAGAGCAAAAAACCGTAAAACACCAAAGGCCAATAGTTGGCTACGGGGAGAACACTCCCATCCCTAAATATTCCAAGCACCCATGGTACAGTCACCATTCTGATGGCATTTGGCAACCCAAATGTCTGGCTATGGGTTAAGTTGAGAGGCAAAATTGTCACCTAACCATCGGAGATGCCAGAGGTCCCCGGGCCATGGTGACTTAGGGAGACGGCCAACATGACCCAGGTTGTAGCATCCTCACCAGGCACCACAGGTGAGCTGAGACCACAGGCGGTTGAGTATGAGGTGATGTATTCATTGTCCGGCACTTGTGAGCATTCCTGTGTCCATACAAGGCTCACACTGAGAGCTGGTGGTCATTTTGGAGGCAGAAGGAGAGCATTTCATGGAGATGAGTGACGACTTGTAAAACCCAAGCCTATTGGTCCGCTCAACCCAACCTGGGGACATGTCAGACCCCCTCGCCTCTGCTTTCGTATGTCTGAGTGAGCAGGCTAAAGGCACCACCCTGGACGTGGGTTTTACCTTGAATTTGTGGCTGGTCTGCTTCACAAAGTTCCAGACGAGTTCAACAAGAAACTGACTCACTATTTAAGAAGCTGCTTAAGAGGCTCTGGGTCTTTATTTCTGGTGCATAGCCAACAACTTCATTAATCTTTCAACCAAAATCATGGAGATAAACTAAAGCAACAGACTTTCTGTAAGTGGCTTTGCAAGATAGAAACCAAAAGCCCAAGAAAAATCTTCTAGGAATGAGAATGGGTGAAAATGTCAGATAATGTAATCATGTGTATTCACACTCTTGAATGTAGAAGATAGGAACAGAGTGATGGAAAATGTGTAGGTTTGAATAAAATGTGATCCAGGGTAGTACCACATAATGCAATATAGCAAATATGCAATATAACATAATAAGCTAGTGTAATACTTATAACAACATAATCTAACATACTATTATAACAACATAACAATATAATACAAACTCAACTGTCTGGTCCAGTGCCTGCATTTTTCTAAGCAATTGTCTAAGTACTGGTGATAACAGAATAAACTCCAAAGACGAAAACCCCAGCACTCAACGTTAGTTTCCTAGACAAGAGATCCATTAACTGATTGACTTGCAGATGCTAGAAGGAAGTAGGTGCTCAAAGAGAGAGATGTTGAGTGAGATAAATGGCCCTGGGAGTGCTGGACAGCTCAGGGACTTGCAATACCCAACAGGGCCATCTGCAGTTCCTCGTGTCCCTAGTGGGTGTTTCGGATCACTTCCTCGACATGTCTTTGCCCATGACTGAGTTCTGCAATGAGTGCAGAGGGTACAGAGATGAATGGACATCCGTGCATTTGATGTTTTATGGACGCACAATGTACTCAAGCCTTTCATAGGAGGCAGGTCGCTGCAATTTAAGCTAAGGATGGTATACACAAGGGCAAGCGGGACAAGATGGTGTAAGAAGCTCAGTGATATTCTCCACCCGCCCCCCCCAACAGAAGACACAAAAGAGGACCATTGAGATATAAAATATCTAAGGGTGTATTCAGGATCAAAAGGTTTAAAAAAGAAAACTAGTGAGATATCTTCACTAGTTTTTTTTAAAGATTTTATTTATTTATCTTGAGAGAGAAAGGGAAGGAGAGAAGGAGAGAAATATCAGTGTTCGGTTGCCTCTCATGCGTCCCCTGCTGTGAACTGGCCTGCACCCCAGGCATGTGCCCTGACCGGGAATCGAACCACGATTGTGTGGTTTGCAGGCCTGCGCTCCATCCACTGAGCTACACCAGCCAGGGCTCTTCACTCGTTTTTAGAAAGAGAAATGCAGACAGTTAACTTGCTGTTCTGGGCTTTTCTTAACTTGAGATTTGAAGACAGATAGAGGTGACAAGTGGTTTGGCTTTGTTGTGGTAAAAATCTTCCAAATGTGCTTTCCTTCCTTCCTTCCTTCCTTCCTTCCTTCCTTCCTTCCTTCCTTCCTTCCTTCCTTCCTTCCTCTTTCTCGTCCGTTAGCACATTCTTTCTCTCTTTTTCTGGCAGAAGAGAAGAGTACAAGAATATTCAAGAACGATCTCACAAGGGCATGGTGGGTGAAGGAGATGAAAGGCAGAGAGCGCTGGATACAAACCTCGCCCGCACACACACCTTCAAAGTGAAAGAAAGAAAAGTCAGATCTGACCGCGCCCAGATGATTCCATGTAGCTGCAGGAATATTTCAAGGTGGGTCTTTGGGGCCGTGACCTGTGCGCATCAGCACACACACGCGTCCCCGAGCTTTCCTGGTACAGGACGGAGGACTCCCCCTGCACCTTTGAAACCTGGAGTGCACATGGTCCTGCCCACACTGTCCCTGCATGGCATTTTAAAAGATCTTCCCACGACAAGAAGATATTGATACGCGATTTCTTTATGAAAAATAACAACTTACAGCCCTGGACAGGTGGCTGAGTTGCTTAGAGGGCTGACCCATGCACCTGAAGGTTGGCAGGCTTGATTTGGGCTCCATCCCTGAGTAGGGTGCGCACGGGAGGCACCCAACGGAGGGATGCTTCTCTCTCACATTGGCGTTTCCCTCTCTCCCTCAAATCAATAAGGCATATCCTCAGATGAGGATTTAAAGAAATAAAATAATAATGTCCATTTGAAAGCACTTTACAAGCATCTTCACATACATTATTTTACGTTAGTTTTTCTGCGGGATGAGCCATGGTACACGGTGGCGATTTCAGGAGAGGACATTCATGAATGTCCCATTATTTCGACCCACGTACATTTACAGAAACACCTTGAATGGCGAGGTAGATGTTAACTAGAGCTATTTTTATTATAGCACAGAGCGTATTATTGAACTCATTTCAGCAAAAAAAAAAAAATTCCGCGTGATATTTTTCTTGGCTGTATTTTGGATGATAGGCCCTCTCTCTGCTCATGCCTGAGGGGTCTCTGTGGAATAGGGGTTGGTTCTTTGTTTTCCCTCTTCTCTCCGTAAAGCTGTAATTAAAAAGAGCTTAGTTAATCAAAGACTTTCCGGGTGCTATTGTGTACCACTTGCAAATCCATTAGGCCAAAGGAGATTTCTCCTATCAAGCGAGATCAAAATACAATAGTTTCCATTAGCAGGGGCGGTATTGATCGCAGCAGGGCTGTTGGGACAGCCAACCCTGGAGCACCCTAGTCTTATCTCCAAGTTCAAGAGCACACAGCACATTGTTTGGTCATGGTCGCCCTCAAGCTGGGAGCCTCCATGTAGTCGTGCGCAGTGTCTACAGAACCCTATTGGTTTAGAATGTAGGAAACGTGCTCTTCATCTGGTGCAGACCCTTAAACTGGAATATGCATGGCAATTTTTTTGCACAGTAATTTTTGCACAGTAATTTTTTTTTTTTTTACAAATGCACATCCCAATTCAACAGTGGTAGAGGTGAGAGAGCATGAGTTTTTATCGTGTTCCTATAGAGGCTGAGGCAGGCTGTCCAAAGCCGGCCCTTGGAGCCATGAGTCTTTCCTCAACCCCCTCCTTTCACACATGGCAGGATTCTCATCTGCAGAGTAGGGGGTCTGCGGACACCTGATATCAATCCTTCTGATTACGCCTCGCGGTGTGTCCTGCCCCATCTGATCCCTGCTGTGACTCACAGTCTAACAAGTCTGCTCAGTAGAAGGATGAGGGCGAAGCACGGGAATAAGATAAAACATGCATGCCTACCGCTACATGCATGCACAGGTGTACTTTGACAATATATAATGGTGAATATAGATTATTATATGTATTACACACGAATGCATACACACACATATATATAATGAGAAATAAAATAGAATATGGCTCCATATACTTGTGCACATATAAAATACTAGTCGGAGAAGGTGCAAGGGTGGAGGGAAGAGCAAATCCTGGGGAGGGGGAAGTGCAAGGGGGCTCAGTGGCCCTGGAAAAAAACCCCACAGATTAAATAAGAAAAGTAAAAATAAAAAAGCAAACAGTAAAATATTATTAGAAATGGATATATATGTATCAGCGCATTATGTACACTACATATCTACCTTATATACTATGGATGTCTCCATTTTATCTCTATTCACCTGTGTTCCTGTCTATTCCATCTCTTGCTCTTCTCTGTACCCTCTGTGCTGGCTGCCCTTTTCAGGCATGGAGACGTGAACGCAGCATCAGAGACTTGAAGGTCATTGCCGCATTTTAATAGGTTGAAGAGAAGCCGTCCCGCGGGAACAGCATCAGCCACCCCCACCCCGCTGAAGGAGGAACATAGCCCCCTGGGAAGACAAGTTCATTCGGAGAGAGCTCTCTTGAGAGAGTCTTTGGCATTCCAACTGGTTCTGTGGGAGCGAAGAAGAACATTCCTGGCCGTTCACTAACGTGGAAGGGCTCCTCGGATAGCGACCCTTGTCCCCAACGACACAGCAAACAGAGAAGAGAATAAGGGATGGGCCTCCACGGAAATGCACTCTTTCTCAGAGAGTGCCTGCCGACTGCAAAAGCCCTTTCTTTAAATACGGGCTTCTGTGTTGTTAGAGAGCAGCCAGAATCAAGGGATTGATTTTTTTTTATAGTGCCACCTCCACTTAGTCACTTGCTCTTTTACTGTTATTGCTGCCTCTTTCTGAAGAAACAACTCTCTCTGTGGCTGGGGCTGCTGTGGGGAGACACTGGCACAGGGAGGTCCCCCCAGGTGACATCGAGTGGCAGAGGTGAAGGGACACCAGTGGAAGCTGTTCTGATTCGTTCTTTTTTAAAAAAATGTTTATTTTATTTTTTAGAGCGAGGGGGAGGCAGAGAGAAAGAGAGGGGAAGAACTATCAATGTGTGGTTGCCTCTTGGGCGCCCCCTACTGGGGACCTGGCCTGCAACTCAGGCTTGTGCCCTGACTGGGAATGGAACTTGCGACCCTTTGGTTCACAGGCTGGCACTCAATTCACTGAGCCACACCAGCCAGGGCTGTTCTAGTTAATGCTGAATGGAGTCATGAAGGTGTAGACGAGAAGGGGCCCCATGCTAACCCCGGCAAGCTCAGGGGTCCTAGGAGGTGGCCTTACAAACTCAGAGACTTGAAGTAGCCACACGAGACGCTCTGAAATGAGAACTTTCTAACTAAAGGCAGTTCACAGTGGGTAGTCTGATACTAGGCTACAATATTCCCTTACAAATGTCCATCTTTCCCTCCACTGAGCCTGCCCATTGTCTTTTTGTAGCTGGTGATAACACACCTTTGGAGTGTCAGGTACCTTCCTCTTTTCTGAGATCCCTCAGGGCACCAGAGCACAGCCCACAAATTCTCTCATTGTTATTGTGTCAATTTTTCACCATTCACTATCCTGGGCCGACCGGTGGACAAGAAGTCTGTGCCTATCATTTTGTTTTTTATCCAATCTCAGAGGATAAAAATCTTGCTTTGCTTCCCCCCTCCCCCCACCCCGGCCTCCTTCATTGATCACCTATGAACTTCATGCAATCGCGTTATGCCTCCTCTTTTGATTGTAATGTATAAAATGAGGTGCAAAACTGCCGTTTCCCACAGCATTTTCTCAACTCATTGAGGTTTTTCTTCTGGGCAAGGCTCATGAGTTTGGCTTCAACACATGTATAAAACTTCCCCGACAGGTGTGAACGTTTCTTACACTGACACAGGGTTGACCGTAAGTCTGTGTGTTTCTTTGCTACAGCTGTCATAACAGAGCATCCCAAACTGGGTGCTGTATGCAACAGACCAGAAACGTATTTTTCCACAATTCTGGAGACCAGAATTCTGAGCTCAAAGTGTGCTCGGGGTTGGTTCTTTCTGGGGGCCCAAGAGGGCGCCCACTCCATGCCTCTCGGCCGGCGTCAGAGGGTCCCTGGCAATCCTGCGCGATGCTGAGCTTGGCAGAACGTCCCTCCCATGTCTGACTTCATCTTCCCATGACACTCATGGGAAGATGAGTGTCCCTGTTTTTTTCCGGGGATTCCAGTGCTATTAAATTAGGGGACACCCTGATGCGGGTGACTTCGTCTCAACTAATCCCATCTGCAAAGAGTCTATTTCTAAATGCCACATTCGCAGGTGTCATGGGTTGGATGCTGACACCCCGTGTGGGAAAACACAACTGAGCCTATGACCCCCGTGGCATTGGGTTCTTGAAGGTTCTCAGAATTCGTCTGATCCATTCCAACCGACCGCATGCACGGGGTCCCTGTATCGGCCGGGTGGTTTTCGTTTGCTTTGGAGCTGGGATCCTCCAGGCTGGCTCCTGGGGAAGAGTCCTCCCAATTCTCCTTGTGCATCCGCCGCAGAGAACTAGCTGATGTCTCATTTCCAGGGACAGGGGAAACGGAGATGATACCGGTCTGAGACAGAAGCTTCTCTCCTCTTCCTTTCTGGAAAGCATTCCGACTGTCCGCCCAGGCTTTGAAATTTCCGTTAATGAAAACATAAAAGGGACGTGTCACACAGTATAGAGGAGACGCAACGCTAAATATTATACAAAGACCAGGATGCATTTCAACCTGGCAGCCTTCATAAAACTATTTTCCAATGCTTGGCAAGAACAATGTTTGTGCAAACACATGTCTATTTTTCTTGGCATGGGTAAGCCGAAGATGTGTGGTGTCTGCCTGCTGATTTCCTTCTGTGCTCTCACCTACCGAACAGGCCAGCGTCCCATCTGTATCACTAATTTTGCTCACTTTATTGCATGGGTCGCCTTCGCTTTCAATCAGCGCTCCGTACAGCCACCCCCTCACGGCCAGGGGCAGGGAAGGAGGCTGACATCGATCTGCATTCGTTTCTGCTGCAGGCTCCCTGCCCACGGAGGTCCTGGGAGTGGACGCATTTTCTTGGTTTTAGGCAGAAGGTTGCAGAGCCAGGAAAACGGAGGAGCCCAGATGCAAGTCACCTGGCTCATTGCTCGGTTTCGATTTTCTCTGCGGTGTTTACCTGGGGCCCCCGGTCTCACCGAGCAAAGCCTTCTTTTCCTGCCACATGTCACCCTCTCCACATTAACACTCTGTCAGGGGGAGCAGGTGATTTCATCAACACCCGGAGCCTGAACCGCCTGGCTCCTTGGCAGCATTAATCACCCCGGAGGGGCAGTCGGCTCTGTGTTTTCTACCGATGTTGCTTCCTTTAACACGTACTTTCTGCAAGTCATCGGCAGCATGGTCGCCATGGTAAAACAAACTATTTTTTTCAGGGCTAGCATGTTTCAAGTGGGCAGGCCTGGGCGTGGTATCAGCCACAGAGGATGGATGTCCGCAGGAACAGATGTGTTGCTTCATCGGTTACAAAAGTGAAGCTCTTTGTAGGAGACGCTGACCTCGGAGTGTTCACGGCTTGTTAATGACACCTTAACTCACAGGACTGATTGTTTCACCGGGGCTGGGATCAGCCTCCCGCTGGGCTTCCCCTACGTTCTTCTTTGACATTTTCTGAATATTTTCTATAACCTCCTGCATCCCTTTTTCAGAACCCCATGCTCTTAAAGTGGGTTGTGTGTGTGTCTTCTGTGTGTTAGATTCGGTTCCCCACAAGCTCTGTTCAAGCCCTAATTCCTGGTGTCTGTGAATGTGGCTTTTTTTTTTTTTTTGAAATACATGCTTGGAAGATGTAGTCAGTTTTAAGTTGAAGTCGTTGCATGGGTCTTCCTCTAGTATGACTGATGTCCTTTGAAGAAGAACACTGGGGACACTTGCAGACATACTCAAAGAACAGTTGTTGGAAGACAAAGGCAGANAAAGTGAAGCTCTTTGTAGGAGACGCTGACCTCGGAGTGTTCACGGCTTGTTAATGACACCTTAACTCACAGGACTGATTGTTTCACCAGGGCTGGGATCAGCCTCCCGCTGGGCTTCCCCTACGTTCTTCTTTGACATTTTCTGAATATTTTCTATAACGTCCTGCATCCCTTTTTCAGAACCCCATGCTCTTAAAGTGGGTTGAGTGTGTGTCTTCTGTGTGTTAGATTCGGTTCCCCACAAGCTCTGTTCAAGCCCTAATTCCTGGTGTCTGTGAATGTGGCTTTTTTTTTTTTTTTTTGAAATACATGCTTGGACGACGTAGTCAGTTTTAAGTTGAAGTCGTTGCATGGGTCTTCCTCTAGTATGACTGATGTCCTTTGAAGAAGAACACTGGGGACACTTGCAGACATACTCAAAGAACAGTTGTTGGAAGACAAAGGCAGAGAGGGGAGGGACACGGCCACCAGCCCAGGGACTCCTAAAGCCCCAGGAACTGGAAGAGGCGAGAAGGCCCCTCCCCGAAACCTGTGGAGGGAGCACAGCCCCAGGACACCTGGACCTCAGACATCCAGTCTCCAGGACGAGACAGGATGGACTCCTGTGGTTTTAGTCACCTGGTTTGTAACGCTTTGTGATGGAAACCTCAGAAACTCACACTGTGCGTGTGTCTGGGAGTGAGTATATGGGTGATGTCACAGAACTTGACTGCTGCGTCCAAAATGGCTCTTTTCCTTATTTCTCTTATATTAAATCTGGGATTTGATGGTTTCTATTTTCGCAAAACACCTGGAGTTCAAGAAGAAAGCGTGTTTTAATCACCTTTCTGGGCCTTTGAGGATTTGGTGGAGTCCTTTGCACACGTGGGGCAGGAAATCAGGTAATGGTTATGAAAGAAAGTTCTTCCTGACTTTTATTATCATTTGGTTAATAACTCTTAATTCTAAAAGCCTGTATTCCTAGGAGTGTCACTAAGTAACTCCAATAGAAAATTTTTAAAAAAGAACAAAAAAAGCAAGGTTTCATATTCAAAGTAGGTATATGCCGGAAAGATAATTAGACAGATACTTACATGTGCAGCTGCTAATAGTAGCCATTTTGAAATTCTGTTTTGACATATCTGGAAATTCAATTTTAACTTTTATGTCAGATGTAAAACATATCATGTGCAAACAGAAGCATTAGGTTTTTTTTGTTTTTTTGTTTTTTTGTTTTTTTTTTGCTTACCATACGATTATGTATTAGAGCTTAGGAGAGAGTAAGAGTTGGTTCTGTGGTTTTATTTCAAATCTCTAAGAAAAAAATATACACATTTTTCTGAAATATACTGTTATTAAAATTTTAAGAGTTTATCATGGTAGTATAGCTAATTGTTTATCACCTACATCAATGGAAGTATAGGTTATATGGATAGAGTTTTATAGAAATGGGAAAAAGTTTGTAGTGTCCTGTGTCTAGAAAGATACATGTTCTCCAGGTCTTATTTGATAGAATTCAGTCCCAATGCCACTGTTTTTTGTTTGTTTGTTTGTTTTTTTGTTTTTTAATTCCAGAGAGAGAGGAAGGGAGAGGAGGAGAGAGACAGGGACAGAGAGACGTTGATGGGAGAGAGAAGCATTGCTTCCCTCATGTACACACCGCAACGGGGGACTGAACCCACAACCTAGACATGTGCCCTGCCCCGGAATCGAACCCTCTGGTTTATAGAGAACCAGACCAACTGACCCACAGCAGCCAGGGCCCAAGGCCACTCCTCAACCGAGCAACGGCTGTATCGCCATGATGGGCTCAGACAAAACTGGACCTAACCTATCGTATATCTTCCCTCCCAGGGGCGGGAGTGAGGTCCAATTCCACAAAGCACCTGGGATCCCCCTGTGCATGAAATTGGGGTTGTGTCCTCAAGGAGGAAAGGAGGACGATGGTGAGTTAGTGTTATCACCCCCCTCAACCAAGAAGAGCCCTGGCGTACATTGACGGAAGGTGTGTTCAATACGTTTCTGAAACGAAGAAGGGGTTCAAGGTTGTTTGCATGCTTGAAACGACTCTCTACTGAGCTCCTCTCATCTCTTGGATCTAACAAGAGCATCAACCCACAAGCCCTTCTAATAGCCCTGACTTCTACACCTGCTTCCACCAGGAGACGCAGCTCTGAGCAAGGAAGCCTCCTCCATCCAGACTTTCCTGGAGCCCGTAGCTCTGTGCTGGAGCAGTAAGCTGTTGCGGGACACCAGTTTTTTCTTCTTGAGTCTCACATTCTACTGATTTACAAAGGCTCTCACCTTCTATTGTGTGAGCCTCCAACTCGTAAAGAGGCTGGGTTCGCGCCCATGTTTCCTGCCAAGAATGTAGTGGAGGCCCATATATTACTTCAGCTTGTTTACTGCATTCCACTGGCTTTTAAGAAAAAAAATAATTTCTCTCATCACTCCTTAGTGGGAAGTAAATGGACTCGCACTTCATGCATCGACAGGAGCTTTGTGGTGCCCAGTGAGGGCATGGCAGAGATTTATTGCAGAAAGTATACTTCTTTTTCTCCCATCTGAAATATTTATGTTTATGTATTTGTCAATTTTTCAATGAGTAACCTTACATATTTCAAAAGCAATAAACTTGTTGAGGAAATATTTGTAAAGCAACCCAGGATGTTATAAAAACCACAAATCATGTAGAATCGCACCCGCATAAAATGGCCAGTGTGAACCAGGTATTTTTATATTTATTTGTGTTTATATAAATGCATTTATGTTATTTATATTTATACTATTTCTTTCTCTCTCTTTTTCTGCCCACTTTCTCCTAGTAGACAGGAAACACTCTTGAGAATGGTAAATATTTACACAAAGCTAACCATCTCAACTCATCTCCTGTGATAGAAATTTTGTACACTTAAGTAGAAGACACATATACGCATACATGAATAATTATGTAAATTTATATTTAAGTGCGTAGGAATTCCATCCGACAGATCGGGTAATTCCAAGGGTGGGGAATCACTGAGTAGATTTTGCGTTTCTCTTCAGCTATAAGAAGGCAGGAAATTCACGAGGCATCATTAACAGGCAGAATGGTTTCTGGACTTGCATGCATCATCACGTCTTAGACTAAACCCCGCCCCTTGCCTTATCACCATCTACGCGCCTTTCTTCTTGGCCAACAGAACCGCAATTCTACTCAGGCAACTGAGGAAAAAATCAAACTAGCAAACACACCCACATGCACAAGACACCCTCACTCAGAAACAGACAACATCTCCAATTCCCTCCACTTTCCTTTCAACTAAGAGCAGTTACAGGGTATATTCCAGCCCACGACACTGAATGAAATGGACGTCTGGTTCATGGGGCTTCTAAGAAGCCTTGCTTGTCCTGGGAAAGGGGGCCATTTCAGCTGGCTCACGCACTTGGCCCCTTGCATGCTCTCCTTCTTCCTCCCTGGGAGGTCGATGCGTTGCGTGGAAGTACAGCAGCTTCTTTGAGGACAAATGTATTTACTGAGAACGATGGAGAAGAGAGAGAAGAGTGTCCCGGGTTACTGAATCACTGTGTGTTAGCTCCCTGGGGTCGCGATAACAAATGACCGCAAACAGGGTGGCGTGAAACACAGAAATGAATCCTTGCAACATTCTGGAGACCAGAAGTCTTAAATAAAAGTGTCAGGGCAGTTCTGGTCCCTCTGAGGCTCTGGGGAGAATCCTGCCATCTTTCTGTCACTTTCTGGTGGTGGGCGTCGGTTCTTGGGGTTCCTCCAGGGAAGTGCACCCCATCCGTCTCTGCCTGCCTCATCACGCGGCGTCATCTCCTCCTGTGTCTCCCTGCGTCTCTGCGTTGAAATTTCCCTCTCGTATCTTTTTTTGGATCGTCACGTTGAGATAAAGCATAATGAGGCAGAGCAGACATGGCTGAGTTGCCTCACTTTAAATTTGTTTTTACAAGGAATTCAAGAGGCAAGAGAACAGGTGGAGGATGGTTTTATTAATAGGGTAATTCGTAATTACTTTTCTAAGCCGTGTGCTCTTTCTGAACAAAGATCAGGCTACTCATCATTAGGCACTTTCCAGATGAGAAACCCGTGTCACTAAAGTCCCTTGCAGAGTCCAGTGTTGATGGGGGAGCTGTCAGCTACATGACTGCTTCCAGATATCTGCCCACGGTGACAACATTCCCGAAGTTTCAGCTATTCAGAAAATATTGGCTCCATTCTCCTTTTTACTGAATTGATTGGGGTGACATTGGTTCATCTAGTTGTGCAGGTTTCAGGTATACAATTCTATGAACCATCATCTGTATATTGTACTGTGTTCATCATCCCAAGTCAAGTCTCTTTCCATGACCATTTATTCCCCTTTACCCTGTTCTACCTTCACCGCCCCTCTTTGCTCTGGTCATCACCATATTGTTGATTGTCTAGGAGGTGTTTTTTTCTTTAATATTCAGTGGGCATAAGAGTCTATGTTTCCTTATTTTTTTTTCTTTTTCCTGGAAGCATTTATAGCTCACGTCGGAGCTGCAGAGAGCTCCTCTCTGTCCATCGGTTTATTAAAACGCATTGTGTTCGTTTCCATTCCCTAGCCGCACAAGTAGGGGTGACTCTCACGGTGTTCTGGGATTCTCCTGCTGTTACCATGGTAGCAAAGGACCCTCATTTGTTCTCACATCCTGAAACTGACGTGGAAGGCTCAAGTTGGCATTTTCGGTGTGCGTGTCCTCTCAATAGGCGTGATGGATGTTCTCATTTTGTGTCCCCTAGAAGCCAAGCCTTCAGGATTCAGTGAGAAATGAGAATTCCTATGCGGGTATTTTTGGAGATTAAGCCATGGATAAACCAGTAAAAGGAGAGGAGAGGTAATATGCTAAGTCCTTCCTTAATGTCGCCGAGAGTTTCTACAACTTTAAGCAAAATGCCACGTAATAAAAGTAAATTTACTAGGCTCATTGACCTCATAAATAAGAAGGATGTTACTTATGGTGTCTCCTCCGTGTCATGAAAAAATGACATTGAATGGAATGACATCAGTGCTGTACGAGACATCGAAGAGGCCCCACCAGGGCCAGATTTCAGGGGAAGCCCAGCCTCCGCCTATCTCGTCAGGTGTCCCGGGAGCAGGAACTGAGCCTTAGTACATGACCATGATGCGGGCAGACAATGGGGCTTCCATCGCCTTCCATCAGGCAGTCGCTGGCCACAGAGCTCCTGGGGACGGCACCTCTCCGATAGTCACACGTGGATATCTGAAAGTGGAGTCAAAGCATCTCCATGAGTCCATGCCGATTTTTTTGGAGAAAGTCCCAAGGGCAAACTGTCAGAGCACCAAACCCTGAGGACAGAGGGTGCGGTCCAGGCGCTGAGACCCTGGGTGCTGGGGAACTGGGTTGAGGCATCCACAACACATGCCCCTCTTACAGATTCAAGTCATCACCCCACATCGCCTCAGGGCTCTTTGGTGTGACTGCCCATGAAATTGCCGCATTACCCTCCTTCAGGACCCTCCATGGTGACTTTGACTGGTGTGCCACTTAACGTACGGTGGACGTCCACGAGTCACACACATGCCCTCCAGGTATGGGGACCACTGGTCCGGGTCTTTCTGCAGAAGCTGCTTTCACATTTGTTCCCGGAAAGAACCTGTGAGCTGGGTCCTTGGGGTGTGTCTGTGTGTGTGTGTGTCTCCAAAATCCACAGAGATTAAATAGATTTATGGGCATGGTGGGGCCACATGTGTGAGGTTAAAAGTGTGTAGCTGTAGCCCTGGCCACTGGGTGGCTCAGTTGGTTGAAGTGTTGTCCCACACACCAAAATGCTGCAGGTACAGTCCATGGTCGGGCTTATATCTAGGTTGCAGTTTCAATTCCTGGTCAGAACGTGTGCAGGAGACAACTAATTGATCTCTCTCTCTCTCTGTCTCCCTTCCTCACTCTCTAAAATCAATGAGCATATCTTCAAGCTTCCTTGGGTCAGTTATCACTGGTGTTTGGGGACTTCGTTAACGGAAGAAAATGGGGAGATTTCACCATACGTTTTCTCTTTAAGCAGCGACACTGAAGAAGCAGTATCTTGGCTGGCTGCTGGTTGGTGCTTATTGGATCTACCTGGCATTTAAAGTCCAGTCCCCACAGAGGTTTCATCTCTGATGGCGTCGGGGTCAAAGTCCTAGGTGACACGAGCTTTATTTCACCCTGTTCTGTAGGCCACGGCATCACGTGTCTCTTTTTCTTGGGCATCTCACGGGTTGAAGGAATCGGTGAAGGGCTAGATTCACAATGCCTGACTTGGCCAAAAGACCATTTTTAGATCTTCTGAAACCCACCACAGTTCCCCGCAAAGTGAGAAAAATGATGAAATGAAAGCTCTAGTGTTTATAACTAGCTTTGTGCCTTTGAGTGTGCCCCTCAAAAATCTTTAGGATACGAGTCTTTGCATTATAGTCAAGTTGGGGTACATCTGAGGATTTCTATACCCCTTTCTCTTCTGGCAACGTGGGTGTGATATTTACAATCCTAAAAGTAGCCTGTGCCTTTTTGTCCTGAAGGCACCACTTGACGACGAACTTGAACAGGCTCCATAAACTCTAAGAAGGCAATTTCCTATTCCAATATGGCATTGGTCTCACCCACATACCTATTGCTCAAAGTGCATATCAGTGTCAAGTGCTGTGACTATAACAGTTCTTGGATGATTATAGCGGGCAGTGGAAATAGGACCTGTTATTATTTCAGACACAAGTGTTGCACCCGCACCGATTTCAGGAACTGTGTAAGCGACTGGCTATAATCGTGAATTAAAGGGACAAAACAGTCTGCTTCGCAGCAAGTCCCTGGGTTTCTTTACATTCAGAGCCTGTTTCCCGACGTTGCTCAACACGGAGGCTGACCAGCCCTGAGTTCTCCATCCAAGTAGCACAGACGACCTGGAGCCTGCCCAGAGCCTCCCGTTCTCCCTGTGCTGAGATTCGCTCTTGACGCGTAGAGACATCGCACGCTTGCCCCTGGAAAGGCTCGGTCGGGCCAGAGCCCAGCAGGGCTGTGTTCCACAGCAGCCGCACTTCAGAGCAGCCCCGTTGACAGTCTGAACCTTTCTCCGAGCTGCCCTGAGCTGGCTCATTAGCTGGCTTCTCCCCGTGCCTTCGTGTGGTTTGGACGATCATTCTCTGCCTTCGAGGTCACCCACTTGTCCCCGAGAGGCTGTGAATTCCACACCACTCATGACCCCTTCTGATGTGAAGACTTGCTATCACTTTGAACACGGATCTGGGTCATCGCACCCTCTACCTTTTCGACCTGCCAGAGCTCAAGGTCAGGTGCGCTGATGCGCTGGCTGCTTGGTCACCACCGCAGGGCTCACTGGAACAGAAGTCAAGCCACAAACTGTCCCCAAGGGAGGAACTCAGAGACCAAAGGCAATGCAAACTTTAAGGAACCAGTTTGGGAAGTGCCAATTATTTGCAGCTTTCATACGCACACTGACATTTTCAGAACGACCGATCCTTAAAATTTCTTATGCCCCTCGGCCCCTCTTCCGCTCTGGCTAAAGGATGGATGACTTTCCATCAAGACTGCAGGCCAATCATTGATGAAATATCTGTATTTGTATCTGCGCTTGCCCCAGTATCTATATCATTTATCTACAGATGGATAGAAATCATTGATTTTTTAATGTCTGTCAAAATCAATTATATACACAGCATTGATTTGCACATATAATTATTATCATGTAGATTATATTTTAATATTTACTATCTTGCAATATCTATAAAATATGAGTGTATCATATGTGTAGATATGCAAATATATGTATGCATTTGTTTATATACATATGTATATGTGTATAAACATTCATGATTAACCTTTAATTTGTGATGGGAAACCATTATATTAAAAGTACTACTACAAGAATCTATCCTTTGTGTTTGCTTTGAGAAGTGTCAAGTTCTCTCTTTGTGTGTTTTTCTCTTTGCGGTTTTTGCCCTTGATTAGTCACACGGAAGGCTATGGTCGGTGACATTTCTATGGCCTACCGTGACATCTGTCAGCTGCTTATGTGTTATTATCCTGTCTCCCCAACAAACTCTCATTTTCATCTCTATCTGTCGCTACATTGCCTTTGAAAATAATGACAAAGGTGGGGTCAAAGCACTAGCGTGCCTCCCATCTTTCCGAGTTCTGGTGGCAGGGCTAATCAGCCAATTAGCATGAGGCAGATAAACAGGAGAAAGTGTCCTAACTGGATTGTGGATGTGCACCCGGGGGTGCCGGAAGGACGCGAGACCGGAGAAGCGTTGGGCCGTTCAGGTTTATATTTGTTTCCTGATTAGGGAGAGGGAGGCCGAGCTGTGGAACTTCAAAGGGGAAGCAGGTAATGCACAGGTCCACTGGAACGAGTAAACGTGCAGAAAATAAACCCTCTTTGGGCCCCCAGAAACAGAGGGACACGGGGGGCTCCTGAACAGGCTCTGCTGGGTTTCTCCCTGTGGCCACCTTTCATTCCCATTGCCGAGCTGCCGGCCCCCTTTCTAGAAGCAGGGTTTCCACCTGAATTCCTGTGGGCAGGGGAAGGGGAGGGGCAGAGGTTTCCTCGGGGTCTTTTGTTTCTTGAGAAATAACCAGCTTAAAATCGGTACCCTCAAAGGCTTAGGCTGGGGTGGCAACATTTTCCTCCCAAAAGGTATTTCTCTTTTTCCATGGTTGCCGGGGTTCATAGGATACAACAGCATGTGTATTTCAGAAGTGAAATACACATGGGAACAGGATGGATGGAACTCCAGAAGGCTGCCTTCGAGAGATACCCACCCCATTTGTTTAATTCAACAACACAGAAAGGAGGCAGGGAGAGAATGAAGAACCCAGGCAGAGAGATCGGACCTTGGGTGTCTCTTACGGGGGATGAACCAGTGAATTCAGATTCTCCCTTCCAGAAGCCAGCACAGTGAGATTTGGTAGCCGGGAAGGAAGCGGGAAGCCTTATGTGCTTTATCTGTTAAGGCGTTGGAAACAAATGTGTTCCGTTAGAAAGAGGATTCTTAGGAAGTCAGGTTTTTAGAACACTGAGCTCGCAGACCAATCAAACAGCAAGGAGAACGTTGTCGTGCTATATTAATTTGGATGACACCCAAACAAAAGCAGACAAAACATAGAGGAAAAGTTCTTTCAATATTAATAACCATGGTCCATATGCTGCCACAGAGCACAGAGGAGTGGCCCGTGTATTTTAAATTTTTATTTATGGATTGGTTTTTAGAAAAAGAGGAAGGGAGAGATTGATTTGTTCCACTTATTCATACATTATTGGCTGATTCCTTTATGTGGCCTGACTAGGGATCGAACCCACAACCTTCATGTGTTGGGAGGATGCTCTAACCTACCGAGCTACATGGCCGGGGCTGGTAGTATGTGCGTTTTCAAGAGGAGATAACAGACAACCACGGGGTTAGAAAACCGATGTTTGGAAGTCATGTGTACCCTCACAGGCCCAAAGATGAGAGACATTGCAAAGACATACCACCTGTTGGAGCTATGACACGTATAAGTGCCAAAAATGTCCCTTTTCCCTGCTTCCCCAGTCTTTTCCTTTCTGTGCCAATTAGAGCTTCAACATTGTATCATTTCCCTGCTTCCAGGGTCTAAAGAGGGGGTTGATTGGATCTGAATCGCAAATCACACGCCTCTGAAGTGCGTTATTAAACCTTTGAAGTGTGTTATTAAATTTCAACTCTGTACGATTTTTAAACACCCCTTTGCTATGTTTGCCTTTGACATGAGATTAGAGATATCCTATAAGGCAATACTAATGAAGGGCTAATAGGAGCACGTTGCTAATGATGGGAGACAATAATTCAAATGGGGGTCATTCTAAAATGCACACTGGGACGAGGGCGTCTCTAGGGGGTCACACCGGGCCTCTTTCTTTACCACGTAACCACTCATGTCGTACAAAGGCTGAGTATTCATCCCATTTTGGTCTGGGGCCACAGATTATGTCTCTTTATAGAGACGAGGAATTACACACATGTTCACGTTTCCTAACTAACTTGGTCTTGTTATCCTCATAATATATACATTTAAAAAAAATGACAAGACCGATGAACAAGAAAAATCCCCGTACAGAAGGCAAATGACAACTCATCATTCGCTGTGTGTTTTCTTTATCTTCCAGGGCATGGGTTTCTGGTAATTGTTTTTAAAAAATCGGCCTATAAAGATTGGGTTTTATCCAGATAGAAACAATGGAAAAGGGTCTAGACCATCGGTGAGAGGTGCACAGATGGCAGCGAAGAACATGGAACTCAAGGTCAAAGACATCTTGTCTCGGGAGTCGCTGTGCACTTGAGAGACTCCTTATTCGGCAAACATTCATTGAGCCTCTACTCTGTGCAATGCACTGTACTACGATAAAAAGTTCCTTCCTCAAACCCCAGACCTGGGTGATTGATGGTCACACAGGTAAACAATCGCTACCTGTGCTGGGGACACGTTGCCAGCGCCTGGCGGTCCTCGGACAATTGCCATGCTGGCATTGGTGCCGCACACGTGCAGAGGGATTTGAGTCTCGGATGACAACCAGAGGGACGTTTCCTGAGAGGGGGTGCCATTTAGAGAAAACAGGCTCTGAGCAGTCAGGGAAACACGTCCGGGTGCCTGAGAGCAGCAGCAGCGGCACGGTAGCTTCTTCCCGTTGGGCCCGTCAAAAACAAAGGGAAAAGGGAAAAAACAAACCAGAAACAAAATCACACAAAGAGTCCATTCTGGAAAATACGTTTTCTGCTGAACAAATTTGGAGCTTTTTTCTTTTTTTGAAGGGCCAGATTTAAAAGTATGTTATTTTTTTTTCCAGTAATTGTTTTTGTCTTGGAAAATACAGTTGTGGGCATCGATGCGCGCTGCCTGTTAACATACCTGCTATTGCTCTTTAAGATAATGAGCACTTTTAAAAATGATTAGTTTTAAAAAACTACAATCGTAAACATGGATAATTTGCTTGAAACTTGAACTCCAAGGCCTGTAGTTCTTATTCAGCTGAGGACCGGAACCACGCTGTAAGCACTGCCCAGAATGGAAACAACAAAAAATGACATGGCAACCTCAGCAAGAGCAACCTCTACTGGACTGGGAGGCCGTTCCGCACCCTACCTCTTGAAAGAGGTCCTACACGTAATCTCTGTCAATTAAATACGACTTTGCTTGGAGGTCTCCAAGCGAAGGGAACTTTGGCAACACAGCCTGGGCTGTGGTTAAGGATTCCCACGCTTCCCCTGACCATGCCTTGGAGAATTCAGAGCAAACTGTTTTCCCTGCAGAACCTGTTGCTTGCCTGTCCGATTGTAAATTCCAGCTAAGTGTATACCGGTTTGCAAGCCTGGTGTCTCCCGGCAAATGCATGTTGTGGAGTTTGCCCCAGAGAGACATTCCGAACGGAGGAAAACCCTTCTCAAAATTATCGGCAGCCCTGGATTGCGCTCTGACGTCTTGTTTATCTGCCGGAAAACCCCAGAAGACACGCCTCTAGTACCTAGGTGGCTCTGAATAAATATTTGTTAGATGAGGGAGACATGCTTCTTCATGAAAATAGAAATCTGGAAAACAAAACACGCTTTTCTTCATTAAATCACCAGCATTTGTTTGCTTTGCAGAAGGATTCCAAAGCTGGCTTTCTTCCTAACTAGGCTTTTTTTTTTGCACAAGAATGGTCTTCAAAGTGAGTCCACGATGTCGAACCCTGGGAGTGCCCAAGTCCCATTCGGAGGGGCTCTGAAGTTGGAATTATTTTCCTTGCAATCTTAAATGCTGATTTTGCTTTTTTATTAGATGGATGGTCACAGGCAAGCTGCAACAGAGTCTCGCTTAGCACAAATAGAGGCTGTCACACTGGATCGGAGGCCAGGAAGTTGTGAACTGATGTGATCGTGGTCAATCTTTTCTCTGGGCACACATATATCCAATCATTATGTTGTGCACTTTAATGGCATACGGTTGTGTCAGTTCTACTTTGATAAAGCTACAAGAAAGCAAGGACACTGACATTGGGTCACGTGGTATTTTGATACCTAATTTGTTGAAACTCTGCACTGTGTCCCATGGTGCCTGCAGCATTTTACAATCCCACCAACCGTGCATGAGGTTGGTTTCCTCCTCTCCACATTTTAACCAACACTTTCCTTTTGCTTTTTCGTCTTTTTCCTTCTCTTTCCATTCCTTTCCTCCAAAAAAAAAATAATAGCAGTTCTAACAGGTGTGAGCTATGATCTTACGCCCTTCAAAATTTGTAAACAGGGTAAATTTCATGTTGTCTTCTTGCCCCAGGAAAAAACAAGAGAAAGATCATGTAACGTTTTGATGTTTAGCTAACTCCTAATTAAAAAAAAAGGGTGGGGAGCAAAGGGGATTAGGCATCCAACTTAATAAACGGGGGAGTAGGAACCTGTTTGCTTTGCCAGAAGCCTACAGCTTCACCTCCCAGGGGATCACAGCATTGCTCCTCCAAGGACATTAACACTGCCCCTTCTCCTCTCTGGTGCCAGATTGTTGGGAGGTGAAAGGGGAGGGTCTTGACCAAAGAGGGTCGTCAGTCTAACCAGGGGGGTGGGTCCATGCAAAGCCCAGGAAAACTTGGGAAATCAACTGTTTTGAAAGAGTTTCTGGTCTCTTTCAAGCCCGAGATGTGTAATACCAGGAAAAAAAATTCTCTCTCTTTCTCTCTCTTGTGCGTGTCCCGCACTCCGTCCATGCGCTTGCATACCCTCTCCCCACAGCTGTGTGCCCTTACAGCCACATGGCCAATGGTAGCAGGAACTTCACCTGCAGGTTCTGTATGGGCACCTGAACACGTCAGCACAGCCCTGGACTGCAGCCGGGAACACAAGCTGGACTGGCCAGATGCTGGCCTGTTCTGGCCATGAATACAGCCTGGGATCTCTGAACGTGGGCCCTGTTTTTGGCCCTGATTTTCCACGGCAGGTGGAGGGGGGTGGGGCATTGGCAACCCAGGGGGCGGCTTCTACTTCTCCCTGAGAAACACACGGTGGTTCTTCTAATATGGGTGTGGGGCTCATATTTTTCTCAAAAATGAATATGGTGAGCCTGTCGCTTCAAGGAGGGCAGCTAACAGCAGTGGCTGACAATGACGGATTTAGACTTGCGAGAGAACAATAGAATCTGGAGACTTATGTCCAGCGCCGTAAGACAGATAGCGTCCTAGTGTTTATAGACTGTTTCTAGGCAGATTAGTGGTTAACTATTAACACATGGGGTTCTGGATATTGTAGAACCAGATTTGGGTAAATGTGCATGACCTGGTGTTTTCCAAACGAACAACACACGAGGCTATAAATGACCACACACCTTCCAAATGCAAGTGATAATTAATGCTGCTAATTATCGATTTTCATGCAGAGTGTAAGGAAAGTTCCTCGACATTGATTTCAGATTCCATATGGCAACCCGTTTTTTAAGCCTCGAGAGCTCGGTGGGTTTGGGTGTATTTCTGAGCCAAAACTACCTACAGAGAACATTAAAATTGGATGCACAAGAAGATATTAAGAGCCACGAGTCTTCTATAAGCCACACCCTTAAAAGCTTGGCAAAAGATAAAAGAACGTCTTTTTTTTTCAGTAGTTGTTTCGGTCTCGAAAACATACAGTTGTTGGCATCAGTATGTGCGCTATATTAACGTGTAACATATTTGCTGTAGCCTTTTAAAAGAATAAGCACTCTTTAAAATGATTAGTTTTCACTTTTACGATGGTGAGCATGGGTAGTCGAAGGCTTCATAAACTCGTGTAGAATTTTAAGACTATAAGGAGACCCTGCAGAGTTGAGAACCACCGTTCTAAAATATCCTTGATTTTTTTTTAACAGTGTTGATTGATTAATTGATGTTATACTCTATTTATGAGTTTGCTTTGAACTTTAAAGTTTCCCCGAAAGAGTCAGATTTCTTTTTAAAGATTATACTCCCATCTAAGAACTAAAATAGAGGGTCTGGCAGAAGGAATGCCTGCTTGCGTGTGGTTGGTAGGGCTGAGCAACAGGGCTGTAATAATTATAGTTTTAATTTGAACATTTCACCCAAAATGTCCTATGGTGTGCTTCAGGGTGACATTGTCATGTTACCGGATTGCATGCTTAAGATTTTGTAATAAAAGATTTCATAATAAAAGGGGCGGTTTTTTTTGTGTGCTGGACCTTGGGTTACCACCTTATGCCTTAAGTTTATATTCTAGTCAATAACTTCCACGCGATGCCAACAAAAGTAGTGATTCCAGTGTGCATTCTCTTTGCACTAGGTTTCAGCCCACTGCTCCGGAATCCAGGTTGTCTGGGCCACCAATCTGGGGCTTATTAAGTTTGGGGAACCTGCCCACAGCTGGAGATTTGAGGAGGGGACTCTCTCCTGAGGTCAATGTTCTGAATCACGGCTCTCGTCTTCATCCTCAGCAGGGCACTCTCTGCTTCCCAATTAAGCACAGGTGTTTCCGAGTTATGAGTGGTCGTCATGTGGACACATAATTCATTCCTCCCCCATGTGGCTTCCAATTAGGAGGTGGGTATCACTCAAACGCCCATGGAAACTCATTAAAGAATTCTCTAAAAAAATCCAAAAACTGCTCCAGCCTCCAAAGGGAAAGTTAATTAAACCTCTGAAATATTTTTATGTGGCAATGAACATTTCAACCTGAACAAATAATCTTCGATGGTTTTGATGCATCAGAATTTATTTCTGATGATTCCCCTACCCCCACCCCCCGCCCCGCCCAAAACGGGGGAAACATTAGCACACCTCTCCTTCCTCCCAAGCTGTGGTTTTATGAAGGCTCTTCCATTTTCAAGTTCCAGTAATGTCATTAAGTCTTTTGGGCTTCATGGTTGGTGGCAGCCCCCAAAAGTTCTAACTTAATGAAAGAGAGTATTCAAATATTATGTAAATATTATTCATTGAAACATCGTCGTTGGGCTTCTGGGATGGACATGGATTCCTACATCGTGGAAACTGGGCTACTGTCAACCTCTGCTGGGTTAATTTTTTTTCCCCGGCACTTTGTCAGCACCTCTGATTTCGTGTAATTTCTCGGTGCGCTGGCCTAATGTTCCTCCTATTTCTTTTCATGGAGATAAAAATTTCCTCACTAGTCAGTTTTTCACTGTAAAATATGTGTAAGATTAAAATTCTCACCCTGGGTGGCGTAGCTCAGTAAATTGGGTGTGGGCCTGAGAATCAAAGGATCGCTGGTTCGATTCCCAGTCAGGGCACATGCCTGGGTTGCAGGCCAGTTCCCAGCAGGGGACACACGAGAGGCAATCACACATTGATATTTCTCTCCCTCTCTCCTTCCCTTCCCCTCCAAAGATAAATAAATAAAATGAATTTAAAAACTCCGTATTCTTCTATATATAAAAGTAGTTTTCTCTAATCCTTGAACATTTGATTACATACCAAATTTTCTGGCTACCAGAGGTGTTTTCCCTTCTCTTTGACTGGTTAAAGATGTTGACTCATTTTCTTATAGATGCCAGTGTTATGGAGAAGTACGATGTCAAACTCATCCTCATAAATTTTTAGATCTTTGCGTGGTAGAAGGGGTTACATAACCAGAAGGAACACTCTTGTTTTCATTCAACTCAGTCTTTGCTGTAACCTTAATTTTTACATTTCCAAAATGCATGTAGTTTAGGGAAAATTATTGAACTATATGTACATAATATACTGTAGATTTGTACATGTTCATTTAAACATGTATTGGGTTTGACGTACGAGTGTCATATTCCACACACTGAAACACACCCATCTCACCATCTACTTTTGATAGAAACTTTTTTTTTTTTGCCTGGGCTAGTCTATCTCACAAGTCTTACTATTTAGAGAGAAAGAGGGAGAGAGAGAGAAAGAGAGAGAGAGAGGGTTAGATCTAATATTCCTTTTCTCTATTTACCTGTGTGTGTATTTTTACTTTATCACTATCCGACAGAAAGTTGCAGACATAATCTCATTTATCAACAAACACATCAGTGTATATATATTTATATATGACTATTCTCATATATCATCAATATAAGAATCAAAATCAGGAAACAAACAGTTCTGCAAGACTGTTATCTAATCTACTGAACTTATTTGAATTTTGACCCATTCATTTTATTTACGGGCAAAAAAAAGGGACATATTTTTTCACTCAGGATGTACCTTTGGACCCCACTCTATTTCTCATGTGTCTCTTTAACCTGCTTTGATCTGAAAGGGCTGTGGACTTTTCTTTGTCTTCCCTGGCACTAACTCACTTATGAATTTTTAGAATGCCCCTCGCTTGGCATTGGTCTGAGTCTCACGATCCAGACAAATTAGGCTTGTTTTGGCTGAAATGCCGCAAAAGCGATGTGGTGATTTGTGTCAGGACATCGGATTCGTATCAGCGAACTCCGGCCCGTGACATCTGCCCGTCCCGTTACTGGTGGGTGATGTTGACTTTGCGTCCTGGATTCGAGAACACCTGAGGTTTATTCCACTATCTCAACCCCAATCATTCCACGGCAATGAAGAGGTCTCTGCTCAGCAGGGACACTGAGGTTCTCTGTAAGTATACTCCGTCTCGCCAACCTCAGTGCGTAGGCAGTGACCCTTTGTTTTGGAAAGGGTCATCGCCTTTACGATGGTGGGCAAATGGTGATTTCCAAAGTACCTTTGTTCTGCATTAATTCAATTTGGCACTGTTTGTAGGAAAGTCTATAGTACCTTCACCCTGTCTTCTCATTCATTCATTCATTCATTCGTTTATTCATAATAGAGCTATAGATCTGTCTATACCTACAGATCCATTCTATACCTACCTGTATTTCATATCATCTGTCTTATATCTAACGAAACCCATAGGTTCATTCTGGTTTTTGCCTCATTTGCATGGTCATAATTCTCTTCTCCAACAATGAGACCCAGATGTCCATCATCCACAGAGAATTACGTGTGTAAGCCAGCACACAACGGCTAACCCACCCCAGGGCAAAACAGTTCTACTGGGGAGGGTTCAGCACGCGTTTGCTCTGCCTTTGCTCTGTCTGTCACTTGAAGTTTATGGTCAACATTCCATGACCAATGGCAACCTTCGTTTGCTCCTTGTCTTCATTGCAGTTATGTCATTCATTGGAAATATAGTTTGGTTTATTCTTTTTGTTTGCTTCTTTGTTGTATTAACTTTTATGTTCTTTCTCTCTCCAACCATTTGATTTTATATATATATATATATATATATATATATATATATATATATATTTGATTATATATTATATATTTACATATATATATATATGAGTATGAGAGGATTCATACAGAATAACAAGTCTAAAATAGGCAAATAGGCACCCTCAGAAAAATGTTACTCCTCATTTCTTAGTCGAACCAGGGTTCTCCAATNTATGAGTATGAGAGGATTCATACAGAATAACAAGTCTAAAATAGGCAAATAGGCACCCTCAGAAAAATGTTACTCCTCATTTCTTAGTCGAACCAGGGTTCTCCAATGTCTTCCATCTAGAATAATTCATTTCTCAAACAGCCTCCTGGAACCAATTGAGTTTGAGAACTGAGGTTTTACTGGTACTTCAAAATCTTTCCCCAGTAATACGAGGTGCCGCCTTTCTATGCCCTTTTCCACAGGCTCCTGGGTCTAGCTACAGATTTTGTCTTGGACTTTATTACTTGTTCGTCTGTTAGACTACAAGCATCCTACTTTATAAACGGAGACGTTATACGACCTTTGTCAGGGTCTCAGAGGATTAGTCTTCTGTCACAACAGCTGTCTAGGTTTCAACTATAATTCTAGTTGGTCTTACCTGTTTTTGTATATTAACTTAAACACCACGCTCCCAAGCTCTGTAAATGTGGTTTGTGCGTTTTGATGGGATCAACTGGATGCATTTATCATCACCGGAAGAAGACGCATCTGGAAGGGTTATTGCTCATGTTGCATCCACAGGTTTCTTTGTACAGGTCCAGCCTCTTGGCACTCAGAAGGAACCCTAAGGCAATGCCTTCACGCCGGTTCGTTTCTGTAATCCATCATTAATCACAGTTAGAAGCACCACTAACATTGCAGAGAGTAATTCCTCCAGGAGGCTAATGGCATAAACAATAAATTCATCATAATTCCAGAAACCAGTTCTAGTGTATGCAGATTTCAGCATCCCTAGAGAGAATAAGTCTCATGTTCGGTCAACTCAGAGAAACGGAGAGATATCCAAAGTCGTCTTCTCTTCCCGCACCATACACAAAATATCAGATTTTCCCTTTTTCCTGTCCTTTTCTCCCCCTCACCGCCAGAAAATGTTAATAGTTCCAGAATTTTCTGCAGAGAAGCCTTCGTTTGATCATCCACATTAGTGTGAATTATTAGAGTTCTTAGTTCTCCATGCTCCCCAGCCTATGCCTAGAAACACGCTCAAGCATTATTCCTGGTGCGTAAGGCATTGCTGCTCCCTAGTTGCTCTGGGATTCTGCCAAACTCTTGAGATTTTTATAGCTGGAATGTCTTTTATCTGACTTCCACTTCCTTTCAATAAAGAAATCAAAGTAGCATTTTATTTGAGATGCCTCAACCTGAATAACACCATTCTAAGATTCATTTAAAAAACAAAACGGTGCCCTGGCTGGTGTAGCTCAGGGGATGGAGTGCGGGCCTGCGAACCAGACGATCGCGGTTTGATTCCCAGTCAGGACACATGCTTGGGGTGCAGGCCAGTTTCCGGCAGGGGCCAGTTCCCTGCAGGGGATGCACCAGAGGCAACCCTACATCGATGTTTCCTTCCTCTCTCCTTCCCTTCCCCTCTAAAGATAAATAAGTAAAATATTTAAAAAAAATAAAAATAAAAATTCCTTTAAAAAACAAAACAAAACCGTGAGTATGCTATCGAAAGCCTGCTGCACATGCCGATCTTCGGAGACGATTATTTGACCTTAAAGTCCGGGAGTGACTTTATAACATTTAAACCTACAGGTTGGGTTCCTTAATAGATGGAGTGGTTAACGTTTTCCATAGGAGCTATTCCGATTAGAAGTTAATGTACGCTATCATCATGGAATGGCATTAAAAAAGCTGTATACTCTAAGGAGCCATTAAAGCAACAGATCTACCTCCGATTTGTGTTGAGCGGTAACTCAGTGTGTTAATGAAAACCATTCTTTGGAAATAGGTAACAGATAACAAAGAACATGATCAAAGGACTTAAGAGAGTTTAGCCAAAGAGATAAAAGTTGAAGAATGGATGAACGCTTCACAAATTATTCAGGGAATGGCCATTTCTGAATTCTTTAAGGTGTGTGCGGGGAATGATACATTGCAGAAATTTTAATGCGATCGACTGTGTTTTTAAAATTTATTTATTTTTAGAGAGAGGGAAAGGGAGGGAGAGAAATATCAATGTGTAGTTGCCTCTTGTGCACCGGCTATCAGGGCTGGGGGGACCTGGCCTGCAACTCGGGCGTGTGTGCCCAGTGGGAATCGAACCAGCAACCCTTTGGTTCGCAGGCCCAGGTTCATTCCACTGAGCCGCACCAGCCAGGGCACGGTAGACTGCTTTTTTTTTTTTTTAAACAGTGTGTTTGCCTTGTATTTATGGCATCTTCTCTTTAGAGCGTTCTGAAGCCTTCTGCTCTTGAACACACTGTTTATTCATCCAGTTTGTCAACACACATTTTGAGGAGGAATGATTTAAGTACATTGTCAACTGCAGCAGAATAAAACGCAAGTTTCCCAGGTGAATTCAAATTTCAGACACAGTGATTATTTTTTGATGTAAACAGATCCAAGCATTATACAAGATTCCCCCCCCCCCAAAAAGCAGTGTGTTGTTTCTCTGTGATTCAAATGTAACTGGGCACCCTGCCTTGTATCTGGTAACTATAGATGGGATACCTGCTGAGTGTCGTGTAGCCTAAGAGACCAATGAGCAGAGATGCCGTGTTCATCAAAGTTCTGGTTTAGGAGAGTTGAGGGGCGATGAGTTCATACAAATACCTAACCATTATTTGGCGCACCTGGAATAATGATAAAATAGCAGTCAGTGCCATTTGACTGTAACTGAATACTAAAAGAATTCACTGTAAATGGAAAATTCTTGTGGCCGTTATTCTTACGTGGGATACAGTAGTGAATGTTGCCCGAGGTATAAAGATAGGAGAAAAGGGATATATTATTTGTTACAGACATTCAATAACTTCTCAGATAAGCAAATGTTTGGTCTGAGAGAAAGAAAATTCGATGCAACATGTTATTAAGTTCCAACCAAATTATGCTAGAGATTGTCAGAAGCGAAATGAATAAAAATCATCACCTTTCTCCAAAATTCATTATCAGGTAGTGAGCGATGCCATGCACACAAATAGATTTATTAAAAGGCATATTAAGATAAATGGTACTGCTCGTTTTGCAAGGTTCAGGGACGACAGATATGTGCTTTATAGGAGTTCCGCTCTCGGTTAAAAATTCCAAATAATCTTCATTAGACACAAGGAGTCCTATCAAAATGGATAACAAGGAAACATATTCTAATTCTTCCCATCTATAATTAAGAGTGTCCTTCAAGGTAGAGAGTGATATTAAAGGAGAGGGCAAGGAAAACCCACTTTAAGTAGGGAACAGGGGCGGAGGCGGGGGGTGGGGGGAGAAACAATATGCTCCATGAGATAATAGCATTTCAGCCTCCATTCCCAGGTGCCCAGAATGACGACAGCTGAGAACGTCGATGGCCGTGGTAGACATGCATTCCAAGGAGGTGGAACAAAATGGACAATTATCTGCTGTTCATTGGGTTTGAAGAGGAGGCCGTCCACAAGCTTCGTGAATGCGGTGTTCCCGCCTGGACCGTGCGGATCCCAGAAGAAGTGGGGCTGAGGGGTGGCCTTGCCGTATGTGGGGACCAACAGGGAAGGAAGACAGAACGTAGCCAGCGTGGGACAAAGTCACGGGGTTGGCCGGTGGCGATGCGGACGGTGAAGAGGATTTGGGCCACAAGTCGAGGACCTCAACTCTTTCTCAGAGCGTGAGAAAGTGCACGCCTCACCATGCCTGATTTCTACCGTGTCTGATTTCCAGTGCAGACTTCGTGGAAGAGCCCCCCCCGCTCCAGGCATAGAATGACAGGTGGCCAACATCTCTGGCCAACAGAAGACGACATGCTTCTCGTATCTGAAACTGGGTGAAGAAGACCAGCCGTCCGTATTGTTCTAACCAATGAGCCACACACCAGGTCCTTTGACAGTTGAGCCTATTTGACGCAGAAAGAAAGATTGTCAACCAATTTTTCAAATGTGTTGTACTGCCTCACAAAAGGTGGGGGTGAAGCATTCAGGTCTTGTTCAGAGATATAAAACTTTCCAAACCAGAGATCATAAACTCTGTGGTGTATTTGTAACACTGCGATATGGTGTATATATATATATTTTTTTATCTCAGACACACACATATGCATTATATGTATGAAGAGATCATAGTTTATGTCTATAGGTATGTGTAGGTAGACATACATGCATATCATGTGGAAAAGTAGGCATGTACAAATATCGGCATCCTATATGTATATGTGAATAAATAGAATGCTTTTGTGAATTATAATATATACGTTTTTGTGGAAGTAAAAATCATCCAAGGATGTATGTGTGTTTTCCCTCAACAAACGAGAACAGTAGCTACAAAAAGACATCTAATGCCCTGGTAAATGTATGCATGTAAATTCTTTACAAGTTTTTATATTTTTGCATAATATGGTGTGCGACATTAGCCAAGGAGAAGAAACACACCGCTGGGAGACCGGCAAAGAAACAGCGAGGATAATCAAGGCGAATTTCGTGTGTTCTGATGGCAACTGCCCCATGCCCAGTTCCACTAAGTGCTCCTTTTAACGCATGCCCCATCGCCTGCGTCCTCGCTTCCATTCCTCAGACACAATTACATTTGGAGGGAGAACAACGCTGAGTACAGAATGTCCCGTTCTTCTTGCCGAAACGGAATCTAAAGTGAGACGGTGCTCCCAGGACCTGCAGCGGCAGCAGCAGGAGTCCGTCCGGGAGGGGCCCCTCTGGGATTCGTCACGTCACCCTGATTTTTAAACCTTTTTGTCAGAAAGATTCAGTCTGAGAGAGCTCTACGGAAGGGTGCACTCTGATACCGTTATATTTCACGTTGGCTTTTCTGTGGTTTGAGTGCGTTAACCAACCCCTAAAAAGGCAACTAAAAGCATTTCCTCGGAAAGATTGTTCGGATGAGCCCTGCTCCCATTTCCAACTAATCATAAAAGGCTTTCGAGCCATGTTAGTTCAATAAGGCACCGTGGAAATGTGCAACGTGGAAAAAGTAGTGGGAAATGTGCAACGTGGAAAAGTAGTCTTACAAAATACCGCCAACACGAAGATTTATGTTATTAAAAATAGGACTGGGCCCGCAAATGACCATGCACAAAAGGGACAAAGATTTAGAACGAGTCATCGATGTTGTTATTGAATTAATGCTGAATCTATCGTAGGACGCCGTCTAAACAGGCCAAGGTCACCTACCTTTGCTGCATTTCCTGGTTATGAATCAAAACAATACCTATCAATGTCTATTTTTCAGCAGAGATTGCATCAATGGAGGACTTTTCTGGACGTTCGTTGGTGAATTTCTGCCAGGACTGTATTTCATCGCTTTTGTGAACGTGTGACTCTAGACTAAAACCTTGGATGTGAGGCCATGGGGCACTGCAGGATCACAGAGTTAAAGATCTTCAAGCCGCAGGTGCATTCACAGTGGATTTTTCTTGCTTGTTTCCCAACAACGCTTTTTTAAACATTTTATTTTTACTTATGTTTTTTAGGAAGAGGAGAAGGGAGGGAGATGGGGAGGGAGAGAAACCTCCGTTGGTTGCTTCTCATATGCACCCCGATTGCAGACTGAACCTGCAACCCAGGCATGTGCCCTGACCGGGAATGGAACTGGGGACCTTTCACTTTGCGGGACGATGACCAACCCATGGAGCCACACCGGTCAGGCCAACTGCTCTAACATGAGAATACATGCATTATGTCTGTGTTACATACACGTGCACACACAGACATACAGTGGTATATATGAACTCAGGAGTCTTACGTTCATTCAATTCAATGTTTAGACACACAGGCGTCTTCTTTGATGCCTTCAAGCTGAGTTTCTGGTTGCAGATCTGAAGGGTAAATGCACTTAAGAAAGTGACTATAGCACAGACACCCCTCAGATATGCTCCTGAATTTTTAGTATCTTTACCAGTTCTCTCTCTGATAGTTTTCCTTGACCCTTGCACACTGGGTAACCAACGTGCTAATTATTGCAGACCCCCCCCCCCAAGGCGGTGGGCCCTCTCCAATCCCTCCAGTGAACATATGAAGGCAGACTAGATGCCTCGTTGAGCTCCAGGAATCCAACTTTTCTGGCTCTGGGGCTCTGTAGGTGGCAAATGTACCATTTTTCTTTCTTTCAAGGGATGGCTTAAGATTGGGCTCCGAAGTTTAAGCTGCAGAAATCATTCCCCATTTAAATCTTTCTGCTCAAAGTGCATTCGGTGGAGTGCATTGTCCGCGAGGAAATGCCACTGACAGCCTCCTGAAAAGGGGGCCAGGAATAGCCCTTGAAGGGAAGGGGATTTTTGGTGGCTTCTTTTTCTTCGAACTGATACTTGGACGCTGCGGCAAAAGGCCCTTAGATTACCCATCCCAGGGCCGTGCTTGGTGACTGGGCAGGACTCATGACTGCTACAGCAAAGCATTTCAACAGGCTCTAGGACCCCAGGGAGCACTGCTTATTTCTTCCTGGGCTGTACGTACTCTCTGAAAGAAAGAACACCCCCGTTCCAAATGTTATGGCTCAGCTCACCAAAAGACAGACCTGTCCTCTCCACCTGGAAAAGAAGGTCTGATTTTTCATGAGCTCAGGGCTGCTGTGTGTGCAATGAAGAGGACGGACAGGCTATACAGGCTTCACCAACGGATGTGTTATTAGGTCCCTGAGTCTTTGGTGAAGTGGATGGGGTGGATGCTCAGGACTTTGGAGACTGTGGTGGGAAGATTCGAAGCTATTCTGGTGTGACATGCCCTTGCCTGTTTTACTCAGGAGGCGTGTGTGAGTCTCTCCCGGCCTTCCTGGAGCATCTTGTAATATCCTTACCTGATATACCATCTCCATGAAGATGCTGCCACTCAAGGAAATGTGCGGCCCTCCCCAGGCCTGTGCTTGGTAAGGGCTGTGGGTGGGGGGGGGGGGGGCTGTTCACCAGGTGCTCTGTGGGTGATGGAATCCCTAATAAAGCCAGCCACCGGGAACGCCTGGTGGAACATGAACGAAGGAAGCTGAACTGTGGTTTGTGGGGTGACACCCTGAGGAGACTTGGCAGGTTTGCCCTTCCCCTGTCCTCCCCGAGGGCTCGGTGCTGGTTCTCTTTCTAACACCCCTGAGACCTTGTATATATCGGGTTGACCAAAAGGTCCGTTCGACTTTTTCTGTATGAGGATTCCGGTCGCGTTGAGTTGTCTTTAACTTTCTTGGAAACAAGTGGCTGTGATCGCACCCTATCCGTGTGCACTCAAAAAGAAACCGCTTCTCGACACTGGTGATTTTTCTGCAGCCATTTTCATGTGAAGATGGGAGAAGCTATGCCATATTTTCAGTGTATTATGCGTTCTTATTTTAAGAAAGGCAAAAATGCAACGGAGACTCCCTCCAACCCGCCCCCCCCCAAGCCCCAAACGATGTCTGCCATGTATATAGAAAGTGCCGTGATGCATCATATGTGTCAAAAGTGATTTGCGGAATTCCTTGGTACAATTGACACGTTGGCCAAGTCGTTTCTCATTGGAAGGTGCTCAGCAGCACCTATGCCTCGCCCCACTCGAAGCCAATCGTGGGAGACAGCGGATGGGCTCAAAACGTCCCAGTCAAGAAAGTTACTGGTGAAAATGAAACAAAAATGTGTCTTTTATTTTACAGAATACAAGTCAACAGATTTTCTGGTCTGCCCAATTCAGAGGGTGCTGTGGACCGAAATGTGCTCTCCCCACATTCGTAGGTCCCATCCCTGGTCCCCAGTGGGAGTGTGTTTGCTGCCGGGAGGGCATTCGTGAGGTCACCGAGGATGAGTGAGGTCATACAGAGTGGGATTCTCATCCGATGAGAGTAGAGACCGTCGAAGAAAAGGAGGAAAGATACGTTTCCTTCCCTGTCCATGCACACACACCATGGACAGGACACACAAGGACACAGTAAAAAGGGGGACATCTGGGAGCCGAGAAAGAATCCTTGCCTGAGCTGAACCACACCAGCCCCTCGGTCTCCGATGTTCAGCACAGGTACCTGTGGGAAGTGAGAGGCATCGTGGCGAACAAGTCCTCGGAGAAAGAGTAGAGGGAGAAAGCTGGTAGAGCTTGAAGTGCTTCAGCCGAGCGCCTCCCACTTGGTATGTGGGCACGAGTTAGAAAGAAGAGCTACAGAGAAGTGTGCAAACGAACAACTTTCTGGCCCATCGCAGGACTGAAAGGGAAAAGATTGGCCGCAATCCTCCACGGGGACTCGGATGACACACAGAACCTCAACTTACGCTTATAGACGTCCAGGTTTTGCCCTAGAAAAGGTTGACAGAAGAAGATTGTACAGGAGAAGCAAAGTGTTGGGAGGCCTCTGGTAAGAAGGCAAAGATAAGTCCTTTTTCTTTTTAATAGGTAGCTGTGTTACCGAACAAAGGGTCCGAGGGGGGGCAATACTTGACCCACCGAGAGATGCCAAAAACTGCTACAGAAAACAGGGGCCCCTCCCAAGGACGATACACTAATATCTATAGGGCTCTTCTGTCCGCCGCCAATTGGAAACACATCTCTCAATGCCAGAGATTTGTGAAAAGGAAACAAAATGTTTATTGAATGCTATTCAGGCCTAATGCCTTCCTTAAAATATCAAAGTCTTTAAGGGTATACACCTACACACACACACAGCGCTCCCTTCTCCCACTGTCGCAACTCCGGGTACCGTAAATCAGGAAAAGAGCACACATCCGTTTTTCAGGTCGCTGGCACGTGAGCTGTGTCGCCTGCCGGTCCAGGCAGGATCTCCAAGTAATCCAACGTCATGCGGCACCTTCCACTGGCAAGAGTTCTTTGTACCAAGTTCTAGTCAAAGTCTCTCCTGCTTTCCAGGCCACTCAGCCAAAGGGAGCACGCCAAAGCCGCGTGGGCCTCTTCTACCAAAGCCGCACTCCACC